>NC_138191.1:60908553-62285440 GCF_964194105.1 Spermophilus citellus | reverse complement strand
TTTTATTGGAACAGATTTGTGAACCCAGCATAGGTCGCCAGCTAAGATAGATGGTGATACTCAAACACCTGAATCAGAACAGTCAGACATGTCACACCCTGAACAGAGATTTTCATGTGTATTGAAAACTTCTTGTTTGCTTCATGTTTGCAGCTTTGTGCAGCTATCATTGGGGGGATTCTCTCCTGGACAGGTGCTTTATGTCTTTGCAGCTGTGTAATGTGGGGCCCAACAAGGATTCATCTGACACATTACATATGCACAATCATGTTCTCCCCAGAATTGGAAGGGTGTTGAGATTCATAAGGATGGGAGCCAATTAAAATTGCTTTTCCATTTTTTTCCTAAGGATTTCATTCTGAAAACATTGTATAAGACATTTCAGAAAGAGCTGTTGAGAGAGAATAGCAGTTTCTTCCAGTGGTGACCAACTCGAAAACTTTCTTTTTTATTAGCCTTTATTTCTTCCTTGTTTTATTCACCTGGTCCTCTATACATTTTCCTTACATATTTTACTTCAATATTTTTATTTTTTTAATTTATTTTTTTCTATTTTCTTATTAGTTGTTCAAAACATTACAAAGCTCTTGACATATCATATTTCATACATTTGATTCAAACGGATTATGAACTCCCATTTTTACCCCGTATACATATTGCAGATTCACATCGGTTACACATCCACTTTTTTACATACTGCCTTACTAGTGTATGTGGTATTCTGCTGCCTTTCCTATTTCTACTATCCCCCCTCCCCTCCCTTCCCTCCACTCCCCTCTTCTCTCCCTACCCCATTTACCATATTTAATTTCTCTCTCTTGTTTTTTTCCCCTTTCACCTCACTTCCTCTTGTATGTAATTTTGTATAACAATGAGGGTCTCCTTCCTTTACCATGCAATTTCCCTTCTCTCTCTCTTTCCCTCCCCCCTCTCGTCCCTGTTTAATGGTGATCTTCTTCTCATGATCTTCCTCCCTATTCTGTTCTTAGTTGCTCTCCTTATATCAAAGATGACATTTGGCATTTGTTTTTTAGGGATTGGCTAGCTTCACTTAGCATAATCTGCTCTAGTGCCATCCATTTCCCTGCAAATTCCATAATTTTGTCATTTTTTAGTGCAGAGGTATACTCCATTGTGTATAAATGCCACATTTTTTTAAATCCATTCATCTATTGAAGGGCATCTAGGTTGGTTCCACAGTCTAGCTATTGTGAATTGTGCTGCTATGAACATCCTTGTAGCAGTATCCCTATAATACGCTCTTTTAAGGTCTTTAGGGAATAGTCCAAAAAGTGGAATAGCTGGGTCAAATGGTGGTTCCATTCCCAGCTTTTCAAGGAATCTCCATACTGCTTTCCAAATTGGCTGCACCAATTTGCAGTCCCACCAACAATGTACAAGTGTACCCTTTTCCCCACATCCTCGCCAGCACTTGTTGTTGTTTGACTTCATAATGGCTGCCAATCTTACTGGAGTGAGATGGTATCTTAGGGTGGTTTTGATTTGCATTTCTCTGACTGCTAGAGATGGTGAGCATTTTTTCATGTACTTGTTGATTGATTGTATGTCCTCCTCTGAGAAGTGTCTGTTCAGGTCCTTGGCCCATTTGTTGATTGGGTTATTTGTTTTATTATTGTCTAATTTTTTGAGTTCTTTATATACTCTGGATATTAGGGCTCTATCTGAAGTGTGAGGAGTAAAGATTTGTTCCCATGATGTAGGCTCCCTATTTACCTCTCTTATTGTTTCTTTTGCTGAGAAAAAACTTTTTAGTTTGAGTAAGTCCCATTTGTTGATTCTAGATATTAACTCTTGTGCTATGGGTGTCCTATTGAGGAATTTGGAGCCCGACCCCACAGTATGTAGGTCGTAGCCAACTTTTTCTTCTATCAGATGCCGTGTCTCTGATTTGATATCAAGGTCCTTGATCCATTTTGAGTTAAGTTTTGTGCATGGTGAGAGAACGGTATTCAGTTTCATGTTGTTGCATATGGATTTCCAGTTTTCCCAGCACCATTTGTTGAAGATGCTATCCTTCCTCCATTGCATGCTTTTAGCCCCTTTATCAAATATAAGATAGTTGTAGTTTTGCGGATTGGTTTCTGTGTCCTCTATTCTGTACCATTGTTCCACCCGCCTGTTTTGGTACCAGTACCATGCTGTTTTTGTTACTATTGCTCTGTAGTATAGTTTGAAATCTGGTATCACTATACCACCTGATTCACACTTCCTGCTTAGAGTTTCTTTTGTTATTCTGGGTCTTTTATTTTTCAATATGAATTTCATGATTGCTTTATATATTTCTACAAGAAATGCCATTGGAATTTTGATTGGCATTGCATTAAACCTATAGAGTACTTTTGGTAATATCGCCATTTTGATGATGTTAGTTCTGCCTATCCATGAACAGGGTATATTTTTCCATCTTCTAAAATCTTCTTCTATTTCTCTCTTTAGGGTTTTGTAGTTTTCATTGTATAAATCCTTCACCTCTTTTGTTAGGTTGATTCCCAAGTATTTTATTATTTTTGAGGATATTGTGAATGGAGTGTTTTTCCTCATTTCCATTTCAGAAGTTTTGTCACTGATATACAGGAATTCCTTTGATTTATGCGTGTTGATTTTATATCCTGCCACTTTGCTGAATTCATTTATTAGTTCTAGTAGTTTCTTTGTAGACCCTTTTGGGTCTTCTAGGTATAGAATAATATCATTCACAAATAGTGATAATTTAAGTTCTTCTTTTCCTATTTTTATGCCTTTAATTTCTTTCATCTGTCTAATTGCTCTGACCAGTATTTCAAGAACTATATTGAATAGAAGTGGTGATAAAGGGCATCCCTGTCTTGTTCCAGATTTTAGAGGAAATGCCTTCAATTTTTCTCCATTCAGAATGATGCTAGCCTAAGGCTTAGCATAGATAGCTTTTACAATGTTGAGGTAAGATCCTGTTATCCCTAGTTTTTCTAGTGTTTTGTACATAAAAGGATGCTGTACTTTGTCGAATGCTTTTTCTGCGTCTATCAAGATGATCATATGGTTTTTATCTTTAAGTCTTTTGATATGGTGAATAACATTTTTGATTTCCATATATTGAACCATCCTTGCATTCCAGGGATGAATCCTACTTGTTCATGGTGCACTATTTTTTTGATGTGTTTTTGTATCCGATTCACCAGAATTTTATTGAAGATTTTTGCATCTAGGTTCATTAGAGATATTGGTCTGTAGTTTTCTTTCTTTGAGGTGTCTTTGTCTGGTTTCAGAATCAGGGTGATGTTGGCCTCATAGAATGAATTTGTAAGACCTCCTTCTTTTTCTATTTCCTGAAATAACTTGAAAAGTATTGGTATTAATTCTTCTTTAAAGGTTGTGTAAAACTCCGCTGTATATCCATCCGGTCCTGGGCTTTTCTTGGTTGGTAGTCTTTTGATTGCTTCTTCTATTTCGTCCATTGATTTTTGTCTGTTCAAATTGTGTGTATCCTCCTGACCCAGTCTGGGCAAATCATATGACTTAAGAAATTTATCAATGTCTTCACTATCTTCTATTTTATTGGAATATAGGTTTTCAAAATAATTTGTAATTGTCTTCTGTATTTCTGTAGCATCTGTTGTGATATTGCCTTTTTCATCCTGTATGTTAGTAATTTGAGTTCTCTCTCTTCTTCTCTTCTTTAGCATGGCTAAGGGTCTGTCGATCTTATTTATTTTTTCGAAGAACCAACTTTTACTTTTGTCGATTTTTTCAATAGTTTCTTTTGTTTCAATTTCATTGATTTCCGCTCTGATTTTAATTATTTCTTGCCTTCTGCTACATTTGCTGTTGTTTTGCTCTTCCTTTTCTAGGGCTTTGAGATGAAGTGTGAGCTCATTTTTTGTTGTTTTTTTCTTTTTTTGAGGAATGACCTCCAGGCAATGAATTTCCCTCTTAAAACTGCTTTCATTGTGTCCCAGAGATTCCGATATGTTGGTTCTGTATTTTCATTTATCTCTAAGAATTTTTTGATTTCCTCCTTTATGTCTTCTGTAACCCATTGATCATTCAGTAACATATTATTTATTTTCCATGTGATGTAGGATTTTTCCTTCCTTCTTTTATCATTGATTTCCAGTTTCATTCCATTATGATCAGATAAAATGAATGGTATTATCCCACCCCTTTATATTTACTGAGGGTTGCCCTATGGCATTATATATGGTCTATTTTTGAGAAGAATCCATGTGCTAGTGAGAAAAAAGTATATCCACTTGATGATGGTTGATACATTCTATATGTCAGTTAAGTCTAGGTTATTGATTGTGATATTGAGTTCTATAGTTTCTTTATTCAACTTTTGTTAGGAGGATCTGTTCAATGGTGAGAGAGGTGTGTTGAAGTCACCCATAATTATTTTGTTGTGGTCTATTTGATTCTTGAACTGGAGGAGAGTTTGTTTTATGAACTTTGCAGCACCATTATTTGGTGCATAAATATTGATAATTGTTATGTCTTGTTGGTTAATGGTTCCTTTTAACAGTATATAATGTCCTTCTTTATCACTTTTGATTAACTTAGTCTTGAAGTCGATTTTATTCGATATGAGGATGGCCACCCCTGCTTGCTTACGAGGACCGTGTGCATGGTATATTTTTTCCCAACCTTTCACCTTCAGCCTGTGTATGTCTTTTCCAATCAGATGTGTCTCCTGGAGGCAGCATATTGTTGGATTTGTTTTTTTTTTATCCATGTTACCAGCCTATGTCGCTTTATTGGTGGGTTTAAGCCATTAACGTTTAGAGTTACTATTGATATATGGTTTCTACTTCCATCCATGTCTGATTATTTATCTTTTTTTAAATTTGGTTTGTTTCTCCATGATTAGATTTCCCCCCGCCCTCTGGCTTTACTGAGGTACTTCCCACTGTTGGTTTTGGTTATTGTTTTTCATTTCTTCCTTGTGTCGTGTTTTGCTCAAGATTCTTTGCAATGCTGGTTTTCTGGCTGCAAATTCTTTTAACTTTTGTTTATCATGAAATTTTTTTATTTTGTTGTCGTACCTGAAGCTTAATTTTTCTGGATACAAAATTCTTGGTTGGCATCCATTGTCTTTCAGTGTTTGAAAATACTTTGTTCCAGGATCTTCTCGCTTTCAGCGTCTGTGATAAAAAATCCGTTGTTAAGCTTATTGGTTTACCCATGAATGTAATCTGCCTCCTTTCTCTTGTAGCTTTTAATATTTTCTCTTTGTTCTGTATATTGGATATCTTCATAACAATGTGTCTTTGCGTTGGTCTACTGTGATTTTGTATGCTCAGTGTCCTGTATGCATCTACAATTTGTACATACATTTCCTTTTTTTTTATCTGGAAAGTTTTCTGTAATTATTTCATTCAAGAGGTTGCTCATTCCCTTGGTTTGAACCTCTATACCTTCCTTTATCCCGATGACTCTTAAGTTTGGTTTTTTATGTTATCCCATATCTCTTAGATGTTTTTCTCGTGATTTTTTACCAGCCTTTCTGAGTTGGCTAGAGTCTTTTCAAGATGATATATTTTGTCTTCATTATCTGATGTTCTGGCTTCTACTTGCTCCATTCTGTTAGCGATACTCTCATTTGAGTTTTTAATTTGCTTTATAGTTTCCTTCAATTCTAGACTTATTGATTGATTTTTAAATAATCTCTATTTCCTGATAAAGATGCTTATTTGCTTCTTTTATCTGTTTATGTAATTCATTTTAAATGTGTTCTTTCGCTGCTTGAATTTGCTGTCTCATGTCCTCTTTAAGATTCCATTTCATCTGTCTAAGGTACTCCTTGAGTTCTTTATTTGACCGTTTTTCTGATGCCTCTAGGTCCTCCTGTATATTTAGGCTGTCCTGCATTGTTTGTACTCCTTTTCTTCCTTGCTTTTTAATGCTGCTCATTTTACTTCTTATTCTGTTTGACTGCTGAGTTACTGTTTACTCTTATAAATTTATTTGGTTTTGTGTGTCTCTAGAGTCTCTCTTTAGCGATGGGAGTCTATGACTAGAGATGATGAGTTTTGTTGCACTTTAATGCAGGTTCATTCATTTCCTAAACTGTGTACGGATTCTGATGGCATATAGCGGTCTGCGATTTGGTCTTGGGACTTATATTTAGGTCGAATGATGTGATGGTATTGAGGTTGGTATCTCTTGGCAACCTTGGAAGGTTGCTCTACTGATGAGGGATATTAATAGCAGAATGGTCTGGAGTATTTGGGGGTAGCTAGGGACTTGGTAGCACTATATAACACCTCGGAACATTTACCTATACATACTTAGTAAATTACACATAAACAGCGTCGTGATGCTTGGGAGGAAAGGTATTAGAAGGGAAGGGAAGAAGTCACTAAAGAGAATGAGAGTAAACAGATAGAATTTAAGGAAAGGGGAATAAGGAAATTTAAAAGAAATGAAAAGACAAAAGAAAAAACAGAAAATAAAAAAGAAAAAATTTTTAAAAATAATCAAAAAATAAAAATAAAAAATAATAAAATAATAAAAAAAATTTTAAAAAAAACACCAAAAAAAAAATTTAAAAAGTGCAGTCTTAGAGTTCAATTAAATTCTCTTCCAGCAGGTGCAGCTGTGCCCACTGGGCCAAGCTTCTCCTCTCAGTAGGCCAGAACCAATCACTGTGAAGCAGCTCCTCCTCCCGGACTGGGCGTGTCTCCAATCCTGAGTGCCTAGGGCCCTTTCTTGTGTCTAGTCACTTCCCTACTTTTCCTCCAGCCAGGCCCCTCTCATCGGTGATGATCACCACAATACTGGCTACACGCCAGGTCTGCTGCTCCCGGGAGCCCTATTTTCTTGAATGACTGGGCACACTCTCCCTATTTGCCAGTCCCTCAGATACCCTCAGCATATTTTGCTTGCCCTCCGGTAACCATGCCCTTGGTAGCTGGTGCAAGAGACCTCAGTTGTCAGTGCTGGTGGGAGCGGTAGCCAGGGTTCCTGTGCTGTGGGTCCTGCGCTGTTGTTCCCTCGGTCTGACTATCGCGCTCACGGGAGAGCTGGGAGGGGCCCTTGAGGTTTCCCTGCTGTGCGGAGCGGGGAGCTAGGGGGTTACAAACCTGTAGCCGCCGCTGGTTTCAATGAAGTTATCTGCTCCGCTGCATTCTGGTGATGTCAGTTCTCTGCCATGGTGATATCCCATGCGAATGGTGACAGTTCGTTTCCTTTGCCGGGTGACCAATGCAATGGGTGCAGACAAGTTGTTTCAGTGGGATCGGGATCGTTTAGTGCTGAGTCACAGAGGTTTGTCTGCAAGACGCAGGTGAACGGGAGCCTGAATTCAGCCACTCCAGGCTCGGTGTGTGTTCTGAGAGGCGCAGATTGTTCGCCCCAGATCCACCTCAGCTCAGCATTGCCTAGTGCTCCTGAGCAAACAGCATTTCGACGGTTTAAGACTCCCTATGCCCATGCCGCTGAAGAGATCAGAGACTTGATCTCTCTGCACCTGCCGCCATGTTGGATCCTCCAGCCCAATAAATCTACTTCAATCTTTTTAAAAAGAAAACCGATTTTCACTTAGACCTTTGTCTCAGGATTTAAACTGGGAGGATCCCAGGCTTGGTAATGGATGTCCTAGCAAGAGCTCTTTGTGGTAGTGATTTGGATTTGAAACATGGATTTGGGAGACCAATCTTACATGTGACTGAGTCACATTCCCTGGCTGGGTGCTGAGGCGCTCAGTTGAAGAAATGTGGCAGAGCTTTCCCCACCCTTCTCGGGTTCGAGAATCGGTGTCTCCTGCATGGGTGTGTCTTGCTACAGCCCTATGTGTGAAGCTTTGCTCACCTGTTCCTTTGTAATACAACCCCTTGCCCTGTTTAGGATAGAATCTTCCATGGAAGTGCCTTTTGTGTGTTCCCTTCTCTTACTGTGCCCTTGAGTGTGGCCTACCCAGGTGTCAGTCAACCTGCTGACAGTGGACATCATGAAGATAGACTCAGTCCTCTGAAACCTGACCCCTTGCCTCATTTGAATAGCTTTTCCTCAATAAAAGTGGTCATCGCATGCTCTTGCTCTCTCTTTTCCTTCGGACCCTTTAGGTCAGAGGAGCCATCACAGCGACCCCAAAGAAAAAGGTATTTGTGTCTCTTGTGTAGTTATTTCATGCAGCCCAGTCAGCCCAGTTTAACTGGAGTGACCCCTGAGCCTTTTAGTCTCGAGAACAGAAACCCAGCACATGGGGGCATTTGAACTGATGTTCACAAATGACCCATGCCTGTAACCATCACTAACAAGGCCACAGATTGTGAATGAGGCCATTGTGAATTCTGCAGACCAGTGTGTTGTTTGTCATCTGAATATGACAGAGTGTCTTCAGTTGGAATCAGTTGGAGCAGAAGTGTCACATAGCCAAACCTGACACAAATGTATGCTCAAAATAATAATGGAATCATTAACTATAATAAAATATTCATTGTTTTAAGTCACTATGTTTGGGAGTAAAATGTAACTTAGGCTGGCGATTGTCATTTACCTTGATTACAATGAGGAAACAGTGTTCCTTGTTCAGAGTGGTGTTTGAAGGAGTATATAAAACAAGGGGCCACCACGTGGCTTTTCTGTGGTCCATGTTGAACTGACAGTACCAGCAACCGCAGTCAAACAAAGTCAATGTAAGGAGAACTCAGACTTCTTACAGTGATGATTTGCTTCACTTCATAAGGAAGATAGAACATCTGACGGTGTCCCTGAGGATAAGGAAATTATCCTTATACTTAAGAGGATAAGGATATTAAGTAGTCTATGGTCTGAATTAAGTGTCCCTGCAACAATCAAATGTCCTCAAGGTGACAGTATTAGAGGTTGGAGCTTTGGAGAAATAATTAAGTCATGAATGTCCTCACATCACAAATATAATTAGTGCTCTTGTAGAAGACATCAAAGGGGACAGCCAACTCATTTTGCCCTTACACCATATCAGAACACAGCAATGATGGCCATGTTGGAGATAGAGTGAGCCTTTAGCACACACCTAAATCTTGGACTCTCCAGCATTCATAATTGTGTGAAATAAATTTCTATTATTTACAAATTACCATGTCTATGATGTTTCTAGAGCAAGAAAAATGGACTAAGGGAAGTGATAAAAGAAGGAGATGAAGAATATCAACTATGTTCTTCAAACATGCCATTGCACATGGGAAGTGGCTTTCCCCCTAACATGGCTTTATCAAAATTTTGTGGATAGCCCATTTGTTATGGTTCACAAATTAGGTGACCCTCAAAGCGGATTATGAGAGATATAACTTATCAGTGGATTAATCCATTCATTGGATTAATAATTTGAAAGGACTACTGTCTGTACTTTGTGGTAAATGATGGCAGGTAGAGTGTGGCTCAAGAATGGACAAGGAGGCGATGCCTGTAAAGCATATATTTTGTCTCTGAAGAACACAGCTTTCTCCCTCTGCTTTTGGCTTCCATGAAGCTAACCACTTCCCTCTGCCACACCCTTCTGCTATGATGCTCTGCCTTACTTCAGCATGGAGCAAAGAAATCAGCTGATCATGGACTGGCCTCTGAAACCAGGAACTCAAAATAAACTTTTCCTCCTCTAACTTGTTCTGGTCAGGTATTTTGGTCACAGTGCCAACCCTAACTAACACACCTTTTGAACAGACTCTATCTTAGACAGTCCTACTAGAGGAGCAAGTAGACTGAAATATGAGTGAGACTGTATTAGAACCTCTGTGCACCACTTAATATTCCTCAGAGTCACACTTTTTACTTCAGATTATGTTATTGCATCCAGGTCCAAATGAGCTGGGACAAGTTCCATGCTGGTGAGCACCCGTACCTCTGCTATTTGTACTTCTCCGAGGCTTCTCTGATGCTCTGTCTGGATTTTTGATGAGAACACACTTCTTGTACAAACTAGAAGTTAAGCCTGTGGGACAAATCTTCTTCCCAAAGGGATAGAAGAAATTATTGCTTTCCTTTTTTGACTTCTTGGGGGCATAGTTCTGAAATGCATTTTGTACCATTCCAAAAACATTCCAGTAGAGGTAAATGGTTGTAACACAGCAGTGTCCAACTTGATAACCCATTCTTCTATTGACTTCTCTCTCTTTCCTGTTTCACTCTATCCCTATTTCTACTCCCTGGTATTATATTTCTATAAAATTACTTGTAACCAAGGCTTTATTTCAGTCTCTACTTTCAAGTTAAATAAAGCTTAGAAAACTAGCACTTGCTGTTTTAGGTACCAGAATATCTATGTTAGATGATTTATCAAAATGAGTTTAGCAGAGTCTTTTATTCCTATTCTACTTTGAGCTTCTAGTTTCTTTCACTCCCAGTAGCAACTCAGGTTCCATTCTGGACACCTATGTGCTTACTTATGTAATGACAGATATGTAGGAAGCAACAGCTCTGTGTTGCAATGGATCCAGACTCTACTATTTTTAGTTTTATTGATTTTATTTTTTTAAATACATGACAGTGAAATGTATTACAATTCTTATTACACATATAGAGTACAATTTTTCATATCTTTGTATATAGAGTATGTTCATGCCACTTCATGCCTTTATACATATACTTTGTTGGGTTTTTTTATTTTGCGTTACAATTCTTATTACATGTTTATACCACAATTTTTTATATCTCTGTTTGTATATAAAGTATGTTGACACCCAATTCGAGCCTTCATACATGTACTTTGGATAATGATTTCCATCACATTCCACCATCCTTGCTAATCTCCTGTCCCTTCTCTTTCCCTCCCACCCTCTTCCTTATCTAGAAGAATTCATCTAATCCTCCCATGCTATAGTTCAGTTGGTAGAGTGTTTGCCTTGCATGTACAAGGCCCTGGGTTCAATTATCAACACCATCATCAAAAAAAAAAAAAAAGAATTCAGCCATGTAGTCTAATTACTTTTCAACACCTTTCTGCTACCTCCCCAGTAGGTCACCACCTTCCTTAGTTGAGACAATCACAGGAAACTCAAACAACTCTCTCTGCTTTTTGGTTATATCTCTTTACTTATTCATAAATATATTAAATCAATCAATAAATTGAATAAACAAATGGTTATATTATCTTCAATATTTGAAAAATGTGACATGAATTTGATGTGGACACTTGACTCAATTAAAACTTCTCACAAATCACTCCCCACCCCATTTTAAAGGCACAGTTCACTGGTGCTACAGTGAACATCTAACCCAAGCTAATTTAGTGTTGCTTCTTCAATTAAGGCATCTAGGTTGGTTCCATAGTTTGGCTGTTGTGAATTGAGCTGCATCACTGTAGTATGCTGATTTTAAGTCCTTTGGGTATAAACCGAGAAGTGGAATAGCTCTGTCAAACTGTTGCACCATTCCAAGTTTTTTGAGGAATCTCCTTACTGCTTTCCATAATGGTTGCACCAATTTGCAGTCACACTAGCAACCAAATAAATAAGTGGGCTAAGAAACTTTACAGACACTTCAGACAAAAAAACAAACAAACACATAATTGATCAACAAATATAGGAAAAAATGTTCAACATCTCTAGCAATTAGAAAAACACAAATCAATACTCCTGTAAGATTTCATTTCACTCCAGTCAGAAAATGGCAATTATCAAGAATACAAGCAACAATAAATGTTGGTGAACATATGGGGAAAAATTATATATTGCTGGTGGGACTGCAAAAAGGAAGGTATTTGATTCATTACTGCTCTCCTATATGTAAGAAATATTAAGCCTCTTATCCATCATATTATAGAAAACACATTATTGTATCCAAGAATTTTACAGAGAAAAAAAATATTCACATATTTGTGCAAAGACTTTGTCTAATAACAAAGAACTCAGTTTATTATACATAACTTTCTGGTAGAGGAATTCCAAAACATAGTCACCACTGATGGTAGGAAAAGTATAGTAAAATCTAAGTAGGTTTTGATTTGGCAATACATTAAAAATGCTACAGATAAAATTTTTAGTAGAAAAAGTCTGCCTAGTGTCTGAATGTGAGTAAGTTGAACCGTGCTTCCATCAACCTAGGATCAATTCCACCTAGGACCACACGAGTCCACTTGGGAAGAGGCTCATTCCTTAGGGGAACCTTGAGATGACTAGAGCCCCAGCTTAAATCAACTGCAGTCTGTTAGAGACAGAAGTAAAGGATCTGCTAAATCACACCTGGATTCAAGTGATCTTCAGAAACTGTGAGATAGAAAGTGTTGTTTCAAGCCACTAAGTTTTGGGGAAACTTGTTTGGTACTAACATAACTAATCAAGAAACTTATCTCTTAACACCACAACTTGCTATTATCTCATTTGTGTATTTATATGAACTGAGTTACACTGCTGTTTTGTGATGTTTTACAACGTGGGTTCATCATTACATTTTTAGATTCATTCAAGTTGTTGAGTTCAGTAATAACAAGATGTTTCTATATGTACCTAGGAAGAGAACAATTTAGTTATATAGTATGTATTTGTTCATTTCAGGGTAGATAATAGGAAACAGTTTTCAGTACAACTTTCCCAATTTATGTTCTCACCAGGAAAGAATAACAATTTACAATGTTTCACATACTCACCACCTCTCACAAGTGCCAGAACTTTAAATTGGCATGGATCCAGTGAGTGTATAGTTTTGAGGTGTGTGTGTGTGTGTGTGTGTGTGTGTGTGTGTGTGTGTGTGTATTCTGTTAATCTTTGGTTTGCCTTTTCATTTTCTTAATGTTGTCTTTGAAGAATAAGAATTCTTCATTTTAATATAGTTAAACTGATATATTCTTTGTTTACATTTAGTACTTTTCTGTCCTATTTCCCAACCTAGAAGACATGGAAGAATGTCCTGACAATTTCTGAAAAAATTGGTTTTCTTTCACATTTTGGTCAAACATTCACCTAAAATTGATTTTTTTCCCTGAATGCCAGGAGTATTATTTAATTGAGTTTTATTTCTTTCACATACAGATATAAGCTACCCTGGAACCATTTAGAGAAAGATTATCCTCTCCCTGTAATTGCAGTGGCTTGGCTGTCCATGTAAGTGTAAACCTGTTCTGTGCCCTCTGCTCAGCTGTACTGCTCTGTTGCTCTGTACTTGCAACAGCACTGTTCTCCATGAACTCTCTAGTCTTTGTTTTTATTCACAAATGGAATAACAATATTTGAGCTTTTGCGTTTTCTTTTTTTTTTAAGAGAGAGAGAGAAAAAAAGAATTTTTAATACTTATTTTTAGTTTTCGGTGAACACAACATCTTTATTTTATTTTTATGTGGTGCTGAGGATAGAACTCAGTGCCCTGCGCATGCCAGGCAAGTACGCCACACTTGAGTCACACCCCCAGCCCCAGCTTTTGCATTTTCTATAAATTTTAAATAAAGCTTCACCCAAAACATCCAATGGAATTTTGTTTGGAATTGCATTGAGTCTAAAGATAAATGTGGGGAGAAATGATATCTTAAAACTACAGGATATTATAATACATTATCTAGATATTTTTTTTCACTTGTTAACCCTAAGTCTCTCAGGAATATTGAATAATTATCTTGTATAGCCTGGAAAATTTAGTTAGATTCATTCATAAATAAGATTTAAATAAACTATTTGAAACATAAATATAAATAAGGAAAAGTGCATAGTTCATAAATGTACAACTCACTAAATTTACACAAATGAAACACATCTACTTTGTGAGCACTAAAATAAAGACTCACAACATGTCTAGACTCTCAAAATCCTTCTCATATCCCTGTTCAATACATATTTTCCTGAAAAAAAAAGCAGATCAAGGACTAAGTTCATTCCAGAGACACTTAAATGGCTTCAAGGAGAGACTGAGGCCATATTGGGTTGTTGTGTGACCTCTGTAGCTTGACTTTTCAGGCATGGTGAAGATGACATCCCTGCTTGTGGAAGACAATCTGAGACACAGTTGCATCAATTACCTTCTGACACTGTCACTCCCATATGCAAGACTATCCAGACAGAACATGGGAGTGCAGTGGATTTCACCAAAGATGTGGATGTGGGAACTTTTGCCTGAGATGTCTTGGCCTCTCATATTTGAAGTAACCAACAACTCTCATGCCCCTTTCCAACTCTCTGGCTTCACTCTCCCTCTTTTCTTTCTGCATTTGAAACAAGTACCACAGGCAGTTCTGATGTAATTTGTGCATGTGCAATGCATTCATAAAAGGTCAGAGTAAACAAACAAGAATAAACATCAATGTTACTTTTACAGATGTCCAGCGTAAATGAGATGGAATTTTTCTATGTTAGAGAATCTTTGCAATCTCAAGCATGGCTACTACCAAAATATGCAAGAAACAAATTCTCGAATTTAAAGTGTCTGAAAGGTAAACTTCTTTTCTCTCTGTTTCTAAGGGGCTCAGCAAGGAGCCTCCAGGGAGCACATGAGGACAGGAAGTAGCAGGCAAGAAGAAGTGACCCTAGAGCAGTAGCTCTGCAAGGACTGAAGTTTGTTCCCTCAGTTCCAGAAACAACACAAGCACACCTTTCAGACATGACGGTAAAGTGCTATCTTGCTTTAGATATGAGGTGTTCCCCAAAAGCTTGTGTTTAAGACAATGAAAGACAGTTTAGAGGTGAAATGATTGGGTTATGAGAGCTTTAACCTACAGTGAATTGATGCACTGATATGGAATGGCTAGAAGAGGTGGGTTACTGTGGGAGAACTTTGGGGTTTATATTTTGTTCTGGTAAGCAGAGCTCTCTCCCTCTGCTTCCTGGTGCATGGCCTGCTCTGCTTTCTTATGGTGATCCATAAGATCCACTCTGGTGATCAGCCTCATCGTTGGCCCAGAGCAATGGATACAATGGATTTGGTTGTCTGTGCTCTGAAGCTCTGAAACCGAGAAACAATTAAACTTTTCTTCCTCTACATTTTTTCTTGTCAGGTTATTTGGTCACAGCAACAAAAAGAAAGTTGACAAACAAAGATGAACTCTTGTGTCCCTTGTAGAGGTCTTTATTGCAGGCTTAAGTGAACACATCAGGAGGAGCAGCCCATTGTGGTAGTGCCTGGCATAGTTTTCTCCCCACAGCCGTCTCTGGACCAAATGGAGATGCTGAGCCACCTGAGGTACAGCTCTCCTGCGCCACACACCATGAGGCTATCTGCACTTCTTCCTGATACCTTTGTCCATCCATTATTGTGAAATTCATATTTTTTGTTAATTTCTTGTCTTTGCTTTCCACATTCACCTTTTCTGAAAAAGTACTCATATGTCACTAACAATGCTCTTTGCATATCAATAAAAATATTTACTTGTGTATTCATATGTATAATTCCTTGTTGTGTGTTGAGTATGAGTTTACCCAAAAGATCCTTTGTTAATGCAGGGATACTTACAGATGCAATGATTGGATTATGAGAGCTATGACCCAGTCCAGTCCATTGTAGTTAGAATGGACTGTCTGGGTAGTTAAATGTAGGCAGATGGGGCATGTTTGGTAGAAGTGGGTACAACCTCACTGTGGCCTTTTAACCTCTCTCTCTCTCTCTTTCTGCTCGTGTGCACAAATAAAGATGTAGTGCTCCTCCTCCATTCCTTTGACCACAGTGTTCTTCCTCTTTTAAGCCCACTGCAATGACTGTCCCAATGGACTAAATCTCTAAAATCAGGAGCCCAAATAAGCTTTCCATCCTCTAACTTGTTCTTATCAGGTATTTTTTATCACAGTTATAAAAAAATTGACAAACACAAAAATTGGTACCTGGAGTGGGTACTTGACCATGTGGTTCAAGAAGTTTTGTGGCTGCTTTACAAGAGGAATTTGGAAAAGTTTGGAGAAGCTTTAGAATGTTGTAAGTCTTGCTGAACAGGCCAATCTGGTGGAACAAATAAGACCAAAATGCAGATTTTTAAAGAGTATTCTCTAGAAAATTAGACTAGAAGCCACTAATGTTATATTCTAGCAAAGAACTTGCCTATATTTTAGATATGTGCTGAAATTTTGTATGAGGCTAAATTTAAAAGAGACAGATTAAAAATCTGGTGGAGAGAATTTCAAGGTAGCACAGAATTCAGGTAGTGGCATGGATTTAGCTGGCAAATTTTGGCCACATTTATTGTGAGAATTGGTAGCAGAAAGCAGAGCTGAAGGATTTGAAAAACTTGCAGTTTAACCAAAAAATTGCATGCTAAGTGAGGGGGGGTGGTGCCAAGTAAGTTGTGCTTATTGAAGAGATTACAACAGATACTTCAGATATTAAGTATTTTAAAACAGAGACAATAGGAAAAATGGTTTGAGGGCATCTCAGAAATTTCTAAGACCACACACAATGCAGGTCAAGGGTGTAAAAGTAAAAATCTCTTTGAGAACACAGTGTGGAGGCAGATTGCTTGCATAGGGAACCTAGAAAGTTGTTTCACCATGCTCAGCTGCCCAGGCATACAGAGTCCACTGCAACCATGAGCCAGCAAGCCCAAGCATTGCACAGGTTGGAAACAGACCTTGGCATCATTAACAAGGTTCTGTTTTTCTGGAATGCAGGATGCTAGAGCTAGGGGATCATGAAGGCTTCCACCAAGATTTCAAATGCAGATCTGGTAAGTAATGAAAGGTGTAGCAGCAGAGTCAGAATACTTGTATACTGACCCTCAGAGGGCAATGGGTATAGCTGTAAATGTGAAGCCAAAGCTGGAAGAGAGACCCATCTGTAAGAGATGCCAGTAATGTGAACTTTCTGCCAAGAAAATCTACAGATGTGAAGAGAGCCTGGCTAAAAGAGGAACCATATGTGCTTCAACTAGTAAGTCCAAAAGGATGGGACTGCCTAAGTCCTTAATTGAGCACTTCTTGTGACCATATGTCCTAGAAGCTATACGTGGAGACACAGTACATATTTGCCTGGCTAGGTTTTGATCTTCTTTTGGTCTCATCCCTTTTTCTATGCCTCAATTCCTCCCTTTTAGGATGGAAATATCAACTCTGTGCCATTAATTATTGAACATACGTAGCTTGCTTTGGGTTTTTATAGTTTAACAGCCAATATTTTCCAAAGAGTCTCAAATTAGACTTTGGACTTGGACATTTGAGCAATGCTGGAACAGTTAAGATAATGAGACTTTTAGTCATGGACTGAATGCATTTTGCACTGTGAGATGGACATGAGCTTTTGGGCAACAGGAGAAGAATATAATGGTTTGGATATAAGGTGTATTCCAAAGGCTCTGTGTTAATGCAGAAATTATCAGAGCTGAAATGATCAGACTTTGAGAGATGTATCCTAATCAGTCCATCCTAGTTTCAATGGGCTAAGTTGATGGTAAAACACTTATTGGAAATTTCACCTTTAAAGTGAATTTATAAACATTCTTTGCCTACACAACTTGTTAAATGTACTCTTATTATACTATGTCTTGGTGAAATTTGATTTTATTCAGAAAGAATAATAAAGGGAATCATACATCAACAAGACATAACAATCACAAATATTTATTCCCCAAACAATGGAGAATCTACGTACATCAAACAAACCCATCTCAATTTCAAAAATCAAATAGTTCATTACACAACTATAGTGGGTGACTTTGACACACTTTTCTCACCACTGGATTGATCTTCCAAACAAAAACTAAACAAAGTAACTATACAATCAATAATTTAGACCTAACAGACTTATATAGAATATTTCATCCATGAATGAGCAAATACACTTTCTTCACAGTAGCACATAGATCATTCTCTAAAATAGACTATATGTTATGCCACAAAGCAGCTCTTAGCAAATAAAAAAAAAAAGTAGGGATACTACCCTGTATTCTAACAGATCATAATGGGATAAAATTAGAAATCAATGAAAAAATAAAAAATAGAAGGTACTCCAATATATGGAGACTAAAAATATACAATTGAATGACAAATGGATAGCAGAAGACATCAAGGAGGAGATAAAAAAAATTCTTAGAAGTAATGAGAATCTCTGGGACACTATGAAGGCAGTGCTAAGAGAAAAGTTCATTGCATTGAGCTCATTCATTAAAAAAATAAAAAGTTAACAAATAAATAACCTAACATCACATCTCAAAGCCCTAGAAAAAAGAACAAATCAACACCAAAAGCAGGTAGTAGATAGGAAATGATTAAAATCAGAGCTGAAATCAATAAATTGAAACAAAAGAAACAATTGAAAAAATTGACAAAACAAAAAGCTGGTTCTTTGAAAAAATAAATAAAATTGATACACCCTCAGCCACACTAATGAATGAAAGAGAAAGAAAACTCAAATTACTAAAATTTGTGATAAAAAGGAAATATCATGACAGATATTATTAAAATATAGAAGGTGATTAGAAATGATTAGAAACTACTTTGAAAATTTGTACTCCAATAAAATAGAAATGGGGCAAAGACTTCAAAAAATTTCTAGAGACATATGATCTACCCAAACTGAATCAAGAGGACATACACAATTTCAACAGATCAATTTCAAGCAATGAAATTGAAGACACCATCAAAAGCCTAACAACAGCCCTGGACCAGATGGATTCTTAGCTGAGACCTTCAAAGAAGAACTAAACCAATACTCCTCAGAGAGTTCCATGAAATAGAAAAGGAGGGAACCCTTCCAAACTCATTCTATGAGACTAGTATCACTCTGATACCAAAACCAGACAAAGACACTTCAAGGAAAGAAAACTTTAGGACACTATCCCTGATGAATATAGATGCAAAAATTCTCAATAAAATTCTGTCTCATCACGTACAAAAACATTGAAGAAGATAAAGCACCAAGATTAAGTGGGATTCATCCCATGGATGCAAGATTCACATACAGAAATCAATAAATGTAATTCATCACATCAATAAACTTAATGACAAGAATCATATGAATAGCACTTCTTTGTGTTCAAAACATTAGAAAAACTAGGAATAGTAGGAACATACTTCAACATTTTAATAGCTATATATGCTAAGCACAAGGCCAACATCATTCTAAATGGAGAAAAATTGAAAGCATTCCCTGTAAAAATTCGAATAAGACTAGGATGCCCTTTGTCACCCCTTCTATTCAACGTAACCCTTGAAGCGCTAGCCAGAGCAATTAGGTGAAAGAAGTTAAAGTAAAATGAATAGGAAAAGAAGAACTTGAACAATTTTTATTTGTTGAAGACATGATTCTATATTTAGAAGACCCAAAAAATTCCACCAGAAAACATCTAGAACCAATAAATGAATTCAGGAAAGTAGCAGTTTATAAAATCAATACCCATAAATCAAATGCATTTTATACATCACTGATGAATCCTTTGAAAGAGAAATTAGAAAAATTACTCCATTCACAATAACCTCAAAATTAAATAAATAAATACTTGGAAATCAATATAACAAAAGAAGTGGAAGACCTCTACAATAAAAACTGCAGAACACTAAAGAAAGAAATTAAAGAAGACCTTAGAAGATAAAGATCTCCCATGTCTTGGATAAGCAGAATTAATATTGTCAAAATGGCCATACTACCAAAAGTGTTATACAGATTTAATGTGATTCCAATTAAAATCCCAATGACAATTTTCACAGAAATATTGAAAGCAATCATGAAATTCATTTGAAAAAATAAGAGACTGAGAATAGCCAAAGCAATCCTTAGCAAGAAAAGTAATAAAGGAGGCATAACAATAGCAGATTTTAAATTATACTACAGAGTTATAGTAACAAAAAATGGCATAATATTGGTACCAAAATAGACATGTAGATCAATGGTACAGAATAGAAGAAACAGAGACAAACCCACACAAATACAGTTATCTCATACTGGACAAAGGCACCAAAAACATACATTGGAGAAAAGATAGCCTCTTTGACAAATGGTGCTAGGAAAATTGAAAATCTATATGCAGCAAAATAAAATTGAACCCCTATCTTTCACCATGCGTAAAACTCAACTCAAAGTGGATCAAGGACCTAGGAATTAGACCATAGACCCTGCACCTAATAGAAGTAAAAGTAGGCCCAAATCTTCATCATATTGGCTTAAGATCTGACTTCCTTAACAAGACTCCTAAAGAATAAGAAGTAAAACCAAGATTCAATAAAAGGAATGGATTCAAATTAAAAAGCTTCTTCTCAGCAAAGGAAACAATCAATAACATGAAGCAAGAGCCTACAGAATGGGAGAAAAATCATTACTACTCACACATCAGATAGAGCACAAATCTCCAGGATATATAAAGAACTCAAAAACACCAAAAAAAAAATCTCAATCAATAAATGGGCTAAGTAACTAAACAGATACTTCACAGAAGAAGATATACAAAAAATGGTCAAATAATATATGAAAAAATGCTCCACATCTCTAGCAATTAGGGAAATACAAATTCAAACTACCCTGAGATTTTATCACACTTCAGTCAGAATGGCAATTATCAAGAATACAACAACAATAAGTGTTGGCAAGGATGTAGGGGGAAAGGTACACTTATACATTGCTAATGGGAATACAAATTGTTGCATCTATTATGGAAAGCAGTATGGAGATCTCTTATAAAACTTGGAAGGGAACCACCATTTGACCCAGCTATCTCACTCAAAGGACTTAACATCATCATACTACAATTACGCAGCCACATCAATGTTTATAGAGCTCAGTTCACAATAGCTAAACTGTGGAACCAACCTAGTTGCCCCAAAATAGATGAATGCATAAAGAAACTGTGTTATATATACACAATTAAATATTACTCAGTCTTAAAAAATAATGAAATTATGGAATTTGCAGGTAAGTGGATGGAGTTGGAGAATATCATGCTAAGCGAAATAAGCCAATCCCAAAAATCAAAGGCCAAATGATTTCTTTAATATGAGGGTGCTGATCCATAATGGGCAAGAGATAAAAGAAGGAACTTTGGATTGGGCAGAGGATAGTGAGTGGTATAGGGGTGGGAAGGATGGTGGAATTAGGTGGACATAATTACCCTGTGTCCATGTATGATTGCATGAATGGTTTGACTCTGCAGTGTTTACAAACAGAAAAACAAAAAAAATGTGCTCTATTTGTGTACAAAAAAGAAAGAAACAATTTCCTAAATTGATGAAGTTTAATGAGGCCTTTTAAAATGAAATGAAGTTCTTTTCTATTTTATTACTTGAACCCCAGGGGAAAAAAAGCGTCATAGTATCTTTTAGAAGTTGTTTTGCTTTAATTTATGTGTGTGTATGTGTGTGTGTGTGCATGTTTTATACACAGTGCACTCAGTATTGCGACCTACTGAATGTACTCAGACAGGAAGAGTGTCTCATTTTGACACCTTGCTATGGAACATTTGGTTAA
The DNA here is from genome assembly GCF_964194105.1 of Spermophilus citellus. Classification (NCBI taxonomy): domain Eukaryota; kingdom Metazoa; phylum Chordata; class Mammalia; order Rodentia; family Sciuridae; genus Spermophilus; species Spermophilus citellus. Next base: position 62,264,170 of record NC_138191.1, on the reverse strand, counting down.
AAAAAAAAAACAAGATGAGCATTGTCAGGTTGCCACAGGCAAGCCCCTACCCCACCCCACACCCTGGGAAACACCCAGAGGCTTCCAAGTTTTGAAGTGACAATGTACTAAACTGGAGAAAAGAGATGACTCATGCCCCCACCAGGATTCTGTAACTGAGTAACAAGTAAAAGCAGCCTAGGCTGAGACAGGAAGTTGAGCACAAAGAAAGAAAAGGCCCATGTGACAAAACTATGCAGAGTATGCTCAAACTGAAAGATGATAGCAATACCTAGAGACTCCCTGGCACACCAGATCTTACATAATGATCAATGTCATTGCAGAATGTCACTGGTGAAAGTTCAGGCTTATGGTACTTTGAAGGTAGCTACGCATAAAAACCAAACCCAAATCCAGCTGAAGTATGACTACATTGAACCCATGCCTGTCCCCAAACATCTTAAAGCAAAACAGGTATGTCCATTTGCAGCACAACTATTATCATATCATTCTCAACTGTTTTTTTTTTAGCAATGAATGATTTAATAATTACGAGACACACAGAGAAATGAAGTTAAAAATATTTATTTTAAAGAAATAAACATAGATATAGGAGCACTTGTTCCAACAAGTTTTGTAACAATCAGAAAGGGCTTCTAAAATCACTACAATTATTATATTTAAGGATTCTAGCAGAAAGGTGATCAACATACATGAACAGATATGGATTTGTAGCAGGAAAGTGAAAACTGTTAACAAACTCTGTAAACACAAAGCACAATATTAGTGATGAAGAATTCTTTGGTGGGCTCAACAAAAGACTGGACATAAACACAGCAGAGAGAGCAATCAGAGCCCTTGAAATAGGTCAATAAAATTAACTAAACAGCAGCACGAAGAGTCATGAGTGCAATCAATGATAACTGAGTTCCTAGTAGCTCAGGGTATCCCTAAAACCAGCATCAAAGGGTTTAGTGTAAATGTGACGGGGATTCCAAAAGAGGAAATGAAAAGGGAAGAGAACAAGGCTGAGAGCTTTCTAAAACTACTCTGCTAAGAGCCATAGCCAAGTAAAAATGATGCATGGCATTTTTGGTTGAAAGGTGACGCCAGCAAGTCATTGAGATGATATGATTATGTTAAGATCTGCATTCAAATGGATATTAGACCCCTGTTGTCTGCCACAGCCTGCTACTTTGGAGCTCTAACGGGACTCCTGAAGAGTTCCCATTGGTTGGGGAAATGTGGTAGGAGGGAATTCCGGAGGAAGGATTTCCAGTTGGTGTGTGGGTCCAGGAGAACGCCGCGTGTGTGGGTTGGCATATTTCCCGGGAGCATACAGGGCAATGGTGGGAGTTTCAAAAATGAAATTTGTTCCTGTTTGAGTGGCTCGTGATTTTTGTGCCCAGCCAGACTGCAGCAATTGGTGGCCCATGCAGGGACACCTGAAGCTCAGAGGTAAGCAAAATTGCTCGCCCCTGAGGGAAGGCGAGAGAATGGGTGACCATTTCAAAAAAACAATGTGTTCTTGTTTTGATTTATTTTGTTTTTGTTTCAAGCTGTCTATGCCTAGAACTTTCTCAGGCAAACTGGGAAAAATGGTTGGCTCAAGGTTTGAAGTTGTTGGGCCCTGAGAAAGAGAAAATTGATACAACGGTTTTTTGTTCCATTTTTGTTTCATTCTGTTTTGGTTTTGTTTTATGTTATCTTATTGGGTTGCATTACCTTTATAGTAGATTAGAAATCAGTAAAAAACAAACCGAAAGACTATTAAGTAAATTGTTAGATGTCTAGACTATGGTAGAAAACATGTTAGGTCAAACAAAAGAGGATCTCTTGAGCTAGTCAGATAGAGGAAGAAAATTTAAAGGAAGAAAGCTTAAAGGACAAACAGCTATAAGGTGGGAAACTACAACAGGAGGCTGCTACTAACTCCACTCTATCACCAGAGGGCATAATTCAACCAACAGCTCCATCTATAGAGACAGCTGAATGGCCCTTAACCCCCGTAGTTGATAGATGGAATCCCGAGGCAGGACCTCAAAGATTAGCATGCCCTGTACTTGAGCAGGCAGAAGGGAAACAAATTCACTGTGCTTTTGATTTCAAAACAGTGAAGCATATAAAGGAAGCTGTAACAACCTATGGTCCACAAGAACCCTTCACCATAAGTATGGTCGAATCCATTACCAACTTGGACATGACGCCAGCAAATTGGGCTAATATGTGTCAATCTGTGCTAAATGGAGGACAATATTTGTTATGGAAGGTTGCCAATGAGGAATTTTGCAAGAAGACAGCTAGGTGAAATGCAGCAGCTGGTTACCCTCAAAGAAATCTAGATATGTTGTTAGGAAAGGGACCTTATGAGGGTCAATGGCAACAAATTGAATATGATCCTGGCGTATACGCAAAAATTGCTGTAAATGCGGTTAGGGCATGGAAAACTTTACAGGGGCATGGAGATTTACAAGGACAATTATCTAAGGTAATACAAGGAACTAATGAACCTTACGCTGAATTTGTAGATTGGCTCATTCAAATATCTGCCAGAATTTTTGGGGATACAGAACAAGCAATGCCATTAATAAAACAACTGGCTTATGACCAAGCAAATCGTTACTGCAGAGAGGTCATTAGACCATGGAGACATGAAGATTTAAACACATATATTAAATTATGTAGAGACATTAATGAACAAAGGCAAGTCTTGGCAGCTGCAGTACAACAGGCTTTAAATGCCAGGCCAAAAACATGCTACAATTGTGAACAAACAGGACACTTTAAAAGGAGTTGCCCCATAGGAGGAGGGTTTAACAAAGCTAGGTATCAAAAGAATAGAATACCGGGTATTTGCCCACGATGCCGTAGAGGGAGACATTGGGCTAATGAATGCCGTTCTCAAACCACCATAGAGGGTATTCCATTATCAAAAAACAGACAAGGACCAAGTTTTACCCACGATATCGTGGAGAAAGGCATCAGGCTCCATTGCCTGGGGGACCCAATGCTCCGGGGCCCACAACCACAAATATACGGGGCAATGGAGGAACCCAGCAACACCATCAGGGTAGTGCCCAGGACACATTATCCATTAAATCCCTCATCAGACAAACTAGAGGGAGTGCAGGGTTGGACATCTGCGCTTCCGCCAGAGCAGTACTAACTCTAGAGATGGGAGTTCAAATCTTCCCACAGGAGTAAAAGGACCTCTTCCCCAAGGAACAGTAGGCTTATTATTGGGATGCAGTTCTTCTACACTAAAAGGACTTATGATAAGTCCTGGGGTAATTGATCCTGATTATGAAGGTGAAATAAAAATTATAGCTAGTTCTCCAAGAGGTATATCAGTAATTTCACCAGGAGATAGAATAGCACAGTTATCAATAATACCCAGCCTGCATGATAAATTTTCCAGTCGTACTGTAGAAAGAGGATCCAGGGGATTAGGCTCCACAGGTGTGGATTGGGCTATGCTGTCTTTAACTTTAGATTCTTGCCCAATGATAAAACTATATATTCAAGGACATGAATTTAATGGGCTACTGGACACAGGAGCTGACCTTACAATCATATCTCATCAAGAATGGCCAAAACATTGGCCATTACGATAAGCCACTCAAACGCTTCGAGGCCTAGGAGTGGCAACTAATCCCCATAGAAGTGCAATGGTATTAGACTGGAAGGATCCTGGAGGATGTGAAGGAACTATATAGCCATATGTATTGGATCATCTTCCTATAAATTTATGGGGACGAGATGTCCTAGATCAATTAGGTTTGACATTAACAAATAACATCAATCCTAACGCACCCACTACTAGGGCTAGACAAGGTTTAGGAAAGAAAAAAGATTAAGAGAACAAGAACAAGGTATAACAGCACCAATTCAAATAGATCAAGGAATAAATAGACATGGATTGGGTTTTCAGAAAGGACCACTGAGACAATCAAAATTACTTGGAAATCAGAAAGACCAGTATGGGTTCCTCAGTGGCCCCTGACTAAAGAAAAGATACAAGTAGCCCATGACCTGGTCAAACAACAATTAGTGGAGGGACATATACAACCTTCCGTATCTCCCCATAATACTCCCATTTTTGTCATTAAAAAGAAATCTGGTAAATGGAGATTATTGCAAGATTTAAGAGCCATTAATAATGAGATGGTTATTATGGGACCTGCTCAATCAGGGATTCCCCAATTGTCTGCTTTGCCAAAAACCTGGTATGTTTTAGCTATAGATATTAAAGATTGTTTTTTTTTTTCAATTCCAATTCATCCTGAGGATAGTCCATGTTTTGCATTTACTATCCCTGCACTGAATCATGAAGGTCCTGATCAGAGATATGAATGGAAAGTACTTCCTCAAGGGATGGCTAACAATCCAACTATGTGTCAAATTTATGTTAACAAAGCAATCCAGCCACTTAGAAATCAAAATCTTGAACTACAAATATTTCACTATATGGATGATGTATTATTGGCACATAAAGATAAAAAACACATTACTAGAATGTTATGCCACACTTACAAATTTATTTAAAAAATTATAATCTAGAGATATCAATAGATAAAGTACAATTAAATCTTCCAATTAATTATTTAGGAGTTCTATTATCCTCAACCATTATCCATCCACCAAAAATTCAAATACGAGTAGATCAACTCAAATCACTTAACGACTTTCAAAAGTTATTGGGAGACATAAATTGGATAAGGCCTTATCTAGGCATACCAACAGGAGAGTTGGGACCTTTATTTGATATCCTAAAGGGTCCATCAGATCCAAATTCACCCTGCATGTTAACGCCTGAAGCAAGAAAGGCATTAAAAATCATTGAAACATATATGGAAAGTATGCATTTGGATAGAATTGATATAAGTTTGCCTTTATTATTTATTGTACTACCAACAAAAAATAATCCTACAGGGGTATTTTGGCAAGAATGTTCATTATTGTGGATACATTTATCTTATTCTCCTAACACTATTCTTACTAGGTATCCTGAGGCTGTAGGACAATTAATACTCAAAGGAATAAGAGCAGCAAAGGGAGTGTTGGGGATTTCTCCCAATAAAATTATTACTCCATATACTATGGATCAAATTGATGAGTTAGCTAATGAGTTAGCTAATGAGTTAAATACTTGGGCAATAATCATGTGTAAATCTAAAGTTTCATTTGATAATCACTTACCATCTAATCCTTTGTTGTCTTTTTGGTCTTCACATCCTGTAGTTTTTCCAAAAATGACACACACACAAAAAAAACCCTATCATGAATGCTCCAAATATATTCACTGATGGGTCAAAGAATGGTACAGCAGCAGTAGTTACCCCTGATCAAACTTTTACATTTTTAGTACCCAAACAATCAGCTCAAAAGGTAGAGCTTAATGCAGTATTACAAGCTTTTGTGATGTTTAAAGATTCTGTATTTAATTTATTTTCTGATAGTCAGTATGTAGTTAATGCTATAGTATCCCTTGAAGATGCTGGTAGGATTTCCCCTTCCTCTACAGTTTTCTCTTTGTTTTCACTATACAAAGTCTAATCTGGGACAGAAAAGATCCATTCTTTATAGGATATATCAGGGCACATACAGGATTGCCTAGAGCCCTTAGTTTGGGCAATGAATTAGCAGATAAATCTACACGACATACAACTTTTTCTTCTATCAGATGCCGTGTCTCTGATTTGATATCTAGCTCCTTGATCCACTTTGAGTTAAGTTTTGTGCATGGCGAGAGAAGGGTATTCAGTTTCATGTTGTTGCATATGGATTTCCAGTTTTCCCAGCACCATTTGTTGAAGATGCTATCCTTCCTCCATTGCATGCTTTTAGCCCCTTTATCAAATATAAGAAAGTTGTAGTTTTGTGGATTGGTTTCTGTGTCCTCTATTCTGTACCGTTGGTCCACCCGCCTGTTTTGGTACCAACACCATGCTGTTTTTGTTACTATTGCTCTGTAGTATAGTTTGAAGTCTTGTATCGCTATACCACCTGATTCACACTTCCTGCTTAGCATTGTTTTTGCTATTCTGGGTCTTTTATTTTTCCATATGAATTTCATGATTGCTTTATCTATTTCTACAAGAAATGCCGTTGGGATTTTGATTGGCATTGCATTAAACCTAAAGAGAACTTTTGGTAATATTGCCATTTTGATGATGTTAGTTCTGCCTATCCATGAACAGGGTATATTTTTCCATCTTCTAAGATCTTCTTCAATTTCTCTCTTTAGGGTTCTGTAGTTTTCATTGTATAAGTTTTTCACCTCTTTTGTTAGGTTGATTCCCAAGTATTTTATTATTTTTGAAGATATTGTGAATGGAGTGGTTGACCTCATTTCCATTTCAGAGGATTTGTCGCTGATATACAGGAATGGCTTTGATTTATGCGTGTTGATTTTATATCCTGCCACTTTGCTAAATTCATTTATTAGCTCTAATAGTTTCTTTGTAGACCCTTTTGGGTCTGCTAGGTATAGAATCACATCATCTGCAAATAGTGATAATTTAAGTTCTTCTTTTCCTATTTTTATGCCTTTAATTTCTTTCGTCTGTCTAATTGCTCTGGCCAGTGTTTCAAGAACTATGTTGAACAGAAGTGGTGAGAGAGGGCATCCTTGTCTTGTTCCAGATTTTAGAGAATGCCTTCAATTTTTCTCCATTCAGAATGATGCTAGCCTGAGGCTTAGCATAGATTGCTTTTACAATGTCGAGGTAAGTTCCTGTTATCCCTAGTTTTTCTAATGTTTTGAGCATAAAGTGATGCTGTACTTTGTCGAATGCTTTTTCCGCATCTATCGAGATGATCATATGGTTCTTATTTTTAAGTCTATTGATGTGGTGAATAACATTTATTGATTTCCTTATATTGAACCAGCCTTGCATCCCAGGGATGAATCCTACTTGATCATGGTGCACAATTTTTTTGATATGTTTTTGTATCCGATTCGCCAGAATTTTATTGAGGATTTTTGCATCTAGGTTCATTAGAGATATAGGTCTGTAGTTTTCTTTCTTTGAAGTGTCTTTGTCTGGTTTAGGAATCATGGTGATGTTGGCCTCGTAGAATGAATTTGGAAGTTCTCCCTCTTTTTCTATTTCCTGAAATAGCTTGAAAAGTATTGGTATTAGTTCCTCTTTAAAGGTTTTGTAAAACTCTGCTGTATACCCATCTGGTCCTGGGCTTTTCTTAGTTGGTAATCTTTTGATGGTTTCTTCTATTTCCTCAATTGATATTGGTCTGTTTAGGTTGTGTATATCCTCCTGACTCAATCTGGGCAGATCATATGACTTAAGAAATTTATCGATGCCTTCACTATCTTCTATTTTATTGGAGTATAAGGATTCAAAATAATTTCTGATTATCTTCTGTATTTCTGAAGTGTCTGTTGTGATATTGCCTTTTTCATCCTGTATGCTAGTAATTTGAGTTCTCTCTCTTCTTCTCTTCATTAGCATGGCTAAGGGTCTGTTGATCTTATTTATTTTTTCAAAGAACCAACTTTTAGTTTTATCAATTTTTTCAATTGTTTCTTTTGTTTCGATTTCATTAATTTCAGCTCTGATTTTAATTATTTCTTGTTTTCTACTTCTTTTGCTGTTGTTTTGCTCTTCTTTTTCTAGGATTTTGAGATGAAGTATGAGATCATTTATTTGTTGGTTTTTTCTTTTTTTAAGGAATGAACTCCAAGCAATGAATTTTCCTCTTAGAACTGCTTTCAATGTGTCCTATAGATTCCGATATGTTGTGTCTGTGTTTTCATTTATCTCTAAGAATTTTTTAATTTCCTCCTTGATGTCTTCTATAACCCATTGGTCATTCAGTAACCTATTGTTCATTCTCCAAGTGATGCATGATTTTTCCTTCCTTCTTTTATCTTTGATTTTCAGTTTCATTCCATTATGATCAGATAAGATGCATGGTATTATCTCTACTCCTTTATATTGTCTAAGAGTTGCCCTATGACATAATATATGATCTATTTTTGAGAAGGATCCATGTGCTGCTGAGGAAAAAAGTGTAACTGCTTGATGTTGGGTGGTATATTCTATATATGTCCATTAAGTCTAGGTTATTAATTGTTTTATTGAGTTCTATAGTTTCCTTATTCAACTTTTGTTTGGAAGATCTGTCCAGTGGTGAGAGAGGTGTGTTGAAGTCTCCCATGATTATTGTATGGTGGTCTATTAGACTCTTGAACTTGAGTAGAGTTTGTTTGATGAACATAGCTGCACCATTGTTTGGGGCATATATATTTATGATTGTTATGTCTTGTTGGTGTATGGTTCCCTTGAGCAGTATGTAGTGTCCCTCTTTATCCCTTTTGATTAACTTTGGCTTGAAATCTATTTTATTTGATATGAGTATGGACACTCCTGCTTGTTTCCGAAGTCCATATGAGTGATATGATTTTTCCCAACCTTTCACCTTCAGTCTATGTATGTCTTTTCCTATCAAATGCGTCTCCTGTAGGCAGCATATTGTTGGGTCATGTTTTGTGATCCATTCTACTAGCCTGTGTCTCTTAATTGGTGAGTTTAAGCCATTAATATTTAGGGTTATTATTGAGATATGGGTTGTTCTTCCAGCCATATTTGTTTATTTATGTTACCGAACATGGTTTGTTTTCCTCTTTGATTATTTTCCCCCCTTTACTGTCCTACCTCCCACTGTTGGTTTTCATTGTTATTTTCCATTTCCTCTTCCTGTAATGTTTTGCAAAGGATTTTTTTGAGAGATGGTTTTCTAGCTGCAAATTCTTTTAACTTTTGTTTATCGTGGAAGGTTTTAATTTCATCTTCCATCCTGAAGCTTAATTTTGCTGGATACACAATTCTTGGTTGGAACCCATTTTCTTTCAGTGTTTGAAATATGTTATTCCAGGATCTTCTAACTTTCAAAGTCTGTGTTGAGAGATCAGCTGTTATCCTGATTGGTTTACCCCTAAATGTAATCTGCTTCCTTTCTCTTGTAGCTTTTAAAATTCTCTCTTTATTCTGTATGTTGGGCATCTTTATTATAATGTGTCTAGGTGTGGATCTCTTATGATTTTGCACATTCGGCATCCTGTAGGCTTCTAGGATTTGGGATTCTGTCTCGTTCTTCAAGTCTGGGAAGTTTTCTCGAATTATTTCATTGAATAGATTGCTCATTCCTTTGGTTTGGACCTCTATACCTTCCTGTATCCCAATGACTCTTAAGTTTGGTCTCTTTATGTTATCCCATATTTCTTGGATGTTCTGCTCATGGTTTCTTAACAGTCTTGCTGAGCTGTCTATGTTCTTTTCAAGTTGAAATACTTTGTCTTCATTGTCTGATGTTCTATCTTCTATGTGTTCTACTCTGATGGTAGTATTCTCAATTGAGTTTTTAAGTTGGTTTATTGCTTCCTGCATTTCTAGGATTTCTGTTTGTTTGTTTTTTATAACCTCTATCTCCCTTTATAGTTGATCTTTTGCTTCCTGGATTTGTTTATGTAATTCATTGTTGAAGTGATCTTTCATTGTCTGATTTTGCTGTCTAATGTCTTCCTTGAGACTCCAGATCATCTGAAGCATGTATATCCTGAATTCGTTATCTGACATTCCATCTGCTGCAGATATTACCTCTTCTAACATTGAGTTGACCTGCATTGCTTGTGGTCCTTTCTTTCCTTGTCTCTTCATACTGTTCATGTTTCTTTCTGCTTGCTGAAACTGTTGTGTTATTGAATTTTCCCCCTATATATTTGTATTATTCTTGTATAGTTGCAAAGTCTCCCGCACAGGCGCGGGCAGGGGCTCTGCTCCTCCTCCAATTCGGGCAATGTGCCTACCACACCAGCAGGCCGCTGGGCCTGTTCTGCTGGTTGGTAGCAGGTGCGCCTACCTTGCAGGCGTGGGCGACGGCTCTGCCCCTCTGTGGGCCGCTGGGCCTATCCTGTCCGTGGTCGCAGTTCCGCCTACTTTGCAGGCGCGGGCAGCGGCTCTGCCCCTCTGAAGGCCGCTGGGCCTGCTCTCCCGGTGGGTCGCAGATCCGCCTACCTTGCAGGTGCGGGGGGGGGGTGGCTCTGCCCCTCAGCAGGCCGTTGGGCCTGATCTGCCGGTGGGTCGCAGGTCCGCCTACCTTGCAGGCGCGTGGGGCGGCTCTGCCACTCCGCAGGTTGCTGGGCCTACTCTGCTGGTGGGTCGCAGGTCCGCCTACTTTGCAGGCGTGGTTGGCAGCTCTGCCCCTCCGCAGGGGTCTGAGCCTGTTCTGTTGGTGGTCACAGTTCCGCCTCATTAATAAATCTTTAACAAATGAAAAAAAGTACAAAAGAAGACATGCAATAAAAACTGATTTGTATGGAAAGCAGAACAAACTAAACTACAGTATTTCAGACATCACCTGTATATGATACAGTCCAGGGGGAATTCAAAAGTTGTGATACTGGTTGTCTCTAGCAAGGTTGTCAGAAGTTGTAATATACTCCTTTGGGGTTTTAGCAAAGCTGAATTTGGTTCTAGGGTGTGGTGTTACAATTTATATTATTCGTATGCTTTATATTTGATGCACTTGTCTGAATGTGTCATATTTTATAATTTTTAAAAGCAAATGAGGGGATGTAACTTATCAAAATCTTACTTTGAAAAGGATCAAGAGATTGTGTTGTAACTGATTGAGTTATGAGATCAAGAGACACTTCAAAATAGGTTTGACTCAGAGAAAGGCCCTCTCCTATAGGTTCAGAAAAAATATAACCTTGGATTTTAAAATAGGTTTTACATTTTATACTTTAAACTCTTTTTCTTGTTGTTGTTTTTAGTGTATGATATAAGATCTGGTTCTGACATGATCTCTTTCTAAGTGGCCATGCAGCTGTATCTTTCTATTTAGAATTTCACCTTTACTCTCCATGCTTCCTACATAGTTTATTTTGGACTTTCTATTCTGTTTTATTGGTGATCTGTATATTCAAGAGTCATTACCACACTTTTAACTTTTATTTTTAACAGTCTCTTTACTTTTTGTGTTGAATACTTTTTCACTGTTTTGACACTCTGATTTTGGTTTTCATTATTTTAGTAATGTTCTCTAGATTTTAACATATTACTTAATATTTATAGAAATATTGTCTTACTAAGCAAGACAAGAAAAACAGTTTTAAGATGAAGGGTCCAGATCTGAAAAGCCTTCTGCAGCATTGCCTCTAGATGACTTAATTATCTTGAATGTCTTAAAAGTAATAACTTTAATAATAATAACACTAATAAATATGAAATATTTTAAGTAATGATAATTGTAATAAAGCAATACTGCATGCTCAAAGGATTTTGTGAACAATGCATGAGGTATTACAGTGACCACAACAGGCACATGGTGAAACCTGACAAAATATTACCTGCTTTTATTAGCTATTTATGATGCTAAGGAATAAATAAATCATACATGTTTACTATTGCTGCTATACTATGAGAAATTCAGAGAAATAAAACACTCCAAAGCATAAGAAAAAGTATAGTCAATAACATTAATGTGTATTTCTTTTGCATATGAGTAAACCATATTTTGAGGAACTCAAAAAAAAACTTAAAGATCCTATAATATCACCCAAAGTAAAATCTTTACATAAGTAAACAGTTATAAGGGAGGAAAAAACTAGAGCTTTTTGGGTGGTCCTATAATTTTTAAAGCATATTTTACTAGAGTTAAACACAACAAACAGAAAACAAAAAGATATTGCAAAAAGCATTTTAGTTCCAGTTTTAAAGTAATTCCTGATCTTCTGAGGGAAATTCAGAAGCTTTCCCCATAGAATTTTATATACTGAGAGACATAAAAGCAAAGCAATAGAGTTATGGTTTAAAAATATTTTCATAGTTAAAACTAGGTACTAACAGATACATTTGTACAATCAATACTTTTTAAATTTTTTTTTATTTTTTAGTTGTAGTCGAACACAATTTATTTATTTATTTATTTATTTATTTATTTATTTATTTATTTATTTATTATGTGGTGCTGAGGATGGAACCCAGGGCCTGACACATGCTAGGCGAGCACTCTACTGCTGAGCCACAATCCCAGCCCATACAATTAATACTTTTTAAAAAATGCCAGCAGGCTCTCATATGGTATGATGATTTAACTTTAGCATTATACCAAGTATAAAATTAAATGAGCACCATTATAATTTTGGCTAATTACACATTATTACTTATGCCTCCTATTTACAAGCTAAAGGATTATAAAAATGTACCACAAAAATATCAAGTCACAAATAAGTTGTTACCTATTATAACATGCTCTAAGTCATGACTTATTGAGGATGAGTAAAAGGAAAAGGCTTTCTCTTTAGTCCTTAAGCCTATGACACAATTTCCACAGTAGTATTTCTTTTCATCCTCTAAAGATCTCCCTTTCATGATAACATTATTTTCTTTCAGCTTGGGATTTCTCTTTGCAGAAAGTGAACTGACAGTGCTGATGATTTGTACCATTGCCCATAGAATAGCAGTCTCCACCCAGGTGAGAACTGCAGATTGTTCCTACTTTACCACTGGTGCCTCCCTCTGATGGTATCCAGCATGTGACCAGCAGCAGAAGTGAAGCCATACTGACCCCAGACCTGGGTACCTTTCCATTTGACTGAGCCCATGTAGTAATTTGCAATAACTAGACATCTGGGTAACTTGCAATACCTAGAGACAAATTGGAAGACTAGGCAGAAGACTAGGCATTTAAATGTTGATTGTCCCAAGTTCTTTAGTTTCTTGTTCCTTTGTGTCTTCAGTGAGAAGAAATAAGAAAAGGAAGCTTTAATGTTTAGCATTTTAGAGTATCAAACATAGATCAGGTTGTGGCTGAGGCCTTGTGCTTTGGAGCTGCTGGATCTGAGCTTGAAATCTTGCAATTTGAGCTTGATGGATCAATTTGAGCCTCTGGGCTTCTTCCTAAGTGAAAATAGTCATAATAATACTTAGCAAAAAGTAAGGTCTGCTTCATTTTGATTGCTTTTTGACTTGTCCTTATTTCCTTTAATTCACAGGAACAATAAACAGTACCTGAATCTCCCTCTTCCACTAATTTACCTCCAGCTTACTTCTGTATTCACTTATTCACTTTGGTCTTCCTCTACCTCCAGAAACATTGTTTCAGTCCCTGAAATGTTGCTGTCTCTAAAATTCCATCCCAGGGCTCCCTTCCCAATTACACTACACAATTTCCTTCAGTAATCTTCGTTACATCTTGACCTCAATTCTCTATCCCTATCTCTTTCCAATTTTTAGGAAAATATTGACTATGTTTGTAAGAGAAGAAACTGAAACAAAAGCATAATGTCTAGGTGATATGCAATCAGGAGAGGAGTCTGGACCTTAGATGAGGGATATGTTCCAGGTCAATATACTTTGGAGGGAAAAGTACAAGAAAAGACTGAGCAGATCAAACACCAAGATTGCCAATAATGCCTTTCAGGAAAAAGCTATAATCCCCAAAATGCCACAGGGTAGTTACTAAAAAAATGGGTAGCCATAGTTTCCATGTTAAGTCAGGGCAAGATTGGGATGTTGTCTGAGGTGCTTACATAGGAATTCTCCAAGGATCTTGGGAACAGCAACACTGTGGATCCCATTCACTGGAAAGACAGCTTCATTGACTCACAAGACTGAGATACTGGCATTTAGTTATTTCCTTGAGACCTCGATTACCTCATTTAAAACTGAGGACAAAATAGTTCTGCTTCACAGTAAGTAGATAAGATGAGAGAATGCATGCAGAGGGCTTTGTACAGTGCTTGGGAGAGAAGAACTCCTGCTTATTGAGTGATGATAAACTAAAGGACTTGATGAAACAAGCATTGTGAGTTCAAGGTCATCAACCAGCGATGACAAGAGCAAAGACACTGCGATATGAAGTTGATGTAACAAGGTATGATCAAGACAAAGGATTGACCAGTCAATTAACAAATTAACAGAAAAGGCTAATCACTGTGGGACAGAAATGCCTCAGTCTATATATAAAAAATTAAATTTTTACTCTATGCCAAATACCATTCTAAATGCAAGTACTAATGCATTTCATTATCACAATATAAAATATATGAAACTGTCATTTCCATTCTATACAAGAAGTAAAGGAGACACAAAGAAAATAAATAAATAGCTTGCTTAAACCATGCATTTGGTAAAGTTGAGCTTGATGCAAACCCAGCTGTCTAGCTCCACAGACCCCACTTTGAGCCACCATAGCAGTCTGCATCTCCCCAACGGCCACTCTTTCATGCCCTCATCCTTTTAGGGAAGGGCCAGAAACACAATCCTGAGATGCAACGATTAATCAATACCTGGAGTCGACGTTCCTGCTCCCTCTGTTGCTGTGCCTGAAAGTTTGCTTTATCTATCTCCATTTGTCTTATTTGCTGCCGATGGAGTCTCTCCCTCTCCTCCATCATTTGCTGTTTCTGCCTACGAATCGCCTGCAGCCTTTCTGCTTCAGCCTTGGCAGCCTCTGCTTTTATACGTGCCTCTGAAGAGAAAGAAAAAAAGGTAAAACAAAACAAAACAAAACAAAAAACCCTGGAAAACTGTTCTGTCCCTCCCTTGGGCTTCCCACTCTTATTTGTTATTGCTCCATCCCACAGAGAAAATTCCCTGGCACTGTTTTTCCTTCAAGATAACCATATTGCACCTGATCCTGCCATACTCAGGTAGTACCTGTGGGGATAGGACACCTCTTTGCCTGTCTTATTCTAGTTGAATGATCTCAGCTGGGCCAGAATATATGAATTTCACATTTTTTGACATTTTTTTTTGTCTCTCTTACTTTGTTTCTGTTCTCTTCTCACCTTTCATCTCCTTTTCCTTGGCTGTGAGAGCCTGGTCTGTCTGTAGAACAGCTTTACTCACAGACTCTTTGGACTTTAAATACTTTTGCAGAGCTTTCTTAGCCTAGGAACACCAAAAACATACAGTTAGAACTTGGCAGTGGTGATTGGCAAGGTGATAAAATCACGTTTTTTGTTCCATAAGGCATCTTTTCCTCTTAGAAGGTGCTCTGTCTGTACCTGATGGAGATGTCCATCAAGCCTCTCCACAGGTGGGGTTCAGAACGTGTCAGGGCAATTAAGAGCACCCAACACCACTAGATGAAAAAAACTCACTGCAACAAGAGTGTTTGCTCTGTCACCAAGGTAGTAAGGATCGGTTGACCTCACACCCAGTGGTATCTCTTTGTTGTCATGTCGGGCAAGCCTTTTTGAAAATAGAGCCAATAGTGAGGAAAATGGAGCACAATAATGAAGAAGTGCTGGAACATCAAAAGGAAGCAGGAGAATTGCTGACACTGTTTCAACTCTGGAATGTGTTCACACTTGAAACTAAATAGCAAGCACAAAATACCCCTGCATACTCATTCAGTGACAGTGAGTCTGAGGCAGAGACATCAATTCTCATCTCTATTCCTCTAGACATTTCCTTTCTCCTATCCTCATGGCTTATTAGAGAGGCTCCAGAAATTCCCATAATTAATAGACAGAACCAGGGATACCTGTATTCCTTTCCTGGGCTGCTGATGGTACTTTGCCTTCAGCTCCTCTGTCTTCTGAAGGTAGACATTATGGCCTCCTGGCTTAGAGTAAAGTCCCTGCTTCACTGCTTCTTCCAGAGGACCAAAAATATCCTGAAGCAAAGCTGAGCAACGATCTGAAGAGACTTCTTCATTCTGTTTACAAATGTCATTCTGCTTTGCCTCTAGTAGGGTCTTCAAAGGGACAGGAACCCACAGAGGTGTTAAACATACCTCAGTACTTCTGAAATTTATATTTTAAAGTCTCTGTTTTTCTTAAAAATTCCAAGGACTATACCCTTGCCAGCAATCCTGGAGGAAGTTGCAAGGATGAGAGTCTATGAAAAATATTTACATTTGTCTATGAAATATTCTGAAATTCCTGTGTCTTTTAATTTCTGCTTAAATGTGATCTTAAGACCACAGACCCCTAGCTTCAAGCCCTCATTTTAAATGCAGCCTACTGTTTTCCAACATTTTCCTACATCAAGCAGAAAATAGATTTGAATAATTGGTTGGAATGATGTCAGTTTATTCTATTAATCCTAATTGTAATTTAGTAGATACAAAGGACAGTTTTTCTCTGCTTAATTAATGAAAAACAAGAATAATATTTTGCAAATGTTTTAAAGGAATGAATCAATCAATCAAATTAATTCCATGGATGTTAAATGGTAAATGTGAGCTGTGTGACTATGTGAAAATTCAGACTGTAAAAGTCCCAGAATATTTACACGTTTTTGTTTTCAGAAGGAAAGTATATCATGCCACATTAATGATCACCATTGTTTTTCAATATAGAAGGAATTGCTTTTCTTAAACCATTCCTATTGTATCATTCATAGCAGTATTGTTCATTTTATTAACCCAATGCCCATGAACAAGAAAAATAAATAATTACCTTTAATTCTTTCTGGAAACTTTGGTCCTCATCCTTGAAACAGTTCTTTTTGAAGATTTCTATGGCCTCTCTCTCACTGGCTCTGTGCAGGTCCAGCAGCTCCTGGAGGGTCTCTGTGGGCAGCTGCACCTTCTGGCCCATCAGCTGGTCATAGTGGGCAAGTGCCCTTTTTATTGCAGCTGCATTCTCTCTCTGGGCCAGGGCCAGGACTGCGTTCTCCATGCAGGGCAGATCTCCATTGTTGATAGCATTGACATAGGTCAGCACCAGGCTCTCTAGACCTGCACAGAAGGAAGAGATGCTTGTGTTCTCTGTAGAAAAAGTCTATGATCTATGTCATTAATTCTGAGACCATTCATTGAACAATGTATTACCCCCAAATTTTCAGCATTCTGAATAGGATCCAAGTGTCCCAGACAAATTCCTTTGGGAAATAGTGAAATTAAGAATACAGGTATTTCCTTCTTGGGAAAATGAAATAGGAGTCAGAGGATAAAGACAGGAAAAATGTCTAGATGTATATCATTATTTAATTCTATGCAGAGAAATAAGCATATGATCATATAAAAGTCATGCATATTCATGAAACATATAGTTCTAGGAATTGAGCCCAGGGGTACTTAACTACTGAGCCACATCCCAGCACTTTTTAAGTTTGTTTTTTTTTTCAGACAGGGTGTCTCCTAGCTGCTTAGGATCTCACTAATTATATATATATATATATATATATATATATATATATATATAGAGAGAGAGAGAGAGAGAGAGAGAGAGAGATGCATAAGCAGTTACCATCATGCAAATCATATGCAAATATATATACTGGTATGGTATCTCCATATATACATACATACACTGGTATGGGAGATGCCATTCCCTGAAAAAGGGCAAATTGAATAAATTAGAACAATATTCCTTTATTCTTAGTTAGAACTTCCTTGTTTTACTTCTTTGTCATTTGCACTTCACTTCCGTGCATAATATAGTGATTATTTACAAAGCTGTGAAACATAGAGTTGTTATGGAAAGCTACAGCAAGAAGTGTGATTAGATATTTTTAGAGGCGCTAGACCACTTGGGGCATAGTTCAACAATTGTATCAACCAAGTTGCATTTCTAAAAGGAATATATTTATAATTTGTGCCTTCAAACCTTGCAACATACCTTAAAAATCCAATATATTTGTTAAACAAATGCTGCCAACACATATGACCTAATATAGGTCAACAGTGGAAGATGGAAGGATACAACATCTTTAACTTCATCTTATCCTCATTTTCTTATTTCATGCAACCTTAAAGGCATTACTAAAACAAATACCAGAGATATGTTTCATATTCACTATAAGTTTACATGGTGCATATGATTTGCATGATGGTATTTGAAGATATATTTAACTGAGGATCACCAAGAAAATGTGCACCATTATAATTTTGGTAACTGCTTATGTATCTCTCAAGGTTGGCACAACAAGGACCCTCCTATATATCTCTTACACATTATTCTGAGTAGAAGGAAAATCCTTGAAGAGGTACTCACGAGGGCCATTGACCTTGATGCCTCCTGGAAGAATCTTGATCTTGGACTTGGTAAAGATGTGGGAAGAGAATTCTGCCACTTGTTGCACAAATTCAAGACTCAGCTCATCATCCTGCAGTGTCTCTAGCTGGGAGACCTTCTTCTGGTGAGTGGGTGTGTCAAAGACAAAGCACTTCTTTGTTGGAAAGAACTTTTGAATACACAGACGAGGCAAATTGAAAGTTTGTGTTCTTTGATCACTACCTGGAGAAGGAAAAACAGGATTTATTTTCTTTAGAATTTACACTCGATTTAATACATTGTCCTTGAATATGTGTCTTTTTTCTTGGTGATCCTCAGTTAAATATATCTTCATATACCCTAAGCAAACAGAGTAAATGTATTTAATCAGAAAAAGGAAAAAAAGGAAAGAATATTTTTCCCAAGAAAAGGGAGTAATAAAGTTTGATATTGAGCCTATGAGTTCACTGAAAATTAATAATATTCATTATGTATTCTGAAAAACAGCTATGTTGATAAATAGGAAAAATATACATTTAGCCTTCTACCCAAAACATATCATTTCTTGGGTTACTTTTCTTCCTCTTTTCAAAACAGAAGCCCAATTACCTTTCTTTATCTTCAGTGAATTCTCCAGGTATTCATCTGCTGTCATGAGTTGTCCATCTATTTCCAGGCTTAGGTAGAAATCTCTTATAGTCCACACCAAGTCTGGAAAGAAGCTTACAATGTCATCAGCATCCTCGTCTCCAAGATCAAGCGACTTTCTTGCCCTGAGTAGATCTGTCAGTTCTGTCACATTGCTGAGATGATTAAGGAAAACTAGCAGAAATAGCACAGCATCTAAGCCCATATTTGATCCCATGTTCCCCAAACCTGCATTTTCCACTTGGCAACCAGCCAAGTAAACATTTTCTCATCAGAGAATATGAGGGCTCTTGTCTGTACCTTCAGTGTCTACCCATTTTCATTTGGGGGATTTACAAAGTTTCACAGACTTGCAGCTGGTGAGTGGTGTTCTCTGTGGCTTTGGTGCCATCCTGAACCTCACAAGGATACTGCAGTAGGTCAATAGCCCCCTGGTCAATTTTGTTCATGGTATTGTATACAAAGGTGCTGCTCAGAAGGATTGCCAGAGCAAAGATCTGGGTATCATTCTTATTATCATCCTAGAAGTCAAACAAATTTAAGTCATATCAAACGGCATTCCCAAATGCACAATCATTAAAAATAGAATCCTGATATACAAATGCTAAGCAGGGAAAACACAAGTGATTGTCAGACACATGAACTTGCATAACTTTCTCATTTATAATTTTATACTAATGCATATATTTCTAATTCCCAAGTCCCTCTTTTAGCTACTGTTAGATAACTGCAAATGGTGTAGTCAAAGTTAATGGGGGAAGCAGAGTAGTTAAAATGAAGGTTTTCCAGGTATCAAAACAAAATTGGCCTATCTGCACAATCCATATATCTATTTTATTAAATAATTATTATCCACAGGGAGTTAATATTACCAATCTTAGACATCTAATTCTAATGCTATAAGATGAGCTCATAATTAATATCTCTATTTTGTATATGAGTAAACAGAAGATGAAATTTTGTCTTAACATCTTTGCATCTTGATAAGTCAGAAGTAAAAATCAAAATCAAAATATAAAAAACACTAGACATTCAAGAGATAGTTTGGTTTGGTACAAAAATCAGCTTATAAGATCCAACTATGTACCTTTCTTCCTAAGTCTGAGTTTAGGGACTTCACTTGAGTAGCTTGTATTTAGTTATGATAAAAATATTTAGGGAATAGTCAAGTCTTTCTTTTTTTCTATGAGCTGGTTGTTAAATACTTACTAGCATACAACTAGAAAAGGCTCATGTGTTAGACAAGACCTATGGGTGTACTGTTGAATAATTCTAAAGAAAAAAATAAAAGATGCAGGGAGACCTACTGTTCTTGTCAGTGTCAGAGAGTTACAAGTGCCAGAGTCCTGATTTGAATAGAATTTTATCTCATCTTCAACCCACTACTAACCATATTCAGTGCAAGACCAGGCTTGTAATGTGATTTTATTTGCACCATTTATGCATCTGGAAACTACTAAGCAAAACATCAGTGTAGTTCTTCTAATACTCATTCTGTATTATAAATATATTTCCTCACTTAGAGGCTTCCAAACACTATTGAAAATGGAAAGAAAAAATGAGGGGCAATATAGTCCAGTCAAGTGGAAATAGAAATTCATAAAAGCAAAAACCAAATGAAAAACTCCTTGTACAAATTGTGTTCAGTGATAAGGAGTTTAATCATAAAAGAATCCTCTGTCCTTACCTTCTCTACATCACCCAGGCCTTCAGTGTCCAGCAGAAGTAAGGTGTGGCCTGGCTTCTCAGGATGAGGCACACACCACATCCAGATTCCCTTGGTGTGAGACTGCACCGTGGAGCCCACAGAGAAGCCTGCATAGGGGAGTGCAGGGGTCGTCACAGAGAAGGGGATCTAGAATTCGCGTATTTTCTTGATAATTGAGTTAGGGTTTAAGGAAAGCAACAAAAGGAAACAGCAGAAAATACGAGTGTTGAGCTCCATTACAATAGAGAAATGGGGAAATAAAGTCAAATTCCATAAGTGGGAAATTTTTATGTTTTTTATAATAATAAAAAAGTAAAATTTTAAAGTTTATAATTACACATATGGAAATTATTTCATTGATGTCTTATTCCTTATGAGAGGAATATATTGTGTTTCTCCCAGAAAGACATTAAGGTCAACATTTTTAAAAAGGGTTTATATGTCAGGGACAGAAATCTGCCCTTTATCTTATAGTGGCACCCCTTTCTCCACAGAAAATCTTAACTGAGCTTCTCCAGAAATCCTCACCATGGTTGATTTTAGACTGTCAGCAAAAGAATCTCTACAAAAGAGTTTAATGTAGGTAAACTTTCTATTTTTGTGATGCCCTATCTTACTTGGTCACTAGCCTGGAAGAAATCAGCACTCCAGGTGCTGGACACCCCCTTACTAGTTCTTTACAAACATTTATCCAGTATAGTAGTTTGTAGAAATGTGTAAATGAGGCCTCTGGTGTTGAGCTGAGGCTTCACAGAGATGTCTACATTTCTAAGATAAGTTACCAATTGGGCTCCATGGTAATAGCTGGCAAGGGGAGGAAAGAAAGGGGAGAAGAAGTCTCCCGTTCTCAGGTGTTATCCTTGAAGGGTTAACATGCCCAAAACAGTAAAATAAAAAGCTGCTTTTATGTGATCTTCTGCAGACTGTGAACTTCTGAGCCCCTCCCCTTACATGCTGGGTATACAATTCTGAAACTACCTGAACTCAGGATTCAGGGGATTGATTGATTACAGCAAAAGCTGTGCCCTCTGAACCTGGCTGCAGCCAAATAAAATTGTTTCCTTCTGTCTCAGGTCTTTAAAACAATCTCTCCAAGTTCAAAGGCCTAACTATGGCCTAAACATTAGTTTTCACTGTTCCTCCCTGACACTAACTTTCTCCCCTCCATCCCCATGCAGAGTGTCCTCAGTGGAGTAGACAGAGGGCTAAGCAGAGCTTTGTTGGTGTCACTCACCCTGTTTCTTCCCAGCCAACTGGTTCATCAGGTAAGATTTGCCTGTGCGGTAGAGGCCCACAATGGCCACCACCACCATGGGCTGCGTGATGGCCGACAGGATCTGCAGGGCTTCCTGCTTGACCACTAGCTGCCCCTCCATGTTCTCGATGAGGCACATGGGGCCTGGTATGTAGGTCTCTGAGGCCATGTCTGGGATGTTACTTAGTCTGGAAGAAAGAGATGGGATGGGCAGTAAATATTAGCCCTTGCAGAGAAAGACATTTTGCTTACTGAACCTGAAAATATAACTGTTTTCCAGCGTGGCCTGTTTCTGAAGACATTACAAAACAAAACATAAAAAGAAATAGCTAAAAGCACCAAGGTAAACTAGGTCCTAGGCCAGCCATCAGCTACCCTGCTTGTTCTTAAATAGCTGGTGAACAAAGAAAAATTAATTTTCTGAATCTTACCCTCTGATGTTTTGCATCTATCTCATTCCACTGGATTTTGATTTACTCATGTTTCTCAGTTTTTACCTCCTAAAATCCCTATTTTGAAAATTTATTTTCATTATTTGCTATATATAAATTTTTGCTTTTCTCTTATTTAGGTCCATGTCTAGACTGCATTGCATTAAACAATTCTATGCCGTTATGTTGCATTTTCCAATAAATTTAAGTGTTTATTCAAGCTATACTTTTCAAAGGGATTTTTACTTAGTTAATAATTTCTTTTACAGAAACAAAACTTCAAAGTGTTATCATTTTATGACTGTTTATATAAATGAAAAAAATTTCATTTAATAATTTTTCACCACTAATTTTCTACTTCTGGGCATCAACTCCTGTAACCTGAGGAGTCTTTGGTAAAATATTTTAAAGCTATGTGAAACGTAAAGGCAAATAGTTGTTTTTATGACCTGTCATGCCATAAGGAGAGGGTTTTTTTTAATTTTTTCCATTTTAGAAATCATCATTTTGAAGCTAAAAATCCACTATCTGCTTGAATTCATTTTTCATGAAAGTCTTAAAATTAAAACATCTGGATTCTTTTTGCTAGCAGACTATACACACTGTGGATTTCTTTGTTGTTGTTGCTGGTTTTGATGACCATGAAGACCCATTCTCTCCCTTTCTCATAGCCAATGACCTTTCTCATCAACCATCCTGATGAAAGACAAATTAGAACAGAAACTGCTGCTTGGGACCAAATAGTAGGAAGTCCATTCACAAATTGTACCGCCCCATGTATTCAGAGGCAGGAAATTCCATATGCCAGATGTCTTTCCCTTCCAACCCACTTCTACTGCAATATTGGTATTTTTATATTAGTAGAATTCTGGTTGCCTGACTTACATATAGCAGGGGCTAGAATCATATTTAGATTAGAAAGATGTGGGAAAATTCCAATCATGATCTACAATAATTAGCTACAAAGCAGATATTTGTAAACCAAATCTGTATTCAGACATTGGAGACGTATAAATTCTCATGCTTTGAGGTGAACTTACTAATGTGGGAGAAAACAGCTTTGAAGTTTTAGACTTCTTCATGAATAAGAATAGCTCTGTGTATCAATATCAGTAATAGTGTTTTTTATATTGTTCCCAGGTGTGATCTGTATAGCATCTTTAGTGCTTTTCAAAGAGCCAAATCTCTGACACATCTTGGAATATTTACTGTGTTCAAGCCACACACACAACTGCCACTCTGCCATTTACAACTCAACCTGTTTGTGTCCTCTGGAATAAAACATATTAAGACATTTCAAGTTCTAGCTAGCCTCCACTGGTATTGTGTCTAATTAAGCAGGAAACAAACTTAGCAGACACTGAATGAATTCTGTTATCTAGCTACACATCAATTTAGACTTTAATGGGTTCATTTTGTAGTATCTCAGAAAAATTTGCACCCTATCCTGGATGGAATACTTTTAAAAATACCTGAACATTGCAAATATCTTCCTCCCTTTTGCCCCCCACCACCTGCCCACAGTTTTAACTTACCTGTAAAATCTAGAGCAGAGAGAAAATCTGCTTTTAGAAATGGCAGAAAATCTGCTTTCAGGAAGGCTTGGTAAGGGTGAGTTTCAACAGTTGTCCTTTAGTTTAGCTGTGATGAGTTCTGATGAGCTCTTCCTCCAATCCTGGGGAGTTTCTTTCTTCCCCAGTTCCTGCCTCCCAGCAGAGTATTTGAATATGAAATGTAAGCATGGCAAAAGTCCAAGGGGTTTTCAAAGTTTCTCTACAAAACTGAAACCAAAGAGCAAATTCAGTGACTAGGTAGTTGCAGAGGGGATATTCTGAGCGTCCTCTGGTGGAAGGTTTCAAAATATTTGGCATGATTTCCCAGAAATTGCATTGTGTTACTGAAGGAAAACTTTGAGAACTTTTGCAGGTTTTTCAAGTGTGTGTTATTTGAACTAGCTTCAGATGATATTTATCTCCAGTTTGGAAAAACATACTCTTGTAGGTCTAGTTCACTGAAATGTTAAATGCACTCATATTGGAGTAAGGTTGTTGTTTCTTTCTTTCTTTTTTTTTAATGAAAGCTCCAGGAGCTAAGAACTAATTTACAGGAAAAGATAAAGGTTTCTGCACAGCACACAAAGAATGCTGGCAAAGAAGTCATTTACTAAACATTTTCTATAACTCCCTGTACAGTGTTCACTTCTTTATGTGGAGTACCCTATTTTAACTCTCCCAACTGAAGAGCCAGGGCCCTGAGAGGTTTAGAAACTTGTTCAAAACCACAGAGCTACTGATAATCAGATCTTAAGGCTCAAACCCAAGCACTTCCTAGAGTCCTTCTGATTTGTGGTGTATCATAATTGTCACCAACATCATTGTTGCTTTTTTTTTTATTGGTTGTTCAAAACATTACAAAGCTCTTGACATATCATATTTCATACATTAGATTCAAGTGGGTTATGAATTCCCATTTTTACCCCAAATACAGATTGCAGAATCACATCGGTTACACATCCACATTTTTACATAATGCCCTATTAGTAATTGTTGTATTCTGCTACCTTTCCTATCCTCTACTATCTCCCCTCCCCTCCCCTCCCATCTTCTCTCTCTACCCCATCTACTGTAATTCATTTCTCTCCTTGTTTATTTTCCCATTCCACTCACAACCTCTTATATGTAATTTTGTATAACAATGAGGGTTTCCCTCCATTTCCATGCAATTTCCCTTTTCTCTCCCTTTCCCTCCCACCTCATGTCTCTGTTTAATGTTAATCTTTTCTTCCTGCTCTTCCTCCCTGCTCTGTTCTTAGTTGTTCTCATTATATCAAAGAAGACATTTGGTATTTGTTTTTTAGGGATTGGCTAGCTTCACTAAGCATAGTCTGCTCTAGTGCCATCCATTTCCCTGCAAATTCCGTGATTTTGTCATTTTTTAGTGCTGCGTAATACTCCATGGTGTATAAATGCCACATTTTTTTATCCATTCATCTATTGAAGGGCATCTGGGTTGATTCCACAGTCTAGCAATTGTGAATTGTGCTGCTATGAACATCGATGTGGCAGTATCCCTGTAGTGTGCTCTTTTAAGGTCTTCAGGAAATAGTCCAAGAAGGGCAATAGCTGGGTCAAATGGTGGTTCCATTCCCAGCTTTCCTAGGAATCTCCATACTGCTTTCCAAATTGGCCACACCCGTTTGCAGTCCCACCAGCAATGTACAAGTGTACCCTTTTCCCCACATCCTCGCCAGCACTCATTGTTGTTTGACTTCATCATGGCTGCCAATCTTACTGGGGTGAGGTGGTATCTTAGGGTGGTTTTGATTTGCATTTCCTTGACTGCTAGAGATGGTGAGCATTTTTTCATGTACTTGTTGATTGATTGTATGTCCTCCTCTGTGAAGTGTTTGTTCATGTCCTTGGCCCATTTGTTGATTGGGTTGTTTGTTTTCTTATTGTCTAATTTTTTGAGTTCTTTGTATACTCTGGATATTAGGGCTCTATCTGAAGTGTGAGGAGTAAAAATTTGTTCCCAGGATGTAGGCTCCCTATTTACCTCTCTTATTGTTTCTCTTGCTGGGAAAAAACTTTTCAGTTTAAGTAAGTCCCATTTGTTGATTCTTGTTATTAACTCTTGTGCTATGGGTGTCCTATTAAGGAATTTGGAGCCCGACCCCACAATATGTAGATCGGAGCCAACTTTTTCTTCTATCAGATGCAGAGTCTCTGATTTGATATCTAGCTCCTTGATCCACTTTGAGTTAACTTTTGTGCATGGGGAGAGGAGGGGATTCAGTTTCATTTTGTTGCATATGGAGTTCCAGTTTTCCCAACACCATTTGTTGAAGATGCTAACTTTCCTCCATTGCATGCTTTTAGCTCCTTTATCAAATATAAGATAGTTGTAGCTTTGTGGATTAGTCTCTGCGTCCTCTATTCTGTACCATTGGTCCACCCACCTGTTTTGGTACCAGTACCATGCTGTTTTTGTTACTATTGCTCTGTAATATAGTTTGAAATCTGGTATCGCTATACCGCCTGATTCACACTTCCTGCTTAGAATTGCTTTTGCTATTCTGGGTCTTTTATTTTTCCATATGAATTTCATGATTGCTTTATCTATTTCTTACAAGAAATGCCGTTGGGATTTTGATTGGCATTGCATTAAACCTATAAAGAACTTTTGGTAATATCGCCATTTTGATGATGTTAGTTCTGCCTATCCATTAACAGGGTATATTTTTCCATCTTCTAAGATCTTCTTCTATCTCTCTCTTTAGGGTTCTGTAGTTTTCATTGTATAAGTCTTTCACCTCTTTTGTTAGGTTGATTCCTAAGTATTTTATTTTTTTGAGGATATTGTGAATGTAGTGTTTTTTCTCATTTCCATTTCAGAAGTTTTGTCACTGATATACAGAAATGCCTTTGATTTATGCGTGTTGATTTTATATCCTGCCACTTTGCTGAATTCATTTATTAGTTCTAGTAGTTTTTTTGTAGACCCTTTTGGGTCTTCTAGGTATAGAATCATGTCATCTGCAAATAGTGATAATTTAAGTTCTTCTTTTCCTATTTTTATGCCTTTAATTTCTTTCATCTGTCTAATTGTTCTGGCCAGTGTTTCGACTTAACTGACATATATAGAATATATCAACCATCATCAAGTGGATATACTTTTTTCTAAGCAGCACATGGATCCTTCTCAAAAATAGACCACATATTATGCCATAGGGTAACCCTCAGTAAATATAAAGGGGTGGAGATAATACCATTCATTTTATCTGATCATAATGGAATGAAACTGGAAATCAATGATAAAAGAAGGGAGGAAAAATCCTACATCACATGGAAAATGAACAATATGTTACTGAATGATCAATGGGTTACAGAAGACATAAAGGAAGAAATCAAAAAATTCTTAGAGATAAATGAAAATACAGACACAACATATCGGAATCTATGGGACACAATGAAAGCAGTTTTAAGAGGGAAATTCATTGCTTGGAGGTCATTCCTCAAAAAAAGAAAAAAACAACAAATAAACGAGCTCACACTTCATCTCAAAGCCCTAGAAAAGGAAGAGCAAAACAACAGCAAATGTAGCAGAAGGCAAGAAATAATTAAAATCAGAGCAGAAATCAACGAAATTGAAACAAAAGAAACTATTGAAAAAATTAACAAAACTAAAAGTTGGTTCTTTGAAAAGATAAATAAGATTGACAGACCCTTAGCCATGCTAAGGAAGAAAAGAAGAGAGAGAACTCAAATTACTAACATACGGGATGAAAAAGGCAATATCACAACAGATGCTACAGAAATACAGAAGACAATTAGAAATTATTTTGAAAACCTATATTCCAATAAAATAGAAGATAGTGAAGACATCGATAAATTTCTTAAGTCATATGATTTGCCCAGACTGAGTCAGGAGGATACACACAATTTGAACAGAACAATATCAATTATATGAAATAGAAGAAGCAATCAAAAGTCTACCAACCAAGAAAAGCCCAGGACCGGATGGGTATACAGCGGAGTTTTACAAAACCTTTAAAGAAGAATTAATACCAATTCTTTTCAAGTTATTTCAGGAAATAGAAAAAGAGGGAGCTCTTCCGATTTCATTCTATGAGGCCAACATCACCCTGATTCCAAAACCAGACAAAGACACCTCAAAGAAAGAAAACTACAGACCAATATCTCTGATGAACCTAGATGCAAAAATCCTCAATAAAATTCTGGTGAATCAGATACAAAGGCACATCAAAAAAATTGTGCACCATGATCAAGTAGGATTCATTCCTGGGATGCAAGGATGGTTCAATATACGGAAATCAATAAATGTTATTCACCACATCAATAGACTTAAGGATAAGAACCATATGATCATCTCAATAGACGCAGAAAAAGTATTCGACAAAGTACAGCATCCCTTTATGTTCAAAACACTAGAAAAACTAGGGATAACAGGAACTTACCTCAACATTGTGAAAGCTATATATGCTAAGCCTCAGGCTAGCATCAGTCTGAATGGAGAAAAATTGAAGGCATTCCCTCTAAAATCTGGAACAAGACAGGGATGCCCTCTATCACCACTTCTATTCAATCATTACTGCTTTTTAAATAATTAAATCTCTTTTTATTCAGACAATAATCATACAGGACCATTGGTTTTATTTGTAATTTAGAATGAACACGGGGGCTGTTTGGCTGTGTTTTCTGAGGTTCCATTCTGGAGTCAAGGATTTGAGATTGAGGGATTTGCTCAGAAGGTGATCCTACAAAGCAGAGTAGGAGATAGGGAATGAAAATTGGAAGGGAATGAAGCCAAGAAATGGGGAAAGAGTCAGTGGTTCCTTTTGTGTGAACCCACAAGGTTAGCCCCTTAAGCTAATTCCAGGAAACAAGGTAAAATCTGCCTGGGCATCTGGCCCTTAGGATGGAGCTTTTTCCTCCAATTTCCTTCAATATCTGTTCAGAGACTGATCCTGGCAGCATGACTCCCTGGCATTGCTGGCCTTGCTACGTGTGCCTTGAGAGCAAATGCTAACGTAGGGTATCTAAATTATTTGTTGTAAGACACCATTGGAATATGCAGAAAGGGTAAGTAGCAAGGAGAGATGGGTGAGGCACCCACAGCATCTGTGAAGATCATTTTCTATTTGCCAAGATCCCCTCATATCTCACAGAAAATCTACTCCTTTACTTCAAGACTTCTTCAAATGAATGGTTTGTCATAGTTTACTTTTTTAAAATGTACCCACAATAGGAACATATAAGCTATAGCCCTTATGCCATTGATTTCATGGTCATAATTGATACTCAAGTTCTTCCCCCTCTTCTATCCATTCTAGATTGCATATACGTAGCCAGCAGTTCTTCTTATGTACTTACAAGGGATTCTAAAAAAATCTTTTTGTGTTCCAATTAGGGTGTGCTCACTACCAGTGTATTTGAACAGACCACAGAAATGACAAGAGACTCCCAATTAATCCTCAAGAACAAGACATACTCTTCCTTCCTTTAATTATGTATATTCTCTTCACATAAATTATTGGCAGTTAAGCTTGCCAATAAAGCAATCTCATTCGTTGCCTGCTGGATGGTCCAATGGTAAGTTTTATATAATACGAGAGTTTGCATGACAGCTGTAGTTTTAGATGTAATGGAGCCTTACTACATCTTACTTCGGAGAAATACTGCCTAACTCCACACTTAAAACCATCCTTCTAGTCCAGCAGAAACACAGGATGTGGGAAGTGGATCATAAATTCATAATTGAGTCAATGAAGAATATTTTTATTTGATTCCTTAGTGCTCAGGCCTATATATTCTAGCAAGCATGCAATGGCTGTTAGTTCATCAACTATATACTGGATCTTGAATGCCAATGAACAATCTCAACAGTGTTTCTTATTACATCACCAAATGGACATTGCATTGTTTTATTAAGCTAGCAATATCTCGGTGATGTATAAGAAGTAGTGGATCCTATAACTACATTCACATTGTTGTTCCTCTTTTTTTGTAAAATCAGAAACGTGTCTAAGATGACGTGTAGCAGAGTCACATAACAGTAGACCAGACATTATGAATCCTTAAACAGGTTTTTCCCATAATTCTCTAAGAAAAGGAGGGTAACACATAACCAGAATTCATATCAATTCCAGTTACAAAATTGCTACCATCTTCAGGGTGCAAGGGCTGATCTCTAAGAAGAAAGGGATCATGTAGAAGCATCTGTTTCAGTCTTTGTTGCCTTCAGGCCAACATTTAATATCTGGTGAGATTAAGAGGGAGACCAGGCTGGTGGATTCATGCAAAGATTCAATCATCAAACATAGCTATCTTGTCCACTTTGTACAAACAGTGAGTAAGTGAGAACAAAGGCTGAATCAAATTTAAGATAACTCCCTGATGGTTCAGTCTCTCTCTAAGGTGTAAAATCCTTGGTTTACATTGACCTAAGAGATAGACATCTACATATTAAAAACCTGCACTCCTGTGACTCACCTCCTGGTCATTCACTTGTGTTCCTTGTAAGCCAAGAACAACCAGAGAAACCATTCACACTGCTTAAGACTCTCTGTAGAGCCTTACTTCAGTTTACTCTTTCTTGGTACAAAATTGATGAACAGTTGAATTGCTTAAAATCTATTCGTAGACAATAAATCTAAAGGTAGGTGTCTTTAGGGTCCATCTCTAGCTTCCAAAACTATATATTTTCCATTTTATTTCAATAAATAGAAAAACCGAAACACTGAAATTAGAACTGTCAGACAACTTCATGCCCTGACATTGGTGGTTTTCCTGTGTTTTGAAAACTTCTTTTACATAATTTCAAATTTCTTTTGGCTCCAGTTTTATTATAATGCCTGTTGCTACCACCATTTCTGCCACTTCTACAGCTGACATTGGGGGATTCTCTCCTGGACTGGTACTTTATGTCTTCACTGCTTCTGTAATGTGGGGCCCCAAAACTATTCAACTCACAGTCTTACATATGTACAATCATGTTCTCCCTAGAATTGTAAGGCATAAGTATCCATAAAAATGAGAGCCAATAAAAGTGCTTTTTCATTTTGTTTTTTGGAGGTTCCATTCTGAGATACATTGCAGAATGTATTTAAGAGAAAGCTTCAGAGAGAATAGTAGTTATTTACAGTGGTGAGCAAATCAATGACTTGTTTTTTTTATTAACATTTATTCCTTTTTATTTTACTCCTCTGGTCCTCTATCCAGATGCCCTATATTTTTTCCATTGATCATTTTAAAAAAGAAAACTCTTTCACTCAGACCTTTGTCTCAGACTCTGATATTGGGAGAATCTCCAATGTGACCAATGATGATGGACATCCTAACAAGTGGCTCTATGTGGTGGCAATTTGGATGAGAAACATGGGGACACTATAATTGACATTCACAAATGGCCATGCATCTATCCATCCTCAACAAGACCACAGACATGAATGAGGTCATCATGATTCAACAGAGTGTCTTGCATTGGAACCCCTTAGAGCAGAAGTGTCACACAACTAAATGTAACCCAAATTTCTGGTAAAAACAAGAATAAAATTATTAACTAGGATAAAATATTCATTGTTTTAAGTCAATAAGTTTTGGAATAAATTGTAATTTACCTTGGTGGTTTTAAGTTACCCTGGTTACAGTGAGAAATCATAGTGGAGCTATGAAGGAATTTATTTGGAACTAAGGACATCAACTCAGGTTCACGATGAACTAACAGTAGCAATAATCACAGTCAAACAAACCAAGGTAATTAAGAATTCAGGACTTCTTAGGAGATGATTTGTTTCATTTTACAAGGAACATAGAGCACCTTAAATATCCCTGTGGATAAAAAAGCCTACCGTGCAGTGCTATATATGAATGTATTTATCTTTCTAACATTCAGATGGCCTCATGGTGAATAGTATCAAGAAGTGGGAACTTTGGAGAAATGAGTAAGTGATGAGTATTCTGACCTCACAAATGGTATTTATTAGTGCTTTTATAAAAGATGCTGAAGGGAAAAACCAAGTTATTTTGCCCTTACACCATGTAGGACACAACAATGATGGGCCATGTTGGAAGCAGAGAGTGAGCCTTTAGGAGACACCAAATCTACCAAGCACCTTGATCTTGGACCCTGCAGTGTTCAGAATGGTGAAAAATAAATTTCTATTATTTATAAATTTCCAAGTCTGTGGTATGTTATATCAACAGGAATGGACTAAGGCAAGTGATAAAAGAAGAAGATGAAGAATATAAATTATGGTCTTAAAACTGTCACTGCAAACAGGATGCGGTTGTCCCTCAATTTGCCTTTGTTAAATGTTGGTGTTGATAAAATTTCCTGTTGATAACCCACGTATCCCCCCAGTCTCCTATGTTAATTCAGGAGACAAAGTAATTAGATTATGAGACAGTAACCTAATCAGTGCATTGATCCATTCAATCAATTAATAATTTGAAAGAACTGAACTGGGTAGTGACTAAAGGCAGGTAGAGTGTGGCACAAGGATGGATCGTGGGAACATGCCTTTGGAGTATATATATTATTGCTGACGAGCACAGGTTACTCTCTCTGCTTTCGGGCTACATGAAGTGAGCAGGTTTCCTCTGCTATACTCTTCTTCCATGATGTTCTACCTCACTTTTGCAAAAAGCAACAAAATCAGCTGTTCATGAACTGACCTCTGAAACCAGGAGCTCAAAATAAACTTTTCCTCTTTTAAGTTGTTCTGGTCAGATATTTTGGTTACAGTGACAACCCTAATTAATATACCTTTTGAAGAGACTCAATCCTGGACTGGGCCTACTAGAGGAGCAAGTAGACTGAATTATGTTCTTCATACTCCCACTTTACACTCCAGATTTTGTTACTGCATCTAGTTCCACAGGCTGGAACAAGCTTCATGCTGGTGAGCAGTCTCCTTCAGGACCATTCATATGCTATTTGTCCTACCCTGAGGCTTCTCTGATGCTCAAACTGGATCTGCTATTAGAAAACATTGGCACTCATTCTTGTACAAATTTGAAGATAAGTTTGTGGGGACCAGTCTTCATTCAAAGGGATGGAAGCTGATGGATAAATGTTTTCCTTTTTGGACTTCTTGAGGGCATAGTTCTGAATAGTTTTTTGTCCAATCTTCAAAATATTCCAATGGAGGTGAATGGCTATAGCCCAACTTGATAACCCATTCTTCTATTGACTTCTCTCTCTTCCCTGTTTTACTTTATCTTTATTCCCACTCCCTGGTATCCTATTTCCAATAAAGTTACCTGTAGAAAGGCTTTATATCAGGCTCTCCTTTCAGTTTAAACAAAGCTTAGAAAACTGGCATTTACTATCTTAGGTATCGGAATATCGAGGTCAGATCAAGTTTCTTAAAATAAGCTTAGGAGAGTTCTTATTTCTATTCTACTTTCAGCTCCCAGAAGCAATCCGGAAGTATCATAGCTTCCATACTGGACACCTATGTGCTTATTTATCTAAAGACAGGTATGTAGGAAGTGACAGCTCTATGTTAAAATGGATCCCAACTCTGAGTATTTTCAGCTCCTTTCCTACTACCTCCCCAGTATATCACCATCCTCCTTAGTTGAAATGGTCATAGGAAACTCCAACAACTCTCTCTGCCTTCATTCTTTCACTCTTCCCTCATTTGAACATCCTGCAGGTTTCTCTTTACACTATTATCTGACCCTGTAAATCAAATTTCCCACATTTCCCAATTACTTCCCCAAATTAGTAAATGCCAGTTTTCTAAGCTTTGTTTAAACTGAAAGGAGAGCCTGATATAAAGCCTTTAAGTCCCTTAAAAATGAAATTTTTAACAAATCACCCAAACAATAAATGAGAAAAGGAACTGAACAGACACTTCACAAAAGAAGAAATACAATTGATCAACAAATATATGAAAATACGTTCAACATCTCTAGCAATTGGAGAACTGCAAATTAAACTCCACTGAGGTTTCATCTCACTCTAGTCAGAATGGCAATTATCAAGAATACAAGTAACAAATGTTGGTTAGGATGTGGGAAAAGGAAACACTCATACATTGCTGAAGGGACTGCAAATTGGAGAAAACATTCTGTAATTTAGTATGGAAATTCCTTAGAAAACTTGGAATGGAACCATCATTTGACCCAGTTATACTACTCCTTGGCCTATACTCACAAGACTTAAAATCAGCTTATTATAGTAACACAGCCACATCAATGTTCACGGCAACTCAACTCACAATAGCTAAGCTATGGAGCCAACATTGGTGCCCTCAACAGATGAATGGATAAAGAAAATGTGGTATATATAAACAATGGAATGTTACTCCTCCTTAAAGAAGAATGGAACTATGGCATTTGCTGGTAAATGAATACAACTGGAGAATATCATGCTAAGCAAAATAAGCCAATCCCATAGAACCAAAGGCCAAATGTTTTCTCTGATATGCAGATGCTAATTCACAATAAGGGTGGTGGTAGGGAGCCTAGGGAAGAATATAGGTGCTTTGAATTAGATAGACAGGAGTGAAGAGAGGGAAGTGGGTATGGGGGTAGAAAGGACAGTAGAATGAATGAGACATTGTTACCCTATGTGTATATATGACTACACAATCAGTGTAACTCTACATCATGTACAACTAGAAGAATGAGAATTTATACTCCAATTTCATATACTGTGTCAAAATGCATTCTACTGTGTATAATTAATTACAACAAATTTAAAAATAGGAAAAAATTTTAAATTAAAAATAAAATAAAAGAGCTGGGGATGTGGCTCAGTGGTTAAGTGCTCCTAGGTTCAATCCCTGTGCCAAGAAAAAAAAAAGCAAATAATTTTTTTAAAAGAGAGATGAGAGAGAGAGAGAGAGAGAGAGAGAGAGAGAGAGAGAGAGAGAGAGAGAGAATTTTTTAATATTTATTTTTTTAGTTTTCGTCAGACACAACATCTTTGTTTGTATGTGGTGCTGAGGATCGAACCCGGGCCGCATACATGCCAGGTGAGCACACTACCACTTGAGCCACATCCCCAGCCCCAAAATAAAATTTTTCTTTCAAAAATATATGGCATAAATTTATTTTTTTGCTGGTTGGTTTCTTCTAATAATCATCACTCTATATTCGCTACCTTTGCTTCAAGGGCATGTCAGGGTTTTATAGAGATCAGTATTTCCCTTATATCAAGAATTTTAGGGTCAAGTGTAAAAATAATAATCCTGTTTTATCCTTTATAATATGGTATCTCAGTAGCCTATCTGCTACTAGAGGGCAGGAGGCTATGTGCCCAGTGAGAGATGTAGAGAACAGACTCACTTATTTGAAAAGCTGTATAACAAAATGAACCACAGGAGGACAGTTCCAAACTACTGAAGTTAAAATAGGAGCATTCTGGGCTTGGGTGAAGTTTCCAGGAAGCAGTGCTACACATGCCATGAAATTTTTTGGCCTGCAAAATTCAAATAGTCCCAATGGGAAGAGGGTGGTCTCTGAGGAGGGTTTGCAGAGGCACCATAAGAATAGTAGTTTGGTAGTCCTTCAATACTTCAACATTTATTAATATCTTACTTGTAAACTACTAAAATACAAGAACCATGGCTGTTCTGCCATGGTTCTTGGATGTAACCATTAAGGATACATCACTGTATCCTTAATGCCTTTACCAGGGTCTGCCACACAGTTCGATACATATTTACCAGTGAGTAAGAGACTCTCCTAAGCTCACTTTGAAATACTTGATCTGACCTCAATATTCTGATATCTAATTCTGACGGGGTCTGCTTAGATTTTTTTTTTTAAGTTCTTGTTTTGCTACAAGAGAAGACCAACTCATTTCCCAGAACTGGCCAGTTACACAAATAATTCTTTGTTGCTTTCAGTTTCAATCTGAATTGCATTCCAGGAAAAGCCATTTCAAATAGGCCTGCAATGAATCAAGAGGTCATTTTCCTGGCTGGAAAAACACTTCTGCTAGGTCATTTTAAAACAGAATATCTGAAAGTATATGCAACGTGGAGGGAGGAAGGGAGAAACACCACACATCAGACTTCCAACATAGCCCTATTTTGCTGCTATTTTACAAGCATGTGGCACTGAGCTTCCAAAAACAGCCTGCAGATTGGGCCCATTGCCAGGGCTATCATTACTTATAATCACATCTGAGTGTCTTTAACTCACCTCCATGCAATAAACATGATGACTTAAAAACAAAAACTGTGTCTTGTCACTTTTTTTTTGCTCGATAGATTAAAGCTTCCTGTTTTATACCATTCTATGGTTTGAACTATCTTCCTTGTCCCTTTCCATATATATCCAGTCTATCTTTCACCACATGGACTTTCATCCTGACCAACCATGCCTGGAACTTGTTTTCCTCATTTCTTTCCTGAACACATTGTACTCATTAAAAATTCACCATAAGTCTCTTTTCCTCAGGGAAATATTTCTGACCAAGTAATCTTAATTGGGTCTCCTTTCTATACTTACTCATAACACCCTGAATTGTTCACTTGCAATGCTTAGCAGAAATTGAAATTTTACATTTATTAATATCTTACTTGTAAACTACTAAAACCGAAGAACCATGGCTGTTCTTCTGCTAATCACTGTATCCTCAATACCTTCACTAGGGTCTGGCACACAGTCCAATACATATTTTCCAGTGAGTAAATACAATCATGTTTTAAAATGCCCACTCTCTTTTCAGTAACATATGAACTTTGCTCTTTGCATCCTCACCTTTCAGCCTTATAGATAAAATAAAGAAATTCTGTTCACAAGCTCAAAACATGAATTCATGGATGTGGGCTCATGTTACTATCATGTATCTTATCATTGCCACCATCATGAGCATCATCCTATCCTTAGCTTTTGCTTTAAAGATTCCGTAACCCTAAAACAACACCTATATCTCCAAGATAGATAAATTGCACAAAGAGCAAGGGGAGCTCAGGGGTTTCACTTAGGCTTCCTTTACAATATTAGTGATTGTGCTGGATTCTAGGACTCTAGTCTAATATCAGCTATTTTCTTAATATTATTGTCAATAGAAAATCAAAACAATAATAGGAGACTTCTGGTAACATTTTGAACTGCATCATATGAAAACTTTCTCATCATCATATAATGAGAAAAAAATTCAACGAGTTATGGCAAACAAGCTTCCTTGTCACATTAGCTTGCTAGAACTGTCAAAAAAAAAAAAAAAAAAAAAAGAATTCTACCGTTCTCCCTTTGGGTCCACAAAGCTCATGTCCTTCTCACATGTGAAATACATTTGTCCCATCCCAACATTCCCCAAAGTATTAACGCATCCTAGCATCAACTCAAAATCCAAAATATCATCTGAATATCATCTAAACCAGGTGGGAGGGAGTAAGATTGCAGGTGTGATTCATCCTGGGTAGAAATTCCTCTCCAACTGTGAATCTGGGAAACCAAATACATGGTTGGTCAGGCTTCAGTTCTCTTCCTCTCTCTCTTTATTATAGCTCTTGCTAGAGACTTAACATGTAATTTTAAAGGACTCCTTCTGCTTTATTGGAGAAATCTTCTGTGGAAATCTTACCAACAAAATCAGATTCATATGGAAGGAGTCAAACTAAATTATCTTATTTCAGACATCAAATGTATATGATAAAATCCAGCAGGAATTCAAAAGTTGTGATGCTGGTTGTCTCTAGCAGGGCTGTCAGAGGTTGTTAACACACTCCTTTGAGGTTTTGGCAATGGTGAATTTATGTCTAGGGTGTGGTTTTGTAATTTATATCATTTATATGGTTTGGATTTGATGCACTCCTCTCAATGTGCCATATTTCATAATTTTGAAAAACAGGAAGGGGATGTAATTTGTTAAAATCTTGCTTTGAAAGGATCAAGAGATTTTGTTGTAACTGATTAAGTTGAGATCAAGAGACATTTCAAAATAGATTTGACTCACAGAAAGGCCCTCTCCTATAGGTTCATTAAAAAAAAACAACCTTGTTTTTAAAAATGTGTTTTATATCTTTACACTTCAAACCTTTTGTTGTTGTTGTTATTAGTGAACGATGTAAAGGCTAGTTCTGATTTGATCTTTTTCTAAGTGGCCATGTAGTTGTCTCTTCCTATTTAAAAGTCCATCTTTACCTTCCATACTTCCGACATAGTCTTTTTTTTTTTCACGTTCTATTCTCTTCCATTGGTGATATGTATATTCAAGAGACATTACCAACATATCAAAATCTCTGGGACACTATGAAGGCACTACTAAGAGGAAAGTTTATTGCATTGAGCTCATTCATTAACAGAATAAAAAGTCAACAAATAAATGACTTAACATCACATCTCAAAGTCCTAGAAAAAGAACAAATCAACACCAAAAGCAGTAGAAGATAAGAAATAATTAAAATCAGAGCTAAAATCAATGTTATTGAAACAAAGGAACAGCTGAAAAAATTGACCAAACCAAAAGTTGGTTCTTTGAAAAAATAAACAAAATAGATAAGCCATGCTAACAAATAGAAAAAGAGAGAAAAATTTAAATTACTAAAATATGTGATGAAAAAGGAAATATCACAATGGCACATCTAAAATACAGAAGATAATTAGAAACTATTTTGAAAATTTATACTCCAAGAAAATAGAAAATATCAAAGACATTGACAAATTTGCAGTGGCATATGACCTACTCAAACTGAATTAGGAGGTCATATGTGATTTAAACAGATCAATTTTAAGTAATGAAATAGGAAACACCATCAAAAGCCAACCAATTAAGAAAGCAGGACCAGACATATTCTCAGCCGAGTTCCATGAGATCTTCAAAGGAAAATTAAAGCCAATACTCCTCAAAGGATTGCATGAAATAGAAAAGGAAGGAACCCTTCCAAACTCATTCTATGAGCACCATCAGAACTTGGGCTCATTACACATTATTACTATGATTCCTATTTACAAGCTCTAAAGGATTATAAATATGTAATGCAAAAATATTAAGTCACATGTAAGTTGTTACCTATTATAAGTTATGAATTAGTGAGGATTAGAGAAAAGGAAAAAGCTTTTTGTTTAGTCCTTAAGCTTATGACACAATTTCCATAGTAGTATTTCCTTTCATCCTCTAAAGATCTCCATTTCATGTTAACATTGTTTCCTTTGAACTTGGAATTTCTCTATGCAGAAGGCCAACTGAGAGTGCTGATTTGCACCACTGCCCATAGTATAGCAGTCTCCAACCAGGTAAGAACTGTGGATTGTTCCATGGTACCATTGGTGCCTCCCTGTGATGGCATCCAGCACATGACCATAAGCAGTAGTGATGCTGAACAGGGTACCATTCCATTTGACTGAGCCCATGTGATAACTTGCGATACCTAGACGCCTGGGTGACTTGCAATATCTAGAGACAAATTAGAAGACTAGGCAGAAGGCTTTGGGATTATTTAAATATTGATTGTTCCAAGTTCTTTAGTTTCTTGTTTCTTTGTGTCTTTAGTGAAAAGAAATAAGGAAGCTTTGATGTACTTTAGAGTATGATACATCGAGCAGCTTGTGGCTCAGACATTGTTCTGTGGATATGCTGGATCTGGTCTTGAAACCTTGACATTTCAGCTTGATGCATCAACTTGAGCTTTTGGGCTTCTTCCTAAGTGAAAAACAGACACACTAATACTTAGCAAAAAGTAAGGTCCGCTTCATTCTGATTGTCTAAACTATTGATTTGTCCTTATTTCCTTTAATCCACAGGAACAGTAAACAGTCCCTGAATCTCCCTGCTCCATTCACTCACTCCAGCTTACTTCTGAAGTTATTCACACTACTACTCTTCATCTACATCCAGAAACATTGTTTCAGTCCCTGAAATATTGCTGTCCCTAGAATTCCATCCTAAGGCTCCCTTCCCATTTACACTACACAAGTTCTTTGAGTAATCTTAGTCACATCTTGACCTCAATCCTCTTTCCCAACTTTCTTTTTCATTTTTAGAAAAATATTAACTGTGTTTTTAAGAAGAAATATTGTCACAAAAACAGAATGTCTAGGTGA
Organism: Spermophilus citellus; assembly: GCF_964194105.1. Classification (NCBI taxonomy): domain Eukaryota; kingdom Metazoa; phylum Chordata; class Mammalia; order Rodentia; family Sciuridae; genus Spermophilus; species Spermophilus citellus. Next base: position 62,224,641 of record NC_138191.1, on the reverse strand, counting down.
TATGCAGCCAGGAGGCATCTGAGCCTTAGATGAGGACATGTTCCAGGTCACCACACTTTGGAGGGAAAAATACAAGAAAATCTGAGGAGATCAAACACCAGAGTTTGCCCATAATGGCCTTCAGGAGAGAGCTGCAATCTCCCAAATACTCTAGGGCAGTTACTGAAAAACAGATACCTGCAGGTTCCCCGATAAGCCAGAGGGAAGATCGGGGTGTTGTCTGTCTCATCAGAGGCTCACATAGGAATTCCCTAAAAGATTTCGGAAGCAGCAACACTGTAGATCCCACTCACTGGAAAGGCACTCAGAAGACTATGAGATAATGGCCTTTAGTTATCTCCTTGGGGCTTCATTTACCACATATAAACTGGGGACAGAACAGTTCTGCTTCACGGTAAACAGATTAGATGAGTGAATGCATGCAGAGGGCTTTGTACAGCGCGTGGGAAATAAGAACTGCTGCTTATTGAGTGATAATAAACTAAAGGACTTGGTGAAATAAGCACTGAGTTCAAGGCCATCAGAACCAGATATGATTGAAGCAAGGACAAAAGCAAAGACACTGAAATATGAAATTGACATAAAAAAGTATGATAAGAGTAAAGAATTGTCCAGAGTAATTAACAAATTAATAGAAAAAGCTAGTTACTGTGGGACAGAAATACCATGGTTTATACTTAAAATTCATATTCTTACTCTATGCCAAACACCATTCTAAATGCAAATACTAATGCATTTCATTATGACAATACCCTTAGAAAATATGTGTAACCACCATTTCCATTCTAGACAAGAAGAAAAGGCACAGAGGACATAGATAACTTGCTTAAACAATGCATTTGGTAAAGGTAGAGCTCAGATGCACACCCAGCTGTCTAGCTACACGGTCCCTGTCCTTAGCCACCCTAGTAGTCTGAATCTCCCCCATGGATACTCTTTCACAGTCTTATCCTTATAGGGAAGGGACAGAAACACAGTCCTGAGATGCAACAATTGATCAATACCCGCAGACGACGTTCCTGCTCCAACTGTTGCTGTGCCAGACACTTTGCTCTTTCTATCTCTATTTGTCTTAGTTGCTGCTGATGGAGTCTCTCCTTCTCTTCCATCATTTGCCGCATATGCCTACGAATCTCCTCCACACTTTCTGCTTCAGCCTTGGCAGCCTCTGCTTTTGCACGTGCCTCTGAAGAGAAAGAAAAAATAGATAAACCTTCTAGGACAGCTCTGTCCCTCCCTTGGGCCTCCTGTTCTCATTCATTATTGTTCTAACCTATAGAGAAAATTCCCTGCCATTGTTTTTCCTTCCAGATAACCATCTGCAGCTGATCCTGCCATATTCAGATACCACCTGAGGTGATAAGAAGCTTCTTTGTCTGTCTTGCTTCAGGTGAATGATCTCAGCTCGGCCAGGACACATGAATTTCAAATTTCTGGACATGTCTTGTCTTTTTTGCATTACTTCTGTTCTCTTCTCACCTTCCATCTCCTTTTCCTTGGCGGTGAGAGCCTGGTCTGTCTGTAGAACAGCTTTACTCACAGTCTCTTTGGACTTTAAATACTTTTGCAGAGCTTCCTCAGCCTAGGAACCCCCAAAACATGCAGTTAGAACCTGGCAATGGTGATTGGCAATATGATAAAATCATGATTCCTTTTCCATCAAACATCTTTTCCTCTTAGAAGGTGCTCTGCCTGCACCTGATGGAGATGTCCATCAAGCCTCTCCACAGGTGGGGTCCCAAACCTGGCTGAGCCAATCAGAGCACCCAAGGCCACTTGCTCATAGGAGGAAAAATACTATGACTTGAATGTTGTAAAGGCTGATATGGGTGCTGACAAAGACACCTGCTCTGTCACCAGGGCTATAAAGATAGGTTGGACTTAGACCCAGCGGTATCTCTTTGTAGCCATGTGGGGTGAGTTTACTTGAAAATGAAGCCAATAGTCAGGAGAATGGAGCACACTAATGAAGTAGGATTTGGAAAGAAAAAAGGAAGCAGACAACCGCTGATGCTATTTGAACATTGGAATGTGACCATCATTTCATAGTCTAGTTGGAATTGCTTTCTTAAACACGTGAAACTAAATACCAGGCACATAATTCCCAGGCATGCTCAGTGGCAGAGTAAGTCTGAGCCAGATGACACATCAATCTCATCTCTGTTCCTGTACACATGTCCTTTCTTCTGTTCTCAATGGTTTTTGTTAAAGAGGGGCCCCAGGATTTATCATAATTAATAGATAAAACCAGGAATACCTGTATTCCTTTCCTGAATTGCTTGTGGCACTTTGTCTTCAGCTTCTCTGTCTTCTGATGGTAGAGGTTATAGCCTCCTGGTTTAGAATAAAGCCCCTGTTTCACCACTTCTTCCAGAGGACCAAAAATATCCTGAAGAAAGCTGAGCAATGAACTGAAGAGGCTACTTCATTTGCTTACAAATGTCTTTCTGCTTTGCATCTAATAGGGTCTTCAAAGGGACAGGAACCCTCAGAGATATTAGCCACACCTCAGTATTTATGGAATTTATATTAAAGCAAATCTCTATTTTTTTTTTTTGTTTAAGAAACTTCAAGGAATATAAGCAAGACTGTGCCCTTCCTGAAAACGTTTCAAGGATTTGAGAGTCTATGAAAAATGACATTTAGCTGGGCACAGTGGCACATGCCTGTGTGCCAGTGGCTTGGGAGGCTGAGGCAGGAGGTTCAGGAGTTCAAAGCCAGCCTCATCAAAAGCGAGACACTAAGCAACTCAATGAGACCCTGTCTCTAAATAAAACACAAAATAGGGCTGGGGATGTGGCTCAGTGGTGAAGTGCCCCTGAGTTCAATTCCCAGTACCCACCCATCCCCACCCCCCCCCAAAAAAAAAGAAAAAAGAAAAATTACATTTACTTTCGGGTGTGAAATTTTCTGAAAACCCTCTATTTCAATTTCTGCTTTAGAGGTGATCTTTTGACCATAGACCTCTAACCTCAAGCCCTCATTTTAAATGTAGCCTACTTTTCCATCATTTCTGACTTCAGTGTTTTCCACCCTCAAGGAGAAGGTAGAAGTGAATAATTAGCTGGAATGATGTAGGTGACTAAATTAATCCTGGATACATTATACTTTAGTTGATCCAAAGGGAAATTCTTTCTGCTTTATTAATAAAAAATACTTTGTAAATATAATGATATAAAGGGATGTACTCAATACTTTGTAAATGCAATGTGTTTAATATTTTGTAAATACAATGTTTTAAAGGAATTAAATCAATTCAAATTAGCCAATTGGTGTAACATGGGGAAGGTTGTGTGCACATTTGAAAATTTCAGATGCTTAATGTCCAGAGTACTTTTATATATTTGTTTGTTTTCAGAATGAGAGTGATAATGTGGCCACATAAGTGACCATCATTTTATAGTCCAATAGGAATTACTTTTCTTAAACAGGTTTTATTATACCTTTCAGAGCAAAGCTTTCTTTTCTATTAACCCTAATGCCCATGAACTAGAAAAACAGTTACCTATAATTGCTTCTGGAAACTTTGGTCCTCATCCTTGAAACAGTTCTTTGTGAAGATTTCTATGGCCTCTCTCTCACTGGCCCTGTGCAGGCCCAGCAGCTTCTGGAGGGTATCTGTGGGCAGCTGCATCTTCTGGCCCATCAGCCTGTCATAGTGGGCAAGAACCTTTTTTATTGCAGCTGCATTCTCTGTCTGGGCAGGGCCAGGACTGTGTTCTCAATGAAGGGCAAATCCCCACTGATAGTGTTGATGTAGGTCATCACCAATTTCTCTAGACCTTTACCAAGGAAAAGATGCTTGTGTTATTAGAAATATACTTTATTATCTATGCCATTTAATTCTGAGAACAGCCAGTTGCAGTGGTGCACACCTGTAATCCCAGGGGCTTGGGAGGTTGAGGTAGGAGGATTGAGTTAAAAGTCAACCTCAGCAATATAATAAGGACCTGAGCAACTCAGCAAGACCCTGTCTCAATGTATTTTTTATAAAAATATAAAAAAGGGCTGGGGATGTGGCTCAGTGGTTTAGTACCTATGGGTTCAAGCCTGAGTACCAAAAAGAAAACAAAAATTTAAGAACATTCATTTAACAATATACCGCCCCCAATTTTTCAGCATTCTAAACAGTATCCAAGTAGTCTACATAAATTCCTTTGGCAAATTAAGAGAGTAAGAAGTCGAATGTTTCCTTCTTTGGGAAAAGAAGCAGGGTTCAAAGAAAATAGGAAAAATGTCAAAATGTAGCTCACAGCTCATGGTCCACGTTTACTCCTTCTCTGGAGAAGTAAAAAGTCATGCACATTCATTTGATTGGAATGCTATATGGTTTCGCCTCTTTAACCTCCCTTTCTTTCCTTCTTCCTCAGTTATCCATGTTCTTCAAAACTCTTTCACTTTTCACAGATAAACCAGTATGGGAGATACCATCCTCTGAAAAAGGGCTGATTGAGCAATTTAGAACAGGTTTCCCTTATTCTTTGTTGGAACTTCCCTGTTTTACTTCTTGGCCATTTACATTCTACTTCCCTCTGTAATATAGCAGTTGTTTACAAAGTTCTGAAAGAGATGTTAGGAAACCTAGAGTCAGAAGTGTGCTTAGATATCTTTAGAGGTTCTAGACTATTTGGGCCTTAGCCCCATATTTGTATTGTATTTAGATTAGAAAAATGTGGAAACTTCCAATTATGATTTATACCAATTAGCTACAAAAACAAGTTATATAAACCAAATGTACACACAGATATTGTGGGCTTACAACCTCTCATGCTCTATGGTGAATTTAATAATATGGGAGAGAACAACTTTGATGTTTTGGACTACATGGTTAATAGCATGTGTATATATATTAATAATAGTATTTTATATGTTGTTCCCAGATGCTATCTGGATAGCATCTTTAGTGCTTCTAGAAGAGCCAGATCTCTGACACATCTTTGAATGTTTACAGTGTTTGAGCCACACACATAACTACTGTTCTACCATTGAAAACTCATCCTGTATGTACCTTTGGGATGCATTTTCTCCTACTCTGGTAGAGCCCATGACTTTTATAAAAGAAAACAATGCAAGAGTGGATCAAAACACATAGAAACAAATACACATTTTAGCTTTATTGTGAGCTAGATTTAATTTCTAATCTCTCAGCCCTGTAATTGGGTATCACATTGGCATTTCACTCATCTCTTTAAAGCTGTTTCCTAAAAGTTGGAAGTAAATGACTATATATGTATCAGTACAACTACTACCTCAAAAAAGAGATCCGCTGAAGGAAAAAAAAAGTACCAATAAGAAAAATGCCAAGAGGATATTTCAAGATGGCGGGCCAGAGGGAGGCAGCATTCTGTGTCGCTCTGTGACCTGGGACTCAAGAAGTCAGAATACTGCATCTCTGCAAGGGAGATTCCTACTTTTGCACAGGAATCACAGCCACTGTGCCCGTGCATGGCTCCAGACCTCAGCATCAAAGTAGGTCTCCCAACTACTCACCCACACAGGACTACCAGGTGCCCAGCGGGACCATCAGCACCAGCACCAGAGCAAAACTTTCGGCCACCCACCCCAGCAGAAATCCCAGATGCAGCTCCCACACAGGACACCCAACAGTTACCTACACGCTACATCTCCAGCCGCCACTCCTGTTTGGACCCTAATCAACCAACATGGGGCTCCCCCGGTCCCCTCCATCTTGGGACTCTGCAGCAACATAGTCCCCTACATGCTGTAGCCTTCCTGCACCCTGCCTGAACCAGGGAACTTTACACAGGCTCTGAAGAAAGCCACAGCCACACACTGCATGCCACAGTCTTTGAACTCATTGTCTAACTCCATAACCCGGCTACCCCCACATGACCCAACACCCCATCACTGAAAGCAGCTGCCTCCATCTTGGGTCACTTTCATTATCATCTTTAGTAGGGGCAATTCCCAGTTTGGAACTCCATCTGGCCAGGTACCCAGTTTCTAACTCCCCCCTCTCCCCAGCAGCTGCTAACCTACCACGATGACGGCCTGACACAAAACAGTTCTCAGCAAGATAGGTGAGCAAGGCACACAAAGCACTACACACAAGAACCCTGGAGACAAAGGTCCTGTATTAGGAAGCAATAAGGGAGAGGGTGAGTGTGATACAGTTTAGAGAGTAACACAGGCTCCAGGTGAGATAAGGAGATAAGACCACATCACAGGAGCAAGCCCCCCAAAAATCCTTGAGGTGAAATTTCCCCTTGGGGACCAGGGGGTGCCACACCCCACTTCCAGGTGCCCTCCACCCAGGACCAACCCTCCCTCCCTGATTACCTTCACATCCTGAGGGCAGAGATACCAGCTAACAACAGACGACCCCACCTATTGGAGGAGTAGGGAAGCAGGAAAGACACTTATCTCCAACCAAAACAGTCCATGTTTCTTCCTTTGAGATTTTTTTCTTTCTTCTCCCTCTATTCTCTCACCCTCACATCCCCAACATATGTGAAACCAAGTACTATGCATGAATTAAGATATTGAGGATGGAAATGACTGAATAGGATATTACTGTTGCATTGTATATTCTTTTTTTCCTCCAATTTTTAGTATTTTAACATTTTTAATTTTTTAAATACATATGTGTGTTTGTTTTATGTGCTCTACTGTCTTCCCACTTATTTGTCTACCCCAAATTACTTCCTCTCTCCCGCTACTAATCTTCCTCTTTAGATTTCTTTTACAATTCCTAAGATATAATAAGTCTATATCCTCACTTCTTGCCTCCTCAACATATTGTCCTACTCCGCACCCCCGGTTCTTTGTCCACCATCAGAAACTGTAAGCCTTATTACAAACCTACTGATTATATTGTGGATAATAATAGAATTCACCATTTATGTACATTGTGAACAAACTGTAAATGTCTATTAGCAACTAATGATATTGGGATGTTAACATTGTCCTTCCCCTCAAAGGAGAGGTACTGGAATCCTACAGGGGCACTACAAGCCTAAAGGGTAAAAAAAACAAAAACAAAAACAAAACAAAACAAAACAAAAAAACGTTAATGTCTTGGATCCACAGTGCTAGAACACATGAGCAACATGAAAAGACAAGGGAGGAAAGTGCCCCAAACTAATCAAGATACCACATTATTAGAATCCATGGTCAGCAGAGAGGATGAAATGACAGAGGAGTTCAGGATATACATAATTAAAATGTTCTGTGAATGAAAGGATGATATAAGAGAGTAAATATAGGCAGCAAAATATCATTTCAACAAAGAGCAACATAAACAAATACAGAAAGCAAAAAATTATTTCAATAGGAGAGAGATATTCTAAAGAAAACCCAAACAGAAATCCATGAAATGAAAGAAATAATAAACCAAATTAAAAGTTCAATTCAAAGCATCACCAACAGATTAGATCACTTGGAAAACAGGACTTAGACAAGGAAGACAAAATATTTAATCTTGAAAAGAATGTAGACCACACAGTGAAAATGGTAAGAAACAATGAGCACAACATTCAAGAAATTTGAGATAGCATAAAAAGACCAAATTTAAGAGTTATTGGGATAGAGGACGGAATTGAGTTCCAAACCAAAGGAAAGAACAATCTAGTCAATAAAATTATATCAGAAAATTTTATAACATGAAGAACGAATTGGAGAAATAAATTCAAAAGGCTTTCAGGACACCAAATGTATAAAAATCACAACAGATCCATACCAAGGCACATTATAATGAAAATGCCTAACATACAGAATAAGGAGAGAATATTAAAAGCCAGGAGAGAAAGGAATCAGATTACATATAGTGGAAAACCAGTTAGGTTATGTGCAGATTTTTCAACCCAGTCCCTGAAAGCTAGAAGATCCTGGAACAACACAGATCAAGCTCTGAAAGAAAATGGATGCCAACCAAGAATCTTGTACCCAACAAAATTAAGCTTTAAATTTGATGATGAAATAAAAATATTCCATGATAAACAAAAGTTAAAAGAATTTACAGCTAGAAAACCTGCACTACAGAACATCCTTGGAAAAAATATTCCATGTAGAGGAAATGAAAAACAACAATAAAAATCAGCAGAGGGAAGTAGTACAATAAAGAAAAAGTGAATCAAAGGAGAAACAAAGCCAAGTTAAGTATCAAAAATAAACAAAAATGGCTAGGAATACAAGTTATATCTCAATAATAACCCTAAATGTTAATGGCCTAAACTCACCAATCAAAAGACATAGACTAGCTGATTGGATTTAAAAAAAGACCCAATAATATGCTGCCTCCAAGAGACTCATCTTATAGGAAAAGACATCCACAGACTGATGGTGAAACGATGTGAAAAATCAAACCACTCACATGGATTGCATAAGCAAACAGGGGTTTCCATCCTCATATCAAATAAAGTAGACTTTAAGCTACAGTTAATCAAAAGGGATAAAGAGGGATATTTCATACTGCTTAAGGGAACCATACACCAACAAGACATGACAATTATACATATATATGCCCCAAACAATGGAACATCTGTGTTTATCAAGCAAACTCTTCTCAAGTTCAAGAGTTAAACTGACCACAACACAATAATTTTGGGTGACTTTAACACATCTCTTTCACCACTTTCAAACAAAATCTAAACAAAGAAACTATAGAACTCAATAATACAATCAATAACTTAGACTTAACTGACATATATAGAATATTTCAACCTTCAATGAGCAAATACACTTTCTTCTCATCAGTACATGGATCCGTCCCTAAAATGGATTATATACTGTGCTACAAAGAAGCTCTTAGCAAATACAAAAAAGTAGAGATACTGCCCTGCATTCTATCAGATCACAATGGAATAAAATTAGAAATCAATGATAAAATAAAAAAATAAAAATTGCTCCAACACTGAGACTAAATAATATGCTACTAAATGAACAATGGGTTTCAAAAGACATCAAGGACGAGATTAAAAAATTCTTAGACGTAAATGAGAAAACTAATATAACATATCGAAATCTCTGGGACCCTATGAAGGCAGTACTCAGAGGAAAGTTCACTGCATGGAGTTCAATACTTAAAATTTGAAAAAGCCAACAAATAAATGACCTAACATTATATCTCAAAGCCCTAGAAAAAGAAGAACAAGTCAACACCAAAAGCAGAAGAAAGGAAATTATTAAAATCAGAGCTGAAATCAATAAAATTTGAAATAAAAGAAACAACTGAAAAAATTGACAAAAGAAAAAATTGGTTCTTTGAAAAAATAAATAAAATTGACAGACCTTTAGCTACACTAATGAAGAGAAGGAGAAAGAAAACTCAAAGTAATAACATACATAATGAAAAAGGAAATATCACAACAGAAAGTAAAGAAATATAGAAGATAATTTGAAATTATTTTGAAAATTTGTACTCCAATGTAATAAAGAATACTGAAGGCATTGACAGATTTCTAGAGTCATATGATTTGCTCATTTTGAATCAGGATAACACACTCAATTTAAACAGATCAATTTCAAGCAATGAAATAGAAGACACCGTCAGAAGCCTACCAACCAAGAAAAGTCCAGGACCGTTTGGATACACAGCTGAGTTCTACAAGACCTATAAAAATAACTAATACCTATACTCTTCAAATTATTTTGTGAAATAGAAAAGAGGGAGCACTTCCAAACTTACTCTATGAGGCCAATATCACCCTGATTCCAAAACCAGGCAAAAGACACATCAAAGAAAGAAAACTTCAGACTAATATCTCTAATGAATATAGATGCAAAAATTCTCAATAAAATGCTGGCAAATCGAATACAAAAAAATATCAAAAAGTTTGTGCACTGTGATCAAGTGGGGTTCATCCCAGGGATGCAAGGTTGGTTCAATATATGGAAATCAATAAATGTAATACATCACAACAATAGACTTAAAGATAAGAAACATATGATCATCTGAATAGATGCAGAAAAAGCATTCAACAAAATACAGCACCCATTCATGTTCAAAACACTAGAAAAACTAGGGATATAACAGGAACATATCTCAACATCATAAAAACTATCATGCAAGCCCCAGGCCAACATCATTATAAATGGAATTAAACCAAAGAAATTAGGAATTAAACCAAAGACACTGCATACATTAGAAGAAAAAGTAGGTCCAAATCTTCATCATGTGGGATTAGGCCCCAACTTCCTTAATAAGACTCCTATAGTGCAAGAATTAAAATCAATAATCAGTAAATGGGATGGATTCAAACTAAAAAGCTTCTTCTCAGCAAAGAAACAATCTGTGAAGTGAATAGAGAGCCTATATCTTGGGAGCAAAATTTTACTATTCCCACATCAGGTAGAGCACTACTTTCTACGGTATATAAATAACTCAAAAAATTAAACACCAAAACCACAAATAGCCCAATCAATAAATGGACCAAGGACCTGAACAGACACTCCTCAGAAGAGGATATACAATCAAATATATGAAAAAATGCTCATCATCTCTAGCAATTAGAGAAATGCAAATCAAAACTTTACTGGAAGATTTCATCTAACTCCAGACAGAAGGGCAGCTATGAAGAAAACAAACAACAATAAGTGTTGGTGAGGATATGGGGGAAAAGAAACACTCATACATTGCTGGTTGGACTGCAAATTGATGCAGCCAATATGGAAAATAGTATGGAGATTCCTTGGAAATCTGGGAATGGAAACCCCATTTGACCCAGCTATCCCACTCCTCTGTCTATACCCAAAGGACTTAAAAACAGCATACTACAGGGAAATAGCCACATCAATGTTTATAGCAGCACAATTCACAATAGCTAACTTGTGGAACCAACCTAGATGCCATTCAGAAGATGAATGGATAAAGAAAATGTGGTAAATATACACAATGGAATATTACTCGGCATAATAAAAGAGAATAAAATCATGGCATTTGCAAGAAAATGGATGGAGTTGGAGAATTTTATGCTAAGTGAAGTTCGTCAGTCCCAAAAAAGCCAATTGCCCAATGTTTTCTCTAATATAAGAATGCTGATTCATAGTAGGGTTGGGAGGCAGAACATGGGAGGATTCGATGACCTCTAGATAGGGCAAAGGGGTGGGAGGGGAAGGGACTGGGCATGGGGGTAAAAAAATATGGTGAAATAAGATGGCCATCATTATCCTAAGTGCATGTATGAATACATGAATGGTCTGAATATACTTTGCATACAACCAGAGATATGAAAAATTGTGCTCTATATGTGTAATATAAACTGTAATGCATTCTGTTGTCATATATTACAAATTAGAATAAAAAATAATTTAAAAAAGGAAAAATGCCAAGAAATATAAGAAAATGCTCTGAAATGTTGGCAAGAGATTCTCCAGAAAAAAAAAAAAAATTCTTTTTGAAGCATATGAGTCTAGCTCAGGTTTTGTTTTGATTGTTGTTGTTTTGTTTGCTTTTGATTTATTTTGTGTAGGGAAAAAAAAGGGATGGATCAAGAAGATACCTAGATATCAAACAAATATGAGATGCATGAGCATGTGCCATGATTAGAAGTTCAGAGGAGGGAGGAGTTCCAAGGAGTCACAAAGTTTACAGACTAATATTGAGGATCAGTTTGGGAGCTGTTGAATTAAGCCATTCCTAATGTTGTAGGGACAAAAGAGGCAAGGCACCAAAGATAGCAGTTTTATTTGGCTGCAGCCAGGTTCAGAGGGACAGCCTTTGCTATAATCAATCAATCCCCTGAACCCCGAGTTCAGGGAGTTTCAGAGTTTTATACCCAGTGTGTAAGTGGAGGGGCTCAGAAGTTCACAGTCTTCAGAAGTTCACATAAAAGCAGCTTTTTCTCTCACTGTTTTGTGCAAGTTAACACTTCAAGGACAACACCTGAGAAGGGGAGAGCTTCTTCTCCCCTTTCTTTCCTCCCCCTGCCAGCTGTTACCATGGAGCTCAATTGTACTTAAAAATGTAGACATCTCTGTGAAGCCCAGCTCAAGGCCAGAGGCCTTGTTTGCACATTTCTTCAAAGTACTATACTTGATATGTTTGTGAAAAACTAGTAAGGGGGTGTCCAGCACCTGGAGTGCTGATATCTTCTTGGCCAGTGGTCAAGTAAACAGGGTGACAAGAAAATAGGAAGTTTATCTACATTGGACTCTTTTGCAGAGACTCTTTTGCTGACAGTCCCAAAATCAGCCATGATGAAAGAGGGCTTTTCTGTGGAGAAAGGGGTGCCCACTTCACTAACAGCAGAGACAACAAAATAGAAGAAATAGAAAACCAAAAAGGATTAACAGGTGAGTGTGCCAAGGGGGAAAAATAAGTAAATATTATATTTAGAGGAAGAAATCTAACTTCAAAATAAAAGAAAATGACAAAAACTATATTGCTGTTTTCAAGAAACTTCTTCACTGTTCATTTTGTTTTTTCAATTTTCTTTCTTTCTTTCTTTTTCTTTTATCAGTGTTAATAAGCTATTTCCATGGTATCTCATTCTTGCTCTTTCTCGTGAAAACATTGAAAAGTTCTTCAAACTGTCAGATTGCAGGTGAAACCAGATTAACCAAGTGTCAGCGAAGATAAAGATAACTTAAAATTGCAAATATGAACCCTGGAAGAACCTTAAATGGCAAAGGAAGAAAAATAGTATTAAGGCATTTCAAACTCTCTGTTAGTCCCCGCTAGTATTGTGTCTAATTCAGCAGGGAAAAGGAAGAAAAAAAAAAAAAAAAAAAAACCTTACCAGACAACTAATGAATTCTGCTGCCTGTCAGAACACCAAAGTTCACTTTACTCCTGCTGTGTTTCATAGGGCCCTTCATGCAAAGCTGCACCCAGTCCTGATAGATGTTTCTTTCCCGTCCCCGGAGTCCGCGGTGCGATTGGCGGAGGCGCCATATTGGAAGGTACAAAACTCCAGAAACGCGAGTGACACACACACACAAAATACCCTAGATCGGTTCATTCCCGCATCTTTAAGGGCCCCCGAACGGTATCCAGAGGACTACCTGGACAGCGGGGCCGTGGCGGGACCTGCGGGGAAGAGCGCCTGCGCAGCCGCAGGAGCGATGGGGGCGGGGAAGGCAGCGGCTCCTGTCTCACCATAACCTGCCGCTTCCTCGTGAGCTGCCGGTTCCCTCGACTTCCTGGGTATTTTAAAAACTAACTGAATCTTGGTAAATCCCTTCCCACCCGCTGCCCGCGATCTTACCTTATCTACGTAAAATCCGGAGCAGAGCTCTTTTAGAACAGGCAGAAAAGCTGCTTTAAGAAGGGCTTGGTCAGGGTCAGTACCAACACTTGTCCTTTACTTATAGCTGTGATGAATTCTGATGAGCGTCTTCCCACAGTCCTGGGGATTTTCCTTCTTCTCCATCTCCCACCTCCCAGCAGACCCTTGGATGTGGAGTATAAGCACGCCAAAAGTCAGAAGAGGTTTTCAAACTTCTCCACAGGAAACTGAAACCACAGACTCAATTCAGTTACTAGATGGTGCCCAGGGGATATTCTGAGCACCTCTTGTGGAAGGTTTGGATATATTTGGCCTAATTTTCCAGAAATTGCAAAGCGTTCCTGAAGAAGAAATGTTACTAAGGAGAGCTTTTGCAAGTTTTCCAAGTGTGTTTTATTTTGCCTCTTTTGGAATATGATGATATTTACCTCCAGTTGGGAAGAACATATTTTTTGAGGTCTGGTTTTCTGAAAAGGTAGATGCAGTCACATAGGAGTGAGTTTGTTGCTTTTACGGTAGGTTCCATAGTTGAGAACTTTAATTTACAGGAAATCACAAAAGGTCTTGGCACTTAGTACACATTAAATGCAGGCAAGGACATTATTTTCTAAACATCTGCTATATTCCACGCACAGTGTTCACTAGTTTATGTGGAGTAAATATTCCACAAATATTTCCTCCCAATTTAAAAGAGCTAAGGCCCTGAGAGATTTTGTAACTTGTTCAAAATTATAGAGCTACCAATTAACTGATCTTAAGTTTCAAACCCAAGCACTCCTTGAGGTCCTCTGGTTTGTGGTGTGTATTCTCATGATTGTCACCAGTACCATGATTCTTTTTAATGATTAAATCTCAGTTTATTCTGTCTTTGGTTCTTTTGGAGAAGGGGGCAGTACTGGGGATTGAACCCAGGGCTTCATGCAGGCTAGGCAAGTGCTCTACCACTGACTACATTCCCAGCCCATAGATCTCAATTTATTCTGACAACAATGCTACAGGACTGTTGCTTTTATCTGTAACTTAAAATAAACACAGGGGTTCTTAGACTGTGTTTCCTGAGGTTCCAGTCCTGAGCCGAGGATTTGAGATTGAGGGACTTGCTAAGAAGGTGATCCTACAAAGCAGAGTAGCAGAGAGAGAAAGAGAAGATGGGAAGAGAATAAAACCAAGTTACAGAGTCAGAAGGTCATTTTGTGAGCCCATCCCCGTGAGCTAACTCTAAGAAACAGTATAAAATCTGCCTGGGAAGCTGTCCTTTAGGATGGGGGCTTTTGCCTTCCATTTCCTTTCACATCTGAATGGGGATTGCTACTGGGAGCAATGACCCTCCAGCATTACTGGCCTGGCCCACATGTGGGTTGAAAGCAATTGCTCAGAAAGGGTGTCTCTGATGTTTGCTGTAAGATGCCATTGGAATGTGCAGAAAGGGTAAGTGACATGGGGAGATGGTTGGAACACCCACACCATCTGTGAAGACCCCTTTCTCTCTGCCCAGATCTCCTCATACTTCACAGAAAATCCACTTCTTTTTCTTCAAGACTTCTTCAAATGTTTGCCTAGTCATAATTTTTTTAATGTATCTACTATAGGAAAGCCTAAGCTATAGTCCTCATTATTGCCATTGATTTCATGTCATAATTGATATTCAAGATCTTTCCCTTTTCTACCCATTCTAAATTGTTTATACTTAGCCAGAAGTTCTTCTCATACATTCATGAAGGACCAAAAAAAAAAAAAAAAACCAATCTGATTCTTGTTCCAGTTAGGTATGCTTGCTTCCAGTACATTTGAACAGACCACAGAAATAACACAAGACTCCTAATGAATCCTTGAGAACCGACTGTTTCCATCATGCACAATCTCCTCATTTAAATCATGGTCAGTTAACTCTGCCAGTAAAACAACCTCATTCATTGCCTGCTAGTTAGTCTAATAGGAAGTTTACAACATAGCCACATGGCAGCTATAGATTTAAATTTAGTGCAACCTTACTATGACCCTTGGGAGAAATACTGCTTAACTCCACCCTGATAATCAGATCTCTAGTTCACTAGGAACTCAAGAAGTGTTTGGAGGATCAGAGATTCACAAATGAGTCCACAGGGAACATTTCTACTTTAATCCCTTGGTTCCCAGGCATATATATATTTTAGCAGCCTGCAATGACTGTTCGTTCATCAATTATATGCTACACCTTGAATGCCATTGAAAACTCCCACAGTGTGTCTTAGCTATATCACTAAGTGGATATTCCATTTTTCTATAAACCTGACAGTTTCTCCATGATGTACTAGTGCATCCTTGGGCTATACTCACATTGTAATGCCTATTTTCTGTAAAGTCAAAAACTTGTCTAAGATGATGTATATCAGGGTCAGACACTATGAATCCTTCAATATCTGCTGTCCATAATTCTCTAAGCAGGGAAGGCCAATACATAATCAGAATTCATATCAATTCCAATAACAAAATTGCTGCCACCTCCAGGGTACAAAGGTCCTGGTGTGACTATCATGCTATCTAATAGCTAGTTGATCTCAATGAAGAAATGGATTGTGTTGAAACATCAGTGTCAATCTTTGTTGCTTTCAGGCCAACATTAAATATTTGGTGAAATGAACTTTGTTGAGAGAGATCCCAGGCTGTAGGTAATTGCAAAGACTCCATTACAGCTATCATGTCTACTCTGTACAATCACTGGGTAAGTGAGGACAAACTCGGGTCTAAGGTAACCACCAGATGGGTCAGCTTGTTTCCCTAAAGTATATACCATCTGGTCACCATTGACCTAAGAAATAAGTGTCTACATATTAACAAACCCACTCCTGTGCACTCACTTCCTTATTACCAATCATTCACTTGTGCTCCTTATAAGCCAAGCATAACCAGAGAAACCATTTATCACTGCTCAAGACTCTGTAGAGCCTTACTTCAGTTTACTCTCCTTTTGTACAAAATTGATGACCAGTTGAACTGCTTAACATCTGTTCATAGACAATAAATCTAAATGTAGGTGTCTTTGGGGTCCATCTCTAACTGACAAAGCAACTTATTTTCCATTTAGGTTCTATAAAAAGGAAAACTCAAACACTAGAATTGGTAATGTCATACCCTGAGTGGAGGTTGTCGCATGTGTTGAACTTCTTGTACATAGTTTCAAGTTTCTTTTTGTTCCATGTTTTATAATGTCGGTGGCTTTGTAGAGCTATCACTGGGGGAATTTTCTCCTGGAATGGTGCTTTATGTCTTCACTGCTTCAGTAATGTGGGGCCCAACAAAGATTCATCTGACAGTCTTACATATATGATCATTTTCTTCCCAGAATTGTAAGGGTGTTGATATCCATGAGGATGGGAGCCAATAAATTTTTTTTCCATACTGTTTCCTGTAGGTTCCCCTCTGAGATGCCTTGCATACAGTATTCCAGAGAGAACTCTTCAGGTGGATTTGCAGTTACTCACAGTGGTAACCAACTCAATAAATTAGTTTTTTATTAACCTTTGTTCCTTCCTTGCTTGACTTGCTGCTCCTCTACCCAGATCCCTTATATTTTATCTGCTCATCACTTTTTTAAAAAGAAAACTCTTTTCATTCAGACCTTTCTCTCGGGCTTTAAACTGAGGGGATCCCAGGGTATGGCCAACAGTAATGGACATACTAACAAGCAGCTCTGTTTTGGAAATGTGGATTAGAAATATGTAGGGACTTCAAATGGCATTTATAAATGGGATCTGTAGGGTTGGCCCAAGATGATTATAGTTAGGCTTCCTCGTCAAGCTTTCTGGTGGGCTATTTTTAGGATGCAGCCGAGGTCATAAACACCTTGATGCAGCATATGTACTCAGAGTCATAAACATGTGCTCTTGGGCATGGCCTCACTTATTTAATCTGTTAGCAATATGCCTCTTTTTTGGCCAGCATATAAAAAGGCCTCTGGAATGACTGGGGTGGGGGAAAATATTGCTGCCTCCAAACAAAGTATGTCTACTATCACAACTGCACCTGGCATGTTCTTTTCACCTGCCAGAATCCTCAATCTGTTTTCAGTGTGTGAGACCATGAAGGACAGGCCCATGTCTCTAACTATCCTCAACCAGGCCACAGATTGTGGACCTGTAGACCAGTGCACTTATCATCTGAATACAACAGAATATTTTCAGTTGGAACCACTTGGAGCAGAAGTATCTCACAGCCAAACTTGACCCAAATTTCTGACCAAAATACTAATTAAATCACTATGAGAAAATATTTTTTAAGTCACTATCTTTCGGAATAAATTTTAAGCAGCAATGCGCCACTGCTTAAACACTGGTAGTTATAATTTACCTTGATTACAATGAGGAACCATAGTTACTTCTTCACAGTAGAGGTATAAGGAGTTTATTTGGAATACAGGGCACGGCATAGCTTTTCTGTGGTCCATGTTGAACCGACAGAACCAGCAGCCACAGTTCAAAATCAATGTCACTGAGAATTAAGACTTCTTAAGGTGATGATTGGGTTCACTTCACAAAGAACAAAGAACATCTGGAGTGTCCCTGAGAATAAGGAAACCTACTAAGCAGTACTATAATCTGAGTATATGTGTCACTCCAGATGTCCCCAAGGTGACAGTATTAGAGGTGGAAGCTTTGGATAAATAATCAAATCATGAATGTTCTGCCCCCATGAATGGTGTTTGTTATTACAACAGATGTCAAAAGGGACAAACAAATCATTTTACCATCCCCCATGTCAGGACACAGCAGCTAGGGGCAATGTTGGATGCAGAAAGTGAACCCTGAGCAACAACTCAATCTTGGACTCTCCAGGGTCCAAAATTGAGGGAAATAAATTTCTATTCTTTATAACTTTCAAGTCTATAGTTGTTAGACCAACTGGAATGGACCAAGGCAAGTGGGAAGAGATTCAGATTCAGATGAAGAATATCACACTTAAAATCATTCCTGTACAAACTAGAAGATAAGCCTGTGGGATCAGTCTTCATCCCAAAGGGATGGAAGTTGATGAATAAATGCTTTTCTTTCTTGACTTCTTGGGGTTGGAGTTCTGAAATGCATTTTGTGCCATTCCCCAAAATATTCCAGTGGAAAAGAATGGCTCTAACACAGCTGCCTAAGTCTTTTTTTTGTGCACATCTTGCTGGCATGGGTCCTAGATGCTGTATGTGGAGATATAAGATCTGTTTGCCTGGTGAGGTTTTGATCTTGTTTTGATCCCATCCCTTTTTTCTATGCCTCAGTTCCTCCCTATTAGAATGGAAAGGTTGACACTGTGCCATTACTTATTAGATATATGTAACATGCTTTTGGTTTTTATAGAGTTTCATAGCCAATAGTTTTCCAAGAGTGTCAAAAGAGACTTTGGATGTGGATATTTGGGCAATCTGAAACTGTTAAGAAAATAATACTATTAGTAATGGACTGAATGCATTTTGAGAATGGACATGAGCTTTTGAGAATCAGGAGCAGAATATTTTGGTTTGGATATGAGGTATACTCCAAAGGGTCCTGTGTTAATGCAGGAATTATCAGAGGTAAAATGATTATAGATTATGAGAACTGTAAAGTAATCCTAGTTTCAATGTCTAAGTCAGTGGTAAAACACTTTTATTGGAAAGTTCACCTTTAAGGTGAATGTGTAAACACTCTTTCCTAACATAGCTTTTTAATTGTACTCTTCTTACATAGCATCAAAGTAATTTTCATGATCAAGTTTTTCAATTGTCTTTATATAAAATTGAAAAATGCTATTTTTTTCCTTCAACTCTTGAGGGCATATTATACTGGTAAAATGTAATCCAATGTGAGAACCACTGAACATGTAAAGAAAGACAGAGCAACCTTCTCAGTTCTTAATAAAACTTTATCTTTAAAGTTCTAAATCTAAAATGTCAGTGTCTTTATATCTGTCTGTCTGTCTGTCTGTCTCTCTCTCTCTCTCTCATATATTTTGTTTGTTTTCATTTTGTTCATGCAGGTATGTAGATATGACTCTAGAAAAGAAGATACTCAGGCTTATTTGTTCTTTCTGACCATAAAGAAGATTTAGGATCATTATTTGATAACAGAAGAAAAAAAGCAAATTTAGCATCATTCTTCTCGCTCCATGATTTCAAACTGTTGCAAGAAAGAACATCTCTTAAAATGATATTCGGTAAGCCTCATAAAAGTTAAAATATTGATTAAGGAAAGCTTGTTGAAATAGTTTCCTAAACTGATAGTTTAATGAGATTTTATTTAACTGAAATAAAGTTATTCTCTGCTCCATTAGTTGAACCCCCGAAATAAATGTAGTATCTTCTTTAGAAACAGTTTTGCTTGGGCTGGGGATGTGGCTCAAGCGGTAGCGTGCTCGCCTGGCTAAAAAATAAATATTAAAAAAAATTCTCTCTCTCTCTCTCTCTCTCTCTCTCTCTCTCTCTCTCTCTCTCCTCTCTCTCCTCTCTTTAAAAAAAAAAGAAACAGTTTTGCTTTAATTTGTGGTTTTCTTTGTTTGTTTGTTGTTGTTTTTACATGTACTCAATTTGGGGTCTGGAGAATATGCTCAGACAGGAATAGTATCACTTTTTTGATATCCATGTGAGATAGCTATGCAGAGTCTGCTAAAACTGAAATGTCACAGCAATATTGAGACAGACTTTCTAGCATACTAGACCTTACATAAAGATCAATGTCATTGCTGAACGTCACTGATGAAAGTTCAGGCTTGTGGTACTTTCAAGGTAGCTATCCATAAAAACCAAACTCAAATCCAGCTGAAGTATGATGACTCTGAAGCCTTACTTGCCCCAGACATCTTAATACAAAAGAGGTGTTTCTATTTCCAACACAAATATTATCATACAATTCTCAACTATTTCTTCAGCAATGAATGATTTAAAAAATTGTGAGACACATGGGAAAATGAAGTTAAAACTATTGATTTTAAAGAGCTAAAGCAAGCAACATATATAGAATTATATATTATGATGAATTATATATGTATGATGTCTAAGGATTCTAGCAGGAAGGTGATCAATATACATGAACAGATGTGGATTTGCAGCAGGAAAGTGGAAATTGTTAACAGTCAGATGGAAACTCTGTAAACACAAATCACAATATTAGTGATGAAGAATTCTTCAGTGGGCTCAACAAAATACTACACATGAACATAACAGAGAGAAGAATCAGAGCCCTTGAAAAAGGTCAATAGAAATTAACTAAACAGCAGCACAAAGAGATTCATGAGTACAATCATTGATAGCTGAGTTCCCAGTAGCTTGGGGCATCCCCAAAAGCAATGTCAAAGAGTTTACTGCAAATATGATTGGGATTCCAAAAGACAAAATGGAAAGGGAAGAGAACATGGCTGAGAGCTTTCTGAAACTACTCGAAGACAACAAACCACAGATCCACAAGTTCAGAGAACCTGAGCAGAATAAATGCAAGGAAAACACACTCATGCACATCATATGCAACATAATAAAACCTAATATAAAGTAAGCATTTTGGAGGCAACTAGAGAAAATGTTACATATGAAGAATTAAAAATAAAAATAGGAGCAGTTATTTATGGAAACTCTACAAGTGAGATAAAATAGAAAAACATCTCTAAGATATTGAATAGAAAATGGCAATTCCAAATTCTTTACCTAGTGACAATGTTTGTAAATAAATGTAAATACAGAGTTTTTAAAATTGTTATTTTATTTTTTATTAGAGCTTAATGGTTACACATAGTTTCTGGGTTCATCCTGATAAACTCAAACACGAATGAAAATCCATTTCAGTTCATGATCTCCATCTCCCCTCACACTTCCGCTCCCCTCTCTTCCTCTATACTACTAGCCTTCGTTTTACTTGTCTATTAATTGTAAATACAGAGTTTTACAAATTATAAAAACAATGAAAACCAATATTAATGGATTAAATGTAATCCAAGAAAAAATATGGTTTTTTTCTGGGAGGTACAGAATGATCCAAAAAATTTATATAGATATGCAAATGTTTAAGTACAGCCAGGAAATTTTTGATGAACATTGTAGAAAGACTGAGCACAGTAGAAATAAGACATAATTCTTGTGATTCTTTAGTTTGTAATACATCATTATATCTGTGCTTGAGTGGGTCAACAGGCCCAAAGAATTGGGAGAGTTGCAAAATAAACAGTCATATATTGTTATCAAACTTACAATTTCTTCATGAGTTTGGAGACTAAGTCTATCTTCTGTTTAAATTGTTTTGGGAAAATAGGTCATCCTTTTTTCAGAAAAATACTTTGAACCCATAATTCACACTACATAGATCTTAAATTTTTACAGAAATTTATACAGATACATATGAAGGTCAAATGACACACATTTAGAAAAATATTTAGATAAGGAGCCATGTCGATAGATGTGAAGATACACACAGGCAATCACACATACATCCCTCCTACCATAAAGTAAAATGTTGTTGACTACAGTCAAAAATTCTTTTCAAAAAAATCCCATAAAAGGTGTTAAAGCAAATCACAGAATGAGAAATGACACTGACACATCATATAACACACAGGAAACTCATATCCTTTATATTTAAGGAACACCTAAAAATCAAGAAAAAGACATCACAAAACATGAAAAAGAACTAGTGTACAAACACATGAAGAAGTGTTGCAGCTAATTTATTTGAGAAAAATGCAAATTAATGTCTCAATAAGATACAACACATTACCATATACAGTACAGCCCCTGTACTTCAAAATGTGAGCAATTTTGGTGTGGAAACCATCATATTATGCAAGAAAGACTCTGAGGTCATGGCTAACCTTATGTAGAAGGACAAGATTCACTTCCTCTAACCTAGGAAGTCCATTCCTAGGGGCGTTACACAAGGGAATTGTGCATGTATACACACACACACACACACACACATACACATTTCAAAATCAACTGATTTATATTTCAGAAAAGATAAACCTGAGAATTTATATATTTATCAATAGTATAATAAACAAAGTCATTTTATTATATACAATATATATATTTCCAACTACACAATGAAATAGAAGAATCTTATTGATATCTTTTTGGAAATGAAGCAAAGTACAAAAGAAGACATGCAATAAGATCTGATTTATCTAGAAAGAAGGTCAAACTAACTTACATTATTTCAGACATCATTTGTATATGATATAATCCACGAGGAATTCAAAAGTTGTGATAATGGTTGTCTCTAGTAGGGTAGTCAGAGGTTGAAATACACTCCTTGGGGTTTTAGCAATGCTCAATTTATGTTTCTGGGGTGTGATTTTTGTAATTTATATGCTTTATATTTGATGTACTCCTCTGAATGTGTCATATTTCATAATTTTGAAAAACAGAGAAGGGGATATAATTCGTCAGAATCTTGCTTTGAAAAGGATCAAGGGATTGTGTTATAACTGATTGAGATATAGGATCAAGAGAAGTTTCAAGATACTTTTGGCTCATAGAAAGGCCCTCTCCTATAGGTTCATAAAGAATATAACCTTGGTTTTCTTAAATACAGTTTATATTGTTACACTTTAAACTTTTTTTGTTGTTGTTGTTTCAGTGTAGAATGTAAGATCTGGTTCTGATTTGGTCTCTTTCTAAGTTTGCCATGCAGTTGTCTCTTTCTATTTAGAAGTCCACCTTTATTCTCCATACTTCCTATAGAGTTTATTTTGGACTTTCTATTCTGTTCCATTGGTGATCAATACATTCAAGAGTCATTATCACATTTTTAACCTTTATTTTTAACAATGTATCTGCTTTTTGTGTTGAGTACTTTTATGTTGTTTTCACACTATGCTTTTGGTTTTCATTCTTTCAGTAATTCTCTCTAAATTTTAACATATTATTTACTATTATTTTATTAAGCATGACAAGAAAGATAATATCAAAATGGTTATTAATGTGGGGTCCAGATCCAAAAGGCTCCTGTGGTATTGCCTTGAGATGACATAATTATCTTCAGTGCCTTAAATTTAATAACTTTAATAATAGTCCCACTAATAAAAATAAAAATGTTTTAAGTAATGATAATTACAATAAAGCAATACTTCATGTTCATAGGATTTTGTGAGCAATAGATGTGTTATTACAGGGACCACAACTGGCACATGGTGAATCCTGAAAAAATACTAGCTGCTATTACAAACTACTTATGATGCTAAGAAATAAAGAAGTTGTACATGTTTACTATTGCTGTTGTAACAATCAACTACCAACTAAGTGACTCAAAACAATAATAGTGAGATCTGAGTTTCTAAAAAACATTTCAGTAATAATAAATTAAAATGCTCAGAGAAAATGGCACATGTGGTATAGAAGCTTCTATTATATGACAACATAGAACTTGAGAAATGTTGGAAATAAACATTTACTCAGGACGCTCAGTAAAATTATCTCTTAAAATATGCTAGAAAGGGCTGGTGTTGTAGCTCAGTGGTAGAGCACTTGCCTAGCACTTGTGAGACCCTGAGTTCGATCCTTAGCATCACATTAAGATACATAAATAAAATAAAAGTACTGTATCCATCTACAACTACAAAAAATAAAAATACATATGTTACAAAAAGAAAGAAAGAAAGAAAGAAAGAAAGAAAGAAAGAAAGAAAGAAAGAAAGAAAGAAAGAAAGAAAGAAAAAGAGCAAGGGCCGGGGTTGTGGCTTAATGGTAGGGCCCTTGCCTTGCATGGGTGATGCACTGGGTTAGGTCCTTAGCATCACATAAAAATAAAAAATAAAAACAGTATCATATCCATCTACAACTAAAATAATATTTTAAAAATACAAGCTTATACCCTACAATTCTGGAAATCAGAAGTCTGCGAGGCTAATCTCAGGCATTAGCAAGTTTGTGATTCATATGAAAACTCCAGGAGAGAATCTATTTCCTCACTTTTCATTATACTTAAATGATTTAATCATTTAATTTCATGATAATAAGATCAGTGGGGTCAGAAATACATAGTCTAGTCTTAGTAGTTCTAAAAAACTGTCCCTGTTCATCTTTCAGTGCCTTTTCTTGTCATTTTGTATCCAATGACACAGTTCTATTCAAGGTGACAGAGTATGTGGGGACACATGGGAGTCAAGGAAGCTGGTGGGAAGGAAAGTTTGTGGACCACTGGTGGAAGCAACTTGCCCCTTCTAGAGTTTTCTAACGGGAAGACCTCTTATTTGGTGGGGAGATACTAGAGAAGTGTTAGTGAGCTAGATGACAGATTATTTGTAGTGTGGTCTAGACTAACAGTATAAATGGTGGGAACTTTGGATAAGCAGATTAAATATGGTATGACCCAGGTTTAAAAGTGTGTTGAAGATGAGTAGTAATGATATAGAAAGTTGTTCTTTCCAACTATGCCATTTCCTCAGGTGTAAAATATATGTTATTTTCTGTTTTGTGGTCTGCATAGCTCACAAAGTTTCCTATAGAGTATTGCTAAACAATGCTGGTGTGAGTTCGGGAATAAAGAATTGCTGTTTGAATCTACAAGGCAGTGAGTCGCTCGTGATTTTGTGCCCAGCCAGACTGTGGCAGATGTGGCTCTCTGGTACTCCAAAAAAGAAGCACTAATCAAAGTTTCACAACCCTGTATCTGAGATTCAATTCTGCTTGCTGAATCTCTGAAAACTAAAAGCATGTCACTTAGCTAAGCCTCAGTTTCCTCATCTATAACACAGGAATTATAAAATGCTTCCTTACCCATTAGAGGTTGCTGTGAAATTTCAACTTGGTAAAGTCTAAATACACAAAGCTCAATAAATGTTAGCTCTGATTTTATTTTTAAGTTTTCAAACCAATTTGATTCTTGTACTTTGTATAAGGAAGGCTAAAAAATGCCTTTAGCATTAAAAAGGCCATTTGTTCATTTCTCCTTAGTCCTTAATGTTATGGAGAACTATAAGACAACATGCCCTAAAACCCATTTCATATCATAGTCAAGTGATGAGCCCATGTGTTGATCACTGAGTCAATAGTTAATAATCTTAAAGTATCATACTCCAAGAGGCAACAATTTCAGAGAAGCCACAATAACTTATTGTACTTGAAATAATTTACATATAATAATGTGTGTATAAACCTGTACATATAACTTTTATCAAGTATAATATGATCATACAAAAACATTGACTCACAATATAGTTCACACATACCAAAGAAGGCTATTTTATTTTTGTCCCTTTTACATCATATTTTAGGCAAGATGATGAAACCCAGAAAATAACAGGAATGGACTAGTTTATAAAAACTGGGTATTTTATAAGTGAAACACATTCAGTCATCTACATCTCTCAAATTGCAAACAATGTGATTTACTATACTCCCAAAATGAACTTAAATAAATTATTGCACAATTCTAATGACATATACGTTTTCACTGGTTGATAGTCAGGTAGAAAAAGTATGTAAAGTGATTTATAAGTCAAAACATTTCATACAAAAGGATTTTTGGGGGGGGAACTGGAATTCAACTAAGGGACACTCAACCATTGAGCCGCATCCCCAGTCTTATTCTGAATTTTATTTAAAGACAGGGTTGCTAAGAGTTTTGCCATTGCTAAGGCTGGCTTTCTACTTGAGATCCACCTGTCTCAGCCTCCCAAGCTACTGGGATTACAGGCATACATCCAAAGGAATGGTTTTAACCAAACCCTCATAATGTCAAGAGAAAATGCATTGAAATTAAAAATATCTGAAGCACACATTTATAAGACCATTATAAAAATACAAAAAAGGTTAAAATGTCATAAAATAAAAATTTATACAGATAAAGTTAAGGGGTTAAAAACTATCAAATGTATTAAAATCATCTAAAGCCAAATAAGAAATAATTTATCTATATAATTTAAATTATAATATTATATAAATGTATTGCATATGTAGTATATAATATATAATACATAATATATAAATATAATTTAAATTATATAGTTTAGTTATTTGGCTTTAGATGGTTTTATTGCTTCTGATAGTGTTTTTTTCCCTTAGCTTTATCTGTACAAATTTTTATTTTATGACAGTTCTAAACTTTCAGTATTTTTTTTTAAATAACAAACATTTATTGGTGTCACTTATGGTAGAAAAAAGTTCCTACCCCAGATGTGCATGACCCAATTGTTAAATAGAACATTTCTGAGGTGAACACACATCCTGACCCACATTTTAATATCCAGTTTTTTAAGATAGCCAATTCCTCCTCTCTCTCTTCCCCAAAACATGTGAGCAACTGCTAATGGAAAGCAGTAAACAGCCATTTGGGCTATAGCATTTTCAACTCCACTCTGAGGTGAAGATTCCAATTACATTCCAGACTTAAGTTCTCTCAGTTTTCTCCTAAGGAAAGTTCTGAGTCCAGTATTTACAATATTACAGCAATAGCAGATCAGTGTCTTCAACTCCTCTCTTTCTGCTGTATCCTCTTCACCAGTTGGGGGAGGGCCTACATTTCCATAGAATTTGCTGATAATTGGCTGAACAATTTCTTCTAGTTCCTTCTTTTTAGTTTTGAAGTCTTCAATGTCAGCTTCTTGGTGACTTTCCAGCCATTCAATCTTTTCCTCGACAGCTTTTTCCATGGTCTCCTTATCTTCAGAGGAAAGTTTGCCTCCCAACTTTTCTTTATCTCCAATCTGATACTTTAGAGAGTAGGCGTAGTTTTTCCAACTCATTCCTAGTATCAATTCACTCCTTGAGTCTTTTGTCTTCCTCAGCAAACTTCTCAACATCATTAACCATCTTTTCAATTTCTTCAGGTGTCAGGCAATTTTGGTCATTGGTAATTGTAATCTTATTTTTGTTCTCTGTACCTTTGTCTTCAGCTGTCACCCAAAGAATAGCATTCACATGTATCTCAAAAGTGACTTCAATCTGGGGGACCCCACAGGAAGAATTCCAGTGAGATCAAATGTACCCGGAAGGTGGATGTCTTTTTTCAGGGGTCCTTTACCTTCATAGACCTTGAGTGGAACAGTAGGTTGATTATCAGAAGTTGTAGAAAAGATCTGAGACTTCTTGGTTGGTACCACAGTGTTCCTTGGTATCAGTTTGGTCATGACACCTCCCACAGCTTCAATACCAAGTGTCAGGGGACATACATGAAGCAGTACTAGGTCACCTGTATCTTGATCATCAGAGTACACCAGCCTGGACAGTGTCACCATATGCAACAGCCTCATCCGGGTTTATGCCACAGGATGGATCCTTGCCATTCAAGAACTCTTTAACAAGTTGTTGAATCTTTGGAATTTGAGTAGAGCCACCAACAAGAACAATCTCATCAATATCAGACTTCTTCAAGTCAGAATCCTCCAGTACTTTCTGAACAGGCTTCATGTTTTCTCTTCAAATTTTGCCTGAGTCAGGGTTTCAGAAAAGTCTTCTCCTTCATAGAAGGACCCAATTTTAATTCTTGCTTAATGTTGAGCAGACAGGGCCCACTTGGCCTTTTCTACTTTACACTGGAGTTTCTGCACAGCTCTGTTTTCTTTCCTAACATCTTTGCCAGTCTTCTTTTTGTACAGCCTGATGAAATGTTCCATAACACGCTGGTCAAAGTCTTCTCCATCCCGATGAGTATCTCTATTGGTGGCCATGACTTCGAAGACATCAAATTGTCAATGGGGAGAAGAGACACATAGAAGGTTCCACCACCCAGATCAAACACCAGGATGTTCTTCTCTCCCTCCCTCTTATCCAGACCATAAGCAATAGCAGCTGCTGTAGGCTCATTGATGATCCTCATAACATTCAGGCCAGCAATAGTTCCAGCACCTTTGGTTGCTTGCCAGTGGCATCATTAAAATAGGTTGATACAGTAACAACTGCATGGGTAATCTTCTTTCCCAAATAAGCCTCATCAGTTTCTTTCATTTTAGTGAGAATCATAGCAGAGATTTCTTCTGGAGCAAATGTCTTAGTTTGCCCACCTCCAATATCAACCTGAATGTATGATTTGTGTGTATGTTTCTCTTCAAACACTTTGAAAGGCAAGAACTTGATGTCTTGCTGCACAGAAGGGTCATTCCCAGTGCTGCCAATGAGCCGCTGGGCATCGAAGACCGTGTTCTCAGGATCTGAGGTGAGCTGATTCTTGACTGTATCTCGGATCAGATGTTCTTCTTCAGGGGTGAAGGCCACATAATACGGCCTGATGTACTTGCCCTGATCATTGGAGATGATCTCCAGTGGCCATTCTTGAACACCCCAATGCAGGAGTAAGTGGTCCCCAGGTCGATGCCGACCACGGTACCCATGTCCTTTTCTTGTCATCCTCCTCAGCCATGCTGTGCAGAGCAGCAGCCGAACCGCGGCCACCAGAGAGAGCTTCATCTTGCCCTAGCTATTGGCCAGTTGCTCTCCTCAGCAGACAGCCAGAATTTGCAGGCAATCCAGCAACAGGCTGCAGCTGAGAGCAGTGAGGTTACAGGTCTCTTACACTCGAGATGCCTCAAATCTGTCTGTCTGTGTTGTCTCTGCCAATTTCTCAAACTTTTTAGTATTGAAGTGCCTTTTCTTTCTACAATTGTATTAATTACCATATGTAAAAATTGACAAGTAGAAGGCTAGTAAACACAGATTCGCAAGCTTTTAGGCCACTATGTAAATATTTAAAAAGTTAAGTGAATTGCCAATGCTTCCATACATGCTATAACAACACAAGTGGTCAAAGATGCACTAGAACATTATGTGGGAAAAAATATATTCATACCAATCAACATTTTTCAGGCACTTGCATTCAGAAGCATTTTATGAATCAGCACCAGGTTTGCTCCAAAATAAAGCTCATTTTCCCCTACTGCCCCTATTTGTTGAGAACAATATTATACATTAAGGATGCATTTACATGAATCATTTTATAGAGAAAATTATATTAAATTTAAAATTATAATACTTATTTTATGCATAACTTCAAAAACACAGAATTTAAAGACAATACCAGTGAGCACTAACATTCTATATGACTAAAACACTATCATTCTATATGACTAGCAAACACAATACAGGCCAAAAGGCATAATATACACTTTGGCAATCCTATACAAAAGGGGTTCTGTTACAACATTCTTTCATAAAATAAACACAATACATAAAAATGAAACAAGAAAAAGAAAAACTGAATTTTGAAAACCTACACAAACTGTGGCATTTCAAATTCAAGGTCTTGTAACTCTTCCATTTGTTTTAGCCTGAGTCCCTGGCACATTGGATTCATGTCAGGCAGGCCAACCTCCTCACAGTTCTCTTTAGGCTCAGCAGCTGGTTTCAAAGCATAAGCTGATGTGCTGTCTGCCTCTGGAACAGATTTCTCCACCTGACTCAGGGGAATAAGAGCTGTGCTAGGAGGCACTGCTGCTGAAGGTGAAGCTGGTCTCTCCTCAGTCTCCCTGACTTTGCTGGTCGGGGTAGGTGGTTTGTAAAATGTTGTCCCGAGATGGGGCTGCAGTATTCTGGGTGCTCTTGCAGGAGCAAGACAGTGAGAATGAGAGGACAGTCTCACTGGTGACTCTCTTGCTGAACTGGCTGGTGTGTTGGGCTGTGTGGCACCATTGGAATGGTCACCACTAACCTTGATGCTCATTGTCACTTTTTCCTGGAGTACACTTGGCACAATCACTGCACTCCTGCCAGTTAAGTTCTTTGGTTCACATTGTTGTTCCTGAGTTTTCTGTGGAATCTGCAGATCAAAACCATTAATTTGGGAGCCAACAGTAGTAGAGGTATCTTTTCTATTACGTCCTTCAAAGGTAAGATTCTGGCAAAACTTGTCTGAATTGACATTTCCCACATTTATGCTGTTTTTCTCATTAGGAGAGCTTGCAAGATGGAACCTATCTACAGGCAAACAGCAACATCTGATCTTGGGGCTTGGCATAGGCCTCTGTATACCATTTGTTGTCACATCAGATTTCAGACTAAGTGGTTTCGTGGTTTTACACATATTGTCCATCTTTTGTGATGATGATTCAAGTTCTTTGTGATCTGAAAAACAAGAGATTTTTTTTTTAACTTCATGAAGCTTGGTTAATAAGGAAGTGTGGTTATTTATGAATGGGCATTCTCTCAAACAACAGAGTCTTACATATCTTTTCCAACATTATTTTCTCAGTCATCTATGCAGAGGAATTAAAAATCCATACAATATTAAAGGCACATTTTTAATTAAAGCATTGCTTTTTAAAATTCATCTTAATAGAACAAATAGTCACAAAGCACATAAAATTTAAAAAAAAACACTTCCTGTAATAACTTGTTTAATATACTACCCATGAATGAATATTTTCTGTGTTAAGATTTTCCTGATTTCAACAGGCAGACAATGGTAACTCTAGAACAGTAACACTATTCTTTACACCAACAAACGCCTTGTCCTGAATCCCAAGGACTTTGCCTGTCACTTAATCTGCTTTCCAGCTACATTCTGTCCATACTGAGGGCAACACACCAGAGAGGACTTGGATGCTCTCCCAGCTGATCCACTAATACATGGCAATATCCTCTGGACAAAGGAAGGTTGAAGAGCTGTCAAAATTGCCATTGTGCTACTGGTCCTGGAGACTCCAGATTTACCTCCTTCTCTTTCTCCTCTAGTCTGGTCCCAAGGTCCGTTTTCTCACCTATAACCCTAGCATCTCCCACTCTCTCTTTGCTGCATGTACCCCAGAAGCTCCTGTTGCTAGAAAGGTGCAGCCATCTGGCCATGATCCTCATCTCCCTGCTGAGAAACATCAGACAACTGTGTGCCTTGCCACTGGTCTGATGGCTTTCCAACAGCCCTGTTCATAGCCCACATTCCTCATCCCTGCCACCTGGTCCTTCTCCCATATCCTTGGGCAGTGGTTTGCAGACAGGTGCACAGCAGCATCACTTGATGATGATCGCAGGTCATCATCTCATCTGACATCCTTCTTCACCTGAGGCTTCTGGCCTCTCTTTCCTGCTTCCCAGGCAGTGCTCATGTGATTTGCTGTCCTGGACCCTTCTCCACATTGATAGAAGGGAGCTGAGCCATTGTGGTTGGATGGCAACCACCAGAACATATTTACAGTCCTGCAGAACTTCTAGCACCACTTCTAGCTGCCTGGGTGATGTCGCAGCTCCTGCTCCAGTACTGCCCTGGGCAAGCCTAGTGCACTAGCCCTACCTGCCTTCTTCTGTCAAGACAAACTCCTATGTGGAGATATGTTGGCATGTGGTGTTAATGATCTTCTAAAGAAAAGGCTCAGAATTACCTGGTATGTAATAAAAATTTCAAATATGTTAAAATTACTTATTGTTATTAGTATACCTATCTGGGAATCAAATTTCATTGGACAGTGAAACAAGGTTCCATTTAGGAATGAGACAGGATGAGGTTCAAATCCTGAATCAACAATAATTTAGGGACATGACCCTTGGCATTATTTACCTTCTTCAGACTGTTAGCTATGGCTTAAATGAGGCCAAGATTCATAGCACAGAAGTGCTAATAAGATCAAATCAGATAAATGGAATCAGTGAGTCCAGTGCTTTTCTTTGCAGAGAGGTAATGGACTGTCTTTGTTTTCAGACTTTTTCAGGCTACACTCATTGATATTTCATTAATTTAATATATCAAATTTAACATTTATGACTATGTATTGAAAAATTCAGATTCAGCTCTCAGCTCTACTAAAGCAGTAAGGAATGAAAGGTTTTCAACCCCCTTACCAGAAACCATTCACTGAAATAAAATGATCAAAAAACAGAGAACAAAAAGACTGGAGCCAAGAAAATGGAAGACGTGTGCTTAATGTGCTAAAGTTAGGCCACAGGTAAAGGGACATCAAAAAACTTTAGGAGTCTATTTTTTTTTTTTTTTTTGAGTTTCAGGAGTCCAGCTTTTTTCTGTTTTGACTTTAATTGATGACAAAGAAGTAAAGGTGAAAACAAATCTCAGAAAGTGAACAAAAATAATTTATGAATTTCAAGATATCTTTTTACAAGAAAGAAACAAACCGAGATATTCATTTAAATGACATTCACTAAACTTTCTCAATGGCTAGAAAAGTTAAATAATAAAACCTTGAAGTTTGAACTTACCTCAACTAAACTAACCTTTTCTTTAAAGGATGAGTATTGTAGATGGACACAATATTTTTATCTTCATTTATTTGTTTTATATGGTACTGAGGATCCAACTCATGGCCTCACACATGCCGAGGCAAGTGTTTTGCCACTGAGCTACAAGCCCAGCCCTCACCTTGGTTTTTAATCATGACTTCTTGGCAAGGTTTGAAATATGCAAAGATATATGTTACATGACCACTCAC
Source organism: Spermophilus citellus (assembly GCF_964194105.1). Classification (NCBI taxonomy): domain Eukaryota; kingdom Metazoa; phylum Chordata; class Mammalia; order Rodentia; family Sciuridae; genus Spermophilus; species Spermophilus citellus. The sequence goes on along the minus strand of NC_138191.1, from coordinate 62,192,170 downwards.
CAATGAGACATGCATCCCTTTTTTCCAATGCATTTTGCTTGCATTCTGACTCCTCAAATGATGTAGCCAATTCATAATTTTTAATTTCAATATCTGCAGTGTGAATATCCTATTGATACAAGAAAAGTTTTAAACTAAAAGCAAAACACATCTCAAACAGTTCAAAGATTATTAACTTGTTAACATAAACATCACAAATTTAATCCAATTCTGAAATGGTCAAAACTCACTTGCTTTGTAGAAAAATATTGTGACTTTGTGGAATGTTCTGTTGATATTACGGGTTTGGAAGGAGGGCTTATATCCACCCGAGGTGCAACAACGTCAGTATTAGATGAAACATTTTGTGGCTCTAGGGACCCATCGAAGATCATCTGTGCATTGGTAATCAGGAACTCTACCATAAGGGCCTGATTGGCATAGGCAACAAGAGAGGAGGAGATGGTACAAGGAGTGGTTGTAGGCCTGGGCCTCATGAGACAGGGTCCAAATACCACCCCCAAGTTTTTTGAGTTCATCAGGTTCTCTTCAGAATGGTCTACAACCCTGAAAAGAAGAACACATAAAGTGTATGAGATTTGCCTAATAGAGGTCCTTAATGGTAGTTTACCATGACTTGAGAAGTTTGGAGAAAACTCGGGCTATAGAAGACTACAAAACGTTTGTCAAGGGTCAAGTTAGGTAGGTCTAGGGAAAGAATCCTTTGTTTCATTATGATACTTACCACACACCAAACTGAGTTTCAGAGTACTATATTAGGATAAAATGCATGTAAGTAGAAGGAACTACTGAACTCAGTAGCAGAAGGAAGAAAAACACCTCTAAAAATTGCTCCATCATTGTATGTCGGATATACTCCCCATTTCTTATACTGGAAACTGGCACTGTCAATTTCTCTCTCACTGCCCAGTTAGTTTTCTTTTTTAAAAAAATAATTTTTACCTAGACATGGACACAATACCTTTATTTTATTTATTTATTTATTCTTATGCAGTGCTGAGTATCAAACCCAGTGTCTCACATGTGCTAGGCAAGTGTTCTATCACTAGCCACACTCCCAGCTGCCCACAGCTAGTTTTCTAGCCTAGATGATTCTCTCTCCTGAACATCTCTCTGTTCTCTTGCCACTATCAATGTTCTGGTTTTACTTCAAACACTCTCAGCTTGTTATTTCTATGACTATCCAAAGAAATCTCTCTCTGCCTGGTTTAGCTATCAGGATGATACTAGATTCATCTATGGGTGAAAAAGCTGTGAGATATATATATATATATATATATATAGTGAATGGGGTAGTTTTGCTATTTGTCTTTCAGAGGATTCATCACTGATGTATAGAAATGCATTTGATTTATGGGTATTAATTTTATATCCTGCTACTTTGCCAAATTCATTTATTATTCTAGAAGTTTTCTGGTGGAGTTTTTTTGATCCTCCAAGTATAAAATTATGTCATTGGCAAAGAATGGTATTTTAAGTTCTTCTTTTCCTATTTGTATTCCCTTGAATTTCTTTCATCTAATTGCTCTGGCTAGAGTGGCAAGCATTATGTTGAACAATTTTTAGATGGAATGCTTCCAATTTTTCTTCATTTAGAATGATGTTAGCCTTAGGTTTAGCATAGAGAGCTTTCACTATGTTGAGGTATATTGCTACTACCCCTAGTTTTTCTAATATTTTGAACATGAAAAGGTACTGTATTTTGTCAAATGCTTTCTCTGCATCAATTGGTATAATCATAGGTTTCTTCTCTTTAAGTTTATTGATGTGATGAATTACATTTATTGATTTCTGTATGTTGAACCAACCTTGAAACCCTGGAATACACAACTTGATCATGGTGCATTGTTTTTTTTTATATGTTTTTGTATGTGATTTGCCAGAATTTTATTGAGAATTTTTGCATCTATGTTCATCAGGTAGATATGGATCTGAAATTTTCTTTCCTTGATGTGTCTCTGGCTGGTTTCAGTATCAGGGTGACACTAGCTTCACAGAATGAGTTTGGAAGGGTTTCCTCCTTTTCTATTTCATGGAATAATTTGAAGCCCTTCAAGATATGAATAGTTTAAAAAAACTGTGGTATATATACACAATGGACTATTACTCAGAATCACAAGAGAATAAAATAATGGCATTTATAGGTAAAAGGATGGAGTTGGTGAATATCATGAAGTAAGCAAATCCCCCAAAATCAAAGGACAAAATTCTCTCTGATAAATAAATGTTGATACATAATTGGGTCTCTGGGGATGGAGAAACATTGATTGGGCTCAGGAGAGGGAAGGAAGAGGAGGGGTACGGGTAGGAAAGATGGTGGAATGAGACAAACATCATTACCCTAAGTACATGTATGATGGCACACGTGGTATGACTCTACATCATGTACAGAGAAAAGAAAATTTGTGCTCCATTTGTGTACAATGGATTGAAAAGCATTCTGCTGTCATGTATAACTGATTTGAACTACTAAAATTTTTTTAATTTTTTATTTTATTTATTTCTTTGTATGTGGGGCTGAGGTTCAAACCCAGAGTCTTGCACATGCTCTACCGCTGAGCCAAAATTCCAGCCACAAAAAATAAATTAAAAAAAAATTTAAAAAGGAGATCTTAATTGTTGTCAGAAAGGTCTAGCAGGCAAATCTGAATATGTGAAATTCCTGATTCCAAGTTCTTTAGTGGGTATAGAAACAACATGGTCAACTAATCTGCCAGGTAGGTAAAATTTTTTATCAAGTCTCTAGGAAGGGTAGCACAGTTCCTGCTACTGCTGGCTATATTGTAGCCTAATGAAATCAAATTTTCTAAATGCAAAATGCTTTCTTGTGTCCCCATGTCTGTTTCTCTCTGTCTCGTATGCTCTTCTGCACGTTCACTACCAAATCACCACTCAGTTCTTAAAATCAGACACAAGGCCTTTTGCCTCTTCTGCTCTATTCCTACCCCCAAAACTTCCTCTGCATGCCTACAAGCTGTGCACAGCTACTAGAAAAGGATGATGGTGAACTGTGGTTATATACAGATCTGTACCCCAAGAGGATAAGCCCACAAATAGCAGAAACCCTATACTTCCATCCTAGTTTCCCCAGCCAGAGCCTCGCACACAGGAAGCACCTGAGGGAACCATGTTTGCTGCATGAACATGTATTCAATGTCTCCCTCTCCCAACACATAATAAAAACATCCTAAAAATCATTTTGAAAATCATAACACAACAATATAAATGTACTGAATACTATTGCCCTGTTCAATTAAAAATGGCTAAGATGGTATAAAAATTCTTACCTCCTAAGATGGATGATAAGGTAATGTAGAGTGTTAAAATTGGACGGTGGCAATTGTCTTAGAAGGTCCTTGGTTTTGAGAATAATTTGGTTGATTTCCGTACACATATTTGGAGATGTGTTGTCTTCAGAGTTGTCCCTTTTGGTGTCCTGTTCTTGGTTAATATGTTGGATGACATTTGCAAGCTCCATAAATTCCTGGTACCATTGGAATAAAACCAATGGTTCTGGTAGCTAAAGAAACAAAATTATATTAAAAATACCTTTGGCTTGAGGTTGTGGCTCAGAGGTAGAGTGTTTGCCTAGCACATGCGGGGACCTGGGTTTGATCCTCAGCACCACATAAAAATTAATAAACAAAATAAAGGTATTGCATCTCGCTACAACCAAAAAATAAATATTTTGAAAAAATCTTCTGCCTGTTTTCTTTGTTAAAGTCAACTATAAGTGAGAATTGCTCAAATAATTTAGCATGTCCCTTTAGATTAACAAAATTTTCTAAAGTCAATCTGTATTTATTGATATCTTTTTCAGTACTGGAGATTGAACCTAGGACCTCAAGCATGCTATGCAAGCACTCTAGTACGCAGCTTCATCCCTGCCCATAAAATAAAATATCTATGTTTGGTAGAGAAGTGACTTAGAAAGCAAATCAAAATCTTGACTATAAATTATATTTATGTTAATAACAAATTAATAGATAATGAGTGAAATTCTAAACTTTAAATGAAGTTTAAGCTTTAAGCTTCATTATGGGATTTTAAAACTCTTCATCTCTATCCTAAACACATTATATTCACATCTGCCCCCCAAATAGCATAATCTTCAGCTGTTTTACTGGAACAAACATAGAATAGTGAACAAAATCTATAAAATGAATCAGAAACCCATGGATTTTATGAGTAAGGGGTAAAAATATCAAAGTGCTAAAGGGCACAGATTTTACTTGGGCAAGAATGAAGATCAGCACAAGATAATATGACCTACAAAAACATACTGTCAACATCTCATGAAACTTTAAAACAGGCTGATTTGCCATGAATAGATCAAAAGAAGTAGTTCTTACAACAAATATCCACTGCCATAATGAATTTCAAGGTTTCTACTGATCTACAATAGAAAATTCAGTGAACAGTTAGCTACCTGATGTCCTATAATATCTGTGGGAAGTTAAGGTGTTGCCTTGTGATCAGTTTCTATCTTCACCACTCTGGGATCTGAGGCAAGTCACATCACCTCTTGGAGCTTTAGGTCAATGAGTCAGATAAAGGCTACTCTCTAACACTATTGCAAGAATTGAGCACACTTTCCCAAATGAAAGTCTTAGACATACAAAATTCCTCAACAGAATGCAAGTTTATTGTATTGGACCCAATTCATCTCCTCTCCCTGACTGACTAAACAAGGTTAAGGATGACACATTATGAGACTTCCAGTCATTCAAAGGTATCAACCTCCATTTCTCAGTTGAGGGGTCTGTAGAATGTGATTAAAGGGTTATCAATGCTTTCCTGGGCTAACATTGTAAATCCAGCAATTTATACTTAATTTCTTTCCCTCCTGCAATTCCACTAAAATACAGTAGGCTCATAAGGACTAGGAAAATAGAGAAAACACAAAGCAACAATTCACAAGTAGAAGAGCAGATGAATAAGTCCTGATGCAGCATTTCCAAGAGAACTGACCCTTTGTCACTCAACATGATTTTCAGAATCCTAAAGGGATGTGGACAATCACTACCAGGTCCTCTGATCTTGGCTTAGGTTGCAGGTGGGCCAGCTGAGAAAGCTTAGCTCTCTATGGACTCCTGTCCCCACTCCATGTACTAGGGCAATCTCCTTTCTAAAACTCTGGAAAATTTTTCTCTGGGCAATGGGATACAGAGGCTCTCTGAATCGAGGCAATGCCAAACATAAGGAACAGAGAAGTAACTGTCTTCAAATGGGGATATGTTGGCTATATGCACACTGAAAGCACAGATCCTACAGTCTTAGTAACCCTGGCTCCCACAGTATTGGTACTGTATCTCTAGGCAAGGAAAAAACCCTTTCCTGGGGGACTGGGGTTGTGGCTCAGTGGTAGTGCACTCATCTGGCATGTGCGAGGCGCTAGGTTTGATCCTCAGCACCACATAAAAATAAATTAATTAATTAAAAGTATTGTGTCCATCAAAATTAACAAAAATGCCATCCCAGGAGGACCACACCAGTGCCAGAACAGGGAACTAGAGACATGTAGTTAGGCATATACCAAACAGTCCACCTAGACCACTTTATAGTAAAGTTCAAAGTTTTTAAAAAGCCTTGATGTGTGTTCAAGTGCTTCCAAAGTGATTTCAAGCCCAAACTCATGTAACTAGACACCATGAAAGACAAAAATCAAAAGGGGTAGATAAAGAACAAATTGAAGGTGTAAAATGATGCTGTCAATATGCTGGCAACTAGTCAGATATGGTGAAAGAGCACTGGAAATGCAACTGATCTAAATTGAGATGTGCTCTAAATGAAAAATAGATACCATATTTCAAAGAAGAAGAGCTGCAATACAAATAAATAAATAAGCAAAATACCTCATAATTTGAAAAACTAGATATTCAAAATGTTAAATGATATATTAAAATTCGCTTCACTTTATTTTTCATTTTTATGTTGCTATAGAAAATTTAATGTTATATATGAGGGTCACATTGTATTTCTACAAAGGTTAGAGGCCAAATAGAGAAAAGAACCCTTAATGAGAAAAATCTATGAATATCCACAATAAAAGAGAATCATATAATCATTTAAAAAATGTTATCAAAAGAATAGAAAATCAGACTTCTTGAATATTAAAACATGATCTCACAAATGGAGTAATTTACTTATTCAAGAAGAAAAAGACAAGGAAATGTCTTAGAAAGTTTTTGAAGAAAAAAAGAACAATAAAGAAAAGGTAAGGGAACTGGAGAACAAGTATGCTTGCCAAGCAAGTGCAAGACCCTGAATTGTTAATCCCCATGAGTACAAATAACAAATTTATAAATATTTATATGTGTGTTTGTGTATGTGTACACACACACATCCCCAAACAAGAGCTTCAAGTACAAGGGTGGGAGAATGGCAATAAAAATCAAGAAAAGTTCCAAGAACTGAAGTGCTCACAACTGACGGAGCTCATGGAGTGGCCAGAATACTGGATGGAAATATATCCACATCAAAGTACATCATTATAAAATCTTAGAATAATGAGGGGGGTGATGACATAGTCTATACCAATGAAAAATATGAAACATAAAATATTTTTGCTCTTTGCATTTGATGGTAGGTTTAGAATAAAACTTTAACCTGCTGAAGGTAACATTTTAACACTTCACAGATATCGTGTGAAGAAAATTCGGACAGATCTACTAAATGCCTTCCGTTTTCCAGAGCTTGACACAGTATTGCGATTTTTGCCTTGTTGCCACTCACTCGATAAATTCCCTTGAAGAGAAAAGAAAAACAGAATGCAATATTTTACTTTAGTACAAAGGGCTAAATGCAGACATCTAGACAGAGTTGATGTATCTACTTCAATCTTATTAGTATTTAAAAAATACAAGTTGAAGTCAAATAAATTAACATTTTCCAAATAAATGTGAATAAATTTAGTTACTACAAATGGAGAGTGCTGATTTTCTTAAAGTCTCTTTTTCATTAAGACAAATCAAAAAGGCATTTATGTTTTTAGAGTTTTAAGAGTAAACAACATACTTGTAAACACAAGGCAGTCTTTTCAATTTCTAAAGTACACATTTTGATTATGAAAGGAATGCCATCTGGCTCCTTTTTGGCAACACAGGACAATTCTGCTCCAAATAAGTGCATTTTCCCCCGAAGTTTCCGATGTCCGCAAATGATGGTTAAGTTTGCCATGCATTTTTTATGGCAGACAAGAAGACACTATAAGAAAATGATATTTGAAAACTGATTGACTCACCTTAAAATTATTCACAACTAAGCAAAATACAGGCCGAGTAATAACGACAAAAATATGTTAAAAAGTACTATTTGTGGTTTGTGAATTACAGTTAACAGGAAAACAAAGAAGAGAACTATAGAAATAAACTGTGGGACTTTATTAAACATGTACTGGCAAGCCAGGTGTGATGGCATATGCCCATGATTCCAACTACTTGAGGGGTTGAAACAGGAATTTCACAAGTTGAAGGCCAGACCAATCTAGCAAGAACCCATTTCAAAACACAATTTTAAGAAAGGGTAGATGGGCTGGGGATGTGGCTCAAGCGGTAATACTCTTGCCTGGTGTGCGCGGGGCGCTGGGTTCGATCCTCAGCACTACATAAAAATAAAATTTAAAAGAAGATATTGTGTCTACCAAAAACTGAAAAATAAATATTAAAAAAATCTCTCTTCTTCTCTCTCTCTCTCCCTCTCTCTCTCCCCCTCTCCTTCTCTCTTTCTCTTCTCTCTCTCTCTAAAAATATGGCATAAGGGGCTGGGGATGTGGCTCAAGCGGTAGCATGCTCGCCTGGCATGCGTGCGGCCCGGGTTCGATCCTCAGCACCACATACCAACAAAGATGTTGTGTCCGCCGAGAACTAAAAAATAAATATTAAAAAATTCTCTCTCTCTCTCTCTCACTCTCTCTCCTCTCTCTCCTCTCTCACTCTCTCTTTAAAAAAAACAAAATAAAAAAAAATATATGGCATATGCAAGACCCTGAATTTAGTTCCCAGGAGTACAAGCAACAAATTTATATATATTTAAATGTGTGTTTGTGTGTGGACACACACATCTCTAAATAAGTAAAATCATAACAAAAAAGTATATGGCAAAAGAAAAAATTGTGATTCCCAAAAGGTCTTACCTCTTTGCATTTAAGACCTCTAAATATGAAAATGCGTTCACAGTATCGACATCTTGCTGGAAATCTCCATTTTCTGAACTTATGGGTGGCAGCTGCTTTTGCCATTAATGATTGCTGAAATGTTCCAAAGGAGCTCGGTCCTTACAACAGAAATGTTAGTATGTAAGAAGGGTAAAATGACAAAAATATATACCACATGATATTGTACTTGGAATAATTTTTAGACTTTGAGATTACTTATATATTACAAAAAGCTATTATTTTGCATTTCTAACATAGAAAGCATCTCATTTATTGATCTCTTATAAAACACATTTTTATGTACTTATGACAGTGGAATGCATTACAATTCATATTACACATATAGAGCACAATAGTTCACATCTCTAGTCATATACAAAGTATATTCACACCAATTAGTGTCTTCATACATGTATTTGGCATAATGATGACCTTCTCATTCCACCATCATTTCTAACCCCATGTTCTCTCCCTTCCCCTCCCACCCCTCTGCTCCAGAGTCCTCCCTTGTTCCCCCTCCCTACCCCACTATGAATCCGCCTCCTTATATCAGAGAGAACATTTGGCATTTGTTTCTTTGGGCTTGCCTAGCTTCACTGAGCATTATCTTCTCCAACACCATCCATTTATCTGAAAATGCCATGATTGTATTCTCTTTTATTGCTGAATATATAGGATTTTGGAAGAACCCTGCATGTTTTTATGCAGAAATTAACAAGTTGATTCTAAAGTTTATATGAAAATGTTAAAGATATAGGAGAGCCAAAGAAATTTTAGAGAATCTAGACTACTTGACTTCACAATTCACTGTAGAGCTACAGGATTCAAGCCAGTGTGTTTTTGGCCTGGGAAGAGACATGCAAATCAACAGAATAAAATAGAATACAAAGTAGACTCTCTTGTATTTAGTGAAGCTATTTCTTTTTTTATAAATTCATTTAATTTTTTAAACACACGACAACACTGGAATGCGTTTCAATTCTTATTACACATGCAGAGCACAATTTTTTGTATCTCTGGATATAAAGTATGTTCACCTCAGTTTATGCCATTATATATGTTCTATTGTTTTGCATTACAATTCGTAATACACATATATACCACAACTTTTCATATCTCTGTTTGTATATAAGGTATGTTGACACCCATTTCAAGTCTTCATATATGTACTTTGTATAATGATGTCCATCACATTCCACCATCCTTGCTAATCCCCTTCCCCCTCTTTTTCCCTCCCACCCCTCCCTAGAATTAATCTCATCCTCCCATGCTGTTCCTCCCAACTCAACTATAAGTCACCCCACTTATAGCAGAGAAAACATTTGACATTTTTTTTTTTTTTTGGAATTGGCTGACTTCATTTAGCATTATCTTCTCCAACACCATCCATTTACCTGCATATGCCATAATTTTGTTCTTTTATCAGGCTAAGTAGTATTCCATTGTGTATAAATGCCACTTTTTTAAATCCATTCATCCACTGAAGGACATCTAGGTTGGCTCCACAGTTTAGCTATTGTGAATTGTGCTGCTATAAACATTGATGTGGCTGTGTCCCTGTAGGGTTCTGTTGATTTTATTGTATAGTTATTTCACCTCTTTTGTTGATTCTCAGGTATCTTATTTTTTTTCAGGATATTGTGAATGGGGAGTTTTCCTCATTTCCTGCTAAGAGGATTTGTGACTGATATACATAAATGCTTTTGATTTATGGGTGTTGACTTTATATCCTGCTACTTTGTTGAATTCATTTACTATTTCTTGAAGTTTATTTAACTTTTGTTTGGAAGATCTCTCTAGTGGTGAGAGAGGTGGGTTAAAATCACCCAAGATTATTGTGCTGGGAGGTCAATTTGACTCTTGAACTTGAGAAGAGTTTGATGAGCATAGCTGCACCATTGTTTGTGGCATATATATTTATGATTGTTATGTATTGTTGATGTATGGTTCCCTTGAACAGTATGGAACATCCAACTTTATCCCTTTTGATTAGCTTTGGTTGAAGTCTACTTTATTTGATATGAGTTTGGAGACCCCTATTTTTTCCTCACTATATGTGAGTGGTATGAGTTTCCCAACCTTTCACCTTCAGTCTGTGTATGTCTTTTTCTATCAAATGAGTATCCTGTAGGCATTATATTCTTGGATCTTTTTAAAAAATCTAATCTGCTAGCCTATGTCTTTTGATTGGTGAGTTTCAGCCATTAACGTTTAGGGTGACTATTGAGATATGGTCTGTATTTCCAGTCATATTTGTTTATTTTTATTACTTAACGTGACTTGGTTTACTCTTTGATTAGTTTTTCTTTTAGTGTACCACCTCCTTCTGCCAGTTATCAATGTTTTTCATTTCCTCTTCATGAAATAGTTTGCCAAGGATGTGTTTTAGTGTCGGTTTTCTAGCTGTAAATTCTTTTAACTTTTGTTTATCATGGAAAGTTTTATTTCATCTTAAAATCTGAAGCTTAGTTTGGCTGGATACAAGATTCTTGGTTGGAACCCATTGTCTTTCCAGTTTGAAATATGTTGTTCCAGGATCTTCTAGCTCTCAGGGAATGTGTTGAAAAATCTGCCGTTATCCTAATTGGTTTACCCGTATAAGTAATCTGATTCTGTGTGCTTGTGGCTTTTAAAATTCTCTCCTATTTCTGTATATTGAGCATTTTCATAATAATGTGTCTTGGTGGGGGTCTGTTGTGATTTTGCACATTCGGTGTCTTGTAGGCTTCTTGGATTTGGATTTCCATTTCATCCTTCATGTCTGGAAGTATTTCTGATACTATTTCATTGAATACATTGCTCATTCCTTTGGTTTGGACCTCTGTGCCTTCCTCTATCTCAATGACTCTTAAATTTGGTCTTTTTATGCTATGCGATATTTCTTGGGTTTTCTGCTTGTGGTTTCTTATCATTTTTGCTGTGCTTGTCTACATTTTTTTCAAGATGATATACTTTGTCTTTGTGGTCTGATGTCCTATCTTCTAAGTTGTATACTCTGCTGGTGATGCTCTCATTTGTGTTTTTAATTTGGTTCATTATTTCTTTCATTTCAAGGATTTCTGTTAAAATACACACACACACACACACACACACACACACACACACACACATATATATATATCCTCAATCTCCCTGTAGAGGTTATCTTTTGCTTCTTGGATTTGTTTATGTAGCTCATTGTCAAAGTGATCTTTCACTGTCTGTATTTGTTGTCTAATGTCTTTTTCAAGATTCCAAAATATCTGAATAATGTAAATCCTGAAATCTTTCTCTGTCATTTTTTTCTGCTGTTTCTGATAATTCTTCTAATGATGCATTGTCTTCAATTGTTTGTGGTATTTTCTTCCCTTGACTTTTCATGTTGCTGGTATTTCTTTCCTGCTCTATGGGACTGGAGTGTTATTCTTTTTACCCTATAGATGTGTAGTGCTCTTGTATATTCTAAGATCCCTTCTTTGTGGGGAAGGACAATGTTGACAGTTCCCAATATCAACAATACATCACTTATGTGTAAATTACTGCTATTAAGACATTTATTGTCTCAATGTCTAGTAATGTTAGATTCAATTATAATTTAAAATATAATCAGTAGTTTCATAGAAGATGTACACTTACTTCTGGTGGTGGACAGAGAACTAGAGGTCAGGTATCTGACATTATGTTAAGGGCGAAAGATGTGAGGGCAATGGATTAATAAAACTTAAGAAATTTGGAGGAGAACTCTAATCAAGAAGGTTAGTAGCAGGGGAATAGACAGGAGGTAATTTAGGGGAGACAAGTATGTGGGAGGACAGTAGAATGCATAAAAACAAACACATATATGTGTTTAGAAAATTACAAGAAGTAAAAAAAATAAAAATTAGGAGGTTGAAAGGGAAAGAGAGGGAGGAAGAAAAATAAAAAGGAAGCAAAAAAGAGAAAAAAGAGAGAGAGAAATAAAAAAAGAGGGATGGCTTATGCAATTCCTTTATATTATATTATTATGGTCACTCAGTTCTATTTCATGCAAAGTTCTTGGTTGTGGGGTTGTGGGGACCAGAGAAGGAGGGGTAGGGGAGAAAGAAAGAGGATAAAATAGAAGAGAAGAAAACAAAAAACAAAACAAACAAACAACAAAATACTCTCAGAGTTCCCTTTTCTTCTCTTTTCTTTCAGTAGGTGGAGCTGTCTATTCCAAGCTTGGTTCTCTGCCCTCAGGGTGGTGTAGGTAACCAGTGTGAGAAGACTAAAGCTCTTCCTGTCTTATCTGGGCTTCCCTAATCTTGGTCTCTTTGAGTTGCTCCTAAGGTTTTAGCCCCCTTCTCTCTATTGCTTATCAGGTCTCAGCTGGGGGACCTCACGCCCTCCACCTTAGAATCGCACCAGATGGGCAGCTTCCTGGTGGCACTGCTCTCCTGTTCAACTGAGAGCTGATTTTGTGCTGATCGTTTCTATACTGAGTTATTACAGCTGGGGGAGGCGATTTGGAACCCAGGTACCTGTTCAGTCACAGATCTGGCTGGTAACCACACCCACCAAAGATGGTGAGAAAGGTCGAGTCAGTCCTTTTCCCAGTTGGGGTGTCTGGTGAGGTGGGGGGAGCTGGGATGTCCTTGTGCTGTGCCTAGAATGTGGTCTGGGGACCTGCGTGATAACAGAGCATCCTCTGGAGTTCTGCCACTCCGCCGAGGTGCTGAATTGGTGTCTCTGCTCCCCCACTTGAGAGTCGCACCTGTGCTCAAACTGTGGGCTTTGGGACCGGAGCCTGGAGTCTCACCTGAACACAGAGTTCTGCTTGGTGTTCGCAGCTCTGGTGGATTCTGCGAAAATCCGCTGGATGGAGTCCTGTCACATGCACTGAGATGTTGTGTTTCCTCAAGGCAAGACCCGGAGGAGGAGAAGCCACCTGATAGCTTTCTCTGATTCAGGCACAGAGAAGCTAGAAACAGGATCTCCTCTACTCTGCCACCTTGGATCCCAGTCAACCGATTTCTGACAGAGATGCCAAAGTACTTCCGTGGTCTTTCAATAAATGGTGCTGAAATAACAGATATCCATAATGTGAGGGATGAACCTCATACCTTATTTCAGTCAACTCTAAAATGAACAGGAACCACACACCTAAACATACAACCTAACACTATCCATCCTTGAATTCAAGGTTATAAAGGGCAGCTGCCTATTTTTATAAATAAAGAATGTTTTAGGAACACAGCCATGTTGATGTATTGTGTATAATTGCTTTTAAGGATTATTAAGTGTAATGGTAGTAGAGATAAAAGACTGTACAGGTGTTGATAATTTTTGAAACTGAGGTTGTATACACAGAGTTCAAATACTCTTGGGCCTACTTTCATGACTGTTTGAAATTTCCCATGATAAAAACTTGTTTTTCTTTTTTTAGTCTACCTTCAGATCTACTCTGGGCTATCTCAAGATCATCCCCATAAGCTCCATCACTCTCCTTCCCATTTCTCTCCAGCAAGGCTCAACCAATCCTAGAGTCCCCTGAATGTCCTGTGGAAGCCAGCCATTCATTCTAACATGCTAAGCACAGATGTGACATCATGTTGGTACTGAATGAATATTACAGAAATATATTATAAGTAAAATTATGGAAGGTTCTGTCTACATACACCCTGAAGTTGAAACTGAACTTACCCTTCCCTAACACTTCTATAAACATGTTAATTAGTTCCTACCTCTTCCTTTCAAAGGAAGACTATGGGACTAGACTGTAGTTCAGTGGTGGAGTGCTTGCCTAGCATGCCTGAAGCCCTGGTTCAATATGTAACACCACAACAAATAAAATAAAAAGGAAGACTGTGACATTTGAAAACTTTCTCAGCAATACATCCTGAAACTTTCTTCAAGAAAAATAAAACTCTTATCAAGGGAGGCATTATTGCTGAATATCTGCTCTATGAGCAAGGTGGCTCATTTCCTTATCACGTAATAATAAAGACAATTAATAAAACACATACCACTTTCCACAGAAAAGACCAGAATGTGCTCCCAACCTTTATCAATCCCCTGGATTCTTTACATACATGAATTATCTTTATGTGTGTGGCTCATCACCATGATGAAAGTGAGTGGGAAATTAAAAAGAAACAGCAAACCAACTACTCTTCAGAGCTATTGTCTGTGACTTGTTGTCTCAAATCAAGTGGTTCTGGCTTGATTTGAGACACCTGCACATTCTGGCCACCTACAGAGCTTTCTTTCAGATTCCTCAATGGCTCAGAGCACATGGCTGCACTGTCAAAGCAGTGAGATCCTGGTAGACATTAGAGATAACCAGCAATTCTGTGCAGAAAGCCTCCCCACTTCTGTGCTTATTAAAGTTACCTTTCACTTTCAAGCTCACACAAAAATATCACTTCATTCCCTCCATTGAAAATAATCATTCCTTTGGCTCTAGTATTTGTTATTGTATTCTGCCACTCTTTAAATGGAAAGGTTCTACAGGGAGTCTGTCTAGCATAAAGTGAGACCCTGTTAAATTTTCAGAGTGAATGGTGATAAATTATGATCAACGAGCATCAGAATTCTTCCAGAATCCCTTCTGGGAATCATCTTTGTTCAATGGTAGTACTAACCCCCTGGGACCAAGAGCAGTTGTAAAGGCCCACATTCCTAGGTCAAGGACATTTGCAGGTGGGAGGTGAAGGGGATGATAATTGAGAAGTTGTTCTATTTTCGGGAGGTGGAGTGGGCTGGTGTTACCCTACGTTCACTGAATAGTGATTCTTCAACTCAGCTAAACTTCAATAACCTGCCAACTTGGGGGCTGAAACTTTTCTACCTGGGCCCATCGGGCTTTCTTCAAATTCAGTCTGAAAGATTTTATCAAAATCATGAGACCAGAGCTATAGGTATTGTCAACCTAATGAGGCTTAAGTGTCACTGTTCCTCACTTGCACAGTTCTAACAATGAAGTAGCATTTCTAAGTTGGCATTTCTGGCAAACTGCTTAAAGAACTCACTGCAGGGAAAAGGATCTAAATCTCAAAGACACACATGTATAATGTGCTGTGATTTATTTACTCATCCTAAATACTCACCTTCACATCTAATTTTGAATTATTTTTCATGAAGAGGGAGACCCCTACACCCAAACTCAATAAGGAGGTGAAGTGAACCCAAAGAAGAAAAGAACAAAACTGATATAGAACAAAAAGCTGCCTGCTGTTTAGAAATGGTCTTGGAATATTCAAAAAACACCTAACACTCCTCCCTTCCCCCAAAGGATCCAAAGAACTCAGTGGATGTCAAAGATCCAAATGACTCAGTGTGGAACCCTCTCCTTGGTCTCCAAGGCAGGGACAGTAGTGAAAAAGTGAAATAAACCAGCACCTGTCTGACTCAAAGAAAAGGACAGTCCTGGTCCACTTGGTTTCCACAGAAGGGGGGCGACCTTTGGAACACCAGATTTTTATCACCCACAGGGTCTTGGGGTATCCTGGCCACATACTCACAGGGACTTACTCTCCTTGTAGCAGTTGGGATCTCCCAGCTTATCAATTCCAATTTACACCCTAACTTTGTGTGCTAAGGTCATGGTTGAAAAATGGTGAATGGAAACAGAAGGGACAGTAATAAGGAAAGGACAGAGAAGAGGTAGGATAGAGAGGCAACAGAGGGGGCACTCAGAAATAACGGCAAGGAGAGTGTCCCTGCACCTTTAGACCCCTCTCCCCTCCCCAAAGTAGTCATCAACCAAGGCCTAGATGAGGTGAAGTGGGTAAAGAAAAAGTAAAAAGGGAACAGCACTTGTTAGTTTCTTTACCTAGGTACTCATCAGAATGAAATTTCAGGAAATGTCACAACACTTACAAAAAGATCCCAGTGGGAAAGACGATTGTGAAGACCCGAAAACCAAGAAGGAAAAGTCAAGTTAACCCGTGAGTATCCTGAGTATCACGAGTATGGCTCTGGTCCGCAGCTGCCTCAGCGACGTCCTCCCGCTCCAACTGCTCACTGATCACCAAGGACCACAGTGTTCCGGTTCCCATAGTGCCTGCTCCTGACGTCTACCGCTCCTGGGCGCCCATCCCAAGGTTCCATCCTCCCGGAAGACCCCGCCCCGCCCGCAGCCGCCTCCCCTCTGGGACCACCGCATGACCCTGTGGCCGCCCTGACCCTGGATGGCAATTGGTCAGCAGCCATCTCTGCAGTCCCCAGCCCAATGCAGCGCCAGAGCGACCACCGCCATCCCACACTCATCCCCGCGCTTCCTCCAGTCTCCAGGACTCAATCTCCCGCCAAATGCATGGCAAGAGAGGGCCAGAGCTCCCTGCCTCCATCCCCACGCATGGCCCTTGGATGCCCTATCAAGCCACCTCCAAGACCACCCTGTCCACATAAGCCCCTCCCCGCCATGCACTGCCAAGTCCCCCAGAGACCAGCCACTGGCCAGAGCAGGGGGGGGGGGGGGGGTGGAACCAGGGCCATCGGCAGATGAGGGCGGTTGTGGATCACAGGCTATCCGCTGTGAAGTGCACTGATCCAGTCCCCCAGAGTCAGGTGGATGCCCTAGAGAATAAGCCTGACAGATCATTTTTTTCCTTCAACTCTTGAGGGCATATTATACTGGTAAAATGTAATCCAATATGAGAACCACTGAACATGTAAAGAAAGACAGAGCAACCTTCTCAGTTCTTAATAAAACTTTATCTTAAAGTTCTAAATCTAAAATGTCAGTGTCTTTATGTCTGTCTGTCTGTCTGTCTCTCTCTCTCTCTCTCTCTCTCTCTTATATATTTTGTTTGTTTTCATTTTGTTCATGCAGGTATGTAGATATGACTCTAGAAAAGAAGATACTCAGGCTTATTTGTTCTTTCTGATCATAAGGAAGATTTAGGATCATTATTTGATAACAGAAGAAAAAAAGCAAATTTGGCATCATTCTTCTCGCTCCATGATTTCAAACTGTTGCAAGAAAGAACATCTCTTAAAATGATATTCGGTAAGCCTCATAAAAGTTAAAATATTGATTAAGGAAAGCTTGTTGAAATAGTTTCCTAAACTGATAGTTTAATGAGATTTTATTTAACTGAAATAAAGTTATTCTCTGCTCCATTAGTTGAACCCCCGAAATAAATGTAGTATCTTCTTTAGAAACAGTTTTGCTTGGGCTGGGGATGTGGCTCAAGCGGTAGCGTGCTCGCCTGGCTAAAAAATAAATATTAAAAAAAATTCTCTCTCTCTCTCTCTCTCTCTCTCTCTCTCTCTCTCTCTCTCTCTCTCTCTCCTCTCTCTCCTCTCTTTAAAAAAAAAAGAAACAGTTTTGCTTTAATTTGTGGTTTTCTTTGTTTGTTTGTTGTTGTTTTTACATGTACTCAATTTGGGGTCTGGAGAATATGCTCAGACAGGAATAGTATCACTTTTTTGATATCCATGTGAGATAGCTATGCAGAGTCTGCTAAAACTGAAATGTCACAGCAATATTGAGACAGACTTTCTAGCATACTAGACCTTACATAAAGATCAATGTCATTGCTGAACAGTCACTGATGAAAGTTCAGGCTTGTGGTACTTTCAAGGTAGCTATCCATAAAAACCAAACTCAAATCCAGCTGAAGTATGATGACTCTGAAGCCTTACTTGCCCCAGACATCTTAATACAAAAGAGGTGTTTCTATTTCCAACACAAATATTATCATACAATTCTCAACTATTTCTTCAGCAATGAATGATTTAAAAAATTGTGAGACACATGGGAAAATGAAGTTAAAACTATTGATTTTAAAGAGCTAAAGCAAGCAACATATATAGAATTATATATTATGATGAATTATATATGTATGATGTCTAAGGATTCTAGCAGGAAGGTGATCAATATACATGAACAGATGTGGATTTGCAGCAGGAAAGTGGAAATTGTTAACAGTCAGATGGAAACTCTGTAAACACAAATCACAATATTAGTGATGAAGAATTCTTCAGTGGGCTCAACAAAATACTACACATGAACATAACAGAGAGAAGAATCAGAGCCCTTGAAAAAGGTCAATAGAAATTAACTAAACAGCAGCACAAAGAGATTCATGAGTACAATCATTGATAGCTGAGTTCCCAGTAGCTTGGGGCATCCCCAAAAGCAATGTCAAAGAGTTTACTGCAAATATGATTGGGATTCCAAAAGACAAAATGGAAAGGGAAGAGAACATGGCTGAGAGCTTTCTGAAACTACTCGAAGACAACAAACCACAGATCCACAAGTTCAGAGAACCTGAGCAGAATAAATGCAAGGAAAACACACTCATGCACATCATATGCAACATAATAAAACCTAATATAAAGTAAGCATTTTGGAGGCAACTAGAGAAAATGTTACATATGAAGAATTAAAAATAAAAATAGGAGCAGTTATTTATGGAAACTCTACAAGTGAGATAAAATAGAAAAACATCTCTAAGATATTGAATAGAAAATGGCAATTCCAAATTCTTTACCTAGTGACAATGTTTGTAAATAAATGTAAATACAGAGTTTTTAAAATTGTTATTTTATTTTTTATTAGAGCTTAATGGTTACACATAGTTTCTGGGTTCATCCTGATAAACTCAAACACGAATGAAAATCCATTTCAGTTCATGATCTCCATCTCCCCTCACACTTCCGCTCCCCTCTCTTCCTCTATACTACTAGCCTTCGTTTTACTTGTCTATTAATTGTAAATACAGAGTTTTACAAATTATAAAAACAATGAAAACCAATATTAATGGATTAAATGTAATCCAAGAAAAAATATGGTTTTTTTCTGGGAGGTACAGAATGATCCAAAAAATTTATATAGATATGCAAATGTTTAAGTACAGCCAGGAAATTTTTGATGAACATTGTAGAAAGACTGAGCACAGTAGAAATAAGACATAATTCTTGTGATTCTTTAGTTTGTAATACATCATTATATCTGTGCTTGAGTGGGTCAACAGGCCCAAAGAATTGGGAGAGTTGCAAAATAAACAGTCATATATTGTTATCAAACTTACAATTTCTTCATGAGTTTGGAGACAAAGTCTATCTTCTGTTTAAATTGTTTTGGGAAAATAGGTCATCCTTTTTTCAGAAAAATACTTTGAACCCATAATTCACACTACATAGATCTTAAATTTTTACAGAAATTTATACAGATACATATGAAGGTCAAATGACACACATTTAGAAAAATATTTAGATAAGGAGCCATGTCGATAGATGTGAAGATACACACAGGCAATCACACATACATCCCTCCTACCATAAAGTAAAATGTTGTTGACTACAGTCAAAAATTCTTTTCAAAAAAATCCCATAAAAGGTGTTAAAGCAAATCACAGAATGAGAAATGACACTGACACATCATATAACACACAGGAAACTCATATCCTTTATATTTAAGGAACACATAAAAATCAAGAAAAAGACAGAATATGAAAGAAAAAGACATCACAAAACATGAAAAAGAACTAGTGTACAAACACATGAAGAAGTGTTGCACCTAATTTATTTGAGAAAAATGCAAATTAATGTCTCAATAAGATACAACACATTACCATATACAGTACAGCCCCTGTACTTCAAAATGTGAGCAATTTTGGTGTGGAAACCATCATATTATGCAAGAAAGACTCTGAGGTCATGGCTAACCTTATGTAGAAGGACAAGATTCACTTCCTCTAACCTAGGAAGTCCATTCCTAGGGGCGTTACACAAGGGAATTGTGCATGTATACACACACACACACACACACACACATACACATTTCAAAATCAACTGATTTATATTTCAGAAAAGGTAAACCTGAGAATTTATATATTTATCAATAGTATAATAAACAAAGTCATTTTATTATATACAATATATATATTTCCAACTACACAATGAAATAGAAGAATCTTATTGATATCTTTTTGGAAATGAAGCAAAGTACAAAAGAAGACATGCAATAAGATCTGATTTATCTAGAAAGAAGGTCAAACTAACTTACATTATTTCAGACATCATTTGTATATGATATAATCCACGAGGAATTCAAAAGTTGTGATAATGGTTGTCTCTAGTAGGGTAGTCAGAGGTTGAAATACACTCCTTGGGGTTTTAGCAATGCTCAATTTATGTTTCTGGGGTGTGATTTTTGTAATTTATATGCTTTATATTTGATGTACTCCTCTGAATGTGTCATATTTCATAATTTTGAAAAACAGAGAAGGGGATATAATTCGTCAGAATCTTGCTTTGAAAAGGATCAAGGGATTGTGTTATAACTGATTGAGATATAGGATCAAGAGAAGTTTCAAGATACTTTTGGCTCATAGAAAGGCCCTCTCCTATAGGTTCATAAAGAATATAACCTTGGTTTTCTTAAATACAGTTTATATTGTTACACTTTAAACTTTTTTGTTGTTGTTGTTTCAGTGTAGAATGTAAGATCTGGTTCTGATTTGGTCTCTTTCTAAGTTTGCCATGCAGTTGTCTCTTTCTATTTAGAAGTCCACCTTTATTCTCCATACTTCCTATAGAGTTTATTTTGGACTTTCTATTCTGTTCCATTGGTGATCAATACATTCAAGAGTCATTATCACATTTTTAACCTTTATTTTTAACAATGTATCTGCTTTTTGTGTTGAGTACTTTTATGTTGTTTTCACACTGTGCTTTTGGTTTTCATTCTTTCAGTAATTCTCTCTAAATTTTAACATATTATTTACTATTATTTTATTAAGCATGACAAGAAAGACAATATCAAAATGGTTATTAATGTGGGGTCCAGATTCAAAAGGCTCCTGTGGTATTGCCTTGAGATGACATAATTATCTTCAGTGCCTTAAATTTAATAACTTTAATAATAGTCCCACTAATAAAAATAAAAATGTTTTAAGTAATGATAATTACAATAAAGCAATACTTCATGTTCATAGGATTTTGTGAGCAATAGATGTGTTATTACAGGGACCACAACTGGCACATCGTGAATCCTGAAAAAATACTAGCTGCTATTACAAACTACTTACGATGCTAAGAAATAAAGAAGTTGTACATGTTTACTATTGCTGTTGTAACAATCAACCACCAACTAAGTGACTCAAAACAATAATAGTGAGATCTGAGTTTCTAAAAAACATTTCAGTAATAATAAATTAAAATGCTCAGAGAAAATGGCACATGTGGTATAGAAGCTTCTATTATATGACAACATAGAACTTGAGAAATGTTGGAAATAAACATTTACTCAGGACGCTCAGTAAAATTATCTCTTAAAATATGCTAGAAAGGGCTGGTGTTGTAGCTCAGTGGTAGAGCACTTGCCTAGCACTTGTGAGACCCTGAGTTCGATCCTTAGCATCACATTAAGATACATAAATAAAATAAAAGTACTGTATCCATCTACAACTACAAAAAATAAAAATAAATATGTTACAAAAAGAAAGAAAGAAAGAAAGAAAGAAAGAAAGAAAGAAAGAAAGAAAGAAAGAAAGAAAGAAAGAAAGAAAAAGAGCAAGGGCCGGGGTTGTGGCTTAATGGTAGGGCCCTTGCCTTGCATAGGTGATGCACTGGGTTAGATCCTTAGCATCACATAAAAATAAAAAATAAAAACGGTATCATATCCATCTACAACTAAAATAATATTTTAAAAAATACAAGCTTATACCCTACAATTCTGGAAATCAGAAGTCTGCGAGGCTAATCTCAGGCATTAGCAAGTTTGTGATTCATATGAAAACTCCAGGAGAGAATCTATTTCCTCACTTTTCATTATACTTAAATGATTTAATCATTTAATTTCATGATAATAAGATCAGTGGGGTCAGAAATACATAGTCTAGTCTTAGTAGTTCTAAAAAACTGTCCCTGTTCATCTTTCAGTGCCTTTTCTTGTCATTTTGTATCCAATGACACAGTTCTATTCAAGGTGACAGAGTATGTGGGGACACATGGGAGCCAAGGATGCTGGTGGGAAGGAAAGTTTGTGGACCACTGGTGGAAGCAACTTGCTCCTCTAGAGTTTTCTAAGGGGAAGACCTCTTATTTGGTGGGGAGATACTAGAGAAGTGTTAGTGAGCTAGATGACAGATTATTTGTAGTGTGGTCTAGACTAACAGTATAAATGGTGGGAACTTTGGATAAGCAGATTAAATATGGTATGACCCAGGTTTAAAAGTGTGTTGAAGATGAGTAGTAATGATATAGAAAGTTGTTCTTTCCAACTATGCCATTTCCTCAGGTGTAAAATATATGTTATTTTCTGTTTTGTGGTCTGCATAGCTCACAAAGTTTCCTATAGAGTATTGCTAAACAAATGCTCAGCCAGTGTGCTGGTACCTTATAGAGTAGAGGTCAAGTCTAGAAACATAGCTGAGCAGACCTTTGCTGATACAAGAAGTTTAGAAAAATAAAAATCTCAAAGAACAGAAGAAGAAGTACAGATATTAACACTAATGTGCTTTTCTTTTGTATATAAGTAAAACACATTTTGAGCAACTAAAAAATAAGTGATGCACTTCTAATATCTCCGCACTGGAAATTCTTTACATAATTAAGTAGTTATAAGGGATAAAGAAACAACTTTGTGGTGTATTCCTACAATTTTTAAAACTTTTATTGGAGTTAAACAAAACAAATAGAAAGACATAGCAAATTGTATTTTAATTCTAGTTTTAAAGAAATTCCTAATCTCCTGATGGAAATTTAAAAGCTTTCCCCATAGAATTTAACTACTGTGAAACATTTTTAAAAAGAGTTAAAACCATAATATATTTATGGCTTAATAATATTTTATAGTTAAAACTATGTATTAAAGATACATTCATTTAATCAATATTTTTAAATAATCAACAGGCTCTCACAAAAGACTGCAAAGGTTATGATGATTTAACTTTCACATATAGAAAGTATAAAACTAAATGAGCATCATCAGAATTTGGGCACATTACACATTACTTATGCCTATTATTTATGAGGTCTAAAGGATTTTAAATAATACATAAATATTAAGACCAATGTTTTCTATTATAAAATTCTCTGAGTTATGAACTAACTCAGGTGAGGATGAATGCAAAGGAAAAGGCTTTCTCTTTAGCCCTTAAGCACATGACACAATTTCAAAGTAGTATTTCCTTTCATCCTCTAGAGATGTCCATCTCATCATAACATTATTTGCTTTAAGCTTGGAATTTCTCCATGCAGAGGTCAACTAACAATGCTGATGATTTTCACCATTGCTCATAGAAGAGCAGCCTTCACCCAGTTGAGAAGGGCACATTGTTTTAACTTTACCACTGGGGCCTCCTTTTGATGGCATCTAGCACTGGGCCAGCAGCAAGAGTGATGCTGAACAGAGGCCAAAACCTAGAACAATTTCCATTTGACTGTGCATAACATCACCTAGGTAACTTGTCATACCTAGAGACAAAATGAAAGATTAGGCAAAAGGCTTTGGGATTGTTTAAATGTTCATTGTCCCACATTTTCTAGTTTCTCATCTTCAGTGAAAAGAAATAGGAAGAGGAAGCTCTGATGTTTTCAGTACGTTAGAGTATGATACATGAATCACTAGCACGGTGGAGATGCTGGATCTGATCATGAAACCTGGTGATTCGAGCTTCAGGGATCATGTCACCCCTTTCCTGAGAAGTAATAAATAAAAACAATAAAACTTAGCAATAAGCAAGGTCAGCCTCATTCTGATTGCCTACACCACTGACTTGTCCTTACTACCTTTAATGAGCAGAAACAATAGACATTTCCATATTTTTCTTTTCCACTCAGGTAGGTCCATGCTACTTCTATAGTTAGTCACATTCCTCTCTCTCTAGTTCCAGAAACATCCAGTCCCTGGAATGTTGGGGTCTGTAGAATACCATCCCAAGGCTCGCTTTTCACCTACGCTACCCAGTTTCCTTGAGTAATCTTAGTCACAACTTGACTTCAATCCTCTTTTCCATCTTTAGGAAAATATGAACCGTGTTTGTAAGAGAAGAAACTGACTCAAAAACAGAATATCTAGGTGATGTGCAGTCAGGCGAGGTCTGAGCCTTAGATGAAGGAAATGGTCCAGGTCACTGAACTATGGAGGGAGAAGTACAAGAAAAGAATGAGGGGATCAAACACCAGAGTTTGCCCATAATGCCTTTCAGAAAAGAGCTATAATCCCCAAATATCCACAGATTCCATGGTAAGCCAGGGAAAATATCGGGATGTTGTCTATCTTATGAGGTGTTCCCACAGGAATTCGCCAAAGAATCTAGGGAGCAGCAACACTGAGGATACCACTAATGGGAAAGGCAGTTTCAATGCCTCACAAGGGTGTGAGATACTCACATTTAGTTATCTCCTCGGGGCATCGCTAACCTCATATAAAACTGGGGACACAACAGCTCTGCTTCACAGCAAATAGATTAGATGAGAGAATGCATGCAGAGGGCTTTGAACAGTGCTTGGGAGAGAAGAACTCCTGCTTATTGAGTGATGATAAACTACAGGACTTGGTGAAACAAGCACTGTAAGTTCAAGGCCATAAGAACCAGAGATGACCTAGGCAAGGACAACAGCAAAGACAAAATGCAAGATGAAATTGATGTAACAGGTATAATCAGGACAAAGGATTTTCATTAACAAATTAACAGAAAAGGCTAATCACTGTGGGACAGAAATGCCTTGCTATAGATTTAATAATTTATATTCTTATTCTACTCCACTCACCATTCTAAATCCAAATATTAATGTACTTGCTTATCACAATAACTTCACAAATATGTCTAACCCCCATTTATATTCTATGCAAAAGGAAAACGGGCACAGAGGACATAGATAACTTGCTTACACCATGTATTTGGTAACAGTGGAGCTTGGATGCACATCCAGCATTCTGATTCCACAGTTCCTGCCCCGAACCACCCTAGTACTCTTCATCTCCCCTCACTGTTTCATGCTCTCATCCTTATAGAGAAAAGACAGAAACACAACCCTAGGCTGAAACAACTGATTCAATACCTGGAGCAGATGTGCCGAATTCCTGTGTTGCTGTGCCAAAATGTTTGCTATTTCTATTTCCATTTGTCTTATTTGCTGCTGATGGAGTCTCTCCTTCTCCTCCATCCTTTGCTGCATCTGCCTACGAATCACCTCTGCACTTTCTGCTTCAGCCTTGGCAGCCTCTGCTTTCACACGTGCCTCTGAGGAGAACAAGGAAAAAGATAAACCTTCTAGGACAGCTCTATCGCTCCTTAGGGCCTCCCATTCTCATTCCTTATTGTTCCAACCCACACAGAAAATTCCTGCCGTTGTTTTTCCTTCCAGATAACCATACTGCAACTGATCCTGCCATACTCAGATACCACCTGTGGGGACAAGAAGCCTCTTTGTCCGTCTTGCTCTAGGTGAATAATCTCAGCTAGGTCAGGATACATGAATTTCAAATTTCTGGACATTTCTTGTCTTTCTTGCATTACTTCTGTTCTCTTCTCACCTTCCATCTCCTTTTCCTTGGCTGTGAGAGCCTGGTCTGTCTGTAGAACAGCGTTACACACAGACTCTTTGGACTTTAAATACTTTTGTAGAGCTTCCTCAGCCTAGGAACCCCCAAAACACAGAGTAAGATCCAGGAAATTGTGTTTATCGATGTGATATAATTATATTTCTTGTTCTATCAATCATCTTTTCCTCTTAGAAGGCATTCTGCCTGCACCTGATGGAGATATCCATCAAGCCTCTCCACAGGTGAGGTTCAGAACCTAGCTGGGCCTATCAGAGCACCCAAGGCCACTTGATGAAAAGAACTCCTTCACAGAAGGAAAAATACTGCAAGTTGAGTGTTTTAAAGACTGGTAAGGATGCTGGGAAAGACATGTTCTGTTCCCGGAGGATTGAGGCACTAAGAGGAATTGAACTTTTATTCAGTTGTATCTTATTGGTTGTCATGTGGGCAAGTCTATTTGAAAATGAAGCCAATTATCAGGAAAATGGAGCAGAATAATGAAACAGGGGTTGGAAAGGAAAAGGAAAGGAAGACAACTGAGGATACTGTTTGAACTCTAGAAAGTATTCATATTAAAAACTTTTGATTTTAGATATATAAACCAATTATAGTTTTTCTTAAATAAGTTACAATAATTGGAATTCTGTTCTGTATAGCCAAAAATGGTCCCTTTGTTGCAGTCAGTACTCATGTTTGCAATAGAATTCTGGTGATTATGGTGATGGTTCAGTTTAATTCCACAGCTATCATTAGCACACCCACATCCTGTGCTAAAATACCAACACCAGGTACATAATTCCCAGGCATGCTCATTCAGTTACAGAGTAACTCAGAGGCAGAGACATAAACTGCACCTCTGTTCCTATGTGCACGTCCTGTCCTCAATGGGTTTTTTAAACAGGCACCTCAGCATTTTACATAATTAATAGATAGAATCCTGGGAAATACCTGTATTCCTTTCCTGGGCTGTTGATGATACTTTGTCATTAGCTCCTTTGTCTTCTGAAGGTAGAGATTATGGCCTCCTGGCTTAGAGTAAAGTCCCTGCTTCACTGCTTCTTCCAGAGGACCAAAAATATCCTGAAGTAAAGCTGAGCAACAATCAGAAGAGGCTTTCTCATTCTGCTTACAAATGTCATTCTGCTTTGCATCTAGTAGGGTCTTCAAAGGGAAAGAACCCACGGAGATATTAGCAACACCTCAGTCTTTCTGAAATTTATTTTTAAAGAGATTCTCTATTTATTTAAGAAACTTCAGAGAATATAAGCAAGACTATACCCTTCCCAGCAAATCTGAAATAGTTACAAGAATGATAGTCTATAAAATATGGCATTTATTTTTGGGTATAAAATTTCCTGAAACCCCTCTCTTGCATTTCTGCTTTAGATGTGATCTTATGTCCACAGACCTCTAAACTTAAATCCTCATTTTAAATGCAGCCTACTCTTTTTCAGCATTTTTAGTTTCAGTATTTTTCTACCTTCAAGAAGTAGAATTGAATAATTAGCTGGAATGACGTCAACTTCCTCTATTAATCCTAGATAGCTCATACTTTAGCAGATCCAAATGACAATTCTCTCTGCTTAATAAAAAGATAAAACATGACTTTGTAAATACAATTATTTTTTTCTTTTCACATTTTTATTGGTTCATTGTAGTTGTATATAATGATGGGATTTGTTTTATGTATTTAAACATGCAAAGAATACAACAATATATTTGGGCAATATTATCCCCTGTAAATACAATGTTTTAAAGGAATGAAATCAATTCAAATTTAGCTCTTGAGTGTAACATGGTAAAGTGGAGCTGTGTGCATAGAGGAAAACTTCAGACCCTAAAGGGCCCAGGTATTTACATTTTGTTTACAAATGAAAAGTGACCATATGTACACATAGGCAAATATCATTATTTTCTAGTCTAATAGGAATTGTTTTTCTTAAAAAAAGTCTTATTGTGTTATTCACAGTAATATTTTTCCTTCTGTTAACCCTAAAGCACATGAATTAGAATAAAACACACAATTACCTCTAATTCCTTCTGGAAACTTTGGTCCTCATCCTTGAAACAGTTCTTTTTGAAGATTTCTATGGCCTCTCTCTCACTGGCTCTGTGCAGGTCCAGTAGCTCCTGGAGGGTCTCTGTGGGCAGCTGCACCTTCTGGCCCATCAGCTGGTCATAGTGGGCAAGTGCCCTTTTTATTGCAGCTGCATTCTCTCTCTGGGCCAGGGTCAGGACTGCGTTCTCCATGCAGGACAGATCTCCACTTCTGATAGCATTGACATAGGTCAGCACCAGGTTCTCTAAACCTGCACAGAGGAAGAGATCCTGGTGTTATTTGCATAAAAAGTCAATGAAACAATTGACTAATTGATTAACTAATGTCAATTAATTCTGAAAACATTTATTCAACAACTTTCTGACCAGTAGATAACTTTCTTTAGGAAATTGTGAGATTAAGAAGACAGGTGTTTCCTTCTTTGGGAAAAGAAATAGGGGCTAAAGAAGAAAATAGGGGAAATGTCTGGATATATGATTGTATGATTTAAAAAAATATTTTTATTAGTTGTTGATATTTTTTTTCTACTTATTTGTATGTGGTTCTGAGAATCAAACCTAGGGCGACACACATGCTAGGCAAGCGCTCTACTGCTGAGCCACAACCCCAGCCCCAAGATATATGATTGTATGATTTTAATCCTTCTCCATAGAGAAATAAGCAGATGATCTTATAAAATCATGCACATTCATGTGATTGGATTTTTTTGCCTCTTTAATCCTCCTTTTATTTCCCTCTGCCTTGGATTTCCATTTTCTTCAAAATTTCCTCTTCTCTCATTTTTTTAAGTATTTAAGTTATCATATTAAGTATGATAGATACCATTCTCTGAAAAGAAGCAAATTATACAATTTAGACCAATTGTCCCTTATTCTGTGTTGGAACTTCCTGGTTTTCCTTCTTTTTCATTTGTTCTCTACTTCCCTCAATAATGCAACAATCATTTACAAAGTTATGAAACCTGAAGTTGTTAGGTAAAGGTAGAGCAAGAAGTCTGACCGGATATCTTTAGAGGGTCTAGTTCGATACTGGACCTTAGTTCAATACTTGTAGCAAGCAAGTTCCATTTTCACAGGGAACAGGTATGTGTCACTATATCTACCAAAATTGTGACACACCACAGGCATCTAATTTATTTGTTGAACAAATGCTGCCAACCTACAGGGAGTAATCTAAATGAACAGGGGAAGACTGAAAGATAAAATATCTAACTTCATCATGTTCCTATTTCATGTAAGCTTATAGGCATTACTAAAACAAATACTAGAAATACTTTTTGTATTCACTATAGCTTTTGCAAACGTGGTGCATATGATTTGCACACTGGTAATTGTTAATGCAATGTTGACCCAAGGACCTTCTTACATGTTAATAATTATGTTGAATAGAAGGGAAATCCTTAAAGAGATACTCACAAGGCCCATTGACCTTGATGCCTCCTGGAAGTGTCTTGATCTTGGACTTGTTGAAGATGTGGGAAGAGAATTCTGCCATTCGTTGCACAAACTGAAAACTCAGCTCATCCTCCTTCAGTGTCTCTAGCTGGGAGACCTTCTTCTGGTGAGTGGGTGAGTCAAAGACAAAGCACTTCTTTGTTGGAAAGAACTTCTGAATACACAGACGAGGCAAATTGAAACTTTGAGTTCTTTGATCACTACCTGGAGAAGAAAAAACAGTATTTATTTTCTTTAGAATTTACATTCACTTTAATCTATTCTCCTCAAATATATGCCCTTTCCCTGGTGTTACTCAACTTATTATGTCATCATATACCGTTAGAAAAATATTAAGGATAACTAATCAGGGGAAAGAAAAAAGGAAAGAATTTTTCCCAAAAACAAGGGAGTAATAAATTTTGATATTAAACATATTACTTCATTTGAAATTAATAATATTCATTATTTATTTTTTAAAACAGCTAGGTGGATAAATAGGGAAAATTATACATTTAGCCTTCTACCCAAAAGAGATCATTTCTTGGGTTACTTTCCTTCTTCTTTCCAAAACCAAAGCATTTATTTACCTTTCTTCATCTTCAGTGAATTCTCCAGGTATTCATCTGCTGTCATGAGTTGTCCATCTCTTTCCAGGCTTAGGTAGAAGTCTCTTAGAGTCCACACCAAGTCTGGAAAGAAGTTTCCAATGTCATCAGCATCTTTCACTCCATTGTCAGGCAATGTCCTTGCCCTGAGTATATCTGTCAGTTCTGTCACATTGCTGAGATGATTAAGGAAAAGTAGAAGAAATAGCACAGCATCTAAGCCTATATTTGATTTCATGTTTCCTAAACCTGCATTTTGCATTTGGCAACTAACAAATCAACATTTCATCATCAGTGAATATGAGGGCTCTTGACTGTACATCCAGTGTCTACCCATTTTCATTTGGGGGATTTACAAAGTTTCACAGACTTGCAGCTGATGAATGGTGTTCTCTGTGGCTTTGGTGCCATCCTGAACCTCACAAGGATACTGCAGTAGGTCAATAGCCCCCTGGTCAATTTTGTTCATGGTATTGTATACAAAGGTGCTGCTCAGAAGGATTACCAGAGCAAAGATCTGGGTATCATTCTTATCATCACCCTAGAAGTCAAACAAATTTAAGTCATGTCAAATGGCATTTCCAAATGAACTATCATTGAAAATAAGATTCTGATATACAAGTGTTAAGCAGGGAAAACACAAGTGATCAAACACATGAACTTCCATAGTTTTCTCATTGATAATTTTACCCTAAAGCATACATTTCTAACTCCAGAGTCCCACTTATAGCCACTGATAGATAATTGCAAAATTAATAGTCAATGGGGTAACCAGAATAGTTAAAATCAAGGTTTTCCGGGTACTAAAACAAAATCAGCCTATGTGAACAATACATATATCTATTTTATCAAATAATTATTATCCACAAGGGAGTTCACATTACTGATCTTATCTAATTTTAATGCTGTGGGATGAACTCATAATTAATATCTCCATTTTGTAAGGAAACTGAAGCTGAAGTTTTGGATTACTATCTTTGCATCTTGGTAGGTAAATCAAATGTAAAAATCAAAACATAAAAAACAAACAGTGGACATTCAAGAGAAAGTTTGGTTAGTTGTAAAAACCAGCTCATGAGAGTCAACTGTGTACATCTCTTCTCAAGTCTGAGTTTAGTGACTTCGCTTGAGTAGCTTGTAATTAATTATGATAGGAATCTTTATGGAATGGTCAAGTTGTACAAATCCAATTCATTTTCTTCTGTGAACTTGTTGCTAAATACTTATTAGAATATAACTAGAGAAGACCCATGCAGTAAAAAAGGATCCATGTGTCTACTTTTCCTATGATGAGTTGGATAAGACCAAAAAGAATATAAAAAATTTAGGGAGACTCACTCTTCTGTCATGGTCAGAAAGCAAAAAGTGCCAGAGCCCTGATTTGAACAGAAGTTCATCTCATCCTGTGCCCACTACTAACCATATAATCTTGTAAAGTGAGTTTATTTGCACCATTTTTATATACCTGGGAACTACTAAGCAAAAACATCAATGTAGTTCTAATACTCATTCTGCATTTTAGGTATATTTTCTCACTTCAGGCTTCCAAACACTATTGAAAATATAAACAAAAAAATGAGGGGCAATATAGTCAAGTAAAAGTACAAATTTATAAAAACAAAATGAAAAACTGCTTGTACAAAACATGTTCAGTGATAAGGAGTTTAATCATAAAAGAATCTTCTGTCCTTACCTTCTCTACATCACCCAGGCCTTCGGTGTCCAGCAGAACTAAGGTGTGGCCTGGCTTCTCAGGTTGAGGCACACACCACATCCAGATTCCCTTGGTGTGAGACTGCACCATGGAGCCCACAGAGAAGCCTGCAGAGGGGAGTGCAGGGGTCGTCACAGAGAAGGGGATCTAGAATTCGTGTATTTTCTTGATGATTCAGTTAGGGTTTAAGGAAAGCAAGATAAGAAAACAGCAGAAAATACAATCTTCATTACAATAGAGAAATGGGGAAATAAAGTCAAATTCTGTAAGTGGAAAATTTTTATGGTTTTTATAATAATATGCAAGTAAATTTTTAAAAGTTTATAATTATGCATATGGACCATCTTATTATCCAAAGTACACGTATGAAGACAGGAATTGGTGTGAATATACTTTGTCTACAATCAGAGATATGAAAAATTGTGCTCTGTATGTGTAATAAGAATTGTAATGCATTCTGCTGTCATATATAAATAATAATAATAATAATAATTATGCATATGGAAATTATTTCATTGATCTCATTCTGTATTAGGGGAATATATTGTGTTTCTCCCTGAAAGACATTAAGATCAACATTTTTAAAAAGTTATATGTCAGGGACAGAAACCTTCCCTTTATCTCCCCAAGTTAAAAGACCCAGGTGTGGCCCAAACACTGGTTTTCACTGTCCCTCCTTGGCACTGTCTTTTTCCCCTCCATCCCCATGCTGGACGCCCATAGTGTGGTGGACAGAGGGCTCAGCAGAGCTCTGTTGGTGGCACTCACCCTTTTTCTTCCCAGCCAGCTGGTTCATCAGGTAGGATTTGCCTGTGCTGCAGAAGCCCACGATGGCCACCACCACCATGGGCTGCGTGATGGCCGACAGGATCTGCAGGGCTTCCTGCTTGACCACTAGCTGCCCCTCCATGTTCTCCATGAGGCACACAGGGCCGGGCATGTAGTCTCTGAGGCCATATCTGGGATGTTCCTTAGTCTTCAAGGGAAGAGGTAGGATGAGCAGCAATTTCTACTCTTTGAGCAGAGAAAGCCGTTTTGCTTACTGAACCTGAAAACATAACTATTCCCCAGCATGGTCTCTTTCTGAAGAGGTTAAAAAACAAAATATAAACAAAGATTATCAAGAGCACCTCGGTAAAGTCGGTCCTAGGCCTGCTATCAGTTACCTTGCTTATTCTTAAATATTTGGTGGACATAGAAAAATTTATTTCCTTAATCTTACCTACTGGTTCTTTGTATCTAACTCCTTCCCCTGGATTTTGGTTTACTTATATTCCTTTTTTTATGTCCCTAGCTTGATTATTTGCCAAATATAAATTTTTGTATTTCTCTTATTTAGGTCCATGTCCAAAGTGAATTGCATCGATTCTAAGCCATTATCTAGCATTAAAAATAAATTGCAGGTGCTTATTTCTTAAAGCTGTACTTTTGAAGTGCTTTTTTACTTAGTTAATAAATCCCTTTATTGAAACAAATGTTCAAAGCATGATGATTTTTCCTGCTATATGAGCGGAAGACAAAACTTCTTTTATTAATGTTTAACCAATTTCTACTTCTGTTCTTTAGTTCCTGTAATCTGAGGAGTCTCTGATAAAATATTTTTAAGCAAATCCTTGCTTTTCTGACTTGTCATGCTGTTAAGAAGAGTTTTCTGCCATTTTACAAAACTAAAAATTCACTATCTGTTTGACTTTATTTTCATGGACATCTTAAAATGAATACTTCTGGACTCTTGTTGTAGCAGACTATATAAGCTGTGGATTTCTTTGTTGTTGTTTTTGTTGTTGACAACCATAAAGATCCATTCTCTCCCTTTCTCATAGCCAAAGCCCTGTCAATCCTCTAGATGAAAGACAAAACAGAAACTGCTGCTTGGAAACAATAGTAGGAAGTCACAAATTGCCTTCACACATGGCACAGCTCCAGGGCATGGAAGTCAGGGAATGCTTGTACTGCAGACAGGGGCAATTTTATGATGAATTTAGAAGCTTAGATGTCAGGTGTCTTTCCATTTTAATGTACTGCTAATGCAATATTGGCACCTTAGATTAGTAGAATTCTGGCTGCCTGACTTACATGTAGCAGAGGCAAGAATCATATTTAGATTAGAAAAATGTGGCAACTCCCAATTATAATCTACACTAATTAGCTATAAAAACAGAAGTTATATGACTAAATCTGTATACAAATATTCTGAGCTTACAAACTTCATGCTTTCGAGTGAATTTACTAATGTGGGAGCTAACAGCTTTAAGGTTTTGGACTTTCTTGTGAATAGCATTAGCATGTGTATTAATAATAGTGCTTTATATATTGTTCCCAGGTGTTCTCTGCGTAACATCTTTAGTGCACATCCACTCTTAAGTACACCTCCACTCTTAAGGATATCAGTGAAAAATAAATACATGGACCATAAATAACACCTGTAGACTGTAGTGCAGTAACTTAAATTTGGAGTCAGACTTGGACTCTCAAACACTGACCTTGAATTTCGATCCCTAAAAGCTACTCAGCATTCACACATCACTACAAGTTAAGGGAACAGAATGGAGTAGATAAGATGGTCTAGTGATCCCCTGCCCATCCCTGTTTATCCATACCCTATGATCAATTGGTTGATTCCTCTGTTAGTGAATTTGCAATTCAGAGGTGGCTTCTATGAGCAATACTCTAGTTTACAGTTTAGACTGATACCATGTTTAACCCTTCCGACTTAAAAATACATGAACTTAGAAAGATGAGTGAAATGATGTGCCTGACTGTGATAGCCCCATGTATGTTCATGGTTAGTTGTTCTGAAAATGGAAAATGCATTGCAGAGAACATCGAAGCAATTTAAGTCAAAGGTAGAGAAACCAGGTCATGTCTCAATCACAGGAGGGTGATCTGTTTCCATTTATGCTGCACTCGTGGTGTGTGCAGGGTGCAGGACATCAACCTCTTACTGGGACCAAATCTCACCATAGCTCAGCTCCTTGCTTCACCTGCCTGAGTCCCAACAGCCTGAAGCTAAAGCAATGACATCAGCAGAGTTTTCTGTGATAAGGGGAGTGATCTTCCTTGTGCTCTCTAGTGTGGTAACCCCTGACCACATGAGGCTACTGGGAAAATGAGGGGCTATGGTTCAAATTGGAGTAAAATATGCATAATGTAGAATTTGTTATGTAAGCAATTTTAAATCTGTGACATTAAATACATTGACATTGTTGTGCCTCCATTGCCAGAATTTTCCATCTTTAAAATATATATTTTAAAGAGGGGATAGGAAAGGTAGCAGAATACAACAGTCACTAATATGGCATTATGTAAAAATGTGAATATGTAACAGATGTGATTCTGCAATCTGTATTTGGGGTGAAAATGGGAGTTCAAAACACAATTTGAGTCAAATGTATGAAAGATGATATATCATGAGCTATGTAATGCTTTAAATAATCAATAAAAACAAATAAAAAAATAATTTAAAAAAAAAGTGATATGTAAATTCTATTTGCACGCCTTCAAAAAGAGAAAAGTTTAGTGATTGATTTATGGTTTGGATTTTCCAGTTATTTCCCCAATATTTTCAAAGAATTATGATAAAGTACATGGAAATATCATGGTAGATAGACTGCTCAGGTAAAGAAAACTTTCCTTTTTTCTTTTTTTTTTTTTTTTACTTTGAAGATAACTTGACTGGTGTAAAGCATATTTACTTAAATTCATTTATATGAAAAGTAGGTATATTTCCTAAATAGATAAAAACCTATATTTTGGGGTACCAAGGTTTGAACTCAGGGGCATTCCACCACTGAGCCACAAACCCAGCCTTATTTTGTATTATATTTAGAGACAGGATGTCACTGAGTTGCTTAGCACCTCACTTTTGCTGAGGCTGGCTTTGAACTCCTGATCCTCCTGACTCAGCCTCCTGAGCTGCTGGGATTACAGGCATGTATCACTGTGCCCGGCTAACATCTTTTTTTTTTTTTTTTTGTATTGAAAAAAGAGTCTTCAAAAAATAAACATGAGATGTAATTTATTAACTGAGAAAACATGGAGATGGCAGAGTTAGGGAACTAAAGTGATTTCTGCCCTGAAAAGACTGCATCTCTTCTCTTCCCACAATGATGGATCAGAACCAAAGTGTCCAAGTACTGGCAAAGTCTGTTGAGTGGTGGTTGTAAGATGAATTTTTTTTCTACATCCTAATAGAAGGGCTAGTTATAAACACATTCATTACAAGGAAATAAGGTAATGTCTTATTTATACAACAATCCAAATTTCAGCTATCCAGTTACCTAGAGCAGAGCCACAAACCCTCAAAGAAGTGGTTCTGGCCTCAGAGCTACAAGAACAACTTTGATGAAGCTCAACACTCTAATTTTTCAGGTGAGAAAATAGGAGCCCAGAAATGTCAGTATGACTGAACCACACCTTAAGTAGCTCCAGGTGGGCATTGCAAAGGCTTCTGGGGGCATCAGAAACCATCCCTGTAGTGATGGAAGCCTTGTGTGAGAGGAGAAGAGAACACAGCTATGGGATTCAGAGAACATCCTGGACAGAGCTCCAAGGTGACTCCATGATTCCCTCCTCCTGTGTGCTTACACTGTTCAGGCCTTGCCTTTGGGGTGCAATGTGGTGATCACAAAGGGGTGCCACTTCTGCTGAATGATCATGTGCCACATCTGATGGACTTTGTGTATGACAATGATCTCAAAATCATATTTCCTACTGATGTTGTAAATACCTTAGTTTGGGTAAGCACAGTTTGTTATGTTCACCTAACAATAATATCACCTTACAGCGCATCTCTCAGAACATGCCCTACTGCTAAGGGATGACTGACTTGTATTTGGGAACAGCCCTGGGTCTGGGGTAAGGTAGCCTGGGAGCCATTGCTGACGTGGCCACTTGTGAAGTACATTGTCTGGACTGGGTTTCTGATTTCTTTTTATAAAAAAAGGGGATGATAAGACCTATTTCTTAGGGTTACTTTGATAGTAAATAAAGTGATGCATATAAAAATCTGTTGTGTACCCTGAGGTATTGTGAGATTTGCACAGTTAGGCCATCCAACATCTTCTTGACTATAAAGTTCTTTGTGCACGGTGAACATTCAGTGAAAATCTTAAAGTCCTTTGATAGAAAATCCTTTCTATCAAAGGACAGAGACAAGCCACTAATTTCGATGTATATAGACTACATGAACATGAAGCCAGCATGGTCACAACGCACACTGAAGGTCACCCCAGAAGCTTTCAGGCAGCACTAGACTTGTTTGTTTAGTTCTGCAAGGTTCAGGTTCTTTCAGGTCTTTTCACTTTTCTTACTTTGTGAAACCCTGGGCTCACTCCCAAGTGTATGTGGTTCTTTTCTTATGTCAATTTGTATTTTTGCCTCTTGTCTGAAGGATTTCAGTGTCAGAGCAAGAAGGAGACCTGCTTACACAGCCTCAGACCCGAGAACAAGGACCCAAACAAGCTCACACTGTGGATTCAAAGCTGCCAGGGCCTCAGACTCATGGGGATCTGCTGCTCCTCCTCTGGTGGCTCAGCTCCCCCTTGACGTCCCCACCCATCTCCAACCATGCTCAGAGGCTCAGCTCCCCAAGTCTCTTCTTCTGCCTGTAGAAGTTCTCTCTGAGCTCTATCTGGAATGCTCCTCAGTGAAGCTCTTGCCCCCATCTGTCATGTTAAATGAGTAGGAGCCCCGATCAGAGATCAGAGACTGTGGTCATGCTTTGAATTCCTGTATAACAAATAGCCACCCAATGTAGTTCAAAAACAATCTGAAAACTAAACTCAGTAATATAAGGAAGCAGCCAAGTCTCAGCCAATCACACATAGCTGAGCTTCAGCCAATCACAAGCTGCCTAGCACCAGACCATGCATGACCAGGCAAGGCAAACTCCTGGCTCTCAACAGGGTAGCCCTGTCTGTACTCAACTTCCCAGCCTGATCTGGAAAT
Organism: Spermophilus citellus; assembly: GCF_964194105.1. NCBI lineage: Eukaryota > Metazoa > Chordata > Mammalia > Rodentia > Sciuridae > Spermophilus > Spermophilus citellus. Next base: position 62,154,809 of record NC_138191.1, on the reverse strand, counting down.
GCCCACCAGCTAAAGAGCAGAGCTCTCCAGCCTTCTCCTGGTTCTGAGAACTGCCTGCTTCAGGAATATTCAGGAATATTATTTGTTCAAAAAAACTGTTCAATTAAAATTCCACAAGTTTCCTCTTAACCTCTTAACACACCTCCCTTTCAAAGTGCCCTCTGAAGTCACCGATGACCTCCACATTGCTGTGAAATCCATGGGAAATTCTTGGCCTCATGTGATCGAACCCATGAATGGCATTTATTGGATAGTGTTAAGACCACAAAGGAGGGGTCAAGCCCCTGACCCCCTCTTAGTGAGAAACTAATGTGACTCCATTTTTAAAAATAAATAAATAACAGCAGCTTCTACTTCAAGGCCCTAAGGAAGAGGGCATGACCCTTGTCCTTGGAAAAACCCACAGAGCACTCCTAAGCACATACCCACCCTGCTGAGTCGTTTGTCTGTAAATAACAGGAGAGGTCTGCGGTGCCAGGTGTCCCTGACTCAGTTAGGCGGTCTCTCTGAGCTATGAGGACCCATAGCAACCCCCCTAGCAACCTCCAATCAGCATGAGACAGGGAAAATACCTGGAATGCCAGATGACCCCCAAGTAGTTTATGGTGGTTGATAACATGTTGGGAAACCATGTATTTTAGCATGTACACCCCTCATGGCCTAAACCAATCAGCTCAAACAAATCCCCCTTTTGTACTAACCAATTACCCCTTCCCAACTTGTTCCCGCCATTGAATGTGCTAATCAATGTTAAGAGTTGTTGTTTGACTTTCCCGCGGTATGGAATGATTTGCTGTGTGATGTTGTGATGCATACAGTATCCTCCCAAAACCTGTAAAATCTCACTGAACAAAGGACCAGGACTCACTCCCTGGGACCGCTGCATCGGGAATGGTTGCGAGTCCAGGCTTGAGCTTGCAATAAAGACTCTTGTGTGATTGCATTGGATTTGGCTCCTGGAGGTCTATTGGAGTCCCACGAATCTGGCATAACATTAGCCAGATTTAAGATCTCTCAGCTCATTCAAGAGCTCACAATGACACTCTTGTCCTGCTTCTTTCCAACCCAAATGGCTGTGCAATCTTAGGTAAAAGGCAACTTTTTTGCTATTTTCCTAACCTCCTAAGTCAGTTTGCCTTGGGGCTCAATTCTTGAGCTCCCTATGTAGATCTTTCCCTGAGGCATTGTTCAGTCTCCTAACCTTGGATACCACGTCTAGTCTAAAACAATAACTCCACCCCCAGGTTATTTTTCTAGCCCTGATTTTCCTTTCAGTGTTTCTTTTATGGAGTATTTTTACATCCTCCGATCAAGACAGAAAATCTTCAATAGGAAATATCACAATCGCCTTATTTTGTAGATGAGGAAACTGAGGCACAGAGAGTAAGAAGGCTGAGTGTGAAGTCAGGTGAGAGCCCCAGGTCTGTATTCTGAACTAATGTACCAATCCACCCAATAAGGCCAGTGAATGTCTTAGGAGAGGCAGTGATTCATTCTTTTTAGTTGCTGGGAAGTGATTTTTGTCTCCTCTGCACCACCACCCATTTGTTGGCTTTGTCCATTCAGGAAATAATTAATCAACGTTCATGTGTGTTTTGTGGGGCTTGCATTTGGACTGCACTTTTTAGTCTCCAGGATGATCTTCTTTTTTCAGAGAAATTATTATAATTATTTTTTTTATTTTATTTTATTATTATTAATCTCTTTTTTAGCTTCTTATTTTTTAAAATTTATTTTTATTGACTTTTTAACAAAATGACAGTGGAATGCATTACAATTCTTATTATACATATACAGTATAATTTTTCATATCTCTGGTTGTATATAAAGCATGTTGACACCAATTCATGTCTTCATACATGTACTTTGGATAATGATGTCCATCACATTCCACCATCCTTGCTAATCCCTTGCCCCTTCCCTTTCCCTCCCACCCCTCTGCCCTATCTAGAATTCATCTATTTCCAGGATGATCTTATTGCATTTTTCCAACAGATCCTAGGGTAGGTAGAACAAAGATGTTGTGTCCGCCGAGAACTAAAAAATAAAATATTGAAAATTCTCTCTCTCTCTCTCTCTCTCTCTCCTCTCTCACTCTCTCTTTCAAAAAAAAAGTGTATTAAACATGGTTGCTATGGTCTGAATATGTTCTTCCCAAATGTGTATGTTGTGACAATCACCATTGTGACAGCAGCAAAAGGGACAATGAGACTTACTATACTCTCCAAATCAACTTAAATAAATTGTTTCTCAATTCTAATGACATATACATTTTCACTGGTTGATAGTACAGGTAGAAAAAGTATGTAAAGTGATTAATAAGTCAAAACATGTGATTAGGTCATGGGGCTCTATATTTTTTAACAGAATGAATGCCCTTATATTAGAGGCTTCACACATCATTCACATCCCTTTCCCCCCATTCTACTTTCAGTCAACTGATGATGCAGCAATACACGCCACCTTGGGCAATGTGAATATATTTAGTGTGACTTAACTGTACACTTCAAAATGGTCTAAATGGCAAATTGTAAGTGTATTTTACAATAAAAACATCGAAAGATGCATTTTCTATTGTTCAGTGTTTCCTGCTATTATTTAGTAATCACATTCATTAAGAGCACTAACCAGCCAGGCACAGTGGCTCATGTGTGTAATCCCACTGGGAGGCTGAGGCAGGAGAATTGCAAGTTCAAAGCAAGCCTCAGCAAAACAAAAGCAAGGTGCTAAGAAATTCAGTGAGACCCTGCTCTAAATAAAAAATGAAATAGGGTTGTGGATGTGTGCTGAGAGCCATTGCCAAGTAGGAATGACGCATGGCAATTTCTTTGTCAGCCTACCCAATATTGCTTAGTGGAAGGACTCTCCATATTGGACCCAGGTCATTTGCAGTGACATTGCATGTATGCTTGAGTAAGGTGACCCTGCTCAAGGACCAGGGCGGATCCAGGTTTAGGGTGTATCCTGCTGAGATTAGGGAGTATCCCGCTCTTTGGGTTTAGGGTGGTTCCAGGTTTAAGGTGTACCCTGCTGGGAATAGGGCGTATCCTGCTGCCTCAGTTTTGCACGCTCCTTGAGTTCCCATTGAGTTCTCATGTGATTCAGAGAGTATTTGGGATTTAGAGCCCAGTGGATTCGGCCCAGAACGTGAATTTCCCCAGAACGTGAATTTCCCCAGAACGTGATTGTAGAGTGCCGGTGTGAGTTCGGGAATAAAGAATTGCTGTTTGAATCTACAAGGCAGTGAGTCGCTCGTGATTTTGTGCCCAGCCAGACTGTGGCAGATGTGGCTCTCTGGTACTCCAAAAAAGAAGCACTAATCAAAGTTTCACAACCCTGTATCTGAGATTCAATTCTGCTTGCTGAATCTCTGAAAACTAAAAGCATGTCACTTAGCTAAGCCTCAGTTTCCTCATCTATAACACAGGAATTATAAAATGCTTCCTTACCCATTAGAGGTTGCTGTGAAATTTCAACTTGGTAAAGTCTAAATACACAAAGCTCAATAAATGTTAGCTCTGATTTTATTTTTAAGTTTTCAAACCAATTTGATTCTTGTACTTTGTATAAGGAAGGCTAAAAAATGGCTTTAGCATTAAAAAGGCCATTTGTTCATTTCTCCTTAGTCCTTAATGTTATGGAGAACTATAAGACAACATGCCCTAAAACCCATTTCATATCATAGTCAAGTGATGAGCCCATGTGTTGATCACTGAGTCAATAGTTAATAATCTTAAAGTATCATACTCCAAGAGGCAACAATTTCAGAGAAGCCACAATAACTTATTGTACTTGAAATAATTTACATATAATAATGTGTGTATAAACCTGTACATATAACTTTTATCAAGTATAATATGATCATACAAAAACATTGACTCACAATATAGTTCACACATACCAAAGAAGGCTATTTTATTTTTGTCCCTTTTACATCATATTTTAGGCAAGATGATGAAACCCAGAAAATAACAGGAATGGACTAGTTTATAAAAACTGGGTATTTTATAAGTGAAACACATTCAGTCATCTACATCTCTCAAATTGCAAACAATGTGATTTACTATACTCCCAAAATGAACTTAAATAAATTATTGCACAATTCTAATGACATATACGTTTTCACTGGTTGATAGTCAGGTAGAAAAAGTATGTAAAGTGATTTATAAGTCAAAACATTTCATACAAAAGGATTTTTGGGGGGGGGAACTGGAATTCAACTAAGGGACACTCAACCATTGAGCCGCATCCCCAGTCTTATTCTGAATTTTATTTAAAGACAGGGTTGCTAAGAGTTTTGCCATTGCTAAGGCTGGCTTTCTACTTGAGATCCACCTGTCTCAGCCTCCCAAGCTACTGGGATTACAGGCATACATCCAAAGGAATGGTTTTAACCAAACCCTCATAATGTCAAGAGAAAATGCATTGAAATTAAAAATATCTGAAGCACACATTTATAAGACCATTATAAAAATACAAAAAAGGTTAAAATGTCATAAAATAAAAATTTATACAGATAAAGTTAAGGGGTTAAAAACTATCAAATGTATTAAAATCATCTAAAGCCAAATAAGAAATAATTTATCTATATAATTTAAATTATAATATTATATAAATGTATTGCATATGTAGTATATAATATATAATACATAATATATAATATATAAATATAATTTAAATTATATAGTTTAGTTATTTGGCTTTAGATGGTTTTATTGCTTCTGATAGTGTTTTTTTCCCTTAGCTTTATCTGTACAAATTTTTATTTTATGACAGTTCTAAACTTTCAGTATTTTTTTTTAAATAACAAACATTTATTGGTGTCACTTATGGTAGAAAAAAGTTCCTACCCCAGATGTGCATGACCCAATTGTTAAATAGAACATTTCTGAGGTGAACACACATCCTGACCCACATTTTAATATCCAGTTTTTTAAGATAGCCAATTCCTCCTCTCTCTCTTCCCCAAAACATGTGAGCAACTGCTAATGGAAAGCAGTAAACAGCCATTTGGGCTATAGCATTTTCAACTCCACTCTGAGGTGAAGATTCCAATTACATTCCAGACTTAAGTTCTCTCAGTTTTCTCCTAAGGAAAGTTCTGAGTCCAGTATTTACAATATTACAGCAATAGCAGATCAGTGTCTTCAACTCCTCTCTTTCTGCTGTATCCTCTTCACCAGTTGGGGGAGGGCCTACATTTCCATAGAATTTGCTGATAATTGGCTGAACAATTTCTTCTAGTTCCTTCTTTTTAGTTTTGAAGTCTTCAATGTCAGCTTCTTGGTGACTTTCCAGCCATTCAATCTTTTCCTCGACAGCTTTTTCCATGGTCTCCTTATCTTCAGAGGAAAGTTTGCCTCCCAACTTTTCTTTATCTCCAATCTGATACTTTAGAGAGTAGGCGTAGTTTTTCCAACTCATTCCTAGTATCAATTCACTCCTTGAGTCTTTTGTCTTCCTCAGCAAACTTCTCAACATCATTAACCATCTTTTCAATTTCTTCAGGTGTCAGGCAATTTTGGTCATTGGTAATTGTAATCTTATTTTTGTTCTCTGTACCTTTGTCTTCAGCTGTCACCCAAAGAATAGCATTCACATGTATCTCAAAAGTGACTTCAATCTGGGGGACCCCACAGGAAGAATTCCAGTGAGATCAAATGTACCCGGAAGGTGGATGTCTTTTTTCAGGGGTCCTTTACCTTCATAGACCTTGAGTGGAACAGTAGGTTGATTATCAGAAGTTGTAGAAAAGATCTGAGACTTCTTGGTTGGTACCACAGTGTTCCTTGGTATCAGTTTGGTCATGACACCTCCCACAGCTTCAATACCAAGTGTCAGGGGACATACATGAAGCAGTACTAGGTCACCTGTATCTTGATCATCAGAGTACACCAGCCTGGACAGTGTCACCATATGCAACAGCCTCATCCGGGTTTATGCCACAGGATGGATCCTTGCCATTCAAGAACTCTTTAACAAGTTGTTGAATCTTTGGAATTTGAGTAGAGCCACCAACAAGAACAATCTCATCAATATCAGACTTCTTCAAGTCAGAATCCTCCAGTACTTTCTGAACAGGCTTCATGTTTTCTCTTCAAATTTTGCCTGAGTCAGGGTTTCAGAAAAGTCTTCTCCTTCATAGAAGGACCCAATTTTAATTCTTGCTTAATGTTGAGCAGACAGGGCCCACTTGGCCTTTTCTACTTTACACTGGAGTTTCTGCACAGCTCTGTTTTCTTTCCTAACATCTTTGCCAGTCTTCTTTTTGTACAGCCTGATGAAATGTTCCATAACACGCTGGTCAAAGTCTTCTCCATCCCGATGAGTATCTCTATTGGTGGCCATGACTTCGAAGACATCAAATTGTCAATGGGGAGAAGAGACACATAGAAGGTTCCACCACCCAGATCAAACACCAGGATGTTCTTCTCTCCCTCCCTCTTATCCAGACCATAAGCAATAGCAGCTGCTGTAGGCTCATTGATGATCCTCATAACATTCAGGCCAGCAATAGTTCCAGCACCTTTGGTTGCTTGCCAGTGGCATCATTAAAATAGGTTGATACAGTAACAACTGCATGGGTAATCTTCTTTCCCAAATAAGCCTCATCAGTTTCTTTCATTTTAGTGAGAATCATAGCAGAGATTTCTTCTGGAGCAAATGTCTTAGTTTGCCCACCTCCAATATCAACCTGAATGTATGATTTGTGTGTATGTTTCTCTTCAAACACTTTGAAAGGCAAGAACTTGATGTCTTGCTGCACAGAAGGGTCATTCCCAGTGCTGCCAATGAGCCGCTGGGCATCGAAGACCGTGTTCTCAGGATCTGAGGTGAGCTGATTCTTGACTGTATCTCGGATCAGATGTTCTTCTTCAGGGGTGAAGGCCACATAATACGGCCTGATGTACTTGCCCTGATCATTGGAGATGATCTCCAGTGGCCATTCTTGAACACCCCAATGCAGGAGTAAGTGGTCCCCAGGTCGATGCCGACCACGGTACCCATGTCCTTTTCTTGTCATCCTCCTCAGCCATGCTGTGCAGAGCAGCAGCCGAACCGCGGCCACCAGAGAGAGCTTCATCTTGCCCTAGCTATTGGCCAGTTGCTCTCCTCAGCAGACAGCCAGAATTTGCAGGCAATCCAGCAACAGGCTGCAGCTGAGAGCAGTGAGGTTACAGGTCTCTTACACTCGAGATGCCTCAACTCTGTCCGTCTGTGTTGTCTCTGCCAATTTCTCAAACTTTTTAGTATTGAAGTGCCTTTTCTTTCTACAATTGTATTAATTACCATATGTAAAAATTGACAAGTAGAATGCTAGTAAACACAGATTCGCAAGCTTTTAGGCCACTATGTAAATATTTAAAAAGTTAAGTGAATTGCCAATGCTTCCATACATGCTATAACAACACAAGTGGTCAAAGATGCACTTTATGAACATTATGTGGGAAAAAATATATTCATACCCAATCAACATTTTTCAGGCACTTGCATTCAGAAGCATTTTATGAATCAGCACCAGGTTTGCTCCAAAATAAAGCTCATTTTCCCCTACTGCCCCTATTTGTTGAGAACAATATTGTACATTAAGGATGCATTTACATGAATCATTTTATAGAGAAAATTATATTAAATTTAAAATTATAATACTTATTTTATGTATAACTTCAAAAACACAGAATTTAAAGACAATACCAGTGAGCACTAACATTCTATATGACTAAAACACTATCATTCTGTATGACTAGCAAACACAATACAGGCCAAAAGGCATAATATACACTTTGGCAATCCTATACAAAAGGGGTTCTGTTACAACATTCTTTCATAAAATAAACACAATACATAAAAATGAAACAAGAAAAAGAAAAACTGAATTTTGAAAACCTACACAAACTGTGGCATTTCAAATTCAAGGTCTTGTAACTCTTCCATTTGTTTTAGCCTGAGTCCCTGGCACATTGGATTCATGTCAGGCAGGCCAACCTCCTCACAGTTCTCTTTAGGCTCAGCAGCTGGTTTCAAAGCATAAGCTGATGTGCTGTCTGCCTCTGGAACAGATTTCTCCACATGACTCAGGGGAATAAGAGCTGTGCTAGGAGGCACTGCTGCTGAAGGTGAAGCTGGTCTCTCCTCAGTCTCCCTGACTTTGCTGGTCGGGGTAGGTGGTTTGTAAAATGTTGTCCCGAGATGGGGCTGCAGTATTCTGGGTGCTCTTGCAGGAGCAAGACGGTGAGAATGAGAGGACAGTCTCACTGGTGCCTCTCTTGCTGAACTGGCTGGTGTGTTGGGCTGTGTGGCACCATTGGAATGGTCACCACTAACCTTGATGCTCATTGTCACTTTTTCCTGGAGTACACTTGGCACAATCACTGCACTCCTGCCAGTTAAGTTCTTTGGTTCACATTGTTGTTCCTGAGTTTTCTGTGGAAACTGCAGATCAAAACCATTAATTTGGGAGCCAACAGTAGTAGAGGTATCTTTTCTATTACGTCCTTCAAAGGTAAGATTCTGGCAAAACTTGTCTGAATTGACATTTCCCACATTTATGCTGTTTTTCTCATTAGGAGAGCTTGCAAGATGGAACCTATCTACAGGCAAACAGCAACATCTGATCTTGGGGCTTGGCATAGGCCTCTGTATACCATTTGTTGTCACATCAGATTTCAGACTAAGTGGTTTCGTGGTTTTACACATATTGTCCATCTTTTGTGATGATGATTCAAGTTCTTTGTGATCTGAAAAACAAGAGATTTTTTTTTAACTTCATGAAGCTTGGTTAATAAGGAAGTGTGGTTATTTATGAATGGGCATTCTCTCAAACAACAGAGTCTTACATATCTTTTCCAACATTATTTTCTCAGTCATCTATGCAGAGGAATTAAAAATCCATACAATATTAAAGGCACATTTTTAATTAAAGCATTGCTTTTTAAAATTCATCTTAATAGAACAAATAGTCACAAAGCACATAAAATTTAAAAAAAAACCACTTCCTGTAATAACTTGTTTTAATATACTACCCATGAATGAATATTTTCTGTGTTAAGATTTTCCTGATTTCAACAGGCAGACAATGGTAACTCTAGAACAGTAACACTATTCTTTACACCAACAAACGCCTTGTCCTGAATCCCAAGGACTTTGCCTGTCACTTAATCTGCTTTCCAGCTACATTCTGTCCATACTGAGGGCAACACACCAGAGAGGACTTGGATGCTCTCCCAGCTGATCCACTAATACATGGCAATATCCTCTGGACAAAGGAAGGTTGAAGAGCTGTCAAAATTGCCATTGTGCTACTGGTCCTGGAGACTCCAGATTTACCTCCTTCTCTTTCTCCTCTAGTCTGGTCCCAAGGTCCGTTTTCTCACCTATAACCCTAGCATCTCCCACTCTCTCTTTGCTGCATGTACCCCAGAAGCTCCTGTTGCTAGAAAGGTGCAGCCATCTGGCCATGATCCTCATCTCCCTGCTGAGAAACATCAGACAACTGTGTGCCTTGCCACTGGTCTGATGGCTTTCCAACAGCCCTGTTCATAGCCCACATTCCTCATCCCTGCCACCTGGTCCTTCTCCCATATCCTTGGGCAGTGGTTTGCAGACAGGTGCACAGCAGCATCACTTGATGATGATCGCAGGTCATCATCTCATCTGACATCCTTCTTCACCTGAGGCTTCTGGCCTCTCTTTCCTGCTTCCCAGGCAGTGCTCATGTGATTTGCTGTCCTGGACCCTTCTCCACATTGATAGAAGGGAGCTGAGCCATTGTGGTTGGATGGCAACCACCAGAACATATTTACAGTCCTGCAGAACTTCTAGCACCACTTCTAGCTGCCTGGGTGATGTCGCAGCTCCTGCTCCAGTACTGCCCTGGGCAAGCCTAGTGCACTAGCCCTACCTGCCTTCTTCTGTCAAGACAAACTCCTATGTGGAGATATGTTGGCATGTGGTGTTAATGATCTTCTAAAGAAAAGGCTCAGAATTACCTGGTATGTAATAAAAATTTCAAATATGTTAAAATTACTTATTGTTATTAGTATACCTATCTGGGAATCAAATTTCATTGGACAGTGAAACAAGGTTCCATTTAGGAATGAGACAGGATGAGGTTCAAATCCTGAATCAACAATAATTTAGGGACATGACCCTTGGCATTATTTACCTTCTTCAGACTGTTAGCTATGGCTTAAATGAGGCCAAGATTCATAGCACAGAAGTGCTAATAAGATCAAATCAGATAAATGGAATCAGTGAGTCCAGTGCTTTTCTTTGCAGAGAGGTAATGGACTGTCTTTGTTTTCAGACTTTTTCAGGCTACACTCATTGATATTTCATTAATTTAATATATCAAATTTAACATTTATGACTATGTATTGAAAAATTCAGATTCAGCTCTCAGCTCTACTAAAGCAGTAAGGAATGAAAGGTTTTCAACCCCCTTACCAGAAACCATTCACTGAAATAAAATGATCAAAAAACAGAGAACAAAAAGACTGGAGCCAAGAAAATGGAAGACGTGTGCTTAATGTGCTAAAGTTAGGCCACAGGTAAAGGGACATCAAAAAACTTTAGGAGTCTATTTTTTTTTTTTTTTGAGTTTCAGGAGTCCAGCTTTTTTCTGTTTTGACTTTAATTGATGACAAAGAAGTAAAGGTGAAAACAAATCTCAGAAAGTGAACAAAAATAATTTATGAATTTCAAGATATCTTTTTACAAGAAAGAAACAAACCGAGATATTCATTTAAATGACATTCACTAAACTTTCTCAATGGCTAGAAAAGTTAAATAATAAAACCTTGAAGTTTGAACTTACCTCAACTAAACTAACCTTTTCTTTAAAGGATGAGTATTGTAGATGGACACAATATTTTTATCTTCATTTATTTGTTTTATATGGTACTGAGGATCCAACTCATGGCCTCACACATGCCGAGGCAAGTGTTTTGCCACTGAGCTACAAGCCCAGCCCTCACCTTGGTTTTTAATCATGACTTCTTGGCAAGGTTTGAAATATGCAAAGATATATGTTACATGACCACTCACCAATGAGACATGCATCCCTTTTTTCCAATGCATTTTGCTTGCATTCTGACTCCTCAAATGATGTAGCCAATTCATAATTTTTAATTTCAATATCTGCAGTGTGAATATCCTATTGATACAAGAAAAGTTTTAAACTAAAAGCAAAACACATCTCAAACAGTTCAAAGATTATTAACTTGTTAACATAAACATCACAAATTTAATCCAATTCTGAAATGGTCAAAACTCACTTGCTTTGTAGAAAAATATTGTGACTTTGTGGAATGTTCTGTTGATATTATGGGTTTGGAAGGAGGGCTTATATCCACCCGAGGTGCAACAACATCAGTATTAGATGAAACATTTTGTGGCTCTAGGGACCCATCGAAGATCATCTGTGCATTGGTAATCAGGAACTCTACCATAAGGGCCTGATTGGCATAGGCAACAAGAGAGGAGGAGATGGTACAAGGAGTGGTTGTAGGCCTGGGCCTCATGAGACAGGGTCCAAATACCACCCCCAAGTTTTTTGAGTTCATCAGGTTCTCTTCAGAATGGTCTACAACCCTGAAAAGAAGAACACATAAAGTGTATGAGATTTGCCTAATAGAGGTCCTTAATGGTAGTTTACCATGACTTGAGAAGTTTGGAGAAAACTCGGGCTATAGAAGACTACAAAACGTTTGTCAAGGGTCAAGTTAGGTAGGTCTAGGGAAAGAATCCTTTGTTTCATTATGATACTTACCACACACCAAACTGAGTTTCAGAGTACTATATTAGGATAAAATGCATGTAAGTAGAAGGAACTACTGAACTCAGTAGCAGAAGGAAGAAAAACACCTCTAAAAATTGCTCCATCATTGTATGTCGGATATACTCCCCATTTCTTATACTGGAAACTGGCACTGTCAATTTCTCTCTCACTGCCCAGTTAGTTTTCTTTTTTAAAAAAATAATTTTTACCTAGACATGGACACAATACCTTTATTTTATTTATTTATTTATTCTTATGCAGTGCTGAGTATCAAACCCAGTGTCTCACATGTGCTAGGCAAGTGTTCTATCACTAGCCACACTCCCAGCTGCCCACAGCTAGTTTTCTAGCCTAGATGATTCTCTCTCCTGAACATCTCTCTGTTCTCTTGCCACTATCAATGTTCTGGTTTTACTTCAAACACTCTCAGCTTGTTATTTCTATGACTATCCAAAGAAATCTCTCTCTGCCTGGTTTAGCTATCAGGATGATACTAGATTCATCTATGGGTGAAAAAGCTGTGAGATATATATATATATATATATATATAGTGAATGGGGTAGTTTTGCTATTTGTCTTTCAGAGGATTCATCACTGATGTATAGAAATGCATTTGATTTATGGGTATTAATTTTATATCCTGCTACTTTGCCAAATTCATTTATTATTCTAGAAGTTTTCTGGTGGAGTTTTTTTGATCCTCCAAGTATAAAATTATGTCATTGGCAAAGAATGGTATTTTAAGTTCTTCTTTTCCTATTTGTATTCCCTTGAATTTCTTTCATCTAATTGCTCTGGCTAGAGTGGCAAGCATTATGTTGAACAATTTTTAGATGGAATGCTTCCAATTTTTCTTCATTTAGAATGATGTTAGCCTTAGGTTTAGCATAGAGAGCTTTCACTATGTTGAGGTATATTGCTACTACCCCTAGTTTTTCTAATATTTTGAACATGAAAAGGTACTGTATTTTGTCAAATGCTTTCTCTGCATCAATTGGTATAATCATAGGTTTCTTCTCTTTAAGTTTATTGATGTGATGAATTACATTTATTGATTTCTGTATGTTGAACCAACCTTGAAACCCTGGAATACACAACTTGATCATGGTGCATTGTTTTTTTTTATATGTTTTTGTATGTGATTTGCCAGAATTTTATTGAGAATTTTTGCATCTATGTTCATCAGGTAGATATGGATCTGAAATTTTCTTTCCTTGATGTGTCTCTGGCTGGTTTCAGTATCAGGGTGACACTAGCTTCACAGAATGAGTTTGGAAGGGTTTCCTCCTTTTCTATTTCATGGAATAATTTGAAGCCCTTCAAGATATGAATAGTTAAAAAAAACTGTGGTATATATACACAATGGACTATTACTCAGAATCACAAGAGAATAAAATAATGGCATTTATAGGTAAAAGGATGGAGTTGGTGAATATCATGAAGTAAGCAAATCCCCCAAAATCAAAGGACAAAATTCTCTCTGATAAATAAATGTTGATACATAATTGGGTCTCTGGGGATGGAGAAACATTGATTGGGCTCAGGAGAGGGAAGGAAGAGGAGGGGTACGGGTAGGAAAGATGGTGGAATGAGACAAACATCATTACCCTAAGTACATGTATGATGGCACACGTGGTATGACTCTACATCATGTACAGAGAAAAGAAAATTTGTGCTCCATTTGTGTACAATGGATTGAAAAGCATTCTGCTGTCATGTATAACTGATTTGAACTACTAAAATTTTTTTAATTTTTTATTTTATTTATTTCTTTGTATGTGGGGCTGAGGTTCAAACCCAGAGTCTTGCACATGCTCTACCGCTGAGCCAAAATTCCAGCCACAAAAAATAAATTAAAAAAAAATTTAAAAAGGAGATCTTAATTGTTGTCAGAAAGGTCTAGCAGGCAAATCTGAATATGTGAAATTCCTGATTCCAAGTTCTTTAGTGGGTATAGAAACAACATGGTCAACTAATCTGCCAGGTAGGTAAAATTTTTTATCAAGTCTCTAGGAAGGGTAGCACAGTTCCTGCTACTGCTGGCTATATTGTAGCCTAATGAAATCAAATTTTCTAAATGCAAAATGCTTTCTTGTGTCCCCATGTCTGTTTCTCTCTGTCTCGTATGCTCTTCTGCACGTTCACTACCAAATCACCACTCAGTTCTTAAAATCAGACACAAGGCCTTTTGCCTCTTCTGCTCTATTCCTACCCCCAAAACTTCCTCTGCATGCCTACAAGCTGTGCACAGCTACTAGAAAAGGATGATGGTGAACTGTGGTTATATACAGATCTGTACCCCAAGAGGATAAGCCCACAAATAGCAGAAACCCTATACTTCCATCCTAGTTTCCCCAGCCAGAGCCTCGCACACAGGAAGCACCTGAGGGAACCATGTTTGCTGCATGAACATGTATTCAATGTCTCCCTCTCCCAACACATAATAAAAACATCCTAAAAATCATTTTGAAAATCATAACACAACAATATAAATGTACTGAATACTATTGCCCTGTTCAATTAAAAATGGCTAAGATGGTATAAAAATTCTTACCTCCTAAGATGGATGATAAGGTAATGTAGAGTGTTAAAATTGGACGGTGGCAATTGTCTTAGAAGGTCCTTGGTTTTGAGAATAATTTGGTTGATTTCCGTACACATATTTGGAGATGTGTTGTCTTCAGAGTTGTCCCTTTTGGTGTCCTGTTCTTGGTTAATATGTTGGATGACATTTGCAAGCTCCATAAATTCCTGGTACCATTGGAATAAAACCAATGGTTCTGGTAGCTAAAGAAACAAAATTATATTAAAAATACCTTTGGCTTGAGGTTGTGGCTCAGAGGTAGAGTGTTTGCCTAGCACATGCGGGGACCTGGGTTTGATCCTCAGCACCACATAAAAATTAATAAACAAAATAAAGGTACTGCATCTCGCTACAACCAAAAAATAAATATTTTGAAAAAATCTTCTGCCTGTTTTCTTTGTTAAAGTCAACTATAAGTGAGAATTGCTCAAATAATTTAGCATGTCCCTTTAGATTAACAAAATTTTCTGAAGTCAATCTGTATTTATTGATATCTTTTTCAGTACTGGAGATTGAACCTAGGACCTCAAGCATGCTATGCAAGCACTCTAGTACGCAGCTTCATCCCTGCCCATAAAATAAAATATCTATGTTTGGTAGAGAAGTGACTTAGAAAGCAAATCAAAATCTTGACTATAAATTATATTTATGTTAATAACAAATTAATAGATAATGAGTGAAATTCTAAACTTTAAATGAAGTTTAAGCTTTAAGCTTCATTATGGGATTTTAAAACTCTTCATCTCTATCCTAAACACATTATATTCACATCTGCCCCCCAAATAGCATAATCTTCAGCTGTTTTACTGGAACAAACATAGAATAGTGAACAAAATCTATAAAATGAATCAGAAACCCATGGATTTTATGAGTAAGGGGTAAAAATATCAAAGTGCTAAAGGGCACAGATTTTACTTGGGCAAGAATGAAGATCAGCACAAGATAATATGACCTACAAAAACATACCGTCAACATCTCATGAAACTTTAAAACAGGCTGATTTGCCATGAATAGATCAAAAGAAGTAGTTCTTACAACAAATATCCACTGCCATAATGAATTTCAATGTTTCTACTGATCTACAATAGAAAATTCAGTGAACAGTTAGCTACCTGATGTCCTATAATATCTGTGGGAAGTTAAGGTGTTGCCTTGTGATCAGTTTCTATCTTCACCACTCTGGGATCTGAGGCAAGTCACATCACCTCTTGGAGCTTTAGGTCAATGAGTCAGATAAAGGCTACTCTCTAACACTATTGCAAGAATTGAGCACACTTTCCCAAATGAAAGTCTTAGACATACAAAATTCCTCAACAGAATGCAAGTTTATTGTATTGGACCCAATTCATCTCCTCTCCCTGACTGACTAAACAAGGCTAAGGATGACACATTATGAGACTTCCAGTCATTCAAAGGTATCAACCTCCATTTCTCAGTTGAGGGGTCTGTAGAATGTGATTAAAGGGTTATCAATGCTTTCCTGGGCTAACTTTGTAAATCCAGCAATTTATACTTAATTTCTTTCCCTCCTGCAATTCCACTAAAATACAGTAGGCTCATAAGGACTAGGAAAATAGAGAAAACAAAAAGCAACAATTCACAAGTAGAAGAGCAGATGAATAAGTCCTGATGCAGCATTTCCAAGAGAACTGACCCTTTGTCACTCAACATGATTTTCAGAATCCTAAAGGGATGTGGACAATCACTACCAGGTCCTCTGATCTTGGCTTAGGTTGCAGGTGGGCCAGCTGAGAAAGCTTAGCTCTCTATAGACTCCTGTCTCCACTCCATGTACTAGGGCAATCTCCTTTCTAAAACTCTGGAAAATTTTTCTCTGGGCAATGGGATACAGAGGCTCTCTGAATCGAGGCAATGCCAAACATAAGGAACAGAGAAGTAACTGTCTTCAAATGGGGATATGTTGGCTATATGCACACTGAAAGCACAGATCCTACAGTCTTAGTAACCCTGGCTCCCACAGTATTGGTACTGTATCTCTAGGCAAGGAAAAAACCCTTTCCTGGGGGACTGGGGTTGTGGCTCAGTGGTAGTGCACTCATCTGGCATGTGCGAGGCGCTAGGTTTGATCCTCAGCACCACATAAAAATAAATTAATTAATTAAAAGTATTGTGTCCATCAAAATTAACAAAAATGCCATCCCAGGAGGACCACACCAGTGCCAGAACAGGGAACTAGAGACATGTAGTTAGGCATATACCAAACAGTCCACCTAGACCACTTTATAGTAAAGTTCAAAGTTTTTAAAAAGCCTTGATGTGTGTTCAAGTGCTTCCAAAGTGATTTCAAGCCCAAACTCATGTAACTAGACACCATGAAAGACAAAAATCAAAAGGGGTAGATAAAGAACAAATTGAAGGTGTAAAATGATGCTGTCAATATGCTGGCAACTAGTCAGATATGGTGAAAGAGCACTGGAAATGCAACTGATCTAAATTGAGATGTGCTCTAAATGAAAAATAGATACCATATTTCAAAGAAGAAGAGCTGCAATACAAATAAATAAATAAGAAAAATACCTCATAATTTGAAAAACTAGATATTCAAAATGTTAAATGACATATTAAAATTCGCTTCACTTTATTTTTCATTTTTATGTTGCTATAGAAAATTTAATGTTATATATGAGGGTCACATTGTATTTCTACAAAGGTTAGAGGCCAAATAGAGAAAAGAACCCTTAATGAGAAAAATCTATGAATATCCACAATAAAAGAGAATCATATAATCATTTAAAAAATGTTATCAAAAGAATAGAAAATCAGACTTCTTGAATATTAAAACATGATCTCACAAATGGAGTAATTTACTTATTCAAGAAGAAAAAGACAAGGAAATGTCTTAGAAAGTTTTTGAAGAAAAAAAGAACAATAAAGAAAAGGTAAGGGAACTGGAGAACAAGTATGCTTGCCAAGCAAGTGCAAGACCCTGAATTGTTAATCCCCATGAGTACAAATAACAAATTTATAAATATTTATATGTGTGTTTGTGTATGTGTACACACACACATCCCCAAACAAGAGCTTCAAGTACAAGGGTGGGAGAATGGCAATAAAAATCAAGAAAAGTTCCAAGAACTAAAGTGCTCACAACTGACGGAGCTCATGGAGTGGCCAGAATACTGGATGGAAATATATCCACATCAAAGTACATCATTATAAAATCTTAGAATAATGAGGGGGGTGATGACATAGTCTATACCAATGAAAAATATGAAACATAAAATATTTTTGCTCTTTGCATTTGATGGTAGGTTTAGAATAAAACTTTAACCTGCTGAAGGTAACATTTTAACACTTCACAGATATCGTGTGAAGAAAATTCGGACAGATCTACTAAATGCCTTCCGTTTTCCAGAGCTTGACACAGTATTGCGATTTTTGCCTTGTTGCCACTCACTCGATAAATTCCCTTGAAGAGAAAAGAAAAACAGAATGCAATATTTTACTTTAGTACAAAGGGCTAAATGCAGACATCTAGACAGAGTTGATGTATCTACTTCAATCTTATTAGTATTTAAAAAATACAAGTTGAAGTCAAATAAATTAACATTTTCCAAATAAATGTGAATAAATTTAGTTATTACAAATGGAGAGTGCTGATTTTCTTAAAGTCTCTTTTTCATTAAGACAAATCAAAAAGGCATTTATGTTTTTAGAGTTTTAAGAGTAAACAACATACTTGTAAACACAAGGCAGTCTTTTCAATTTCTAAAGTACACATTTTGATTATGAAAGGAATGCCATCTGGCTCCTTTTTGGCAACACAGGACAATTCTGCTCCAAATAAGTGCATTTTCCCCCGAAGTTTCCGATGTCCGCAAATGATGGTTAAGTTTGCCATGCATTTTTTATGGCAGACAAGAAGACACTATAAGAAAATGATATTTGAAAACTGATTGACTCACCTTAAAATTATTCACAACTAAGCAAAATACAGGCCGAGTAATAACGACAAAAATATGTTAAAAAGTACTATTTGTGGTTGGTGAATTACAGTTAACAGGAAAACAAAGAAGAAAACTATAGAAATAAACTGTGGGACTTTATTAAAATGTACTGGCAAGCCAGGTGTGATGGCATATGCCCATGATTCCAACTACTTGAGGGGTTGAAACAGGAATTTCACAAGTTGAAGGCCAGACCAATCTAGCAAGAACCCATTTCAAAACACAATTTTAAGAAAGGGTAGATGGGCTGGGGATGTGGCTCAAGCGGTAATACTCTTGCCTGGTGTGCGCGGGGCGCTGGGTTCGATCCTCAGCACTACATAAAAATAAAATTTAAAAGAAGATATTGTGTCTACCAAAAACTGAAAAATAAATATTAAAAAAATCTCTCTCTCTCCTTCTCTCTCTCTCTCTCCCTCTCTCTCTCCCCCTCTCCTTCTCTCTTTCTCTTCTCTCTCTCTCTAAAAATATGGCATAAGGGGCTGGGGATGTGGCTCAAGCGGTAGCGCGCTCGCCTGGCATGCGTGCGGCCCGGGTTCGATCCTCAGCACCACATACCAACAAAGATGTTGTGTCCACTGAGAACTAAAAAATAAATATTAAAAACTTCTCTCTCTCTGTCTCTCACTCTCCACTCTCACTCTCTCTTTAAAAAAAAAACAAAATAAAACAAAATAAAAATATGGCATGTGCAAGACCCTGAATTTAGTTCCCAGGAGTACAAACAACAAATTTATATATATTTAAATGTGTGTTTGTGTGTGGACACACACATCTCTAAATAAGTAAAATCCTAACAAAAAAGTATATGGCAAAAGAAAAAATTGTGATTCCCAAAAGGTCTTACCTCTTCGCATTTAAGACCTCTAAATATGAAAATGCGTTCACAGTATCGACATCTTGCTGGAAATCTCCATTTTCTGAACTTATGGGTGGCAGCTGCTTTTGCCATTAATGATTGCTGAAATGTTCCAAAGGAGCTCGGTCCTTACAACAGAAATGTTAGTATGTAAGAAGGGTAAAATGACAAAAACATATACCACATGATATTGTACTTGGAATAATTTTTAGACTTTGAGATTACTTATATATTACAAAAAGCTATTATTTTGCATTTCTAACATAAAAAGCATCTCATTTATTGATCTCTTATAAAACACATTTTTATGTACTTATGACAGTGGAACGCATTACAATTCATATTACACATATAGAGCACAATAGTTCACATCTCTAGTCATATACAAAGTATATTCACACCAATTAGTGTCTTCATACATGTATTTGGCATAATGATGACCTTCTCATTCCACCATCATTTCTAACCCCATGTTCTCTCCCTTCCCCTCCCACCCCTCTGCTCCAGAGTCCTCCCTTGTTCCCCCTCCCTACCCCACTATGAATCCGCCTCCTTATATCAGAGAGAACATTTGGCATTTGTTTCTTTGGGCTTGCCTAGCTTCACTGAGCATTATCTTCTCCAATACCATCCATTTATCTGAAAATGCCATGATTGTATTCTCTTTTATTGCTGAATATATAGGATTTTGGAAGAACCCTGCATGTTTTTATGCAGAAATTAACAAGTTGATTCTAAAGTTTATATGAAAATGTTAAAGATATAGGAGAGCCAAAGAAATTTTAGAGAATCTAGACTACTTGACTTCACAATTCACTGTAGAGCTACAGGATTCAAGCCAGTGTGTTTTTGGCCTGGGAAGAGACATGCAAATCAACAGAATAAAATAGAATACAAAGTAGACTCTCTTGTATTTAGTGAAGCTATTTCTTTTTTTATAAATTCATTTAATTTTTTAAATACACGACAACACTGGAATGCGTTTCAATTCTTATTACACATGCAGAGCACAATTTTTTGTATCTCTGGATATAAAGTATGTTCACGTCAGTTTATGCCATTATATATGTTCTATTGTTTTGCATTACAACTCGTAATACACATATATACCACAACTTTTCATATCTCTGTTTGTATATAAGGTATGTTGACACCCATTTCAAGTCTTCATATATGTACTTTGTATAATGATGTCCATCACATTCCACCATCCTTGCTAATCCCCTTCCCCCTCTTTTTCCCTCCCACCCTTCCCTAGAATTAATCTCATCCTCCCATGCTGTTCCTCCCAACTCAACTATAAGTCACCCCACTTATAGCAGAGAAAACATTTGACATTGTTTTCTTTTTTTTTTTTTGGAATTGGCTGACTTCATTTAGCATTATCTTCTCCAACACCATCCATTTACCTGCATATGCCATAATTTTGTTCTTTTATCAGGCTAAGTAGTATTCCATTGTGTATAAATGCCACTTTTTTTTTTTATCCATTCATCCACTGAAGGACATCTAGGTTGGCTCCACAGTTTAGCTATTGTGAATTGTGCTGCTATAAACATTGATGTGGCTGTGTCCCTGTAGGGTTCTGTTGATTTTATTGTATAGTTATTTCACCTCTTTTGTTGATTCTCAGGTATCTTATTTTTTTTCAGGATATTGTGAATGGGGAGTTTTCCTCATTTCCTGCTAAGAGGATTTGTGACTGATATACATAAATGCTTTTGATTTATGGGTGTTGACTTTATATCCTGCTACTTTGTTGAATTCATTTACTATTTCTTGAAGTTTATTTAACTTTTGTTTGGAAGATCTCTCTAGTGGTGAGAGAGGTGGGTTAAAATCACCCAAGATTATTGTGCTGGGAGGTCAATTTGACTCTTGAACTTGAGAAGAGTTTGATGAGCATAGCTGCACCATTGTTTGTGGCATATATATTTATGATTGTTATGTATTGTTGATGTATGGTTCCCTTGAACAGTATGGAACATCCAACTTTATCCCTTTTGATTAGCTTTGGTTGAAGTCTACTTTATTTGATATGAGTTTGGAGACCCCTATTTTTTCCTCACTATATGTGAGTGGTATGAGTTTCCCAACCTTTCACCTTCAGTCTGTGTATGTCTTTTTCTATCAAATGAGTATCCTGTAGGCATTATATTCTTGGATCTTTTTAAAAAATCTAATCTGCTAGCCTATGTCTTTTGATTGGTGAGTTTCAGCCATTAACGTTTAGGGTGACTATTGAGATATGGTCTGTATTTCCAGTCATATTTGTTTATTTTTATTACTTAACGTGACTTGGTTTACTCTTTGATTAGTTTTTCTTTTAGTGTACCACCTCCTTCTGCCAGTTATCAATGTTTTTCATTTCCTCTTCATGAAATAGTTTGCCAAGGATGTGTTTTAGTGTCGGTTTTCTAGCTGTAAATTCTTTTAACTTTTGTTTATCATGGAAAGTTTTATTTCATCTTAAAATCTGAAGCTTAGTTTGGCTGGATACAAGATTCTTGGTTGGAACCCATTGTCTTTCCAGTTTGAAATATGTTGTTCCAGGATCTTCTAGCTCTCAGGGAATGTGTTGAAAAATCTGCCGTTATCCTAATTGGTTTACCCGTATAAGTAATCTGATTCTGTGTGCTTGTGGCTTTTAAAATTCTCTCCTATTTCTGTATATTGAGCATTTTCATAATAATGTGTCTTGGTGGGGGTCTGTTGTGATTTTGCACATTTGGTGTCTTGTAGGCTTCTTGGATTTGGATTTCCATTTCATCCTTCATGTCTGGAAGTATTTCTGATACTATTTCATTGAATACATTGCTCATTCCTTTGGTTTGGACCTCTGTGCCTTCCTCTATCTCAATGACTCTTAAATTTGGTCTTTTTATGCTATGCGATATTTCTTGGGTTTTCTGCTTGTGGTTTCTTATTATTTTTGCTGTGCTTGTCTACATTCTTTTCAAGATGATATACTTTGTCTTTGTGGTCTGATGTCCTATCTTCTAAGTTGTATACTCTGCTGGTGATGCTCTCATTTGTGTTTTTAATTTGGTTCATTATTTCTTTCATTTCAAGGATTTCTGTTTATATATATATATATATATATATATATATATATATATATATATATATCCTCAATCTCCCTGTAGAGGTTATCTTTTGCTTCTTGGATTTGTTTATGTAGCTCATTGTCAAAGTGATCTTTCACTGTCTGTATTTGTTGTCTAATGTCTTTTTCAAGATTCCAAAATATCTGAATAATGTAAATCCTGAAATCTTTCTCTGTCATTTTTTTCTGCTGTTTCTGATAATTCTTCTAATGATGCATTGTCTTCAATTGTTTGTGGTATTTTCTTCCCTTGACTTTTCATGTTGCTGGTATTTCTTTCCTGCTCTATGGGACTGGAGTGTTATTCTTTTTACCCTATAGATGTGTAGTGCTCTTGTATATTCTAAGATCCCTTCTTTGTGGGGAAGGACAATGTTGACAGTTCCCAATATCAACAATACATCACTTATGTGTAAATTTCTGCTATTAAGACATTTATTGTCTCAATGTCTAGTAATGTTAGATTCAATTATAATTTAAAATATAATCAGTAGTTTCATAGAAGATGTACACTTACTTCTGGTGGTGGACAGAGAACTGGAGGTCAGGTATCTGACATTATGTTAAGGGCGAAAGATGTGAGGGCAATGGATTAATAAAACTTAAGAAATTTGGAGGAGAACTCTAATCAAGAAGTTAGTAGCAGGGGAATAGACAGGAGGTAATTTAGGGGAGACAAGTATGTGGGAGGACAGTAGAATGCATAAAAACAAACACATATATGTGTTTAGAAAATTACAAGAAGTAAAAATAGTAAAAATTAGGAGGTTGAAAGGGAAAGAGAGGGAGGAAGAAAAATAAAAAGGAAGCAAAAAAGAGAAAAAAGAGAGAGAGAAATAAAAAAAGAGGGATGGCTTATGCAATTCCTTTATATTATATTATTATGGTCACTCAGTTCTATTTCATGCAAAGTTCTTGGTTGTGGGGTTGTGGGGACCAGAGATGGAGGGGTAGGGGCGAAAGAAAGAGGATAAAATGGAAGAGAAGAAAACAAAAAACAAAACAAACAAACAACAAAATACTCTCAGAGTTCCCTTTTCTTCTCTTTTCTTTCAGTAGGTGGAGCTGTCTATTCCAAGCTTGGTTCTCTGCCCTCAGGGTGGTGTAGGTAACCAGTGTGAGAAGACTAAAGCTCTTCCTGTCTTATCTGGGCTTCCCTAATCTTGGTCTCTTTGAGTTGCTCCTAAGGTTTTAGCCCCCTTCTCTCTATTGCTTATCAGGTCTCAGCTGGGGGACCTCACGCCCTCCACCTTAGAATCGCACCAGATGGGCAGCTTCCTGGTGGCACTGCTCTCCTGTTCACCTGAGAGCTGATTTTGTGCTGATCGTTTCTATACTGAGTTATTACAGCTGGGGGAGGCGATTTGGAACCCAGGTACCTGTTCAGTCACAGATCTGGCTGGTAACCACACCGACCAAAGATGGTGAGAAAGGTCGAGTCAGTCCTTTTCCCAGTTGGGGTGTCTGGTGAGGTGGGGGGAGCTGGGATGTCCTTGTGCTGTGCCTAGAATGTGGTCTGGGGACCTGCGTGATAACAGAGCATCCTCTGGAGTTCTGCCACTCCGCCGAGGTGCTGAATTGGTGTCTCTGCTCCCCCACTTGAGAGTCGCACCTGTGCTCAAACTGTGGGCTTTGGGACCGGAGCCTGGAGTCTCACCTGAACACAGAGTTCTGCTTGGTGTTCGCAGCTCTGGTGGATTCTGCGAAAATCCGCTGGATGGAGTCCTGTCACATGCACTGAGATGTTGTGTTTCCTCAAGGCAAGACCCGGAGGAGGAGAAGCCACCTGATAGCTTTCTCTGATTCAGGCACAGAGAAGCTAGAAACAGGATCTCCTCTACTCTGCCACCTTGGATCCCAGTCAACCGATTTCTGACAGGGATGCCAAAGTACTTCCGTGGTCTTTCAATAAATGGTGCTGAAATAACAGATATCCATAATGTGAGGGATGAACCTCAAACCTTATTTCAGTCAACTCTAAAATGAACAGGAACCACACACCTAAACATACAACCTAACACTATCCATCCTTGAATTCAAGGTTATAAAGGGCAGCTGCCTATTTTTATAAATAAAGAATGTTTTAGGAACACAGCCATGTTGATGTATTGTGTATAATTGCTTTTAAGGATTATTAAGTGTAATGGTAGTAGAGATAAAAGACTGTACAGGTGTTGATAATTTTTGAAACTGAGGTTGTATACACAGAGTTCAAATACTCTTGGGCCTACTTTCATGACTGTTTGAAATTTCCCATGATAAAAACTTGTTTTTCTTTTTTTAGTCTACCTTCAGATCTACTCTGGGCTATCTCAAGATCATCCCCATAAGCTCCATCACTCTCCTTCCCATTTCTCTCCAGCAAGGCTCAACCAATCCTAGAGTCCCCTGAATGTCCTGTGGAAGCCAGCCATTCATTCTAACATGCTAAGCATAGATGTGACATCATGGTGGTACTGAATGAATATTAGAGAAATATATTATAAGTAAAATTATGGAAGGTTCTGTCTACATACACCCTGAAGTTGAAACTGAACTTACCCTTCCCTAACACTTCTATAAACATGTTAATTAGTTCCTACCTCTTCCTTTCAAAGGAAGACTATGGGACTAGACTGTAGTTCAGTGGTAGAGTGCTTGCCTAGCATGCCTGAAGCCCTGGTTCAATATGTAACACCACAACAAATAAAATAAAAAGGAAGACTGTGACATTTGAAAACTTTCTCAGCAATACATCCTGAAACTTTCTTCAAGAAAAATAAAACTCTTATCAAGGGAGGCATTATTGCTGAATATCTGCTCTATGAGCAAGGTGGCTCATTTCCTTATCACGTAATAATAAAGACAATTAATAAAACACATACCACTTTCCACAGAAAAGACCAGAATGTGCTCCCAACCTTTATCAATCCCCTGGATTCTTTACATACATGAATTACCTTTATGTGTGTGGCTCATCACCATGATGAAAGTGAGTGGGAAATTAAAAAGAAACAGCAAACCAACTACTCTTCAGAGCTATTGTCTGTGACTTGTTGTCTCAAATCAAGTGGTTCTGGCTTGATTTGAGACACCTGCACATTCTGGCCACCTACAGAGCTTTCTTTCAGATTCCTCAATGGCTCAGAGCACATGGCTGCACTGTCAAAGCAGTGAGATCCTGGTAGACATTAGAGATAACCAGCAATTCTGTGCAGAAAGCCTCCCCACTTCTGTGCTTATTAAAGTTACCTTTCACTTTCAAGCTCACACAAAAATATCACTTCATTCCCTCCATTGAAAATAATCATTCCTTTGGCTCTAGTATTTGTTATTGTATTCTGCCACTCTTTAAATGGAAAGGTTCTACAGGGAGTCTGTCTAGCATAAAGTGAGACCCTGTTAAATTTTCAGAGTGAATGGTGATAAATTATGATCAACGAGCATCAGAATTCTTCCAGAATCCCTTCTGGGAATCATCTTTGTTCAATGGTAGTACTAACCCCCTGGGACCAAGAGCAGTTGTAAAGGCCCACATTCCTAGGTCAAGGACATTTGCAGGTGGGAGGTGAAGGGGATGATAATTGAGAAGTTGTTCTATTTTCGGGAGGTGGAGTGGGCTGGTGTTACCCTACGTTCACTGAATAGTGATTCTTCAACTCAGCTAAACTTCAATAACCTGCCAACTTGGGGGCTGAAACTTTTCTACCTGGGCCCATCGGGCTTTCTTCAAATTCAGTCTGAAAGATTTTATCAAAATCATGAGACCAGAGCTATAGGTATTGTCAACCTAATGAGGCTTAAGTGTCACTGTTCCTCACTTGCACAGTTCTAACAATGAAGTAGCATTTCTAAGTTGGCATTTCTGGCAAACTGCTTAAAGAACTCACTGCAGGGAAAAGGATCTAAATCTCAAAGACACACATGTATAATGTGCTGTGATTTATTTACTCATCCTAAATACTCACCTTCACATCTAATTTTGAATTATTTTTCATGAAGAGGGAGACCCCTACACCCAAACTCAATAAGGAGGTGAAGTGAACCCAAAGAAGAAAAGAACAAAACTGATATAGAACAAAAAGCTGCCTGCTGTTTAGAAATGGTCTTGGAATATTCAAAAAACACCTAACACTCCTCCCTTCCCCCAAAGGATCCAAAGAACTCAGTGGATGTCAAAGATCCAAATGACTCAGTGTGGAACCCTCTCCTTGGTCTCCAAGGCAGGGACAGTAGTGAAAAAGTGAAATAAACCAGCACCTGTCTGACTCAAAGAAAAGGACAGTCCTGGTCCACTTGGTTTCCACAGAAGGGGGGCGACCTTTGGAACACCAGATTTTTATCACCCACAGGGTCTTGGGGTATCCTGGCCACATACTCACAGGGACTTACTCTCCTTGTAGCAGTTGGGATCTCCCAGCTTATCAATTCCAATTTACACCCTAACTTTGTGTGCTAAGGTCATGGTTGAAAAATGGTGAATGGAAACAGAAGGGACAGTAATAAGGAAAGGACAGAGAAGAGGTAGGATAGAGAGGCAACAGAGGGGGCACTCAGAAATAACGGCAAGGAGAGTGTCCCTGCACCTTTAGACCCCTCTCCCCTCCCCAAAGTAGTCATCAACCAAGGCCTAGATGAGGTGAAGTGGGTAAAGAAAAAGTAAAAAGGGAACAGCACTTGTTAGTTTCTTTACCTAGGTACTCATCAGAATGAAATTTCAGGAAATGTCACAACACTTACAAAAAGATCCCAGTGGGAAAGACGATTGTGAAGACCCGAAAACCAAGAAGGAAAAGTCAAGTTAACCCGTGAGTATCCTGAGTATCACGAGTATGGCTCTGGTCCGCAGCTGCCTCAGCGACGTCCTCCCGCTCCAACTGCTCACTGATCACCAAGGACCACAGTGTTCCGGTTCCCATAGTGCCTGCTCCTGACGTCTACCGCTCCTGGGCGCCCATCCCAAGGTTCCATCCTCCCGGAAGACCCCGCCCCGCCCGCAGCCGCCTCCCCTCTGGGACCACCGCATGACCCTGTGGCCGCCCTGACCCTGGATGGCAATTGGTCAGCAGCCATCTCTGCAGTCCCCAGCCCAATGCAGCGCCAGAGCGACCACCGCCATCCCACACTCATCCCCGCGCTTCCTCCAGTCTCCAGGACTCAATCTCCCGCCAAATGCATGGCAAGAGAGGGCCAGAGCTCCCTGCCTCCATCCCCACGCATGGCCCTTGGATGCCCTATCAAGCCACCTCCAAGACCACCCTGTCCACATAAGCCCCTCCCCGCCATGCACTGCCAAGTCCCCCAGAGACCAGCCACTGGCCAGAGCAGGGGGGGGGGGGGTGGAACCAGGGCCATCGGCAGATGAGGGCGGTTGTGGATCACAGGCTATCCGCTGTGAAGTGCACTGATCCAGTCCCCCAGAGTCAGGTGGATGCCCTAGAGAATAAGCCTGACAGATCATTTTTTTCCTTCAACTCTTGAGGGCATATTATACTGGTAAAATGTAATCCAATATGAGAACCACTGAACATGTAAAGAAAGACAGAGCAACCTTCTCAGTTCTTAATAAAACTTTATCTTAAAGTTCTAAATCTAAAATGTCAGTGTCTTTATGTCTGTCTGTCTGTCTCTCTCTCTCTCTCTCTCTCTCTCTCTTATATATTTTGTTTGTTTTCATTTTGTTCATGCAGGTATGTAGATATGACTCTAGAAAAGAAGATACTCAGGCTTATTTGTTCTTTCTGATCATAAGGAAGATTTAGGATCATTATTTGATAACAGAAGAAAAAAAGCAAATTTGGCATCATTCTTCTCGCTCCATGATTTCAAACTGTTGCAAGAAAGAACATCTCTTAAAATGATATTCGGTAAGCCTCATAAAAGTTAAAATATTGATTAAGGAAAGCTTGTTGAAATAGTTTCCTAAACTGATAGTTTAATGAGATTTTATTTAACTGAAATAAAGTTATTCTCTGCTCCATTAGTTGAACCCCCGAAATAAATGTAGTATCTTCTTTAGAAACAGTTTTGCTTGGGCTGGGGATGTGGCTCAAGCGGTAGCGTGCTCGCCTGGCTAAAAAATAAATATTAAAAAAAATTCTCTCTCTCTCTCTCTCTCTCTCTCTCTCTCTCTCTCTCTCTCTCTCTCTCTCTCCTCTCTCTCCTCTCTTTAAAAAAAAAAGAAACAGTTTTGCTTTAATTTGTGGTTTTCTTTGTTTGTTTGTTGTTGTTTTTACATGTACTCAATTTGGGGTCTGGAGAATATGCTCAGACAGGAATAGTATCACTTTTTTGATATCCATGTGAGATAGCTATGCAGAGTCTGCTAAAACTGAAATGTCACAGCAATATTGAGACAGACTTTCTAGCATACTAGACCTTACATAAAGATCAATGTCATTGCTGAACAGTCACTGATGAAAGTTCAGGCTTGTGGTACTTTCAAGGTAGCTATCCATAAAAACCAAACTCAAATCCAGCTGAAGTATGATGACTCTGAAGCCTTACTTGCCCCAGACATCTTAATACAAAAGAGGTGTTTCTATTTCCAACACAAATATTATCATACAATTCTCAACTATTTCTTCAGCAATGAATGATTTAAAAAATTGTGAGACACATGGGAAAATGAAGTTAAAACTATTGATTTTAAAGAGCTAAAGCAAGCAACATATATAGAATTATATATTATGATGAATTATATATGTATGATGTCTAAGGATTCTAGCAGGAAGGTGATCAATATACATGAACAGATGTGGATTTGCAGCAGGAAAGTGGAAATTGTTAACAGTCAGATGGAAACTCTGTAAACACAAATCACAATATTAGTGATGAAGAATTCTTCAGTGGGCTCAACAAAATACTACACATGAACATAACAGAGAGAAGAATCAGAGCCCTTGAAAAAGGTCAATAGAAATTAACTAAACAGCAGCACAAAGAGATTCATGAGTACAATCATTGATAGCTGAGTTCCCAGTAGCTTGGGGCATCCCCAAAAGCAATGTCAAAGAGTTTACTGCAAATATGATTGGGATTCCAAAAGACAAAATGGAAAGGGAAGAGAACATGGCTGAGAGCTTTCTGAAACTACTCGAAGACAACAAACCACAGATCCACAAGTTCAGAGAACCTGAGCAGAATAAATGCAAGGAAAACACACTCATGCACATCATATGCAACATAATAAAACCTAATATAAAGTAAGCATTTTGGAGGCAACTAGAGAAAATGTTACATATGAAGAATTAAAAATAAAAATAGGAGCAGTTATTTATGGAAACTCTACAAGTGAGATAAAATAGAAAAACATCTCTAAGATATTGAATAGAAAATGGCAATTCCAAATTCTTTACCTAGTGACAATGTTTGTAAATAAATGTAAATACAGAGTTTTTAAAATTGTTATTTTATTTTTTATTAGAGCTTAATGGTTACACATAGTTTCTGGGTTCATCCTGATAAACTCAAACACGAATGAAAATCCATTTCAGTTCATGATCTCCATCTCCCCTCACACTTCCGCTCCCCTCTCTTCCTCTATACTACTAGCCTTCGTTTTACTTGTCTATTAATTGTAAATACAGAGTTTTACAAATTATAAAAACAATGAAAACCAATATTAATGGATTAAATGTAATCCAAGAAAAAATATGGTTTTTTTCTGGGAGGTACAGAATGATCCAAAAAATTTATATAGATATGCAAATGTTTAAGTACAGCCAGGAAATTTTTGATGAACATTGTAGAAAGACTGAGCACAGTAGAAATAAGACATAATTCTTGTGATTCTTTAGTTTGTAATACATCATTATATCTGTGCTTGAGTGGGTCAACAGGCCCAAAGAATTGGGAGAGTTGCAAAATAAACAGTCATATATTGTTATCAAACTTACAATTTCTTCATGAGTTTGGAGACAAAGTCTATCTTCTGTTTAAATTGTTTTGGGAAAATAGGTCATCCTTTTTTCAGAAAAATACTTTGAACCCATAATTCACACTACATAGATCTTAAATTTTTACAGAAATTTATACAGATACATATGAAGGTCAAATGACACACATTTAGAAAAATATTTAGATAAGGAGCCATGTCGATAGATGTGAAGATACACACAGGCAATCACACATACATCCCTCCTACCATAAAGTAAAATGTTGTTGACTACAGTCAAAAATTCTTTTCAAAAAAATCCCATAAAAGGTGTTAAAGCAAATCACAGAATGAGAAATGACACTGACACATCATATAACACACAGGAAACTCATATCCTTTATATTTAAGGAACACATAAAAATCAAGAAAAAGACAGAATATGAAAGAAAAAGACATCACAAAACATGAAAAAGAACTAGTGTACAAACACATGAAGAAGTGTTGCACCTAATTTATTTGAGAAAAATGCAAATTAATGTCTCAATAAGATACAACACATTACCATATACAGTACAGCCCCTGTACTTCAAAATGTGAGCAATTTTGGTGTGGAAACCATCATATTATGCAAGAAAGACTCTGAGGTCATGGCTAACCTTATGTAGAAGGACAAGATTCACTTCCTCTAACCTAGGAAGTCCATTCCTAGGGGCGTTACACAAGGGAATTGTGCATGTATACACACACACACACACACACACACATACACATTTCAAAATCAACTGATTTATATTTCAGAAAAGGTAAACCTGAGAATTTATATATTTATCAATAGTATAATAAACAAAGTCATTTTATTATATACAATATATATATTTCCAACTACACAATGAAATAGAAGAATCTTATTGATATCTTTTTGGAAATGAAGCAAAGTACAAAAGAAGACATGCAATAAGATCTGATTTATCTAGAAAGAAGGTCAAACTAACTTACATTATTTCAGACATCATTTGTATATGATATAATCCACGAGGAATTCAAAAGTTGTGATAATGGTTGTCTCTAGTAGGGTAGTCAGAGGTTGAAATACACTCCTTGGGGTTTTAGCAATGCTCAATTTATGTTTCTGGGGTGTGATTTTTGTAATTTATATGCTTTATATTTGATGTACTCCTCTGAATGTGTCATATTTCATAATTTTGAAAAACAGAGAAGGGGATATAATTCGTCAGAATCTTGCTTTGAAAAGGATCAAGGGATTGTGTTATAACTGATTGAGATATAGGATCAAGAGAAGTTTCAAGATACTTTTGGCTCATAGAAAGGCCCTCTCCTATAGGTTCATAAAGAATATAACCTTGGTTTTCTTAAATACAGTTTATATTGTTACACTTTAAACTTTTTTGTTGTTGTTGTTTCAGTGTAGAATGTAAGATCTGGTTCTGATTTGGTCTCTTTCTAAGTTTGCCATGCAGTTGTCTCTTTCTATTTAGAAGTCCACCTTTATTCTCCATACTTCCTATAGAGTTTATTTTGGACTTTCTATTCTGTTCCATTGGTGATCAATACATTCAAGAGTCATTATCACATTTTTAACCTTTATTTTTAACAATGTATCTGCTTTTTGTGTTGAGTACTTTTATGTTGTTTTCACACTGTGCTTTTGGTTTTCATTCTTTCAGTAATTCTCTCTAAATTTTAACATATTATTTACTATTATTTTATTAAGCATGACAAGAAAGACAATATCAAAATGGTTATTAATGTGGGGTCCAGATTCAAAAGGCTCCTGTGGTATTGCCTTGAGATGACATAATTATCTTCAGTGCCTTAAATTTAATAACTTTAATAATAGTCCCACTAATAAAAATAAAAATGTTTTAAGTAATGATAATTACAATAAAGCAATACTTCATGTTCATAGGATTTTGTGAGCAATAGATGTGTTATTACAGGGACCACAACTGGCACATCGTGAATCCTGAAAAAATACTAGCTGCTATTACAAACTACTTACGATGCTAAGAAATAAAGAAGTTGTACATGTTTACTATTGCTGTTGTAACAATCAACCACCAACTAAGTGACTCAAAACAATAATAGTGAGATCTGAGTTTCTAAAAAACATTTCAGTAATAATAAATTAAAATGCTCAGAGAAAATGGCACATGTGGTATAGAAGCTTCTATTATATGACAACATAGAACTTGAGAAATGTTGGAAATAAACATTTACTCAGGACGCTCAGTAAAATTATCTCTTAAAATATGCTAGAAAGGGCTGGTGTTGTAGCTCAGTGGTAGAGCACTTGCCTAGCACTTGTGAGACCCTGAGTTCGATCCTTAGCATCACATTAAGATACATAAATAAAATAAAAGTACTGTATCCATCTACAACTACAAAAAATAAAAATAAATATGTTACAAAAAGAAAGAAAGAAAGAAAGAAAGAAAGAAAGAAAGAAAGAAAGAAAGAAAGAAAGAAAGAAAGAAAGAAAAAGAGCAAGGGCCGGGGTTGTGGCTTAATGGTAGGGCCCTTGCCTTGCATAGGTGATGCACTGGGTTAGATCCTTAGCATCACATAAAAATAAAAAATAAAAACGGTATCATATCCATCTACAACTAAAATAATATTTTAAAAAATACAAGCTTATACCCTACAATTCTGGAAATCAGAAGTCTGCGAGGCTAATCTCAGGCATTAGCAAGTTTGTGATTCATATGAAAACTCCAGGAGAGAATCTATTTCCTCACTTTTCATTATACTTAAATGATTTAATCATTTAATTTCATGATAATAAGATCAGTGGGGTCAGAAATACATAGTCTAGTCTTAGTAGTTCTAAAAAACTGTCCCTGTTCATCTTTCAGTGCCTTTTCTTGTCATTTTGTATCCAATGACACAGTTCTATTCAAGGTGACAGAGTATGTGGGGACACATGGGAGCCAAGGATGCTGGTGGGAAGGAAAGTTTGTGGACCACTGGTGGAAGCAACTTGCTCCTCTAGAGTTTTCTAAGGGGAAGACCTCTTATTTGGTGGGGAGATACTAGAGAAGTGTTAGTGAGCTAGATGACAGATTATTTGTAGTGTGGTCTAGACTAACAGTATAAATGGTGGGAACTTTGGATAAGCAGATTAAATATGGTATGACCCAGGTTTAAAAGTGTGTTGAAGATGAGTAGTAATGATATAGAAAGTTGTTCTTTCCAACTATGCCATTTCCTCAGGTGTAAAATATATGTTATTTTCTGTTTTGTGGTCTGCATAGCTCACAAAGTTTCCTATAGAGTATTGCTAAACAAATGCTCAGCCAGTGTGCTGGTACCTTATAGAGTAGAGGTCAAGTCTAGAAACATAGCTGAGCAGACCTTTGCTGATACAAGAAGTTTAGAAAAATAAAAATCTCAAAGAACAGAAGAAGAAGTACAGATATTAACACTAATGTGCTTTTCTTTTGTATATAAGTAAAACACATTTTGAGCAACTAAAAAATAAGTGATGCACTTCTAATATCTCCGCACTGGAAATTCTTTACATAATTAAGTAGTTATAAGGGATAAAGAAACAACTTTGTGGTGTATTCCTACAATTTTTAAAACTTTTATTGGAGTTAAACAAAACAAATAGAAAGACATAGCAAATTGTATTTTAATTCTAGTTTTAAAGAAATTCCTAATCTCCTGATGGAAATTTAAAAGCTTTCCCCATAGAATTTAACTACTGTGAAACATTTTTAAAAAGAGTTAAAACCATAATATATTTATGGCTTAATAATATTTTATAGTTAAAACTATGTATTAAAGATACATTCATTTAATCAATATTTTTAAATAATCAACAGGCTCTCACAAAAGACTGCAAAGGTTATGATGATTTAACTTTCACATATAGAAAGTATAAAACTAAATGAGCATCATCAGAATTTGGGCACATTACACATTACTTATGCCTATTATTTATGAGGTCTAAAGGATTTTAAATAATACATAAATATTAAGACCAATGTTTTCTATTATAAAATTCTCTGAGTTATGAACTAACTCAGGTGAGGATGAATGCAAAGGAAAAGGCTTTCTCTTTAGCCCTTAAGCACATGACACAATTTCAAAGTAGTATTTCCTTTCATCCTCTAGAGATGTCCATCTCATCATAACATTATTTGCTTTAAGCTTGGAATTTCTCCATGCAGAGGTCAACTAACAATGCTGATGATTTTCACCATTGCTCATAGAAGAGCAGCCTTCACCCAGTTGAGAAGGGCACATTGTTTTAACTTTACCACTGGGGCCTCCTTTTGATGGCATCTAGCACTGGGCCAGCAGCAAGAGTGATGCTGAACAGAGGCCAAAACCTAGAACAATTTCCATTTGACTGTGCATAACATCACCTAGGTAACTTGTCATACCTAGAGACAAAATGAAAGATTAGGCAAAAGGCTTTGGGATTGTTTAAATGTTCATTGTCCCACATTTTCTAGTTTCTCATCTTCAGTGAAAAGAAATAGGAAGAGGAAGCTCTGATGTTTTCAGTACGTTAGAGTATGATACATGAATCACTAGCACGGTGGAGATGCTGGATCTGATCATGAAACCTGGTGATTCGAGCTTCAGGGATCATGTCACCCCTTTCCTGAGAAGTAATAAATAAAAACAATAAAACTTAGCAATAAGCAAGGTCAGCCTCATTCTGATTGCCTACACCACTGACTTGTCCTTACTACCTTTAATGAGCAGAAACAATAGACATTTCCATATTTTTCTTTTCCACTCAGGTAGGTCCATGCTACTTCTATAGTTAGTCACATTCCTCTCTCTCTAGTTCCAGAAACATCCAGTCCCTGGAATGTTGGGGTCTGTAGAATACCATCCCAAGGCTCGCTTTTCACCTACGCTACCCAGTTTCCTTGAGTAATCTTAGTCACAACTTGACTTCAATCCTCTTTTCCATCTTTAGGAAAATATGAACCGTGTTTGTAAGAGAAGAAACTGACTCAAAAACAGAATATCTAGGTGATGTGCAGTCAGGCGAGGTCTGAGCCTTAGATGAAGGAAATGGTCCAGGTCACTGAACTATGGAGGGAGAAGTACAAGAAAAGAATGAGGGGATCAAACACCAGAGTTTGCCCATAATGCCTTTCAGAAAAGAGCTATAATCCCCAAATATCCACAGATTCCATGGTAAGCCAGGGAAAATATCGGGATGTTGTCTATCTTATGAGGTGTTCCCACAGGAATTCGCCAAAGAATCTAGGGAGCAGCAACACTGAGGATACCACTAATGGGAAAGGCAGTTTCAATGCCTCACAAGGGTG
Source organism: Spermophilus citellus (assembly GCF_964194105.1). Taxonomy (NCBI): domain Eukaryota; kingdom Metazoa; phylum Chordata; class Mammalia; order Rodentia; family Sciuridae; genus Spermophilus; species Spermophilus citellus. The sequence continues at coordinate 62,119,340 of NC_138191.1, read as the reverse complement.
TGAGATACTCACATTTAGTTATCTCCTCGGGGCATCGCTAACCTCATATAAAACTGGGGACACAACAGCTCTGCTTCACAGCAAATAGATTAGATGAGAGAATGCATGCAGAGGGCTTTGAACAGTGCTTGGGAGAGAAGAACTCCTGCTTATTGAGTGATGATAAACTACAGGACTTGGTGAAACAAGCACTGTAAGTTCAAGGCCATAAGAACCAGAGATGACCTAGGCAAGGACAACAGCAAAGACAAAATGCAAGATGAAATTGATGTAACAGGTATAATCAGGACAAAGGATTTTCATTAACAAATTAACAGAAAAGGCTAATCACTGTGGGACAGAAATGCCTTGCTATAGATTTAATAATTTATATTCTTATTCTACTCCACTCACCATTCTAAATCCAAATATTAATGTACTTGCTTATCACAATAACTTCACAAATATGTCTAACCCCCATTTATATTCTATGCAAAAGGAAAACGGGCACAGAGGACATAGATAACTTGCTTACACCATGTATTTGGTAACAGTGGAGCTTGGATGCACATCCAGCATTCTGATTCCACAGTTCCTGCCCCGAACCACCCTAGTACTCTTCATCTCCCCTCACTGTTTCATGCTCTCATCCTTATAGAGAAAAGACAGAAACACAACCCTAGGCTGAAACAACTGATTCAATACCTGGAGCAGATGTGCCGAATTCCTGTGTTGCTGTGCCAAAATGTTTGCTATTTCTATTTCCATTTGTCTTATTTGCTGCTGATGGAGTCTCTCCTTCTCCTCCATCCTTTGCTGCATCTGCCTACGAATCACCTCTGCACTTTCTGCTTCAGCCTTGGCAGCCTCTGCTTTCACACGTGCCTCTGAGGAGAACAAGGAAAAAGATAAACCTTCTAGGACAGCTCTATCGCTCCTTAGGGCCTCCCATTCTCATTCCTTATTGTTCCAACCCACACAGAAAATTCCTGCCGTTGTTTTTCCTTCCAGATAACCATACTGCAACTGATCCTGCCATACTCAGATACCACCTGTGGGGACAAGAAGCCTCTTTGTCCGTCTTGCTCTAGGTGAATAATCTCAGCTAGGTCAGGATACATGAATTTCAAATTTCTGGACATTTCTTGTCTTTCTTGCATTACTTCTGTTCTCTTCTCACCTTCCATCTCCTTTTCCTTGGCTGTGAGAGCCTGGTCTGTCTGTAGAACAGCGTTACACACAGACTCTTTGGACTTTAAATACTTTTGTAGAGCTTCCTCAGCCTAGGAACCCCCAAAACACAGAGTAAGATCCAGGAAATTGTGTTTATCGATGTGATATAATTATATTTCTTGTTCTATCAATCATCTTTTCCTCTTAGAAGGCATTCTGCCTGCACCTGATGGAGATATCCATCAAGCCTCTCCACAGGTGAGGTTCAGAACCTAGCTGGGCCTATCAGAGCACCCAAGGCCACTTGATGAAAAGAACTCCTTCACAGAAGGAAAAATACTGCAAGTTGAGTGTTTTAAAGACTGGTAAGGATGCTGGGAAAGACATGTTCTGTTCCCGGAGGATTGAGGCACTAAGAGGAATTGAACTTTTATTCAGTTGTATCTTATTGGTTGTCATGTGGGCAAGTCTATTTGAAAATGAAGCCAATTATCAGGAAAATGGAGCAGAATAATGAAACAGGGGTTGGAAAGGAAAAGGAAAGGAAGACAACTGAGGATACTGTTTGAACTCTAGAAAGTATTCATATTAAAAACTTTTGATTTTAGATATATAAACCAATTATAGTTTTTCTTAAATAAGTTACAATAATTGGAATTCTGTTCTGTATAGCCAAAAATGGTCCCTTTGTTGCAGTCAGTACTCATGTTTGCAATAGAATTCTGGTGATTATGGTGATGGTTCAGTTTAATTCCACAGCTATCATTAGCACACCCACATCCTGTGCTAAAATACCAACACCAGGTACATAATTCCCAGGCATGCTCATTCAGTTACAGAGTAACTCAGAGGCAGAGACATAAACTGCACCTCTGTTCCTATGTGCACGTCCTGTCCTCAATGGGTTTTTTAAACAGGCACCTCAGCATTTTACATAATTAATAGATAGAATCCTGGGAAATACCTGTATTCCTTTCCTGGGCTGTTGATGATACTTTGTCATTAGCTCCTTTGTCTTCTGAAGGTAGAGATTATGGCCTCCTGGCTTAGAGTAAAGTCCCTGCTTCACTGCTTCTTCCAGAGGACCAAAAATATCCTGAAGTAAAGCTGAGCAACAATCAGAAGAGGCTTTCTCATTCTGCTTACAAATGTCATTCTGCTTTGCATCTAGTAGGGTCTTCAAAGGGAAAGAACCCACGGAGATATTAGCAACACCTCAGTCTTTCTGAAATTTATTTTTAAAGAGATTCTCTATTTATTTAAGAAACTTCAGAGAATATAAGCAAGACTATACCCTTCCCAGCAAATCTGAAATAGTTACAAGAATGATAGTCTATAAAATATGGCATTTATTTTTGGGTATAAAATTTCCTGAAACCCCTCTCTTGCATTTCTGCTTTAGATGTGATCTTATGTCCACAGACCTCTAAACTTAAATCCTCATTTTAAATGCAGCCTACTCTTTTTCAGCATTTTTAGTTTCAGTATTTTTCTACCTTCAAGAAGTAGAATTGAATAATTAGCTGGAATGACGTCAACTTCCTCTATTAATCCTAGATAGCTCATACTTTAGCAGATCCAAATGACAATTCTCTCTGCTTAATAAAAAGATAAAACATGACTTTGTAAATACAATTATTTTTTTCTTTTCACATTTTTATTGGTTCATTGTAGTTGTATATAATGATGGGATTTGTTTTATGTATTTAAACATGCAAAGAATACAACAATATATTTGGGCAATATTATCCCCTGTAAATACAATGTTTTAAAGGAATGAAATCAATTCAAATTTAGCTCTTGAGTGTAACATGGTAAAGTGGAGCTGTGTGCATAGAGGAAAACTTCAGACCCTAAAGGGCCCAGGTATTTACATTTTGTTTACAAATGAAAAGTGACCATATGTACACATAGGCAAATATCATTATTTTCTAGTCTAATAGGAATTGTTTTTCTTAAAAAAAGTCTTATTGTGTTATTCACAGTAATATTTTTCCTTCTGTTAACCCTAAAGCACATGAATTAGAATAAAACACACAATTACCTCTAATTCCTTCTGGAAACTTTGGTCCTCATCCTTGAAACAGTTCTTTTTGAAGATTTCTATGGCCTCTCTCTCACTGGCTCTGTGCAGGTCCAGTAGCTCCTGGAGGGTCTCTGTGGGCAGCTGCACCTTCTGGCCCATCAGCTGGTCATAGTGGGCAAGTGCCCTTTTTATTGCAGCTGCATTCTCTCTCTGGGCCAGGGTCAGGACTGCGTTCTCCATGCAGGACAGATCTCCACTTCTGATAGCATTGACATAGGTCAGCACCAGGTTCTCTAAACCTGCACAGAGGAAGAGATCCTGGTGTTATTTGCATAAAAAGTCAATGAAACAATTGACTAATTGATTAACTAATGTCAATTAATTCTGAAAACATTTATTCAACAACTTTCTGACCAGTAGATAACTTTCTTTAGGAAATTGTGAGATTAAGAAGACAGGTGTTTCCTTCTTTGGGAAAAGAAATAGGGGCTAAAGAAGAAAATAGGGGAAATGTCTGGATATATGATTGTATGATTTAAAAAAATATTTTTATTAGTTGTTGATATTTTTTTTCTACTTATTTGTATGTGGTTCTGAGAATCAAACCTAGGGCGACACACATGCTAGGCAAGCGCTCTACTGCTGAGCCACAACCCCAGCCCCAAGATATATGATTGTATGATTTTAATCCTTCTCCATAGAGAAATAAGCAGATGATCTTATAAAATCATGCACATTCATGTGATTGGATTTTTTTGCCTCTTTAATCCTCCTTTTATTTCCCTCTGCCTTGGATTTCCATTTTCTTCAAAATTTCCTCTTCTCTCATTTTTTTAAGTATTTAAGTTATCATATTAAGTATGATAGATACCATTCTCTGAAAAGAAGCAAATTATACAATTTAGACCAATTGTCCCTTATTCTGTGTTGGAACTTCCTGGTTTTCCTTCTTTTTCATTTGTTCTCTACTTCCCTCAATAATGCAACAATCATTTACAAAGTTATGAAACCTGAAGTTGTTAGGTAAAGGTAGAGCAAGAAGTCTGACCGGATATCTTTAGAGGGTCTAGTTCGATACTGGACCTTAGTTCAATACTTGTAGCAAGCAAGTTCCATTTTCACAGGGAACAGGTATGTGTCACTATATCTACCAAAATTGTGACACACCACAGGCATCTAATTTATTTGTTGAACAAATGCTGCCAACCTACAGGGAGTAATCTAAATGAACAGGGGAAGACTGAAAGATAAAATATCTAACTTCATCATGTTCCTATTTCATGTAAGCTTATAGGCATTACTAAAACAAATACTAGAAATACTTTTTGTATTCACTATAGCTTTTGCAAACGTGGTGCATATGATTTGCACACTGGTAATTGTTAATGCAATGTTGACCCAAGGACCTTCTTACATGTTAATAATTATGTTGAATAGAAGGGAAATCCTTAAAGAGATACTCACAAGGCCCATTGACCTTGATGCCTCCTGGAAGTGTCTTGATCTTGGACTTGTTGAAGATGTGGGAAGAGAATTCTGCCATTCGTTGCACAAACTGAAAACTCAGCTCATCCTCCTTCAGTGTCTCTAGCTGGGAGACCTTCTTCTGGTGAGTGGGTGAGTCAAAGACAAAGCACTTCTTTGTTGGAAAGAACTTCTGAATACACAGACGAGGCAAATTGAAACTTTGAGTTCTTTGATCACTACCTGGAGAAGAAAAAACAGTATTTATTTTCTTTAGAATTTACATTCACTTTAATCTATTCTCCTCAAATATATGCCCTTTCCCTGGTGTTACTCAACTTATTATGTCATCATATACCGTTAGAAAAATATTAAGGATAACTAATCAGGGGAAAGAAAAAAGGAAAGAATTTTTCCCAAAAACAAGGGAGTAATAAATTTTGATATTAAACATATTACTTCATTTGAAATTAATAATATTCATTATTTATTTTTTAAAACAGCTAGGTGGATAAATAGGGAAAATTATACATTTAGCCTTCTACCCAAAAGAGATCATTTCTTGGGTTACTTTCCTTCTTCTTTCCAAAACCAAAGCATTTATTTACCTTTCTTCATCTTCAGTGAATTCTCCAGGTATTCATCTGCTGTCATGAGTTGTCCATCTCTTTCCAGGCTTAGGTAGAAGTCTCTTAGAGTCCACACCAAGTCTGGAAAGAAGTTTCCAATGTCATCAGCATCTTTCACTCCATTGTCAGGCAATGTCCTTGCCCTGAGTATATCTGTCAGTTCTGTCACATTGCTGAGATGATTAAGGAAAAGTAGAAGAAATAGCACAGCATCTAAGCCTATATTTGATTTCATGTTTCCTAAACCTGCATTTTGCATTTGGCAACTAACAAATCAACATTTCATCATCAGTGAATATGAGGGCTCTTGACTGTACATCCAGTGTCTACCCATTTTCATTTGGGGGATTTACAAAGTTTCACAGACTTGCAGCTGATGAATGGTGTTCTCTGTGGCTTTGGTGCCATCCTGAACCTCACAAGGATACTGCAGTAGGTCAATAGCCCCCTGGTCAATTTTGTTCATGGTATTGTATACAAAGGTGCTGCTCAGAAGGATTACCAGAGCAAAGATCTGGGTATCATTCTTATCATCACCCTAGAAGTCAAACAAATTTAAGTCATGTCAAATGGCATTTCCAAATGAACTATCATTGAAAATAAGATTCTGATATACAAGTGTTAAGCAGGGAAAACACAAGTGATCAAACACATGAACTTCCATAGTTTTCTCATTGATAATTTTACCCTAAAGCATACATTTCTAACTCCAGAGTCCCACTTATAGCCACTGATAGATAATTGCAAAATTAATAGTCAATGGGGTAACCAGAATAGTTAAAATCAAGGTTTTCCGGGTACTAAAACAAAATCAGCCTATGTGAACAATACATATATCTATTTTATCAAATAATTATTATCCACAAGGGAGTTCACATTACTGATCTTATCTAATTTTAATGCTGTGGGATGAACTCATAATTAATATCTCCATTTTGTAAGGAAACTGAAGCTGAAGTTTTGGATTACTATCTTTGCATCTTGGTAGGTAAATCAAATGTAAAAATCAAAACATAAAAAACAAACAGTGGACATTCAAGAGAAAGTTTGGTTAGTTGTAAAAACCAGCTCATGAGAGTCAACTGTGTACATCTCTTCTCAAGTCTGAGTTTAGTGACTTCGCTTGAGTAGCTTGTAATTAATTATGATAGGAATCTTTATGGAATGGTCAAGTTGTACAAATCCAATTCATTTTCTTCTGTGAACTTGTTGCTAAATACTTATTAGAATATAACTAGAGAAGACCCATGCAGTAAAAAAGGATCCATGTGTCTACTTTTCCTATGATGAGTTGGATAAGACCAAAAAGAATATAAAAAATTTAGGGAGACTCACTCTTCTGTCATGGTCAGAAAGCAAAAAGTGCCAGAGCCCTGATTTGAACAGAAGTTCATCTCATCCTGTGCCCACTACTAACCATATAATCTTGTAAAGTGAGTTTATTTGCACCATTTTTATATACCTGGGAACTACTAAGCAAAAACATCAATGTAGTTCTAATACTCATTCTGCATTTTAGGTATATTTTCTCACTTCAGGCTTCCAAACACTATTGAAAATATAAACAAAAAAATGAGGGGCAATATAGTCAAGTAAAAGTACAAATTTATAAAAACAAAATGAAAAACTGCTTGTACAAAACATGTTCAGTGATAAGGAGTTTAATCATAAAAGAATCTTCTGTCCTTACCTTCTCTACATCACCCAGGCCTTCGGTGTCCAGCAGAACTAAGGTGTGGCCTGGCTTCTCAGGTTGAGGCACACACCACATCCAGATTCCCTTGGTGTGAGACTGCACCATGGAGCCCACAGAGAAGCCTGCAGAGGGGAGTGCAGGGGTCGTCACAGAGAAGGGGATCTAGAATTCGTGTATTTTCTTGATGATTCAGTTAGGGTTTAAGGAAAGCAAGATAAGAAAACAGCAGAAAATACAATCTTCATTACAATAGAGAAATGGGGAAATAAAGTCAAATTCTGTAAGTGGAAAATTTTTATGGTTTTTATAATAATATGCAAGTAAATTTTTAAAAGTTTATAATTATGCATATGGACCATCTTATTATCCAAAGTACACGTATGAAGACAGGAATTGGTGTGAATATACTTTGTCTACAATCAGAGATATGAAAAATTGTGCTCTGTATGTGTAATAAGAATTGTAATGCATTCTGCTGTCATATATAAATAATAATAATAATAATAATTATGCATATGGAAATTATTTCATTGATCTCATTCTGTATTAGGGGAATATATTGTGTTTCTCCCTGAAAGACATTAAGATCAACATTTTTAAAAAGTTATATGTCAGGGACAGAAACCTTCCCTTTATCTCCCCAAGTTAAAAGACCCAGGTGTGGCCCAAACACTGGTTTTCACTGTCCCTCCTTGGCACTGTCTTTTTCCCCTCCATCCCCATGCTGGACGCCCATAGTGTGGTGGACAGAGGGCTCAGCAGAGCTCTGTTGGTGGCACTCACCCTTTTTCTTCCCAGCCAGCTGGTTCATCAGGTAGGATTTGCCTGTGCTGCAGAAGCCCACGATGGCCACCACCACCATGGGCTGCGTGATGGCCGACAGGATCTGCAGGGCTTCCTGCTTGACCACTAGCTGCCCCTCCATGTTCTCCATGAGGCACACAGGGCCGGGCATGTAGTCTCTGAGGCCATATCTGGGATGTTCCTTAGTCTTCAAGGGAAGAGGTAGGATGAGCAGCAATTTCTACTCTTTGAGCAGAGAAAGCCGTTTTGCTTACTGAACCTGAAAACATAACTATTCCCCAGCATGGTCTCTTTCTGAAGAGGTTAAAAAACAAAATATAAACAAAGATTATCAAGAGCACCTCGGTAAAGTCGGTCCTAGGCCTGCTATCAGTTACCTTGCTTATTCTTAAATATTTGGTGGACATAGAAAAATTTATTTCCTTAATCTTACCTACTGGTTCTTTGTATCTAACTCCTTCCCCTGGATTTTGGTTTACTTATATTCCTTTTTTTATGTCCCTAGCTTGATTATTTGCCAAATATAAATTTTTGTATTTCTCTTATTTAGGTCCATGTCCAAAGTGAATTGCATTGATTCTAAGCCATTATCTAGCATTAAAAATAATTTGCAGGTGCTTATTTCTTAAAGCTGTACTTTTGAAGTGCTTTTTTACTTAGTTAATAAATCCCTTTATTGAAACAAATGTTCAAAGCATGATGATTTTTCCTGCTATATGAGCGGAAGACAAAACTTCTTTTATTAATGTTTAACCAATTTCTACTTCTGTTCTTTAGTTCCTGTAATCTGAGGAGTCTCTGATAAAATATTTTTAAGCAAATCCTTGCTTTTCTGACTTGTCATGCTGTTAAGAAGAGTTTTCTGCCATTTTACAAAACTAAAAATTCACTATCTGTTTGACTTTATTTTCATGGACATCTTAAAATGAATACTTCTGGACTCTTGTTGTAGCAGACTATATAAGCTGTGGATTTCTTTGTTGTTGTTTTTGTTGTTGACAACCATAAAGATCCATTCTCTCCCTTTCTCATAGCCAAAGCCCTGTCAATCCTCTAGATGAAAGACAAAACAGAAACTGCTGCTTGGAAACAATAGTAGGAAGTCACAAATTGCCTTCACACATGGCACAGCTCCAGGGCATGGAAGTCAGGGAATGCTTGTACTGCAGACAGGGGCAATTTTATGATGAATTTAGAAGCTTAGATGTCAGGTGTCTTTCCATTTTAATGTACTGCTAATGCAATATTGGCACCTTAGATTAGTAGAATTCTGGCTGCCTGACTTACATGTAGCAGAGGCAAGAATCATATTTAGATTAGAAAAATGTGGCAACTCCCAATTATAATCTACACTAATTAGCTATAAAAACAGAAGTTATATGACTAAATCTGTATACAAATATTCTGAGCTTACAAACTTCATGCTTTCGAGTGAATTTACTAATGTGGGAGCTAACAGCTTTAAGGTTTTGGACTTTCTTGTGAATAGCATTAGCATGTGTATTAATAATAGTGCTTTATATATTGTTCCCAGGTGTTCTCTGCGTAACATCTTTAGTGCACATCTTTGAGTATTTATAGTGTTCGAGCCACACTCATACTGCTGCTCTGCAATTTACATCTCAGCCTGAGTGTGTCTCTGGGATGCATTCTCTCCCACTCTAGTAGAGCCCAAGACTTTTATAAATGAAAACAATGTAAGAGTGGATCAAAACACATAGAAATCAGGGCTGAGGGTGTGGCTCAGTGGTAGAGCACTTGCCTAGCATATGTGAGGCACTGGGTTTGATTCTCAGCACCACACATAAATAAGTAAAAAATAAAGGTCCATTGACAACTAAAAAATATTTTTAAAAAGCACATAGAAAACAAATGCACATTTGGATTTGTAGTGAGTTAAATTTAATTTTCAATCTCTCAGCCCTGTAACTGGCTATCACATTGGCATTTCACTCAATTCTTTAAGCCTAAAGTGGAAGTAATGTTTCCTAAAGTGGAAGTAAATTACTCTGTATTTATATCAGTACAGCTATTATTTTAAAAAAGAGGTTTGCAGGAGAGAGAGAAAAAGTTCAAAGAAGAAAAATGCCAAGAAATAAAAGAAAATGCTAAGAAGTGTTGTTGATAGATTTTTCTGGAAGAAAACAATTCTTTTTTAAATCCATGTTAGTCTATCTTGGGTTTTATGTTTTATTGTTGCTGTTTTTATTACATTTGCTTTTGATTTATTTTGTGTAGTTTTGTTCAAAGTTTAGAGGGAGAGGAAAAGGCACTGATCAAAGAGATGCGTGGAAATCAAACAAACATGAGACTCATTAGCATGTGCTATGGAAAGAAGTTGAGAGGAGGAAGGAGTTCCAAGGAGTGACAAAATTGCTAGACCAATATTGAGTTTGGAAATTAAATCTAATCCACAATAAGCCCAAATGTGCATTTGTTTTCTATGTGTTTTGATCCACTCTTGCATCTTGTACATTTATAAAAGTCATGGGCCTCTACCACAGTTGGAAAGAATGCATCCCAGAGGACAGCAATATGGAGCTGTTGAATTAAGTGATCCTAACAGCAGAGACACTAGAGTAGAAAAAATAGGAACCAACACAAAGGGGACTAAGGAGATTGCAGGAATGGATGGCATGGGGGTTTAGGGGGCAAGCCAATATGATAACAATATATTGCTGTTTTCAAGAAACCGCTTCATTGTTCATTCTGGGTTTCAACTTTTCCTTTTTCTTTTCTATTTTCTCTTTTCTTTTTTTGTCCTTAACAATGCCAGCAAATATTTATGTTGGTTGACTTTTTCATTCATTGCTCCCTCATGAAAATAATGAGAACTTCTTAAAATATTCAGGCTACAGTTTAAACAGCAAAACTAGGTGTTAGTAAAGACAAATGTCACTTAGTGACAATTATATGATGGGACATAAGGTGGCAGAAGAAGAAAAACAGTATTAAGACATTTTGAACCCTCAGTTACTCCCCACCGCTATTGTGTCTGATTCAGCAGGAAACAAACTTAGCAGACACTTAATGAATTCTGCTGTCTATGTGGCTACACCACAATTTAGTCTTTACTAGATCCATTATGTAGCATGTCAGGCAGAATGCCACGCTATACTGGATAAAATGTTTTAAGATCTACCGGAACCTTGCAAATCTCTTCCCACCCTTGCCCATGTCCTTACCTTACCTATAAAATCTGGAGCAAAGATCTTTTGGAGCCAGTAGAAAAGCTGCTTCCAGAAGTACTTGGTAAGATTAGTCCCAACAGCTGAACTTTAGTTTAGCTGTGATGAATTCTGATGAGCTCTTCCCCCAATCCTGGGGATTTCCATTCTTTCCCAGCTCCCACCTCCCTGAAGACAACTTGAATTTATATATGTAAGCATGCCAAAAGTCAGAAGGGGTTTACCAAACTTCTCTACAAATAACTGAAACCACAGAGCACATTCAGTGACTAAGTAGTAGCAAAGGGGATATTCTGAGCATCCTCTGGTGGAAGGTTTGGATATATAGTGTAACTGAAGGAGAACTTTGAGCTCTTTTGTGAGTTTTCCAAGGGTGTGTTATTTGAACTAGCTTGAGATAAGATGATATTTATCTCCAACTGGGAAGAACATACTTTAGTAGGTCTGGTAAACTGAAATGTTAAGTGCACCCATGTAGTTGTTAGTTTATTGCTTTTTATGGTAGGTTCCGAAGCTGAGAATTCAATTGATAGGAAAAGACAACGGTCCTGGCATTAGTACACAATGAATGCAGAGAAGGAAGTTATTTTCTAAACATTTGCTATACTCCATGCACAGGGCTCACTAGTTTAGATGGAGTACCCTTTGTTAACTCTCCCAATAAAAATTCCCTCCATTTTAAAACAGCTAGAGCCCTCAGAAGTTCAGTAACCCGTTCAAAACCACAGAGCTACTGATAAACAGACCTTAAGGTTCAAACCAGAGCACTTCCTGGAGTCCTTCTGGTTTGTGTTGTGTCATAATTGCCATCAGCATCATTACTTCTTTTTCATAATTAGATCTCTTTTTATTCTGACAACAATCATATAGGACCATTGGTTTTATCTGTAATTTAGAATAAACACAGGGGTTCTGGGGCTGTGTTGCCTGAGATTTCCTTCCAGAGTCAAGGATTTGCTCGGAAGGTAATGCTACAAAGCAGAGTAGGAGATAAGGAATGAAAACTGGAAGGGAATGAAGCCAAGGAATGGGGCAAGAGCCAGTGGTTCCTTTTGTGTGAACCACGAGGTTAGTCCCTTTAGCTAACTCCAGGAAACCAGGTAAAATCTGCCTGGGAATCTAGCCCTTAGGATGGGAGCTTTTTCCTCCTGCTTCCTTCAATATCTGCAGCATGATCCTGGCAGCCTGACTCCCTGGCATTGCTGGCCTTGCCACATGTGCCTTGAGAGCAAACACTAACTAGGGGATCTGAAATATTTGTTGTAAGACACCAGTGGAATGTGCAGAAAGGGTAAGTGGTAAGGGAAGCTGGGTGGGGCACCCACAGCATCTGTGAAAACCATTTCCTATTTGCCAAGATCCCTTCATATCTCATAGAAAATCCACTCCTTTCTTCAAGACTTCTTCAAATGGATGGCTTGTCATATATACTTTAGGTACCCACAACAGGAAAGTCTAAGCTATAGCCCTCATTATTGCTATGGATTTTATGATCAAAATTGATATGCAAGATCTTCCCCTCTTCTACCCATTCTAGATTATTCATACTTAGCCATCAGTTCTTCCTTTGTACTTACAAGGGATCCTAAAAAGTCTGTTTCTGTTCCAGTTAGGCTGTGCTTGTTTCCAATACATTTAAACCAACCACAGAAATAACAACAGACTCCCAATGAATCCTTGAGAACCAGACATACTCTTCCTTCCTCCTATCATGTACTATCTGCTCACATAAATCATGGTTGGTTAAGTCTGCCAATAAAAAAAAAATCTCACTCATTGTTTGCAGTATGATTCAATAGTAAGTTTACAAGAGATCTATTGGATGACAGCTGTAGATTTAGATGTGTTGGAACATTACTAAGACCCTTCGGAGAAATGCTACCTAACTTTACCCTAAGAACCATTCTTATACTCCAGCAGAAACATAGGATGTTGTCAGTGTATCAGAAATTCATGATCGAGTCCATGGAGAATATGTCTATTTATCCCTTGGTACTGAATTCTCCAGTTACTGTAGAACTGCCTATATCCACTTCAGTTTTGTCCATTTTGACTTCAACACCTGAGAACACCCATTATTAGTGATATAAATGTTTATAATTTTATATCTTCTTCATTAGAATATTTATTAGTATGTATTATTCTTCTATCTCTTCTACCTCTTTTGATTCAAAGTGAATTTTGTTTGATATTAGGGTGACTGTACTAATCGTCATAGTAGGGCCAGTATTCACATGTAATATTTACCATGGGGATTATATTTAATATCTTTTTTTCTTGGTACCAAGGATGGAACTCAGGGGCACCCAACCACCAAGCCACATCCCTAACCCTATTTTGTATTCTATTTAGAGACAGGGACTCACCAGAGCTACTTAGCTCCTCAATTTTGCCGAGGCTGGCTTTGACCTCGTGATCCTCCTCAACCTCCTGAGCTGCTGGAATTATAGACGTGTGCTGCCACCCCCAGCTTATATTTAATATCTTAAAGCCATAAAACTCTAATAGAAACTTATGCCAGCTTCATTTCAATAACATACAAAAGACTTAATCTTCAAGAGGTTCTTCCTCACCCCTTTCAGTCATTGATATGATGAAATTATACCTTCATACATTATATGCCAAAAAACATGAACTAATCATTTTTTGGAACAACACTGTCTCTTAAATCATGTGGACAATGAAATACAGAGTTAAAAGCCATAGTTACAATGATGATAGCTTTAAAGTAATAACAACTAAAGCCAGCAGCTGAACTCTTCAGATCAGGCTATCAGCCTACTTTCTCCCTTGCCTCCCCATCCCTCAGATTCAATGAATCAGAAACTAAGGGTTTTCTGCTCAGAAACTAGGGATTAAGCTGTGAGTGAGTATCTCCTGCTGGATTCCTGTGCAGGTCAGTGTGGTCAAGATAAAGCTGCCAGTCTGCTCCATTTCCTCTTTCCACTTTTCTGTTGCTACTTTAGGGAAGAAATTTAAAACAAACTGAGGGCGTATTGTTTCATTCTCACAAAGAAAATGGAGCAAAAAATTGAACTAAAAAGTAATTTATATAGCGGTTTTTTGTTTGATCTAAGAATAGAAATATTTTTTATTGTTCCTAGAATTAAGGATTTTTAGTTAACCTTCCAATGTTTGGATGATCCAATGTTTGGATCATTTATTTAGAAACAGTTCAGGATAAATAAACTTTGACCATTTAGTAGTGATATTTGAGAGTTGATCAGAGAGACTGAAAGTTAATTATTCCATATAAAACCAGCTTTATCAAATGTATGTAGTATTGGATGTTGTTAATACAAGGAACAATCACTTTTTTTCAACATTGCTCATTTTATTGTAGCCACTACCCACTTTCTTCTATTCTTTTTTAATTAATCAACCTAGTATTTTTAATCAACAGGTAATAAATAATTTTTTATAAGATGGAAATTGCACCTTAAGAAACACCTTTTCTATTTTTTCATTTCCTGTCAGGGCACAATCACAAAATCATTGTCTGAGGACAGAAGGAGAAAGGTGGAAGAGGCAACCCCACAGCAGTGCCTCTGCCTCCATGAGGCAGGAACACCCATAGACAGACAGGATAAGGGCCTCAGAGAAGGCAAAAGGGGAGGAGAATATCATGATATATCGGAAGGAAACGTCAGACCTATAGAACATCCTGTCACTGCCCCTGACAGCTTTAACCACAATGGCTCTTTTTTTAGCTACCCTACACCTACCGTTAACGATAGCTGACCACCAAATCTACCCTTATGTAAAGTGCTTCCTCTCCCCAACAGACATGTCAAACCACAAGGTTGGATGGGTCCTCTTAATTATGTAAATAAGGCATTAAACTTATGCACTTATTAAGCTCAGAACATGAAGAGCTCAATTTGTCCCACACCCTACCAGTCACCTGCACTGGACCATCAGTTATGGTTTTAAAAATCTCTAGACAACAGACACCCATTGGCATCTGTCTCTTGAAACCCCCTCCCATTTTGGGAGCTGTGCTTTCTATTACTCTAATAAATCCAGTTACTTTGCTCTCACCCTATGTCCACAGATTTCATTCCTTGAATTTGTGAGACAACAATCTACTTGACATTCATGCTCCATGTAACACCAGGAATCTGGATGTTGGTCTTTCAGTTGGGGAAAGGACTTCAGTTCTCCTTCCTCAGAGGAGCGTGGAAAGCACTCCTCAGTTTCTCAAGCAGGGCTCCTTTCTGCCATTCTCCGGTAGATGCCCCAGGAGAAGCAGCACATCCTCAGAAATAGGGCAAGCACTTTGGCAAGAATTTGGCCTCATAGACACCTCTGGACCAAACAGAGATGCTGGCAATTGGGAGCACAGCACCCAGCAGGTGGAACACCTCAGAACCACTTGTGTGCCCCTCTAATGTCTCTGTCCACCCACCAGTTAGGATGAGAACTAGAGACTCGCCATTCCCAGTGACCTTGACTCCTTCCCTGAGGGTCTTGGTCCTTGCGTTGGTGAAGATCTAAGAATAGAAATATTTTTTATTGTTCCTAGAATTAAGGATTTTTAGTTTTCCAATATGTCCTCAGTATGGGATAGAAACAATTTTCCAACATGTCCTCAGTATGGGATAGGAACTCCTTTTCATATTTTGTCTGGTGAAAGATAAAACATCCGATTTCAAAAGATATGCCTAGTATCCTCCATAGATATGTTGGAAATTTTAGCTTTGAGACTTTCACCTGAGAAAGAGAGAAAATGGAGTTGCAGTAAGCACAGTCTTGGGATAAGGCAGCTCTAGAATTTTGACTGGTGATTCTTGTTCTTTGTAGTTATTTTTTCTTACAGATCTATTTTTACAAATTCATTCAATGCCTGAGTGCAGATCAAAATCATACCAATGATGTATCTCTGGAAATAAAATAGTAGGAAGCATTTTCCAAGGCAAAGAAATTTATAGCTGATATCCACAGAAACAGGAATCGCTCATGGATTATTAAGAGTTTCAAGGATGATGTTGAATAGAAGTGGTGAAACAGGACATCCTGGTCTTGTTCCAGTTTTTAGAGGGAATGCTTTCAATATTTCTCCATTTAGAATGATGCTGGCATTGGGTTTAGCACAGATAGCTTTTACAATGTTGAGGTATGTTCCTACTATCCCTAGTTTTTCAAGTTTTGAACATGAAGTTGTGCTGTATTTTGTCAAATGTTTTTTCTGCACCTATTGAGATGACCACATGATTCTTGTTTTTAACTCTACTAATTTGATGAATTATTTTTATTGATTTCCGTATGTTGAACCAATCTTGCATCCCTGGGATAAACCCCACTTGATTGTAGTGCACTATCTTTTTAATATGTTTTTGTATGCAATTTCCCAGAATTTTATTGAGAATTTTTCATCTATGTTCATCAGGGATGTTGGTCTGAAGATTTTTTCCTTTATGTGTCTTTGTCTGGTTTAGGTATCAGGGTGATATTAGCCTCATAGAATGAGTTTAGAAGTGTTCCATCCTTTTCTATTTCATAGAATATTTTGAGGAGTATTGGTGTTAAATCTTCTTTGAATGTCTTCTAGAACTCTGCTGAGAATCCATCTAGTCCTGGGCTTTTCTTGGTTGGTAGGCTATTGAGGGTGTTTTTTTTTTTATTTCATTACTTGAAATTGATCTGTTTAAATCATGTATGACCTCCTCATTCAGTTTGGGTAAGTCATGTCTCTAGAAATTTGTTGACATCTTCGATACTTTCTATTTTATTGGAATATACATTTTCAAGATACCTTCTAATTGTCTTCTGTATTTTAGACACTTCCATTTTGATATTTCCTTCTTCATCTTGTATGTTAGTAATTTGAGTTTTCTTTCTCCTTCTCTTTGTTAGCATGGCCATGGGTTTATCTATTTCATTTATTTTTTTCAAAGAACCAATTTTTTTTGTTTTGTCAATTTTTTCAATTGTTTCTTTTGTTTTGATTTCATTGATTTCAGCTCTGATTTTAATTATTTCCTGTGTTCTACTGCCTTTGGTGTTGATTTGTTCTTAAAGGATGTGATTGTTTAAGAGAAGTAAATAGGTTCCGTTCTCCTTCATGAACATGACATAGGAAGTTATGGCAGTCCTAGAAGCCCACAGAAGTCAGGTCATGTTTCTCGACTGGAGAGGCTGCCTGCTTCCCTCACTACAGGGGATCTTGTTTCTGGTTTTTCTTCCAAGCTGGACAACCTCCCTGAGAACTTCCCTGTGACCCCTTCCTAGTGAGACTTTGCTTCCCAGAGGCCTCTCACTGGGATGCTGGCAGCTTGGTTACATGTTCTTACTTCCTGCTTTTGAGGAATATATGCTTGTGTGACAGAATGTAATTTGAGACTGAGGAGGCCAGAAGGAGACCATGCAACTCTCTCCTCAGCTTTCCTGCTTCTTTATGTTATTTCCAGTTCTCTAGGACACAGGTCTTCTCCATTTCTTTGTATTTCCAAGTTCCCAGCCCTAACTTCTAGTCCACAAGAGGAGTTTCCTGAAGACATGGACGGCAGGCTGTGGACACTATCTGAGAACAGGAACAAGGAGTTTTAGAAGTGGGCCAAATACCATGTGGAGGAGGAGTAGGTGTGCACTGGTCTTCCTAAAAAAGTTGTTGAGAGGGTCCTTGAGATAGATCCATTATACATTCAAAATTTCAACAAATATATGTTGATTTTCAAGAATGAGAGAGGTCTTTTCCCTGGAAACTTATTCGTGGTATATATAAACATTAACCCAACAGGTGATGACTTATAACTAACTTTACACTGGGTAGAGAATCACTTTTCTCTGCTTTCATTGTTTTATCACCTCCCTTTTGACTTCTTCATGATATATAAATAGATATAATTTCATGCCAACATTTCCTTATTGAGGTTTCACTTTCCATTGCTGGTCATGTGTATTGAGAAGACGTGATGGGACACCAGAACTCTAGCCTACCCCCTCATTGCCCTTCACCAGACTATCCCAGTGTGCTCTATTCAGCGTATTCCCTTGAGTGACAGCAGCAGGTCCCTGGGGACTGGTTCAGTGATAGAACTTCTGTTATCAGTGGTTTTTATTGGGGAAACTGAAAGGTGACTGACCATTACTTTAAGATCCTAAAGAAAGCACAGATGTGTTCTTAAGACATTAGAGGCAAGGAACAAATAAGGAGTATTTGCAATGTTGCAGTCTTGTGGCTCTGTGGACACTAAGCAGATTCCTCTGTCAGAATTTGATCTTCATATAAAATGTGTGGTTTTATTTCAGCATGATAGAAGGGCTATGGCAGGAATGAGGTTTGCACGAATACTTTGTTTACTATTTTAAACATCCTACTTTTAAGCCATTCTTGGGTAGTTACTATGAGTGAGAAATCCTAAGAACTCAGGGCTCATTGGTGTCCAGTTCATCAGAGAAATAGGCACCAGTTTCACACTAGGGTACAGGTCCCTTTGCTTCAATGAGTTTTTTCAGCACTAGTTCCTACAATTGTGTCCTTCATTTTGAGAGCACTAGAGACTGAGGAACAGGGTGAGGACCTCATCAGTTGGTGCCCGATTGGATAAAAACGAATGTGATTAATCAGCCAATACCTAGTATTTAGCAAAATTGTAGACTAACACACAGTTCATTCTGGCTGGAAGTCTTAAGCATTACACAGCTGAAAAGAATTCCTGAAATACTGAGTTAACCCTGAAGAAAATTTTCCCTTCTAATTCACCATCTTTATAAATCTGGGAGGAAATTTAAAGACCATTCATTCCAGTTTAATATCTTAGAGGAGTTGTATCTGAACATATACTGGTGAATAAACTTTTAAGGACAATTGAAAGGCCATAATGAAAACAAAATCAAGATGCAGGTCTTGGGCTTTCTTGTTCCCTGTTCTTGTGAGTAAATTATTCCTGTTGGGCCTACTTGTACGATTTCTAGTAGTATTAAAAGCTTTCGTCCTGTCCTGGGAGCTTTTTAATTTGTATTTATTTGTTTGAATAGGTGACAAATTCACCTAAAGTGTTAAAGTTGTGGAAGAATATACAATATAAAGTTGGTTGTTTTCTTATTTCTTACTTCAGCTATCTAAGACCCAATCTATTGTGACCATGGATACTAATGTCTTTTGTGTTTTTCCAGAGGTAGACAATAACATGTATGCACATACACTATGTTCTTAATTCAGTGATAATATGTATATACACTTTCTGCATCTTATTTTTCACTTATTATATATCTTGGAGAACTTCTCATATCAATACCAATAAAGCTTTGCCTTTCATATCAGTGAAAATGCAGAGTATTCTTCTGAAAGTATGTCCCAAGGTTTATGTTATCAATATCTGATTGTGTCAGTCAGCTCTATGGCTCTATGGCTACATCTAACAAGAACAACTTAGAGAGAGAAAGTTTATTTTGGTCAGAGTTTTAGAGGTCCGTTCTGTGGTCAGTCAACTCTATTGCTCTAGGCCTGAGATGGAAATGGTGGGAAGGAAATAGCAGAGGAGAGCTGCTCAGCTCATGGTAGCCAGGAAACAAAGAGAGAGAATGACAGAGGACACTCAAGGAGCCAGGGATAAGATATAATCCCTAAGGACACAACCTCAATGACCTATTTCCTCCAGGCATGCACAACCTACCTACAGTTAATAGGAGTTCATTTAAATTATTAACCCATCAAATGGATTAATTCTCTCATCATTGTCTAAAACTCCACCTTCAAACTGTACTGGATTGGGTATGTATCATGATTTCAAACATGAGCTTTTGGGAGACATTTAAGATCAAAACAATAGCAGTGACTGAGGGACTTCAAAGTTTTGTTTTTCAGTCTTTTGTCATTACAGCATACCATTAACAATGCCCATTTCATCTTGGGTAAATAAGTCTATAAGAGAAATGACTAAATGGGTAATTGCTAGATCAGAGATATCTGCATTCTAATTTTTAATGTATAGTAGCAGCCATTCACAATCCCAATAGCAAATAAGAGAGGCCACTGATTACACCAAACCCTTGTTAGCTCAGGGTCCTGGAAAAATTACCCTTCCTTACCCGTAAATGAAGTGAAACACAAACTTCCTAATTTCATTTTGCACAACTTTTATTATCAGTAAAGTCAAAAATTTTATCATATCTCTGCTGATTTAGAAATGTGGTTGTTTGTCTCTTCTCACAAGAGCTCATCATTAGTTATAATATCATCATGTCTAAAATCAAACTGCAAATGTTTTCTTCATCTTGGCATTTGTCTTTGCTTTACTCAAAACTTTTCTACTAACAGTTTTATTATCTCCTTATTTGTTTCCCATTTGTTTATATTGTTTACTTAAATATTGAACAACAGTGTTGTGTAATTAAAATTTAAATTTTTATTTTATTATTTTCTTAGGAGAAGTGCCTTCGTAATTGATCACATATATTCCTCACTATATCCAAGAGTGTTTCAGCAGAAGTTCCTACCCTTATCACAGAGGAAACAAAATCAAGGATCTGTGAGACAGTTGAGGATTTTTTGGTGTTGATGTCATCTAGTTCATCTCGTAGTCGATCTATCTCTTTTCTTAGCTTCTCAGCTTCCTTTTGAAATCCTTCAGTCAGAAGTTTTTCTTGGACCTGTGAAAGAGAAGAAGTCCACTTTTGAAAATCCCATTACTAACAGACAGAGTTTTGTGTTGAACAACTTCAGCAGTTAATCATGTGTTCATTTCTCTACCACCTTAGAATGTTTTTTGATGTCTCTAGACATTTGGACTTGGATAATGGGACAATCCATGGTTCATATATTTGTGAGATTTCCTCAGCACCACCGGGCTATGTTGGAGAGATGTTTTGTTCAAGCCCAGAGACTATCCTGAGCCATATGATGTCAGAATAGATGCACCCAGTGCTTGCCTTCTCCTCTGTGGACTAGAAACAAAGCAATAGTTGTGGAACTGCATGTGGAGGTCAGTGGCCCTGGGAGAGCACTAGAGTTCAGCAGCAGAGAGATGGGGACCTGGTGAAAACACAGAATCTTGGGATAACAGCATAGCAAGAGAAACAGAATGCCCCAGTACCTACTGCCCATCACTGAGGTCAGGTATTAGGATCTTCTCTCAATGGGAATAAAGGGGAAAGAGTCCCAGCCAGCTCCACTGGTGCACAGGTCAATATGTTGCAGACATACAATTTAAATAAGTAAGAGACCTGAGGTCTACACTTTAGGTTTGTTCCATCTCCCAACAAACCCTCATGGTGCTTAAGCCAGGAGTCATCTTGAGAAGGGTCCCATTGTCAGAGTTTTCCCTGCTCAGGAGGGGCATAGTCCCATTTCTAGGACAACATGGACTTTCCACTGCATTGTTTCAGTGGGTGACTGTTTTTTGAGAGGGCCTTGGCTCAGGGGACTGGCTCTGACACAAACTCACTAAGAGTCCCATTCTGTGGAATGCGGGCTGTGAAGCTAAGGGGAGCAGAGGCTGTCACCATCTACAATCGTCTGACCAGGGAACCTGTCATCTGAAAAAAGGGACTGAGCAGTTGCAAGTGGTCTCTCATGGCTACCAGGCCTGAAGATGCCAGGATTACGATGACAGATTATGTGGATCCCACTGTTCCCTTCCCATCACAAAACTGTATTGTTCTAGTGTCCAGTCTGCCCCTGACACCTTCATTCCCAATTACCTGCCCTGAGAAACTTTGCTCAGAAATTTGCCCTGCCTCAGGACACACAGCCTGAGACATGCCAGAGGGAATCTAGGCCTGGCAAAACCCATCTTACACAGGATCTAGCTCTGGCCTGCATCTAGCTAAAAGGAGTTTCAGTTAGCTTCACGGGTCTCACTGCCTGTGGCTCCTTGGTGGCTACCACAAGTTAAAGAATGGTGGGGAGGAATGAAAAAAACCCACCCCTGGGAAGCACATTCTAAGATTAGCAGAGAAGCTGACTTAAAATAGGCTTTTCTTACTTTTCCAAGCATCTCAAGTGGAAGGATTTGTTTTCTTCTTTAAAAAAAAAAAAATCTTTTCTTTTGTTTTTTCATTTGCTATTATTTATTTTTATCTTTTATTTAACTTTTCTTGTTAGTTTTATTTTTTATTAAAATTTAATGTTTTATTTAAGTAATATTTTCTCTTTTCTCCTTGTTGTTCTCCTTGACTTTATTTTTGTGATTTTTACTATTTTACTTTATTTTTGGATTGAGCTCAGAGCCTTACACAAATTGCATGGCTGCTCAGTTGATGAGCTGCATTCCCAGGCCAGTTGAGAGGAATTGTATCCAGCTCCAGCTTTGACAGACTTGAAACCTGACAGACACTTCAGGTGGGTACAAGTAGGGAGGCTCTGAGTTCCCACTCCTGGGAAGACACTCCACAATAGTGAAGAGAAGAATTACAGAACTTTTGCTGACATCATTTTTATGCATTATTTCTGCATTGGCTGCACCTGCAACTTGTCAGAACATGCATTGTTGATAAGACTAGATGTGAATGCCACTAGAGGAGAACTGTGATTCTGACTCCCACTTCTCCCCATGAACCACCTAGACATGCACCAATATTTAATCAGAGGACAAGAACTTCATGCCCTGTACCATGACTGGAGCATCTGTATCAGAATCATATTAAAAAAAAAAAACAGAGCCAATATCAACCCCCATCACTTGATAGAAATAATCAATCCCACTGTAATAGTAAACATAGAAATGCATACACTATGTCCACACAACTCCTGGATGAATTACCAGAATGGCCTCACTCTTGTGAGACCTATAGATATAAGATAATAAATTGGAAAATCTAGAAGAAAAGAAGAACTTTCTGGTCACATGCAATCTGCCACAATTGAACCAAAGGTGGGTGTGTGGCACATGCCTATAATTTCAGTGGCTTGGGAGGCTGAGGCAGGATAATTCCAAGTTCAAGTTCAGCCTCAGCAACTTAGCAAGTTTCTAAACAAGTTAGAACCTGTCTCAAATTTTAAAATAAAAACAAGGGCTGAGGATGTGGCTCAGTGGCTAAGTGCCCTAGGGTTCAATCTCTGGTGAAAACAAAACAAAACAAACAAACAAAAAACAAGAAGATACAAAAACCTAAATAGAGAAATAACAAGTGCAACATGGCAGGCGGGCGCGGAGAGATCAAGTCTCTGACCTCTTCAGCTGCACGGGCATAGGGAGTCTTAAACCATCGAAATGCTGTTTGCTCAGGAGCTCTAGGCAATGCTGAGCTGACGTGGGTCTAGGGTGAACAATCTGCGCCTCTCAGAACATACACCGAGCCTGGAGCGGCTGAATTCAGGCTCCCATTTGCCTGCGTCTTACAAACTGCTGTGACTCAGCACTAAACGATCCCGATCCCACTGAGACAAATTGTCCGCTTTTCCTGATCCTGTGGAGGAGGTTAATACCAACCAAGCATCCATAGGCAGTGGCCACAGGATTGAGACGGGGCTTGGGAGAGCCCGTCAGGACCCACCCGTTGCATCGGTCACCCAGCAAAGGGAACGAACTGTCACCATTTGCATGGGATATAACCATGGCAGAGAACTGACGTCGCGAGAATGCCGTGGAGGAGATAACTTCAATGAAACCAGCGGCGGCAGGTGTGTAACCCCCTAGCCACCCCCTCCACACAGGTCATAGTCAGACCGAGGGAACAGCGATGCGGGACCCACAGTGCGGGACCCACAGTGTGGGACCCCCGGCTACCGCTCCCAGCAGCGCTGACAACTGAGGTCTCTTGCACCAGCTACCGGGGTCTTGGGTACTGGAGGGCAAGCAAAATACACTGAGGGTTCTCAGCCTCAAGCTCCACAACCTTAGGGTCTGAGGGACTGGCAAACAGGGAGAGTGTGCCCAGTCATTCCAGAAAATAGGGCTCCTGGGAGCAGCAGACCTGGCGTGTAGCCAGTATTGTGGTGAGCGTCACCAATGAACTGGGCCTGGCTAGAGGAAAAGTGGGGAAGTATCTAGAGCACAAGAAAGGGCCCTAGGCACTCAGGATTGGAGACCCGCCCAGTCGGGAGGAAGAGCTGCTGCACAGTGATTGGTTCCCGCGTATTGAGAGGAGAAGCTTGGCCCAGTGGGCACAGCTCCACCTACTGGAAGAGAAATTAATTGAACTCTAAGACTGCACTTTTAAAAATTTTTTTGATTTCTTTTATTGTTTTTTATTTTTATTTTTTATTATTTTTTTAATTTTTAATTTTTATTTTTTTTATTTTTTTTAATTTTTTCTTTTTATTTTCTATTTTTTTCTTTTGTATTTTCATTTCTTTTCAATTTCCTTATTCCCCTTTCCCTGAATTCTACCTGTTTACTCTCAATCTCTTTAGTGACTTCTTCCCTTCCCTTCTAATACCTTTCCTCCCAAGCATCATGACGCTGTTTATGTGTAATTTACTAAATATGTATAGGTAAATGTTCCGAGGCATTATATAGTGCTATCAAGTCCCTAGCTACCCCCAAATACACCAGACCATTCTCCTGTTAATATCCCTCATCAGTAGAGCAACCTTCCAAGGTTGCCAAGAGATACCAACCTCAATACCATCACATCACTCGACCTAAATATGTCCCAAGACCAAATCGCAGACTGCTATATGCCATCAGAATCCGTACACAGTTTAGGAAATGAATGAATCTGCACTAAAGTGCAACAAAACTCATCATCTCTAGTCATAGTCTCCCATCACAAAAGAGAGACCCCAGAGACACACAAAACCAAATAAATTTATAAGAGTAAACAGTAACTCAGCAGTCAAACAGAATAAGAAGTAACATGAGCAGCATGAAAAAGCAAGGAAGAAAAGGAGTACAAACAATGCAGGACAACCTAAATATACAGGAGGACCTAGAGGCATCAGAAAAATGGTCAAGTAAAGAACTCAAGGAACACCTTAGACAGATGGAATGGAACCTTAAAGAGGACACGAGACAGCAAATTCAAACAATGAAAGAACACATTGAAAATGAATTACATAAAGAGATAAAAGAAGAAGTTAAGCATCTTTATCAGGAGATAGAGATTATTAAAAAAATCAATCAATAATTCTAGAAATGAAGGAAACTATAAACCAAATTAAAAACTCAAATGAGAGTATCACTAACAGAGTGGAGCAAGTAGAAGCCAGAACGTCAGATAATGAAGACAAAATATATCATCTTGAAAAGAGTCTAGCCAACACAGAAAGGCTGGTAAAAAATCACAAGAAAAACATCCAAGAGATATGGGATAACATAAAAAACCAAACTTAAGAATCATCAGGATAGAGGAATGTATAGAGGTTCAAACCAAGGGAATGAGCAACTGTTGAATGAAATAATTATAGAAAACCTACCAGATATAAAAAAGGAAATGGATGTACAAATTGTAGATGCATACAGGACACCGGGCATACAAAATCATAGTAGACCAACACCAAGACACATTGTTATGAAGATGTCCAATATACAGAACAAAGAGAAAATATTAAAAGCTACAAGAGAAAGGACGCAGATTACATTCAGGGGTAAACCAATAAGGTTAACAACGGATTTTTTATCACAGATGCTGAAAGTGAGAAGATCCTGGAACAATGTATTTCCAACACTGAAAGACAATGGATGCCAACCAAGAATTTTGTATCCAGCAAAATTAAGCTTCAGTTAAGACAACGAAATGAAAATCTTTCATGATAAACAAAAGTTAAAAGAATTTGCAGCCAGAAAACCAGCATTGCAAAGAATCTTGAGCAAAACACTACACGGGAGGAAGAAATGAAAAACAGTAACCAAAACCAACAGTGGGAAGTACCTCAGTAAAGCAAGAGGGTGGGGGAAAAGCTAATCATGGAGAAAAAAAACAAATTAAATTAAAATAAAAAAAGATAAATAAGCAAACATGGCTAGAAGTACAAAGCATATATCAATAGTAACTCTAAATGTTAATGGCTTAAACTCACCAATAAAGCAACATATGCTGGTAACATGGATTAAAAAAACAAATCCAACAATATGCTGCCTCCAGGAGACACATCTGATTGGAAAAGACATACACAGGCTGAAGGTGAAAGGTTGGGAAAAAACATACCACGCACACAGTCCTCATGAGCAAGCAGGGGTGCCCATCCTCATATCAAATAAAATCGACTTCAAGACTAAGTTAATCAAAAGGGATAAGGAAGGACATTATATACTGTTAAAAGGAACCATTAACCAACAAGACACAACAATTATCAATATTAATGCACCAAATAATGGTGCTGCGACATTCATAAAACAAATTCTCCTCAAGTTCAAGAATCAAATAGACGACAAGACAATAATTATGGGTGACTTCAACACACCTCTCTCACCATTGGACAGATCCTTCAAACAAAAGTTGAATAAAGAAACTATAGAACTCAATAACACAATCAATAACCTAGACTTAAATGACATATATAGAATATATCAATCATCATCAAGTGGATATACTTTTTTCTCAGCAGCACATGGATCCTTCTCAAAAATAGACCATATATTATGCCATAGGGCAACCCTCAGTAAATATAAAGGGGTGGAGATAATACCATGCATTTTATCTGATCATAATGGAATGAAACTGGAAATCAATGATAAAAGAAGAAAGGAAAAATCCTACATCACATGGAAAATAAACAATATGTTACTGAATGATCAATGGGTTACAGAAGACATAAAGGAGGAAATCAAAAAATTCTTAGAGATAAATGAGAATACAGACACAACATATCGGAATCTATGGGACACAATGAAAGCAGTTTTAAGAGGGAAATTCATTGCCTGGAGGTCATTCCTCAAAAAAAGAAAAAACCAACAAATAAATGAGCTCACACTTCATCTCAAAGCCCTAGAAAAGGAAAAGCAAAACAACAGCAAATGTAGCAGAAGGCAAGAAATAATTAAAATCAAAGCGGAAATCAACGAAATTGAAACAAAAGAAACTATTGAAATAATTGACAAAACTAAAAGTTGGTTCTTTGAAAAGATAAATAAGATTGACAGACCCTTAGCCATGCTAATGAAGAGAAGAAGAGAGAGAACTCAAATTACTAACATACGGGATGAAAAGGGAAATATCACAACAGATGCTACAGAAATACAGAAGACAATTAGAAATTATTTTGAAACCCTACATTCCAATAAAATAGAAGATAGTGAAGACATCGATAAATTTCTTAAGTCATATGATTTGCCCAGACTGAGTCAGGAGGATACACACAATTTGAACAGAACAATATCAATGGATGAAATAAAAGAAGCAATCAAAAGACTACCAACCAAGAAAAGCCCAGGACCGGATGGGTATACAGTGGAGCTTTACAAAACCTTTAAAGAAGAATTAATACCAATTCTTTTCAAGTTATTTCAGGAAATACAAAAAGAAGGAGCTCTTCCAAATTCATTCTATGAGGCCAAAATCACCCTGATTCCTAAACCAGACAAAGACACTTCAAAGAAAGAAAACTACAGACCAATATCTCTGATGAACCTAGATGCAAAAATCCTCAATAAAATTCTGGCGAATCAGATACAAAAACACATCAAAAAAACTGTGCACCATGATCAAGTAGGATTCATTCCTGGGATGCAAGGATGGTTCAACATACGGAAATCAATAATTGTTATTCACCACATCAATAGACTTAAAGATAAGAACCATATGATCATCTTGATAGAGGCAGAAAAAGCATTCAACAAAGTACAGCATTCTTTTATGTTCAAAACACTAGAAAAACTAGGGATAACAGGAACTTACCTTAACATTGTAAAAGCTATCTATGTTAAGCCTCAGGCTAGCATCATTCTGAATGGAGAAAAATTGAAGGCATTCCTTCTAAAATCTGGAACAAGACAGGGGTGCCCTCTATCACAACTTTTATTCAATATAGTTCTCGAAATACTGGCCAGAGTAATTAGACAGATGAAAGAAATTAAAGGCATAAAAATAATCCCTACTCTGATCATAGTTGCTCTCATTATATCAAAGAAGACATTTGGTATTTGTTTTTTAGGGATTGGCTAGCTTCACTAAGCATAATCTGTTCTAGTGCCATCGATTTCCCTGCAAATTCCATGATTTTGTCATTTTTTAGTGCTGCATAATATTCCATGGTGTATAAATGCCACGTTTTTTTATCCATTCATCTATTGAAGGGCATCTGGGTTGGTTCCACAGTCTAGCTATTGTGAATTGTGCTGCTATGAACATCGATGTGGCAGTATCCCTGTAGCATGCTCTTTTAAGGTCTTCAGGGAATAGTCCAAGAAGGGCAATAGCAGGGTCAAATGGTGGTTCCATTCCCAGCTTTCCCAGGAATCTCAGACGAAAGAAATTAAAGGCATAAAAATAAGAAAAGAAGAACTTAAATTATCACTATTTGCAGATGACATGATTCTATACCTAGAAGACCCAAAAGGGTCTACAAAGAAACTACTAGAACTAATAAATGAATTCAGCAAAGTGGCAGGATATAAAATCAACACGCATAAATCAAAGGTATTTCTGTATATCAGCGACAAAACTTCTGAAACGGAAATGAGGAAAAACACTCCATTCACAATATCCTCCAAAAAAAAAAAAAATACTTGGGAATCAACCTAACAAAAGAGGTGAAAGATTTATACAATGAAAACTACAGAACCCTAAAGAGAGAAGTAGAAGAAGATCTTAGAAGATGGAAAAATATACCCTGTTCATGGATAGGCAGAACTAACATCATCAAAATGGCGATATTAACAAAAGTACTCTATAGGTTTAATGCAATGCCGTCAAAATCCCAATGGCATTTCTTGTAGAAATAGATAAAGCAATCATGAAATTCATATGGAAAAATAAAAGACAGAGAATAGCAAAAGAAACACTAAGCAGGAAGTGTGAATCAGGCAATATAGCAATACCAGATTTCAAACTATACTACAGAGCAATAGTAACAAAAACAGCATGGTACTGGTACCAAAGCAGGCGGGTGGACCAATGGTACAGGATAGAGGACACAGAGACTAATCCACAAAGTTTCAACTATCTTATATTTGATAAAGGGGCTAAAAGCATGCAATGGAGGAAGGATAGCATCTTCAACAAATGGTGCTGGGAAAACTGGAAATCCACATGCAACAAAATGAAACTGAATCCCCTTCTCTTGCCATGCACAAAAGTTAACTCAAAATGGACCAAGGAACTTGATATTAAATCAGAGATTCTGCGTCTGATAGAAGAAAAAGTTGGCTCCGATCTACATATTGTGGGGTTGGGCTCCAAATTCCTTAATAGGACACCCATAGGACAAGAGTTAACAACAAGAATCAACAAATGGGACTTACTTAAATAAAAATTTTTTTTCTCAACAAGAGAAACAATAAGAGAGGTAAATAGGGAGCCTACATCCTGGGAACAAATTTTTATTCATCACACTTCAGATAGAGCCCTAATATCCAGAGTATACAAAGAACTCAAAAAATTAAACAATAAGAAAACAAATAACCCAATCAACAAATGGGCCAAGGACCTGAACAGACACTTCTCAGAGGAGGACATACAATCAATCAACAAATACATGAAAAAAATGCTCACCATCTCTAGCAGTCAAGAGAGATGCAAATCAAAACCACCCTAAGAAACCATCTCACTCCAATAAGATTGGCAGCCATTATGAAGTCAAACAACAAGTGCTGGTGAGGATATGGGGAAAAGGGTACACTTGTACTTTGCTGGTGGGGCTGCAAATTGGTGTGGCCAATTTGGAAAGCAGTATGGAGATTCCTGGGAAACCTGGGAATGGAACTCTCATTTGACCCAGCTATTCCCCTTCTTGGACTATTCCCTAAAGACCTTTAAAGAGCGTATTATAGGGATACTGCTACAACGATGTTCACAGCAGCATAATTCACAACAGCTAGACTGTGGAACTAACCCAGATGCCCTTCAATAGATGTATGGATAAAAAAATGTGGCATTTATACACAATGAAGTATTACTCTGCAATAAAAAATGACAAAATCATGGAATTTGCAGGGAAATGGATGGCACTAGAGCAGATTGTGCTAAGTGAAGCTAGCCAATCCCTAAAAAACAAATGTGAAATGTCATCTTTGATATAAGGAGAGCAACTAAGAACAGAATAGGGAGGAAAAGTATGAGAAGAAGATCACCATTAAACAGGGACAAGAGGGGGGAGGGAAAGAGAGAGAGAAGGGAAATTGCATGGTAAAGGAAGGAGACCCTCATTGTTATACAAAAATTACATATAAAAGGAAGTGAGGGGAAAGGGGAAAAAAACAAGAGAGAGAAATGAATTATAGTAGTAGATGGGTTAGAGAGAGGAGATGGGAGTGGAGGGGAGTGGAGGGGAGGTGGGATATAGAAGATAGGAAAGGCAGCAGAATAGAACATACACTAGTATGGCAGTATGTAAAAAAGTGGATGTGTAACTGATATGAATCTGCAATATGTATACGGGGTAAAAATGGGAGTTCATAATCCGTTTAAATCAAATGTATGAAATATGATATGTCAAGAGCTTTGTAATGTTTTGAACAACTAATAAAAAAAGAAAAAAAAGAGAAATAACAAGTAACAAAACTGATTCAGTTTAGAAGACCCCTCCAAAAATAATGACTCAAGACTGCATGGTTTCACTGTTGAATTTTACCAAACTTTTAAAGACCTAATAACAATGATTCACAAAATTATTCCACTGCAGTGAAGCGAGGGACCCTTCCAGACTCATCCTTTGAGAACACCATTACACTGCTACCAAACCCTATATGGACACACCAAGAAGAGAAGAAAATATACATCGTTATCCCCGATAAACACACATGCAAAATCTTCAATAAAATACTTGCAAACTGAATTCAACAACACAATAAAATGTTCATACATGATGATTAAGTTGACTTTCATTTCAGGGATTCAAGAATGGTTCAACATATCTAATCAATACATGTAATGCATCACATAAATAAAATTTTTAAATTACATGATTATCTCAACAGATGCAGAAAGTGTCTTTGATAAAATTCAATACACCTACATGATAACAGCTCTGAATAAATGAGATATAGAGGGATCATACCTCAACATAATAAAGGTCATATGTAACAAATCCATAGCCAACATCATACTGAATGGAAGAAAACTGAAAGTATTTCCTCTAAGATCAGGAACAAGACAAGGGTATACACTCTGAGTTCTCTCACTCAATACAGTGCTAGACAATTTAGCCATTGCAATTAGACAAGAGGAAAAAATAAAAGATACAAACAGGAAAGGAAAAAGGCATCTCTATGTACATATAATATGATTCTATATATACAAAAACCTAAAGACTCTACCAAAAAATTTTGGTAACCAATAAACTAATTCAGGAAGGTAGTAAGATACAAAATCAATATGCAAAATCAGTAACTCTTCTATACAGCAATAATAAATTTGATGAGAAAGAAATCAGAAAAACAATCCCATTCAAAATAGTAAAAAAAATGCTGAAGGAAAATAGAGGAGTAGTATACAGTGCATATTGACAACCCCCCCCCCCCAGGAATTGAATTAAATCTATAGTCATGTTTGTTGGAGGTATTTGAGCTATGGTTCTTCTTGTACTTTGGTCATACTTTTCTCTCTCCTTGGTATCTCATAGTTGTTTTTCTACCTTCTCTTCTCATTCCCCCACCCCATTTGTTTTATTTATTAGTTTTTGGATAAATGTATATCAGCAATGGTGAGGTGCTAAGCAACTCAATGAGACACTGTCTCTAAATAAAATACAAAAAAGGGCTGAGGATGTGGCTCAGTGGTTGAATGCCCCTGAATTCAATCTGCAGTACTCACCCCCCAAAAGATATCCAGGAGTTTATTTCTTCTCAATTAATTCTGCAGAAAGTTTTAATTTTTTCACTAAAGTATTTTTCTTACTCATTATCACTCACCCTATTAATAGCAGCAACCTGAATTCTATCCCTAATAATTCTAGCATGTCAATATCAACTCAATAATCAATTCTACAAAAACTTTGTTGCAATATTAATCTCCTTAGAAATATTTTCAATTGTAACATTCACAGCCACTATATTTTGTATGCTCTTCAAAGCAACGTTAATCCCAACTTTAATCATATTATCCAGTGAAGAAATCAAACAGAACAATTAAATGCAAGACTTTATTTTCTATTGTACATATCTGTTGCTCTCCACAACTTCCTATAGCATTAATCTACACTCAAAATACAGTAGAATCACTAAAGTTTTTAGCTGACCATCACAAAGTGTTATGATTTGAATGTGAGGTGTCCCCAAAAAGCACACAGGAGAGACAATGCAAGAAGGTTCAGAGGAGAAATTACTGGTTGTAAGAGTCTTAACCCAATCAGTGAATTAATCCCCTGATAGGGATTAATTGAGTAGTAATTGAAGTGGTAGGGTGTGGCTGGAGGAGGTGGGAATTGGGGTGTGGCTTTGGGGTATATATTTGTATCTGGAAAGTGGAAACCTCTCTCTGCTTCCTGATCAGCATGAGATGTTTCCCTCTGCCACACTCTTCTGCCCTGATATTCTGCCTCACCTCAAGCCCTGAGGGATGGAATTGGCCTTCTTTGGACTAAGACCTCTGAAACTGTGAGCCCTCAAATAAACCTTTCCTTCTCTACAATTGTTTTGGTCAGGTTCTTTAGTCATAGCAGCAAAAAGCTGACTAAATTTGCAAAGCTAAACCACATCCACACTACTGATCAAATAACATTTTGTGATTAACATGTATAAAAGCTTTTACATAAAAACACATTGTGGCCTCCACCTATGACTATCAAAAGCATAACAGAGACTCCAATCAGCAGATCTGTGGTCCTTTTGGGTGTATTGTGGATACTAGGAAATTATGGTATAATATGAATCGCTACAGTTCTAAATCCACTAACAGATCATCTAGCCTATCCATTTTTATATCATATTTATGAGGTATAATTATAACAAAATTTTTTTTCTTACATCAGATCAAAAGTCATTAATTACTTAATAACCTATAAATCATATAGTATTAATAACAATTGTAGTTATTCTTATTCAAACATCATGAAGTTCTACAGGAACCACAGCCTTAATCATTGCCTATAGCTTCACACCATCAATACTATCCTGCCTTGCTGACTCAAACTATAAATAAACTGTATTATTAACTTGAGGGTTATAAACATTTCTTCCTTCTATAGCAGCCAAAAGGTTACTAGCTATTTTTACTAATTTAGCCGCATTACCTACTATTGACCAAATCAGAGAAGTGTTTGTAGCTTTATCTTCATTCTGGTGATGCAACCTTAGCATTTGTGTAATAGGACTCAATATTCTTTGACAAGCAAAGTGATCTACAGATTCAGTGGCCATCAAAATATGAATGACATTCTTCAGAGAAAAAAAAATTAAATTCATATGAAAGCACAAAAGATCCTGAATAGGCAAAGCAATATTGGGCAAAAAGAGCAAAGCTGGAGGTATCACAATACCTGATTTCAAGAGATATTACAGGGCCATAGCAACAAAGACCACACCACATTGGCATGTAAACAAACATGTAGACCAGTTATTAGAACAGAGGACCAGAAATGAATCCACACACCTTCCCCTCACTGATTCTCAATGAGGGTGCCCAAAACTGAGACAACGGAGGAAGGACAGGCTCTTCAACAAATGGCATTGGGAAACTGAATATCCACACATAGGAGACTGAAAATGATCCCTATCTCTCACCCTGTATACTAAAGAACCCAAAATGGATCAAAGACTAATGCATAAAACCTGAAATTTAGGAACTGCGAGAGGAAAACAGCAGAAACACTTTGAGATATTAGCACAGGCAATGGTGTTTTAGATAGGATCACAAAAACAGAGGAAACAAAAGCAAGAATTAACAAATGATATTACATCAAATTAAAAAGTTTCTGCACAGCAAAGTAAGAACACTAAAGAGGCACCTTACATGAAAATCTTTGCCACTTTTCTTCTGACATAGGATTAATAACTTTAAAAATCTTAACAACAACAACAAAAACCCTAAGTAATACAATTAGAAATGGGAAAATATCCTAAACAGATATTTCTCAACAGGAGAAATACAAATGGCAAATAAATATGTTACAAAGTACTAATATCTTTAGTTATCAGGAAAATTCAAATCAAAACTACCCTCAGACTATATCTCCTTCTGATTAGAATGCCAATTGTCAAAATAAATAATAATGATTAATAATAATAATTATAATGGCAAGTTCTGGATTTGGAGAAATAGGAGCACTTACATGTGGTTGGCAGGAATGTGAATTAGTACAGCTACTGTGGAAAATGGTTTGGAGGTTTCCCAAAAGTAAACTTAGAACTTACCATGTGATCCAGCTATCCCACTCCTGGGTAAATATCTCATATGTGGAAACAACAACAACAACAAAAGTGACCAGAAAGTAGAAGAGGGAAAATTAGGGACCAGGATTGGGGCTGGGAGGGAGGAAGGGAGAGAAGAAAAGACTAGAGGAAGGATCTATGGACCTGATCAATGCACAGTATATGCATGTATGGAAATATCATGGTAAATTCCATTAACTTGTACAATTAATATATGCCATTGTTCATGATTTTAAAATCCCCCCCAAAATAATTCCTCTTAGCACACAGAGTGAGATCTAATGAATTATCAGTTCCACTGAAGTAGCATGGCTATGATCTTCTAACAAATAATAGGAAATACCTAGTAAAGCTATCAAGCTCCTGGTTGGGACAAAGACTTTAATTTATTTTTGTTGTAGAAAGAATCAGGTTATAGAAGTAAATGGAGCAAATTCAGAGCTTTCAAAGATCCTCCACTTTATATCAGGTCAAAGATGATATGTGCAGTTCAGATGGATCTAATTTTGATCTCTTTGATGGTTGTGCCAAGAGTCCTAAAAAGACCAATGGACTAAAACACTATTCAATTGGGACACAGTAAGAACACCCTATAATCTCAACAAACCTTTATCCATCACCCTGGGGAACACTGTATACTCTGAATTCTATCAATATACAAGGTGCGGGAGTCTCAGAGATTTACAGACTTCAGGAGGATGCAGGTATACATGAGGAGTTAGTGAAACATGCACCTTTTGAGTTTCCCTTTGAAATCATGTCCATGCTTAACATGTTGGTACTTCCCTTCCTGAGGAACCAGGGCACTGTCTGTCAGGCACTGCCAGGCCCTGCCCAGGCTCACCTTTAGCTTATGGTCCAGATTCCTTTCCAACCTTCTCAGAAGGTTCTCCATTTTCCTGTCCAACTTCTTCTCCAGCTGAGCAATGTGTTCTTTTAAGCTTCTCTTTTGTGCTTCCATCATTTCCTGCTGCTCTTGCCGTCGCTGTCTTAGCAGCTCCTGTTCCTTCTCAGCTGCCTCCCTCTTGAGCTGCTCAGCTGTTCCACAAAAGTTTTAGGGAGGGAAAAAAAACCAAAAAACAAAAACAGTCAGGTCTGAGCTCTACTATCCTAGCTTCACAAACCAAACTTATTTCAGAAAAAGCAAGAGGAATATCTGAATCCTCCCTTTAGCCATGATAGCCACAGTATGTTTCCAAATGTGATGAAAAACTGATTTGCTGGCCTCCCCTGTTGCTCTCAGATTTAGCAGAGCATGTGCTGTCCACAGCAGGAAGAATCTTCTGGTTTCAGGAAGGTTTTCCTGTCTAGTCAGTCAGTCTATACAGGAACCTCCCCACTCTCTGAGAGCTGTGACCTCCCCTGTACCTGCTATGGCCTTCTTTTGAGCAGTGAGGGCTTTATCTGACTGCAGGATGGATTTTTCTACGGCAAACTGTGACTGCAGGAAGCTCTGAAGGACCTCGTTTGCCTGGGGAACCAAGAAGGAACAAAAACATTTTAGGCATCAAAGATCTAGTCTTCTGAT
This sequence comes from Spermophilus citellus, assembly GCF_964194105.1. Taxonomy (NCBI): domain Eukaryota; kingdom Metazoa; phylum Chordata; class Mammalia; order Rodentia; family Sciuridae; genus Spermophilus; species Spermophilus citellus. The sequence continues at coordinate 62,083,502 of NC_138191.1, read as the reverse complement.
AAGGAAGTTATTATTCAATAGACCACAAAACGGACTTTATTTTGCATCATTCTTAGTTAGGATCCCATAGAGATTCCTGTCCTTCTAAGGACACAACAAAAGTCCGTGTTCTGGTGAGACATGAAAACCCTCTACAGCAGACTCCTCTCCCCTGAGTGCTGCCCACCAGCCACCCCAGTCATATGTAAGAGCAGTTCTACAAACACGTACCCTCTCCATTGTTTGTGGTATGTGCACATCCTTTTTCAGGATCTTTTCTAGCCTTCCTTAACTAGCATCATATCTACAGTTTGTTTGACTTGTGTCTTCCACCTCCTATACTAGAAAGCTTTTCTAGGCTGCCTTCTGAGTTTCTTTTCAGCTTTGTTGAGATTAACAAATAAAAATTGTATACTTTGAAATTATATAACATGATGTTTGATATATGACTGCATTGTTGAATGGTTCCTACAATCAAGCCAGTTTTCATGCTGATCACATCACACAGTTGCATTTTCCATTGTCATGAGAATGCGCAAGGCCTATTATCTTAGTAACATTAAGGTACACAATAGAGTATTTTAACTACAGTCACATTGTACATCAGGTGGGCAGCACTTACTCATCTATACCTGCATATTTATATATTTTACCAGTATCTCCCTTAACCTCTCTCAGGCCCTGCTAATCACTATTCTACTCTAACTGAACACTATGTTAATATGAGCTTAATGGCCTTTTGCTCCTTTTGTTGATTGGCACCACTGAACATAAACCATGCAGCATTTATCTTTCTGTGGCTTACTTATTTCATTTAGTGCAATGTCCCTAGGTTAATCCATGTTGTCGTCATTGAGAGTACTTTTTTTTTTAAGACTGAAGGATATTCTATCACATATATGATATGTATAGTTGTATTACTTAGTATTTATAACTGCATGGTACTACCATAAAAACAGACACATACACCAGTGGATCAGAATAGAGAGCCAGGAAAGAATGAAATTAAACCATTATCTTATGCCTTCTATGAAATGAACTAAAAGTTTATTAAATATTTAAACATAAGACCTGAAACTATAAAACTCCTAGAAGAAATCTTAGGGGGGAAACCTTGACATTTGCCTTTACAAAGATTTCTTGTATTTAAAACCAAAAGACAGGCAACAAAAACAAAAAGTAAAATAAATGTGACTGCAACAAACTAAAGTTTCAGCACAGCCTGGAAACCACTAACCAAATGAAAAAGACAATGTAGAGAATGGGAGAAAATATTTGTAAGCCATATATCTGATAAGGGGTAATATACAAAGCATATTAGAAAATCATAACTCAACAGTAAAAATAAATAAATAACCTGATTACAAAATGGGCAAAGGACCTGAATAAACATTTTTCAAAGAAGAAATTCAAATGTTAATCAGATATTTGTAAAAGTGCTCAACATCACTAATACCAGTGAAACACAAATGAAAACTACAATGAGATCTTAGTACATCTGTGAGGAAGCCTATTATCAATTAGTCAAAGGACAAGAGATGTTGCTGAGGATGTGGGAGAAAGGGAACCTTGTAGAATAGCTGGAAGAATCTGAAGGGGTGCAATAGGAGGATCCCCCTATCCCCCCACCTTAAAAATAAATTCTGAGTTTAAAATGGCTGCCCCATGAGCTCTGTCACTGGCAGGCTGTTATGTTCTTAGGTCACGTATTAGGCCTTCTATGCACTACTTTTCTTAAGGGTATTAATATGGAAGATAGTAATATGTACTTTGTGTATTCTGAGAATTAAATAGGTAATGTAAGGAAATCACCAGAACCTGTACCTGGTGTAGGAAGAGAATGTTCAATGTTTCCTAACAACTACGTCCATCATCATTCTCTGCTACTATGAGTACACACCAGTTACCGTTAACTTATGATAAACTTATCACTTCATATACCATTGACTGTTATTTGTCCAACTGAAATATGTTAAGCCTCACAAGAACAAAGTCATTTCTTTCATATTGTACCTTTTGTGTTTTAGCAGAAAAAAAAATTAAAACCGCTTTTTTGATAAGTAAAAGAAATGGTTGGTTTCACCTGAATTCCTGGTTCTAAATCCTCTCTGGGAAGAACTGTTTCTGGTTTACTTAAGAGGATCTAACTAACAGGGGATATAAAATTATATAAATGTCAACATATAGCCATTCTCTGCTTTTGTTTCACAAATAATGGTGGCAGCTTAGTTTTAGAAGGAGCAGCACAGACCCTCTGACCACATACTGGCCCTCTCCCCTCCCCTTACTCCTCACCTTCACTCCTTTCCTGGACCCTAGATTGTACTGAAGTTCTACCTTCTTCTTTGCTTCTAAGTAGAGCCTATGGCCTCCAGGAACAGAGAAGGCTCCTCTTGAGATGCTTTGCATCAGGGGCTCTGAAAGCTGCTTCAGCAGAGCCTCGCAGCAGTTGACAGATACCTCTTCATTCTGCAGCAGGAGAGCTTTTTTTTCTCTCTCTATGGTGTCCTGGAAGGGAAATGTAGGGAAGTAAAATACAAAGAAGTTGTTAGAAAGAAGGCCCAACTGGTATCCCCTCAGAAAAAGCAGTCTGACCGCCTCAAAGAGAACTGGAACATAGAAGGAGTCAGGAGACATGCTTCAGTCCCAGGTCTGGCCAATTCAGTGTGTGACTCTGAAAAATCTCTTACCTCAATGTCAGTCTCAATATATGTGAAATGATGGAGTTGGAAGACATAAACTCTATAGTTTATTTAGTAATAGTATGATTAACAGCAACCGAAACCCTAACAATCACTAATAAAATGTTTAATGTTTAATTCTGGTTGAAGTAAAATTCCCCTCAGAGAATGCGGGTTGCTACAGATGAAAATATATTCATGGCACACCTACCCACCAGAAACAAGTTAAGTATATTCTGAGCAGAGTTTTGACTGCTTTGCAAGTTCTTTCCGTGACAGTTTCAGTGTGTGAGGATATAAGAATAGGTGCATTTGTTTGTTTGTTTCTATTTGGAAGTTACAATCCAGCTGGATTTTCCTCAATATGAAATAAGAGAATTTTGTCAAATTAAGATCTGTACTAAATGGTCTGAAAGAAAAACTTTCAGTGAAGGTGCATCTGATCAGCCGAACTAAGTTGTCACCTGAGAGTTCTCTCCACTTCCTGCCTTGTCCCCGGGTCTGTGAATATGATGGTTAGTAATCCTATGGTTACAATATGTGGCATTACACAGGATGAATATAATAAATGAACAGTACCCTATTGAACCTAACCACATCTGCACATTAGAACAGTTTTTTTCCAGCTGTGGCAGAAGGGAAAACAGAGAGACTAGAAAGGAAGGAAAGATGGGATGCATCACTGGTATGTTGAAGATGAAAAGGGTACCCAGGTGTCCAGATGAGAACTAAGCCCATTTTATATCTTGTTTTCAGCTTGTGAGGCACTGAGCAGAACCCCCACATACCCTATGCTGGGATCTAACCTTACTGTGAGCTAATGAATGCATGCTATTTTAGGCTGTTGAGTACATGATCATTTGTTTTGCAGCAATAGAAAACAAAGTGTCATCTTTTAGATAAAGAGAGCACTTGTAGCCTGCAGAGTCTCGTTACCCACAAAAATCTAGGTTATTTCTGAGATAAGAAGGATACAAACCCTGGAATAAAAATGTGAGGCCTAGGGGTTTGGGATGTCGCTCAGTGGTGGAGTGATTGCCTAGCATGTTTAAGGCCCTGGATTTCATCCTTGGCACCACAAAAAAAAAAAAAAAAAAAAAGACTATCAACCTTATTCCAGGACAAGATCAGGAAAGGTATAAGCTAAGGGTAATTACCATCAGCTTCTTCTGGAACTCCAGCTTGTCATCCTTGAAGGAGTGCTCCATGAAGACTTCGATGGCTTCCCTCTCACAGGCTGCGTGCACCTCCAGCAGCTCCTGCAGTGTGTCTGTGGGGAACTGCACCCGCTGGGCCATCTGCTCACTGTAGTGGTTGGCTGCCTTCTGCACAGCTGCTGAGTTCTCACGCTGGGCCAGAGTGGTCACTGCATTCTCCAAACAAGGCACCATTCCGCTGTTGATGGCATTCACATAGGTCTCCACCAAACTCCCCAGCCCTGAATAAGGCCGAGAATAGGTATGCATGTCAAGTTCTCACTCAATAGGATACAAGAGTCTGAGACTATGTTTTTAAAATCACACATAACACCATGGACTGATTATTAATTCCCACCATGAAGGTTATGGAACTAGGAGGTGGTGCCTTCTGTGAAGTGATTAGAGACAATGGGGGAACAGTTCTCATGAACAGAATTAGTATGTTACAGGAGACCCCAGAGAGCTAAATTGCCCCTTCTACCATGTGAGGTCACAGCAAGAACTCAGCAGTCTGCAACCTGGAAGAGTTCTCAAAGACTCTACCATGTTGGCACCCTGATCTTGGAGTTCCCAGCCTACTAAACCTGGAGAAAAAAATGTATGTTGTTTCATACTCCCAGTTTATGGTATTTTTAAATAATAGTCCAAAGGAAAAAGATAAACAAACACATGCTTTGCATACTTTTTCTATCAGCACATACAATTTCACACCTTTTCTTCATTCTATTACTCACTGGGACTTAACAGTTTAAAATATTGAATACCAACCTTCATCTAAAATCTGATTTAGATGATTATTACCCAGTTATCCCACTTCTTGGTGTTAATCCAAGAGTACTAAAATCAGCATACTATAGCAATACAGCCACCTCAATATTTATAGTGGCAAAATTCACAACACCCAAATTATGGAATCAAACCAGGTATCCTTCAATTAATAAATGGGTTAAGAAATTATGGTGTATATATACCTATTGTGGCTAAATACAACTCCATATATACAATGGAGTTGTATTTAGCCACAAAAAAAATAAATAAAATTATATCATTTGTTGGTAAATTCATGGAAATGGAGAGCATCATGCTAACTGAAATAAGTCAGTCTCATAAAATCAAGAGTCAAATGTTTTATATGGGGAAGCTAGGGCAAAATAAAGAAATGAAAGAGAGGGGATTAAATATATAAAAATATAGAGAAGATCATGGAATAGAAGAAGGAAATTGAGAGGGAGAGAAAAGAGATGGGAAATAGAGAAATGTGGAATGAATTTTTTTAAATCATGCTAAGTACATTCATAAATATACCACAGGGAATCTCACTTTTATATATAAATAGAAAGAATTAATCAAATATAAATAAATAGGTGAGTGATAGGAAGATCAGTGGAGAAGAGGAAGGAGAATGGGGGAAGGGAGGAGGGAAGAGAAGAAGGGCAGACATGAACTGAAATTGAACTCCATGCATGTGTGATTTTGTTGGGAGGAACCCAACTACTATACTAACTATAATGTTCTAAAAAGTTTTAAAGATATGGTCTGAGATCTTTACAAAGCTGAGTTTTAAATGGTTACGGTGATGAAAGCAACTGAACCATGAAAATCAATGTGGACAAGGGACTAAAGGAGGTAGGATCTAGGCAGGTTCCTCAAGCCCACATCCCATTAGTAAGGAATTGTGATTATTTACAAATACCATAATATTGTGATTCTTCTTTCTCTTTTGAAAGATAAAAATAAAATAAAATAATCATGGTTGTTCAGGAAAAAAAGAAACTATTTTTTGTTTACATACCTGAAGAGAAAAGTAGGATAAACAGATAGACTAAGGAGGTAGGGGAATCCAAAAATCATTTATTTCTAATTATCAAGCATTCAAAGGATTTTCAGGGCCTCATAAGCTAACATTTATTTTGGACTGGTTTAAACTGCCAGATAGTCTCCCTTTTCACAGGACCTCCCGTGAAAAGACAATGCAGTCTGTTTTTGACCCTATCACTTCTATTTCATCCAAGATGGGTCCCTTCATATATGTAGGAACTGTCCATACCAGTGATGTTTGAAGTTTTGGAAAATAAAATAAATAATAGGATTTTGTAAATCCTATGACATGAACACTTACACATTTTCATGTGGTATATGAATATTGATAAATAGTCTATATGCTTCTGTATAAAAATAAAAAACTGAATAGCATGTACTATGATTCAACAAATATTAGACCACACAGAAGTATCATTTAAGAAAAGTCAACTCACGATTCCCAGTGACTTTGACTCCTTCCCTGAGGGTCTTGATCTTTGCGTGGGTTAAGATGTGAGAACGGAAATTTTTTGATTGTTCCTGGAATTCAGGATTTAGTTGATTTTCCAACACATCCTTAATATGAGCTAGGAGCTCCTTTTCGTATTTTGGCCGGTCAAAGACAAAACACTTCCGGCTGGGAAAGAACCGCCTAATACAATCCCTTGATGTGTTAGTATTTTTTGCTTTATCATTATCACCTTAGGAAGAGGAAAAGCAGAGTCACCCTGAGCACAAACTAGGGACAAGGCATCTCAAGCATATCATGACTTGGAATTATTGTTCATTGGAATCTTCTTAAATATCCAATTTTATATATTCATTCAATGGCTTAGTGCAAATCAAACTCATATCAGTGATGCATCTCTGTAAATGAATTGTGGGAGGCATGTGCCCAGGAATAAAAAAAAAAGAAAAACTTGGGTTGATATCCACTGAACCAAGATCTGGCTTATAAGATTTTCAGGAGTGATTTGATTGGTAGATGGTTACATATCAATTTCTGGTCTGATAGTACTGATACTGGAAGTCCAACTGTAAGACTGAATGAAGAGGAGCCACAAATAAAGATAGTAGAGCAATAACTAAAATAAGACAGATGACACATTGTTAAGGAAAACTGTAATCACTGTTATTCACACAACAAATAGGATTATGTAGTTTGGGTATAAACTCTAAAGAATATAAATTCTCAAAATGTAAGATATATAATTTGTCTCTACCTAATAAACTCATGGGTTTTATCAGACACTCACCCACCTAAATGCAATACATTAGAATAATTTATTAACTGGGAACAGTATCATCATAGGTGCTAATATGAAGAGAATGACATGGTAGGGAAACAAATGAAGGCTCTGGCAGACAGTAGAAGTATTGAAAAAGTTTGGAAGGGACTGTTGAGGCCTATTTGGAGTGTAAAGTTGCTTTTATGGAAGACATAACTGGCCATTCTCTTAAAAGTTAGTACATGTCTGTTATGGTTTGGATGTGAGGTGTCCCCCAAAAATTCATGAGTGAGACAATGCAAGAAGGTTCAGAGGAGAAATGATTGGTTTACGAGAGCCTTAATCTATCAGTGATTTAATCACCTAATGGAGTTGAGGCAGGCGTCATGTGGCTGAAGGCAGGTGGTGTGTGGCTGGAGGAAGTAGGCATTGGGGGCGTGGCTTTGGGGTATATATTTGTATCTGGCAAGTGGAGTCTCTCTCTCAGCTTCCTGATCATCATGGAAGCTGCGTCCCACTTTCACACTCTTCTGCCATGATGTTCTGCCTAAGACCTCTGAAACCATGAGTCCTCAAATAAACTTTTCCTCATTTATAATTGTTCTGGTCAGGACCTTTAGTCACTGCAGTGAAAAAGCTGACTAAAACAATGTCTGAAAGGAGAATAAATAAAACTGAACAAAGTAGGTTCTGCGTTGTAATTCTATGACTAACAATTAACTAGTACATTGTTTTTCTCATTGTTTTTCCACAAAAAAAAGGAGAAGCAAAAGAAAGAGCAATGTCAGGTATCTGGAAAGGTTTAGTGCCTGACATAAGCTAAATGCTAAAGTACAAATTATTTTAAGTGAAAATTGGTTTGGAATAACTTTGTACACATTCATGCCCTACTATCACTGGGTGAGTTAACTCTAGTCATTAGAACTTATCAAAGAGTAATAACCCACAACCCCAGTCATTTCTGTAGACCTGAGCTAGTCTGAAGTACAATGCAACCCCAGAGATGATGGACAATGTTTATCAAATATCATTCTTTACTAGACCTTACTAGACAGCTCCCAACCCACATCATGCTCACATACCTGGACTCATCCTCAAGGCATTCTCCAGGTACTCGTCTTCTGTGATGGGGTGACCATGTAGGTTCAGCTCCAGAGTGAAATCCCGTACAGTCCAAACAAAGTCTGGAAAGAAACTCACAAATTCTGTGGAATCTTCTACTCCATCAAGTCTCTGGGAAAACTTCACCCTGATTAGTTCTGTGAGTTCTGTCATATAACTAGGACTTGGCTAAGGAAAAGGAGCGGCCAGGCACAATTTCCTTGTTCCCCTTAAAAAATTATTACGAATGCTCTCCCTTCCCCTGGGTCCTCTCTGACCTACCAAAGGCAACTCAGCCACTGGGGGAAGGATTCAGCTTGGTTTCCATTCCCTCCACAATTTCTCAATAAACTAGAAAGGATACTGCATCTTCTCCAAGGCATCATTGTTGATGGTGCCCATGCTGTTGTACACCAACATGCTGCTCAGAAGCACAGCCAGGGCAAAGATCCACGTGTCATTCTTAGGGTCACCCTGGAAAACATGTGAAAACAAGCACTGAATGATCTTTTCCTTCAATGTTCATTCAGGTTTTGTTGTTGTTGTTGTTGTTGTTGTTGTTCAGTTATTTTTCATTTGTTATTACAGACAGCACAGTGTTGACACAAAGAAAATAAAACATGAAAACAAAATTAAATCTCAGCTTTGGCAATGAAATTTCTGTGACCCCTGTTTCCTCATCTATGGAAGTATTCTAACAATACTTTCTTCAAATGATCCTTCTTTTTCTGAATGAGATGAAATAAGAAAATACAGGTTGAAAAAACAGAGTCCAATATGCAACTAGTTGCTTAGTAGTAAGAGACCAAGTCTCACTTAACAATAAGAGGGCCACATAATACATGCTGTGCTAATCACCACTGAGCACTTAAGTCAAATCCACAGAGCATATATATATGTGTGAGCTACTAAAAAATGTTGCTCACCTTGTTTATTTGGTGAAAAACATACTTAAGCACAGCAAGTTTTACAATCTATGTGATTATCTAATAATACATTAATTTAAAAACAACGACAAACAAGGATAATAACATAATTAAAGCGTTTACATATTAGTAATGGATCTAAAGTAAAAAGAACAGTTATTATATTGAATAAAAATAATGAAAGTGTCAATGAGAACAAAAGTTACTGAAAGTAGGAAATGACTGTATGTGACATAGAATATAACTGGAAATTACATCTGAGTGCTGAAGTTTTTATAAAATGTGGACATAACAAAAGGGTATGCAAAATAGAAATACTTGCAGAAGCCAAATCAACATTAGAATTAAATAAGCAGAGAGTTCTTAGGTCTGACTGTCTCAGAGCCAAGGGTAGATACAGAAGATGTGACTTCAAAGCTAGCTCTGTGGCAAGATGGTGAGAGCCTTGAAGAGGCAAAGCTGCTTTTGTGTTGACTGAATCACTGAAGCCAGCAGTCAGTTGTAGTAAAACTCTGATATGTTTTATTACCTGCTTGAGGAAATGAAAATCCTGAAATTCAAATCCAGAATATGGGAATTTGGAAAAGAAAAAAAAATATTATGAATATACTGCATTTCCCAAATTCTAATTATTTAAAAAGTAAATTGACTGAGATCAGAACAAGTTGGACTTAAGAGAAACAACAACAGGTTTTGGCACCAAGACCGTATCTTTGGTATGTTGTTTTATAAGTAAGGACAGAATATCTGCTTAAACTTGGGAGGAAATGAACCCTACAGAAATATAGATCTTGTTTCTAATTTAATCTCTAAATAGGGAAGGAGGAAAAGAGGGAGAGACAGATATAGAAATAGACATGGTGTCTTAATTGCCCTCTAACGTAAGAATAGGCAAACTAAAACCTGAATTAAAAGACCTCCTGCCTGTTGGTGTCTCTTAGTCTGCTTTCTAAGAAATTCACCTGGTTCACTCACACCCAAGCAGTGATCACATGGTATTCTAGTTGACTTATACACACCATCTCCTCAACAGAGTTGAAGGCTCTGAGAGAGCAGGACCTTTACCTCATCAACAGTACTTGCCCAAGACCCTATATCTCAGCTTCTCCATAAAGGCTTACTAAAATGAATGAAACTGTTCAATTCACTTCTCAGGAATACAATTTTACCTAACATATCACATTATATGGTATAAATTCAAAGAGATCGAAGTAAGTCTCATTCCATAGAGTAGCATTTGGGGATTTCAGGAATGAAATACATAAGTTGAAGTAAAAAGTATCCTGGAAAGCTAAGAAAAAATACCAGAATAAAAAAGATCTGTCTGAGCTTCTTCCTCACCTTTTGCACATCTCCCAGGCCCTCAGTGTCCAAAAGAACCAGACTGTGGTTTGGCTTGTTGGGGTGGGGCATACACCACATCCAGATGCCCTTGGTTTCAGATTGCACTGTGGATCCCAGAGGAAAGCCTGCAAGCGAAGAGCAGATATTCAGGAACCTCCTGAACTACAGAATCGCACTTGTAGGATCATAAGAGCCGGTGATACGAGATACTACTTCTCTGATTTTATATATTTACATGTACGTTTCATATATTTATAAAGTATAAGCATGTATATCCATACGTATATGTGTGTGAATATTTGTTTTTAGTGGGTGTGGATATGTTGTTGCATATAGTATATTTATGTTTTACAATAATACTTATTGCAATGAAAAAAAAAGATGATGCTTCTCTGTTCTTTGAGGATATCCAACTTAAGTGTCACACAAACACCCCATATTTTTCTCTGTCAGCTTCTCCCACATTTTAAAGTTTGGTTTGTTCATAATTTCTAATTCCTCTTCCCATTGTAAGAAAATGTGCCTTCCTGTTGGTGTGGCCCACCAGTGCACTGGATGAAAGAAGTTACACTACACACAAAGATGCTTTGATTCTTAGCTGTCCAACCACCCTGACTTCAAAAGGAAGTTAAGCTAGTGATGGTATTGTAATTAGATCAAGTCCTTTTAATCATCTGAGGAATAAACAAAGAAATTTAGTCAACAATTACTTATTAAGTAACTATTATTTTCCAGGTACTATCGATAAGTTAAAGCTCCAGGAGATACAATAGGACTGAATGAGGCTGAAATACCTGCCCTTCTGAGGCTAAAGCCTGTGAGTACCTTGAAAAGATGGAGATGGAGACTCAGAGATAGAAAGAAACCAAGAGTGTGTGGTATAGAGATAATAAGAAAGGAAAGTGTTTTTAGGAGCAAGCTGGTGAAATAGGAGAAGTGATGCTAAGCAAGGGTCTGGGATGGATAAAAAGAAACATTTTGAATCAGAAAAGACAGGGTCATTGGTATATATTGAAAGAGAAAGAGCAATTCAGTGGAATGTTGGGTTTTAAGAAAAGAGAGGAGTTGATTGAAAAGTGGGAAGAAGTAGAAAAAGGAAATTGAGACAATATAATTTTGCTTGTGATAGAGTTTAAAAAAAACAGTGATATGGCAGCCATAATGAGATACAGAATTCAGAGAGAGCATCAAGTTAATAAGAATAAGATAGTGGAAAAAGGAAAACCACAGGTGGGTGAAGGTCATTGTAAGAGCTCAGGTCCTAAGCTGCTAGAAATGAAGGATATCCCTTTTACAGGAAGCTGAAATGACAGATGTAAATCAAAGCATTGGACACATTGACAAGGCTGCAATTTTGCTGGAAAGAATTAGATTTGTTGGAGAGGAGATTCAGAATCTCCCTCCTTGTTACCCTGAAGATGCAGTGACAGATAGAGCTGGATTGAAGTAAATAGCCCTGCCGAGGGACCTCACTCACCAAGGTTTTCTCCAGCAAGACGGTTCATCAAGTAGGACTTTCCTGTGCGATAAGGCCCTACAATAGCCACAACCACTACAGGCTGAGAAATCTTGTGAAGAATCTTCAAGGCTTTCTGGTTCACCCTTAGCTGCTCATTGTTGTTTTCTACCAGACACACTGGGACCAACATAATTGGTCCAGACGTCATGGTGATCTACAAAAATAAAAGGGCCTCCCTGTAGAAATAAGATCACAAATTAGTTCCCCCAACCCCTGAAGTTTAATCAAACATGTTATGACAGGAGGGAGCTCAGAGTATTTCCATATTTTTCTATGGCACAAAATGTAGGATATCATTTGCATAGGGCTTCCTCTACTAGAAATCTGAAGTTAAAAGTAAAATGAAAAAATCTGAAGTAATGAAGTAGTGGTTTTACTTCCATAATAAAAATAAAATTCAAGCAATGTTTATCATGCATTGACAGTCTATACAAAGCTGTCACGTAGGTGTTACATACCTGAGCTCATTGATGTTTATAGGAATTTTGAAAGTTAACGCTATTTATACTCACTTTGCATATGTACAAGATGAAGTTCAGAAAGACTGAGGAGTTTGCTTCATCATATCTAGTGAATAGTGGCAGTCCCAACGTTTGAAGCGAGGAATGTCACTTCCCTACACCATGCTTTGTGACCACTCATTCTGGCAGAATGATCTTTGTCAACAACATTGCTTCCTGTGCTCCTTAATCAGTATCATACAGGGGCTTTCCATTGACACTCCTTTACCAACAGCATGATGCTCTGATCCATTAGGGTGGTGGAGTGGACTCCACTTATTCCTGTAGAGTCAGGCCTGCATACCACAAAGAGTCGGGCCTGCACACATGAGAGGTCTTGTTCTCTGCTATTTTGTCAACTAAAAATTGGAATAGGAATGAAAATAGAAAAACTATGCTTCCATTTGTAAAACAAAAGCACATAAATGATGTCCAAAATATCACCAGGAATGAATCTAAGAGAAGAAATATCTGAACTTTCATGTAGTCTTAAACTTTCTCTATAATTCAGAATTACTTTGTTTAAAACAAAGATTTAATTAGAGCTTATTAAGCATTAAAAGTACTATAATTGTATGAATCTCTTGGCAAGCATTTATTTAGCTTTGTATATCAGTGGCTTTCTATGATATATCCAATTTTTTATTGTAATAATATGTACGAACATTCTGTTGAAGTCACTCAAATATATTTATATTTTAAATGCTACATATTTAGCATGTATGTATGACTTTCAAAATTTTTCAGCTCTACAGTTTACTACTGCTACAGTTTGTACATTGAATATGTCTCAAAGGCCCATGTGTTAAAGCTTGGTCCCCAAGGTAGCACTGTGGGGAGATGGTAGAACTTTGAACATGTGATGCCTCATGGTAGGTCTTCAAGTCACTGGGGGTGTGCTTTTGAAAATAACTGCAGATTTCAGCCACTTCCTCTTTTGTCTCTACTGCTTCTTGGCCATAAGGAGGATAGTATTGCTCTGCCACACACTCTTGCTATGATGTGTTATGCTAGTGTCATCATAGACCCAAATAAATGAAACCAATTGACATTGACTGGAAGCTCCAAAACTGTGAGCCAAAAGAAACCTTTTCTCTTGTGTGCTGATCATCTCAGATCTGTGTTATAGTACTGGAAAGCTGACTAACACATCTACCCATGTAACTTGTGCAAAGAGCTTAAGCTAGCTGGGTGTCAAGGAATGAAAACAAAACACATTCATCATTTTATGAGGGTTACAGGTTAAAAAAAAATTCTTCCTACCTCAAGTTTGTTTTGAGATTTAAATGGAATGATGTAACCTTTATTGTAACATTATTTAATCAACAGATTGTTGGTTTTGATAAAATTAATCTCCATTTGTGCACAATATGCAAAATGCATTCTATTGTAAATTTAATTAATTAATTAATTTTTAAAAAGATGAATCTGCAAAAACTACCATGAAGATTGGTCTACCAGATAATGTATTTCAAAATATTCTGTAAATGCAAGTTAAAGAGACATACAGTGTAAAATAAATTTTTCATTGGAATGAGACATTAGTAGGCTGAAAACATTGTTTTTGTTTATGTTTATTTTGTTAGAACCTTTAGGCTCTATGAATATGGAAAATAAGAACTCCTTTTGGCCACATTAGAATTCTGGATTTGCTTTCCTTTTTTCAAGGAGCAGATTAAGGGGACTGCAAAATTATATGAATTGGATAGCAGAACTTATTTATAAAAACCAGGCCTGTCATGCCTCTATTATTAAAGAACCACAAATTGTAGCTTCACATTATCAGAATAATGTTTTTCACTCTTGCTCAGAAAGTCTTTTTCAAAATGTAAGACAGAAGAGTATCACTCAGAGTGGTTGTAAAACCCAGATTCCCAAACTTAAGAATCAATGTGTGGCCAGGCATGGTGGCACACACCTATAATCCCAGTAGCTTTGTAGGCTGAGGCAGGAGGATCATGAGTTCAAAGCCAACTTCAGCAACACCAAGACACTAAGCAATTCTGTGAGACCCTGCCTCTAAATAAAATATAAGAAAGGGAGGGGATGTGGCTCAGTGGTTGAGTGAGTGCCCCTGAATTTGATTCTGCGTTCCCACCCCCCAAAAAGAAACAATGTGTGTAAAAAAGTCACCACACATGGGGTACATACACATTGATACACATTGGATTACCTTAGATTAATCCTGATATCCCTAAAGAAAATAAATCTATGGAAAAGAAAAAGAAAAACCTCAGTTTTGACTACAGAGCTATTATTTGACCTAAAGGGAATAGATGTAGTAGGTACTTAATTTTTCCACCAGTATAAATAAGAAACAATCTTTTCCAATGATAAGAGTGATAAAATACTAGGGACAAACTCTTTTTTCTCTGTATTTGAAAACCACCATCTTTGTGAGGGATGCTATTTGATCAGGAAGGTCCTTGAGGAAAACTAAAATTTTCCTTTTTTCCATTTTCTCAATTGTGGTAGAATTAACAACATAAAACCTTGTTAAACGTACAGCTCAGTGGTTTCAAATATCTTTATGTCGTTTTTGCACCAAAACCTCTATCCATCTACAAGATGTTTTTCATTTTGCACAACTAATACTCTGTATCCATTAAACAAAATAATCCCACATCTCTGTTACCCATCCCTAGGCTACTACATTCTATTTTCTGTCTCTATGATTTTATAATACTTGAAGTTTCAAAATAGTTCAAATAAGGAATCACCAACTATCCTTTTGTGACTGGCAAATAAACCACTTGGCACAATGACCTCAAGCTTTATTCATATTTGTAATATATGTCAGAATATTCTTCATTTAAAAGGCTAAATAATATTCTATCAAATACATATACCACAATTTGCTTATTAATTCATGCATAATTATGAATAACTAGTGGCTTCTATGTTTTACACATTACAAATAATTCTGCTTTGAACACTGGTGAACAAATGTCTCTTTGAGACCCTGCTTTCAATACTTGTGGGAATATAATCACAAGTGGAATTGATGAATTATATGATAATTACATTTTTTAATTTTCTAAGGAACCATCATTATCATTATTCACAGCAGTTATACCCTTTCACATTCCCACCAAGAGCTCAGAAGCATTTCAGTTTCTCCATATTCCTCTCAACACTGGTTATTGTGTATATGTGTGTTTGTCTCCCTTTATTAACTTTTATTATTAATTTACTTATTTCATTTGCAGGGTGAGGGGTGGGGGGTGGGGATTGTACCCAGGACCTCACTCATGATAGGCAAGTGCTCTATCATTGAGCTACATCCCTAATCTATGTGAATAACCTTCCTACTGAGTATAAGGTGGTTTCTCATGGTAGTATTGATTTATGTTTTCATAATAATTTGTAATCCTGGGTATCTTTTCATGTTCTCATTGTATATTTGTATATTGTCTTTGGCGAAATGTTAATTCAAATACACTGCCATTTTTGCTTCAGTTTAGTTTTGCACTACTGGATTTAGAAGTTCACTATATAGTTTGAATATTAATCCTTAATTAGATATACGATTTACAAATATTGTTTCCCATTCTCTAGGTTGCCTATTTATCTTATGTCTTCTTTAATTTCTTTCAGTAATATTTTGTTGTGTTTTTATTTCAATTTTTTAAGCCATTGTAAATGAAATTGTATTTTTAAAATTTCCTTGTGCAGTATATTCATTGTTAATATATAGGAGTGCATCTAATATTTGAGTGTTGATTTGATAGCCTGCCACTTTACATAAATTTTTATGAAATTACCAGAGTTTTCTACATCTCATTACTTAGGAACAGAAAAGTTTAATTTTTCCTTTCCAATTTGGATGTCTTTTCTTTCTTTTTCTTGCTTATTTTCTCTAGCTAGTTCTTCCTAGTACTATGTTGGAAAGAGGTAAAAAAAAGAGAGCATCCTTGTTTTATTCCTGATCTTAGGGGAGGAGTCTCCCATCTGTTACTTCCAAACTAGCAGTGAGACTAGCTTTTAGACTAATAACAACTAAAGCTAGCAACTGCACCCTGCAATCCAGGCCATCAGACTATCTTCTCCCTCACTTCCCCATTTCTCATATGCCACTTTAAATCAGAAATGAAGGGACTTAAGCTCAAGACTAAATTATATGTAAAAGAAAGTCCTTGAATAAGCATTTCTGCTCTCTCTCTGTGCAGGGCAGTGTGATCCAAAAAAACTGCCAATTGTTGTCCACTCATCTTGTTCCCTTTCTTCCACCCAATTTTCTGTTGTTATTTTATAGAAGATGTAAACATACTGAGGATGTTTTTGTTTTGTTTTGTTTCATTAAAGGAAAACAGAGTGAAAAACTGAACTTGAAAGTGAAAGTAATTTTTGTGGTTGGTTGCTTGGATGACACATTGAGAGAAACCACAAGTTTAAACCATTTAGTAATTGTTTTCATTAGCTTTTTCACCACTGTGACCAAAAGATCTGACAAAAACAACTTTAGAGGAGGAAAAGTTTGATTGGCATTCCCAATTTCAAAAGGTCTCAGTCCTTTAGATAGCCAACAGCATTGCTCTGGAACTCAGTGAGGCAGAACATTATAGCAGAAAAGGATGCAGGAGGAAAGCAGCACAGGTCATGATACTAGGTAGCAAAGAGCAACCTCTGCTCACCAGCAACAAACCCATAGGCACGTCCCAAGTGACCTATCTTCTCCACCCTACCTGCATACAGATACCACTCAGTTAATCCATTCAGTTGCATTAATGCACTAATTAGGTTAGACCTCTCATAACCCAATCATTTACCTCTAACCTTTCTTGTATTATCTCACACATGAGCTTTTAGGGGACACCATATAATCCAAACCTTAATAATAATTATTTTAACTGTTGATTAAAAGACTGACAGATAATTACAATCTCTTAAGATCAGTATTTTCTCTTAAAGATCATCTTTCTCACTGTTTTCTCAGTGGTCAACAGAGTACAGTCAGGAAACATTAGAGAATGGGAATGGGCAGGAGGAAGCTACTCCACAGCCACCTGTCTACCAGAGTACTGGATTTTGGTCTCTAGTTAAGGTCAGGTTGAAGAGAATCAAAATCAAAAGTATGTGATTTTTTTCAAGGATTCAACTGTTTGGGGGGCTTTTCATTGCATTTTAACCAAAATTGAAATTGGAGTGAATGGCTGAAGCAAAGTGAACCATCCTCTGTTGCTGCACACCTGGACTTTGATTTCAACACCCTGGGTGTGTCCCTTCTCCCCAGTTGGCCTAGGGATCCTTGATCTCCACAATAAATATAGAACAGCAGGCAAGAATGTCACCACAGTGACCAAAGACTAGAGCATTTCAACATCCTACCTCAGTGGTACTTTTTTAGTAGGGTAAGGATTGATGTTTATTTTAAATTTTTACTTGCTCATCTCTTGCTCACACGTTCTCTCTCTCTCTCTCTCTCTCTCTCTCTCTCTCTCTCTCTCTCTCTCTCTTCTTGTTATTATCTAGTGTTATCAGCACTTTTCATTAAGACTAAAATCATACATGTGTATGTTGTCTCCAACTTTACATTCCAAATTCATTCCTATTATTTCCAAGCTTATTCTACCAATTTTTTCACTAGAGTAAATCTAGACAATGGGAACCTGGAATTTATATATTTGGGGTGTTTTATTTAAGTAAACATGACAAAATATTAATTCAAAAGTGATTACTGGGGCTGTGGGTGTTGGTTCATTGTTAGAGGACTAGAGTGTTAGGCTGTGGGTTCAATTCTTAGCACACACACACAAAAAGTGATTATCTATTGAAAATTAACAGAGTCAGAACCATGAACAATTAAAAGCTAACAAATGCACCAGATGTGGTGGTACACATCTGTAATCCCAGTGGCTTGGGAGACTGACACAGAAAGATCACAAGTTTGAAGTCAGCCTCATCAATTAAGCAAGTCCCTAAGCAACATAGTGAGACCCTATCTCAAAAAATAAAAAGGGTTGAGAATGTGGCTCAGTGATTAAGTGCTCCTGAGCTCAATCTCCAGTACAGAAAAAAAAAATGCTGACAAATGCTGCAAATATCATCTCTACTTATTGTTTTTGATCTTTAATTAAGGCACTTCCTCTCATATTTCAGTTTCAGTATGAGCAATCATTCAGAAAACAATGTAGTAATTTAAATCATTTCACTATGTTAAACTATAGGAAAAAATCATATGTAATCAAATTATATAAGATTATATATTACATTACATTACATCTTTTGCTATACATGCTGCCTTCTGAATGCATATAACTAGGCACTGGGTTATTAGAATTGCTGTCAACTTAGTTTCATTGGGTATTTTTCTTTGCCTCGAAAGTTTTATGTTGCTAGAAAAGTCATCAAGAGTATCCACCCCATTTTCATATTTGAATAGAATGGAATCTTTGACAATAACATGACAGAAACTAAGTACCAACAGCTAGATGTCCATTTGCATAGCATCATCAAAATAAATTGCTAAAATAACAGTTATTCACAACTATTTCTTGAATACAGTACAAGAATGAATTTCAAAGTGAATTTTTCAAAACCCCTCATTTTCTTCACTATGTTATGCAATGCTATAGATAGTGTTTTTATTGGAATACTTGTGGTTTTATGGCTCATTTCTAGCACTTCCTAACTTCCCAGTTAAAATTTACTATTGTTTGTGAAATTAGTTGGTCAATTTTCATCAATTGTCTTTACTTTTTTTTATTTTTTAACTGAGCAATGCTATTTTTTTCTTCAATACTTAGATGACATATAATCATTCAGTCAATAGCAATGTGGGGCCTATTGCTATTGAATACTTAAAGATTAACAAAACAAGTTTCTTCCTTCAGCCAGTCTGTCTTGATAGGAAAAAAATATTGTAAACTATAGCAAGAAGCAATGGATGTTAAAATGTTGATTCAAATAAGGTGTGGTCTCTACCCAAGTAATAGTTTTAGTTGTAAGCATTATAGATGGCTTCACAGAAGAGACATTTCTATTGGATCTAAAAATTGGAGTTCTGCAAAATGATTTTGGAGAAAATATATTTTAGAACAGGAGATCCACCATGGTAGGAGCTAAAGCTGGGAAACAGCTGGGTTACTGAGGATGAAGTAGAAAAGTAATTGGGGACCCCAGTCTTGGGCTTTGTTGCACACACAGGAAGAGACTTTCGAAACTACTAGGTACTCAGCTGTGTTGGAGTTCCTTCTTTCTGATAGGAGGAAGAAACAGAGAATAAGGTTATGGCATTGTTGACACAGATTGCATAAAGAACTATTGATACAACTTGAAAGATATGTTTAACCCTTCCACCTTAGACATGAGTGGAAGCTTTGCTTCACATGGTCATTCAGAGATTCAGATTCCTGCCTCCCCCTTGTTTCCTACATACTAAAGCACTGCATTCATCTGCGAGATCAAAGATTGACTTCTACCACATCTGGTATCCTGAGTAAACAGGAACAGAAAAGAGATACTGCTTGAATAATGGCTCAGAGTTCTCTAGATAAGACCTACAGAGTAACATAAAAGTAATTCTGATGAAATCTCATGTATAAATATAATCACCAGGACAACTCAGTTGCAAGAGCAGCTAGAAAAATCCAATTTCTGCCTGGGCTCATCTTATAGTATCAGAAACAGATATTTTTTAAAATCCTGAAAGGAATTGAAACTGCTTATCTAATAAAGTGGACTTAACTTCCTCAGACACAAAGATTGGTGATATAAAGTGAGATATGGGCACCCAACAAATGGATCAAAGTCTCTCTCTCTCTCTCTCTCTCTCTCTCTCTCTCTCTCTCTCTCTCTTTCCCCCTCACTCCTGCTCTTATTTTACATTATATTTTGTTCACAAGCTTAAAAAGATTTAATTCTAGAGAAGAAAAATATAAGACTAGTTAATTCTTTTGCCTTTACATTTTTTATTATTGTTATTTTGCTAGTATTTATTATATTTTAACACCTATTATTAATTTATCATTTATTATTTTAATTACTATCTTGTTGAATTAAAAACATTTTTAAATGGGAAAAAATTATCTATTTCAGTCCCTGCCAGTGTAGATCCATATTCAAGGGAGAATGGGGATAATCTCAAGAGAGAGGCCTTTGGGGTAAAGGAAGGAATGCACATTCAAGGGAGAGTGAAGGCTCTCTCCAGAGGGGAGTGCTAATATTTTTAGTGGGTGTGGGGTGCTAATATTTTTAGAGGCCCAGTTCTAGAGACTGGATTAGAGCTGAAACCAGAGTGACCTACATACATTTGTGCCAGTTTTCTCCGCCCTCATGGTACAAGGGCATGGCTCAAGGGCATGAGCCAAGAGCATGTGTTCAGGAGTTATGATTTTTCCTGGGCACTTTTCGCATCTCAGTAGTTCATTTGAGACTCGGTATCTCACCCTTTATTCCCAAATTCCTGTCTCAGAATGGTGAAAGAAACCTAAGTTCTTAAGCTCATGTGGGGATAATGTGTTTTTATTTAGATTTCTTCTCCAAGAGAAAGAGAACTGAATTCATTCAACCTTTCCCCTTCTTCATTTTTAACTCATTTTTCTGACTATGAGAGGGCTGCTTATCTTTACACACAATAAATTTACCTATTTGCTCCAATCTAGCACACACGGAAAGTAATTTTAAAGTTGATGATTCAGAACTCTACAAAAAAATACATTTACTAACTAGAGTACATTTTTAGCAGACAGTTCTTTTTTTTTGTCTTTAGACTTATGCACATGATCAGAACACTATATTCCAAAGTTGCTTAGACAACTTCTTCCGCTTTTCACTTTCTGAGGTGTGCTCAATTCATTTGTAGCACACTCAGATTCACTCATTACTGTTTCTGTTTCATTTGGGCCTTCTTCATATGTTGGTGTATTCATCAATTTTCAGTATGTGTTTATTTTTGGACTATGTGAAACACCACAGTTCTATAAGTCAGAGCTTTAAGCATAGTGAGACACTGTCTCAAAATAAAAGTCAAAAAGGACTGGGGATGTAGCTCACTGGTAAAACTTCCCAGATTCAATCCCCAGTACCAAAAAAGGAGAGGGGAAATCAGAATTTTCAAAAAGATTTAGTTGGAAAAAATGTCACTTCATCTTATCACTGAGAATGTATTAAAAATTACATACATCTAGAATGTATTTATAAATTTTAATACATCTAGAATATATTAGAAATTAAATTTTTTCCATTATTAATGAATTAACTTACTGATTTTTTTGTCAACATCACAATCCCTGTTACTCAAAGAGTTCGCAATGAAATGAGTAAATTCTTTGAGATACAAACAAATATTTAGCATAAGCACCCAAGTTTTCATTCTTTAACTTGAAAATGTTGGTTACTTCTGACTTGTTCCATTTTAATCAATCAGTCTAGCTTCCCAAGTCTTTCCCCCAGCCCCACCACAAAAAAAAGCCATTAATTTTTCTCTGATCAGAACCCATTTCCTCTTACAATTCCCCACCGAGATTACCACCAAGCTGATAATCTATTCAATTATACAGCATAAGGCATTACACCACGAAATGAGAACCAGTCAGTGACTGGCCCAGAGAAAATGTCTGCACAAGATTTTAAAAGTTCCCAAATTTGGGACAATGGCCTTTTTAGGCAAATTCCAAGTTGTTAAATTTTATCTACCTAGAGCTATGAAAATAATCAATAAAGCAAGATTTCATTTGAATTTTATTAGGTAATTTAAGTGTCAAGAAAGAAATGACAATCTTAAAACCTTCCCAGTTCCCTCTGTGGGCTCCACTTTTGCTGGAGCCAGATTCAACACAGGAAGAGCAGTGGGCACTTAATGGACAGCTGCCTCCTGATATCCCCAGGATTATAAGTGAGCTCCTATCCCACATCTGGCTCAGGAGCAGCCTCTCTTGGGAGATGCTCATTTAAGAAAGAATGAATTCACCTCGTAAACTGTGTCCCAGTCTCACCTGGAGCAAGGATCCTTTAGAGAAGTATCCTTTGGGAAGAAGGCTGCTTTCAGGAGGTGATGAGTGCTGATGAGCTCCTCCCCTTCTGTTTCACCTGTCACTTTGCTTTATAACCTTACTGCGCTGACTTCCTGGAACTTTATAGACTTCTTTCAGTGACCCAATGAGGAAACCTTTAAATAATAAAGCAAACTACGCAAAATCTAGGAAGAGGAAACTGAAAGTACTGAATTTGAAGCATTTGCTCAACAATCATAAAAGCAATCACTGAGAGGAAGATTTGACACAATTTCTCAACTAGAATCTTCCAATTGGAAGAGACTGCTTGCAACAATAATATTCATAAATAAACTTCTATACACACAGAGTGTCTCGGATCCAATAGGAAAGTGTTCTCTGGAAAGATAAATTATATTCATTCCCTCCATATAGAAAGAATCTAGACTCATTTGGTATAGTTGTGGGAGACAATAAAGATGTTTTTGGTTTTTGTCTTCCTGGTGAGCAAATAAGATAAGCCTAAATTCTTATTTTGTCCATGTGAAAATATACTTTAAATTATTTCAAGGGACCTTAGTCCTTCCTTTCTGGTGGCTAGAACAAAATACCATAGAGTGTCTGGGTTTGTTTGTGCAATAGGTAATTCTTTCTCATAGTTCTAGAGTCCGGGAAGTTCAAGATCAACTCATTGGCAGATGCAGTGTCTGGTGGGGCCCAACTTCAGATCCACAGATGGTGGCTCCTAGTTACATCTTCATATGGTGGAAGGAAAAAACTCTGTTCTCTTGGGTACAGAGTTAGTGCCCTCAGGAGGGCACTAAATCTCATTCTTGAGGGCTCCACACTCATGGTCTGAACACTTCCCATGGCCTCCCTTGCTAGTACCATCACGCTGGGGATCAGGTTTCAACATGTGCATTTTGGGCAACATAAACAGTCAGTCCATTGCACAGAGTAAGTGCTGTGCTATAGCTGTTTAAAACCGATTCAAACTACAGCGATGAGGCGGTCAATGAGCAGATGAATTGGCCTGATCTGAAGTGATCACCTTAATAGCAGATGATTTAGCCCAGGAATCATTGCTCTCTGTAAAAAACGAGAAAGGTTTGAAGAATTTGCAAAGGATATGATAGAAGCAATGACACCAATCAGCTTGAAAGGACATGATTGTTTATGAGAAGAAGCAGGCGCCTGTTCACTTTCATGACCGTGACCTACAAGCCTGTGTAGGTACCACAGTCCTACAAGCCCATGGCAGTTGTGCCATGTTCCAGGGTTTAGAGCTGCTGCCCACTTCCTCTCTCCAGAAAGGAGGCAGCTCTTGATCTCACTTTGAGGCAGAGAACCTGCCTTAGAACCTTCCTAAATCCCCCTTGAGTGAGGCTTTGCTTCACAGAGGGCTCTCACTGGGATTAGGCAGCTTGGTTATATGTTCTTAGTTCCTCCCTCTGAAGGATGTATACTTCTGTGACAGAATGTAATCTGAGACTGAGGAGTCTAGAAGGAGACTGTGCAATTGTCTCCTCAACTAACCTCTTTCCTCACATTATTTCCAGTTCTGTGGGACAGAGGTCGACTACATTTCTTTATATTTTTAATGATTTCCCAGCCCTAACTTCTACTCCACAACAGGAGAGTTTCCCAAAGGACTGGTTTATTCTGGATTGTTCAAACTCAGCCCAACACATGAGAAGGTGGCACTAGCAAGTTTAGCTGTGGATACAGTATGAGAATATGCACAAGGGGTTTTAGAAATGGCTAAATACCATGTAGAGGATTGGGTGTGCATTTGTCTTCCTACAAAATTGTTGAGAAGGTATTTGAAATAGATCTGTTGTACCTTCAAAAATTCAACAACCATTTATTAATCTTCAAATGCAGGAGAGATCATTGCTTGGAAAACTATTTGAAATAGATAGAAAGGTACGCTCATAAATTGCTGGTGGGACTGCAAATTGGTGCAACCACTCTGGAAGCAGTATGGAGATTGCTCAGAAAACTTGGAATGGAACTACCATTTGACCCAATTATCCCACTCCTTGGTATATACCCAAAGTACTTAAAAATAGCATATAGGGGCTGAGATATAATTCAGTTGGTAGAGTCCTTGTCTAGCATGCATAAGATCCTGGGTTCAATTCCTGGCAGAAGAAGAAGGAGGAGGAGGAGGAGGAGGAAGAGGAGGAGGAGGAGGAGGAGGAGGAGGAGGAGGAGGAGGAGAAGGAGAAGGAGAAAGAAGAAGAAGAAGAAGGAGGAGGAGGAGGA
Source organism: Spermophilus citellus (assembly GCF_964194105.1). NCBI lineage: Eukaryota > Metazoa > Chordata > Mammalia > Rodentia > Sciuridae > Spermophilus > Spermophilus citellus. The sequence goes on along the minus strand of NC_138191.1, from coordinate 62,059,024 downwards.
GGAGGAGGAGGAGGAGGAGGAGGAGGAGAAGGAGAATTCCATACAACAGTGATGTAGCCACATCAAAGTTTATACCAACTCAATTCACATTAGCTATACTGTGGAACCAACCTAGATGCCCTTCAGTAGATGAATGGATAAAGAAAATATGGTATCTATATACAATGGAATATTACTCAGCCATAAAAAGAATTATTTTATGACTTTTGAAGATAAATGGGTGGATCTGGAGACTCTCATGCTAAGTGAAACAAGACAATCCCCAAAAAACCAAAGGCTAAATTTTCTCTCTGATATGTGGATGTTGACACAGTACAATACAAAGGCGGGGACGGGGGCTGGGGGGGGGTGGGAATAGAAGTTCATCGGATTAGACAAAGACGAATGAAGGGAGGGAGTGGGCTAGGAAGAGGAAAGACAGTAGAATGAACTGGACATAGCTTTCCTATGCTATACATATGAATATACGACCAGTGAAATTCCACATCATGTACAACCACAAGGATGGAATCCTAGTGAAGAATAAGTTATACTTCATTACTTCATGTATGTATACTATGTCAAAATATACTCTACAGTTACATATATCCAAAATAGAACAAAAGAAAGATGGTAAAAAATTTTTAAAAAAACAGGGAAATGAACTGGAAAAAAGAAAGAAAATACTCCACTCAAATCAAAAGCAAACTCCAGAGCTCACAAGTGAACAAATATCATTTCAAAAACAGCCAAGTAAATGAGAAACAGGATCACACTAAACATTAGAAATAAATCAAAGAGTCAGGAGTCAATAAACAACTCTATATAATTTTATTAACTACAAATAATCTTAACTATCCCACTAAAAGACATAGGCTTGCAGAAATGATGTAAAAAGAGGACACAACTATGTTTTTTGCAAGATATCCACTTTACTGGCAAAGACAGTCATAAGCTGAAATTAAAAGGGTTGAAATTGATATATCATGCACATGGAATATGAAAACAAGGAGTAGTGGCTACTCTCATATCTGACAAAGCTGAATTCAAGCCACAACTAATCAGAAAAGGCAAGGAAGGTCACTTCGTGCTGGTAAAGAGAACAATCCAACAAGAAGATATAACAATAATAAATATTTATGCCCCAAATATGGATGCAGCCAATTACATGAATGAGACACAACTCAAATTGAAGCTTCACATAGACTCCAGTCCAAAAATACAGAATGATTTCAACACACCTTTCTCACCAATAAATAGGTCATCCAGACATGTGCTCAGTAATGACCCTTTGAATTTGAAAAAATTATAAACCAAATGGACTTAACAGACATCTATAGAGTATTTCATCCAACAACAGCTGAATTCATTTTCTTCTCAGTGGCTCACAAAAATTTCTCCAAAATACACCATATTTGATACTACAAAGAAACACTTATAAAATACAAAAAAAATTATATAATTCCTTGCATCTTTTTTTGATCATAGTAGAATGAAATTAAAAATCTACATCAAAAAACGTTGCAGAATCTATATAAATGTGTGGATATTGAATGATACACTTGGTTTTTGTTGTTGGTATTGTTGTTGGGGGAGACTGGGTTTGGTATTGAACTCAGTGATGCTTACCACTGAGCCACATCCCCAGGCCTTTTAATATTTTATGTTGAAACAGGGTCTCACTGAGGTGCTTAGAGCCTTCCTAAATTGCTGAGGCTGGCTTTTAACTTGCAATCCTCCTGCCTTAGCCTTCTGAGCCACTGGGATTACAGGCGTATACCACTGCCCCTGGCTTGAATGATACACTTTTGAATGATGAATGTGTGATAGAAGAAATAGGGGAGAAATTAGAAAGTTCTCAGAAGCAAAAGAGAATACTGGCAAAGACAGTCATAAGCTGAACCAGAACCTCTCGAACAATATGAAGGCAATTCTAAGAGAAAAGTGTATAGCTATGAGTGCCCACATAAGAAAATCTGAAATAAACAATTTAATGATGCACCTTAAGGCCTTCGAAAAAGAACACACCAATTCCAAAATCTGTAAAGGGGAATAAAAACATAAGATCAGAAGTAAAATAAATGAAATTGAAAGTTTTAAAAAAATATAAAAGGATCAATGAAATGAAGAGTTCGTTCTTTGAAAAGATAAACAAGATTCATAAGCCCTTACCAAATTAAACAAAAGAAAAAGAGAAGATTCAAATTCATAACTTTAATTTAATAAATTAATTAAATCAAGCTAGGCTGCTGAATTTCAGTCCCTGGGTTTAAAAAACCCATCTTTCTGCAGATGAGGATGTGAAGCACTGCTGAATCGTTCATGCAGAAATTCTTTGGGGTAGTCCAAGGTGGATGTCAGAGAAGCTGCAGCACAGGAAGGAAATGCAGGGTATGTGCTTTCGCTATGCAGTTACCTCTTTACAAAACCAACACACACAACCCAGTGCAGCCCAGCGTAACATAGGCTGCAACCTCCTGCCACCTGCACTGTCCTTCTGCTGCCTTCACCCACCCTCCAATATGGGCTCCTCACCCCAAGTGCTGAGTGTGCACTTGGGGTTTCAATATTGTTAATGAATGGAAGGCCAGCTTAGGAGAAGATTTACTTGGCCAGGGCAACAAAGTCTGGGGACAAGTGTTCAGCCACCCTGTTTCCACAAGTTCTGTGTCTGGCTATTTCCAAAACCCAGGATTTTCAAAAACTGGAAAAGAAATCTGATTTATAGCCAGCTAGTTAAGGGATGGCTGACTTGAGACAAAGAAAATTGCATTCCAAAATACAAGATCTTTTCAAGGATTTGATTGTTTTATACATTTTCGCCCCTGGCTGGAAACTCAGTGAGTGGCTGAGGCCAGGCAGATTGTGCCCTGTTTCTCCACACAAGGACTTTGGCTTCAAAAGCCAAGGCATGTCCCTCCTCCCCAGGTGGCTTAGGTATCATTGGCCCCACAATAGATGTAGAACAACAGGCAGGAATGTCAAAACAGTGACCAGAGACTGAGTATCTCAATACCCTCTCTCTCAGTTGTACTTTTCGGGGAGGGAAAATAATTTTTTGTTTGTTTTAAGTTTTTACTCCCTCATCACTTGCTCTCCCTCTCACTCAGTTTTTTTAAGTATTCTCCTCATGAGTATCAGCATTTCTTCATTAGCAATAAAATTACATATATCCATCTATCTATGCACACGTGTGTGCATAGATAGATGGATATATGTCCTCCAACTTCACATTCCAGATATGATTACTGTTCCTTTGAAACAGTCTTCCAATGTATCCACTAGATTGGATCTAAGTCTTGAAGACCTAGAATGTATATATTTTGGATCTTTGCTTTAAATAAAAGACAAAAACACAAAATAAAAATGATTAGTGATGTCTGTAGGAGAAGAGACTTCAGTGGTAGAGGGCTGCAGTGTTAGACTCTGGGGTCAATCTCCAACAAAAAAAAAAAAAGAAAAAAGAAAAAAGAAAGAAAAATGGGGACTATTTATTGAAAATTAGCAAAGAATCATAACCATAAGCAATTTTCTAAAGCTGACAAATGCCACAAATATCATCTGTTTGTTGTCTTTATCTTGGATTAAGTAACTTCTTCTCACATTTAAATTTTAGTATGAGCAATAATTTAAACAACTAAAAATGTATTAACTTAAGGAAGGAAGTCTGATGTGTTAAATCATAGGACAAAATTATATAATCAGATTACTCTTTGCCTGTACATGCTGCCTTCATGGTTCTAGGTGCAAATAAATAGACACCTTGTTCTTAAAACAGATGTGGATGTTTCACTGGCTAATTTCTCTACCTAGAAGGCTCTGGGCTCCTCAAAAAGATATCAAGAGTGTCCCTCCCATTTTCAGCAGTATATTTGTGTAGAATTTATTTTTTGACAATAACATGACAAAAACTAAGTACTGATAGCTAGAAGTCACAGCTCCGTTTTTATAATATCATCTAAAACAACAATTATCCAACATTGTTACTTTGAATACAATATCAGAAGATAAACTTCAAAATGATAATTTTGAATCTTCTAATTTTTCCTTGATGTGTCCTGAAGTGCTACCAATCACATATTTGAAAGTTTATGTTTATATGAGCTTATTACTAGCACCTCCTAATTTCACAGTTAAAATACACTATTATTTTGTGAAATGAGTTTTATCAGTTTTCATAAATAATCTTTGTTTTGTTTTGTTTTAATTGAACCATACTTCTTTTGCCTGCAACATTTAGGAGTACAATTACTCATACAGATAATACAAATGTGGAGCTCATTGATATTGGGTGTTTAAAGATGGAGAAAAAAAACAAGGTTATTATTTCAATCAGTTTGTATATTGATGGGGGAAAATCTAATAAAATATAGCAAAAAGCAATGGATATCAAATGGATCTTGAAAATTACTCAGAATTTAGAAAAAAGATCTTGAAGAAAATATATTTAGAGCAGAAAATACAGAGTAGTAGGGGCTAATCCTAGGAACAAGCCTCCATCCAAATTCTCAGCAAATCGATCAAATGTCTTTCTCTCTTTCTCTTTGTCTCTCTTTCCCTCTCTCTCCTTCTGTCTTTTGCTCTTATTTTTCTTTTTTTTATTTTGTTCATGAGTTTTAAAAGATACAATTGTAGAAATGAAGAATATAAAACATGTTATTTTAGTCTTTAAATTAAAATTTGTAGCATTGCTATTTTATTAGTATTTATCATATTTTAATAACTATTATTTATTATATATATTTTGGTGGAAGATTGTAGTTATTATTCTTTTTAATACAGAAGAAAAACACATTTGGTGCCTATCTCCTGGATTTTATGGTGGGTAACTTTTGCAAGGAAAAATACTTAAAAAAAAAAAAAAAAAACATTGTGTAAGCCTGTCGGAAGTATACAATATTGGGGGAAGGACAGTATTGTTAAAATGATTTCTTAAATTGATGGAATGAGACATACAACTGAAATGAACTTTTTCATGTTTCAGTGGTCTAGTAAGACAACTCTACAAAAGATGAGCCAACATCATTGTTTAGAAATTGTGATTTTTAAAAAAAATTATTTTCTTTATTTCCATTCATTCATTTATCTTAGTGCCTGTACTCAGCTTTGGAGTTTGGTGGAAATTCTCAGGTGGGAATTCTTGTTTACTATCACACTACTCAAAGCTTGATGAGGGAACCACAAAACCACAGATGTCACAGCCCTTCCAGAGAAGCACAGACTTGAAGTAGTTTCCGTACAGAATTCTGAATAAAATTAAATCAGAAGTACATGGATTCATGGGTGCATCAAAATCATATTAAAGAAACCAGGCAACAGTCTGTGAGGAAGTGAGCACTCGCTAAGGATGAAGTCTGCTGATAACTTGATCTTTTTTTTTTAAATAAAAACCATTTATTTATGTTTACATGATGAATTATGTATATATGATTGAGCAATGGGGTGGAGAGAGTTTGATTAGAACATTGTCTTTGAAAGTGATTGACATGATAGCATACATTTATTTTGTCTTACATCAACCACACTTATGCCCGTTGTAGAAACAACTTAGTATAATTTTTTTAATTGGTTGTTCACAACATTACAAAGCTCTTGACATATCATATTTCATACATTAGATTGAAGTGGGTTATGAACTCCCAATTTTCCCCAAATGCAGATTTGAATTACAGTAGATGGGGTAGAGAGAGAAGATGTGAGGGAAGGGGAGGGGGGATAGTAGGGGATAGGAAAGGTAGCAGAATACAACAATTACTAATAGGGCATTATGTAAAATTGTGGATGTGTAACCGACGTGATTCTGCAATCTGCATTTGATAAGTTGATCTTGAACTTACAAATCTGTTTATTAGCCAGTCTATGGGTGGCTAATAAACAGCAGTCCAAATGGACTACACACCTCCACTCCAGCTTATAAGTAAAAAAAAAAAAATACGTTTGTACTTTATAGTGGTGCTAGGCAACTTGTGGTTGTTTACTTGCAAAAACTAGGAGTCAATCTATGTTGGCACTTGGGCTCAAAACGGAACAACACATGGCAAACCACTGCTGCAGAAAATGGAGTGATTCAGAGCTGGGCACAACCTGAAAACCGTGTTCTATTATTCATCATGGATGGACTCACAGAAGGACACAGGCTGCTCTCCACAGGATTAAAGGAGAAGGCTATCTAAAAGCCACTATCAATCAAGGACTATGAAAACTAGGCCAAAAGTAGGAGAAAAAAATAAATCTGAGAGAAAAATTTAATGAACAAGAAAACAAATATGCAAAAGAGAGAATCAAAGCATGCAAAATCTGGTGTCTGATGAACATTAATGGAATTAGCAAAACACAAAGAAGCAACAAATTGCCATCTTTATTTGCAAAGGATATAAAAATGATTCAGAAAATCTTCTACTATACTAACAATTAGAAACAAGTAGATAATCAAAGCATCTTTATTGTGTTAATCTACTAGAGAACTGAATTCATAAGACTAGTGGATAACCTGAATTTCCAAAGGAAATAATGTTCCTTGTAGACATACATTTTAATTTTTGTCTGAATGTGGAATTGAAAAGTAATAAACTTAAGATTTCTCGTAGCAAAATTCAAAAAAGTTATTTCTTTCAAGTAATAGTTTTTGGGCAAGTTTTATATATCATATGTTGCAATGCAATTGGTCATTTTGTGCTAAAAAGTATTCCATAGACACTGGCTACATTCAATACTTGGACACACAGCAGGTCATACCTGGGTACATCTGAATTATTGACATTGAGATGGGCTGATATGAAAGGCTACTTAGATGATTAGTTGTTCTCACCCTCATGGTGTGAGCAGAAACCAAGCACTTGATAAGGTCGCAGGGCCAAAAAAAAAAAAAAAAAAGAGAGAGATGACATGAAAAGGCAGGAGGCACGGCAGGCACAGATCTGCTCATGCCAGCTATACACAATCCAAAACTACAAACCCTGACCCATCTCTACTCATTCCACAGAGGATCCCACCATAGACCTTACAGCGTCCATGCTGGACTGAGTCTTGCTTCATAGGAAGCACCTCTCTAGGCTACAGATGTACTGTGAACATTTTCACCTCCCTGTCATTTTCTATGTGTACATCATTGGCAAAATTTAATCTGAAGCTCTTGTGACTATCATTGAAAATCAGGTTGTCAAATATGTGGCATTGGGAATCCATGGTCCATGACTTCTAAGCACCAGGGACTACAAATATCAACACAAGAACCCAGCATCTCATAATAGGCCACGTGGTTAGTCAGCACAGCAGAATTCAAAGGACTAAGGTGAAAAGCTAGAGAGCCCTCAGGGGCAGATGTCAGGCACACTGGGAATCCAGAAGAGTTCAGAGCTTCCAAGAGTCCAGTCAGTGCAATCAGGACTCATCCCCTCCAAGGGAATCTAACTTACACCCCCATTCCAGGAGAGACGATGACTTAAGTAGTCACAGTTACAAGTCTGCAAGGAAATGGGATATTAAACATGTTACATGAAGAGAAATCTTAAAACAAGGATCAAGCTCAAGAAAGATGTGAAAGCTCTGGCAAGCCATGGACAGCTGGAGCTCACATAAGACTCAGGATTATCTTGAAAGGTGGATCTTCTCAAACCTAACCCAAATGTAACAAAGCCTCCTGTGCTGGTTACCCACCCTGCTGGTGCCCACATGGACTCTGGAAGGCCAGAGGGGACCATGTAACATTGTCTTATAACAGATGACAGATTATGACTTAAAGCCAAAGTGAATGAAGAATTGCTGAGAGCCACAGCTGAGTCGGAATGGCCCCTGGCATTTTGCCAATAGTATTGGTTGAGAGGCGAGCCATTAAGATGATGCTGGATTGATTTAATTATATATTAGATCTTTACTATCCACCTCGGCCTGCTACTTTGGAGTTCTCGCAGGGATTCCTGGAGAGTTCGCATTGGTTGGGGAAGTGCGATTTCCGGTTGGTGGTTCCTGGAGGAGCCCCGTGGGTGGTGTTCCGGAGAGTTCCCGGAGAGTATGCTGGTGGAGTTTGGAAATAAAGTTTGTTCCTGCTTGAGTGGCTTGTGATTTGTGCCCAGCCAGACTGCAGCAAAGAATCTTCTCATACACCTGTTATTTTTCATTTTCTCACCTTTAATCTTTATCTCTAAACCACAATCATCTCAAGTCAACATTATGATATAACTATTTCTTAACATTATTGCTGGTTGTGCAAATTGGAGAGATTTTATGGGAGTGCAGCACCACCCTACTATAGCAATTTATCTAAATAAATAATAAACTATGTACTCTTTAGTATTCAGGGTTTTATACCTTTATTTTGTTTATTTAGTTTTTGTTTTGTTTTGTTTGTTTGTTTTATGTGGTGCTAGGGATCAAAACCAGTGCCTAATGCATGCTAGGCAAGCGCTCTACCACTGAGACACAATCCCAGCAACTATAGTTAGGGTTTTTTAATATGCTGCTTTTGACATTAGTCTACACTTTTGTGCATGGCTAGAGGATCACTGACTCCCATTGACATTAAGTACTCCACCTGTAAGTATATCATAATATTTATCCATGCAAGTGCTGATAAACATTTCAGTAGTGTCTAGTGTTTGAGGATAATGGAAAAAAAATATTATGAAAATTCCTATACCTCCCAGTTAGTTCACAGGCAGGCACACAGTGCTGAAACAGAGTCCCTCTAAAAGTAAGAGCAACTTTATCATACTGAAAAATAAAGCTCCAAGTTTTTCTAACTTCCCCACATGACACTGACTAGCTAAATCTATACTCCATTACCATTAAAATCTATTACTGCCTTTTGTCCCACTTTGCCATCACTTCCCTTGTAAAATCTTCCCTTGCCCTTGAGTTTTCTGAAGATGGTAATTTAAAATGAAAAGGTTTCCTCTATCTTCCATCAAAGTTGGTCTTGAGTAAAAACTATTTTCCTGCCATTTTACCTCCTGAGGACAAGAGGTAAAGCCTCACCTCTTGTCCCCATAGAGAAGAATTCTGTGCAATAATACTGTGGGCAATTTGGAGGGAGGAAAAGAAAAAAACATGTTTAAGAGTTCCAGCTCTTCCCATTATTGTAGTTCAAGAACAAGCATATGACATTTACTCTTTCAAGCATTTCTACAAACACGCAGGTCATTTTATAGGCTAAATTTGTGGGATTTTAGTAAGCACTGATGGCTTGGCAGGAACTATTACTTTTTACCATCTCCAATTCATTCTACCTGCTGCAGTCATGGGGAGTTGTCAAAACATAAATTAAGTCATGTCACCATTCTTTTTTTTAAAAAAAATTAATTTTAATTTAATTATATTTTTTAAATTCATATGACAGCAGAATGCATTACAATTCTTATACATATAGAGCACAATTTTTCAAATCTCTGGTTGAATACAAAGTATATTCAAACCAATTCGTGTCTTCATGCATGTACTTTGGATAATAATGATCATCAAATTCCATCATCATTTCTAACCCCATGCCCCCTCCCTTCCCCTCCAACCCCTTGACCCTACCTAGAGTTCATCTATTCCTCCCTCTCCCTATGCCACTATGCTCCCTCTCCCTACCCCACTATGAATCAGCCTCCTTATATCAAAGAAAACATTTGGCATTTGGTTGGAGGATTGACTAACTTCTCTTAGCATTATCTTCTCTAACTCCTCCATTTATCTGCAAATGCCATAATTTTATTCTCTTTTATTGCTGAGTAATATTCCATTGTGTATATATGCCACATTTTTTTATCCATTCATCTATTGAAGGGCATCTAGGTTGGTTCCACACTTTAGCTATTGTGAATTGTGCTCCTATAAACATTGATGTGGCTGTGTCCCTGTAGTATGCTGTTTTTAAATCCTTTGGGTATAGACTGAGGAGAGGGATAGCTTGGTCAAATGGTGGTTCTATTCCCAATTTTCCAAGGAATCTCTATACTGTTTTCCATATTGGCTGTACCAATTTGCCGTCCCACCAGCAGTGTATGAGTGTACCTTTTTCCCCACATCCTCGCCAACACTTATTGTTCTTTGTCTGCATAATAGCTGCCAGTCTGACTGGAGTGAGATGAAATCTTAGAGTAGTCTTGATTTGCATTTCTCTAATTGCTAGTGATAATGAGCATTTTTTCATATATTTGTTGATTGATTGTATATCATCTGAGAAATGTCTGTTCAGGTCCTTGGCCCATTTATTGACTGGGTTATTTGGGGGTTTTTTTGTGTGTGTGCTTAGCTTTTTGAGTTCTTTATATACCCTAGAGATTAGTGCTCTATCTGATGTGTGAGGAATAAGGATTTGCTCCCAAGATGTAGGCTCTCTATTCATCTCACAGATTGTTTCTTTTGCTGAAAAGAAACTTTTTAGTTTGAGTCTTTTGCTACCTGTATTTGCTCTCTTATCTCTTATTTTTATTTTAAAGCTTGCACCACAGGAGTCTTATTAAAGAAGTTGGGGCTTAATCCCACATGATGGAGATTAGGGCCTACTTTTTCTTCTATTAGACACAGAGTCTCTGGTTGTATTTCTAAGTTCTTGATCAATTTTGAGTTGAGTTTTTGTGCTTGGTGAGAGATAGGGGCTTAATTTTATTTTGTTGCATATGGATTTCCAGTTTTCCAAGCACCATTTGTTGAAATGGATATCTTTTCTCTAATGCATGTTTTTGGCACCTTTGTCTAATATAATTGTAGTTCTGTGGGTTAGTCTCTGTGTCCTCTATTCTGTACTATTGGTCTACCAGTCTGTTTTGGTGCCAATTCCATGCTGTTTTTGTTACTATCGCTCTGTAGTGTCATTTAAAGTCTGGTATAGTGATGCCACCTGCTTCTACTTTTCCTTCTAAGGATTTCTTTAGTTATTCTGGGTCTCTTATTTTTCCAGATAAATTTCATAATTGCCTTTTCTATTTCTATTAGGAATGTCATTGGAATTTTGATCAGAATTGCATTAAATCTGTATAGAGCTTTTGGTAGTATGGTCATTTTGATAATATTAATTCTGCCTATCCAAGAGCAAGGTAGATCTGCTAAGATCTTCTTTGACTCCTTTCTTTAGAGTTCTATAATTTTCATTATATAGATCTTTCAACTCTTTCGTTAAGTTGACTCCCAAGTTTTTTTTTTTTTTTGAGGCTATTGAAAATAGAGTAGTTTTCTTTATTTCCCTTTCTGAGGATTTGTCACTAATATACAGAAATGCCTTTGATTTATGGGTGTTGATTTTATATCTTGCTACTTTGCCAAATTCATTTACTAGTTCTAGAAGTTTTCTGGTGGAACTTTTAGGGTCTTCCAAGTATAGAATCATATCATCAGCAAATAGGGCCAATTTGAGTTCTTCTTTTCCTATGTGTATACCTTTAATTTCTTTCATCTGCCTAATTGCTCTGGCCAGTATTTCAAGAACTATGTTAAATAGAAGTGGTAAAAGAGGCTATCTCTGTCTTGTTCCAGTTTTTAGAGGGAATGCCTTTAATTTTGCTCCGTTTAGAATGATGTTGGCCTGAGGCTTAGTGGATAGCCTTTATAATGTTGAGATATGTTCCTGCTATCCCTAGTTTTTCTAGTGTTTTGAACATGAAGGGGTGCTGTATTTTGTCAAACACATTTTTCTGCATCTATTGAGATGATCATATGATTCTTATCTTTGAGTCTATTGATGTGATGAATTACATGTATTGATTTCCATATGTTGAAACAACCTTGCATCCCTGGGATGAATCCCACTTGATCATGGTGCACAATCTTTTTGATATGTTTTTGTATTCAATTTGCCAGAATTTTATTGAGAATTTTTGCATCTATGTTCATTAGAGATATTGGTCTGAAGTTTTCTTTTTTTGATATGTGTTTGCCTGGTTTTGAAATCAGAGTGATATTGGTCTCATAGGATGAGTTTGGAAGTGCTGCCTCTTTTTCTATTTCCTGAAATAAATTGAAGAGTATTGATATTAGTTGTTCTTTAAATATCTTGTAGAATTCAGCTGTGTAACTGTCTGGTCCTAGGCTTTTCTGGGTTGGTAGACTTTTGATGGTGTCTTCTATTTCATCACTTAAAATTGATCTGTTTAAATTGTGTATATTATCCTGATTCAATTTGGGCAAATTATATGACTCTAGAAATTTGCCAATGCCTTCAATATTTTTTATTTTATTGGAATACAAGTTTTCAAAATAATTTCTAATTATCTTCTGTATTTCTATAGTGTCTGTTGTGATATTTCCTTTTTCATTACATATGTTAATGATTTGAGTTTTCTCTCTCCTTCTCTTCATTAGCATGGCCAAGAGTCTATCAATTTTATTTATTTTTTCAAAGAACCAACTTTTTGTTTTGTCAATTTTTTCGATTTTTTTTGTTTGTTTCAATTTCATTGATTTCAGCTCTGATTTTAATTATTACCTGTCTTCTACTATTTTTGGTGTTGATTTGTTGTTCTTTTTCTGGGGCTTTGAGATGTAATGTTAAGTCATTTATTTGTTGACTTTTTCTTCTTTTAAGGAATGAACTCTATGCAACGAACTTTCCTCTTAAAACTGTTTTCATAGTGTCCCAGAGATTTCAATATGTTGTATTTGTGTTCTCATTCACCTCTAAAAATTTTATTAATCTCCTCCTTGATGTCTCATGTAACCCATTGTTCATTCAGTAGCATATTATTTAGTCTCCAGGTGTTGGAGTGGATTTTATTTCTTATTTTACATTGATTTCTAATTTCATTCCATTATTATCTGATAGAATGCAGGGTAGTATCTCTATCTTTTTATATTTGCTAAGAGTTACTTTGCGGGATAATATATGGTCTATTTTAGAGAAGGATCCATGTGCTGCTAAGAAGAAAGTGTATTCCCTCGTTGAAGGATAAAATATTCTATATATGTCAGTTAAGTCTAAGTTATTGATTGTATTATTATTGCGTTCTATAGTTTCTTTGTTCAGCTTTTGTTTGGAAGATCTATCCAGTGATGAAAGAGGTGTGTTAAAGTCACCCAAAATTATTGTGTTGTGGTCTATTTGATTCTTGAACTTGAGAAGAGTTTGTTTGATGAATGTAGATGCTCCATTGTTTGGGGCATGCATATTTATAATTGTTAAGTCTTGTTGGTGTATGGTTCCCTTGAGCAGTATGTAGTGTCCTTCTAATTGACTTTAATTTGAAGTCTACTTTATTTGATAGGAGGACGGAAACCCTGCTTGCTTCCGCAGTCCATCTGAGTGGAATGATTTTTCCCAGCCCTTCACCTTCAGTCTGTGGATGTCTTCTCCTATGAGATGAGTCTTTTGGAGGCAGCAGATTGTTGGGTCTTTTTTTTAAAATCCAATCTGCTAGTCTATTTCTTTTGATTGGTGAGTTTAGGCCATTCACATTCAGGGTTATTATTGAGACATGATATGTATTCCCAGCCATTTTTGTTATTTAACATGAGTTGGTTTCTCCTCTGATTAGATTCCTTTAGTGTAATCCCTCCCTCTGCTGATTTTCATCATTGTTTTCCATTTCCTTTTCTTGGAATATTTTGTTGAGGGGGTTCTGTAGTGCAGACTTTCTGGTTATAAATTCTTTCAACTTTTGTTTTTTATGGAAAGTTTTTATTTTATCATCAAACCTAAAGCTTAGTTTTTCTGTATATAAGATTCTTGGTTGGCATCCATTTTCTTTCAGAGCTTCAAATATGTTGTTCAACCATCTCCTGGCTTTGAGGTTCTGGGTTGAAAAATCCACTGCAATATGAATTGGTCTCCCCCTATAAGTGATCTGATTCCTCTCTCTTGTGGCTTTTAAGATTCTATCCTTATTCTATATGCTAATCATTTTCATTATAATGTGCCTTGGTGTAGATCTGTTGTAATTTTGTACATTTGGTGTCCTGTAAGCCTCTTGTATTTTGTTTTCCAATTCATTCTTTATGCTTGGGAAACTTTCTGATATTATCTCATTGAAGAGATTGTGCATTCCTTTGCTTTGAAATTCTGTGCCTTCCTCTATCCTAATAACTCCTAGATTTGGTCTTTTGATGCTGTTCCATAATTCTTGAATGTTCTGTTCATGGTTTCTAACTAGTTTCACTAACTTTATTTTCCAGATTATATAATTTGTCTTCATTATCTGACGTTCTTTCTCCCATGTGATCTAGTCTGTTGGTTATGCTTTCTATTGAGTTTTTTATTTGATTTATTGTATCCTTCATTTCAAGGATTTTTGACTGTTTTTTTTTCTGTCTCCATCTCTCTCTTGAAGTAATCTTTTGCTACCTGTATTTGCTCTCTTATCTCATTGTTGGAGTGATCAATCTTTGCCTGTATTTGCTCATTTAGGTTATTCTTTAATTCACAGATCATTTTAATTATGAAACTTCTGAACTTCTTCTCTGACATTTCATCAACTTTACTGTCCATAGTGTCCTGGTTTGTTTGGGGCACTTTCCTCCCTTGTTTTTTCATGTTGTCTATGTGTCTTCCTTTCTTGCAGTGTGGATCCTATATTCTTGTAGTACCTGTGCAGATTTTCTGAGCCTCACCTTGATGTTGGGCTTCCAGACCCTGCTGGTGTCCCTCAAAGGATGATACTGCATCCTGGACCTGGGTCCTGCACAAGTTGGTGTGGACAGATGTGGGCCTGGCCTAATTCCTGCGGTAGTCTGCTGGTTGGAAGAGAAGGTCCTATGTTAGAGGCTAGGTTCCAACAGGTGCCTGCTGATGAAGGGGTGGACCCAGGTCTACTGTGAGACTGGGTCCCACAAGGGCTGGGCTGGATCTTGGCTCCCGTGGTAGTCTGAGGTCATGTCACCATTCTTACAAGTCTTTAAGAAGGAATTTTTAAGTCTCCCATTATAGGAAAAATGAAGTCTATATGCACACTGCTCACCCTCTTTTCACCATACCCATATTCCCATTTTCTTCTTTATCCATCTTATATTCTATGGTTCTGATATATACTGTTTCCTCAAAAATAAATAAAAATAAAAACTCTATTTTCAGTCTCTTTCTGAAGAAAGTCACAGGCTTCAGGATGACTGGTCTCTTCTCTTTCCGAGTTTTCTGACTGCCATGAGAACCTCTGCTCTCCAGAGCCTTCCAATGCAGTTAGTGAAGCTATTACTGAGTCTGCATCACAATTACACTCCTCTTCTTCACAATGCCATCTTCTTCTACACCTTTGCATGAATGTTCACTTCAGAAGTACTCCTGCAAATGTGCATCTCATGATTGGCTTCCTGTAGAATCCAATCGGCAGTAGATTGTAACAGGAAAGATCTGAAATCTAAGATGCTAAGATGAGATTCTGGGTCTAGATCACTGGCTGCTGGAATGCAGGAACCCTGGTAGTATTAGGTGTGGCCTACATGGTCTTGCACAATGCAGTTGTGCAGTTGCTATTTTTACTACTGCTGTCACTAGAATCTCACCCAAATCCCCTTTTCCAAACCACTGAACCCATAACTCTATAGCTGGGAGTTTGCATTGATAAAGGTTCAGAGCTGCCCCTTTCTCCAGAGAAACTCCCTTGACTAAATGGGAGCTGCTCTGCCGGGAGCTTACACAGCCTCTCCCAACTGAATGGCCCACTGAAGATGACTGACTAAGGTGGGTACAGATATCCAGCACCTTAAGAAGAAGCCAATTCAGGCAACATTTGGACAATTCAGCCCTAAGCTACTTTCACTTGACGCAAAATCTTTTCTTAGTTTTTATTTTCCTGCTTTCCCCTGCCTCCCTCAATCTCACTGTACTAAAGGCACCCTTGATGAATCACTTGGACAAAAATCTCTTCCAGAAGCTTTGCCTCTAGAGAATCTGACAAAATCCTGCTTTGTGGCTTATATAAACTTTATTCTTTATTCCGTGTGTGTTTATAAAGAATGAGCTGAGTATTACATTAATATATTTGGCCATACTTGTTAATCATGATTTTCAAAATACTCTTAAGTTTATTGATATTTTGATCTGTTTTTTTTTTTAACTCAATTACTGTATTATAATTAAAGCAATGTCCCAGAGTTTCATAAATTGACTTCCAGACCATTCATGTATAATCGAATCAAGCCTTTATTGAAACACACCGGTAGTGACTGACCAGAACATAAAGCTGTTCCCCTGATCAGCCCCAAACAATTGCAAGGGTGCTCCTTATAAGCCTGAAAACCACAAAAGGGACTTTGGGGGTCCAGCAAATGAAAGCAAGCCAAGTTACAGAAGCCGGAGAGTGCAGTCAGGCCGTGGGACACTTAGTCAATCACAATTAGCCCAGTCACCCCAGTTACAGAAACAGAGCTGCATTACCCTAGTTACAGAAACAATGGCCCATTAGGTAGTTCCGTGTTCTTAAGGGTTTCTATTGCAAAAGGAAAATAACAACTTGCCCCAGTCATGACCTTTCTATTTGGCAAGGTTGTTTTACAAAATGGAGTGTTACTAAACAAAATGGAGTCACTTTGGGTTGACTATCACAACTGAAATATAAAATAATTTGTACATCTCCTAGTATCAAAATTTTAAAACTTTCCCTATTCTTTAATTAATTACCTTGTAAGTGACAATATTCATCCTTAAATCATCAACTTCAAATTTATTCACCTTTATTTTCCTCCAAAATAAGTCAAGGACTTCAAAATATTTGACTTGTATCTCATGTTGGCTTAATTATTTTTTGTTAATTCTTCTCTCTTTTTTAATCAAGTACATGATTACAGCAGTTTCACACAATCAATATTTATTGATCATTTTACATATAAACTGCTATCTTGATTCTTCATTCTCCTCTGACTTCAGACTTTCTATTTGAGATCTCTTTACTTCTGCCTATGGTAATAGTTGGTTGGCCATTCCAGTTTGCCCAGTACAGAGGTACTGAGTACAGGTCAGAGGTCCCCTAAGGGGAAAACTGGGAAAATCATTACCATTGATCCCTGTCCTGGAGTTGCAGGGTCCTTTAGCCTGAGTCCTGCTCTCCTCTCAACTGATGGGTTTGGGGGATGTAAAATCAGCTCAGATTGAGGCACCAGCATGGGAAATTTTACTTGGACTTCTCACCTGAAAAGCATTCTTCATTCCCTTTGATTGCTGTCTCCCTATCCTTTGTGACTCTGTGTTAGTCAACTCTATTCATTGTGACAAAAATACCTGATAAGAACAACCTAGAGGAGGAAAAGTTTATGTGGGTTTCCAGTTTCAGGGGATCACTTCATGGACAGCTGACTCTATTGCTCTGGGCCTGAAGTGAGGTAGAACATCATGATGGAAACACATGAAGGAGTAAAGCTGCTCACTTCATGGCAGCAGGGAAGGGGGCCAGTATGCGCTACTCACCAGGTACAAAATATAAAAACCAAAGGCCTGTCCCCAGTGATGTACTTCCTACAGTCACTACCCACCTGCGTTTAGTTACCTCCCAGTACAGTTGTCCTTTCAAAGTATCAGTCGTTTGGGTAGATTAATCCACTGATTGGGCTTTAGCTCTCATAATCCAATCACTTCACCAGTGAATATTCCTGCATTAACACAGAGGCTTTTGGGAGACACCTCATATCCAAACCATAAGAGACCCCATTTCCCATCTTTCTGGACAGGTCCAGCAGCAGCTCATTACTATGCCTGTATCTGTTTGGATTCTGCTCATTGCAAGCCAACACCTGGCCTTCATGTGTCAGGCTCATTCCCCACCAACGGGTCCAGTTGTAAAAAAAACATTGTACCCTCTGCCCTTTCACCACAGAGAGCACCTCTAAAAGATTCTTCCACCAATGCACATTCTTTTTTTTTTCTCTCTTTTTTCCGGTACCAGTGATTGAACCCAGGGATGCTTTACCACTAAGCCACATCTCCATAACATATTCATTTTTTATTTTGACAATATCTTGCTAAGTTTCTTAGGGAATCATTAACTTGTTGAGGCTGGCTTTGAACTCACTATCTTCCTGCCTCATGCTCCCCAGCCACTGAGATTATAGGCGAGCACCACCAAAGCCAGCCCATGCACACTATGAAAATGTGGTCATTGTGCTTTTCACAACTTAAATTAACTCAGAATTAGGAAACAGAGATAAGATTTAATTGATATTTCAACAGTCACAGAAAAATTTATACCTCAATTATGAAACAAATATAGGGATTATAAAACAAGGCCACATTGAAAATAAGATTAGGATGCAAATGTTTTGCTTTCTAGTACTCAGATAGCAGTTTTACATCCCATCCATCATTGAGCTACCATTTATTGAAATAATGAGAATATTTCATCATATAATAGTCAAATTCACTTTCATTGTTATCAGTTTTAGTATAAGAAATTAAAGTTTCTAATTTATTTCTAAATAAGTAGATACAAGTTTTCTTTACAAATTTCAAAAGATGGAATATATAATGAAAGGTACATGTCTCTTCAACTCCTGATTTCACCCAGCTCTCCCCCAAAGGGGCCAATGATACTAGTTTCTCATTAATCTTTCACAAAATATTTTTTGTACATATATTGGTTACATGTAATTGCATTTTTAATAGTGATCAGAATACATACACTGTTTCAGACATGGTTTTGAACTTCACATTACATCTTTAGAATCACTATATATTAAGCTATAGAGAACTTCATGATATTTTGTTTCATGGCTATTCCAATATCAGCACATATGAAAATTTATGGTACCAATTTTATGTAGTTATCAAATTTTTGCTGTTAAAAATCAATGTATCAAATGACTCTTACATATGTATAATATTGTAAGTGTGTGTTTCCTAAAAGTGAACATCATTTGCCAATGTATGCATGCTAAATGTCTGTCTAATATAGGACAGGCACTGATATCTTCTACAAAGTACTTTTTTATCTTGTTTAAAACTTTGCTGAATGAAAATGAAAACCATGCACATCAAAACAGGCCAAGCATACACCATAATCTACAGATTTCTTAAGGATAAACTAATCCTTTTTAAATAGGGAGGCAAACTTTTTTACAAGATTACCAATACATTTACCAGGAGCAGACAATACTGAAGTCAGGTTATCACCAAATGCATCCAACACTCCTGCAATCCAGGGAGTATTATCATTTTCTGTAACTTCAATTCTTTCTTTCAGTTGATTAATTATTTCATTCATTTCCTTGGATTTCTTCCTAAATCCTTCCTCAAGCAAATCCTTTTGAATCTAAAATAAATAAATATGCATTAGAAGGGATTTAAATATTTTATAATTCTGATTCTTGAAGAATCACAATGAGTCAAAATTTTGTAAAATACCTCTTACCCCTAGAATGTTTTCTCCATTATTGTTAAGATAATTTAGTAACAAAAACTACCATCTGGAATAGACCTAGACACTATTAAGGAAACATAGTTTCCAACTTGCTTAATATTAACCTACCATTACAATTCTGCTGCTATGATAACCAAGGTGATAAAAACTTCTTCACATTCTTCCCAAAAGAAAAGCCACTGGTCTGACCAAATATACACTCAGTGCCACTGGGGTTGCATGGTCTCAATACTATAGTGATGATGAGAACTCACCAGCTAATCTAGAAATCTGTTCTCATATAACATCTAGATGGAATCTGAAAGATTTCCTCCCATGCAATATGCATGCTCAGGCAGCTATACAAACCTGGAGCAGATTGTAGCAATCTTAGAAGCTGTCACTTCCCTGTGCTTTTAATTTCAGAAATTTCTAACAGTTTTATATTGGTATGAATCTACCTAGGGTTTTTGGGATATGAGTAGGTATCTTGATAATATGAGTCTTGGGAATGCAAACCAATCGCTGCTCATATTTACTACAACTCAATGGAAAAATCTATTTACCCTGACACTTGTGAGACCACTTTAAATCTCCCAAAACAGCAGCTTAAAATAAATTTGTAATCTCCAAGGATTGATGAGTCATAAGACCTGGATCTCCAGACCCCAAATAGGAGAAAAAAATTCAAAGAAATTTTAAGGGAAAAAAAAATAGTGTTTGTGGGCAGGGGGAGGGGGGATTAATAAGTATATATTAACACTTAGAATAAATCATAAGCAACACATGGTGATTATCTTCCTTCTGTGAGCTGAGTGTAATTTGCACTATTCCTTCTGGGGCCCCAGGACCATCAGAACTACTGAGCAGGGCATCACCCACCTTCAGCTGGTGCTCCAACATGGTGTTCTGGTTTTTCAGGAGCTCTTCTCTCTCCTCCTCCAGCTTCTTTTTCAGTTGCTCCACGTTTTCCTTGAAACTCCTCTCTTGAGCCTCCATCTGTTGCTGTTGTTCCTGTAGTCTCTGTCTTGAAAGCTCCTCTTCCCTCTCAGCTGCCTCCTTCTTGGCCCGCTCCTCTGTCACAGGAAAGTTTTAGAGAAGGAAGAAAGAAACAGCAACTATACTATAATTTCCTGAGCTCAGAGACCAAACCAAATCTGAAAGGCAGGGCAAGGCAGGAAATCACAGAATTCACACAAGTCCACACCATCAAGTGCACATTTCAGAAACTGATAGAAAAGACCCTGACCATCAGGCTGAAGTCTGACCTTCACTACCCCTTGTTCTTCACACATTCAGCAGAGCATGCATTCCACAGATTCACAGACCTGTTGGAGGGCATTACAGGAATCCAACCACCATCTAGATTGCACAAAGCCCTGGTTTCGATCTCCAGCTTTGCGGAAGAAGGAGGGAGATAAAGGTATCATGCTTTCTTATCACTCACAAGTAGTGCTGTGTCCTCAGATTTAAGATATCCTGGACTCTTCTGTAAGCTCCCCATGACCCCATATTCCTCACCTTGACTCCTTTCTTGGGCACTCGCAAGTAGTCCTGTTCAACATTTTCCCTTGCTTTCATGTAGAGCTTGTGGCCTCCAGGAACAGAGAAAGTTCCTGCAAAAATGCTTTCCATTAGGGACTTTGAAAGCAAATTCAGTTCATCCTGACAGTATTTTTCAGAGGTCTCTTCATTCTTCAGCAAGAAGTAGTTCTTCTTCTCCTCTATTATTTTCCGCAATGGAATTACAGACATGTTACTGGAAGATAGGAATGGAAAAGAGAAAAGTCCAAAGAATCTGATAGAAAGGCTAAACTAACTGAATTTATCCTGAGAAAAGCATTCAAGTGGAGTAAGATTTGGGATGAGTTGGAAATCACAAAACATGTCTTATTGCAACCCTGAAGATTCTCTGTAAGTCTATAGGAAAATTTTTTAAATTTCCTGGGCCTCAAAATGCTCATCTCTGAGGTGAAGGGATTGCATTCCAGAAATTCTGTGGTGTCTTGCAGCTGTGAAGTCCTGTGATTCCATCTTCAATGATGCAATGATACAAGGAGTAACATAAGATGAACAGCAACGTGGAAAGAGATTCTGGTGAGAGAAACTGATTCCTAGGAAAAGGAGAGTGTGCACAGAAGAAGAAACAGTATGGGGGTGACTTGTGAATATTCCAAGCTGGCTTATCACCCATAGAAGGATTAACAAGTATCCATTAAATCATTCAGGGGGATATCTATACCAATTTAGCTTCAATAGTCAGGATATTACAGAAGATATCTATTTGGGTTTTCCTTTAGTCATCTGAGACATTTCTGGATAATGTGCCCCAAGTTTTGGGGGAGGGGGCAAAGCGGTATATATGGTCATTGGGAACTGTATTCCTCATGAGAATCCAAAGTGCTTTATCCTTGAATTACAGAGAGGAACCACAAGGTCCATAAAGGTACCTGTAGGCTTCATTTTCAAGGGAACCATCATAAAAGGTAATAACTGAGACAATTACCACCAGTTCCTTTTGGAACTCCTGATTTTCATCCTTGAAGGAGTGCTCCATGAAGACTGTGATGGTTCCCTCTCACAGGCTGCGTGCACCTCCAGCAGCTCCTGGAGTGTGTCTGTGGGGAACTGCACCCGCTGGGCCATCTGCTCACTGTAGTGGTCGGCTGCCTTCTGCACAGCTTCTAAGTTCTCACGCAGGGCCAGAGTAGTCACTGCATTCTCCAAACAAGGCACTGATTCACTAGCAATGGTATCTACATAGGTCACCACCAGAGTCCCCAGGCCTGAGGAAGCCAGAAATTTTAGGGGATAAATTGGAATCTATAACTCAATAAGATCCAAGATTCTAAGACAATATTTCTAAAACCTCATACACATAAAAACAAACATGCCTACCTCTTTCTACTATCATCACTTTGGTGTTACTATTGACCTCAGTTTTATGGTTCTCTAGGCCACAGTATTTAAAATGTTAACTGTCCACCTCCCTGTAATATACTAAGTGTATATGGAAAACATAACATCTCAAAAGTCAAAGGAAAACACTTTACATAGGTTGACCAATGAGGAAAGGTATATCAGATTATATTTATTGCCAAAACTTTCAAAGGATTTTCAGGTATTTACAAACCAGTACTTATATATGAACTACTATAAATTTCCAAAATACACATCATATTCTCCTTGCAAACAACACTTAACATATCAGAATTCCCCTAAAAAATAGTATTTATCTGTTTTTAATACCCTGTTAGTGATTTTATTATCAATGGAGGATTTTTCAGACATGTGGAAGCCACAGACACCAGTAATAAAGTGCACAATTTTCAGAAGGTCTATAAACCCTACCAAGTAATTTGATTAAAAAGTGTACACATTTCTTCAATTATGAATATACATTACGACAGTTATACATAGAATCAAACAAAACTAATGGGAACACATTGTATAGTATATTCAACATGTATTAGTCAACACAGAAATATGAAAAGACTCACGATTGCCAGTAACCACAATCCCCTCTCTGAGTGTCTTGATCTTTGCCTGGGTGAAGATGTAAGAACTGAAACTATTTGTTTGTTCTTGGAATTTAGGATCCAGTTGGTCTTCTGAGATGCTCTCAATATGGGCTAGGTGTTCTTTGTTATTTGTTGGCTGGTCAAAGACAAAACACTTCCGTTTTGGAAAGAAATTCCTAATGCATTCCCTGGGCTGATTGAACATTGCAACTTTGTGGCTCCTCCCTGAGGGATGGGGAAAACAAAGAATACAATAGAAATTGTCTTGGGACAGGGAAATAAAGTTTTTTTGACAGGGGTTGTAACTATAAGAGATGACAGATATATTATTGGCTTCACTGCATTAATCACCCTACTCTCTGCATCCCATAATATTGGGATGTAAACCTCAAATATATATATATTCTAGTTTATATTTTTTAAATAACTTCACACAGTGTTAGCTATTTTTACCAAAAAACTCCAAAGACCAAAAGTAAACAGAATGTGATTTTAAGATTTGAGACAAAGCTTTTCTGCCTACCCAGTTTTTCAATAAATGTTTTTAGAAAGCATAGAGAAATCAAAGCATAAAAGAATAAAATAAAATCAGAATTAGAATTTCCTGAAAGATCTCTTTAGCTATGCACTCATGTAAATAATTTACATGTAAGCAATATATATACAAATTAAGACATTTTGAAATTCTAACATGAGTAAATATATTGGAATTAAGATAAAGCCATCATATATAAAGTAAAATGAGTGTTCTGATAATCATAATAAATGTTGGAAAGGAATAAATGAAAGAGACTCATGCTTCTTGAGGCTTATTTAGAACATAAAGGTATGGGACTGAGAGTACTTGGGAGTGAACCCAGAGCCACTCTAGTGAGCTACATCCCCAAATCTTTTTAGTTTTTGTTTTAAGATTCAATCTTGGGGCTGGGATTGTGGCTCAGTGGTAGAGCGCTCGCGTAGCACAGGCAGGACCCGGGTTCAATCCTCAGCACCACATAAAAATAAAGGCATTGTGTTGTGTCCATCTACACCTAAAAAATAAATAAATATTTTTTTAAAAAAAAGATTCAATCTTGCTAAATTGCCCACATTTCCCTCAAACTTGAGATCCTGCTGCTCTAGGCAGGGCTCACTACCAGTGAGTTATATTCTCAGCCTTTTTTATTTTTTATTTTGAGATAGAACTCATTAAACTTGAACTTGATGCTCTCCAGCTCTGTACTCCAGAGTACCAAGTATTACAGATGCCACACCCAGATTACAAAGGTTTTCATATGAATGAAATAAATACACTAGTATTTTTAAATTATATTTTTGAAAGAATATCTGTATGAGATATGTATTTTTTCCATGAGATGGGCTTTGGATTATAATTTCATGTCTAACAATTTTGAGGCCATTTGTTCTACTAAACAGAGGAAAGCAGATGCCAAAGAGGGTACAGCAGTGTCTGGTCACTAGGAAGTTTTAGCCTCCATTGTAATCAGGAAACTAAAGTAAAAATTGTTAAAAAGAACTTGTTTTTGAATAATTTTATTGTGCTTTAGGCCTTACATTTCTTAAGTAAACATCAGTTCCTGGAGCTTTTCAACCTACACTCCACTCACCATTTCTACAGACCTCAGTTCAGTTTCAAATACCAATAGAACCCCAGAAATGATGGACAGTTTTCAGTGATCCCACCCACTCCTGAGCCACACTCTGGTACCTTTAATCAGCTTCAAGGCATTCTCCAGGTACTGGTCTTCTGTGATGAGCTGACCATCAAACTTCAGTTCCAGGGTGAAATCCCGGACAGTCCAGACAAAGTCTGGAAAGAAACTCACAAACTCTGTGCAATCTTCTATCATCAGGATCTGAGGAGGACTTTGCCCTGATTAATTCTGTCAGCTCTGTCACATAACTAGGTCTTGGCTGAGGAAAAAACACCATTTCCGTGTTTCCCTATTAAAAAATTCTAATAAACAGCCTCTTTTGCCATAAGTGCTCCCTGCTTCACTAGAAACTACTAATTGACAGGGCAAAAGATAATGACTCAATATTCATTCCCCTAAACTCAATGACAGGGTAGTTGAGTTCCTGGAAGGATACTGCAGCTGGTCCAGGACCTGCTGATTGATGGTGCCCATGCTGTTGTAGACAAAGGTGCTGCTGAGAAGCACAGCCAGCGCAAAGATCCAGGAGTCATTCTTAGGGTCACCCTAGGAAGCACATTGCAGCAAGGGACTTAAGGGTTATATTTTACAAATTCATTATGACTTTATTCTTTCAGTCTTTCATTTATGGGTTTACTAAAGTACTCATATGCAATAAAGAAAGACCTGAACAAATAACAGCTTTGATAATTATAATGTTTCTTAGAATCATAATTTCCTCATATGATGATTTCCATCTTCACTTACATTTTTTCCCTCAACTGGATGAAACAGGATAATATACATATAAAAACTAGTACTCTATTGGGTTCTCAGTGAAACATTGAGAAGAAATAGCATTTCTTCATTCTATACATATGTATTGGCCATAGGCTATATATATATATATATACACACACACACACACACACACACACACACACACACACACATATACACACACACACAGGCATATATATGTACTTATCATAGTAGATATACCTGGGCATAGATGGCTACTGAACTCACTGCTCTTAGTTTTGGAAAAACAAATTTAATAATGACACGTTACTTTAAGATGACTAATTCAGAGCAATAACAAATGTTCACAATAATAAATACAACTAAAGATAATAATATATATTTTAAAAATTGGATCTTAGTAATTTGTATCAGTAGTGAAGTCCATATCTATAATATTAAATTAAAAACTACATGTCAATCAAAAAAGAACAAAGCTTTGAAAATTCGAGAGAAACATATATGAAGACTTCCTAGAGATCACAAGCTGACCATTAAAGAGTTGGCAGAAGGTTGACAGAACAAACAAAGATGATCCTACAAGTAGAAAGATCCACAGAAAGAATACTAGAGATTGTAGGTTTCAGGGATCTTTGCAATAAAAATAGTTATTTTGTTCAACTGAGAAGCAGGGAACAATGTTGGATGGTGAGCGCTGACACAGGTTGATGAAGAGCACTAAAAATGTCAACCTAATTGTTCCTATAAATTATAGCATTTGTCTAAATTTAATATAGAATTTACTTCTAATATAAAGAGTATATAAAGCTTATTACTTGAGAGCAAGGTAATAACAGATTCAGGCCTATAATATTCTATATAGCAGTTTAAGGGTGAGGAGATTAACCTATTCATTTCTTTATTTCTCCAAACCCTAATTTTTAAAAAGTAATCAGAGTTCTCTGTAAAACTAGGATTTGTGGCAAACAAAAACTCATTTAGATAAACACGTACCATTGTTTTATACATGGCTTTCAAATGCCTATGACAATGACATCCTAAGTAAACAGAAAGAAAAATTCTAAAATTTATACAGGACCTCAGAAGACACTGAAAAACCAAACCAATCTTGAGCAAGAAGAACAAAGGTCAAGGTATCACACATCCTGATTTAAAATGTTACAAAGCTACAGTGATTAAAACAGTATGATAATTTTGTGAAAGCAGGCATCTAAACTCATGGAACAGAAGAGCAACCAGAAATAAATCCATGCTTTAATAGTCAATCAGCTTGGATAACAGTGCCAAGAACACACAATAGGGACAAAATGGCCTTGTTAACAAATGATGTCAGAAGAACTGGATATCCATAGGCAGAAGAGTGGCTAAAATCAACTCAAGATAGATTTGAAACTTTCATGTAAGAACTGAAAGTGGATGTACTACTGTGTGTATATCCAAAAGAAATGAAGTTGAGGGATGGAATCAAACCAAGTGTTCATCAATGGATAAATGGATGCAGAAAATGTGGGAAATGCACACACCAGAATAACATCATCCATAAAAGCGAGGAAATCTTGTCATTTGCAACCACATACATGAACCTGCAGAACTTTAAGCTAAAGTGAAACAAAGAGAGGCACAAAAAGGTAAATACCACCTGACCTCACTTGTATGGAACTTAGAGAAGTTGCATCCATTCAAGTAGAGAGTGCAATGGTTGTTGAAAGGGTGGTTCAAAGGCAGGGAAAGGGTCATAGAGAAATGTTGGTCAAAGGACACAAATTTTCAGTTAAATAGTAGGAAATAAATGACCCTATGTCATAAAATTTCAAGAGGAAAATAGGCAAAAGCTTCTTAGCATTGGTTTGGCATTGGTTTTTGTAGAAAATATACCAAAAGTAGAGACAACAAAAGCAAAATTAGACAAGTGGGAGAACATCCAACTAAAAACCTTCTTGCAAGCAACATAAACAACCAGCCATGTAAAAATAAACTACAGAATGGGATAAAAATATTAGCAAACCATATCTGATAAGGGGTTAATTTTCAAAGTATATAAGAAATAAATATGAGCAAATAACTGGAAAATACATTTCTCAAAAGTTAATACACAAATTGCCAATCGATACATGAAAAGTTATTCCACATCACTAATCATCAGGGAAATTAAAGTCAAAATCACAATGAGCTATCACAACAATTAGGATGGCTAAGAACAAAAAGATAAAAGATTACATGTGTTGATGAGGTTATAGAAAAAAGAACACTTGTATGCTGTTGATTGTAATGTAAATTGGTATAGCCGTTATGGAAAACGTCCTAGAAATTCCTCAAAAAATAGAAGTACCATATAATCCAGCAATATTACCTCTAACTAGAAAGTCAAAGGAGGTAATGTCAATATTTCAGAGAGATACCTGCCCTCCCTATTTATTGCAGCATTATTTCACAATAACAAAGATACAGACATTTATCAAGGAATAAATGGGTGAAGAAAGTATGGAATAAGAGTATTCAAACCTAAAAAAAAAAAAAAAAAAAAAAAAAAAAGGAAATCCTGCCATTTGAAAAACATGTATGAAAATTGAGGGCATTATGCTAAGTGAAATACACCGGTTCAAAAACAAAAATACTACATCATCTCATTCAAATGTGGAATATAAAATGGTCTAGTAATCAAACCTGTAGCAGCAGAGAATGGAACAGTATGTCTGGAATCTGCAGGATGGGAGAAATAAAGAGATATTGGACAAAAAGTACAAAGTTTCAGTCATGCAAGATAAGTTCTGGAAGTCTAAGGTACAGCATGGTCACTAAGTTAACACTGTATCATATACTTGAATTTTGCTAAGAAGCTGTGTCTTTAGCGTTCTCATTACAAAAAGAAAAAGAAAACTGTGTGAGGTGATACATATATTAATTTGTGCTGATCATTTCACAAAGTAAATCAAAACATTAAGTTGTACATCTTACATACATACAATCTTTTTTTAAATGTTTATTTTTATTTTTTAGTTATATTTAGACACATATTTTTATTTTATTTTTATGTGGTGCTGAGGATCAAATCCAGTGCCACACAGATGGTAGGCAAGCGCTCTACTTCTGAGCCACAACCCCACCCCAAATACATACAATATTATTTGTTAATGATATTTTTTGAATTTGCAAAAAATAATTTGTTAATTATATTTTTAAAGCTGAATAAATATTATTACAGAATATCTATCTCCTTATGGAAAACAGGAGAGTATGAAAATTTAGACACTTTAATAAGTCTCAAAAATAGGCATAAAAGGAAGATCACAGGTTGGTATTGTACCTCTGTCGTGGTGTGCTTGCCTAGTACATGTGAGGCACTGGGTTCCAGCCTTAGCGCAACATAAAAATAAATAAGCAAAATAAAGTTATTATGTCAAAAAAAGACAGATTACTCAGTTTACCTATTGTTAGAAAGCTAAAATATCAAAAAACCATCTTAAAATGTGTATTATAAGTCAAAAACATGCTTTGATAGAACCAGCATAGTTGTGGATTTCTAAAAGATTTCCAGAATGTTCTGTGGGCTACTGATGAGCTTCACCATAAGAAATGCAAACTTAACTCTTCAAACTCTAACACTCAAATACAAATTGCATTTTATAGTTTGAATGGTGGATCAGAAGCCTTTCCTCATCCATGGAGATGCAGCCAATACCTCTCCACCCTCCTATCAAGTTCTCTTTATACACAACTCTATGTATTGGAAGAAATTATCCACAGCTATTAGAAGTGCAGAAGGACGACAGGCCTCAGAAGTCAGCACTCTTAATGAGAAAGGCTTCCAGGGCAGACCTCCAAGGACTGATCAGCACCAGGGATCAAGACCCAACTTCCTTGTCTCAACGCAGGATCCCTCAAAAGGGCCAACCCAGCCACAGATTTCCCCGTGGAAGTGACAGAGGTCAGACATTACTGCAGTATGGGGTCTTCCTCTCTCCAACCTGCTTCTTTCCCAGGCCCTGTGCTTAATCTGAAGCATAGGTGTGGTCTCTTCAATGGGACTAAAGGGTATTTTTGAGGACAGAGCCTTTACTTTGTCAGTAATGCCTATCTACTGAGCCCAGAAGCCTTGAACTTAATTACTTATTAGGCTTTTTTATAGAGAATCAAAACATTCACCCCAGCATCAAGAAATAAAGTATCCTCTCTAATGTACCACAGATTCATCTCAAAAAGAACAAAAGGGCAGTCAGTTAGGGTAGATAGATGATGGGGTGGGCAAGATGGGGCCTAATTCAAAAGGAAATAAAATCCTAATACCTCCAGAACACTTCCTCCGCCTCACAACCTGTTGCCAATGTTACTTCCCCTCCAGGGAATTGTTCCTCCCAGAAAGGAGTTATTAATGAGTACTTCCTGGGGGCTCCTTTCCCACTTTTTGGGTTAATCCCACCTTTTGGTCTTATAGGCAGTATAGGAAAAGGGGGCATGAGAATAAAGGAAACATGAAATCTATATAAGGACAGGACTCACCCCATCCCATGGATACTAACACTGAATCACCACCCCCTACCCGGAAGAAGTCTGTTTCTATTTTATCCTTTAAATAAAACTTCTTTTCTGTACTACATCGGCATTGCTCTGGTATTTAATTTCAACACCAGGGAAATAAGGACCTTATCCTGATTTTCAAGACCTGTTTCAGGAAGATTCAAGATTCAGTTTGCGGGTCTGGGGATGTGGCTCAAGCGGTAGCGCGCTCGCCTGGCATGCATGTGGCCCAGGTTCGATCCTCAGCACCACATACAAACAAAGATGTTGTGTCCGCCAAGAACTAAAAAATAAATATTAAAAAAATTCTCTCTCTCTCTCTCTCAAAAAAAAAAAAGATTCAGTTTGCCTCATTCACTATAGTTCTGTTTCCAAATTTCACAAATAGATCAAAGCAGTTAAATTGTAAAGGATCATAAGGCAATAAGGAGAAAATTCAGCATACTGAGGATCTGAGACTCACTGCCTCATCTCACCTTTTCCACATCGCCCAGGCCCTCAGTGTCCAGAAGGACAAGGGTGTGGTTTGGCTTGTTGGGGTGGGGCACACACCACATCCAGATGCCCTTGGTTTCAGATTGCACTGTGGAGCCCAGTGGGGAAGCCTGCAACGGAAGAGGAGAGAGCAGCATATGGTAGGAGCAGATCTTCTAAGCAGCCTAGGACACACATAGCCAGAAGTCTTGGATTGTAAATACCACAGTAGTCAGGATGGTACATTCTCTATTTCCTCAAGAATGTCTTACTTTGCAAGCCACCTGTTTCAATGTGCAGAGGTCATTAAACATGAGAGTGATAGCATTCTCAAGATGGTGGCAATATCAAAATCTCAATAACCACATAAGCATAATGGCTATCTTGTATGGCATTAAAAAATGGGAACATAGTTTGTCATCATGTAAGTTTCTTTTCAATAACGCTGCTATGTCAATGTTTTAGCACTTCCACATTACTATAAAGCAATATTTTTTTATTTTTTATTTTTTACATTTTAAGAAACCTTTACATAAGAGATAGAAATCTGTCTTTTAATTATTGGTGATTTTATTTAGTTTCCATAGAAAGATTGCTGTCATTTCATGGTAAAGCTAAAGATTATGGAAAGGAATGGTTAAGAATGAAAAGATAATAAAATTTTCTTCTGCTCTGAAAAAAAAAAGATGGAGGCAAATCATCTATGAATCAGACTAAATGGAAGGCAGCAAGAGTTTCTTGGAAGAATGGTTGGGTTCAATGTCAGAGAGGAGTTTATAGAAGAGAGATATGAGAAAATGAAAGATAGTAAAAGGAAACTCGGATAATATTATTCATACTGAACAATTGATGTTTGAGGGGTAAGGATTTGCTCCCAAGATGTAGGATCTCTATTCACTTCACAGATTGTTTCTTTTGCTGAAAAGAAACTTTTTAGTTTGAATTCATCCCATTTATTGATTCTTGATTTTAATTCTTACACCACAGGAGTCTTATTAAGGAAGTTGGGGCCTAATTCGACATGATGGAGGTTTAGGCCTACTTTTTCTTCTATTAGACGCAGGGTCTCAGGTTGTATTCCTAAGTCCTTAATCCATTTTGAGTTGAGTTTTGTGCATGGTGAGACACAGGGGTTTAATTTCATTTTGTTGCATATGGATTTCCAGTTTTCTCAGTACCATTTGTTAAAGAGACTATCTTTTCTCCAATGCGTGTTTTTGGCGCCTTTGTCTAATATAAGATAATCTCTAGGTTATATAAAGAACTCAAAAAGTTAAACATCAAAAAAACAAATAATCCAATCAATAAATGGGCCAAGGACCCGAACAGACATTTCTCAGAAGATGATATACAATCAATCAACAAATGTATGAAAAAAATTTTAATCATCACTAGAAATTAGAGAAATACAAATCAAAAGTACTCTAAGATTTTATTTCACTCCAGTCAGAATGGCAGCTATTATGAAGACAAACAATAAGTGTTGGTGAGGATGTGGGGAAAAATGCACACTCATACACTGCTGGTGGGATTGCAAATTGGTACAGCCAATATGGAAAGCAGTATGGAGATTCCTTGGAAAATGGGGAATGGAACCACCATTTGGCCCAGCTATCCCACTCCTCAGTCTATACCCAAAGAACTTAAAGACAGCATACTACAGGGACAGCATACTACAGCCACATCAATGTTTATAGGAGCACAATTCCCAATAGCTAAACTGTGGAAACAACCTAGATGCCCTTCAATAGATGAATGGATTAAAAAAATGTGGCTTATATGCACAATGGAATATTATTCAGCAATATAAGAGAATAAAATCATGGCATTTGCAGGTAAATGGATGGAGTTAGAGAAGATAATGCTAAGTGAAGTTAGCCAATCCCCAAAAAACAAATGCTGAATGTTTTCTTTGATATAAGAAGGCTGATTCTAGTGGGGCAGGGAGGAGGAGCATGGGAGGAATAGATGAACTCTAGATAGGGCAGAGGGGTGAGAGGGGAAGGGAGGGGCATGAGGTTAGAAATGATGGTAGAATGTGATGAATATTATTATATAAAGTACATGTATGAAGACATTAATTGGTCTGAATATACTTTGTATACATACAATCAGAGATATGAAAAATTGTGCTCTACATGTGTAATAAGAATTGTAATGCATTCTGCTGTCATATATAAATTTAAAAACTAATTAAAATTTTAAAAAGAGCTAATAAATTAAAAAATTCAGTGTAAAAAAGTGATTAAAAACAAAGACAAAGCAAGAAATAAACAGCTCACAGGTGCAATGAGATGTGAAATCAAGAGAGGGTTTTTAAGATGACAGACATTCAAAAATCTTTCCATATTGTTGGAAGTAGTATATAGGAAAAGAAGAATATGTTGTCTGAGAGGAGAGACAGGATATAAGAAAAGGTATGATCCTGGTCATAAGTAGGAAAGATTTTCCTTACTGAGGATAAAGAAAAGAATATTAATTGGAAGAGTTTACAATGAAGTAGTAATTTGGTGGTGATATTTAGGATGACAAGTTTGCTTTATTGAGAGGGGTTGGGTCCTCCCTTCATGTGAATGGAAATCAGCACTAGGAAGCTGCGATTCAGCTGGAGTCAAACAACTGGCCCTCCACCCAGGACACCACTCACCAGTGTTCTGCCCTGCCAGACGGTTCATCAAGTAGGATTTTCCCGTACGGTACAGTCCAACAATGGCCACCACTATCACTGGCTGATAAATCTTCTCAAGAATCTGTATAGCCTGCTGGTTCACAATCAGCTGCTCATTGTTGTTTTCCACCAGACAAATTGGGGCTGACATTTTTGGTCCAGATGCCATAGCAACCTGCTAATCTGGAAGAGCATCCCAGGAGAAATGGGATTACAAAATCATTCTCTGCCTCAGAGCTATCCAAACACCATCAATTTAGGACTGATGAGACTTCTGCATTTTGTATGGGACAACACTTATCTGAACATGAGCAGACTGCAGAAGGTCTCCTCCATCATTCCCCAAAACCTCTAATGACATTTGGAATTATCTAAAGTTGTACTTCAATTGTAATAATAAAACCCAAGGCATTATTACATAATAGGAGGCCTAAGATAAGCTGTGTCTCTAACCTTATTGATATTTAAAAGTAACGCAAATTTGAAATTATTATATTCACTTTGCAAATGAAATAAGTGAATTTCACAAAGGCTTAGTGATTAAGTCATACAGGCACAATTAAGAACCTAGAAAATCAAACTAAAAATGGCCAACTTGAAAGTTCTAAGCCCTAATTTCCTCCATGAGACTTTATCAAAAAAAAAAAAAAAAAAAGCTCTAAAATGGTTATAGTAATCTTATAGGAACTCTGAAAAAAAATGAAAAGTCAAATAAGACAAAGCTGAATTCATAATGGTAGGAATTCCATGGTGTCAGCCTGCTCATTCGCAATCCATTCCCCCAGAATGGCAAGGTCTTTCCTGAATAGCATGAAAACATATTTAGCAACACTAATCACTAGTATAAAAGAAAAATCTGAGGCGCAATACATTTTAAAGAGTTTATTTGAATAAGTTATTTTTCATGAACTGAGGAACAGATTGAAAGACAGTGTTGGTGTTGGCATTTGTGTTCTGTTGGGCAAGTGTCAGAGGCAAGTATTTATTAAGAAAATGTCAAAACAATGTAAAGAAATTATTTGAAAAGGTTTAGCAACAAAACCATTATTTTGTAGTTACAAAAATCCCAATTTTTTGATACTTTCTTTGAAAGTTTTTAGTCACATAACCATGTTAGTGGGCTGCTTATTAATAGTGTTAAATTTTGTTTTTCTCTTAAATAAGTATTTATGTGAAATGACTCAAGCTTAGTGTTGCTTAATTTTGGAGGTTAAGCAAGGATAAGGCTATTTTTAAGGCCTACTTGGTTTTGCTTGTTCAGTATTTTTCATGTCTGGTCTCCATTTTAATTTTGCATTAACATTAATGAAATGCAAATCAAAGCCATAACAAAGTGTCACTTCACACCCATGAGGATTGCTACAATAAAAAATTAAACAAAATATGAGTTAGTTTTAGGATGTGGAGAAATTAGAAATTGGTAGCAGAAACATAAAGTGGGAAAAATCTGATGATTCATCAAAAAAATTAAACTCAACATTAGCATTTGAT
Organism: Spermophilus citellus; assembly: GCF_964194105.1. Lineage (NCBI taxonomy): Eukaryota > Metazoa > Chordata > Mammalia > Rodentia > Sciuridae > Spermophilus > Spermophilus citellus. Next base: position 62,024,748 of record NC_138191.1, on the reverse strand, counting down.
CCAACAATTCCACATTTGAGTACATACATCACACACACACACAAAAAGAAAAAATCAAAACAATGAAGTCAAGGACTTGAACAGAGAACTATACCCCTAATTATGACAGCATTATTCACAAGAATCAATGTGTGGAAACACTCAAATTTTCATTGGTAGATAAATAGATTAACAAAGTATCCAATTCTGTACAACGGAATGTAATCACCCATAAAAAGAGGTGAAGCCCTGACACATACCCCAACATTGATGAATTTTAAGGACATGATGCTAAGTGATATAACCCAGACACAGAAAGACAAATATATACTTCTGCTTATGTGAGGTACCTGATAAAGCCCAATACATCTAACAGAAAAAGTAGAGTAGCGATTATTATGTGCTGTTGGGAGGAAGAATGGGGGATCACTATTTAAAAGGTACAGAGTTTAGGTCTGGATTGTTGAAAAAGTGCTGGAGATGTTTAGTGGGAGTAGTCACACAACAATGTGAAACACTCATGTCCCCAAACTGTACTCTGAAAAAGTACAGAGAATTCTTAATCCAGTAAATTTTGCAATGTACAGTTTACCACCAAAAGGAGGAGGAGGAGGAGGAGGAGGAGGAGGAGGAGGAGGAGGAGGAGGAGGAGGAGGGGAAGAAGAGAAAGAAGAAGAAAAAATAATAATCTTGGATATTATGAAAATCTATTTCTCTGTGCTATGCTATAACAACCACCTGGAAGAAAATCCTCCTCAAAGACATTGATTATGCTAGAAGTTCTTTGATCAATAGCTTGCACTAGCTTTGGAATGACCAAAACATATTCTTGAATGCACCAGTGTGACTTAAGTGCACTTTTATTTCCAGGATTAGAGGAGTGTTGGGAATGAGGGCTGGAAGCCCTGGGAATGAGGCTTGAACAGAGACAAGAGAATCAACTTGAGCCCCTGAGACCAGGGTGGGGAACATAGTGAGATCCATTCTCAAACAAATAAACATAAAGAGATGGGGATGCAGGAGAATGTCTGGAATTTTAAGAATTCAGATACAGCCTGTACTAATTGACTGAGAAGGATCCAGTTCTCTGCAACCTACTCCCATGGATGAGAATTAAAATGCATATAATATTGTATCTCTTTAGTGAAACAAAGGGGAAGGCATAGGAGATTTCATTGTCATTTATTTTTAGATAAAAGTTTAATGTAAAAAATGAACTGCTCTGTGTCTAATTACTTATCCCATGCATCTCCTGGCACATTTTTTGTTTTCACTACTTTAAAATGCTTTTCTATGATAACTGCTTATTTTTTTCATTCTTGGAATATGCAAGCATAATGTTGCATAGAAATGTCACCTATATTCAGTTTTATAATTATTTGTTAAATATTCAAGATGCATCTAGTGCCATCAAAATTATCAGCTCTATCATTTACTACTAGAGTGGACTTTATCAAAGAGTTTCCTTTAGTTGAGCCTAAGTTCTTTAGGATAATTATAGAGCTAATGTGAGTAAAATTAAGGTTGAATCTGATTGTTAAATGAGACACCACAAATATATCTTAGCATAGTATGAAACACAAAATATGAATTCACTAAATGTCAAGTTAGATGAAAATTAAATTATAATTACAATAAGCAAATGGGCCCATTAGATTATATATTTCAACAAAATCTGTATACTATGAATTACAAAAAATAAAATTACCATTAAATTTTTCAGCAGACAGAATAGTAGTCAAGTTCAAACATACTGTTCCTGTATGACAACCTCTTGTCTGCTTCTTTAGTATAAGGAGTGGGGCATATGGAGGTAAAACGTGAATTCCTAGCACCTACATTATAATTCCTGGAACTGTGTGCTCCCTTCTCTGAAGTAAGGATCAAAGGCAGGCCTAGGATGATGTAGCTGTTAACTGCAATCAACTTTAGATACATCTCTGGTCTCTTGGCTTTAAATGAAGCCTGGGACTTTTAAATTCAAATTATTCTATTTGATCCCGTTCAAAATGTTTTTCATTATACATAAGATTCACTCTAAGCTATTGTTAAAATGTAGATTCCCAGCTAGCGATGTGTCTCAGTAGTAGAGTGATTACCTAGCATGCAAGAGGTCCCCAGCACCACCACCACCAAAAAAAAAAGAATTCCTAGTGCTGTGGAGCACACATAATCCGAACAACTTGAGAGGCTGAGACAGGAGGTTCATAAATTTGAGGGCAGCCTCAGCAATGTAGTGAGACCCTGACTCGTAATTTAAAAACTAAGCACTTGATATGTGGCTCAGTAGTACAAAGATTCTGGGTGCAATCCTCACTATCAAAATTTTTTTTAATTAAAATCTAGATTCCAAGGCCTAAGTATTTACACCTAACAAATGCTACAGGGGACTCTGAGATCCCTGTGAGAAACAAACATCACACATATGCACATACAAAGTTTTGACTATGAAGTTATTTTGAACTAATAAAAATTATGAATTTGAACTAATAATGTAAAAATGATAAATAAAGTCAAGGTAAAGACTGAATTGCATGTTTAAAAAAAAAAAATGCCTTCTCCCAGCACCAGAGGTTCCAGCGCAGTTCTCAGCTGCCTCACACTCACTCCTTGCTGTTTTTCTCTCTTCTACTTGTCTGCCACCCTTTACATAGCTATAAAAACAAACAAAAGAAAAACATAAAAATACTTAGAAAACTCATCCTTTCCACAAATGGAATGCTGCAGTAAAACTGAAATTGAAAGTGAATAATTTATACTGTTTTTTTCACTGATTAGAATGGGTTTGCTCGTTAGTGAACGCAGAGCCAAAAAGCACAACCAGGAGATAAGAGCAAAGGAAGCCCTAGTACTCACAGCCAGTAAAGAGAGCACTGGGGATATTATCCAAAACACTGTCTGTTTTATTGTAGAAACTTATGCATATTCATATTGGAAAGACTCCGACGTCATCACTTGAGAGATGGGCACATTTCTGAGCATGCTCAGTTAGAGACCATGCCGCCTCTTACATTCAAATGTTCAAAGGTGGAAACAGGACACCTTTGGGATGAAGGAGAATTTAGAATTATAATGGGATTATAATGTGGAAAGTTTACTCTAGGCTACCTAGAAAAATGACTACGTGATTTTGGCTGGTTTAAATGATGCCTTGTGGTTTTCTCTGGCAGGCCTTATCTGAAACAAGAAGACAACTTAGCAGCTTCTTTGCCAGAAAGTGCTGGTACTTGCCCCCAAAGTTCCTGCCTAGAAGTTGGCATCATTAAAGGTAGCAAAGGCATGTCTGGAACATCTGAGCAGAGCTCAAATATGGATGTTTGGTGCAGAGGTGAGAGGTCAGAAAAGCCACAGACACTCCACTGTTATACCCAGGCAACACAATCCTGCCAGGTTATATTTGTCCTTGTCTTGGAAGCTTTCACGGGATCCTTTCTGGATTCATCTCTCAGGCTGCCTTAAGATTCCTGAACACACAAGGAATATAGAAAATCCATGGCATAAATGTTTACAAAGATATTATTTCAAATAATTTCTTCTTTTAAAACATTATTTACTTAATGGAAATTCCTAGAAGTTTTATTAATAAAGACTTTTAGTAAATTTTAACATATTTTTTCATAAAATAAGGAACATTAAACAGGTAATTGCTTATTAGTAAATTATCTAGACAATAAAGATAAGATAAAGTGAATAACATCTAATTTAATTTATTCAGAGATATTCACTGTTAACATTTTTCTCAAGATTTTTATGCTTCCCTGATATAGAATCTCTCCCAAAACAGGTGTCCCTTTTTTACAGAAACATAGACAATTGGCCCAAATACAAGGCCTTTATATAGTCAAGAAAGTTATTGAGTGTACCTATTCATGGAATGAAGAAATTAATCAGTTCAAAGAGGAAGATGAGAGATGAAATAGGAAAACCCCTGAGGAAGCAGGCCTTATTTGAGGGCAGAGGGTAGTTTCTGTCCTCTATTCCTTCCCCACTATCACCTTCCTTATCTATGCTATTGTTTTTTTTTTTAAAGGCAATGCAGTACTATTTTAAGCCATAAGGTCTCTATTGTGACCAATTTTCTAGAGCATCAGCAGAAAATAAATGGGAGTGACTGTGTTCCTATAGCACCTTATTTACAATAGCAGGCAGAAGGCAGATTTGGCTCATGTGCTGGCCCTTGGTTTGGGTAAATGGATGCTACAACATGCAGAGTGTGATCACCACCCTAGTATGGTTGTCTTAAGGGGTAGTGGATTGATTCCCCACCCAAATCTGAGTGCCTACTTCTAGTGTCACCTAGGTCAAATAGCATATAAAAATCTGAGAGCTTTTTAAGCTGAGGTGTTGAAAGAGAGTATGTTTCCTCCTCTGTTTTTCACCCATGAGAGCTCTTGCCTGGGTGTCTTGGCAATGTGATCACAGGTCCGCACAACTAATAGTCCAACTCCCAATATCAGAGCACAGGCCACATTGCTCACATAAGCCAAAGATGAACAGGTGGTGAAGGAGTATAGTCATCTCTATTGCAGGAGAATGTGGTTTGCTTGGGGAATAGCTGCCCAGGTCTGCCGGCTTCTGTGAGTGAGCAAGGAAGTCTATTCAGCTATGCATCATGGTGGTGAGTCCAGTTAGCCTAGTGGGATAGGAAAAGGCAAAGATAATGATTACAAAGACAGACTTTTCTGTCTACATTCACCAGGAACAGGCTTGTTCATTCTAACCATGGATTAAAGAATAACACAGTTGTCATGCATGTATCACAAGCCATACTTGAGAGAAGAGTTCTCAGGCCCTCCTAATATGTAGTAACTCAAAAACATAATTTATTCAGTAACATGTTCATGATTAGATTTTTCCAATGAAAAGCAATTTATTGATGTCAATGTGAAATTTATGGAAATATATTGATATTAATATAAAACTTACAGAGATTTTTCAATTTAATATAAAATATATAATAAAAATAAAAAGATAGGCAGAAATCCACATGCAAATGTACCAAATGCACTCAACAATAATGATGCCACTCTATGTTCCCTCACACACATTGGCTATAATGTAGTTTCTGAAAAGTTTCACTGCAATTGTCCTAGGAGGGGACATGTCTTTGAAGAAGGGTCTTAGCAGTTAGCAGAGAATACAGGAAACTTGTCTCAGGACCAGCAAGGTTCTTGTCATAAGTGATGGGAAAGGGGTTTAAACACATGCCTGGCAAAAACAGAGGTTTAATTAGAAGAGCAGATCTATATTCAAGGGAAAATTGGAGCAATCTCAAGAGAGATGCCTTTTGGGTAAAAGAAGAAATGCATATTCAAAGGAGAGTGAAGGCTCTCTCCAGAGGGGGACACAGCAGCCCCTTGGTGTGGGGTATCAATATTTATAGAGCACACGTGCTAGAGGTTGAACTAGAGTTGGATCTAGGGTGGACCAACCTACTTTTGTGCCTGTTTCTGCCTCATGTTAAAAGAGCATGGATAAAGGGTGTGGGCCAAGGGCGTATGTTCAGGAATTGTGATTCTTCCTGTATACTTGTTGCATTGCAATGGTTCATAGGTGTTTGATTTGAGGCTCAGGATCTCTCCCTTTACTCCCAAGTTTCTATCTTGGAATGATATGAGAGATCAAAGGTCTTAAGCGCCTGTGGAGATAAAGGGGTTTTGTTTGAATTCCTCCTGCAAGAGAAAAAGATGTGAATGCATGTGGTTTATTTGGGATGTGATGACAGGAAGACAATTGGGAGTAGAAAATGTAGTGTAAAAATGGGAATATGGAAACACTAATAACACAAAGTATTGAGTTGGTAAACATCATGGGAAACTTGATATTAATCCCAGAATATCCCACTAGTTATAATCATTGTTTCCAGACCTTCTCAGAGGGAGAGATGAAATGTGTGTCTGTGTGTGTGTATGCCCATACACCCTAGCATGAGCATACAAACATCTATATGAACTTTGTATCTATGAATTGTCATATATAATTTGAGTTTCTAATATTTTCATTTCCAATCCAGCACAACTAAACTCATTCAAGTTTTCCCCCTCTCTTTATTTTTAACTCCTCTTTCTATGAGAGTGTTGGTTGTTATTATATACAATAAGTTTAACTATTTGCTCAAGTCTAGCTTACACAGAAAGTAATTTCAAAGTTGTTGACCTAAAACTCTATAAGAAACAAATTTACTAACCAGAGTTACACTAATAGTGGACAGTTCTTTTGGTATATGTGTGTATGCAATTGGTCAAAACACTGTATTCCAAAGTTGCTTAGACAGCTTGTTTCTTCTTCAACTACTGTGGTGTTAATTCACTTGTAGTTCAGAATGATTCATTCATACTGTGTCTGTTCCACTTGGGGCTCCTCCATTTTTTGTGTCTTAGTTGATTTTCAGTTTGTGTTTATTTATTTATTTTTTTACTATATCACGGTTCTAAAATGCAAAGTTAAGCATAGTGAGACCCTGTCACAAAATAAAAGATAAAAGGACTGGAGATGTAGCCCACTGATAAAACATCCCTGATTCAATCCCCAGTACTCAAAATAATAAAATAAAATAAAATAAATCAGAGATTTCAAAAGATGTAGTTAGAAAAATGTCACTACATCTTACCACTTTATTCCAATTCTAGTTGTCTTTCTCTTCTTTCTACTCCATTTCCACCTCCATCTTCTATTAATATATAATCTTGTTAGTCACTGGTTTGTCCTTCCTGGGTTTCCTTTTCAAATTTAATAATCAAGGTAGTAAGCATTTCCATCACTTCCAACATTAATCATTTTCATGTGTGAGGAATTTCAATCTTGGTTATTACCTCCATGCACATCAGCTGCATGTAGCTTTAAGTTATTTCAGGAAATGAAGCCTCCATCACAGAACAGTCTCTGATGAATGTGCCTTGTTTTTTCTCTGAATTCCGCTCCATATGGAATATTATAATTATATACACAATTCTAGGCAAATCTCCTTTAACCAAAGCTTGATGATTGGATAATTTTGAAAAGTTTATGAAGTTAAAAGGAGGAAACATTTTTCATTACAAATGCAGTAACAGAGTGTTTATTATGTCAGCATTTCAATCCCTGTCACTCAAAGAGTTCATGATAAAACTTGTGAGGTCCTTGAGATACAAATATACAGCATAAACACTAAGTTTTCATTCTTTCACTTTGTAAAGTTGGTTACTTCTGACTTGTTTCACCTAAATCATAGAATGCCATTCCTGCCTCAATCTTACTTCCAAAGTCTTCAGGGAGAGATTGAGGATAATTCGATACATTGTGTGTGTGTGTGTGTGTGTGTGTGTGTGTGTACGTAACACACACACATATATATACAATATATATATATAACATACATACACTATATAATCCATTGTGTATATATATTGTATATGGCACATATATACCACATGTTGAATTATTTTAATACATAGTATATATACTATGTATTGAATATATATATAATTAACATATTTATTATTTTTAAATCAATAATAAAAATGTAGAAGACTGTATACTCAAAATTAAACAGTAGTTTCAGCTCATAGTTTTTATTCATAATTAGTTGACACTAGTATGCTTCCTGAGTAGTGTGAATTTTATACACAAATGATTTTATCATAGAAAAAACATGCATAGCAAAAAAGAAATATCCCTTTGAAGAACAAAATCACTTATTCACAAAATACTTTCTGCTGGTTATTATGTGCTGCAATTTTTTTGTGTGTATAGTGCTGGGGATTGAACCCAGGTTCTTGTGCATGCTAGGCAAGCACTCTACCAACTGAGCTATATCCCCAGCCCTGTGTTGTGATTCTTTTGAGACAGTTGGAACCACCTTGGTGGGAGAAAAAGAATGGGACAATGAAATAAAACCCTGATTGCAATAAATATTTGCTCTTTGTAGCATGGCAGATAGCATCTCTACCCTTGGACTAGTTCTAACATACCCATTATAAGACCCTGTTAAAACTAGAAGCAGAATGTTTATATGAGATTTTTAAGAACAAGTGAAGCTGGGGAAAAAAAACCTAATTAAAACCTCCAGCTTCACTTGTTCTTATTCATCATTTATTTTGGAGGTCACACAGCTGGACAATACATTATTAGTGTCCCACTAGTTTGCTGTGGATAACACCTCTGACATGTGGGTCATGATGATAATGAAGGCTGCTTTTGCTGAAAACTGACTCATCACTGAATTTTTGGTAAAATTCTCCTCAGCTCTGCATACAGACATATTGCCTGTGGGAGCTGGTTTGTGTTTTCCTCTACTCCACCCTTGTGCTTTTTCATCAGCTACAGCAGCCCAAACATGCAAAGTCCTTCAGCCTATTATCAGACCCAGACTGAACGACAAGGCCAGGATGATTGCACAGTATGATGGCACCTGAGTCACTCAGCAGTTCCTAGCACAAGTTGAAGGTGACCACCTGGTGCTCTGAGTCTCTGGTACAAGAAGAAATATTTTTTTGAAAAGGTGTCTCTGGTCAATGGAAAACAACCAGATTTGAGGCCACTCCAGAAAATTAATAAAAGCTTGTAGGTCATTTTTCTCAGAATGCAGCCTGGTACTTGATTACTGAGATCTCGCTTCAGCTAAACCCCTTTTCTCCCTTAGGCCTACACCCCAGTAGAAGCCTTGCATGTATATTTGTGCTCATTTAACTAGATTTTGTTTCCATTGTCTCTATGTCAGGAACTTTTGACATAGAGACAATGGAAACAAAATCTAGTTAAATGAGCACAAATGTGTTTGTTTGATAATTGTTGAATAGGCAATGAATATACACAGTGTCTCAGTGCATTAATGTTCATCAGAATACAGTTCTTATATTAAATTATATCACATAGGAAAATTTACTCTGGAAAGATGAATTATACTTGTTTCCTTTAGAATAAAACTAGGAATATTTGTTATATATCCAGGGGGGAGCAATAAAGGTGTTCCTTTGGTCAAGGTGAGTAAATAAGATAAGACTTTTTGAAAATAGCAGGTTAGAATTTTCCCAAATTGTTATTTTCACCATGTAAAAATATACTTTAAATTATTTGGGGGTATCTTAATTTTTTATGAGTGGCTAAAACAAAATATCATAAACTAGCTGGCATCATATGTATGATAGATAACTAATCCTTACAGTACTGGAGTCTGGGAAGTTCAAAATCAACTCATTGGCAGATGAAGGGTCCAGAGAGGGCCCACGTTCTGGGTTCAGATGGTGGTTTCTACTTATGTCCTCATAGGGTGTAAGGAAAAAATTCTGTTCTTTTAGGCACCTCAGAAAGACAATAATCTCATTCTTGCAGGCTCCACACTTGTGATCTGAGCACTTCCTATGACCTCCCTTCCTAGTAACCATCACATTGGGGATTAGGTCTCAACATGTGAATTTAGGGTCATTCATAAGCATTAATTCCTTTGCACAGAATAAGTACTGTGCTATAGCTGTTTAAAAGCAGATTCCAGCTACAGCGATGATGAGCAAGTGAATTGGCCTGATCTGAAATGATCATCTTAATAGCTGATGATTTAGCATGGGAGTCATTCTTCTCTATAAAAACAAGAACGGATTGACTAACTTATAGAAGAAATGATAGAGGACTGGGGTTGTGGCTCAGTGATAGAGTGCCCGCCTAGCATGAGATTCAATCCCCAACACCAGATAAAAATAAATAAATAAAGACATAAAAAAATCGAATCATCTTAAAAAGAAGAAAAGAAATGATAGAAATAATGGGTCTTAAAGGGTGTGATTGTTTATGAGAAGTAAGCAGTTGCCTATTCCCTTTCATGATTATGAAATAAGGCACCAAAGTCCTGGAAGCTCATGGCAATTATGTCATGTTCCAGGGACTGGAGCTGCTGCCCACTTCCCTCACTCCAGAGAGGAGGCAGCTCTTGATCTCACTTTGAGGCAGAGAACCTGCCTCAGAACCTCCTTAAATCCCCATTGGGTGAGGCTTTGCTAGAGATGTGTTAAAGTCACCCAGGATTATTGTGTTGTGCTCTATTTGATTCTTGAAATTGAGAAGGGTTTGTTTGATATATGTAGATGCTCCATTTTGGGGGGCATAAATATTTAATGATTGTTATGTCTTGTTGATATATGCTTCCCTTAAGCAGTATGAAATGTACTTCTTTGTCCATTATGATTAATTTTGGCTTGAAATCCACTTTATCTGAGGATAGAAACCCCCTCTTATTTACACAATCCATGTGAGTGGTATGTTTTTCCCATCCTTTCACCTTCGGTCTGTGGCTGTCTTTGCCTATGAGGTGAGTCTCTTGGAGACATCGTATTGTAGGATCTTGGTTTTTAATCCAATCTGCCAGTCTATGTGTTTTGATTGATGAGTTTAGGCCATTAACATTCAAGGTTATTATTGAGATTGATTTGTATTTCTGCTCATTTCAGTTTATTTCTAGTTTTCAGTGTGGATTAGTTTCTCCTTTAATTGAATTTTCCTTTAGTGTAGTTCTTCCCTTTGCTGGTTTTTACATATTCTTTTTAATTTCATCTTCATGGAATATTTTGTTGAGATGTTCTCTACTGCAGGCTTTCTAGTTGTGAATTCTTTTAACTTTTGTTTACCATGGATGGTTTTTATTGAGTCTTTACATACAGAGCTTAATTTGCGGGGATGTATTTGGATGACATTTTGGTTGACATCCATTTTTTTCAGAGCTTAGTATATGTTATTCCACAGCCTCCTAGCTTTGAGGATCTGGGTTGAGAAATCAGCTAAGATCTGTTTTCTCTCTATACATAATCAAATATTTTTTTCTTGCAGGCTTTAAAATTCTATTCTTATCTGTATGTTAGGCATTTTCATTGTAACGTGTCTATTATTTTGCACATTTAGAGTTCTTAAGCCTTTTGTATTTGATTTTTCATTTTATTCTTTAGGTTTGGGACATTTTCTGATATTATTTCATTGAAAAGTTGTCTATTCCTTTGGTTTATATTTCTGTACTTTCATCTATCCCAATAAACCTGAAATTTGGTCATTTTATGTTAAACCTAGTTCTTGGAAAAATCTGTTTAGGATTTCTTAACATCTTCTCTCTGTTATATAGATATATTTTTCATTGCCTGAGGTTCTGTCTTCCAAGGTGGTCTAGTCTGTTGGTGATGCTTTCTATTAAATTTTTAATTTGGTTTATTGTTTCCTTAATTTCAAATATTTCTGCTTTTTCTTTTTCAGAATCTCTGCCTCTTGATTGAAGTGATCTTTCACTTCCTGTATTTTCTGATTTCATTCCTTTTGCTATCCTTTCCTTTGCAGATCAGTTTAACTATGTACATTCTAAACTCCTTCTCTAACATTTCTCCCATTGTGGTGTTGATAGATTCTGTTATTTGAGTATCTTGGTTTGTTTGGGGCAATTTGTTCCCTAGCTTTTTAATGTTGTTTTTGTGTCTATCCATCTAATAGTATGGATCTGAGGAAGTAGAGTTCATATCCTGTGGACTTAGAGTGTCCCTGAAGGTTTCCAGTATCACATTGTTTAGGGAAAGACAAATAATAACAACAAACAATTCAAACAATGTACAGCATTAAATCAAATAATTCCTATTATAATATCTATAATGTTAATTATCACAACAAACAGAAATAATGTAATCAGTTATTGCTTACAAAAAACAGCAAGTTGCCAGGCGTGGTGGTGCCAGGTGTGGTTTTGCCAGGCATGGTAGTGCACATCTGTAATCCTAAAGGCTTAGGAGGCTAAGTCAAGAGGATCATGAGTTCAAAGCCAAATCTCAGCAGTAGAAAGGCATTTAGCAACTCAGGGAGACCCTTTATCTAAGTTAAATACAAAATAGGGCTGGAGTTGTGACTCAGTGGTCAAATGCCTCTGAGTTCAATCCCTAGTACCAAACGAAGAAGAAGAAGGGAAAAAAAAACACAGCAGCTTATAAAAGGGTTTATAATTTCAAATGGTAGAGAGAAAGAGGACAGAAGAGACATGAGATGTGATGATTATGAGGGAGGAGGAGAGACAATAGAAGTAAAAAATTTTAAAAAGTGTGAAAGAGTAAACAATAGAGATTGGTTGATAGTGGAAGAAAAGAACAAATCAAGGGAAGCAGGTAGGTGAAAAATATATATAAAGTAAAAAAATTTTAAGAGTAAAAATTAAAATGGAAGAATACAAAATAAAACTAAAATACACTAACCAAACATTGTAGTTCACACACACACACACGCACACACACACAAAAACTAGTCCATGAAAAATAACTGGCTTCAAAAATGCTATGGAAAGCAGTATGGAGATTCCTCAGAAAACTCAGAATGGAACCACCATTTGATCCAGCTATCACACTCCTTGGTCTATACCAAAAGGACTTAAAATCAGCATACTACAGTGATGCAGCCACATCAATATTTATAGCAGCTTAAATCAATCACAATAGCTAAACTATGGAACCAACCTAGGTGTCCTTCAATAGATGAATGGATAAAGAAAATGTGGCATATATATTTGAAATCCACCTTATCTGAGGATATATATATATGTGTATATATATATATATATATGTATATATATATAAATATAAATATCTATATCTATATATATATGTATATATATAAATATAAATATCTATATATATATATAGATATATCAAAAATATGTTTTCCTATAGTTCCCTAATCCCTCCACTCAGCTCCCTCAGCTGCTAGCCCCCTTAACATGGCTGCCAAATTTTTCCTTCCTTTGTCCTCTGCACACCACCTAGAGAGAGGGTGGGTTTTTTCCTTGCACACAGATATTATGCAGCACACCTTTCAGGTTTGTCAGTCAATGTCCTTGGTCTCTAAATGCTCCATACCCAGACATCCCTTGGGCCTCCCAAAAATATGGATTCCTATAGTTCTCTAATCCCTCTACTATGCTCACAGGAGAATGACACTTGCTGGTGCTTCTGGCCTGGGTTGTGGCAGGAGCTGTGCCACTGGGGATTTTTCCCCTTACTTTATTATATCCAATCTCCTGTGTCCCCATTCCTTTGAATGTTCAGTTTTAAATTACAGTAAAGTTCACTTTTTTTTTTTTTTTTTTTTTGCTCACCCACCTTGAAGAGAAGCTGCCTGTCTGCTTTCATGATTTCATGCCATGAAGCTACCAGGAAAGTAACCTCCCCTATTCCACTGTCTTGAAAAGCCCCCAAATAGCTATAATTTCACACAAATGTTTTTTATGACAGCTTTATATTTCATTGCTGGTCACATGTGTTGGGGAAATGTGATGGGGAAACAGAGCTCTTGCCTGACCACCTAAACGCCTTCACCAGACCATCCCAATATGCAGTATTCAGGGCTTTTATCTGAGGGATGGAAAAAGTTCCTTAGGCACTTGTTATCCACAAGCCTTCTGTTTTCAGTGGTGTGTGTGTGTGTGTGTGTGTGTGTGTGTGTGTGTGTATTGGTTTTGTATCTGTTTTTCCCATTTGCCAAGCTGGAGACAGAACCTAGGGCCTCACATATGCTAGGTAAGCTCTCTTTCCTGAAGCCACACACTAGTCCCTTACAATTCTTTTGTGGCCAGGCGAGGGTGAGGGAATGGGGGTGATGGATTGGAAGGCAAATAGACATTACTGTAAAACCCCAAGGAAAACATGGTCATGCTCTTAGGGACTTAGTGGAAGAAAGAAATAAGGAGAATTCACAATGTTAACATCTTGTGGCTCTGTGGACAACATGCACATTCCTCTGACAGCCTGTGGGTATCTTTTTTAGTGAGATTTTGTTCCTCATATAAAAGGTATTGCATATTGGCATACCACAGCAAAACAGCTACATCAATATTTATAGCAGTATAATTCAAAATATCTAAAATACAGAATCAATCCAGATGATTGTAATTGATGAATGGATTAAGAAATTCTGAGATACTCACACACACACACACACACACACGCATACACAAATGGTGTTCTTCTAAGGCCTTAAAAGAGAATGAAAATATGGCAATTGCCAGTAAATGGATGGAAATGGAGAATATTATGTTAAATGAAATTAGCCAAACTAGATAATAAAAGGTTCAGTGTTTTCTCTAATACATAAAAGATAGAGTAAAATAAAGAAAAGAGGGAGGGAAGGATAAGATAACATAAAGAACTAATCAAGTGAGAATTTATAGATGATTGAAAGAAAGTCTACTAGAGTAGGGAAAGGAGAATGGGAGAGATGAGGGAAGACAGGAAGGAAACAGGAGAGATCAATAACTGAAATAGATTCCCATGCATGTGTGAGTTTGTCAGGATGAACTTACTACTGTGTAAATCTATATAGTCTTAATAATAATAAAAAATAAAATGCATGGTTACATTTCAGCAGAACGATCTTGGACTGATAAAGGACTACGACAGGTGTAAGGTTTACATGATTTGGCATGTTTTTTACTATGCTAAATGTCATCTGTCTGTTGGAACTAAAGATAGTGATGCCATTCTTGGGTATTTACTGTGAGGGAGAAGCTTGAAGAAGCAGACATGTGGGGTGTCCAGTCCTGAGAGACAACAGGCATCAGTTTCACATCAATGTGTAGGTGTTGGGGTACAAGTCTTCTGCTTTCTAGTTTCTTGTTCTCATGAGCAGATTTTCTCCTGTTGATCTGACTTATGCTATTCCTACTCATTCTAAACATTTTTATCCTTTATATAAATAAATAAAATAAAAGCCCATTGACAACTAAAAAATATTTAAAAAAATAAAATAAAATATTTCTTTCTTCCACCTGGGAATGTGCCCATCCATGTGCTTTTTTATTTTGAACTGTGTTTTCACCATCTTTGAAAACAATTTGGTTTGTATAACTCCAGCCCTCATCATTCAAATTGTTGCAATTATTATTGCTGTAGATGACATAGTTGACACCTGCTACCTACTTTAAATCTGCTACCAGATTTGTTTTACAGTTTTTTCTTGTTTTTGCTGTTGGCAATAGGTGACTTCATCATTACTGTTCTGATGGTAGTTAGTGTGGTAGAAGTTACTGTATTCACTGTGAATTTATTTATTTTATTTATTTTTAATATTTTTTAGTTGTCAATGGACCTTTATTTTATTTATTTATATGAAGTGCTAAGAATGGAACCCAGTCTCTCACACATGTTAGGCAAGCGTTCTACCATTGAGCCACAACTCCAGCCCTGGAAATTTATATTAATGCTGTTTATTGTTTGCTTTGGTTGTTGCTACTGTTTGTTTTCCCCCTTTCTTTGAGGTCCTGGGAATCTAAGATAGAGTCTTTGCTGCTGAAAGAAAATCAGCCAAAAAATGTTGGACCATGTTCTACATACAAATTTAAAAACACTCAAGCATTAGCTCTACTTTCATACAAAGCATAAAAGAGACTAAAACCCCAAACAAATGAACAGGTGCCAGGTAGAAATGTCTAGAGGTGGGCCCTTGTGCCCCACATATGGATATCCATTCCTAAATCAAAATAGAGAATTAATACAAAGCCTGTGGATACCAAACCTATGAGGGGGTCTCAAACTTGATCACTCTTGGACATTTTGGTAGGAAAAAGCTGTGACCCAAACAGACCCACACGTAAGAATAGAAGAGGAATCTATCACAAAAGATGCATACAATCCAACATATGGATATGAAAAAGTTGAACAAAAAAGGTAACACAGCAACTTCTAAGGTCATAATTCACCAGCAACTGACTCCAAAGGTATTGAAGTGGTGAAGTACTAGGTAAATAATTAAAATGAATGGTTATAAAATTGATAAAGACTACAGAAGAACAACTGAGTGAGAGTACACTATGCTGAAGACAGAATCTCAAAGCTGGACACAAAGTGAATAGGCTTAAATATTCAGTCAGAATTAAAGAAAAGAAAATGAGTCACCATGATAAAAATATAAAAAGAACTCTAAGACACATGAAGAGATCAGATTTAAGACTCAATTAAATTGAATAGGGGTGTAACATGAAAGTGAATACAATGGATAATCTCTTCAGGAGAATACTAACAAGAATTTTTCTAATACTTCAGTCATTCTGAATCTCAAATAGATAAGATCAAAAAAGAACCTCTCACCAGGTATGGTGGCATATACCTGTAATCCCAGTGGCTTGGGTGGTTGAGAATGGAGAATCAGAAATCCAAAGCCAGGCTTTGCCAATTAGTGAGGCTTTAAGTAACTTAGCAAGACCCTGTCTCAAAATTTAAAAGTAAATAAATAAAAAGGACTGGGAAGGTAACCCAGTGGTTAAACACCCTTAACTCGACCCCTTATTTAAAATAAAAACAAAACAAAACAAAAAAACCTCTCCAGAACACATTATGATGAAAATGCCTAACATATTAACAAGGATAGAATTTTTTTTCTGTGTGAGGTGGGGGAGGGGCAGTGGTTCTGGGGATTCAACCCAGGGTCTTGGGCATGGGAGGCAAGCACTCTACCAACTGAGTTCTATTTCCAGCCCAAAGATAGAATTTTTAATGCATCAAAATAAAAATAAACGTCAGGTTACATTTAGAGGCCAGCCAATTCGATTACTTCTGATTCCTTATCAAACTCTAATTGACAGGTAGATTTTGGAATAATGTGTTCTAAGTCCTGAGAGAAAATAACAGTCAACCTATACTGCTATATAAAGCAAAGTTATCCTCAAAAACTATAGACAAATAAATACCCACCAAGATAAGAAGAAATTGAAAGAATTCATGATTACTAATGGAGCACTACAGAAATCAATTAAAGAAATACTGCACTCAAGTTAAAAGCAAACTCCAGAGCTCACAAATATCATTAAAAGAGTAGTTCAGCAAATGAGAAACAGGATCACTTCAAACATTAGAAATAAATCAAAATGGCAGGGGTTTGTAAACATCTCTCCATAATAACATTGACTATAAATATATTCAGCTATCCAACTTAAAGACATAGGCTTGCAAAATGGATTTAAGAGGAAGACCCATATCCAAGTTGTTTGCAAGAGATTCACTTTACTGGCAAAGATAGACACTGGCTGAAAGTGAAAGTGTTGAAATTGATATTCCATGCAAATGGAGTGTCAAAGTAAGAAGGAGTAGCTAGTCTCATATCTGAAAAAGCTGAATTCAAGAAAAAAAAATAATCAGAAGAAACAAAGAAGGTCACTTCACACTAGTAACAGGAACATTCCAAAAAGAAGATATAACAATAATAAGTATTTATAGCCCAAATATGGGTGCAACTAATTACATAAAATAGACACTACTCAAACTGAAGCATCAGATTGACACCAGTACAATAATGTTGGATGATTTCAACACACCTATCTCACAAATAATTTGGTCATCCAAACATTCCCTCAGTAATGACTCTTTGGACCTGAAACATGTTATAAATCAAATTGACTTAACAGACATCTAAGAAGTATTTCATCCAAGAACAGCATCTAAGTACACTTTCTTCTCAGTTACTCATGGAATGTTCTCCAAAATAGACCATATTTAATACCACAAAACCACACTTGTAAAATACAAAAAAAGAGATATGATTCCTTTCATCTTATTTGATCATAACAGAATGAAATTTAAAATATCCACCAAAAAACTCTACAGAAATTATATAAATGCATGAAGATTGAATAAAAGACTTTTGAATGGTGAATATGTGCTAGAAGAAACAGAACAGAAATTGCGAAATTCATAGAAGCAAATGAGAAGGGTTATACATACCAGAACATTTGGGACACCATGAGGACAATTCTAAGAGGAAAGTTTATAGGTATGAGCTCTTATGTAAGAAAATCAAAAAGATCCCAAATAAATAACTCAATGATGTATCTCAAGACCTTTGAAAATGAACAAACCAAAAACAAAACAATACAAACCAGTTACCAAACCAGTAGAGGGAAGGAAATACATAAAATCAAAGTAAAATAAATGAAATTGAGAGTTTAAAAAAATGCAAAGGATCAATTAAATGAAAAATTTATTCTTTGAAAGATAAACAAGTTTCATAAACACTAGCATACTAACAAGAAGGAGAAGGAGGAAGAGGAGGAGGAGGAGGAGGAGGAGAAGGAGAAGGAGAAGGAGAAGATTCAAATTAATAAAATTAGAGATGAATTAGAAAACATCACATAAATTTAGAGTATCTTCAGGGTCTATGTTGAAGATATATGTTTCAATAAATTGGAAAACTTTAGTTTGAGCATTCAAACTAGGGTGGACTGATTAGGTTGAAGCTCTCACAACCGAATCACTTTACCTCTGAACATCCCTATATTAACAGGAGTTCTGGGGAAATAGCTTATTTTCAAACCATAACTTATACTTTTATAATTTTGAGTCTTACAGTGAAGTCTCTCAACAATTTTTTCTACTTTTTTGTATCTGGTATGAGATAAAGTCTAATTCATTCCCCTTCATGTGGCTATCCAGTTAACCTAACACCTTCAATAAAGATACTATCCTTTCACCATTATGTGCTCTTAGCAACTTTTGCCCAAATCATTTGACCATGAAAGTTTGAATTTTTTTCTGGGTTCTTAAATATGTTCCATTGGTCTACATATCTGTTTTCATGCCAGCACTGTGCCTACTTGTATCAATTGCTATCACTTTGTAGCACATTTTGAAATCAGACTGTAAGATGTTTCCTGCTTTGTTTTTGCTTTGCTTTGTTTTATTTCTCAAAAAAAAAAACTTTGTATATTCAGTCTTTCATGGTTCTATACTAATTTTAGTATTTTTTATATTTATGTGAAAAATAATTTTGACTGATATTACATTAAATGTCTAGGTCACATTGGGTAATGTAGACAATATTAATTCTTCCAATCTATGACAACAGGATTTCTTTCAATTATTTGTGTCACTTTCGGTTTTGTTCACTAATACTTTAGAGCTGATAGTGCATAGGTTTTATACCTTCTTGTTTAAATTTACTCTCAACTACATCATTTTATGTAGCTATTTTTATAGAATTATTTTCTTGATTTTATTTTCAGGTAATTCATTATAAGCATATGGAATCACTTTTGATTTTTTTAAATTTTATTTTTTTTAATTACTTATACATGACAATAGAATGCACTCTGATACATCATATATAATGGAGCATTATTTCTCATTCTTCTGGTTGTACACAATGGAGAATCCCACCAGTCATAAGGTTATATATGTACATAGGGTAATAAGTCATTCTACTCTTTTTTCTACCCCCATACCCACTCCCATCCCTTCACTCCCTCCTGCCCAGTCCAGAGTTCCTCCATTTTTCCCCTGCCCCCCACTCCCATTATGGATCAGCATCTCCATATCAGAGAAAATATTTGGCCTTTGGTGTTGGGGGATTGGCTTATTTTGCTTAGCATGATATTCTCCAGCTCCATCCATTCACTAGCAAATGCCACAGTTACATTTTTCTTTAAGGCTGAATAATATTCCATCGTACATATATGCCACATTTTCTTATCCATTCATCTATTGAAGGGCAGCCCCTCAGTTGGTTCCATAGTTTAGCTTTTGTGAGCTACTACAACCATTGATGTGGCTGCTTCACTGTAATATACTGATTTTAAGTCCTTTGGGTATAAACAAAGAAGTGGGATAGCTGGGTCAAATGGTGGTTCCAATCCAAGTGTTTTGAGGAATTTCCATACCGCTTTCCATAATGGTTGCACCAACTTGCATTCTTACCAGCAATGTATGAGTGTATCTTTTCCCCCACATCCTCTCCATCATTTATTGTTGTTTGTATTCTTGATAATTACCATTCTGACTGAGGGGAGATGAAATTTTAGTTTTGATTTGCATTTCTCTAATTGCTAAAGATGTTGAATATGTTTAATTTGTTGATTGATTATATTTTTTCTTCTGCAAAGTGTTCAGTTCCTTAGCCGTTTATTGATTGAGTTACTTGGGTTTGGGGTGTTACGTCTTTTGAGTTCTTTATATCTCCTGGAGATTAATGCTCTATGTGAAGTGCATGTGATGAAGATTTTCTCCCATTCTGTAGGCTCTCTGTTTATGTCATTGACTGTTTCCTTTGATGAGAAGAACCTTTTTGGTTTGAATCCCTCCCATTTATTGATTCTTGATTTTATATCTTGTACTTCAGGAGTCTTATTAAAGAAGTCAGGTTCTAAGCCAACATGGTGAAGATTTGGGTCTACATTTTATTATTATTATTATTATTATTATTATTATTATTATTAGGCACAGGGTTTCTGTTCTAGTGCATGAGTCTTTGATCTACTTTGAGTTGAGTTTCATGCAGGGTGAGAGATAGGGGTTTAATTTCATTTTGTTACATGTGGATTTCCAATTTTCCCAGCACCATTTATTGAATAGGCTAACTTTCCTCTTGTGAATGTTTTTGGTTCCTTTGTCTAGTATGAGATAATTGTATTTATGTGGATTTGTCTCTGTGTCTTCTATTCTTTACTGTTAGTCTACATGTTTGTTTGGGTGCCAATACCATGATGTTTTTGTTACTATTGCCCTTTAGTTTTGTGTAAGTTCTGGTATTGTGATGTCTCTTGTTTCACTCTTGTTGCTAAGGATTGCTTTCTATCCTAGGTCTCTTATTTTTCCCAATGAATTCCATAATTGCTTTTTCTAGGTCTATGAAGAATGTCATTTGGATTTTATTTGGAATTGCATTAAATCTGTATAACACTTTTGGTAGTATGGCCATTTTGACAATATTAATTCTGCCTATCTAGAAGCATGGGAGGTATTTCCATCTTCTAAGGTCTTCTTCAGTTTTTGTTTGTTTGTTTGTTTTGTTTTGTTTTTAGTGTTCTGTAGTTTTCATTGTACAGGACTTTCATCTCTTTTTAGATTGAGTTCTAAGTTTTGTCTTTTGTTTTTTGTTTGTTTTCCTTTTTTTTTTTTAGAGAGAGAGAGAGAGGAGAGAGAGTGAGAGAGAGAGAGAGAGAGAGAATTTTTTTTTAATATTTATTTTTTAGTTCTCGGTGGACACAACATCTTTGTTGGTATGTGGTGCTGAGGATCGAACCCGGGCCGCACGCATGCAAGGCGAGCGCGCTACCGCTTGAGCCACATCCCCAGCCCCTGTTTTCTTAATTATTGTGAATAGATTAGTTTTCCTAATTTCTCTTTCAGTAGATTCATCCCTGATGTGTGGGAACATGTTTGATTTATAGGTGCTGATTTTATAACCTGCTAATTTGATGAATTCATTTTTGAGCTTTAGAAGATTTCAGGTGGAATTTTTTGGCTCTTTTAAATGTAGAATCATGTCATTGGCAAATAGTGATAGTTTGAGTTCTTCTTTTCCTATTTGTATCCCTTTAATTTCTTTCCCCTGTCTAATTGCTCTGGCTAGAGTTTCAAGGACAACGTTGAATAGAAGTTGTGAAAGAGGGCATCTTTATCTTGTTCCAGTTTTTAGAGAGCATACTTTCAATTTTTCTCCATTTAGAATGATGTTGGCCTTAAGTTTATCATATATAGCTTTTATAATGTTGAGGTATGTTCCTTCTATTCCTAGTTTTTCTAGTGTTTTGAACACAAAGAGGTGCTATATTTTTGTCAAATGCTTTTTGTACATCTATTGAGATGATCGTATGATTCTTGTTTTTAAGTAAGTCTATTGATGTGATGAATTATGTTTGTTGATTTCTGTATGTTAAAACAATCTTGCATCCCTGGGCTGAACCCCACTTGATTGTGGTGCACTATATTTTAAATATGTTTTTGTATGTGATTTGCCACAATTTTATTGAAAATTTTTGCATCTATGTTCATCAGGGATATTGATCTGAAGTTTTCTCTTTGATGTGTCTTTGTCTCGCTTTCAATTTTATATGCTAATTTTATATTATGCAAGTTTACTTAATTCATTTACTAGTTTTGACAAATTTTTAGTTTTTGGACAAATTACTAGATTTTCTATATGAGATCATGTTATCCTTGAACGGGGAAAATGTAACTTCCATTTTTATAGTTTGCATGCCTTTCCTTTCTTTCTCTTGCCTCATTTCTCTAGCTAGAATTTCCAGTGAGCTGTTGAACAGATGCAAGCATGGGGTAAGAAGTTTATCTCCGTGGTAGAGTACCAGCCTGTGGGTTTGAGTCCTTGAGCGTGGGCATTCATATGCACACATGCAGTGCAAGCCTGAACATCTATGTCTTGTTCCTATTCTAAGAAGAAAGGCTTTGATCTTTCCATCACTGAGTGTGATGTTAAGTATGAATCTGTTATAGACAGCCATTATTGTGCTATGTTACATTCCTTCCATACCTAAATTGTTAATCATAGGGCTGGGGATGTAGCTTAGTGGTAGAGGGTTTGTCTATCTTGCTTTAGGCTCTGGGTTCAATCCTTAGTACCATATATATATATATATATATATATATCATAAAAGAATGTGATATTTTGTCAAATGCTTCTTCTGCATCCATTGAGGTAATCACAAGATTTTTTATCCTTCATTAAGTTAATATAGTGTATCACTCTATTGAACTGCTTGTGTTCAACCATCCTTGCATCCCTGGGATAAATGTCACTTGATAATTTTAAATGACAATTCTCATGAGCTGTTGAAATTGACTTAATATTTTGTTCAGAATTTTGCAAAGGGGATGTTGGGCTGTAGTTGTCTTCTTTTGGGGGAACCCTGACCTTGCTTTGCTATCAGAATTTTGTTACCTTTTGAATGAGTTAGGAAGTACCTCCTTCTCAGCTTTTGCAAGGAAATAAATAATGTTGGTATTAGTTCTTATTTAAAAGTTTGGTAAGAAGAATTAAGTCAATAATATGTCCTGAATTTTCTTTTTTTCTTTTCTTTTCTTTCTTTTTTTTTTTTTTTTTTTTTTTTTTTTTTTTTTTTTTTTGTTGCTGTTGTTTTGTTCTTTTGTTTTGTTTTGGTGGAAGACTCTACTTATTTTCTTTTTATTATTAAAAATAAAATCCACACATTTGGAGCCTTTCTCCTGGCTTTATTGTGGGTAATTGTTGTAAGGAAAACTATCATCCAAAATAATATTCTGGCGGGGCGCCGGCGAGCTCTTGGCCTGTGGGTCACGAGCGGCGCTCCGCGGAAGCCGGCGCCAGCCAGGCGCTGTCCGGCGGCCCGGATGGAGGAGGCCGGAGCGGTGGTGGCCACTGCCGGAGAAGCGGAACTGAGCTGGTCCCGCCTCAGTGTGTCCGCCGAGACGCTGGAGTCGGAGCTGGAGGCGCGCGGCGAGGAGCGGCGTTGCTGCGGCTGCTGCTGCCCCATAACCGTCTGGTGTCACTGCCACGGGCTCTGGGCAGTGGCTTCCAGCACCTCCAGCTGCTGGACGTGAGCGGTAACGCGTTGACCGCGCTGGGATCAGAACTGCTTGCGCTGACCGGCCTGCGCACGCTGCTGGCTAGAAACAACAGGCTTGGCGGGTCAGGCGCGCTACCCAAGGGCTTGGCCGAGTCGCCACTCCGCCACAGCCTCCAAGTGCTCAATCTCAGCGGCAACTGCTTCCAGGAGGTGCCCGCCTCGCTGCTGGAGCTGCGTGCGCTGCAGACCCTCAGCCTGGGCGGCAACCAGTTGCAGAGCATCCCGGCCGAAATCGAGAACTTGCAGAGTTTAGAGTGTTTATATCTTGGAGGAAACTTCATCAAAGAAATCCCACCAGAATTAGCAAATTTGCCTTCTCTGACTTACTTGGTATCATGTGACAACAAAATCCAAAGTGTGCCTCCTCAGCTTTCACAGCTGCATTCACTTCGTTCCCTCAGTCTCCACAATAACTTGCTGACATACCTGCCTCGAGAGATCCTCAACCTCATTTGGAAGAGTTGAGTTTACGAGGAAATCCATTGGTTGTTCGTTTGGTCAGAGATTTAACATATGACCCTCCAACTCTCCTGGAATTAGCTGCACGGACCATTAAGATCCGGAACATTTCCTACACTCCTTATGATCTTCCGGGGAATCTTCTTAGATACTTAAGTTTAGCCAGCAATTGCCCAAACCCAAAGTGTGGAGGAGTCTACTTTGACTGCTGTGTCAGACAAATTAAATTTGTGGATTTCTGTGGGAAGTATCGCCTCCCACTGATGCACTACTTATGTTCGCCAGAATGCTCTTCACCCTGCAGTTCTGCCTCTCACAGCTCCACTTCCCAGAGTGAATCTGACTCAGAAGACATCTGACTCAGAAGACGAAGCTAGTGTTGCTGCACACAGAATGCAGAAAGTTCTTCTTGGCTGAACAGAAATACAGGATGTTGTGAAATACTTTAAAAAAAATGAGCAAAGATGATTAGAAAAGAAAATAGAGCTAGAAGTTGACTAGAAACCTTATTATCTTCATCTTGAATGTCCATGAAAGAATCTGAGATGATGTGAAAGATTTTATGTTCATCTACCCATTCAGCAGGAAAAAGTTCAATACCATGTTTGGAATCTTTGAATATAATTTGAATATAATCCGAATGGCAGATTCAAATTTGGCTGATTGTTGTGCAATTTCACAAGTTTTGCATGAATCACATAGCAGAATGGTATATTTTGAAGAGCAGTGGTATAATAAGGCCATGAATAGTGAAACTTGTGGCAGGTGAGATGAAAAATAGTAAGAAATTATCAAAGCTATAATTATTACCAGGGTTATCCTTGGGTTTAGGCTGAACACCATACAACAAACAAGGTTAGCTCTTTGCTTATTTTGTCTGTCTGTGTAGATTGCAGACCTATTCATATAAGCTCACAGATGGTTACATAGGACCTAAACTTTTCTGACCAACTAACTGTAAAGTAAGGGGTATAACTTGTAAGTGGGATAACTTTTCATTTCTTCTTCTTTGTTTTGTAAGATTGTTATTAACTTTATATAGTTCAGCAATGACTTGTTATAGTGCCTTAATCCTAGCAAGAATATGGAAACTTACTCAAGAAATAATGCCAGAGCAGCCTATAACCTAATGTACTATGCAAGACACTTTAAAATATGATTTAACAGAACTATGTAAAAACTGTATAACTAACAGCTGAGCTCATGGCCACCTTAATTTTTTTTTATTATTTATAATTTTTTTCAGTGTGCAGTGGTCCCTTGTAAGCAAATCACTTTTTATAGTTAATGGGAAGCTACCATCTTGATCAGTTTATTCCTTATCAGACAGAATAATACTTTTAATAAAAATCTGGAAAAGATGTAAGCCAAGAAAGCTTCTTTGTATCTTGAATGAATAGGGGGGAAATTTTAACAGTCAAATGTGACTCCTTTGTGTAGTGTACTAAAGCTGCAACTTTCTCTGCATTTTAAAGAAAAATGAATAAAACTAGAAAAACATGGCAATAAGGCAAATAAAGTTAGGAGCAGGAGTCGTGTTCATACACAATAGAATACCAAAACTAGTTATCCATGGAATAATTTTTTGAAAATAAAGTACTGATAGAATAGAGGGGGGGAAAACAGAATATGAGATACAGGGAGTTGATGATACATTTAAAATGTATCCTTGAAGTATAGGAGAAAAATAGTTTCAAAAATTACCAAATTTTAATTAACTAAGTGCTTATAAACTAATATTATAAATCGATATTACAGAATACACAACACTTTCATCATAATTAGCTAACCAATCTATGATAAAATGATGGCTAGTTGGCAAACGTTAAGTATACAGTGATACACAGGCAGATTACGTTAGAGCCTCCTGATCTCTTTTCTGACTTCTAGCATTCATGACTGGGCACATCATTTCTTAAAAGCTGATTATTGTATATATATATATATATATATATATATATGTATGTTAGATTTTTTCCATATGTATTATTTTTTACTTTAGAAGAAAGTATAGTATAGGATAATTCAGGGTTTGTGTGTTTATTTGTGTGTTTATTTGTGTGTTTATTCATGAAACGTCATGAAAGTTTCATGACTGCAGTTGTGAAACGCTGCTATAGAGATCCCTTTACCTTTACCCTGTTAAAATGTAGTAAGGTTCTTATTTTCTTTTTAACTCTGAATTTTTTTATGTGTATAGAAGTGATTTAATATGTTTCTACTGTCTATTGAAGTAGTATGTGAATAGTTATAAAATATAAAGTCTTTGCTTACTTCTAAAATGAGCCACAGCGAGCTGCAGACAGCAAGATTATGAAAAGTAAAAATGACTTAGGCTGTGCCTAAATGACAAACCTAAAATGTTTTGTAACTAACTGATTTAGATTGGTAGGACCAAATTTTTCTGGCTTAAATGCCTCTGTTTATTTCTTAATTGACTATTAGCTTTGACATAAGTTAACAGCTTAGTTGATCTTCTAAGAATTAAATAAACATGTAAATATAGCATTTAACCTTCCCAGGCTTCCTAGAATATAAACTACTCCAACCAGAGACAGTTTCTAGCCTGTGCCATATAATGGAGATGAATACCAGTGTTCTTTCAACAAAATCTTTGTTAGGGTTCTTTACATGTACAGTTGAAAAATCTATGATCGGTGTGCTACTGTCTTTGGTAACTTTTAAGTAAATCTACATTTTAGCATTAGTTTTTCTTTTGTTGTTTTGTTTTTTTCTCCCAAATCTTTGACCTTAGCCTTTATAAGAGCTGCTGATAGTTTCTAAGATTTTCTTCTTTTTCACTATTTTTCCTTTCCTTTTTAAATAACTGGTGATTATAGAAATTAACCAGAAAATGAGATACAGGGAGTTGATCATCTAAAACAATATAAACAGCTCCCAAGTCATGTAGCAGACTTTGTATTTAAAATGGTAGTCTTACTTGTTAGTTGCTAAGTTCCATGTTTCTGTTTAACTACTGTTAATGAATTTGAGGATTTTTTTAAACGATGTGAAAAAACAACAAAGTAGTTTTCATAATCAAATTAGGTTTAGATATTGCTCCACTTGGATGATTTTAGTGAACAAAACTACTTAAGCAGAACATTAATATATGTTGAGTGGAATTCTTCAGTGCTAATATTCAAAATTGGAATTGGGTACATTATACATTCTCAACTTATTCCTAGAATCCAGTGTATCAGCCTCACCAAACTGAGGCAGAATAGGACTTTAGGAAATAGGAAGATTCACTAATATGATATTGATTCCATGTTGCAAGGGATTGACTGACATAAGGACCTGTGGTCAGAATTCTCAGTATTCCCTGTATATGAGTAGTAGAGATAGATCTAGAGGTGACTGTTCATATTTTATTTCTAAATGTGTGCCGAAGGAATCTCTTGTCCTAAAATTCTTGATACTAAAATTTTAAGTTAAAAAAATTCTAAAGATTTGCATTGTAAATTGTACCTCAAATGTGAGAAAGTTTTGTGTTTATGTCAATAAAAGTAAAAGGCAGTTCATAATGGTGCAGCATAATACAGCAGACCAATTTTACCAGACGTTATAAATATCAAGTTTATTGCTGGAGTGGTAAAGAAATCTTTAAAAGCAACAAAGTGTAGGGTCAGAGAAGTCACCAGACACCCAAGAATATCTCTGAGCCAAGAAAGCTCTTTAGAGTAATAGTGAATTGTTTTTAAATTAAGTCACTAAGTAGCTTATTGACTACCATCTAAAAGCCTTTATTACTAAATTTATTTAATGTCTTGGACTTGGGAGATTGTTCACATCCTGCCATAACTGAGGGCCCAAGTAATAGGATTTTCTTCCAGCCAACCTTGCTCTTCACAAAGAGAAGGTAGTACCTCATTAGCCTGAAATTTGTGGTACGGCAGGTAGCCCTGGTTGATATTTACTTTTTCACTATGTGTTTAAAAAAAAAAAACCACTAAGTAAATAGTGCAAATAAAGTTCGATCTTCTAAAGCATTTTAGCAGCAGCTATTTATGTATTTAAACAATGGTTATTATTTCTAAACCTCATATAACCCCTGTAGACAAAACTATATTAGAGTATGTATATAGAATTAGTTTAGCAGCATTTAGTTAGAAATACCTAATTTTAACCTAAATGAGCTCTTTCTCATCTAAAAGTAGATATGATTATGTCATGAATACCATTCCCCATGCGAGGCCCTGAGTTCAGTCTTCAGCCCTGAAAAAAAATAAAATATAAATATACATTTACATATATATCTGTATATCACTCTCCATTTAGTCCAAAATAGTGAGATTTTAAGTTGTATGGAATGTTTAACCCTGTGGTAAAGGCTGCTGTATAGGTTTTTAGGCAACGTGCCCTGTAATGCATAATTCTGATTCCTCATTATATCTCTGTACTAAGCACTAAACACAATATAATAATAATGAATTTAGTAGCATGCTGTTTTGTATTTTCATTATAAACATCATAATTTTATAGGTAGCAGTGTCTTGATTTATGGTCAGAAAGCATGTGCCTTAAATCCTCCACTCTAGACCCAAAGTTTGGGAAACTAATCATTAAATAAGTTATGACAGCTTCATGATTATTTGTATTTCACTTGAGAGATAAGGACTGATCCTGAGAGATTTCTTCACCTAAAATAATGCCCA
The DNA here is from genome assembly GCF_964194105.1 of Spermophilus citellus. Taxonomy (NCBI): domain Eukaryota; kingdom Metazoa; phylum Chordata; class Mammalia; order Rodentia; family Sciuridae; genus Spermophilus; species Spermophilus citellus. The sequence continues at coordinate 61,996,344 of NC_138191.1, read as the reverse complement.
GGTATGAGTTCTAGGGCTTCTGGGGAGGGAACTGAAATCATGTATACTGTTATAGAGGTCAAAGCCATAAGCATCAGGGTTGTCTGAAATAAAATCAATGAAAAAGTGTATTTTCTTACGTATTATTTTAATTTAAAAATATATCTGGTACCACCAAAGGGTAACAGTGGTTTCTAACCAACTTCATATTTATAGCAATATATAAAAATATTGTTATTGTGAGGCCTAGCATATTTTGCCACTGTTTTGTTGTTGTTGTTGTTGTTGTTGTTGTTATATAGGTTTAAAGGGGGTATGTTTTAATATTATGCATGTAAATACCTCCATTCGCTTTTTTTTTATTTTTTGGTTCATATTTACTAAGAATTAATGTAAAAAATAACAATTCATTAACAACCATTACACATCATTGAACACTCACAGGGTAATACTGATTTGGGTGCTACTAGACTTTTAGCTAGCATTTGTCAATCTCAAGAATTCATGTAAAGGACAGTATTCAATTTAGTATATATTAAAATCCATTAGTTTAATGAAGGTTATGTATATACTGTCATACAGAAAGTCATGGCAGAAAGACCATCTGCATTTACCAGAACTTCTTTGTTCAGCTGTGAATAAATTGGTTAACATTTTTTTATTCAGAATTCCATCTAAGGGAAGAAACTGGGATATTGCTGGTATTGCAAACTGCTATTGCTGGTATTGCAAAAACATTACTAAATTGGTTGTTTCTGCTTACTATTTATATTAAGAGAGTTCTTTCACTAATTGAAATGGTTAACATTGAGGTGGTGTTGAGGAAGAATATTAACCTTCAAAGTCACTTTACAACAATCATGCAGACTTGTGTTGAGGTTTGTTGCATTCTGAGCCCTCTTCATAATTTATGAGAAACAAAAACATAATGGGACAAAATTATAGAATAATCAGTATTTTTAACTTTTTATAAATAAAAAGTTTGGTCCTTCAAGTATCAATGGAGGATACTAAAATGTATAGACTTTTACTTTGGTCAAATTACTATTTTTGATCTGATTTTTAAATTTTCTGTAATTGAAATCTTGTGAATTAGGAATATCTTTATAGATATATGGATAATGAAAGCTTAATGGTAAAATAAGTGTAATTCAGCAATATGATAAGTTTTTTTCTCAATGTAAGCTATAGTTTACTTTATCAGATTTATATGTAACCTTATAATGGTAAATGCTCTAAAAAGAATATCTAATCTACTTCAACTCTATTACCTACTACCCCTTCCCCCCAGGACATATAAAAAAATGTATGTATTCGATCTTCTGTATGAATTTTGCCTTACTAAACATTGTGCCTTATTTTATTAAATTGTTTTGTTGGAATCCAGTTCTGTATTTTAAAAATGTAACAATTAACAAACATTTACCTGTTTAAAAAATCTAAAATCCTAAAAAAAAAATATTCTGTAAGTCTGTTGGAAGTATATAATGTGGGGGAAAGTATTGTCAAAATGATTTCCTAACCCTATGGAATGAGACTTGTAACTAAAATGAACTTTTTCTTATTACAATAAGACAACTCTAGAAAAGATTAGCCAACATCCTTGTTCAGAAATTGTGATTTGTTAAAATTTTATTTTATTTTTTTATTCATTTATCTTGGTGCCTATATTTAGCTCTGGATTTGGTGGAAATTCTCAGGTGGGAAGAGTATTATTTACTAACACACTATTCAAAACTTAGTGAGGAAACAAAATACCATGGATGTCACAGCCCTTCTGGAGGAGCATAGACTTGAAGTATTTTCAGTTCAGAATTCTGAGTAAAATTAAATAAGAAGCACAAGGATTCATGGGTGTGTCAAAACCATATCAGAGAAACCAGACAAGATTCTGTAATAAATTGGGCTCTCGCTAGGAGTGGAGTCTACTGATAACTTGATCTTTTTTTTTTTTTTTAAGAGAGAGTGAGAGAGGAGAGAGAGAGAGAGAGAGAGAGAGAGAGAGAGAGAGAGAGAGAGAGAAAATTTTTAATATTTATTTTTAGTTCTCGGCGGACACAACATCTTTGTTGGTATGTGGTGCTGAGGATCTAACCCGGGCCGCACGCATGCGAGGTGAGCGCGCTACCGCTTGAGCCACATCCCCAGCCCATGATAACTTGATTTTGAACTTCCCAACCTCCAAGGCCACGAGAAATACATATCTGTTTATTAGCCAGTTCTATGGATGATTAATAAGCAGCAGTCCAAATGGACTGCACACCTCCACTCCAGCTTTCAAGTCAAAAGATATGTTTATATTTAAAGGTGTTACCAGGCTGATGGTGGTTGTTTACTTGATGTTTATACATATCTGCATTTATAAATACATAAATATGTTACATTGTTAACATATATATAAATATGTTATATTGTTATAAAATATTTATATACATATATATATATATTTTTTTTACCAAGCAGATAGTGGTTTTTTACTTGCACAATCAAGGTATAGAATTGCTCTATGTTGGCTCTTGGGCTCAAAATGGAGCAACTCATGGCAAACCACTGCTTAACAAAATGGAGTGATGCAGAGCTGGGCACAACCTGAAAACAGTGTTCTGTTCATCATGGAGGAATTCATAGAAAGACACAGGCTGCTCTCCACAGGATTAAAGCAGAAAGCTATCTAAAAGCCACTATCAGTTAAGGACTAAGAAAATTAGGCCAAAAGTAGGAGAAATAATTAAATCTGAGAGAGAAAATTTTAATGTACAAGAAAACAAATATACAATAGAATCAAAGCATCCAAAATGTTGGTGTCTGATGAAGATTAATGGAATTGGCAAAACACAAAGAGATGACAAATTGCCATCTTCATTAGCAAAGCATATATAAAATGACTCAAGAAAATCTTCTCCTACACCTACAATCAGAAAGAGGCAGACAATCAAAGCATCTTAATTTCATTAAGCTACTAAAGAACTGAATACATAAGAGAAGCGGATAATCTGAACTTCCAAAAAGAAGAATATCCCTTGAAGAGACAGGTCTCAAACATACATTTTAAATTTTGTCTGAATCTGGAATTAAAAAGTAATAGACTTAAGACTTCTCATAGCAAAATTCAACAGTCATTTTTTTTCTAGTAATATTTTCTGGGTAAGTTTTATGTATCAGGTGTGGCAATTCAATTGGTCATTTCTCCGCTAAGAAGTATTCCGTAGGCACTGAATACATCCAATACTCAGACACACAGCACAGCTTACTTGGGTACTTCTAAGTTATTGATATTAAAGTGGTCAGATAGGAAAGGCTGCTCAGTTGATTGGTTGTTCTCACCTTCGTAGTATGAGCAGAAACCAAGCACTTGATAAAGTAGCAGGGTAAAAAAGAAAAGATGGTATTTAATTGTGAAAAATGAGGAGGCAAACTCCTTAAAAATAGATTATTGCAACTGGGGTGATCCTTTTATCTATGTGGCAACCTTCCTTAAATTATTGCAGAGGATGCAGTAACCTGAGGCTGTTGCAATGTGCCTTCTCCAGTTCATATCCATGGGTTGGATAAGGAGAGTATGAATTCCCAATTCTGGAATGATCATTTTAGGACTTGGGAATTTAGCACAGGAAACATTCCTCTCTCTATCAGCAAAAGAGGGTTTGTTAATGGATAAGGACAGGGTAGTCCTGAGGAATAATGAAGTCAGTGGGGTTTAAAGTGTGTGATGGGTCAGGAGAGATGAACAGGAGGACTAGGTCACTTTCTGTGAAAAGGCAGGAGGCACGGCAGGCACAGATCTGCTCATGCCAGCGGTGCATCCTCCAGAACTACAAACCCTGACCCATCTCTCCTCACTCCACAGAGGATTCCACCATAGACCTCACAGGCTCCAGGCTGGACTGAGTCTTGCTTTATAGGAAGCACATTTTCACCTCCCTGTCATATTTTATGAGCACAACATTGGCAAAATTTAATCTGAAGCTCTTGCGACTGAAAACCAGGTTGTCAAATTTGTGGAGTTGGGAGTCCAAGGTCCCCTAACTTCTAAGCAACAGGAGCTACAAGTATCACCACAAGAACCCAACATCTCACAATAGGCCACGAGGTTACTCAGCACAGCAGATGTCTTCACAAATACTAAGGTGAAGAACTAGAGAGCCCCCAGGGGCAGATGTCAGGGACCCTGGGAAACAGAACCCAGAGTAGTCTGGAGCCCAGTCAGTGCACTCAGGACTCACTCCCCAAGGGGTTCTAACTGGCACCCCCATTGCCAGGAGAAAGGCTGACTTAAGAAGTCACAGTTACAAGCCTGTAAGGGCATGAGATATTAAACATGTTACCTGAAGAGAATTCTGAAACAAGGATCAAGCTCAAACAAGATGTGAAAGCTCTGGCAAGCCATGGACAGCTGGAGCTCACCTCAGACACAGATTATCTCTCAGGTGTGTCTTCTCAAGCCTAACTCAGGAGGGGAAAAGTCCTAAGAAACCGGTGCTGGCACTCAGGGCTGGCTTGTGAATATGGGAAGATAGTCAAGAGCTATGGACAGAGAATGAGAGCAATTGAAACTAAAAAACATTACTTTCCAAAACTGTTAGGAATTTGCAAGCTCAGCATATCCATCGTTTCTGAAAACCTCCGTAATTCCTCAAAGCATTTGAATTACAGGAATTCCAGGTTCCTGTCAGGAGCTGTCAGTACTGTTTGTACTGGTGTCAGGATCACCCAAATGTAGCAGAGCCTCCTGTGTTGGTTACCTTCCCGCCCTGCTGCTGCCCATGTGGACTTTGAGCAGGCCAGAGAGGACCATGTGACACTGTCTTGTCAGCTTTCCTGCTCCCTAACATTCCCAGTAATTTTGGAGAGAGGTTTACTCTCTATTCTTTGAACTTCTAATGGGTTTCTGCCCAGACCCACCTACCACCCAGCCCTGAAGAGTTTCTGTAAGAGGGAAATGCTGTGAGGACTATCGAAGGCCTGAGGGACCATGGAGAAATGATTCCAGAGGGACATCCTGGAAACTAAATAGGGAATGGAGAAAGGATTGCAGAAGTGTCCAAAGCAGGGGTCTTCATATTGTATCAGAACACCATGAGCATGAAATTGCCTCACTACAATTGAAGAAGTGCAAGAGATAGAACTTGATTATTGAATCATTCAACTGATTAATTTTTATTATTAAGAAAATTTAACAAGAGCCTCATGCATCCTGAGGTGTACATGAACTTGCTTACAACAGATGACAGATTATGACTCAAAGCCAAAGTGCATGAAGAATCTTCTCACACAACTGTTATTTTCCATTTTCTCACCTTTAATCCTTACTTCTAAACCACAATCACCTCAAGTCAACATTATGATGTTGTTGAGAGCCACAGCCAAATCGGAATGGCCCCTGGCATTTTGCCAGAAGTAGAGGTTGAGAGGTGACGCCTGCGAGCCATTAAGATGATGACTTTTGAGTTCTCGAGGATCCCGTTGAGTTCTGGTGGAGCTCTCCAGGGGATTCCTGAAGAGTTCGCGTTGGTGGGTGCAGTTCCAGTGGAGGGAGTTCCGGTTGGTGTGTGGTCGTTGGAAGGACCCCGAGGGTGGCTTTCGGGTGAGTTCGAAATAAAGTTTGTTCCTGCTTGAGTGGCTTGTGATTTGTGCCCAGCCAGACTGCGGCATGATGGGACTATTTATTATCGTTTATTGCTGCTTATGCAAATTAGGGAGATTTGATGGGAGTGCAGTACTACCCTGCTTTAGCACCTTATCTAAATAAAATAATTAACTATGTACTCTTTAGTATTCAGGGTTTTTCAATTCTGTTTGTGACATTAGTCTACATTTTTGTGTATGGCTAGAGGATCACTTACTCCCACTGATATTAAGTACTCCAGCTGTGGGTATATCAAATATTTATCCATGCAAGTGCTGATAAACATTTCAGTAGTATCTAGTGTTTGAGGATTATAAGGGAAAAAAACTATTATGAAAATTCCTGTACTTTCTACTTAGTTCGCAGGCAGGCACATACTTCTAATATATACACTGTAGAAAGGCACGTGTTCAGCACAAGCAGATACTCCAAAGAGTTTCAGAGCTGTGCTATCTAGTCTTTGCACTAGCAGTGTGTGAGCATTCCAGGTTCTCCACAAGTTCATCAGACCCTGATTGTCAGCTGTGGGGACAAGTGCATGGAGTACTGCATACATGGCATACGTTAAGGGCATCTTAGAGGCAGGCCACTCCCCTCGTGATAGGCATGTGAGCGGCCACTTACCCTGTAGGTACAGCCCTGGGCATGAGGCCATGTGTTGCAGTCCCTGTGCTTGCTCCACTGCCCACTCCTGGATTGGTCGCTGCAAGGATAGTTAGCAGACATTGCATTGGTGGCTACCTGTAATCTGCTTAGCTACTGCCTGAGTATTTATACATGGTAACTGTGCAATAAAATCAGACCTGCTTCCTGCTTGGTCTCCGGAGGTCTTGATTAGTGACTTTGCAGCCACACTCTCCTCTACTCTGTTCTGTGGACCTCCTCACTGGATGGCTGGATGAGAGACAGCCCACGCAGTCAGCTGTATTTTTATTAGCAGATGTGTAGAGGTAACATATAATGGTATTAATGAATCATACAATTGAACACTTTTCATATGTTTATTACCCATTTGAAAATCCTTAGTTTGTCTTTTACATGCATTCCACTTTAAAATCCTTTTGTCACACAATATTTTTTACATCTGTGTGTTTATGTATGCTTGAATGGCTTGTTACATGAAAATGAATAAATATAACATTTGCCCATTAAAACATATTTAGGCTGATATATATATATATATATATATATATATATATATATATATGTGTATATATATATATATATATATATATATATATGTATATATATACATACATATATATATATATATATCGCTGAAAGTAAGGGCAACTTTATCTTACTGAAAATTAAAGCTCCAAGTTGTTTTAACTTGCCAACCTCCTCGGACTCAGAACAGAAATGACCACAAATACACATGTTCCATAACACTGCCTAACTAAATCTACATTCTATTACTATTACAATCTATTACTGCCTTTTGTCCCACTTTGCCAACACTTCTCTTATAAAAGCTTCCCTTTCCCTTGAGTTTTCTGAAGATGATAATTTGAAATGAAAAGGTTTCCTCTGTCTTCCATCAAAACTGGGCTTGAATAAAAATTATTTTCCTGCCACCCTGCCTCCTGAGGTTTTGGTGGAGTGAGGAGGGGTAAAGCCTTGCCTCTTGTCCTCACAGGGAACAGTTCTGTGCATCAATTCTGTGGGCAATTTGGAGGGAGAAAAGGGGAAAACATGTTTTAGAGTTCCAGCACTTACGATTATTGTTGTTCAAGAACAAGCATATGACATTTTACTCTTTCAAGTGTTTCTACAGATAGGCAGGTCATTTTATAAGTTAAATTGGTGGAATTTTTATAAGCACTGATAGCCTGACCAGGAATTATCACTTTTTACCATCTCCAATTCATTCTACCTGCTCAGTCATGGGGAGTTGTCAAAACACAAATTAAGTCATGTCACCATTCTTAAAAGTCTTTAAGAATGAATTTTTAAGACTCCCATTACAGCAAGAATCAAGTCTAGTCTTCCTGTCAAGACTTGCAAAAACCCTACCCAGCTGGGCTCCTGCCTGCTCCTCTTCTCATCTCTCTTTGTCTCAGATTCACCATCTGGCCCTTCCTGCAGGGCCAAACACATCAAGTTCTTCCCCACTGAGGAATTTGTGCACAGACCCTTTTCTGTCTGGAATTCACATCCCTCATTTCCATCCTAATTTTGTGCTCAGTAAAAATTCATCTTAACTCATTTCCTGATGGAAAGATCACCAACTGATTAGCCTCAACTGGTTCTACACTTTGTTTCTACACTGACTCCTGCACACTGTGCTAATCCTTTACGATGCTTATGAGCAATTAAAATTCTTGCTGTTGGTATAATTCATTTGATGTCTTATTTCTGAACTGAGACATACAAGAACACAAAAATGTAGCCACTTTCCCCTCAGCACCTTCCCAAGGCTTCCCTAGTGCCAGCAGCACATGGCTAGGGTCAGTGCAGTTACCTGTTTACTCACTGACCAGATGCAATTATGATTAAAAGTACTTGTATTGACCTCACTCAGGATCTCATATGAGTTTTTTTTTTTCTCTGCATTATGAATGTGTAAAACAAATCAGAACACAAACTCATAAAGGTGAGCTTTAAGTCAGTGTCGAATTTCTGGCTATAATCATCACCATCGTCATCATTTTGTTAGCTTTTCATATAGATTTCTATGATTCAGAAGAAATGATGTCTGTAAGATAGATAATTTTATTACATTATCAACTTGTTTTAAGAATTTTGCTCAGAGTTGTTCATTTATGTACTAGAGTTTTAGATTTTATTCTTAGTCCAATTATTTACTTAATATTTGTAATGCTTAATTTGAATTGTCAACTTGATTGGATTAAGAGACCTCAAAGATTAAAAGGCTTCTGGGTGTGTCAATAAGGGAGTGTCTAGGAATGTTTGGCATGTGGGATATCAAACTGAAGTGAAGACCCTGCCTAAGCACGGGCAGCACCATCCTATAGGACAATGGCTTGGATGGAATAAAAGTAAGCTGGCTGATGTTATTTGCAGAAATAATGAGACATTTCATCATATAATGGTCAAATCTACTTTCATTATTATCACTATCACTAATTTATAATTTTTTTTCAAAATGAATGAGATACAAGCTTTCTTTATGATCTTCCAAAGATGGAGTAGGTAATGAATGGTATGTGTCCCTGGAACCTCTGATTCCAATCATTTCTCCCCAAAAGGAGCCAAAGATATTAGTTTCTCATTAAAACTTCAGAAGACATTTTATTTGTGCAATGTATATTTGCATATGATAATTTCACTTTTAATAGTGGTCAACCATATATACTATTTTGGACTTTGTTTTTACATAACAATTTATCTTCAAGATCCTTCGTATTAGGGTACCTAGAGTTCCAAGGCATTTTGTTTCCTGGCTATTCCAGTATTGACACATATGAAAATTTATAGTACCAATTTTATGTAGATGACATTTACATAGTTTCCGAACTTTTCTGATTAAAATCAATGCATTAAAGAACCTCTTATGTATGTAAACTATTGCAAATGTGAGTTTACTAAAACTAGCATTATCTGTAAATGTTTCCAAGCATTTGTTCCATCTAAGGCAGGTCATGCACTGATATCTTCTAGCAAACACTTTTTATGTTTAAAACTTTGCAGAACTAAAATGAAAAACTTGAGCACCAAAATAGGCCAAAGCATGTACCACAAGCCACATTTTTCCTTACTTCTTTCTAAACAGTGAGTAAAGTCCTTTTCCAAGTTTACCAACAGAACTACCAAGAGAAAATAATGCATTTAGACCATTGCCAAATGATTCCAATACTTGAAAAATCCAGGGAATTTTACTCTCCTTTGTATTATCAATCATATTTCTCAGTTGATTAATTGTTGCATTCATTTCCTCAGATTTCCTCTTGAATCCTTCCTCAAGCAAATCCTTTTGAACCTAAAATAAATAGAATTGAAAGGGGTGTAAATATTTTATAATTTTGATACTTTGAGTTATACTTTGTTTAAAAAACTTTGTCAACATGTCTTATTTTCTCCCTAAAATGTTTTCTCAATTACTGTAGGATAATTTAGCAACAGACTATCATCTGAGCTAGACCTAGACACTACCAGGAAGTAACATTTCCTACTTTACTAATATTCACCCACCATTACAGATTGGCTGTGTGCTAACCAAGGTGTGAGAACAAATTCATATTCTTGCCAAGAAATGTTATTGGTCTGAATAAACAGATTCTCAGTCCCACTGGGATGGCATGGTCACCATCACATAGCAATGATGAGAACACATTATCTGATCCAGAAATCTATTACCATATAATTTCCAAATGGACAATGAGGGATTTCCTCTCATACCCTGTGCAGCTGTTTACATCTGGTTTTAACTGCAGCAAGTTTAGAAGCTGTCACTTTCCTGGATTTCTACTTCTGTCAGTGCAGATCTGCCTTAAGGTCTTTGAGTAGAAATAGGGCTCCAGACAACATGGGACTTGGTGATGCTAACCAATTGCTTTCCCATCTTGACTACAGCTGGTTAAAATCTGTCTGCTTAATCAGGCCCTCATGAAATTTTTTTGTTTGTTTATTCCTTTTAGTCATTTACCAAATACTTGAAAGTAACACCTTAACATTCAATCATTTTACCACTACACCTCGTATATGCATCTCTAAACAATGTTAATATTTGTCTTATATAAACACAAGGGCTTTATCATACTTATCAAAATTATTTCACATTATCTAATGCTTCAAATTTCCTTGATTGCTTCAAATATTCTGGAAGTTGTTTTGTTCAAATCAGGGTCCCAAAAAAGTTTATATACATTTGGTTATTAGGTCTGAACTATCTTTTAATCTAGAAAAGTTCACCTCACTACTGCTGCCATGACTCCTCCTTCTCTTCCTTCTTATCCTCCTCTTTCTCCTTCTTTTCTTTTTTTAATACCATTGATTTGTTTCAGACTGAGACAATCGCCCTATAGAATGCCCCACACTCTAGATCTCACTGTCATAAGATTACTTTAAAATCTCCTTAAACAGCAGCTTACACCATGTATAAAATCTAAAGATTTAAGGGACTATAAATGATTCTCCAGAGTCTAAATACAGAATACAATTTAAAAAAAATCTTTTTACAAGAGAATTCAGGGCTTGCAATAAATCACAAGCAACACATGGTGATTATCTTCCTTCTGTGAGCGGAGTGTAATCTGCACTATTCCTTCTGGGGCCCCAGGACCATCAGAACTACTGAGCAGGGCATCACCCACCTTCAGCTGGTGCTCCAACATGGTGTTCTGGTTTTTCAGGAGCTCTTCTCTCTCCTCCTCCAGCTTCTTTTTCAGTTGCTCCATGTTTTCCTTGAAACTCCTCTCTTGAGCCTCCATCTGTTGCTGTTGTTCCTGTAGTCTCTGTCTTGAAAGTTCCTCTTCCCTCTCAGCTGCCTCCTTCTTGGCCCGCTCCTCTGTCACAGGAAAGTTTTAGAGAAGGAAGAAAGAAACAGCACTATACTATAATTTCCTGAGCTCAGAGACCAAACCAAATCTGAAAGGCAGGGCAAGGCAGGAAATCACAGAATTCACACAAGTCCACACCATCAAGTGCAAGTTTCAGACACTGATAGGAAAGGTCCTGCCCATCAGGTTGAGGTCTGACCTCTACTTCCCCTTGTTCCTCACACATTCAGCAGAGCATGCATTCCACAGAGAAGGGAAAGCTCACAGTTTGGAGAAGGTCTTCCTGTCAGACCTGTCAGAGGGCTTTACAGGAATCCAACCACCACCTGGGAGTGGAGTCCTGTCCCTGTACCTGCAATGGCCTTCTCCTTATCACTGAGGGCTTTATCTGCCTGCAGGATAGACTTCTCTGTTGCTGTCTGTGACTGCAGAAACCTCTGGAAGACCTCGCCTGCCTGTGGAACCAAGAAGCAAAAAACTTAGATTTCATTGGAAGACCACTTCTGTAAAAACAATATATCAGCCAGAGGCAGTGGTGCACACTTATAAATCCCAGCAACTTGGGAGGATGAGGAAGGAGGGTTGCAAGTTCAAAGCCAACCTCAGAAACTTAGCAAGGCCCTAAGCAACTTCACAAGACCCTGTCTCAAAAATGTAAAAATAAATAAAAAGGGTTGGGGATGTGACTTCGGATCGTTAGGCACCCCTAGGTTCAATCCCCAGTCCTCAGCAAAAAATAGAATAAAATAAAACAAACAAAAAACACACATGTCCATATCATTTTGGCTTCATGGTTAAAATTTCAGTGATTCCCTTCTAAGTGACCAAGCTCCTCGGTGTGACCTGAGACCCTCCATATCTCCTCTTCCTGCCCCCTCCTCCCCTTCTCCCAATGCTTTTTCCCTCTACCTGCTCTAGGCTCCACCTAGTCTAAATGATGTGAAATTGTACAAATTATAATCTCTAATGCTTTCACGTGTTTGTTTTCCAATGTGAAATGCTGCCTCTGGTCTATGCTGCTGCTCTCTCCCACCACTGGCTGGGTATTACTTTGGACCAGTTATTAAATCTGTCTGGGCCTCTCAGTTCAGATGTATAAAATGTTCACATGAGGAGAGGTATTACATAGAGTTGTTTGGGAAACTAAATTAAAAGTTCTCGGGAAAAAGCATATCACCATGTCTATAGTCAATAGAATATGAAATGTTAATTGTGCCATTATTGTGTTTCCTGCCACCACCTATGTAGCCTGTTGTCCCTGGCTCATAAGTGATATCAATAAGTGATATCACTCAATATGTACATTTAGTTGACTCTTTCTTACCTTGATCAGCCCTGAGAGCAAAGGTTCAGACTGAACCTTGGGAATCACCAGCACTTGGCACATTTCAAATAATGTGGATGAAGAAATTCATAAGTTTTTTCTGTCTTTCCTGAATTTCTGAAATCCATAATACCTTTGGAAATGAATACTTCCACTCTCAGGTAAATATAATAAATAGGAAGCATTCGAAGACTAAGTGGGGTCAGGGAGTAGCTCAGTGGTAGAGCACTTGTCTAGATAGCACAAAGCCCTGGGTTTCCATCTCCAGCTCTGGGGAAGAGGGAGGGAGATAGAGGTATCATGCTTTCTTATCACTCACAAGTAGATTTAAGAGATCCTTTGACTGTTCTCTAAGCTCCCCATGTCCCCTTACTCCTCACCTTGACTCCTTTCCTGGGCACTTGCAAATAGTTCTGTTCAACATTTTCTCTTGCTTTCATGTAGAGCTTGTGGCCTCCAGGAACAGAGAAAGTTCCTGCAGAAATGCTTTCCATTAGGGTCTTTGAAAACCGATTCAGTTCAGCCTGGCAGTATTTTTCAGAAGTCTCCTCATTCTTCAGCAAGAAATAGTTCTTCTTCTCCTCTACTATTTTCTGCAATGGAATTATAGACACATGTTACTGGAAGATAGGAATGAAAAAGATAAAACTCCAAAGAACCTTATAGAAGGGTCAATCTAACTGTATTGATGATGAGAAAAGCATTCAAGTGGAATAAGACTCGGGATGAATCAGAAATCACAAAACTTGACTCATTACATCCCTGAAGATCCTCTGCAAGTCTACAGGAAAATTTCTTAAACTTCCTGGGCCTCAAAATGCTCATCTGTGTGATGAAGCGATTGCATTCCAGAAGCTCCATGGTGTCTTGCCAGCTGTGGAGTGCTGTGATTCGATCTTCAATGATGCAATGAAACAAGGAATAACATAAGATGAACAGCAACGTGGAAAGAGGGTCTGGTGAAAGAAACTTTGGTTCCTAGGAAAAGGAGAGTGTGCACAGAAGAAGAAACGGTATGGGGGTGACTTGCAGGTGTTCCAGGCTGGCTTGTCACCAATAGAAGGATTTTCCAGTATTCATTAGAAGCATTCAGGGGGATATTGATACAGATTTGACTTCAGTCATCAGATTATTATGGAAGATATCTATTCTGGTTTTCCTTCAGTCATCTGAGAGATTTCTGGATAATGTGCCCCAAGTTTGGGGGAAGGGGCAAAGAGGGATATATGGTCTTTGGGAACTGTATTCCTCATGAGAATCCAAAGTGCTTTATCCTTGAATTAGAGAGAGGAACCCTGAGGTCCATAAAGGCACCTCTAGGCTTCCTTTTCAAGGGAACTACCAGAAAAGGTAATAACTGAGACAATTACCGCCAGTTCCTTTTGGAACTCCTGATTTTCATCCTTGAAGGAGTGCTCCATGAAGACTGTGATGGCTCCCTTCTCACAGGCTGCGTGCACCTCCAGCAGCTCCTGGAGTGTGTCTGTGGGGAACTGCACCCGCTGGGCCATCTGCTCACTGTAGTGGTTGGCTGCCTTCTGCACAGCTGCTGAGTTCTCGCGCTGGGCCAGAGTAGTCACAGCATTCTCCAAACAAGGCACTGATCCACTAGCGATGGTATCTACATAGGTCACCACCAGAGTCCCCAGGCCTGAGGAAGCCAGAAATTTTAGGGGATAAATTGGAATCTATAACTCAATAAGATCCAAGATTCTAAGACAATATTTCTAAAACCTCATACACATAAAAACACACATGCCTACCTCTTTCTACTATCATCACTTTGGTGTTACTATTGACCTCAGTTTTATGGTTCTCTAGGCCACAGTATTTAAAATGTTAACTATCCACCTCCCTGTAATATATTAAGTGTATATGGAAAACATGACGTCTCAATTAAAAGTCAAAGGAAAACACATTACATAGGTTGACCAATGAGGAAAGGTATATCAGATTATATTTATTGCCAAAACTTTCAAAGGATTTTCAGGTGTTTATAGGCCAGCATTTATATATGAGCTACTATAAATTTCTAAAATACACATCATATTCTCCTTACAAACAATACTTAACATATAAGAATTCCCCTAAAAAAATAGTATCTATCTGTTTTTATATACTATTAGTGATTTTTATTATCAATGGAGGACTTTTCAGACATGTGGAAGCCACAGACAGCAGTAACAAAGTGCATAATTTTACAGAAGGTCTGTAAACCTAACAAGTAACCTGATTTAAAATTGTGCATATTTCTCTAATTATCAAACAAAACTAATGGAAACACATTATATAGTATATTCAACATGTATTAGTCAACACAGAAATATGAAAAGACTCACGATTGCCAGTAACCACAATCCCCTCTCTGAGTGTCTTGATCTTTGCCTGGGTAAAGATGTAAGAACTGAAACTATTTGTTTGTTCCTGGAATTTAGGATCCAGTTGGTCTTCTGAGATGCTCTCAATATGGGCTAGGTGTTCTTTGTTATTTGTTGGCCGGTCAAAGACAAAACACTTCCGTTTTGGAAAGAAATTCCTGATGCATTCCCTGGGCTGATTGAACATTGCAACTCTGGAGCCGTTCCCTGAGGGATGGGGAAAACAGAGAATACAATGGAAATTGTTTTAGGACCGGAAACTAAAGATTTTTTGACAGAGGTTGTTGTATCTTTGCAGTTAATATATACTGTTAAAGAATTGTTTTAACATTAACATTCAATACTTCTTTGTACACCAAACTTGTGCCAATGATGTAACTCTGACAAGAGATTTAGATCCTAGCAGAAAAAAAATATCTAGACTGATATCCCCAGACCTGAACGAGTTGTTATTTATTATATGTTCACTGAATGAATGAAAGGCTAAACATAAATCTCTGGTCCACTCAATCCCTTGCAAAAATTGAGCTGTAGGAACAGAAAGAAGACACACAAATAAGTGATAATGGAGCAATATCAGAAATAACATTAGGAATACTGAGAACGATACCATAATTCATTAAGGGAAACTACTTCCGTGCTCAAAAGAATTCATTTTTAAAAAAGCCAAATAAACAGAAAGAATGAAATAGTTGTTACCAGGGGTGGGGAGGAAATGGGAAATGTAGGTCAAACATTAAAGTAACAGATATGTAGGAAGCAGAAGTTTAGGGATCTAATGTCCAACATGAGGACTATGGGTAACAAAACTACTATATTTGGGATTGTTATTAAATCAAATCAACTAACTATGTGAGATGATAGATGGATTATTGGCTTCACTTGACTAATCACCTTACTATCTGTATATATCCCATAATATAACAATGTAGTTTGTTTTTTTAAAATAACTTTCACACAATGTTAGCTATTTGTAGCAAACATTTCCAAAGACCAAAAGTAAACAAAATGTGATTTTTAAAATTTGAGACAGAGGTGTATATTTGATTTGACTATTTGCTTTTCTGCCTACCAATTTTTCAATTAATGTTTTGAGAAAGCATAGAGAGAAAAATGAAAGCACAAAAGAATACATCAGAATTGGTATTCTCACAAGATTTCTTTAGCTATGCACCCATGCAAATAATTTACATATAAGCAATATGTACACCAATTAATATAATTTTTTAAAATAATACCATGAATAAATGCATTGGAATTAAGAGAAAGCCATCATATATAAGTAAAATGAGTGTTCTTATAATCATAATAAGTATTGGAAAGGAATAAATAGAAAAGATACATGCTTCTTCAGGCCTATTTAGAACACAAAGGTATGAGAGTGGGAAGGGAGTACTGACTGGCAAGTGAACTCAGGGCCATTCCAGAGAGTTACATACCCAAACTTTTTAGGTTTCATTTTAAGATAGGATCTTGCTAAGTTGCCCAAATTGGCCTCAAATTGAAATCCTGCTGTTCTAGGCAGGGGCCACTACCACTGAGCTATATCCCCAGGCTTTTTAATTTTTTCATTTTGAGACAGGTCTCATTAAGCTTGAACTTGAGATTCTGCTGCTCTGTACTCCGGAGTGCCAAGAATTACAGATGCCACACCTGGATCACAAAGGTATTCATATGAATGAAATAAATACACTAGTATTTTAAAATTAGAAGAATTATCTGTGTGAAATACATATTTTTTCATGAGATGGGTTTTGGATTATAATTTCATGTCTAATAATTTTGAGGCCATTTGTTCTCCTAAACAGAGGACAGCAGATGCCAAAGAGGGTACAGAAGTGTCTGGTCACTAGAAAGTTTTAGCCTCCATTGTAATCAGGATACTAAAGTAAAAATTGTTTAAAAGAATTTGGTTTTGAATAATTTCATTGTACTTTAGGCCTTACATATCATAAGTAAACATCAGTTCCTGGAGCTCTTCAACCTATATTCCACTCACCATTGCTACAGACCTCAGTTCAGTTTCAAATACTAATGGAATTCCAGAAATGATGGACAGTTTTCAGTGATCCCACCCACTCCTGAGCCACACTCTGGTACCTTTAATCAGCTTCAAGGCATTCTCCAGGTACTGGTCTTCTGTGATGTCCTCACCATTAAACTTCAGCTCTAGGGTGAAATCCCGGACAGTCCAGACAAAGTCTGGAAAGAAACTCACAAACTCTGTGCAATCTTCTATTTCATCAGGATCTGAGGAGGACTTTGCCCTGATTAATTCTGTCAGCTCTGTCACATAACTAGGTCTTGGCTGAGGAAAAAACATCATTTCTGTGTTTCCCTATTAAAAAAATTCTAATAAACAGCCTCTTTGACATAGGTGCTCGCTGCTTCACCAGAAACTACTAATTGACAGGGCAAAAGATAATGACTCAATATTCATTCCCCTAAACTCAATGACAGGGAGGTTGAGTTCCTGGAAGGATACTGCAGCTGGTCCAGGGCCTGCTGATTGATGGTGCCCATGCTGTTGTAGACAAAGGTGCTGCTGAGAAGCACAGCCAGCGCAAAGATCCAGGAGTCATTCTTAGGGTCACCCTAGAAGCACATTACAGCAAGGAACTTAGGAGTTAAGTTTTACAAATTCATTCAGACTTTATTCTGTCAGTCTTTCGTTTATGGGTTTACTAATAGGAATTCATATGCAATGAAGAAAGACCTGAACAAATAACAGCTTTGACAATTATAATGTTTCTTAGAATCATAATTTCTTCATATGATGATTCTCATCCTCACATAGCTTTATTTTTCTCAGTGAGATGAAATAATATACATACATAAACTTGTACTCTATTGGGTTCTCAATAGGATATTCATTCAATCGTTGATGTTAGCATTTCCTCATTCTCTCTATATATTTATTGGCCATAGACCTTATAAAACATATAAATATCAGAGTAGGGATAGCTGGGCATAGATGGCTACTGATCCCCTGATCTTAGATTCAGAAAAACAAATTTCACAATGACAAGTTACTTTGAGATGACTAATTCCAAGCAATGAAGATATTCACAAAAATAAATACAACACAGATAATAATATCTATAAAAATTTGGATCTTAGTAATTTATATAAGTAGTGAAATCCATAGCTGTTATATTAAATTAAGAAGTACATGTCAATCAAGAAAGAACAGAGATATGAAAGTTGGAGAAAAACATGTATGAAGCCTTCCTAGAGATCATGAGCTGACCATTAAAGAGTTGGCAGAAGGTTGACAGAACAAATAAAGATGATCCTACAAGTAGAAAGATCCACAGTAACAAAACTAGAGATTGTAGGAGTCTTTGCAGTGAAAATAGTTATTTTGTTTGACTGAGAAGCAAGTAAGAGCAGGAAACAATGCTGGATCGTGAGCACTGACACAGGTTGATGAAGGACATGAAAGGTCAGGCTAATTTGTTTCTATAAATTGTAGAATTTGTCTAAATTAAATCTAGAAATTACTTATAAAGAGTATATAAAGCTTGTTCCTAGAGAGCAAGGTAATAACAGATTCAGGCCTATAATATTCTATATAGCAATTTAAGGGTGGGGAGATTAACCTATTCGTTTCCTATTTCACCAAAACCCTAATATTAAAAAGTAATCAATGTTCTTAGAACTAAGACTTGTGGCAAACGAAAACCCATTTAGATAAGCACATACCATTGTTTGATAGATGGCTTTCAACTGCCTATGACAATGACATTCTTAAGTAAACAAAAAGAGAAATTCTAAAATCTATACAGGACTACAAAGGATACTGAATAACCAAACCAATCTTGAGCAAGAAGAACAAAGGTCAAGGTATCACACATCCTGATTTAAAATGTTACAAAGCTACAGTGATCAAAGCAGTATGGCAATGTTGTAAAAGCAGGTATCTAGACCCATGGAACAGAAGAGCACCCAGAAAAAAATCCATGCTTTAATAGTCAACTCAGCTTGGACAACAGTGCCAAGAACACACAATAGGGACAGAATGGCTTTGTTAACAAGTGATGTCAGAAGAACTGGATATCCATAGCCAGAAGAGTGTTTAAAATTGAACTCAAAATAGATTTGAGAATTGCATATAAGCACTGAAAGTGGATGTACTACTGTGTGTTATCCAAAGGAAATGAAGTTGAGGCAAGGAATCAAACCAAGTGTTCATCAATGGATAAATGGATGCAGAAAATGTGGGAAATGCACACACCAGAATACCATACATCCATAAAAGCAAGGAAATTTTGTCATTTGCAACAACATATATGGACCTGCAGGACTTTAAGCTAAAGTGAAATGAAGAGAGACACAAAAAGCAAATACCACCTGACCTCACTTGTATGTGGAACTTAGAGAAGTTGCATCCATACAAGTAGAGAATGGAATGGTTGTTGAAAGGGTGGTCCAAAGGCCGGAAAAGGATTATACAGAAATATTGGTCAAAGGACACAAAATTTCAGTTAGATAGTAGGGAAAAAAAATGACCATGTGTCCTGAAATTTCAAGAAGAAAACAGGCAAAACCTTTTTAACATTGGTCTAGCCTTGGCTTTTGTGGAAATGACACCAAAGTACAGACAACAAAAGCAAAATCCAACTGAAAACCTTCTTGCAAGCAAAAAAAACCAATCAGCCATGTAAAAAGGAAACTACAGAATGGGATAAAAAATATTAGCAAATCATATCTGACAAGGGGTTAATATTCAAAGTATATAAGAAATTCATATAACTCAACAGTAAGTCAAGCAACTCAATAAATAAGAGAAAATGACTTGAAAATACATTTCTCAAAATTTAATATACAAATTGCCAATGGGTACATGAAAAGATATTCAACCTCACTAATTATCAGGGAAATGAAAGTCAAAATCACAATGAGCTATCACAACAATTAGGATGGCTATGAACAAAAAAACAAAAGATGACATGTGTTGATGAGGATATAGAAAAAACAACACTTGTATGCTGTTGATTGCAATGTAAATTGGTATAGCCGTTATGGAAAACATTCTGGAAATTCCTCAAAAAAATAGAAGTACCATATAATCCAGCAATATCACTTCTCAAGAGCCAAAGGAAGTAATTGCAGTATCTCAGATACCTGCCCTTCCATATTTATTATAGCATTATTTCACAATGGCCAAGATACAGACATTTATCAAGGAATAAATGGGTAAAGAAAGTGTGGAGTATGAGTACTCAAACCTAAAAGGACAAAGGAAATCATGCCATTTGCAAAACATGAATGAAAATTGAGGACATTATGCTAAGTGAAATACGCCAGGTACAAAAAGAAAAATACTATATTATCTCATTCAGGTATGGAATGTAAAATGGTCCAATAGTCAAATCCATATCAACAGAGAATGGGATGGTGTGTTCTGGAATCTGGGGGATGGGAGAAACAGGGAGATACTGGTCAAAAAGTACAGAGTTTCAGTTATGCAAAATAAATAATTTCTAGAGGTCTAAGGTATAGCATGGTGACTATAGTTAACACTGTATCGTATACTTGAATTTTGCTAAGAAGCTTTGTCTTAGGTGTTCTCATTAAAAAGCAAAAAAGAAAACTAAAAATTAATACATGTATTAATGTGTTTGTACTGATCATTTCACAAAGTAAATCAAAACATCAACTTGTGCACCTTAAATGCATACAATTTTATTTGTTAATTATATTTCAAAGAAGCTGATAAAAAATAAGCACAGGATATCTAAATCCTTATGCAAAAAAAGGAGTATAGAAATTTAGATACTTTTCTCAAATAAGTCTCAAAATAAAGCATAAAAGGGCAGATCACAGGCTGGGACTATAGCTCAGTGGTAGAGTGCTTGCCTAACAAGTGTGAGGCACTGGATCTGATCCTCAGCACTACATAAAAATAAATAAAATAAATTTATTGTGTCAAAAAAAAAACAACAACCAGATCACTCAGTTTACCTATTGTTAGAAAGCTACAATATCAAAAATCCATCTTAAAATTTGTATTATAAGTCAGAAATATGCTTTGATAGTACCAGCAGTCATAGATTTCTCAAAGACTTCCAGAATGTTTGTAGTTTGAAAGGTGGATCAGGAGGCTTTCCTCATCCACAGGGATGAGGCTGATACCTCTTCACCCTCCTATCAAGCTCCGTTTACACTTAAATATTTGATCAAGTTGGGATGTGCTGTGTGGGTCATTTTTCAAGCTATTGGAAGTGCTAATGGATGACAGCCCTCAGAGGTCAGCACTCAATGAGAAAGGCTTCCAGGGCAGACCTCCAAGGACTGATCAGCACCAGGGATCAAGACCCAACTTCCTTGTCTCAACCCAGGATCCTTCCAAAGGGCCAACCCAGCCACAGATTTCCCCCATGGAACTCAACAGGGGTCAGGCACTACACTGCAGCATGGGACCTTCCTCTCTCCAACCAGCTTCTTTCCCAGGCCTTGTATTTAACCTGAGGCATAGGTGTGGTCTCCTCAATGGGGCTGCAGGTTTTTTGAGGACAGAGCCTTTACTTGGTCAGTAATGCCAATGTACTGAGCCCAGAAAGCTAGAACTTAGCTGCTCAATAATTTTTTTATTATATTGAATCAAAACATTCACCCTACTGAAACAAAATTAAATATAGGCAGTTAGTGTAGATAGTGATTTGGTCAGATTGAGAAAATGGAGGCCAATTTGGGTCTAGGAAGTTAGAGACTGCCCCTGGAGATTGGAATGTTAATGCCTCCAGAGCCCTTTGAGCACCAAGATCACCTACCTGTACTGCCCCTCCCAGAAGGTTGTTAAGGAGCTTACAGTGAGCAGGCAGGAAACTGCTAATTAATGCCTCCCAGGCTGCCCATTCCCTTCCTGCCCAGATCACTCCACCTTGGCCATTTGAACCCACCTGCTTCTCACGTTTTACCATTCCACCTAGATCTCTTGGGCAGGAAGGAGAGAGATAAGGGGGAAGAGGTCATGAGAACAAAGAAAACCTAAAATGTATAAAAGGAGCAAGATGCTGTCACTTCTTGGGATACCAGGATACCAGCTATGGCCCCCTTCTCCTAGGAGAAGTCTGTGTTACTATTTTTTAAAATAAAATTGCTTCCCATACTTGCCTCGGCTGCTTCTATAATGTTCAAACTTCCACATCTGAGGAAGCGGAACTCCTCAGTGATAAAGGGTGGTATTGCTAACCATCAAGAAATAAAACATTCTATTCACCATACCTCTATCTTATTTGAGCTGGAGGCAAGATTTAGACTACCAGTTTGCCTTATTCACTATAGTTCTGTTTCCAGGTGGTAGATCAAAGCAGTTAAATTAGAAAGGGTCATAAAGCAATAAGGAGAAAATTCAGCATACAAAGGATCTGAGACTCCCTCCCTCACCTTTTCCACATCGCCCAGGCCCTCAGTGTCCAGAAGAACCAGGGTGTGATTTCGCTTGATGGGGTGGGGCACACACCACATCCAGATGCCCTTGGTTTCAGATTGCACTGTGGAGCCCAAAGGAAAGCCTGCAAGGGAAGGGGAGAACAATATATGCTGAGAGCAGAACTCCTAAAGCAGCCAAGAACTCACAGAGCCTGAGGTCTTGGATTGTGTGTACCCCAACAGCCAGGATGGTGGAATCTCTACTTCCTCAAGAATGCCTTATTTTGCAAGTCACCTATTTTAAGGAGCAGAGAATCAGTCATTAATCTGAGAATGATGCCACTTGAGGGTTCTAGATGAAGACAAAGAGGCATTCATGAACTAGACAACATGGAGGTCACTAGTAGGAAGCATTTTAAAGAAATGGTGAGGCTCAGAGATCTGCAGATTAAAGACAGACATAAGAACAAAAACAAATGACAAAAAGGAAGTTGAATACTATTTTTTTTTTGCATTGAAAAATAAGTGAAAGAAAAAGCAAAACAGAAAAAGAGTAGTTGCAATAGGAAGTGAAGTCCAGGAAGGATTTTTAAGATGACAAATATTCAAAGATCTTCACATGTTGATGAAATATTACATAGAGGGAAAAAATATTTTATATAAGACAGAAGAAACATTTATGGAAGTGTTAGAAAAGATGTGGATGTTAGAAAAGATACAACTGTGAACACCAGTAGGAGAGATTTTCCTTAATCAGAATAAAGAAAAGAATATGGGGAAAGATTACAGTAAAGTAGTAATTTGGCCATGAGAATTAGAATGAGAAAGTTCCTTTACTGAGAAAAGTTGGGTCCTCCCTTGAGCGAGGATCATCACTAAGAAGATGAGATTCAGCTGGAGACAAGCAACTGGCCCTGCCCAGGACACCACTCACCGCAGTTCTGTCCTGCCAGACGGTTCATCAAGTAGGATTTTCCTGTACGGTACAGTCCAACAATGGCCACCACTATGACTGGCTGAGAAATATTCTCAAGAATTCTTAGAGCCTGCTGGTTCACCATCAGCTGCTCATTGTTATTTTCCACCAGACAAATGGGGGCTGACATTTTCGGTCCAGATGCCATAGCAACCTGCTAACCTGGAACAGCCTCCAAATAGAAATAAGATTACAAAGTCATTCTCTGTCTGAGAGTTATCCAACCACCCATCAACTTGGGACTGATGAGCCATCTGTACTTTGTTTGGGACTACACATAACTGAACAAGAGCAGACTCCACAAGGTTGCCTTCATCATTCTCCCAAATCTCTAATGTTTTTGATGAAACATAAGGTGTTATCTTCCCTGAAATGTTTCTACAAGTAATAATAAAACCCATGTAATGTTACTGAGGGTCTAAAATATGCTAAAAACTGTAATAAATAATTTATGTACCTGCAAGGTAGAGATTATTCAGCCCACTTTGCAAATGAGATAAATAAGCTTCACAAATGTTGAGTGAATATGTCACAGAGACATGATTAAAACCTAGACAATTGAGCAGAATGGCAGACTAGGAAGCTTTAAGCTCTTGTTCCTTCCATGGAGATGTGAAAAAAAAAAAAGCTAAAATAATCTTATAGGAATTCTGAAAACCATTCAAAGAAACAGTGTGCAAAGCCACATTCAAAATAGAAGGAAATTCTATGTCTTTGCTTACCCTTTCCCTAGCCACTCCCCAGGACATCACAGTCTTATTCTGAAGGTCTGATCCTGAATCCTCCCCACACTTTGCACTGGAGGGAAAGGAGCAGATCTTGTTAGCAATAGGCTAACCTGACTGGGGGGGGGGGGCTACTTTTCTAGTTTGTTTTTTCCTAACTTGGATTTCAGATAACCATGAATTCTTGGATATGATACCAAAGCACAGGAAATAAATGAGAAACAGATAAACTATACTTCTTTAAAATTGAAAACTGTTATGCACAAAGGATGCTATCAATGGAGCAAAAGAAAACTCACACAAAATGGGTGAAAAATATTTGCAAATCATTTGTCTGATTAAGGATTAATCTCCAGACTCTACGAAGACCTCCTAAAGCTCATCAACAAGAACAGAAAACCCAACTTAAAAGTGAGCAAATGACTGAAATAGACATTTCTCCAAAGAAGATATGCAAGTGACCATAAGCACATTGAGACAGGCTCAACTCCACTAATAACTAGTGTAAAAGGAAATTTGGAGATATAATAAAATTTTAGAGTTCATTTCAATAAGATCAGTTTGTGTTTGGGGAAATATCCAGATTGAAGACTGTTTGTTTTAGTGTTTGTGTTCTGATAACAAAGCCTCAGAATCAAGTATTTATTAGAAAAATGTAGAAAGAAGCATGAGGAATAACTGATTAGTGGTAGTTACAAATTTGCCTTTTATGGTTTAACATGTAATAAGTATTAGTCACATAATCATATGTTAATTGGCTACTTATGAGTAACTGAGGTTAGGTTTTCATTCCATTTTACATAAGCATTTACCCAAATGACCCAAGTTTGTTTTGTTTAGATTTGAAGCTTTCACAAGGCTAATATTATTTTTAACATCTAGTTGGTTTTGTTTGCTCAGAAATTTTTCAGGCCAAATCTCCACTTTAATCTTGCTTTAATATTAAGGAAATGCAAATCAAACCACAATATAGAGCCAGGTGTGGTAGCTCAGGCCTGTAATTCCAGCATAAACAAGAATGAGTTTATAGCATTTGCTGGTAAATGGATGGAACTGGAGAATATCACATAAGTCAGTCATATTAACCAGCCCTAGAAGGTCAAAGATTGAATGTTTTCTCTCATATGCAGGAACTAGATGAAAATAGGGGGAAAGAAAAGAAAAAGAGATAGGGGAATACCATAAAAATTGAAGAGAGTTCAGTGAAGTAAAAGAAAGAGATTGAGGGAGAAGGAGGAGGAATAGGAAAAGGGAGGAACAGTGAAATTAATCTGACCAAATTTTCCTATGTATATATATATATGAATATACCACAGGGAATTTTACCTTTATATGTTTAAATAATTTATGCATATAAATTTATGTATATAAATTATTTATATGTAAATAATTTTGTATCTTTATTGTATATTATACAATTTATATATTAAATATTAATATAATTTTTATTATATATATTCTTTCATATATATATATATATATATATATATATATCCATAAAGCACTGTTTTTTTAAAACCATAAATAAATAGAAGAAAGATCAGTAGGGTAAAGAGAAGAGGGTGGGGAGAAGGAGAGGCAAAGGATAAATATGGAAACTGAATTGGAGCAAAGTTTATTCCATGCTTGTATAAAAAGAACTCCAGGGCTAGGGTTGTGGCTCAGGGGTAGAGCGCTTGCCTAGCATGCCTGAGGCATTGGATTCAATCCTCAGCATCACCTAAAAATAAAATAAAAGTATTGTGTCCACCTACAACCAAAAAATAAATATTTTTTTAAAAAAGAACTTCAATATTATGTATAACTGAAATGAACTAATTTTTAAAAATAGCTCTAAGATTCACGTGAGTTCACTTAAGCCAGGAGTTTCCTCTAGCAAAGCCTAAGTTGGGTAATTACAGAGTTAATATGAGTAAAACTATAGGTCCAACCTGAAGGGTGTTCTGACAACTAAATGAAACAGCAGAAGTTTATATCTTAGAATAGCGTACATCCAATGCAGAATTCAGTAAATGTTTCTTGAATTAATGGAAATTAAGTTATAATAACCATACTAAGCAAAATGATCCATTAGATCATATGTCTCAACAAAATCTGCACACTGTTAATTTTTCACAGGAACAGAACATTAATCAAGTTCAAACATGCTGTTCCTCTTATCTGGTTCTTCAAGTGAAGAACATATAATCCCCCAGCATCAATGTTTTGATTCTGGAATTGTTATAATTCCTCAAATTGGGAGGGCCCCCTCTCTGCAGTCACAGGTCTAGGATGATACGGCGGTTACTGCAGACAACTTTAGAAATGTCTCTGGTTAGCTATGAATGAACTGTTGAGCATTTTAAATTCAAATTAATGATTATTCTTTTGGTCCTGTTGAGGAATGGTTTCAAACTTCAGTGTACATAAGACCCTAAGGGATTATTAAAATGTAGATTCTTATGCATCTATATTCTTAACAAGTGCTACAGTTGACTCTGATGTCCCTGTGAGAAACAAACATCTCTCTCTCTCTCTCTCTCTCTCTCTCTCTCTCTCTCACACACACACACACACACACACACACACCACACACACACACACACACAGCATCTTGCCTATACAGTTACTTTGAAGAATAAAGATCAGCACTACAGTAACTAAATTTGTTTCTACATGGGAATAGTTCTCACTCTAAAGATATCTTAAGTGTGACTACGAGAAAGATAAAAAGAGAAGTCTCTGGATTATAGTTGCCTTAAGTTCCTAGGCAGGGAACCTCTCCTTCTGCATATTCCAGATCTGTGAAGGGAACTGAAAGAGGTCAGCAGATGGCAGATGGGCTTCCATCCAGGGCTCTTTCCACTCCCCTAGCTTAGGCCTTGAGTTGAAGATGCAGGGAATTCAGGGACCAAGGGCTTCTGTGTGTCTGGCTGTTACCTCAAAGCTGTTACTGGTCAAAGGGAGAAGCTGAGCTTCCCCAGAACTAAAGCCAGGGAAAGACCCCTGCAGGCTCAACAATGGGCTACCTTCCCTTCCTGGCCGGCCTCCAATTGCCACTTTGAACTGGAAATCAAGTCATAAGTAAGACTAAGCCGCATGTAAAAAGAAGAAGAGGAAGAAGGAGGAGGTGGGGGAGTTGGGAGGAGGAGGAGGGGAAGGAGGAGGAGGAGAGGAGGAGGAGAGGAGGAGGAACAACATACCTGAACTACACTGAACTACAGCTCCACTGAACTACAGCTCCTCAGCTTCCTCGAACTCTCCTTTCCAGTCATCTGCCTTCTTCCACTTCGGTCTCTCCTTTATATAAGCTGAAAAGCAAAACCAAAACTAAGTTAGCCCTTTCCACGAATAGAATACTGCAGACAAACTGAAATTAAAAGTAACTCACAGCATTGCTAAGCCTAACAAAGACATGTCTGAAAAATCAGACCACAACTCAGATACAGATGTTTGGTGTAGAGATAAAAGGACAGAAAGAAAAGCCAAACACTCCTAGTGACATCTCCGCCAACACAGTCCTGCCAAGCTTCTTTTTTCTCCCTCCTCTTGGAAGGCTTTCACAGGCTCCCTTTTAGATACATTGCTCCAGTTGGCTTATGTTTCATTAAAAAAAGAGAGAGAGAGAAAATCTGTGTTGCAAATGTAAGCAAAGTTATATAAATCAAAACTACTTCAAGCATTTTGCTCTTAGTGGAAATCCCTGTTTTGCTACTGAAGAGTTTTTAATGTTTTTGAACATAGTATACGTTATCATTTTATAATAAAATAGAGAATGAAGATAAAAATGAGTAATCCTTTATTTTATTGTCCAGAGATATTCATTATTGGCATTTTTTTCAGTATTCTCAACGCTTCCCCAATACATAGCCCTTCCTAACACAGGGGTTCCCTTTCTACAGACATGTAGCCAATTGGCAGAGTTTCTAAAGCATTTTAGAATTTGTGCATGTTTGTGCAGCAAAGAGACTAATCAGTTACCTCTTCCCATGGTAGGAAGATAAAGGGTGAAGTGTGGGGGAAGAGGGGAGGGACATGCATGAGAAGGCTGGGCTGTGTGAGGGCAGAGGGCATTCTCCTTCCACCTCTCCTTCCACCTCTCCTTCATTAAAAACTCTTCAGTAGCAAAACAGGAATTTCCAGTAAGAGAAAAATGCTTGAAGTAGTTTTGATTTATATAACTTTTCCTAGTAGCTCTTGATTTTCATCTGTGTGAGCTCTTGCCTGGCTGCCTGAGCTGTGCATTCACAGGTCTGCACAACTAATTGTACAACTCCCAACAACAACATAGCACAGCCCACAGCCCTGAGATAAGTCAAAGATGAACAGGTGCTGAAAGAGTAGAGTCAGCTATACTGCAGAAGATTCTGGTTTGGTTGGAGGGCAACTGTCCACATTTGTAGACTCCTATGAGCAAGGAAGCTTAACATTGGGGTGCATGGCATGGTGACTCCAGGCAGCCCTAGTAAGGGTGGGCAAAAAGCAAAAATGAAGGTCATAAAGACAGACTTTGTAGGGGTGAATTCGCCTTCATTTTCTAGACATAGCCTATAGAGTTGAACCATAAATTAAGGAATGACACAGTGGCCAGACATGTTATCACGTGCTACACCCGAGAGAAAAGTTTGCCGGCACTGCCACCCTGTGGTGACTCAAAATCATAACTTACTCAGTGATGTGAATGCTGGATTTTGCTATGAAAAATGATTAGCTGATATCAATCAACATGGAATTTATGATATGTTGTTATTAATATAGAACTTTATACTAAAATATAAATTATAATGAAGTAGAAATTCATGTATGGAAATATATCATCTGCACACAATGATACCAATGCCTTTACACATTTTCTAATGTACTCATTGGCTATTATGTAGATTCTTTAAAAGTTCAATGAAATGATGGATGAGGTATAAAGTCTTAAGCTCCTATGGAGAAAATGTGTTTTTATTTGTGTTCTCCCTTGAAGAAAAAGAAATTTGAATGCATGTTGTTTATTTGGTGTGTAATGACAGAAGACAGAGGAATGGAGAAGGGGAAAAAGGAGATTAGACAGAGAAATGCAAAGTGTCTCTGAAGGACAATGTGGAGTATCTATTTATTCAATATCACACAGTTCCCATTGGTTTAAAATTGCCCCAGAGATCTTTTATCCCTCTGAACTTATACTTTGTGCTTGCGTAAATGGGCAGGCTTTCACACACTGGAGAAAAAGCCAGAGAAAGAAAAGGAGAAAGATATATGAGGTGGGACACAGAGGAATACTAGAAATATCTACCACGATACAATGAGTTTGAGAATAAACACAAGATGTGGAGTGACCAGATATTAAGAATAGAAAATAACTTAAACTGAGGACAGAAGAAATATGGTGGCCTAATTTGACTATTCTCTTAATTATCAAATATATATATACACATATATTATATGTATACATACAATCTCCTATTGGTCCTGTTTCTCTATAGAATCCTAACTTATATAGATTTTAAATGCCAGAGGTGGTTCTAGCAAACAAAATTATAAGGATATATTTCCTGAGTTGGTTTTGTGGTTTCTAGAGTTGGCTCTCTAAGTTAATTAGGCCTAAAGTTCCTAAATTCTTTCCTGCTGGCAGCATGGAGGGCCATGACCCATGTGGGAACTGTTTAAAGAGATTCATCAACTAAATGCATCCAGTGCTCCTAATTCTATAAGAGGCAAGGAGTTTAGTGACTCTGTACATGATACTTTTGAACATTTCTGGAAAACTGAGGAATGTAACAATTCTGGATCATTGCTCTGGCTTCACTCAACAAAGTAACAAAGGAAAAGGAACAGTTCCAGACCCACATGACCAGTTTAAAAGCTTCTTAGTGTGCTCTGAAGGAGAATGTTCTCTCTTGTAGTCTCTGAGGTGTCTCTTGTAGGACAGAGGTTGCTGAAAATCAGATACAAACCCTTATCCTGAAATTGACAGAATTAAGATGCAAGTTTAACTCTCAGCCTCAAAACATGTCTGTAGTTAAAGTGATGACACAGCTTGGAAAAGAATGGGATTCTGTAAATTGGGGTGGAAACACACGGGAGGACAATGAAGAGTCTGGAGACACTGAACTCCTACATTCTGATGAGTTTATTCTGCCAGAAGGAGTTGAGTCTCTTAGTGATGGCAGTGTCACCCTTACTCCCACCCTCTGTGGCATTGACCTCTCTACCTCCCCCAAAGGGAATTAATCCTGCTTTGCCTGTAAAAACACCAATGGCCTTCCATGAGTCAGTTGTTGAGCATGAAAATACTGATACTCCTCTGGACCCTCCCTCATCACCCACTTCTGCCTTATCTAAGTCTATAATTAGATCCAAATCTAAGCAGGCCCTTAGAAGTGATGTACACAGTGACCAATGAGGAGGTGCACTACACTCCAAAGGAACTTCTTGAATTTTCTAATTCATACAAAGATCTGGGGAACATGTGTGGGAATGGATTTTAAGGGTGTGGAATAAAGGAACATAAAATTAGACCAGCCTGAATTGATGGATATGGGTCCATTAAACAAAGGTTATAAATTTAATGTAACAGTTTGCAGTGTTACAAAAAGTACTAATAGTTTGTTTGGATGGTTGGCTGAAGTATGGGTAAAATACAGACTACTGAGTGAGCTGGAAATGCCTGACACCCCTGTTTACTGTTGATGAAGGGACTCAGAGGCTCAGAGAGATTAGAATGCTGGAGTGGATCTGCCCTATAGGACCTTCTCCTCCACAGTGGGAGGGTCCAAAAGATGTACCTTTCACCAAAACTATAAGAGTCAAGTTTGTGAGGGGGGTACCAGCATCCTTGAAGAATTCTGTGTCATTGCTCTTTTCTGTATGCCGGACTTCATGATGGGAGCTGCAGTCAATCAATTGGGAGAATTAAATGCAATGGGAATAATTGGATCCCAGAGAGAAAGGGGCCAAGTGGCAGCACTCATTTGCCAAAAACAGGGTGGCTGCACTTACCATAATGGGCAGCAAAGGAGAAGAAATGAATTGAACATTCTGACTCATGTAGATCTGTGCTCTTGGCTAATTAATTATGGTGTCTCCGGAAGTCAAATGGATGGGAAACCCACCAAGATCTTACTCAACTTATATAAGCAGAAAAATTCAAGGGCAAATGTACAAAATCCTGTCTTAGATCATAAAAACAGAGGACCATGGCCTCTCAGCCAATTCCCAGACTTGAGCTAGTTTTCAGTCCCAGAACTCCTTGAATGAAGGGGAGGTAGTTCCCCTTGAGGAAGGACCCTGGTACCTACCAAAAACATTTACTGTTCATCTTTCTCCCATCCTTCCCCAAAGGGACCTAAGGCCTTTTACCATAACTGTTGTTTATGGAAAAGGCAATGATCAAATCTTTGAGGACTGCTAGACACAGGCTATGAATTAACATTGGCAATCCAAAATGTCATTGTGGCCTTCCAGTAAAATAGGAACTTATGGGGATTAGGTGATCAGTAGAGTTTTGGTTAAGCTCCAACTCACAATAGATCCAGTGGGTCTCCAAACTTGTCCTGTGTTTATTTCTCCAATCCCTGAATTCATAATTGGGATAGATATTCTTAGCATTTGGCAAAACTCAGAAAATTGTCATGAATGACATCAAGGTCAAATTTCAAGGGAAAATGGGAACCCAAAAAGTTAAATGGAGCATTAAAGTTGCTTTTTTTTTCTGGAAGCATTTGCTAATTAATGAAATGTCTCATCCGTTTTGGAGGCACTATGAAGTAAGAGGCCAGAGGTCAAAGGCCAGAGCTAGATAGTAAAAGACAAAATCAATAATTCTTAATATCTAGTGCACATACATATCAACTGGACTGTGCTTCTCAAATGCTCATTTTTGGGGAGATCCAAGATGGTGGAATAGAGGAGGTCACATTCTTGGCTGCTCCATGGCATGAAACCAAGAAAGCAGATAGGCAGCTTCTCTGCAAGGTGGGTGGAAAAAAGGGTGGGGGGACTTTACTGGAAACTAAAAATGGACATTCAAAGCAGACTGGGGTCACAGGAGATTAGATATAATAAAATAAGGGGGGAAAGCCAGCACTATAGTCACTGCCACAGCCAGGCAAAAGCTCCAGCCAGAGGTCCCTCCATGAGCATAGTAGGGGAATAAGGAAATTAAAGGAACCTACATTTGGGGGAGGCCAGAGGTGTGTCTGGGTATGGAGCATTTAGAGACCAAGGACATTTCTTTGAGGTGTCTTTGTCTGGTTTCTGAATCAGGGTGATGTTGGCC
Source organism: Spermophilus citellus (assembly GCF_964194105.1). NCBI lineage: Eukaryota > Metazoa > Chordata > Mammalia > Rodentia > Sciuridae > Spermophilus > Spermophilus citellus. The sequence goes on along the minus strand of NC_138191.1, from coordinate 61,964,252 downwards.
TCATAGAATGAATTTGGAAGAGCTCCCTCTTTTTCTATTTTTTGAAATAACTTGAAAAGTATTGGTGTTAATTCTTCTTTAAATGTTTTGTAAAACTCTGTTGTATACCCATCTGGTCCTGGGCTTTTCTTGGTTGGTAGTCTTTTGATTGCTTCTTCTATTTCATCCATTGATATTGGTCTGTTCAAATTGTGTGTATCCTCCTGACTCAGTCTGGGCAAATCATATGACTGAAGAAATTTATCGATGTCTTCACTATCTTCTATTTTATTGGAATATAGGTTTTCAAAATAATTCCTAATTATCTTCTGTATTTCTGTAGTATCTGTTGTAATGTTGCCTTTTTCATCCCGTATGTTAGTTCTCTCTCTTCTTCGCTTCGTTAGCATGGCTAAGAGTCTGTCGATCTTATTTATTTTTTCAAAGAACCAACTTTTAGTTTTGTCAATTTTTTCAATAGTTTCTTTTGTTTCAATTTCGTTGATTTCCACTCTGATTTTAATTATTTCTTGCCTTCTGCTACATTTGCTGTTGTTTTGCTCTTCCTTTTCTAGGGCTTTGAGATGAAGTGTGAGCTCATTTATTTGTTGGTTTTTTCTTTTTTTGAGGAATGACCTCCAGGCGATGAATTTCCCTCTTAAAATTGCTTTCATTGTGTCCCATAGATTCCGATATGTTGTGTCTGTATTTTTATTTATCTCTAAGAATTTTTTGATTTCCTCCTTTATGTCTTCTGTAACCCATTGATCATTCAGTAACATAGTGTTCATTTTCCTTGTGATGTAGGATTTTTCCTTCCTTCTTTTATCATTGATTTCCAGTTTCATTCCATTATGATCAGATATGGTGCATGGTATTATCTCCACCACTTTATATTTACTGAGGGTTGCCCTATGGCATAATATATGGTCTATTTTTGAGAAGGATCCATGTGCTGCTGAGAAAAAAGTATATCCACTTGATGATGGTTGATATATTCTCTATATGTCAGTTAAGTCTAGGTTATTAATTGTGATATTGAGTTCTATAGTTTCTTTTTTACTTTTGTTTGGAGGATCTGTCCAATGGTGAGAGAGGTGCATTGAAGTCACCCATAATTATTGTGTTGTGGTCTATTTGATTCTTGAACTTGAGGAGAGTTTGTTTTATGAACATCACAGCACCATTATTTGGTGCATAAATATTGATAATTGTTATGTCTTGTTGGTGAATGGTTCCTTTTAACAGTATATAATGTCCTTCCTTATCCCTTTTGATTAACTTGGTCTTGAAGTCGATTTTATTCGATATGAGGATGGCCACCCCTGCTTGCTTACGAGGACTGTGTGCGGGGTGTATTTTTTCCCAACCTTTCACCTTCAGCCTGTGTATGTCTTTTCCAATCAGATGTGTCTCCTGGAGGCAGCATATTGTTGGATTTGTTTTTTAATTCCATGTTACCAGCCTATGTCGCTTTATTGGAGAGTTTAAGCCATTAACATTTAGAGTTACTATTGATATATGATTTGTACATCCAGCCATGTTTGATTATTTATCTTTTTTTTTAAATTTAGTTTGTTTCTCTATGATTAGCTTTTCCCCTGCCCTCTGTCTTTACTGAGGCACTTCCCACTGTTGGTTTTGGTTATTGTTTTTTCATTTCTTCCTCATGTAGTGTTTTGCTCAAGATGCTTTGCAATGCTGGTTTTCTGGCTGTAAATTCTTTTAGCTTTTGTTTATCATGAAAGATTTTTATTTCATTGTCATACCTGAAGCTTAATTTTGCTGGATACAAAATTCTTGGTTGGCATCCATTGTCTTTCAGTGTTTGAAATACTTTGTTCCAGGATCTTCTCGCTTTCAGCGTCTGTGATGAAAAATCCATTGTTAACCTTATTGGTTTACCCCTGAATGTAATCTGCCTCCTTTCTCTTGTAGCTTTTAAAATTTTCTCTTTGTTCTGTATGTTGGATGTCTTCATAACAATGTGTCTTGGCATTGGTCTACTGTGATATTGTATGCTCGGTGTCCTGTATGCATCTACAATTTGTATATCTATTTCTTTTTTTTATTTCTGGAAAGTTTTCTATAATTAGTTCATTCAGCAGGTGGCTCATTCCCTTGGTTTGAACCTCTATACCTTCTTCTATCCCTATGACTCTTAAGTTTTTTTTTTATGTTATCCCATAACTCTTGGATGTTTTTCTCATGATTTTTTACCAGCCTTTCTGAGTTGGCTAGACTCTTTTCAAGATGATATATTTTGTCTTCATTATCTGACGTTCTGGCTTCTACTTGCTCCACTCTGTTAGTGATACTCTCATTTGAGTTTTTAATTTGGTTTATAGTTTCCTTCATTTCTAGAATTATTGTTTGATTTTTTTTAATAATCTCTATGTCCTGATAAAGATGCTTATTTGCTTCCTTTATCTGTTTATGTAATTCGTTTTCAATGAGTTCTTTCACTGTTTGAATTTGCTGTCTCATATCCTCTTTAAGTTTCCATTCCATCTTTCTAACGTATTCCTCGAGTTCTTTATTTGACCATTTTTCGGATGCCTCTAGGTCCTCCTGAATATTTAGGCTGTCCTGCATTGTTTGTATTCCTTTTCGTCCTTGCTTTTTCATGCTGCTCATGTTACTTCTTGTTCTGTTTGGCTGCTGAGTTATTGTTTATTCCTATAAATTTATTTGATGCTTGGGAGGAAAGGTATTAGAAGGGAAGGGAAGAAGTCACTAAAGAGAATGAGAGTAAGCAGGTAGAGTTCAAGGAAGAAGGAATAAGGAAATTGAAAAGAAATGAAAAGACAAAAGAAAAAAATAGAAAATAAAAAAAGAAACAAAATTTAAAAAATAATAAAAAAATTAAAATAAAATTAAAAAAATAATAAAAAATATTTAAAAAATTTAAAAATTAAAAAAAAGAAAATGAAAAAAAAACCCAAATAATTAAAAAAAATTAATAAATGCAGTCTTAGAGTTTGATTAACTTCTCTTCCAGTAGGTGGAGCTGTGCCCACCGGGCCAAGCTTCTCCTCTCAATACATGGGAACCAATCACTGTGCAGCAGCTCATCCTCTCAGACTGGGCGGGTCTCCAATCCTGAGTGCCTAGGGCCTTCTCTTGTGTCTAGTCACTTCCCCACTTTTCCTCAAGCCAGGGCCCGCTCACTGGTGATGTTCACCACAATACTGGCTACACGCCAGGTCTGCTGCTCCCGAGAGCCCTATTTTCTTGAATGACTGGGCACACTCTCCCTGTTTGCCATTCCCTCAGACCCTAAGTTTGTGGAGCTTGGGGCTGAGAACCCTCAGTGAATTTTGCTTGCCCTCCAGTAGCAACTCCCTGGTAGCTCGTGCAAGAGACCTCAGTTGTCAGCACTGGAGGGAGCAGTAGCTGTGGGTTCCGCGCCACGGGTCCCGCGCTACTCCTGATTCCCTAGGTCTGACTATCGCACTCACGGGAGAGCTGGGAGGGGCCCTTAAGTTTTCCCTGCTGTGTGGAGAGGGAGGGCTAGGGGGTTACACACCTGCTGCCGCCGGTTTCAATGAAGTTATCTTCTCCGCCGCATTCTGGTGACGTCAGTTCTCTGCCATGGTGGTATCCCATGAAAATGGTGACAGTTCATTCCCTTTGCCTGGTGACAGATGCAACAGGTGGGTCCTGACTGGCTCTCCCAAGCCCCATCTCAATCCTGTGGCCACTGCCTATGAAGGCTCAGTTGGTATTAACCTCCGCAGGTTCAGAAGGGCCGACCAGTTGTTTCAGCGGGATCGTTTAGTGCTGAGTCACAGCGGTTTGTCTGTGAGACGCAGACGAATAGGAGCTTGAAATCAGCCGATCCGGGCTCGGTGTGTGTTCTGAGAGGCCCAGGCTGTTCGCCCCAGATCCATGTCAGCTCAGCATTGCCTAGTGATCCTGAGCAAACAGCATTTAGATGGTTTACGACTCCCTATGCCTGCGCAGCTGAAGAGGTCAGAGACTTGATCTCTCTGCACCTGCTGCCATGTTGGATATGCCTCATTACTTTAAAAAGTTCTTTAATGCTCATCTTCAATTCCTCCCACACCTATGTACCATCCTGTACCTTAGAAATCAATTATATACTTTATTATAATTAATTAATTAACTAATTATTTTAGTTGTTGATAGACCTTTATTTTATTTATTTTTATGCAGTGCTGAGAAATGAACCCTGTGCCTCACATATGCCAGGCAAGTCCACTACCACTGAGCCACAGCCCCTGCCCCTACTTTTTATCACTAAAGATTAGCTTTCATATTTGCTAATATTTCATGTACTTGCAATAATACTGTTACATATAAGTATTTTTTTGGGTGGAGAGGAATGACTTTGATTTAGCATAATGCTTTTGTGACTCATCAATAGTTTTTTACTGTGTAATGGATATATATTGTTAAGTATAAAATAATGAGTAATAAAGTGAACTATGTAATGGACTTCTTATTATGTAATGGATATTTATTGTTAAGTAAGACTATATACCACAGTTTGTTTATCCAATCAGGGATGCTAGGTTGTTTCTATTTTTTGGTATGAAAAATATTCCTATGAACAATTTTGAACAAGTTTTGAAGGGAGTGTATGTTTTAATTTCTTTTGTGTATATAAAAGAACAAGATTGCTGTGTTGTATGTTAAATGAATATTCAAGTGTTTAAGAAACTGTCAGGGACCTGGTGATGTAGCTCAGTAGTAGAGTTTTTCTAGTGTGCACAAGGTCACCGGGATTGGATCCCAGTATAAATAAAGAAAAGAAATGAAACTGTCAAATTGTTTTCCAAAGGTTTTGTGGACCTTGTAGAGCAGTGTTGTATTACAGGTATAATAGTTGTTCATCTTTATCAACATTTAGTATTTCAGTCTAGCTGAAATTAAAATTTCTTGTGAAAATTTAGTGGTCTTTCAGTTTAAATTTGTAGTTCCCTAATACTAATGATGTTAAGCATTGTTTCATATGTATTTCTCAGTGTGTATCATCTTTTGTGATGTGTCTATTCACTTTATTATTCATTATTTTATTTATTTATTTGCTTTCTTATTATTGATTTGTAAGAGAATATTCCTATGCTGATATCTTGCACTGTCTTGATTCTTGTAGCTCTACAGTAAATCTTAAAGTCAATCAGTCTAGATTCTCCAGCTCTGTTCTTTTTCAGAATTTCTTTGGCTATTCCATATCTTTAACATTTTCATATAAATTTTAGAATCACCTTGTTAATTTCTGCATAAAAACCTGGAGGGATCTTGGAAGTGCCTGAAACTGTATATCATTTTGAGAGAAAAAAAATTTTAGAGTATTGAGTTTTGCAATTCTATTAATGTGGCATACCTGTCAGTTTATTCAGTTCTTTCATTTCTTGCAGTAGTGTTTTATAACTTTTAATTTAGGATCTTACACATGCTTTGTTCAACTTATCTCTAAGAATATCTTGTTTTTTGATGGTATTATAAATGGTTTTTAAAATTTTGTAGTTCAATTATTTGTTGTTAATATATTGTAGTGTATTGACTTGTATTCTGTGACCTTGCTATATTCATTTATTGGATGTAGTAGCTTATTTATGAGTTCCTCAAGACTTTTTTAGGAACACAGACATGTCATCTCATTAAAATGCTTTCTCCCCTTTCAGTCTGAATGCATTTTATTTTCAATCTACTATACTGGCTAAGCCCTTTGGTAACAATATTGATCCAGATTTCTAAGGGAAAGCATTATCTGTCACCATTATGATGAATAGGTCTTAGTTTTTTTAAAAAAAAATTTATAAACGCCTTTTGTGAGGGAGAAGAATTTCCCTTCTGTTCTGACTTGATGACTTTCTCATGAAAGGGCATGGAATCCTGTTAGATATTTTTTTCTGTGTCTTTTGAAATGGTCAGATAGTTTTTCTCTAGTGAATGTTAAACTAAGTTTGCATCCTGGGACAAAGCCTTTTTGGCCATGGTGTTGTTGGGTTTAATTTGCTAATACTGTATTGAGGAATTTGGGCTCAGTTTTCTTGTAATGTCTTTGTCTGGCTTTGGTATCTTTTTCAGTTTTAAACATGAAAAGAAGTAGAATAATAAAATTAAAACATTAATCATAATATTGATTAGAGGTATAATACAATCTGTTTTAGTACTGTGTGTGTGTGTGTGTGTGTGTGTGTGAGAGAGAGAGAGAGAGAGAGAGAGAGAGAGAACAGATTTTGCTGTCTTATTTAAAAATTGTCAACTTTTTTTTTACAACGTTGGGTTACTATTTTTTTAATTTTTAATATTTATTTTTCAGTTTTTGGCGGACACAATATCTTTGTATGTGGTGCTGAGGATCGAACCCGGGCTGCATGCATGCCAGGGGAGCGTGCTACCACTTGAGCCACATACCCAGCCCTCTAGGTTACTAATCTGACACAGTTACTTCAGGTCTATTCTTTTTATTCAGATACGTGAAGTGTTTTATTTCAAACTTGTCTTATGTCTTTAACTTTTGTAACATCTTTACCAATAACAGTGAAAAAGTTGCCTAATTTTACTAAATTTAAAAGCTGCCAGAGGCAAAAAATGACTTTGATTAAGTAAACTGCAAAAGTGATAAGATTTGTTAGGTTAATCGCTCTTCAGTTAGTGATTTACACAAGAGCTGCCCAAATAAGGCACTTGAATTTTTTGTTGAATTGTTTATTTCTCTTGATGGCAAAAATTAGGTGTAATAAGAGTGCTAAAACATGATCTGAGGTTCATTTTAGAAATTACATATTTAAGGATTAACATTAGATAGGCTTGAAACTAGTTTAAGTGTAGAAAATCTATTTTTAAATAATTTGGAATTAACAAAAGAATATTGAATAAAGGAACTTTAAAAGCTATTAAAAAGTATTGGGAGTGGGGTGCTGGGGTTACGGCTCAGTGGCAGAGCACTTGCCTCGCACATGTGAAGCACTGGGTTTGATCCTCAGCACCACATAAAAATAAACAAACAAAATAAAGATATCGTGTCCATGTATAACTAAAAAAATATTTTAAAAAGTATTGGGTTACCATATTTACAAAGAACATAATAGAAATACAACTTTTATTTCAGTTTTTTTTTTGTAATTTTGCCTTCACTCAGCTTCATTTACTTTTTTTTTAAAGATAACATTTTAGAGATAGATTTTTAAAAAGTTTTCTCTTTGAAATATTGCAAAAATCCAGAGTTATTTTTGTTTCTGTAAAAGTCAGTTCTAACTATATTAATTTATGTTCACTGTTTCTGCAAATTCATGATTCATTCTGCAAATAGTTTTGAGTAGTTCATTCTTTCTTTGTAAAGCACAGTGCTGTGAGCAAGAGAACAAATAATTAACAACCAAGACAAGGTCTTAATTTCTTTAAGATTCTAGTCTAAATGGTAAGATTGAATTATCTATTTGGACTGTGGTAAGTGCAGTGATGAACAGTGTAGGATGCTGTAGAGCATTGCTAGGGGTTCTGTTCTAGTTTGGTAACGGTGGTTATGGGACCATGGGAGTAGTGCAGGAGAGTTTCTCTGAGGAAGTGATCTTGGAGTGAGATTAGAGTCAGTGATTGAAGAAGAAGGAATATTGCAGGCAAGTTGATCTGCATGTAGACTGGACCCCCAGTTGAACAATAGGTGTTTTTCAAGCTATAGTGTCATGACCCTATTGCATGTATGAAGCCAATTTAGTAACTTGAAATCAGCATTATAAAAATGAAATTGAATAGAATGAAAAAATTCTGAGTACATCTTATGGATCCTTAGCTAGAATCTGTTTTACGAAAGATTCTTACACATACCACATACCAACATTACATACTAATATATATATATAGTCATGATGTAAAACTGTTTCATACTGTGGGTTAAAGTAAACAAATACTGTTAGAAGAATGAAAAGGAGGTGTATGTGGCAGGAATGTTTAGAGCCCAGGAGTATGATGGTACTGCAGAGGCAGGCAAAAGCCATGTCTCTCAGTCTCACAGAGCATGACATTTTTCCTTTGGAAGGGTTTAAGTAGAGAAATGACACCATTTTGAAATGGTCACATAGTTTTTCTTTACTGAATGTTAAACTAAGTTTGCATCCTGAGACAAAGCCTTCTTGGCCATGGTATTGTTGGGTTTAATTTGCTAATACTGTATTGAGGAATTTGGGCTCAGTTTTCTTGTAATGTGTTTGTCTGGCTTTGTATCTTTTTGTTTGGTATCTTTTATGTTTGAAAAGTTTACTTAATAAATTTATAATGGGACAAGAATGGTTGTGGAATGATCATTAGGAAATTAGTGCAGTAGCTCAGGCAAGAAATGACAATTCACTAGTGTGGGAGAGGCAGAAATAGAAGTGGACAGACTAGAGAACTGTAATCACAGGGATAAACCAAATCTGTGGAATTGGGCATGGTGTAATAGTACATGATAGAGTAATGTATCTTACAATGATTAAAATATTGCATAAAACTTTCTACTGTTACTTCATAGGAGTCCTTTGTCATTTTACATTTTGAAAGTATCCAAATATTTAAGACAAACTATTTGAAAAATCTTTTAACGATCATGCTTGTGCTAATTCCTCAAGTTGTTTCCTTTTTTATTTTAAGAATTTTTTAAAAATTGGGTCTTTTAATTCTGGAAAGTTAAAATAAGGATGAAAAAGAAACTAAGATTCTCTTTGAGTCCCAGTGGGCCAGGAATAGATATTTTAACATAAAAGTTTCTAAATTTCGTGATCCCTTCTTTTAATCTCCATGCAAACATGAGAGTAAATTGTGTAAGTCACACATTTAGAAAATATTAAAGCCAGGATTCAAATCTAACTTGTTTTTAATTCCAAAACATTGTCTTTAACATCCTTAAATTACCAGAAGTATTACTCTGATAATATGACATTTATTTGTTTAGTCAGGATACATCAGATTAAGGGGCATCCTTAGAATTTGTTTTCAACAAAAATGTTCTTTATGAAACTTAATAACCCAGAATGTCAGTGTGTGTGTGTGTGTGTATCTGACCTTGCCACATTGGCCCCCCTTGACCTTCATTGGATGAAATTTTCCCCAGAATTTTTTGTTCCCCAATTAAAGGCCTATCCCTAGTGTGTTCTCTCTCTCTCTGTCCTCTTCAGTAAATCCTCACTGCCCCCCTGGGGAGCTTGAGGCTGAGGGTTCAAGGAGCCATCCCAGAGCTGATTTAAAGGTAAAATGGTGTCTGTGTCTTTAATTTAAACTCCCTGAGGATTTTCCCACGTGACCAAACTGTTCACACCATCTGCGCTGGCCATGGACTAAATAGCACCACAAACTCTTCTTGCAATCATAGAATGAGAAAGGGCTGACTCTTATGTAGATCAACTAGGAGTTCCTTTGAGTTTGTTGAGATGAAAAGTGCTTAGAACAGTACCTGACCTAATAAATTCTCAGTACACTTCACCATTACCTGGTTAAGATCAACATTTCTTATTGTGTACTATATATCCTGAGATAGTGGAACTGTGTGCCTTGCCAGTGGTCTGATGGCTTTCCAATGGTGCTGTAGTCTGGCTGGGCACAAATCACGAGCCACTGAAGCAGGAACAAACTTTGTTTCTGAACTCCACCAGCACACTCCACACATGCTCCCGAACGCCACATGGCCGAGGCGGTCAGTAAAGGTCTAATATACAACCGAATCAATCCAGCATCATCTTAATGGCTTGCCTCCCAACCAATACTATTGGCAAAATGCCAGGGGCCGTTCCGACTCGGCTGTGGCTCTCAGCACAATGGCCCTGTTTATAGCCCATGGTTTTCATCCCTGCCACCTGCTTCTTTTCCCACATCCTTGGGCAGTAGTTTGCAGATAGGTGCACACCAGCATCCCTTGCAGGTCATCATTTCATCTGACCTCCTTCTACACCTGAGGCTGCTGTTCTCTCTTCCCTGGTTCCCAGGCAGTGGTAATGTGATTTGCTCCCCTGGGCCCTTCTCCACATTGATAGAAGGGAGCTGAGCCATTGTGGTTGGATTGTAAACACCAGACCATAGTTACAGTCCTGCAGAACTTCTAGCACCATGAAGTTTGCAGGCTCTGCAGCCAGCTGCCTGGGTGCTGGCTCAGCTCCTGCTCAAGTTCTGCCCTGGGCAAGTCCATTGCACTAGCTCTACCTGCCTTCCTCTGTCAAGACTGATTCCTATGTGGAGATATGTTGGCATGTGGTCTTAATGATCTACTAAAGAACAGGCTTAGAATTACTTGGTATGTAATAAGCAGTCAAAATTAAAAATTTTAACTTATCTTTTTTAATATTCCTCATTAGGAGCCCTAGGTCTTGGGATAGTAAAATAAATGGAAGCTAGCTGGGTTCAAATTCTGACTGAATGACTCATTGGGAGCACATTATTGAACTAAAATCAGCCTGTTAGGCTATAGGATTAATACTACCTACTTCATAACACACAGTTGTTTCAGAAGTAAATAAAATAAATGGAATTAAGCACTTTGTATACTGCCTAACATGTAATAAATAGGAATTACTAAACTTCAGTGCAGTGGTTTTTAGACCTTATGATTCCTGATACCAGATTTCAGATCAAAGTTATCATATAGGACTCTATTTTCATATATCAATTTGAATTTAGCTCTTCTAGTATCGAGAACTGCAGTAGCAAGAAATAGTTTTTTAAAATCAGTGTTTATGAACTCTTACAACAAAAATATATTAGAAAAAAATTGAGTGAAATATAGTTTAAAAAGTATATTCACATATGTATATTCACTAAAGGCAGACCACAGTCAAAAAAAGTTAGAAAATTCCTTATGAATTTCAGAAGTCTAGTTTGACCCCTGTGGAGCAGTTAGTCAAGAAAGAACTTTCACTGTGTTAACACACCCCTAGCTTGGCTTTGTTTCATGGAAGAATCTCCGGTCTGTTATTTTAGTGCTGTGCTATTATGCATTAGATGAACTAGTTTTCCTGGTTGGTTTTCTATTTGTAACATTCAATTGATAATCAACCCAGATTTGTATACAAGAGTTGGGACTTTTAAACTCATTACAATGCTTTTTTGTATATACACAGCAAAGAGGCTATTTTCCAAATGATGTTATTTTGCCAACATCATGAATGAGATGCTGCCGATTTGACTGGCTTGTTAAGAAGGTCCTTTTATTTTTTTGGTTTCAGGATGTCCTCTTGTAGGTCACAATTTGCTAAGTGTTTTTTTTTAAACATAAATGGTGTTGATTTTTTTTTTTTTTTTTTTTTTAGATTCCAAAAATTCCAGTTTGGTACTCTCCTGTGGGTCTTTTCTTTCTGGTTGCTAAGCACTCTGGTTGGCTCTTTTTTTTTTATTTATTGGTTGTTCAAGACATTACAAAGTTCATGACATATCATCTTTCATACATTTGATTCAAGTGGGTTATGAACTCCCATTTTCACCCCAAATACAAGTTTCAGAATCACATCGGTTACACATCCACATTTTTACATAATGCCATATTAGTGACTGTTGTATTCTCCTACCTTTCCTATCCCCTACTATCCCCCCTCCCCTTCCCTCTCATCTTCCCTTTCTACCCCATCTCGTGTTATTCAATTATCTCCCTTGTTTTTCTTTCCCCTTTCCCCTCACAAACTCTTATATGTAACTTTGTGTAACAATGAGGGTCTCCTTCCATTTCCATACAGTCTCCCTTCTCTCTCCCTTTCTCTCCCCCCACTCGTCTCTGTTTAATGTTAATCTTTTCCTCATGCTCTTCCTCCCTGTTCTGTTCTTAGTTGCTCTCTTTATATCAAAGAAGACATTTGGCATTTGTTTTTTAAGGATTGGCTAGCTTCACTTAGCTATTTTTTTCTTGAATACATGGTACTTAAACAAATCTGACTTTTGCAAATGTGAAAATAAAATCCACTGAGAGTTAGCTGCCAATTCCTGGTAGTATTTAGTTGTAAGTTCCACAAATACAGAAAGGTTTTTTGTTTGTTTTTAGTACTGGAAATTGAACGCAGAGCCATGCACATGTTAGGCAAGCACTTAACTGTGAGCTTTACTCCAGCCCAGAAAGTGTTTTTAAAGATTGTCTTATCTCTGTTATCTAGCATGGTGATGATATATAGTAAATTGTCATTAAATGTTTGTTTAATTATTGTAATTAAATATCAACAACCTAAAGCTTTAAACTACCCAACAGTCCTTAAATCCTATAATCCAATAGTGACATCAGTTCATGTGAGTAGCAAGATGGAGATGGGAACCAGGGCCACAGTGCAGTGATCCCTAACTGGTAGCTGAAACCTCAGGATGCAAGCTGCATCAGCACAGGGCACTGCCATGTGTATAGACACATATTTGGAAACAGCCCACTAGAATCAAGGTCTATTTACCCTACAGTCTTAGGTTCAGAGATAGAAAGGACTTTCCACATTATTTAAACCAACATTCTTTCCCCAGAAGGATTTCTCTCTTTTTTATTGGTTGTTCAAAACATTACAAAGCTCATGACATATGATCTTTCATACATTTGATTCAAGTGGGTTATGAACTCCCATTTTTACCCCAAATACAAATTGCAGAATCACATCAGTTGCAAACTCACAATTTTTACATAATGCCATATTAGTGACTGTTGTATTCTGCTGCCTTTCCTATCCCCTACTATCCCCCCTCCCCTCCCCTCCCATCTTCCCTCTCTACCTCATCTGCTGTTGTTCAATTCTCTCCCTTGTTCCCCCCCCTTTCTCCTCACAACCTCTTATATGTAATTTTGTGTAACATTGAGGGTCCCCTACCATTTCCATATGCTCTCCCTTCTCTATCCCTTTCTCTCACCCAACTCATCTCTGTTTAATGTTAATCTTTTCCTCATGCTCTTCCTCCCTGTTCTGTTCTTAGTTGCTCTCTTTGTATCAAAGAAGACATTTGGCATTTGTTTTTTAAGGATTGGCTAGCTTCACTTAGCATAATCTGTTCTAATGCCATCCATTTCCCTGAAAATTCTATGATTTTGTCATTTTTTAGTGCTGCGTAATACTCCATTGTGTATAGATGCCACATTTTTTTTATCCATTCATCTATTGAAGGGCATCTAGGTTGGTTCCACAGTCTAGCTATTGTGAATTGTGCCACTATGATCATTGATGTGGCAGTTTCCCTATAGTACGCTCTTTTAAGATCCTCAGGGAATAGTCCGAGAAGGGTGACAGCTGGGTCAAATGGTGGATCCATTCCCAGCTTTCCCAGGAATCTCCATACTGCTTTCCAAACTGGCTGCACCAATTTTCAGTCCCACCAGCAATGTAGAAGAGCCCCCTTTTCCCCACATCCTCGCCAGCACTTATTGTTGTTTGACTTCATAATGGCTGCCAATCTTACTGGAGTGAGATGGTATCTTAGGGTTGTCTTGATTTGCATTTCTCTGACTGCTAGAGATGGTGAGCATTTTTTCATGTACTTGTTGATTGATTGTATGTCCTCCTCTGTGAAGTGTCTGTTCAGTTCCTTGGCCCATTTGTTGATTGGGTTATTATCTTATTGTTTAATTTTTTGAGTTCTTTGTATATTCTGGATATTAGGGCTCTATCTGAAGTGTGAGGGGTAAAAATTGGTTCCCAGTATGTAGGCTCTCTATTTACCTCTCTTATTGTTTCTCTTGCTGAGAAAAAAACTTTTTAGTTTAAGTAAGTCCCATTTGTTTATTCTTGTTATTAACTCTTGGGCTATGGGCATCCTATTAAGGAATTTGGAGCCCGACCTCACAGTATGTAGATTGTAGCCAACTTTTTCTTCTATCAGATGCAGTGTCTGTGATTTGATATCTAGGTCCTTGATCCATTTTGAGTTAAATTTTGTGCATGGCGAGAGAAAGGGATTCAGTTTCATTTTGTTGCATATGGATTTCCAATTTTCCCAGCACCATTTGTTGAAGATGCTATCCTTCCTCCATTGCATGCTTTTAGCCCCTTTATCAAATATAAGAAAGTTGTACTTTTGTGGATTGGTTTCTGTGTCCTCTATTCTGTACCATTGGTCCACCTGCCTGTTTTGGTACCGGTATCACGCTGTTTTTGTTACTATTGCTTTGTAGTACAGTTTGAACTCTGGTATCGCTATACCTCCAGATTCACACTTCCTGCTTAGAATTGCTTTTGCTATTCTGGGTCTTTTGTTTGTCTATATGAATTTCATGATTGCTTTATCTATTTCTACAAGAAGTGCCGTTGGGATTTTGATTGGCATCGCATTAAACCTGTAGAGAACTTTTGTTAATATTGCCATTTTGATGATGTTAGTTCTGCCTATCCATGAACAGGGTACATTTTTCCATCTTCCAAGATCTTCTTCTATCTCTCTCTTTAGGGTTCTGTAGTTTTCATTGTATAAATCTTTCACCTCTTTTGTTAGGTTGATTCCCAAGTATCTTATTTTCTTTGAGGATATTGTGAATGGAGTGGTTTTCCTCATTTCCATTTCAGAAGTTTTGTTGCTGATATACAGGAATGCCTGATTTATGCGTGTTGATTTCATATCCTGCCACTTTGCTGAATTCATTTATTAACTCCAGCAGTTTCTTTGTAGACCCTTTTGGGTCTGTTAAATATATTATCATGTCAGCCACAAATAGCGATAATTTAAGTTCTTCTTTTCCTATTTTTATGCCTTTAATTTCTTTTGTCTGTCTAATTGCTCTGGCTAGTATTTCAAGGACTAAATTGAATAGAAGTGGTGATAGAGGGCATCCCTGTCTTGTTCCAGATTTTAGAGGGAATGCCTTCAATTTTTCTCCATTTAGGATGATGCTAGCCTGAGGTTTAGCATATATAGCTTTTACAATGTTGAGGTAAGTTCCTGTTATCCCTAGTTTTTCTAGTGTTTTGAACATAAAGGGATGCTGTACTTTGTCGAATGCTTTTTCTACATCTATCAAGATGATCATATGGTTCTTGTCTTTAAGTCTATTGATGTGGTGGATTACATTTATTGATTTCCGTATATTGAACCAGCCTTGCATCCCAGGGATGAATCCTACTTGATCATGATGCACAATTTTTTTGATATGCTTTTGTATTCAATTTGCCAGGATTTTATTGAGAATTTTTGCATCCAAGTTCATTAGAGATATTGGTCTGTAGTTTTCTTTCTTTGAAGTATCTTTGTCTGGTTTTGGGATCAGGGTGATGTTGGCCTCATAGAATGAATTTGGAAGAACTCCTTCTTTTTCTATTTCTTGGAATAGCTTGAAAAGTATTGGTATTAATTCTTCTTTGAAGGTTTTGTAGAACTCCGCTGTATACCCATCCGGTCCAGGGCTTTTTCTGGTTGGTAGTCTTTTGATGGCTTCTTGTATTTCTTCTTTTGTTATTGGTCTGTTTAAATTGTGTGTGTCTTCCTGACTCAATCTGGGCAGATCCTATGACTTAAGAAATTAATTGATGTCTTCATTATCTTCTATTTTATTGGAATATAGGGTTTCAAAATACTTTCTAATTATCTTCTGTATTTCTGTTGTGTCTGTTGTGATATTGCCTTTTTCATACCTTATGTTAGTAATTTGAGTTCTCTCTCTTCTTCTCTTCGTTAGCATGGCTAAGGGCCTGTCGATCATTTATTTTTTCAATGAACCAACTTTTAGTTTTTTCAATTTTTTCAGTGGTTTTTTTTTGTTTCAATTTCATTGATTTCTGCTCTAATTTTTTTTAATTAATTTATTCATGAAAAGTTGATATTCCCACAAACCAAAGAGAGACTTTACATTGCTCTGTTCTTACAGCCAAGATTATTTCAGGAATGCTTATCAAATAATAAAAACCATTTTTTCTCTCCTTTAGAGACATTTCTTTTTATACTTATATGAAATTTTTGATATGATTACTTTATGTCTCAAAACTCTGCTTTGAAGATGACAATTTTTTTCTTGGCAGAGACTTGTGAGTCATGCAAAGTAAACTTCAAAGCATTTTAAAATAAAAACAATTCTATGTGTTCATTAATAAATGTTGGCATTAATTTCTGTCATAAAAATGGCCCAATTTTTTTTCTTTTTTTTTTATTGGTTGTTCACAACATTACAAAGCTCTTGACATATCATACTTCATACATTAGATTGAAGTGGGTAATGAACTCCCAATTTTTACCCCAAATGCAGATTGCAGAATCACATCGGTTACACATCCACATTTTTACATAATGCCCTATTAGTGACTGTTGTATTCTGCTACCTTTCCTATCCCCTTCTATCCCCCCTCCCCTCCCCTCCCATCTTCTCTCTCTACCCCATCTCCTGTAATTCATTTCTCTCCTTGTTTATTTTCCCATTCCCCTCACAACCTCTTATATGTAATTTTGTATAGCAATGAGGGTGTCCCTTCATTTCCATGCAATTTCCCTTTTCTCTCCCTTTCCCTCCCATCTCATGTCTCTGTTTAAAGTTAATATTTTTTTCCTGCTCTTCCTCCCTACTCTGATCATAGTTGCTCTCATTATATCAAAGAAGACAATAGGTATTTGTTTTTTTGGGATTGGCTAGCTTCACTAAGCATAATCTGCTCTAGTGCCATCCATTTCCCTGCACATTCTATGATTTTGTCATTTTTTATTGCTGCATAGTACTCCATTGTGTATAGATGCCACATTTTTTTTATCCATTCATCTACTGAGGGGCATCTGGGTTGGTTCCACAGTCTAGCAATTGTGAATTGTGCTGCTATGAACACCGATGTGGCAGTATCCCTGTAGCATGCTCTTTTAAGGTCTTCAGGGAATAGTCCAAGAAGGGCAATAGCAGGGTCAAATGGTGGTTCCATTCCCATTTTTCCCAGGAATCTCCAAACTGCTTTCCAAATTGGCCGCACCAATTTGCAGTCCCACCAGCAATGTACAAGTGTACCCTTTTCTCCACAACCTCTCCAGCACTTGTTGTTGTTTGACTTCATAGTGGCTGCCAATCTTACTGGAGTGAAATGGTATCTTAGGGTGGTTTTGATTTGCATTTCTCTGACTGCTAGAGATGGTGAGCATTTTTTCATGTACTTATTGATTGATTGTATATCCTCCTCTGAGAAGTGTCTGTTCAGGTCCTTGGCCCATTTGTTGATTGGGTTATTTGTTATCTTATTGTCTAATTTTTTGAGTTATTTGTATACTCTGGATATTAGGGCTCTATCTGAAGTGTGAGGAGTAAAGATTTGTTCCC
The DNA here is from genome assembly GCF_964194105.1 of Spermophilus citellus. NCBI lineage: Eukaryota > Metazoa > Chordata > Mammalia > Rodentia > Sciuridae > Spermophilus > Spermophilus citellus. Next base: position 61,947,103 of record NC_138191.1, on the reverse strand, counting down.
AGGATGTAGGCTCCCTGTTTACCTCTCTTATTGTTTCTCTTGCTGAGAAAAAACTTTTCAGTTTAAGAAAGTCCCATTTGTTGATTCTTGTTGTTAACTCTTGTGCTATGGGTGTCCTATTAAGGAATTTGGAGCCCGACCCCACAATCTGTAGATCGGATCCAACTTTTTCTTCTATCAGATGCAGAGTCTCTGGTTTGATATCAAGTTCCTTGATCCATTTTGAGTTAATTTTTGTGCATGGTGAGAGAAAGGGGTTCAGTTTCATTTTGTTGCATATGGATTTCCAGTTTTCCCAACACCATTTGTTGAAGATGCTATCCTTCCTCCATTGCATGCTTTTAGCCCCTTTATCAAATATAAGATAGTTGTAACTTTGTGGATCAGTCTCTGTGTCCTCTATTCTAAACCATTGGTCCACCCGCCTGTTTTGGTACCAGTACCATGCTGTTTTTGTCACTATTGCTTTGTAATATAGTTTGAAATCTGGTATTGCTATACCGCCTGATTCACACTTCCTGTTTAGAATTGCTTTTGCTATTCTGGGTCTTTTATTTATCCATATGAATTTCATGATTGCTTTGTCAATTTCTACAAGATATGCCGTTGGGATTTTGATTGGCATTGCATTAAACCTATAGAGAACTTTTGGTAATATCGCCATTTTGATGATGTTAGTTCTGCCTATCCATGAACAGGGTATGTTTTTCCATCTTCTAAGATCTTCATCAACTTCTCTCTTTAGGGTTCTGTAGTTTTCATTATATAAATCTTTCACCTCTTTTGTTAGGTTAATTCCCAAGTATATTATTTTTTTTGAGGATATCGTGAATGGAGTGTTTTTCCTCATTTCCGTTTCAGAAGTTTTGTCGCTGATATACAGAAATGCCTTTGATTTATGCGTGTTGATTTTATATCCTGCCACTTTGCTGAATTCATTTATTAGTTCTATTAGTTTCTTTGTAGACCCTTTTGGGTCTTCTAGGTATAGAATCATGTCATCTGCAAATAGTGATAATTTAAGTTCTTCTTTTCCAATTTTTATGCCTTTAATTTCTTTCGTCTGTCTAATTGCTCTGGCCAGTGTTTCGAGAACTATATTGAATAGAAGTGGAGATAGAGGGCATCCCTGTCTTGTTCCGGATTTTAGAGGGAATGCCTTCAACTTTTGTCCATTCAGAATGATGCTAGCCTGAGGCTTAGCATAGATAGCTTTTACAATGTCAAGGTAAGTTCCTGTTATCCCTAATTTTTCTAATGTTTTGAACATAAAGGGATGCTGTACTTTGTCAAATGCTTTCTCTGCATCTATCGAGATGATCATATGGTTCTTATCTTTAAGTCTATTGATGTGGTGAATAACATTTATTGATTTCCGTATGTTGAACCATCCTTGCATCCCAGGGATGAATCCTACTTGGTCATGGTGCACAATTTTTTTGATGTGTTTTTGTATTCGATTCGCCAGAATTTTATTGAGGATTTTTGCATCTAGGTTCATTAGAGATATTGGTCTGTAGTTTTCTTTCTTTGAGGTGTCTTTGTCTGGTTTCGGAATCAGGGTGATTTTGGCCTCATAGAATGAATTTGGAAGAGCTCCCTCTTTTTCTATTTCTTGAAATAACTTGAAAAGTATTGGTTTTAATTCTTCTTTAAAGGTTTTGTAAAACTCTGCTGTATACCCATCCGGTCCTGGGCTTTTCTTGGTTGGTAGTCTTTTGATGGCTTCTTCAATTTCATCCATTGATATTGGTCTGTTCAAATTGTGTGTATCCTCCTGACTCAGTCTGGGCAAATCATATGACTTAAGAAATTAATTGATGTCTTCACTATCTTCTATTTTGTTGGAATATAGGTTTTCAAAATAATTTCTAATTGTCTTCTGTATTTCTGTAGGATCTGTTGTGATATTGCCTTTTTCATCCCGTATGTTAGTAATTTGAGTTCTCTCTCTTCTTCTCTTCGTTAGCATGGCTAAAGGTCTGTCGATCTTATTTATTTTTTCGAAGAACCAACTTTTAGTTTTGTTAATTTTTTCAATAGTTTCTTTTGTTTCAATTTCATTGATTTCCGCTCTAATTTTAATTATTTCTAGCCTTCTGCTACATTTGCTGTTGTTTTGCTCTTCCTTTTCTAGGGCTTTGAGATGAAGTGTGAGCTCATTTATTTGTTGGTTTTTTCTTTTTTTGAGGAATGACCACCAGGCGATGAATTTTCCTCTTAAAAGTGCTTTCATTGCGTCCCATAGATTCCGATATGTTGTGTCTGTATTTTCATTTATCTCTAAGAATTTTTTAATTTCCTCCTTTATGTCTTCTGTAACCCATTGATCATTCAGTAACATATTGTTCATTTTCCATGTGATGTAGGATTTTTCCTTCCTTCTTTTATCATTGATTTCCAGTTTCATTCCATTATGATCAGATAAAATGCATGGTATTATCTCCACCCCTTTATATTTACTGAGGGTTGCCCTATGGCATAATATATGGTCTATTTTTGAGAAGGATCCATGTGCTGCTGAGAAAAAAGTATATCCATTTGATGATGGTTGATATATTCTATATATGTCAGTTAAGTCTAGGTTGTTGATTGTGATATTGAGTTCTATAGTTTCTTTATTCAATTTTTGTTTGGAGGATCTGTCCAACGGTGAAAGAGGTGTGTTGAAGTCACCCATAATTATTGTGTTGTGGTCTATTTGATTCTTGAACTTGAGGAGAGTTTGTTTTATGAATGTCGCAGCACCATTGTTTGGTGCATAAATATTGATAATTGTTATGTCTTGTTGGTGAATGGTTCCTTTTAACAGTATATAATGACCTTCTTTATCCCTTTTTATTAACTTAGTCTTGAAGTCGATTTTATTCGATATGAGGATGGCCACTCCTGCTTGCTTACGAGAAGTGTGTGCGTGGTATATTTTTTCCCATCCTTTCACCTTCAGCCTGTGTATGTCTTTTCCAATCAGATGTGTCTCCTGGAGGCAGCATATTGTTGGATATGTTTTTTTAATCCATGATACCAGCCTATGTCGCTTTATTGGAGAGTTTAGGCCATTAACATTCAGAGTTACTATTGATATATGGTTTGAACTTCCATCCATGTTTGAATGTTTATCCTTTTTTTTTTTTAAATATTTAGTTTGTTTCTCCGTGATTATCTTTCCCCTCGCCCTCTGTCTTTACTGAGGCACTTCCCACTGATGGTTTTGGTTATTGTTTTTCATTTCTTCCTCGTGTAGTGTTTTGCTCAAAACGCTTTGCAATGCAGGTTTTCTGGCTGCAAATTCTTTTAACTTTTGTTTATCATGAAAGATCTTTATTTCGTTGTCATACCTGAAGCTTAATTTTGCTGGATACAGAATTCTTGGTTGGCATCCATTGTCTTTCAGTGTTTGAAATACATTGTTCCATGACCTTCTTGCTTTCAGTGTCTGTGATGAAAAGTCCGTTGTTAACCGTATTGGTTTACCCCTAAATGTAATCTGTCTCCTTTTTTAATATTTTAATATTTTCTCTTTGTTCTGTATATTGGATATCTTCATAACAATGTGTCTTGGCGTTGGTCTACTGTGATTTTGTGTGCTCGGTGTCCTGTATGCATCTTCAATTTGTATATCTGTTTCCTTTTTTATTTCTGGAAAGTTTTCTGTAATTATTTCATTCAGCAGGTTTCTCATTCCCTTGGTTTGAATCTCTGTACCTTCTTCTATCCCAATGACTCGTAAGTTTGGTTTCTTCATGTTATCGCATAACTCTTGGATGTTTTTCTCGTGATTTTTTACCAGCCTTTCTGAGTTGGCTAGACTCTTTTCAAGATGGTATATTTTGTCTTCATTATCTGACGTTCTGGTTTCTACTTGTTCCACTCTGTTAGTGATACTCTCAATTGAGTTTTTAATTTGGTTTATCGTTTCTTCATTTCTAGAATTATTGTTTGATTATTTCTTATAATCTCTATCTCCTTATAAAGATGCTTAACTTCTTCTTTTAGCTGTTTATGTAACTCATTCTCAATGTGTTCTTTCGCTGCTTGAATTTGCTGTCTTGTATCCTCTTTGAGGTTCCATTCCATCTGTCTAAGGTGTTCCTTGAGGTCTTTATATGACCATTTTTCTGATGACTCTACGTCCTCCTGAATATTTAGGCTGTCCTGCATTGTTTGTACTCCTTTTCTTCCTTGTTTCTTGAAGCTGCTCATGTTGCTTCTTGTTCTGATTGATTGCTTGGTTACTGTTTATTCCTATAAATTTATTTGATGCTAGGGATTAAAGGTATTAGAAGGGAAAGGAAGAAGTCACTAAGGAGAATGAGAGTAGGCAGGTAGAATTCAAGGAAGGGGGATAATAAAAATGAAAAGACAAAAGAAGAAATAAATAGGAACTAAAAAAGAACAAAAATTTAAAAAAATATTAATAATAATTAAAAAAAATTAAAATTAAGATTAGAAGAGAAAGAAGAAAAAAAAGAGAAAAGAAACAAAAAACAAGATATAAAAATGAAGATGAAAGAAAAACCCCAATCAAAAAAAAAAAAACCAACAATAAAAAAGACTAATAAATGCCGTCTTAGAGTTTGATTAACTTTCTTCCACTAGGTGGCGCTGTGCCCACCAGGTCAAGTCTTTCCCGTCAGTTCGCGGGAACCAATCACTGTGCAGCAGCTCCTCCCAGACTGGGCGATTCTCCAATCCTGAGTGCCTAGGGCCTCCTCTTGTGTCCAATCACTTCCACTTTTCCTCTAGCCAGGCCCCTCTCACCACAATACTGGCTACAGGCCAGGTCTGCTGCTCCCGGGAGCCCTGTTTTCATGAACGACTGGGCTCACTCCTCCAGATTGCCATTCCCTCAGACCCTAAGCTTGTAGAGCTTGGTGCTGAGAATCCTCAGCGAATTTTGCTTGCCCTCCGGTAGCCACACCCCTGTAGCTGGTGCAAGAGTCCTCAGCAGTCAGCCCTGGCGGGAGCGGCAGTCCCACACCACCTCTGACTCCCTCGGGCTGGCTGTAGCACTCTTGGGAGAGCTGGGAGGGCCTCTTAAGGTTTCCCTGATGCGTGGAGAGGGAAAGCCAGGAGACCACACACCTGCTGCAGCAAGCTTCAATGAAGTTATCTCCTCCGCCGCAGTCCTGCCACGCCAGCCCTCCGCCACAGTGGTGTCCTCCGCAAACGGCTACAGTTCGCCTCCCCCTGCCGGGCGACCAATGCCACGGGCAGGTCCCCACTGTCTCCCAAGCCCCGCCTGGCCCCTGCGGCCACTACCCACGAAGGCCCGGCAGGCATCCACCTCCGGGGGATGAGAAGGGCTGACCAGCCGCCTCAGCCGGATAGCTTAATGCTGAGTCGCAGCTGTCTGTCTCAGCTTTTCAGACGCGGCGGTGCAGGCCACGGAACATGGAGGGGCTTACTCACTTCCCGCCGCCATCTTCCTCTTCTCGCTATTTCGGGATGATGGCAGGGTGCTGGCTCGCTCTCTCCGGTGTGTCTCTGCCTCGAGCTCCCACGCCTCTCTCCACCGCGGTTTCTACAGCCGGCGCTGCCCTGGTCGCTCTCTCCGCCCCCGGCATTCCCGGCTTCTAGCCGCACCGCGGCCCGGTCCGTGTCTTTATGGCTCGCGGCTCCAGCGGCGCCCGGAGCCAGGGAGGCGACGGCCCAACTCCGGCAAGTACCACAGTCCCCAGGCCCCGAGTCCCGGCGGCCACAAACCGACACTTCTAATAGACCTACCAGATCCCGGCAGGACCCCTCTTCATGGAATTTTGCTAGAAGTTCCTCAGTGTGAAGACTGCCGCTGTTGCAAAGGGTCTTTTTGATCTCGTTAGTGCGGAGACATTAGAGTCGCTGCTTCCTCCTCGGCTGCCATGTTCCCTCTTGCTCTAATTTTATTATTTCTTGTCTTCTACTACATTTGCTGTTGTTTTGCTCTTCCTTTTCTAGGTTTTTGAGGTGTAGTGTGAGTTCATTTATTTGTTCTTTTTTTCTTTTTTTTTTTTTTTTTTGAGGAAAGAACTCCAAGAAATGAATTTCCCTCTTAAAACTGCTTTCATTGTGTCCCATAGATTCTGGTATGTTGTGTCTGTATTGTCATTTGTCTCTAAGAATTTTTTTATCTCCTCCTTTATGTCTTCTGTAACCTATTGATCATTCAGTAACATATTGTTCATTTTCCAGGTGATGTAGGATTTTTCCTTCCTTTTTTATCATTGATTTCCAGTTTCATTCCATTATGATCAGATATGGTGCATGGTATTATCTCCACAACTTTATATTTACTGAGAGTCACCCTATGGCATAATATATGGTCTATCTTTGAGTAGGATCCATGTGCTGCTGAGAAGAACGTGTATCCACTTGATGATGGTTGATATATTCTATATATATCGGTTAAGTCTAGGTTATTGATTGCGTTATTGAGTTTTATACTTTCTTTGTTCAGCTTTTGCCTAGAGGATCTGTCCAATGGTGAGAGCGGTATGTTGAAGTCCCCCATAATTATTGTGTTGTGGTCTATTTGACGCTTGAACTTGAGGAGAGTTTGTTTTATGAACATTGCAGCACCATTGTTTGGTGCATACAAATTGATAATTGTTATGTCTTGATGGTGGATGGTTCCTTTTAACAGTATATAGTGTCCCTCTTTATCCCTTTTGATTAACTTAGGTTTGAAGTTGATTTTATTCGATATGAGTATGGCCACTCCTGCTTCGTTCCGAGGGCCATGTGAGTGGTATGATTTTTCTCAACCTTTCACCTTCAGCCTGTGTATGTCTTTTCCTATCATGAGTCTCCTGAAGGCAGCATATTGTTGGATTTGTTTTTTTAATCCAGGTTACTAGCCTATGTCTCTTGATTGGTGAATTTAAGCCATTAACATTTAAGGTTACAACTGAAATATGGTTTGTACTTCCAGTCATGTTTATTTATTTATTTATTTATTTTAGTTTGGCTAGTTTTTCCTCTTTGGTTATTTTTCTCCCCCTTTACTGAGATACCTCCTACTGTTAGTTTTGGGCACTATTTTTCACTTCCTCTTCTTGTAGTATTTTGCTCAAAATACTTTGCAATGCTGCTTTTCTGGCTGCGAATTCTTTTAGCTTTTGTTTATCGTGAAAGATTTTAATTTCATTGTCAAATCTGAAGCTTAATTTTGCTGGATACAGTATTCTTGGTTGGAATTCATTATTTTTCAGGATTTGAAATATGTTGTTCCAGGATCTTCTCGCTTTCAAAGTCTGTCATGAAAAATCAGTCGTTAACCTATTTGGTTTACCCCTGAATGTAATCTGCCTCCTTTCTCTCATAGCTTTTAATATTCTCTCCTTGTTCTGTATGTTAGCTATCTTCATAATTATATGTCTTGGAGTTGGTCTATTATGGTTTTGGATGTTTGGAGTCCTGTAGGCTTCCAGGATTTGGCAATCCATTCCATCTTTCATCTCTGGGAAGTTTTCTAGGATTATTTCCTTTAATAAGTTGTCCATTCCTTTGGTTTGAAACTTTGTGCCCTCTTCTATCCCTATGACTCTCAAATTTGGTTTTTTTATGAGATCCCATATCTCTTGGATAGATTGCTCGTGGGATTTAAGCATCTTTTCTGTGTTGACTATATTCTTTTCAAGTTGATAAACCTTGTCTTCATTATCTGATGTTCTGACTTCTACTTGATCTAGTCTATTTGTAATATTCTCGTTAGAGTTTTTAATCTGGTTTATGGTTTCTTGCATTTCTAGGATTACTGTTTGGTTGTTTTTTTAAATCTCTATCTCCAGGTAAAGCTCGTTCTTTGCAGTTTGAATTTGTTTGTTTAGTTCGTTTTCAAAATATACTTTCAATGCTTGGACTTGCTGTCTCATGTCTTCTCTAATATTCTGTTAAATCTGAGTTAGGTATGCCTTGATTTCTTTCCCTGTCTGTGTTTCTGATGCTTCTAGGTCCTCCTGTAAATTTAAGTTGTCTTGCATTGTTTGTAGTCCTTTTATCCCTTGTTTTTTCATGTTGTTCATGTTACTTTCCAGCTCTGTTTGACTGCTTTGTAACTGCTTTCCCCTATACATTTGTTTTGGCTTTGTATATCTCTGTTGTCTCTCCTTTGTGGTGGGAGATTATGCCTAGAAATGTTGGGCTTTATTGTACTTTAAAGCTGATTCATTCAATTCATAAAAGGCTTCCAGGTTCTGTATGCATATAGTGATTTGTTGTTTGTTCTTATGACTATATGTTTAGATTAGGTGCTATGGTGGTACGAGGGTTAGTATGTCTTGACTACTGTAGAAGATTGCTCTACTGAAGGTGGATACTAACAGGCAATTGGATCAGGGTGTTGGTAGTAGCTAGGTATTTAGGAGCCCTATAGACAGCCTCAAGACCTTCACCTATTTGCATTTAGACAATTACATGTAATGGAAGACGTAATGCTTGGGATGTAAGTTGGGGGGAAGGGGAATGAAGGTGCTCTTAAAAAGAAAGAAGGAGAGAGAGAGAGATAGATTAGAGGAGAATGAAAAGAACAAGAAAACTTGAAATGGGAAAGAAAGAGAGAAGGAAAAAGGGAGAAAGGAATAGAGAGAGAAGAAGAAAAAAAATATTGAAGTCTTAGAGATCCATTTTCTTCTCTTCCAGTAGGCGGAGCTGTGCCCTCCGAGTGGATCTTCTGCTCTCTACCTACCCATAGCAATCCCTGTAAGGCATCTCCTGGGAGTCTCTCAGACTTGTCAGTCCAGAGCCGTTTCACTTCTCCAGCCCTTACTCCCCTTCCTCCTGTCGGCCAGCCAGCCAGGTCCTGTTCACCAGAAGCGGTTCCCCAGAGATCTAGTTACACTTGCAGCTCCACCGCATGTCGCATTTAAGCCCCAGTGCTGTGGCAAACTGGCGGCTAAGACCTTGGGAGTTACCGCTGGTGATATGGGGGGCTGGGGGTCGGGGATCCCCTCTACTTCCCTACAGACACGACCCCTGAGAGGTCCATGAAGTTTCCTGGCTGCTTGTATCTGGATGTGGAGGGAGTCACAAACCTGCTAAAGTGGATTCTGCTGGGAAGGAATTCCGTCCGCCCAACTCCGATGACATCACCTCTCTGCTATGGCGGGCCCCAGGCTCCTTGCCAGAGTGTCCGAAGGGAGAGGTGGGACTGGTCCTTTCCCAGTTGGCCTCAGCTCCCAGCGCGCTAATTCATGAAGGCTTGGCTAAAGACTTCTTCCTGCCAAGCTGCGTCTCGGAAGCTAGCGGGACCTAGGTACAGTTTGCTGCGGGCAGACGGGCCTGCAGCTGCGCGCCACAGTGCGAGGACTGTGGCTGGCGGATCTGGACCTCTGCGTCTCGTGGGGCAATCCAGAATAGCAAGTAAGCGTCTAAGTTGACGTAATAAGCCACAATTCTTTTCTCTAAGGTGATAAGTGGATGGGTTGTTATTGACACTTTGGCTTATTCACAAACTTCTTAAGTCTATTAGATGCAATGCCAAGTTCCAACCTCTACATGCCGCTGCTGGACAATGCAGACAGAGCAAGCAAGACAGCAAGCAGAAAGCAAATGGCGGCTCCCGCAGAGTGAATTTTCGGCACAGAAGCCAAGGCCCAGCAAACAATCCCAATCCACGAACTCTCCTGGAACAAAAAATATTCAAAAAGTGGGGCGCAGTGAGCTTTCTTTGCCTCAGGTACTTACACATTACACATTCAGCTTCTCTGCCCGGAGCAAAACAAAAGAGGAAGCAGATGGGAGCAAAGCGCCCGCAGCTCTGAGCAGCAATGCATCCAGGAGCCAAGTGTCTCCTTTTCGATATCTTTGTTCTTTCTGCTGCTTGGCAAAGTGATCCGCTACAGATTAACGGTGAAAGGAGCTCTAACAAGCTTCGCGAAATCTCGCTTAAAGCGCTGCTCTGAGCACCATGCTCAGCACTTCAGCAACCCCCGGTACGCAGCGGCCATGATCATCCAGGATTTATCTTTAAAGTGTATTAAGGGGCTGGGGATGTGGCTCAAGCGGTAGCGTGCTCGCCTGGCATGAGTGCGACCCGGGTTCGATCCTCAGCACCACATACAAACAAAGATGTTGTGTCTGCCGAGAACTAAAAAATAAAACATTAAAAATTCTCTCTCTCTCTCTCTCTCTCTCTCTCTCTCTCTCTCTCTCTCTCTCTCCCCTCTCTCACTCTCTCATTCAAAAAATAAATAAATAAAGTGTATTAAACATGGTTGCTATGGTCTGAATATGTTCTTCCCAAATGTGTATGTTGTGACAATCACCATTGTGACAGCAGCAAAAGGGACAATGAGACTTACTATACTCTCCAAATCAACTTAAATAAATTGTTTCTCAATTCTAATGACATGTACATTTTCACTGGTTGATAGTACAGGTAGAAAAAGTATGTTAAGTGATTAATAAGTCAAAACATGTGATTAGGTCATGGGGCTCTATATTTTTTAACAGAATGAATGCCCTTATATTAGAGGCTTCACACATCATTCACATCCCTTTCCCCCCCTCTTCTACTTTCAGTCAACAGATGATGCAGCAATACACACCACCTTGGACAATGTGAATATACTTAGTGTGACTTAACTGTACACTTCAAAATGGTCTAAATGGCAAATTGTAAGTGTATTTTACAATAAAAACATCGAAAGATGCATTTTCTATTGTTCAGTGTTTCCTGCTATTCATTAAGAGCACTAACCAGCCAGGCACAGTGGCTCATGTCTGTAATCCCACTGGGAGGCTGAGGCAGGAGAATTGCAAGTTCAAAGCCAGCCTCAGCAAAACAAAAGCAAGGTGCTAAGAAATTCAGTGAGACCCTGCTCTAAATAAAAAACAAAATAGGGTTGTGGATGTGTGCTGAGAGCCATTGCCAAGTAGGAATGATGCATGGCAATTTCTTTGTCAGCCTACCCAATATTGCTTAGAGGAAGGACTCTCCATATTGGACCCAGGTCATTTGCAGTGACATTGCATGTATGCTTGAGTAAGGTGACCCTGCTCAAGGACCAGAGCGGATCCAGGTTTAGGGTGTATCCTGCTGAGATTAGGGAGTATCCCGCTCTTTGGGTTTAGGGTGGTTCCAGGTTTAAGGTGTACCCTGCTGGGAATAGGGCATATCCTGCTGCCTCAGTTTTGCCCGCTCCTTGAGTTCCCATTGAGTTCTCGCAGGATTCAGAGAGTATTTGGGATTTAGAGCCCAGTGGATTTCGCCCAGAACGTGAATTTCCCCAGAACGTGATTGTAGAGTGCCAGTGTGAGTTCGGGAATAAAGAATTGCTGTTTGAATCTACAAGGCTGTGAGTCGCTCGTGATTTTGTGCCCAGCCAGATTGTGGCAGATGTGGCTCACTGGTACTCCAAAAAAGAAGCACTAATCAAAGTTTCACAACCCTGTATTTGAGATTCAATTCTGCTTGCTGAATCTCTGAAAACTAAAAGCATGTCACTTAGCTAAGCCTCAGTTTCCTCATCTGTAACACAGGAATTATAAAATGCTTCCTTACCCATTAGAGGTTGCTGTGAAATTTCAACTTGGTAAAGTCTAAATACACAAAGCTCAATAAATGTTAGCTCTGATTTTATTTTTAAGTTTTCAAACCAATTTGATTCTTGTACTTTGTATAAGGAAGGCTAAAAAACGGCTTTAGCATTAAAAAGCCCGCTTGTTCATTTCTCCTTAGTGCTTAATATTATGGAGAAGTATAAGACAACATGCCCTACAACCCATTTCATATCATAGTCAAGTGATGAGCCCATGTGTTGATCACTGAGTCAATAGTTAATAATCTTAAAGTATCATACTCCAAGAGGCAATAATTTCAGAGAAGCCACAATAACTTATTGTACTTGAAATAATTTACATATAATAATGTGTGTATAAACCTGTACATATAATTTTTATCAAGTATAATATGATCATACAAAAACACTGACTCACAATATAGTTCACACATACCAAAGAAGGCTATTTTATTTTTGTCCCTTTTACATCATATTTTAGGCAAGATGAGGAAACCCAGAAAATAACAGGAATGGACTAGTTTATAAAAACTGGGTATTTTATAAGTGAAACACATTCAGTCATCTACATCTCTCAAATTGCAAACAATGTGATTTACTATACTCCCAAAATGAACTTAAATAAATTATTGCACATTTCTAATGACATATACATTTTCACTGGTTGATAGTCAGGTAGAAAAAGTATGTAAAGTGATTTATAAGTCAAAATATTTCATACAAAAGGATTTTTTGGGGGGGGACTGGAAATTCAACTAAGGGACACTCAACCATTGAGCCGCATCCCCAGTCTTATTCTGAATTTTATTTAAAGACAGGGTTGCTAAGAGTTTTGCCATTGCTAAGGCTGGCTTTCTACTTGAGATCCACCTGTCTCAGCCTCCCAAGCTACTGGGATTACAGGCATACATCCAAAGGAATGGTTTTAACGAAACCCTCATAATGTCAAGAGAAAATGCATTGAAATTAAAAATATCTGAAGCACACATTTTTAAGACCATTATAAAAAATACAAAAAAGGTTAAAATGTCATAAAATAAAAATTTATACAGATAAAGTTAAGGGGTTAAAAACTATCAAATGTATTAAAATCATCTAAAGCCAAATAAGAAATAATTTATCTATATAATTTAAATTATAATATTATATAAATGTATTGCATATGTAGTATATAATATATAATACATAATATATAATATATAAGTATAATTTAAATTATATAGTTTAGTTATTTGGCTTTAGATGGTTTTATTGCTTCTGATAGTGTTTTTTCCCTTAGCTTTATCTGTACAAATTTTTATTTTATGACAGTTCTAAACTTTCAGTATTTTTTTTTAAATAACAAACATTTATTGGTGTCACTTATGGTAGAAAAAAGTTCCTACCCCAGATGTGCATGACCCAATTGTTAAATAGAACATTTCTGAGGTGAACACACATCCTGACCCACATTTTAATATCCAGTTTTTAAAGATAGCCAATTCCTCCTCTCTCTCTTCCCCAAAACATGTGAGCAACTGCTAATGGAAAGCAGTAAACAGCCATTTGGGCTATAGCATTTTCAACTCCACTCTGAGGTGCAGATTCCAATTACATTCCAGACTTAAGTTCTCTCAGTTTTCTCCTAAGGAAAGTTCTGAGTCCAGTATTTACAATATTAGAGCACCAGCAGATCAGTGTCTTCAACTCGTCTTTCTGCTGTATCCTCTTCACCAGTTGGGGGAGGGCTTACATTTCCATAGAATTTGCTGATAATTGGCTGAACAATTTCTTCTAGTTCCTTCTTTTTAGTTTCGAAGTCTTCAATGTCAGCTTCTTGGTGGCTTTCCAGCCATTCAATCTTTTCCTCGACAGCTTTTTCCATGGTCTCCTTATCTTCAGAGGAAAGTTTGCCTCCCAACTTTTCTTTATCTCCAATCTGATACTTTAGAGAGTAGGCGTAGTTTTCCAACTCATTCCTAGTATCAATTCACTCCTTGAGTCTTTTGTCTTCCTCAGCAAACTTCTCAACATCATTAACCATCTTTTCAATTTCTTCAGGTGTCAGGCAATTTTGGTCATTGGTAATTGTAATCTTATTTTTGTTCTCTGTAGCTTTGTCTTCAGCTGTCGCCCAAAGAATAGCATTCACATGTATCTCAAAAGTGACTTCAATCTGGGGGACCCCACAGGAGGAATTCCAGTGAGATCAAATGTACCCGGAAGGTGGATGTCTTTTTTCAGGGGTCCTTTACCTTCATAGACCTCGACTGGAACAGTAGGTTGATTATCAGAAGTTGTAGAAAAGATCTGAGACTTCTTGGTGGGTACCACAGTGTTCCTTGGTATCAGTTTGGTCATGACACCTCCCACAGTTTCAATACCAAGTGTCAGGGGACATACATGAAGCAGTACTAGGTCACCTGTATCTTGATCATCAGAGAGTACACCAGCCTGGACAGTGTCACCATATGCAACAGCCTCATCTGTGTTTATGCCACAGATGGATCCTTGCCATTCAAGAACTCTTTAACAAGTTGTTGAATCTTTGGAATTTGAGTAGAGCCACCAACAAGAACAATCTCATCAATATCAGACTTCTTCAAGTCAGAATCCTCCAGTACTTTCTGAACAGGCTTCATGTTTTCTCTTCAAATTTTGCCTGAGTCAGGGTTTCAGAAAAGTCTTCTCCTTCATAGAAGGACTCAATTTTAATTCTTGCTTAATGTTGAGCAGACAGGGCCCACTTGGCCTTTTCTACTTTATGCTGGAGTTTCTGCACAGCTCTGTTTTCTTTCCTAACATCTTTGCCAGTCTTCTTTTTGTACAGCCTGATGAAATGTTCCATAACACGCTGGTCAAAGTCTTCTCCATCCCGATGAGTATCTCTATTGGTGGCCATGACTTCAAAGACATCAAATTGTCAATGGGGAGAAGAGACACATAGAAGGTTCCACCACCCAGATCAAACACCAGGATGTTCTTCTCTCCCTCCCTCTTATCCAGACCATAAGCAATAGCAGCTGCTGTAGGCTCGTTGATGATCCTCATAACATTCAGGCCAGCAATAGTTCCAGCATCTTTGGTTGCTTGGAGTGGCATCATTAAAATAGGCTGGTACAGTAACAACTGCATGGGTAATCTTCTTTCCCAAATAAGCCTCAGCAGTCTCTTTCATTTTAGTGAGAATCATAGCAGAGATTTCTTCTGGAGCAAATGTCTTAGTTTGCCCACCTCCAATATCAACCTGAATGTATGATTTATGTTTATGTTTCTCTTCAAACACTTTGAAAGGCAAGAACTTGATGTCTTGCTGCACAGAAGGGTCATCCCCAGTGCTGCAAATGAGCCACTGGGCATCGAAGACCTTGTTCTCAGGATCTGAGGTGAGCTGATTCTTGACTGTATCTCGGATCAGATGTTCTTCTTCAGGGGTAAAGGCCACATAATACGGCCTGATGCACTTGCCCTGATCATTGGAGATGATCTCCAGTGGCCATTCTTGAACACCCCGATGCAGGAGTAAGTGGTCCCCAGGTCGATGCCGACCACGGTACCCATGTCCTTTTCTTGTCATCCTCCTCAGCCATGCTGCGCAGAGCAGCAGCAGAACCACGGCCACCAGAGAGAGCTTCATCTTGCCCTAGCTATTGGCCCGTTGCTCTCCTCAGCAGACAGCCAGAATTTGCAGGCAATCCAGCAACAGGCTGCAGCTGAGAGCAGTGAGGTTACAGGTCTCTTACACTCGAGATGCCTCAACTCTGTCCGTCTGTGTTGTCTCTGCCAATGTCTCAAACTTTTTAGTATTGATGTGCCTTTCCTTTCTACAATTGTATTAATTACCATATGTAAAATTTGACAAGTAGAATGCTAGTAAACACAGATTCGCAAGCTTTTAGGCCACTATGTAAATATTTAAAAAGTTAAGTGAATTGCCAATGCTTCCATACATGCTATAACAACACAAGTGGTCAAAGATGCACTAGAACATTATGTGGGAAAAAAAATATATTCATACCCAATCAACATTTTTCAGGCACTTGCATTCAGAAGCATTTTATGAATCAGCACCAGGTTTGCTCCAAAATAAAGCTCATTTTCCCCTACTGCCCCTATTTGTTGAGAACAATATTATACATTAAGGATGCATTTACATGAATCATTTTATAGAGAAAATTATATTAAATTTAAAATTATAATACTTATTTTATGCATAACTTCAAAAACACAGAATTTAAAGACAATACCAGTGAGCACTAACATTCTATATGACTAAAACACTATCATTCTATATGACTAGCAAACACAATACAGGCCAAAAGGCAAAATATACACTTTGGCAATCCTATACAAAAGGGGTTCTCTTACAACATTCTTTCATAAAATAAACACAATACAGAAAAACGAAACAAGAAAAAGAAAAACTGAATTTTGACAACCTACACAAACTGTGGCATTTCAAATTCAAGGTCTTGTAACTCTTCCATTTGTTTTAGCCTGAGTCCCTGGCACATTGGATTCATGTCAGGCAGGCCAACCTCCTCACAGTTCTCTTTAGGCTCAGCAGCTGGTTTCAAAGCATAAGCTGATGTGCTGTCTGCCTCTGGAACAGATTTCTCCACATGACTCAGGGGAATAAGTGCTGTGCTAGGAGGCACTGCTGCTGAAGGTGAAGCTGGTCTCTCCTCAGTCTCCCTGACTTTGCTGGTCGGGGTAGGTGGTTTGTAAAATGTTGTCCCGAGATGGGGCTGCAGTATTCTGGGTGCTCTTGCAGGAGCAAGACGGTGAGAATGAGAGGACAGTCTCACTGGTGACTCTCTTGCTGAACTGGCTGGTGTGTTGGGCTGTGTGGCACCGTTGGAATGGTCACCACTAACCTTGATGCTCATTGTCACTTTTTCCTGGAGTACACTTGGCACAATCATTGCACTCCTGCCAGTTAAGTTCTTTGGTTCACATTGTTGTTCCTGAGTTTTTTGTGGAATCTGAAGATCAAAACCATTAATTTGGGAGCCAACAGTAGTAGAGGTATCTTTTCTATTAAGTCCTTCAAAGGTAAGATTCTGGCAAAACTTGTCTGAATTGACATTTCCCACATTTCTGCTGTTTTTCTCATTAGGAGAGCTTGCAAGATGGAACCTATCTACAGGCAAACAGCAACATCTGATCTTGGGGCTTGGTATAGGCCTCTGTATATCATTTGTTGTCACATCAGATTTCAGACTAAGTGGTTTTGTGGTTTTACACATATTGTCCATCTTTTGTGATGATGATTCAAGTTCTTTGTGATCTGAAAAAGAAGAGATTTTTTTTTAACTTCATGAAGCTTGGTTAATAAGGAAGTGTGGTTATTTATGAATGGGCATTCTCTCAAACAACAGAGTCTTACATATTTTTTCCAACATTATTTTCTCAGTCATCTATGCAGAGGAATTAAAAATCCATACAATATTAAAGGCACATTTTTAATTAAAGCATTACTTTTTCAAATTCACCTTAATAGAACAAATAGTCACAAAGCACATAAAATTAAAAAAAAAAACACTTCCTGTAATAACTTGTTTTAATATACTACCCATGAATGAATATTTTCTGTGTTAAGATTTTCCTGATTTCAACAGGCACACAATGGTAACCCTAGAACAGTAACACTACTCTGTACACCAACAAACGCCATGTCCTGAATACCAAGGACTTTGCCTGTCACTTAATCTGCTTTCCAGCTACATTCTGTCCATACTGAGGGCAACACACCACAGAGGGCTTGGATGCCCTCCCAGCTGATCCACTAATACATGGCAATATCCTCTGGACAAAGGAAGGTTGAAGAGCTGTCAAAATTGCCATTGTGCTACTGGTACTGGAGACTCCAGATTTACCTCCTTCTCTTTCTCCTCTAGTCTGGTCCCAAGGTCCATTTTCTCACCTATAACTCTAGCATCTCCCACTCTGTCTTTGCTGCATGTACCCCAGAAGCTCCTGTTGCTAGAAAGGTGCAGCCATCTGGCCATGATCCTCGTCTCCCTGCAGAGAAACATCAGACAACTGTGTGCCTTGCCACTGGTCTGATGGCTTTCCAACAGCCTTGTTCATAGCTCACAGTCCTCATCCCTGCCACCTACTCCTTCTCTCATATCCTTGGGCAGTGGTTTGCAGACAGGTGCACAGCAGCATCACTTGATGATGATCGCAGGTCATCATCTCACCTGACATCCTTCTTCACCTGAGGCTTCTGGCCTCTCTTTCCTGCTTCCCAGGCAGTGCTCATGTGATTTGCTGTCCTGGACCTTTCTCCACATTGATAGAAGGGAGCTGAGCCATTGTGGTTGGATGGCAACCACCAGAACATATTTACAGTCCTGCAGAACTTCTAGCACCACTTCTAGCTGCCTGGGTGATGTCGCAGCTCCTGCTCAAGTACTGCCCTGGGCAAGCCTAGTGCACTAGCCCTACCTGCCTTCTTCTGTCAAGACAAACTCCTATGTGGAGATATGTTGGCATGTGGTGTTAATGATCTTCTAAAGAAAAGGCTCAGAATTACCTGGTATGTAATAAAAATTTCAAATATTTTAAAATTATTTATTGTTATTAGTATACCTATCTGGGAATCAAATTTCATTGGACAGTGAAACAAGGTTCCATTTAGGAATGAGACAGGATGAGGTTCAAATCCTGAATCAACAATAATTTAGGGACATGACCCTTGGCATTATTTACCTTCTTCAGACTGTTAGCTATGGCTTAAATGAGGCTAAGATTCATAGCACAGAAGTGCTAATAAGATCAAATCAGATAAATGGAATCAGTGAGTCCAGTGCTTTTCTTTGCAGAGAGGTAATGGACTGTCTTTGTTTTCAGACTTTTTCAGGCTACGCTCATTGATATTTCATTAATTTAATATATCAAATTTAACATTTATGACTATGTATTGAAAAATTCAGATTCAGCTCTACTAAAGCAGTAAGGAATGAAAGGTTTTCAACCCCCTTACCAGAAAACATTCACTGAAATAAAACGATCAAAAAAGAGTGAACAAAAAGACTGGAGCCAAGAAAATGGAAGACATGTGTGCTTAATGTGCTAAAGTTAGGCCACAGGTAAAGGGACATCAAAAAACTTTAGGAGTCTATTTTTTTTGAGTTTCAGGAGTCCAGCTTTTTTCTGTTTTGACTTTAAATGATGAAAAAGAAGTAAAGGTGAAAACAAATCTCAGAAAGTGAACAAAAATAATTTATGAATTTCAAGATATCTTTTTACAAGGAAGAAAAAAACCCCATGATAGTCATTTAAATGACATTCACTAAACTTTCTCAATGGCTAGAAAAGTTAAATAATAAAACTTTGAAGTTTGAACTTACCTCAAATAAACTAACCTTTTTTTTTAAAGGATGAGTATTGTAGATGGACACAATATTTTTATCTTCATTTATTTGTTTTATATGGTACTGAGGATCCAACTCATGGCCTCACACATGCCGAGGCAAGAGTTTTACCACTGAGCTACAAGCCCAGCCCTCACCTTGGGTTTTAATCATGACTTCTTGGCAAGGTTTGAAATATGCAAAGATATATGTTACATGACCACTCACCAATGAGAAATGCATCCCTTTTTTCCAATGCATTTTGCTTGCATTCTGACTCCTCAAATGATGTAGCCAATGCATAATTTTCAATTTCAATATCTGCAGTGTGAATATCCTATTGACACAAGAAAAGTTTTAAACTAAAAGCAAAACACACCTCAAACAGTTCAAAGATTATTAACTTGTTAACATAAACATCACAAATTTAATCCAATTCTGAAATGGTCAAAACTCACTTGCTTTGTAGAAAAATATTGTGACATTGTGGAATGTTCTGTTGATATTACAAGTTTGGAAGGAGGGCTTATATCCACCCGAGGTGCAACAACGTCAATATTAGATGAAACATTTTGTGGCTCTAGGGACCCATCGAAGATCATCTGTGCATTGGTAATAAGGAACTCCACCAACAGGGCCTGATTGGCATAGGCAACAAGAGAGGAGGAGATGGTACAAGGAGTGGTTGTAGGCCTGGGCCTCATGAGACAGGGTCCAAATACCACCCCCAAGTTTTTTGAGTTCATCAGGTTCTCTTCAGAATGGTCTACAACCCTGAAAAGAAGAACACATAAAGTGTATGAGATTTGCATAATAGACGTCCTTAATGGTAGTTTACTATGACTTGAGAAGGTTGGAGAAAACTCGGGCTATAGAAGACTACAAAACATTTGTCAAGGGTCAAGTTAGGTAGGTCTAGGGAAAGAATCCTTTGTTTCATTATGATACTTACCACACACCAAACTGAGTTTCAGAGTACTATATTAGGAAAAAATGCATGTAAGTAGAAGGAACTACTGAACTCAGTAGCAGAAGGAAGAAAAACACCTCTAAAAATTGCTCCATCATTGTATGTCGGATATACTCCCCATTTCTTATACTGGAAACTGGCACTGTCAATTTCTCTCTCACTTCCCAGTTAGTTTTCTTTTTTAAAAAAATAATTTTTACCTAGACATGGACACAATACCTTTATTTTATTTATTTATTTATTCTTATGCAGTGCAGAGTATCAAACCCAGTGTCTCACATGTGCTAGGCAAGTGTTCTATCACTAGACACACTCCCAGCTGCCCACAGCTAGTTTTCTAGCCTAGATGATTCTCTCTCCTGAACATCTCTCTGTTCTCTTGCCACTATCAATGTTCTGGTTTTACTTCAAACACTCTCAGCTTGTTATTTCTATGACTATCCAAAGAAATCTCTCTCTGCCTGGTTTAGCTATCAGGATGATACTAGATTCATCTATGGGTGAAAAAGCTGTGAGATATATATATAGTGAATGGGGTAGTTTTGCTATTTGTCTTTCAGAGGATTCATCACTGATGTATAGAAATGCATTTGATTTATGGGTATTAATTTTATATCCTGCTACTTTGCCAAATTCATTTATTATTCTAGAAGTTTTCAGGTGGAGTTTTTTTGATCCTCCAAGTATAAAATTATGTCGTTGGCAAAGAATGCTAATTTAAGTTCTTCTTTTCCTATTTGTATTCCCTTGAATTTCTTTCATCTAATTGCTCTGGCTAGAGTGGCAAGCATTATGTTGAACAATTTTTAGATGGAATGCTTCCAATTTTTCTTCATTTAGAATGATGTTAGCCTTAGGTTTAGCATAGAGAGCTTTCACTATGTTGAGGTATATTGCTACTACCCCTACTTTTTCTAATATTTTGAACATGAAAAGGTACTGCATTTTGTCAAATGCTTTCTCTGCATCAATTGGTATAATCATAGGTTTCTTCTCTTTAAGTTTATTGATGTGATGAATTACATTTATTGATTTCTGTATGTTGAACCAACCTTGAAACCCTGGAATACACAACTTGATCATGGTGCATTGTTTTTTTTTATATGTTTTTGTATGTGATTTGCCAGAATTTTATTGAGAATTTTTGCATCTATGTTCATCAGGTAGATATGGATCTGAAATTTTCTTTCCTTGATGTGTCTCTGGCTGGTTTCAGTATCAGGGTGACACTAGCTTCACAGAATGAGTTTGGAAGGGTTTCCTCCTTTTCTATTTCATGGAATAATTTGAAGCCCTTCAAGATATGAATAGTTAAAAAAACTGTGGTATATATACACAATGGACTATTACTCAGAATCACAAGAGAATAAAATAATGGCATTTATAGGTAAAAGGATGGAGTTGGTGGATATCATGAAGTAAGCCAATCCCCCAAAATCAAAGGACAAAATTCTCTCTGATAAATAAATGTTGATACATAATTGGGTCTCTGGGGATGGAGGAACATTGATTGGGCTCAGGAGAGGGAAGGAAGAGGAGGGGTACGGGGTAGGAAAGATGGTGGAATGAGACAAACATCATTACCCTAAGTACATGTATGATGGCACACGTGGTATGACTCTACATCATGTACAGAGAAAAGAAAATTTGTGCTCCATTTGTGTACAATGGATTGAAAAGCATTCTGCTGTCATGTATAACTGATTTGAACTACTAAAATTTTTTTAATTTTTTATTTTATTTATTTCTTTGTATGTGGGGCTGAGGTTCAAACCCAGGGCCTTGCACATGCTCTACTGCTGAGCCACAATTCCAGCCACAAAAAATAAATTAAAAAAAATTTAAAAAGGAGATCTTTATTGTTGTCAGAAAGGTCTAGCAGGCAAATCTGAATATGTGAAATTCCTGATTCCAAGTTCTTTAGTGGGTATAGAAACAACATGGTCAACTAATCTGCCAGGTAGGTAAAATTTTTTATCAAGTCTCTAGGAAGGGTAGCACAGTTCCTGCTACTACTTGCTATATTGTAGCCTAATGAAATCAAATTTTCTAAATGCAAAATGCTTTCTTGTGTCTCCATGTCTGTTTCTCTCTGCCTCGTATGCTCTTCTGCACGTTCAGTTCTTAAAATCAGACACAAGGCCTTTTGCCTTTTCTGCTCTATTCCTACTCCCAAAACTTCCTCTGCATGCCTACAAGCTGTGCACAGCTACTAGAAAAAGGGTGATGGTGAACTGTGGTTATATACAGATCTGTACCCCAATAGGATAAGCCCACAAATAACAGAAACCCTATACTTCCATCCTAGTTTCCCCAGCCAGAGCCTCGCACACAGGAAGCATCTGAGGGAACCATGTTTGCTGCATGAACATGTATTCAATGTCTCCCTCTCCCAACACATAATAAAAACATCCTAAAATCATTTTGAAAATCATAACACAACAATATAATGTACTGAATACTATTGCCCTGTTCAATTAAAAATGGCTAAGATGGTATAAAAATTCTTACCTCCTAAGATGGATGATAAGGTAATGTAGAGTGTTGAAATTGGACGGTGGCAATTTTCTTAGAAGGTCCTTGGTTTTAAGAATAATTTGGTTGATTTCCGTACACATATTTGGAGATGTGTTGTCTTCAGAGTTGTCCCTTTTGGTGTCCTGTTCTTGGTTAATATGTTGGATGACATTTGCAAGCTCCATAAATTCCTGGTACCATTGGAATAAAACCAATGGTTCTGGTAGCTAAAGAAACAAATTATATTAAAAATACCTCTGGGATGAGGTTGTGGCTCAGAGGTAGAGTGCTTGCCTAGCACATGCGGGAACCTGGGTTTGATCCTCAGCACCACATAAAAATTAATAAACAAAATAAAGGTATTGCATCTCGCTACAACCAAAAAATAAATATTTTGAAAAAATCTTCTGCCTGTTTTCTTTTTTAAAGTCAACTATAAGTGAGAATTGCTCAAATAATTTAGCATGTCCCTTTAGGTTAACAAAATTTTCTAAAGTCAATCTGTATTTATTGATATCTCTTTCAGTACTGGAGATTGAACCTAGGACCTCAAGCATGGTATGCAAGCACTCTAGTACTCAGCTTCATCCCTGCCCATAAAATAAAATATCTATGTTTGGTAGAGAAGTGACTTAGAAAGCAAATCAAAATCTTGACTATAAATTATATTTATGTTAATAACAAATTAATAGATAATGAGTGAAATTCTAAACTTTAAATGAAGTTTAAGCTTTAAGCTTCATTATGGGATTTTAAAACTCTTCATCTCTATCCTAAACACATTATATTCACATCTGTCCCCCAAATAGCATAATCTTCAGCTGTTTTACTGGAACAAACATAGAATAGTGAACAAAATCTATAAAATGAATCAGAAACCCATGGATTTTATGAGTAAGGGGTAAAAATATCAAAGTGCTAAAGGGCACAGATTTTACTTGGGCAAGAATGAAGATCAGCACAAGATAATATGACCTACAAAAACATACTGTCAACATCTCATGAAACTTTAAAACAGGCTGATTTGCCATGAATAGATCGAAAGAAGTAGTTCTTACAACAAATATCCACTGCCATAATGAATTTCAATGTTTCTACTGATCTACAATAGAAAATTCAGTGAACAGTTAGCTACCTGATGTCCTATAATATCTGTGGGAAGTTAAGGTGTTGCCTTGTGATCAGTTTCTATCTTCACCACTCTGGGATCTGAGGCAAGTCACATCACCTCTTGGAGCTTTAGGTCAATGAGTCAGATAAAGGCTACTCTCTAACACTATTGCAAGAATTGAGCACACTTTCCCAAATGAAAGTCTTAGACATACAAAATTCCTCAACAGAATGCAAGTTGATTGTATTGGACCCAATTCATCTCCTCTCCCTGACTGACTAAACAAGGTTAAGGATGACACATTATGAGACTTCCAGTCATTCAAAGGTATCAACCTCCATTTCTCAGTTGAGGGGTCTGTAGAATGTGATTAAAGGGTTATCAATGCTTTCCTGGGCTAACATTGTAGATCCAGCAATTTATACTTAATTTCTTTCCCTCCTGCAATTCCACTAAAATACAGTAGGCTCATAAGGACTAGGAAAATAGAGAAAACAAAAAGCAACAATTCACAAGTAGAAGAGCAGATGAATAAGTCCTGATGCAGCATTTCCAAGAGAACTGACCCTTTGTCACTCAACATGATTTTCAGAATCCTAAAGGGATGTGGACAATCACTACCAGATCCTCTGATCTTGGCTTAGGTTGCAGGTGGGCCAGCTGAGAAAGCTTAGCTCTCTATGGACTCCTGTCTCCACTCCATGTACTAGGGCAATCTCCTTTCTAAAACTCTGGAAAATTTTTCTCTGGGCAATGGGATACAGAGGCTCTCTGAATCGAGGCAATGCCAAACATAAGGAACAGAGAAGTAACTGTCTTCAAATGGGGATATGTTGGCTATATGCACACTGAAAGCACAGATCCTACAGTCTTAGTAACCCTGGCTCCCACAGAATTGGTACTGTATCTCTAGGCAAGGAAAAAACCCTTTCCTGGGGGACTGGGGTTGTGGCTCAGTGGTAGTGCACTCATCTGGCATGTGTGAGGCGCTAGGTTTGATCCTCAGCACCACATAAAAATAAATAAATTAATTAAAAGTATTGTGTCCATCAAAATTAACAAAAATGCCATCCCAGGAGGACCACACCAGTGCCAGAACAGGGAACTAGAGACATGTAGTTAGGCATATACCAAACAGTCCACCTAGACCACTTTATACTAAAGTTCAAAGTTTTTAAAAAGCCTTGATGTGTGTTCAAGTGCTTCCAAAGTGATTTCAAGCCCAAACTCATGTAACTAGACACCATGAAAGACAAAAATCAAAATGGGTAGATAAAGAACAAATTGAAGGTGTAAAATGATGCTGTCAATATGCTGGCAACTAGTCAGATATGGTGAAAGAGCACTGGAAATGCAACTGATCTAAATTGAGATGTGCTCTAAATGAAAAATAGATACCATATTTCAAAGAAGAAGAGCTGCAATACAAATAAATAAATAAGCAAAATACCTCATAATTTGAAAAACTAGATATTCAAAATGTTAAATGATATATTAAAATTCGCTTCACTATATTTTTAATTTTTATGTTGCTATAGAAAATTTAATGTTATATATGAGGGTCACATTGTATTTCTACAAAGGTTAGAGGCCAAATAGAGAAAAGAACCCTTAATGAGAAAAATCTATGAATATCCACAATAAAAGAGAATCATATAATCATTTAAAAATGTTATCAAAAGAATAGAAAATCAGACTTCTTGAATATTAAAACATGATCTCACAAATGGAGTAATTTACTTATTCAAGAAGAAAAAGACAAGGAAATGTCTTAGAAAGTTTTTGAAGAAAAAAAGAACAATAAAGAAAAGGTAAGGGAACTGGAGAACAAGTATGCTTGCCAAGCAAGTGCAAGACCCTGAATTGTTAATCCCCATGAGTACAAATAACAAATTTATAAATATTTATATGTGTGTTTGTGTATGTGTACACACACACATCTCCAAACAAGAGCTTCAAGTACAAGGGTGGGAGAATGGCAATAAAAATCAAGAAAAGTTCCAAGAACTAAAGTGCTCACAACTGACGGAGCTCATGGAGTGGCCAGAATACTGGATGGAAATATATCCACATCAAAGTACATCATTATAAAATCTTAGAATAATGAGGGGGGTGATGACATAGTCTATACCAATGAAAAATATGAAACATAAAATATTTTTGCTCTTTGCATTTGATGGTAGGTTTAGAATAAAACTTTAACCTGCTGAAGGTAACATTTTAACACTTCACAGATATCGTGTGAAGAAAATTCGGACAGATCTACTAAATGCCTTCCGTTTTCCAGAGCTTGACACAGTATTGCGATTTTTGCCTTGTTGCCACTCACTCGATAAATTCCCTTGAAGAGAAAAGAAAAACAGAATGCAATATTTTACTTTAGTACAAAGGGCTAAATGCAGACATCTAGACAGAGTTGATGTATCTACTTCAATTTTATTACTATTTAAAAAGTACAAATTGAAGTAAAATAAATTAACATTTTCCAAATAAATGTGAATAAATTTAGTTATTACAAATGGAGAGTGCTGATTTTCTTAAAGTCTCTTTTTCATTAAGACAAATCAAAAAGGCTTTTATGTTTTTAGAGTTTTAAGAGTAAACAACATACTTGTAAACACAAGGCAGTCTTTTCAATTTCTAAAGTACACATTTTGATTATGAAAGGAATGCCATCTGGCTCCTTTTTGGCAACACAGGACAATTCTGCTCCAAATAAGTGCATTTTCCCCGGAAGCTTCCGATGTCCGCAAATGATGGTTAAGTTTGCCATGCATCTTTTATGGCAGACAAGAAGACACTATAAGAAAATGATATTTGAAAACTGATTGACTCACCTTAAAATTATTCACAACTAAGCAAAATACAGGCCGACTAATAACGACAAAAATATGTTAAAAAGTACTATTTGTGGTTTGTGAATTACATTTAACAGGAAAACAAAGAAGAAAACTATAGAAATAAACTGTGGGACTTTATCAAACATGTACTGGCAAGCCAGGTGTGATGGCATATGCCCATGATTCCAACTACTTGAGGGGTTGAAACAGGAATTTCACAAGTTGAAGGCCAGACCAATCTAGCAAGAAGCCATTTCAAAACACAATTTTAAGAAAGGGTAGATGGGCTGGGGATGTGGCTCAAGCGGTAATACTCTTGCCTGGTGTGCGCGGGGCGCTGGGTTCGATCCTCAGCACTACATAAAAATAAAATTTAAAAGAAGATATTGTGTCTACCAAAAACTGAAAAATAAATATTAAAAAAACTCTCTCTCTCCTCTCTCTCTCTCTCCCTCTCTCTCTCCCCCTCTCCTTCTCTCTTTCTCTTCTCTCTCTCTCTAAAAATATGGCATGTGCAAGACCCTGAATTTAGTTCCCAGGAGTACAAACAACAAATTTATATATATTTAAATGTGTGTTTGTGTGTGGACACACACATCTCTAAATAAGTAAAATCATAACAAAAAAGTATATGGCAAAAGAAAAAATTGTGATTCCCAAAAGATCTTACCTCTTCGCATTTAAGACCTCTAAATATGACAATGCGTTCACAGTATCGACATCTTGCTGGAAATCTCCATTTTCTGAACTTATGGGTGGCAGCTGCTTTTGCCATTAATGATTGCTGAAATGTTCCAAAGGAGCTCGGTCCTTACAACAGAAATGTTAGTATGTAAGAAGGGTAAAATGACAAAAACATATACCACATGATATTGTACTTGGAATAATTTTTAGACTTTGAGATTACTTATATATTACAAAAGCTATTATTTTGCATTTCTAACATAAAAAGCATCTCATTTATTGATCTCTTATAAAACACATTTTTATGTACTTATGACAGAGGAATGCATTACAATTCATATTACACATATAGAGCACAATAGTTCACATCTCTAGTCATATACAAAGTATATTCATACCAATTAGTGTCTTCATACATGTATTTGGCATAATGATGACCTTCTCATTCCACCATCATTTCTAACCCCATGTTCTCTCCCTTCCCCTCCCACCCCTCTACTCCAGAGTCCTCCCTTGTTCCCCCTCCCTACCCCACTATGAATCCGCCTCCTTATATCAGAGAGAACATTTGGCATTTGTTTCTTTGGGCTTGCCTAGCTTCACTGAGCATTATCTTCTCCAACACCATCCATTTATCTGAAAATGCCATGATTTTATTCTCTTTTATTGCTGAATATATAGGATTTTGGAAGAACCCTGCATGTTTTTATGCAGAAATTAACAAGTTGATTCTAAAGTTTATACGAAAATGTTAAAGATATAGGAGAGCTCTAACTGTGGGCTTTGGGACCAGAGCCTGGAGTCTCACCTGAACACAGAGTTCTGCTTGGTGTTCACAGCTCTGGTGGATTCTGCGAAAATCCGCTGGATGGAGTCCTGTCACATGCACTGAGATGTTGTGTTTCCTCAAGGCAAGACCTGGAGGAGGAGAAGCCACCTGATAGCTTTCTCTGATTCAGGCACAGAGAGGCTAGAAACAGGATCTCCTCTACTCTGCCACCTTGGATCCCAGTCAACCGATTTCTGACAGAGATGCCAAAGTACTTCCGTGGTCTTTCAATAAACGGTGCTGAAATAACAGATATCCATAATGTGAGGGATGAACCTCATACCTTATTTCAGTCAACCCTAAAATGAACAGGAACCACACACCTAAACATACAACCTAACACTATCCATCCTTGAATTCAAGGTTATAAAGGGCAGCTGCCTATTTTTTATAAATAAAGAATGTTTTAGGAACACAGCCATGTTGATGTATTGTGTATAATTGCTTTTAAGGATTATTAAGTATAATGGTAGTAGAGATAAAAGACTGTACAGGTGTTGATAATTTTTGAAACTGAGGTTGTATACACATAATTCAAATACTCTTGGGCCTACTTTCATGACTGTTTGAAATTTCCCATAATAAAAACTTGTTTTTCTTTTTTTAGTCTACCTTCAGATCTACTCTGGGCTATCTCAAGATCATCCCCGTAAGCTCCATCACTCTCCTTCCCATTTCTCTCCAGCAAGGCTCAACCAATCCTAGAGTCCCCTGAATGTCCTGTGGAAGCCAGCCATTCATTCTAACATGCTAAGCACAGATGTGACATCATGGTGGTACTGAATGAATATTAGAGAAATATATTGTAAGTAAAATTATGGAAGGTTCTGTCTACATACACCCTGAAGTTGAAACTGAACTTACCCTTCCCTAACACTTCTATAAACATGTTAATTAGTTCCTACTTCTTCCTTTCAAAGGAAGACTATGGGACTAGACTGTAGTTCAGTGGTGGAGTGCTTGCCTAGCATGCCTGAAGCCCTGGTTCAATATGTAACACCACAACAAATAAAATAAAAAGGAAGACTGTGACATTTGAAAACTTTCTCAGCAATACATCCTGAAACTTTCTTCAAGAAAAATAAAACTCTTATCAAGGGAGGCATTATTGCTGAATATCTGCTCTATGAGCAAGGTGGCTCATTTCCTTATCACGTAATAATAAAGACAATTAATAAAACACATACCACTTTCCACAGAAAAGACCAGAATGTGCTCCCAACCTTTATCAATCCCCTGGATTCTTTACACACATGAATTATCTTTGTGTGTGTGGCTCATCACCATGATGAAAGTGAGTGGGAAATTAAAAAGAAACAGCAAACCAACTACTCTTCAGAGCTATTGTCTGTGACTTGTTGTCTCAAATCAAGTGGTTCTGGCTTGATTTGAGACACCTGCACATTCTGGCCACCTACAGAGCTTTCTTTCAGATTCCTCAATGGCTCAGAGCACATGGCTGCACTGTCAAAGCAGTGAGATCCTGGTAGACATTAGAGATAACCAGCAATTCTGTGCAGAAAGCCTCCCCACTTCTGTGCTTATTAAAGTTACCTTTCACTTTCAAGCTCACACAAAAATATCACTTCATTCCCTCCATTGAAAATAATCATTCCTTTGGCTCTAGTATTTGTTATTGTATTCTGCCACTCATTAAATGGAAAGGTTCTACAGGGAGTCTGTCTAGCATAAAGTGACACCCTGCTAAATTTTCAGAGTGAATGGTGAATAAATTATGATGGACAAGCATCAGAATTCTTCCAGAATCCCTTCTGGGAATCATCTTTGTTCAATGGTAGTACTAACCCCCTGGGACCAAGAGCAGTTGTAAAGGCCCACATTCCTAGGTCAAGGACTTTTGCAGGTGGGAGGTGAAGGGGATGATAATTGAGAAGTTGTTCTATTTTCGGGAGGTGGAGTGGGCTGGTGTTACCCTACGTTCACTGAATAGTGATTCCTCAACTCAGCTAAACTTCAATATCCTGCCAACTTTTGGGCTGAAACTTTTCTACCTGGGCCCATCGGGCTTTCTTCAAATTCAGTCTGAAAGGTTTTATCAAAATCATGAGACCAGAGCTATAGGTATTGTCAACCTAATGAGGCTTAAGTGTCACTGTTCCTCACTTGCACAGTTCTAACAATAAGTTGGCATTTCTGGCAAACTGCTTAAAGAACTCACTGCAGGGAAAAGGATCTAAATCTCAAAGACACACATGTATAATGTGCTGTGATTTATTTACTCATCCTAAATACTCACCTTCACATCTAATTTTGAATTATTTTTCATGAAGACGGAGACCCCTACACCCAAACTCAATAAGGAGGTGAAGTGAACCCAAAGAAGAAAAGAACAAAACTGATATAGAACAAAAGCTGCCTGCTGTTTAGAAATGGTCTTGGAATTTTCACAAAACACCTAACACTCCTCCCTTCCCCCAAAAGATCCAAAGAACTCAGTGGATGTCAAAGATCCAAATGACTCAGTGTGGAACCCTCTCCTTGGTCTCTAAGGCAGGGACAGTAGTGAAAAAGTGAAATAAACCAGCACCTGTCTGACTCAAAGAAAAGGACAGTCCTGGTCCACTTGGTTTCCACAGAAGGGGGGCGACCTTTGGAACACCAGATTTTTATCACCCACAGGGTCTTGGGGTATCCTGGCCACATACTCACAGGGACATACTCTCCTTGTAGCAGTTGGGATCTCCCAGCTTATCAATTCCAATTTACACCCTAACTTTGTGTGCTAAGGTCATGGTTGAAAAATGGTGAATGGAAACAGAAGGGACAGTAATAAGGAAAGGACAGAGAAGAGGTAGGATAGAGAGGCAACAGAGGGGGCACTCAGAAATAAAGGCAAGGAGAGTGTCCCTGCACCTTTAGACCCCTCTCCCCTCCCCAAAGTAGTCATCAACCAAGGCCTAGATGAGGTGAAGTGGGTAAAGAAAAAGTAAAAAGGGAACAGCACTTGTTAGTTTCTTTACCTAGGTACTCATCAGAATGAAATTTCAGGAAATGTCACAACACTTACAAAAAGATCCCAGTGGGAAAGACGATTGTGAAGACCCGAAAACCAAGAAGGAAAAGTCAAGTTAACCCGTGAGTATCCTGAGTATCACGAGTATCGCTCTGGTCCGCAGCTGCCTCAGTGAAGTCCTCCTGCTCCAACTGCTCACTGATCACCAAGGACCACAGTGTTCCGGTTCCCATAGTGCCCGCTCCTGACGTCTACCGCTCCTGGGCGCCCATCCCAAGGTTCCATCCTTCTGGAAGACCCCGCCCCGCCCGCAGCCGCCTCCCCTCTGGGACCACCGCATGACCCTGTGGCCGCCCTGACCCTGGATGGCAACTGGTCAGCAGCCATCTCTGCAGTCCCCAGCCCAATGCAGCCCCAGAGCGACCACCGCCATCCCACACTCATCCCCGGGCTTCCTCCAGTCTCCAGGACTCAATCTCCCGCCAAATGCATGGCAAGAGAGGGCCAGAGCTCCCTGCCTCCATCCCCACGCATGGCCCTTGGATGCCCTATCAAGCCACCTCCAAGACTACCCTGTCCACATAAGCCCCTCCCCGCCATGCACTGCCAAGTCCCCCAGAGACCAGCCACTGGCCAGAGCTGGGGGGGGGGGGGGGGCGGAACCAGGGCCAGCTTCATTTTATATAAAAAACTTCATTTTATATAAAAGCATATAACATAAAACTTCATTTTATATAAAAGCATATATTGTAATATAAATATTATGTGTATTTTGTCATAACAATTATCAATGGTATATTTGCATATATATTATTATATATTCCTATATATACATTCATCACCAAGTTTAATAAGTGTATTCATGACTCACATTAAAACTTTCCCAAGTTCAAAACATATATATATATATATATATATATATATACACATATATATGTATTTATATGTGTGTGTGTGTATATACATGTATTCTCATACATACTTTCACATGTACCTTTTCAGCCTTGTATTTGAATTTCTTATTTTGATTAATAGGCTATCAGTTGAACTGAAATAGCTTTGAACAACCAAAACATAAAAATTAGGAAGAATTGCAGCAAGCAAAAGCAAACAAACAAAAAACTAGATCAAACAAAAAATCCCAAACATTCTATGTTCTTACATAAAATTCAATGTTGTAATTATGTTAGTTCTTATTAAATGTACTTAGTGAAAAAGACTAATAGTTTTTGGATTTGAAAAATACATAAGAATAAAAGTTGGGAATATATAAGAAAATTCTGAAAAATGAAGAGTAGGGAATTGGTTAGAAAATAAGGTGATAAGATAAAAACTAATAAATATTAAAACAAAAACTACAGTAGTTAAGTGAATGTGTAGGCAGATAACTTCAACAATAATCCCTAAATGTAGGTCCTACTATTAAAAAAAATCAATGACTGAAAAAAGGCATTACCATAAACATTCAACTTGAATTTAGAGTGCAACAATGTTTAAAAAATCTAAGTGATTTTTACCTCATATCAGATATAACTGTTAAAAAACCCATAAGTCCAAAGGAAAATAGAAGGAATGTTTATTAAATTGTGTGTCTGATTAAAATTTGAAGGGAGAGAAGAGATAAGTAAAAATTAAAGATTTGATTAAAGAAAACTTAAAAGCCTTTGTGAGTTAAACAAAAAATTCTCCTAGCCAAAATAACAAAACCAAATATATTAGGAAAACAAATATCAGGAAAAAAGTTGGAGCTGGTGGGGATGTGACTTAAGCGGTAGTGCACTCGCCTAGCATGCATGTGGCCCGAGTTCCATCCTCAGCACCACATACAAACAAAGATGTTGTGTCCGCCGAAAACTAAAAAATAAATATTGAAATTCTCTTTCTCTCTCTCTAAAAACAAAACAAAACAAAACAAAACAAAAAAAAAAGTTGCAGCCAAAATGACAAGATTTCAATACTGCTTTATAATTTTATAATTCAAGACCCATACAAATAGAAAAAACAAAAACAACAAACCACTAAGCAAATTCCTTGAGTTCATTATATCAACACATTGAGGATTTAAATAAGTAAAGTTAGCAAGTTTGATAAGTTAACCTAAAACCATTTGATAGTTACAGGTTTAGATTTTTAGGTTAAGACCTTTTATCTGAAGATAAAGGTATATATCTGCATTAAAAAAATGAAGCAATACTACTTAAGGCAAAAGTTAAATATATCAATTTAGGTTATACATATACACACATATATATTATTCAGTAAAATAATATAAAAGTGACAAAATCTTTATTGGTTACTTCAGTAGAAACTATTTATGTATGTCTATTTGACATGTTGTATTTGCATTTAATAAGTTGAAAGGAAAATAAAAAGTTCATGGTATTGAAGACATACAAGAGGAGTGCATAGTTGCTAATAGATCTATTTATACATCAAGAGTTTAATTTGCTCCAAATTTTGACATGACTAATTAAATTATCAAATGTCTTAAAATTCTTCTTTCTCTGTCCCCACACATCCTATCAAAAAGGTAAGCACCCAAATAAGTAAGTACTTAATAGATGTCAAGTTAATTGGAAAATGATGTAATAAAATCAAAACACAGTCCTTTAGAAAACATTTTATTTTCTTGGCACACAGAGATATAAATGACATTTGCCCACGAGATACAGCAGCATAAGACTGATATCAGAATCGATTACAATTCATATTACAATACTGATACATATGATAAGTTTCATGTTTCCTAAATTACCTTTGAAAAGTTACTAAAATATCACAGCACACTGGTAAAAGTGGCAAGTTTCATTCTCATTTTGAAGGGTTCAGATTGATTTGGATTAATGAAAAACCAAGACACAACCATTGTCAAAATGTAATATAATAACAGCGTATCCAGTGTTGCACAGGAATGAAGCATTCTACATAAATGTTCTTCAGTCAAATGGCATTTATCCTTCTAAAGTCTAAAAGTGTTACTTTAACTACCATGGATGGAATAATGCAGAACATGCCTTCTTCATCTTCTTTGTCTTTTTCCCAATGTGTGTCTGTGTGTGGGGGAGAGAGATGCAGGGGATCTAACCAAGGAGCCTTGCAAATTCTAAGCAAGCACTCTACTAGTGAGCTACATCCCTAGCTCACAACATGCCTTTTTAAACTTTAAAGCAGACCATGCATAATATGATAATATTCTTTCATTAATACTCCTAATTAAGAATGCAATATCCAAAAGATTTACCAAGATGGGTATTTCCCCTACAGTAGATAAACTAGCATATCTATTTTTTAAAACATCAACTTGTTATTTATTTTTTTATTTAGTCACATTTAACGGTCAGCTGTCAGTTCTTGCTTTAGTTACATATGCAGGTTTTCTGTTACCTTTCTTATTTCCTGTATTGTTAGGGTAGAGCAGCATAGCTACATAAACCTTGGATGAACTAATAGTTCCCTCAAGGAAGGTCAGTCTCCCCCGCTCCCAGTACTGGGGATTGAACCCAGTGGTGCTCTATCACTAAGCTACATCTCTAGTCCTTTTCATTTTTTATTTTGAGACAGGGTCTCACTAAGTTGTCTAGGCTGGACTTGAACTTGTGATCCTCCTGCCTCAGACTCCTGAGTTGCTGGGATAACAGGTATGGGTTTCTAGGCCTGGCTAAGGTCATTCCATTTACCTCCAACGTTTAGAGGAGGTTATATATTGAGTAAGGGAGGGATTAAAGAAAAAAGGAAAATCTGGAAATTCTTGTTTATAAATAGTGGTCAGATTACTATCACAAGCTTCCTTGAATTTGTAGGACTTAATCTGCTCTAGGTTAGGTACCAGAAAACTAAGCTAGTGAAAGCAATTTCTAAAGCAGGGTCAGCTTTGCAAAAGGGTGGGTAGGTAATCCTGCAGTAAACTGTATGAGCCTTTCAACATGGACATTTGACATTTGATGCATTTATAGATTTTGGCACTAGAAGTTGTGCCTTGAACGCCTATCTTTATTTTCATTTCTTAGGTTGTTAGGTATATGACCTCTTGAGAAAAGTTCTACTGTATCATTATTTTATATATAAACATACATATCCCTGAATAACATTAAATAGTAATGAAAGGATTTTTACAACTACTTTCTCCCAAACAAAAGTATAATGATATAATTAATTTACTCTTGAGAAAAAAATAGTAAAAAAAAAATTCCATCTAGGAAAAAAGTACTATTCAAAAATGTAAATTCTTATAAATGTTAAAAACCTTTTCACTTTTATGTCATTTTCAAGTTTAAGGTATCTTAAAACAAAATATGATTCAAATTATTTTATTGGATTCAAGATAACTACTGAATTTGTATCTGTACTTTTATTATATTAAGATTGTCAGCCTGGGGATGTGGCTCAGTGGTAGAGTGCTTGCCTAGTATGTATGAGGTCCTGGGTTTGATTCCCCAGTACCAAAAAAAAAAAAAAAAAAATAGATTGTTCTGAATACTGAACTTGTTAATGTAGGCTTTCATTAACAGAAACCAGTATTTATTATGCTCTGTCAATAGACTTTTGCACAGAAACTAGAGATAGCTATCAAGTTTTAAAAATTAATATAACATTCTTTTCTTCTTGAAAGTTCTCATAAATATGTCCAACAATTTCTATTTTGAAAATGTAAATCATCTCATATAACAGGAAACTGGAACTTGAGGCTAATTTTACAAAATTGTTTTTAATGAAATCAATTTCTTAATGCTCTGCTTTTTTCCCAGCCTATGCATCATTAGCACAAGTCAGTTGTCTTTAATAAACTATTGACATTCATAACATTTGAAAACATATTGATACATCAGTGAAAAAATAATATCACAGTTTGAACATCTGTGCTTCATTTATGAACATATATGGTAGAAATGTTGATAATTCTACATTTATGAAGCACTTCTGAAATATATATTGAATAAGGTATTAAGAAGGCAGTCATAGGCCGGGTGCAGTTGTGCACACCTGTAATCCCAGCAGCTCAGGAGGCTGAGGCAGGAGGATTGCAAGTTCAAAGCCAGCTTCAGCAAGAGAGAGGTGCTAAGCAACTCCAGGAAATCCTGTCTCTAAATAAAATACAAAACATAGGGCTGGCTCAGTGGTTGAGTGCCCCTTGAGTTCAATCCCCAGTACCAAAAAAAAAAAAAAAAAGAGAAAGTCATAGTACATGGTGAGAATGTTAATTATCCACAGCCTGTTCAGTAGGTATTGTTCCTGAATATATACCACAATTTAAAGATACTTTTCCATTTTCACTTTTGTAGAAAATTAAGATTATATAAGTTTTCTTTTCCTAACTCTGGATTTCAAGGAATACTTAATGAACTCAAAAGAAAATTCTGTTAGTAATCTTATTTTTCTCTTATTCAAATTGAAAGCTATCTTCATACACTAAAAAGAAAAAGATAAATCAATGCTTTTATAATCTTACCTAATTGGGCATCAATATTATATGAAAGATTTTTTTAAAAACTTGAATTTTTATACATAGGCATTTGCATTATGATCTTGCATTGCATAATGAAGTTGTCTATTTATTAAATATATCTGAACCAACTATAAATCATAAAGTGTTTCAAGAATAACAGCAATTCACCAGGCTTGTGTCTCACAGCTGAAAGGACAATAATGGCCATTCTCATTGGTCAGTTCTGGAAGTCCTTTCCAAGGGGATCTGAAAAATAGAAAGGATTTTTTATGAGCCATAATCTAACACATTTTAACAATATAGTTAATAGTTCATGTTTTTTGCCTTTTAGTACAGAAACAATCACTTGTAACAAAATAAACCAGAATATCCTAAAGATGTCCTTTTTCCTATTCCATCCTTAGGATTTATAACTTTCAAATACAAAGGATCCTTTTATCTATTAGAAATATAGTAAACCCTCACCATTCCAGGCAATATAGGAATATTCTTTGAGGCTTAATTTCATTATTTTAGAATAAATTATAAGACTCAAGTTGTAATTATGTAGATAGTATGTGTGATTTGTGTGTGTGTGTGTGTGTGGTGCTGGGAATTGACTCCATGGCCTCATACACGCTAGGCAGGCACTCTACTTTTGAGGTACATCCCCATGTGTGATCTTGATATAACTGTAAAACTAAATAAAATAATAAACACTAGGAATTGTCACTGAGAAAAACTGACCATTTTCATTTTACTAAATAACAAATTTATATAGTATACACTTATGTTATAATATTTAGTAATTTATATACATTACCTCATTTAATGCTCACCGTCACCCTATGATACATGAGCTAGAATTACTCCTTACTAATACAGACTTAAGAGGCATTAATAAAGCTTAAAAAATGTGTTCTAGAACACAGAATTATTATTGTATCTAATTTATTCTTAGTTTCAAAATACATCCTTAAATATGAAGCAAATTTCAAACAAATAAAAATACAGAAATTTGTAATATTTCTTTTAAAAATTTTTTTTACTTGTAGATAGACAACATCTATTTGTTTTTTTATGTGGTGCTGAGAATTGAACCCAGGGACTCGCATATGCTAAGTGAGCACTTTACAGCTAATCCACAACCCCAGCCCATAATGTTTCTTTCTTAAGTGGGGTTGTGAGAATATATTAATTTCCTTATTTTTCATTGGAACTCAGCTGTGTTACAAATATTCTGTACATAGGAAATATTTCATAATTAAAATAGGAAAATAATTCCATGAGATGAATATGAGTTATTTTTGATAGGTATTATCAAAGAAGCTAGATATTATATTCATTTTTTAATAAAGGTATATGTACATGAACATATACCTTTATTTATTTTTATGTAGTGCTTAGGAATGAACCCAGTGCCTCACATGTGCTAGACAAGCACTCTACCACTGAGCTATGACCCTAGCCTGGTATTATATTCCTTAAAAAAATCTATCAAATAGAAATGTAAAATATAGAAAAATTATTTAAATGTCTCCAAGTATTAAAGTCACTTCAGAGCGAAATGCCAAATCTCTGAAGTTGGATAGTTGGGTAATCTGTAAGTGGTCGAACTATATCCCCCACATTCATGATTAGTTATTAGCAGAGATGATTAGTTAAGATGAGGTTATACTGGGGTAAGGTGGGCCCTAATCTAATATGACTGGCATCCTTATACAGGAGAAATTTGGACACCAACATGCACACAAAAGGAATGTCCAGTGAAGACTGAAGGTTTGCTGTCACAGCCCTAATGCCTTCAGAGAGAGAATGGCCCTGCCCATGCCTTGATTTCAGATTACTGGCTGCAGAAATTGAGACAATATCCTGTTGTTTAACAGCTTCTGTGAAGTCACTCAGTTTGTGGTGCTTTGTTATGGCAGCCCTGGCCATAACAAAGTCCCACTGATATTATGAAACGATACAAGGTTATAAAATTACTAAAATTATAAGATTATAAAACTATGCTGCTCACAATTAAATGTGGACACTAGTACATGGAACGTACCCACACTAGTATAAATAAGTCTCCTTTCCTGAAAAATTCATCCCTAAATTCATTAGGCAGGCAGAACAAAGGGGGTATCTACAATAAGAGAGAGGAGGAAAAAAGAAGGAAAGGATAGTGTTATGGTTTAGATTAGGTGTTCTCCAAAAGCTCATGTGGGAAAATGTAAGATTTAGAGGTGAAATGGTTGGGTTATGACAGCCTTAACGCAAACAGTGAATTAATCTCCTGACAGGGACTAACTGGTAACTGTAGGCAGGGAGGGTGTGCCTGAAGGAGGTTGGTCACTGGGAATGTGACTTTGGGATATATATTTTGTCCTTGAGGAATAGAGCTCTTTCTCTGCTTCCTGCTGTGATGTCTTGAACTGTTTTGCTCCACCACACCCTTTTGCCCTGATATTCAGCCTCACCTCAAACCTTAAGGAATGGAGTTGAGCCCCAAGGAATAGAGCCAGCTGTCTATGGACTAAGACCTCTGAAACAGTGAGCCCGCAAATAAACTTTTCCTTCTCTCTGCTGTTCTTGTCAGGTCTTTTTGGTCACAGCAGTGAGAAAGCTGACTAAGACAGATTACAAGTACTTCAAAGCAAGATGTCAGCGCTCAAGAGGTATAAGGAAGGAGGTGGAGGTCACAACAGGTGTGGGGGTGGTTGAGAGTAACCTGAATTCAAGTGATGTAAGGAAGGCACTTGCCTGTAGAGGTTGCCTAGTGTGGAGTGTAAGACAATATGGGAAGGGCATTTATGTCTCAGGACATCTGTTCAGGGGATGTCAGAGCCAGAGAAGGCACAGATAGTTTGAAAATATAAGGATGGAAAAATATATGTTGGTAACAAATAAAAGAAATCTGGAGTGCTATATTAATATTAAAGAAAGTAGACCTTGGAGCAGAGAAGTATCAGTGAAAAGGAAGGTGATTTCATAAATGTTTATATACTTAATAATAGTGTTTCAAAACACCTGGAGCAAAGACATATACAACAGCACACAGAAACAAGTACAGCAGGAGATTGCAATATTCCTTTGTCAGCAATTCATAGAACAAGGAGATGGAAATCCCTTAAGGAATTTGAACATCAACCAACTTGAACTGACATTTCTAGAACACGCCACCTAAGGATCGCAGAATATATATTCTTTTTTTTTTTTCAAGAGAGAGAGAGAGAATTTTTTTTAATATTTATTTTTTAGTTTTCGGTGGACACAACATCTTTGTATGTGGTGCTGAGGATCGAAGCTGGGCCACATGCATGCCAGGCAAGCGTGCTACCGCTTGAGCCACATCCCAACCCCAGAATATATATTCTTTGGAACTGAAAACAGATGAATTACCTAGACAGAAAATTCTGAATCATAACTACTAATAAGTTTATAAGGATTTGAGTCACACAAAGTATATTCCTTGACTACAATAGACTCAATTTTAAAAACAATAATAGAAATAGCTCTGGAAAATTCATGAACATTTGAAAACTAAATAATAAATTTCTAAATAACCTATGAGTGAAAGATGAAATCAAAGGAGAAAACAGAAAGTACTTCAACAAAACTTAGAATAAAACCACAATTGGACCCAGTTATCCCACTCCTCTGTATATACCCAAAGGATCTGAAAAACAGCATACTACAGTGATATAGACACCTCAATGTTTACAGCAGCTCAATTCACAATAGTGAAGCTATGGAACTAACCCAGGTGCCCTTCAACAGATGAACAGATAAAGAAAATGAGGTATATATACACATGGAATATTACTCACCATAAACAAGAATGAAATTATGGCATTTGTCTGTTAAATGGATTGAGCTACAGACTTACCATGCTAAGTGAAATAAACGAATCCCAAAAAATCAAAGGCCAAATGTTCTCCCTGATAAGCTAACACACAATAAGGGGTGGGAGAATAGAAAGTCATTGGATTAGACAAAGGGGAATGAAGGCAAGGCAAGGAGGGTGGAAATGGGAAAGACAGAAGACATTCCTTTTCTATGTTCATATATGAATACACAACCAGTGTAACTCCACATCATACACAACTACAAGAATGGGAAGCTATAATCCATGTATATATAATATGTCAAAATACATTCTACTGTTAAGTAAAACTAAAAAGAACAAATAAAAAATTTTAAGAAAAGGAAGTACTTCAATACATGAAAATAAGTATACAACATATCAGAATTTGTGGAATATGATAAACTGATACTTAAGGGGAAATGTATATCACTAAACACCTGTATTAGAAAGGACAAGAGGCAACCAGGGTACACATCTGTATCCCAAGCTACTTAGGATGCTATGGTAGGAAAATCACAAGTTTAAAGCCTGCCTGGGCAGGGGATGTAGTTTACAGGTAGAGTGCTTGCCAGACATGTGTGTGGTCCTGAGTTCAGAAATCAGTATTGCAAAGCAAAAACACTAACAAGAAATAAGCAAACAAACAAAATCCCTTGA
Source organism: Spermophilus citellus (assembly GCF_964194105.1). Classification (NCBI taxonomy): domain Eukaryota; kingdom Metazoa; phylum Chordata; class Mammalia; order Rodentia; family Sciuridae; genus Spermophilus; species Spermophilus citellus. The sequence goes on along the minus strand of NC_138191.1, from coordinate 61,906,408 downwards.
ATTTTTAGAGAATGAGCATACTTAGGTGCTGGAAATAAAAGCCAGAGAAAGAGTAAACAGAGTTAATAGTGTAGTTAAGAGCACAGCCTGGAGGACCTGACTGCCTGGATCTTAGTAAAAGCTAAAGTAGATTACTTGCTGTTTGACTTTGTCCAAGTTACTTCACCTTCTTAACTTTGTTTATAAAATGAAGATAATTAATGATAGCTCATATCTGTCTTATTATCTTGTCTATGTAACATATGTTAATATACCATTCCTTGAAACAATCCAACCTCCAAAGATCCCAGCTCACTCTATACAGATGAGAAAACCAAGCTTTAGAGAAGTTAAACAACTTCTTCATGGTCACACAGTGAGTAAGTGGAAAAGTGGATAACAACAGTAATATGTGGTGGTGGTGGAGATGATGATGATGGTAATAGTAGCAATTTTACATAGTTGTTTGCATTAAATGAGTCATTTTACATACATACATTTAGAATAATGCCTACAACATGGTTAAGTGATCAATGAATAGCATTTGTTGTTATTACCATTAGTTCTACCATGTTAACAAGGGAAACCTAATACTAATAGTACCATAAGGTTTTTCATGAAAAAAGGAAAGCAATAGCCAGCTCAAAGTAGAGAACTAAAAGGAAGTCATGGGGTCTGGAAACTAGGAGAGATCTTGTTGAGTGGCTTTGCCAGAGTGGTGAGGGCGAAAGCCAGATGAAGGTGGTAATGACTAAGTGGGTGGTCAAAATGGAGAAAGAAAAAAGAGGTTACTCCTGAAGCGGACATGGGCTGGTAAGAGAGACAGGACCAGGTTTGAGTTAAAAACTATATGAAGGGATTTTGTTTTAGAATGGGCTGACAGATATCTCTGTAGCTTCAGTAGGAAAGATACAGTGGAATACCAAGAGAAGATAATTAATTACTGAAACAAGGTCTCATAACAGGTCTGAAGTGATGAGATGACAGGTAAAAGTAGAATGACCCCATGCATGCCAGACAGTCTTACTTTTAACAGATAAAAGGGAACAAAGAGAAAATAAATGCAAAACCCCCAGAAACAGTACAGGGCAATGACATTGGGCTTTCTGTGAGTATATTTAAGCTAATGAAAACCAATTTTCATGCAATATTTGCCGTGATAGTTTGAAGTTCCTTATGTTCTTGAAAGAGAGGTGATACAATTTATGCCAATTATGCATAATTAGTCTGAGCAACAAAATGAAGGCATGATCTAGAATTTGAGAAATTAAGATAGACTTGATGAAATTTGTACCATTTTAGAAAAATATGTAACTCTGACACTGTTGATTTGCTAATAATTAGGACAGAGGAGGTGAGAAACTGTTTTTAAAATAATAGTCAAAAGGCCAATTCCAATATTTTAACTATAATTGGAACATTTTTGAAAATTGTTATATATTATCTCAACTAGTTCAAAAGGCCTGATTCAAATATTTTTGTTTTTTGCTAACCACATTCTAAAAATATGAGCTAAATTTTGAAAATCAAAGACTATTCCATATGTACAAATCATACAATATCAAATCCTTAGCTTTAAGTAACTTACTATCTAAAGTAATGAAGGGAAGGTAAAATTTCCACGATGGACTCTGCCATGTTAAAGAAGAAAAGTTTCAAGCTTAATTGTGATACCTAGAGCACAGAGAAATGAATCCCAAGGTAACCTAGCTTACCTAATACCTAATGAACTGAGGACACACCAGTTATAGACATTACATGCCCATGACAACTTACCTCTCAAGATGAACATAATGTCGAGAAAGAACGTTTTTAACCAAAAACATTGTCTTTGCACTACACTCCGGACCCATCAATTTGGAAAAATACAACTTTGCACGAAGAAAATATCCAACAGGCCATAGCCATTCCTGAAAAAAAGATAATTTAAAAGTAAAGGAAAGAAAAAGAACTGTGAATATCTAAAACTATTTGAAAAATAACTGAAAACTCAGAGAAAAATGAAATTCTTACAGGTCCTTGGTGATAATTGAAACCTCTAGCAAGATTGTAGCTGTCATTGTCTAAGGCATTGTCGTATATTCCACAGTAAACCATATCACTGCAAAATGATTGGAACTTAAGTTAAATAAAAGAATCTCAGATATCATAGAAAGCATTGAAAACATTTCAATAGCAATATTAAGAGAAATAATCATGTTATCTTCCAATTCATAGAATAAGCTCAGCATTAAAACATAATTTAACCTTAAATAAGAATATAATGAGTCCAGAGGACTTTAGCGATGTGTTCAGAAATGATTAACAAATACTGACTAATATAAAAAATATTAAATATTCAGGTATCTTGCCTTCCAGGAGTTAGCTTGACACTAACCATTGGTTTAAAGTCAAGTATTTCAAAAGGTCTCTAATATATGAATAATAATTGAAATGGCCATATAATAAATTGAATTACTAAGTATTATAGATAAGGTTTTACTGGTTATAGATTATAAAGGTTGTTTTTGAAACTTCTCCATGAAGTTATTTTAAAATCATATTTGGGGGCTGGGGATGTGGCTCAAGTGGTAGCGCGCTCGCCTGGCATGCGTGCGGCCCGGGTTTGATCCTCAGCACCACATACCAACAAAAGATGTTGTGTCCGCCGAGAACTAAAAAATAAATATTAAAAAAAATCATATTTGGTATATCATCAGACTACAAATAGCAATTCAACATACATTCTGATAGTATGTAGAATTTATAACATATTTATGCAGCAAACAATATTACAGAATTATTGCAACAGATAATACAAGGGCTATGTATACTTGATTTAATTTAAATACAAAGGTTTTTTTAAGTCAGATAGATGTAGCCACAAAAATAAACTTTGTGTTTTAGTTTTGATCAGTGCTACTTAACTACTCTGAAAATATGAGAGTCTCAGAATGTAGTTAAGAAAAAACATATAAAATTTTGCATCTCGTGATGGAAATAAGTACATAGTAAAGTAGGAAAATTCTACCAAGGTGAGGTTCTGTCATCAATTCATACAGAAAGCAAGTTGATAACAACTATCAAGTTTTAAAGAAAAATCATAAAGGAAAAAGATCAGGGTTATTAGAAACTCAAGAAAAAAAAACAAAGTTGGAAAGCACAAGAAATACATGATGGCATAAACCCACAACGGTAAAATAAAAATGAAATCATTTATGGATATAAGTAAAAAGAGTAGTATAATTACAAAGAAAGGATGGAGAAGACTAATATTGAGAACAGAATTAAATCCTCACCTGTCATCACTATATGTGAATAATAGCTAATACTTAAAATATCATAAAACAGCAGCATATACTTTTTTTTAGAAATGTAGAAACAGCTATTAGTAGGAACAATATAGAAAATAATGACCACCTTTCAGGTATAGAATTGAGGTGAAGAAAGGAAGCAAGGGAATGATTTTTTTTTTTCTTTTTGTGGTGCTGGGGATTGACCCCATGTAATGTTTTGCATAAATTCTCTTAGGTATATGCCCATATGGTCCAAATTGTACAAAAATGCACAGATAGATCAGATGATAATGATGCTTACTTCTAGATAAAGGGGTTTAAAGTAATTTCATGTTTTTCTTTATATATCTGTAACTTCTAATGTTTATAATAATCATTTACCACCTTTATGATCAGAAAAATGCACATCAGAAAATATTCATGACATTAGTTTAAAAACTAAAACTATAACTGATTATTGAATACAGAATAAGACAGAGGCATTCTGAGTATTGATGCTTAATGAAAGTACAGATGACGCTTTTAAAAACTCAGTCTGAATGAAATTTTGGAGATGTTATCGATAAGAAAAATTAATAGCTGGTGTTAATATATTTGGATTAAATATAATACTAACAACATTCTTAATATTAGATTCCAACTTACTCTGGATCTAAAGTTTTCATGCCAAGGGGACCAAGTAATTTTTTTTCTGCAATCTCCAATGCTCTCCATGCTTTTTCTGTAGTAAACAGCTCAGGGGCCTAATGAATGTCAAAAACAAACATACAACTTTTTCACATCACAGAAGAATTACTTTCCACCAACATATACAAATCATCATCTTGAAAAAGAATGAATATATTTAAAAATACAGTGTGGGCAGAATTTCAGAGTAGATGCCTAACCAGATTTATTTCCATGAGGCTAACTTGGAAGCATTGTTCTAGGCCTTAGAAGTTAGGAAAATGTGTGGGTATTCTTCAAAAGTGTATTAGATCAATAGGAAGTTGCCATAGTTATTAGGAATATAGAACTCACTTCAACTCATGTAATTGATTCTTTATAATATTTACAAGAGTTTCCTTTAAGGTATATCTGAACCCACTTTCTGGTTCTAGGATCATAATAAAATGTAGAACAGTGTAAAGTTATTTGAGATACAGAGAAGAAGGAGAGGAGAATCTGCATTAATTTTGGTGGCTGACCTACAGTTAATGTTAATGATTAATAAAATCATATGCACATTGAACCAAAGCTGTCTTGTGTGCCTGTGTGTTTTTCATTCTACTGTAATTTATAATACCATGTTTAGTTATGTTTTTGACAAAATGGAAACAGCTAGGCAGGCATGGACAAACACAAACCACTATTTTATTGCCCTCATAGTTTAGGCAGAATTTAGAAAGGAGAGACTCTAGAATCCTTGGCTATACATAATTTATTAATTAAGCTATTCCTAGTAATTCACTACTCCAGAACTTCCCATCTAGCATGCTGAGGCACTGGTTTTGGCACAGATGACTGGAAATACAGACATCTTTAGCTTTCAGGACAACTGGGTGGGTGAGGGGCTCATCGAAGCAGCTGGATTTGGCATAAACAGCAAAATCTAAGCACAGTGGCTTGCACAAATATAATTTTCTAAATGTATTCAGGATGTGAAAAATACATCAAGAAAACACTTCATTGATCATCTTCCATTGTTTTCTATTTTTTGATACTGATTGGTAAATGTTAAAGGTGATAAGCAGACCTTTTTAATTATAAAAGACTATATAAAACTAGTAAGCAATATCCTTTTCTGCAGTTCAATGAAAACAGTAAAAAATAAAAAATAAAAAATAAATTAAGTAAATTCTATTACAATTTGGACAGTAACAAACACTTCACTTACCACAACCATTGCTATGGTAAAATTAGGCCTTAGCTGGTAGTCACACCAAGGACTTGAAGCTCCATAACTGTCTTTGTATATGCCACGTTTGTGAACTAGATTTGGATGCTTCTCATTAGAATCAGAAGGATCTTCTGAAACATGAAACAGTTTTTCAAAGTTGTCTTGTATTTTTCTGTTCCATTCTTCATATGAGACTGTTACAACTTTCCCTGGAAATTGATGAAAAGACATGGCAGTTTCAGACATTTAAAGCAATTCAAACCTCTAATAAAAGCCAAAAAGTTGTATTTGGTATACTTATTACATTTTATCTACTAGGGAGAAATAAATTGTCCACTTTTTGAAAATGTAGCTACCCTAAATTGAGATGTGATATAAAACATTTACTGGATTTCAAAAACTTAGTACTTCCCAAAATATAAAATAGCTCAGGAATAATTTTATATTGACTACATACTGAATAATATTTCACTCGCATTATCTTAAATGAAACATAATTAATTTCATCCATTTCTTTTTACTTTTAACAAATGAATTAGAAAATTTTAAATTATTTATGTGGCTCAAATAATATTTCAATGGGACAGAATTTTCTCAAAAAAGATGTAAAGATTTCAAAATTGTTCATGAAAATAGAACCTGTTCACAGTCACACTAAGATAAAAGAAAAGCACAATAAGGCAGTAACTCTTGTTTTTCTTACCTCAGTTTAAACTGCTATCAAAAATATGGTTAGTAACTAGATTTGCTACAATTTCCACAGAGTAGATTAATGATTTTTCTTTCTTCTTGAAATTTATGGTTTTCTAATGTTAGCTAACTGCATCAAATGATAAGTACATAGTTAAAAATACAGACAGTATTAGAAGTTTCTTTGTAAATAAAAGGAACAGCTTACCATGTCTTTTTACTCTAACTTCATGATAAGGAAAAATATTTTTTTTGGATAATTCCAGCAACCAACGAACGCAGACTTACACAAGCCTACAATTTCCACAGCAGACCCATCTGTAAAATTAAAAATAAATTCTATTCTCTAAGTAGGATTTGTTTAGGCACTATTTTAAGAAGGTATTTGATAAACAATTCTGATAAATAATATAACCATTTCATTATAAAAGCAACTATCTAGTAAGAAATCCTCACTTTATAAGGAATATATAATTTTCCTGGGGACTGAAACCAGGCCTCACCCAAATTAGAGAAGTGTTCTACCAGGAAGCTACACCCCTCAGGCCAGTAGCAACTATTTAAAAATTATTTTTTAGATAATTCTGACTGAAGATAAAATTTGAAGAAAAGAGCTTCTCAGCTTAATATAGTACAAGAAGCTATTTGTTGATAGTTTCTGAAATAAAAAAAGAAAAATGACAAATTCTGGGACAAAAGTTTAAAGAATTACGAAGAAAAAGATTCCCTTTTTATGAAAAGACTTCATAAAAGACAGAACAACTGATGGTTGCTCATATTTACAAAAGATATGCACAATGAAATATTAACCACTGGGATAATAGATCATAAGACTTGATTTTGAAGTACTTGCAGAGGCTAAAACCTTGGTAATTTCTAAAAAAAAAGAACAGAGAGCTTTGTTATATAACATATATCAAAAGGAACATATCTGCATGACAAGGAGAAAGAAAGGATGAGTCAGAAAATAGAAGAGAGGAAGAGAGGCAGATTTTTATGATTTACTATGAAGAATACATCATTAATAGAGTAAAAGATTCGACAAGTGTGTGTTTTTAAAAACTAAAATGGTGAATTAAAAGGGCATAATTAGGGAATGGGGTTGTGGCTCAAGTGGTAGAGTGCTCACCTAGCATGCCTGAGGCACTGGGTTCGATCCTCTGCATGACATAAAAATTAAAAAAAAAAGGTATTGTATCCATCTACAACTAAAAAATATATATTTTAAAAATATTTTTTCAAAAAAGGGCATAATTACAAAAGCACTTTAAAATAAACACTACCTTGGAGTGGCTGGGATTCCTCTGTTTCTAGCTCTGTCACTTTCTCCCATTTTATCCATCCATGTGCCACAATTTAAGCGATTTCCTCCATAAATAAATCCTGTTTTGTCATCAACCCCTGCAGTTATATTAAAACCTAAAAAACCCAAAACATATATAAAACAAATGTTCTATAACTGGTACACATTATACATAGCAAATGAAAATTAATATTTTATTTAAAATACTTATACAATTTATAGGAATATAATAAACCAGGACAACTATTCTGAAGATCAACTTGGTAATATCTTAAAAATTAGAGACGTAAAATTGAACAGTAATTACATTTCTTTCTAAATATACTCTAGGGAATCCTTACTTCTGTGTACATGGAAATGCTTATAAGAATATGCATCATTACATTGCTTTTATCAGTAAAAAAATAAGCCACTCAGTAGAGGAATGATTAAATGCTGTTTATATATGGGGAAACATCCTATATCATATAAAATTAAAGAAGTAGATTTATGTGAACAAAAATACCAAAGACAAAATGATTGAGTAAACAAGTCATAAAAGGAGATATATAATAAAAACTTTTTCTGTAAAAGCTTAAAACAGATAATACTAATGTATACAACTATTCATGTCTATCTGGTCTATATGAAACTCATGAAATTATACACATATTTGTGTATAATTTTAAAATACATCAAATATTTACACAGTGTATATGTTATAGTACACTGAATATATACAACACAACATAGATCACATGTAATTTGCATATACTTGAATACACACAAAAGTCCAAAGCATTAAAAATATACATGGAAATAGTGAACCCTGATTATAAGATAGTCATTAATTCTAGAGAGGAAAGGAAGAAAAGGAGAAATGAAGCTTTGGATATACCTGATATGGTTTATTTCTTTTCAAACAAAAACAGAAAGATCTGAAGAAAATATAACCAAATGTTAATATCTGCTTAATTTGAGTACTAAGTTTGAGGTAGAATTTATACCACTATCTGTAAGTTGAAATGAAAAATGAAATTAATTCAAAGATATCACAAAATATGTTCTTTAAATATAAAATCTATTTCTATTGATTTACTGAAGGATAAAAGAACTATAAGTGATTGTTAGCAGCTAACTTGGGTTAGCAGGGTTAGTACTTGAATGTTACTTGCTAGAAATAATAAACTAATGATTTTAAATTAATATATAAAATGTAATTTTGAACACACAATATTTGCCAATGAGTTTAGTGAGTTAGCTAGAAACTCAAAGGTTCATTACGTTATGTTAAAAATGGTGCCATTATATTAATATTAACATATTAATATATTTTAAATATAATATTATATTTTAAAATCATAAATTATAAAACCATAATCATATTTTAAAATCAAAAGACATATATTTCCTTCTAATATTTTTATACAGTAATATTTTTATAAATGGCTTATATCCAAATATTTTTTATTTACTAGATTTCACATTTGTGTGTCACAGGTATAATTTTGTAATTTTTTCATTCTGGTCAATGTAAATATTTTATGTTAATTGTAAAGGCTGTTTCTTCCTTTTATATAATTATAAATGATGGTATGATCAATATCATCATATAATATGACTTTTTTGTGTGTTTTAAATTATTTCATAGGCTAGATACCTAGGAGCAGATTAAATTAATAAAAACATAAATATTTTATATCTCTTTTTTATTTATATATGACAGCGGAATGCATTACAATTCTTATTACATATATACAGCACAATTTTTCATATCTCTGGTTGTATACACAGTATATTCACACCAATTCATATCTTCATACATGTACTTTGTATAATAATGATCATCACATTCCACCATCATTAATAACCTGTGCCCCCACCCTTCCATTCCAACCCTCTGCCCTATCTAGAGTCGGATAGGGAGAGGGAGCATGGGAAGAATATTTTATATCTCAATAAATACATTTGTGAATTTTCTTTCTTTCTTTCTTTTTTTTCTTTTTGGAGAAAGGGTCTCACTAAGTTACTTAGGGCCTTACTAATTTGCTGAGGTTGGCTTTCAACTGGCAATCCTCCTGCTTTAGTCTCTCAAGCCATGGTATTACAGGCATGCGTCACCATGCCTGATTGTAAATTATTTTAAAAAAGGAATGCCATCACAAATTGGTGTGAATATACTTAGTATACAACCAGAGATATGAAAAATTGTGCTCTATATGTTTAATAAGAATTGTAATGCATCCCACTGTCACATATAAATAAAAAAATAAAATAAAAAAGGAATGCCATCAGTAGTATATAAATACTTCTCAAAACTAAACATTTTTGTTTTTGTTTGAATGGATCCCTCCCCACAAATTTAAAAATTTTAATCCTGGCCTCCAGTGTATCTGAATGTGACTTTATTTAGAAACTGAACTTCACAAAGGTGATCAAGTTACAATGGTCATTAGGGTGGACCCTAATCCAATCTGACTGGTATTTTTATAAGAGGAGATTTGGGCACAGATATACCCAAAGGGAAGATGATGTGAACTATAGGAAGAATGCCATGTGAACATGAAGATCCCATACTAAATAAAGAGAGAGGCTTGGAACAGATTTTCCCCTCACAGCCTTTTTGAAAGTTGCCTTTTCTCTTCACCCTTGAATAGATCCAGGATTTGATGAAACTCATGAAAGTGGGTGGCAACTGTTTTGCCCCTTCTCTTTTCTAGGGTGCACTCTACATGTGACTATGATTTCCAAGGAAATTTGTTTGCTATTTGCTGTTTTGTTTTTTTTTTTTTGCGGGGGGGGGGGGAATTAATTTCTAACTTCTTCCACTGATAAATAAACCACATGGATTGAGTTTGTAATTAAAAAACATTTTTTTTCCTGTCAGTCATTGTCTTATATACTTGGTACAGATTTGCAATTCAAAAATGTATGGCCTTCTTGGAACTCAGCTATAGACTTGGCACATAGCGGTGTGGTGCCAGAAGACAGATGCCTACAGAACGACTGGCATCCTTTCAGGTTTGAGAATGTAGGCCTGCTTCATTAAGAAGCCACGGATGTGGAGAGAATACTTACCAACAAGGGGAACAGCCAGGGGAAGTCCTTTTTTTCTGTTTGGCATATAAAGACCCTCTATCCCATTGAGATTCTCTAATGAAAATCATGGAAACAGTCTGGAAGAGAATCTCTGTAAGTTTTGAGAGGGTTTTTTTTTTCCTTCCAGCTTACTTTGGTTGTAATTTCTAGTTTTGAAAAATGTTAGATGGAAAATTTCATTTTACAAGTTTTGGAATTCTGATACACATACAACATGGTTGAATGGTAAAAAAATTATGCTCGATGAAATAAGCCAGAAACAAAGGGCAAATGTATTATTATTTCAATTATATGAGGTACACAGATGCTATGATTTAGATGTGCTGGAAGCTTTAAGAGATGTGGCCTGATGAAGGTGGTTGAGTCACTGGAGACATTACCATTGGAAAAGATCAATGACAGCCTTTCAGAGTGGGTTAGGTTCCAAAGAATAAGAATGATCGTGACCCCTAAATCTCTGCCTTTCTTTCTTGTCATGAGATCTCACCCACACATAATCTCTCCCACTATGAGGTTATCTGGCATGATGTGATATAACCAAGAGGGTCCTCACCAGAGGCCAAACTCAACAGGGATGCTTCAGCTTATACTTTCAGCCTCCAAACCTTTGAGCTAAACAAATCTTTTTCTTTATAAAGTGGCCTGCCTCAGGGATTTTGTTATAGCAACAGACACTGGACAAATACATTCAAATAGTTAAATACATAGACACAGAAAGTAGAATAGCAATTTTTAGGAGCTGGGGAATGAGTACTTATTGTTTACTGGGTAACTTCTGTTTGGGATGACAAAAAAGTTCTGGAGATGGATAGTGATGATGGCTACACAACAATGTGAATGTAGTTAAAGCCACTGAACTGCACACTTACAAATGGCTAAACTGGGACATTTTATAATAAAAATTTTAAAACAATATTTTTAAAATGCTTAACAGTCAAAAAACCAGCAATCCAAATAGAAATAAGCAAAAGACACAATTAGGGAAGATGAATGGCAAATAAGTACATGAAAAGATGTTTAACATTAGAGAAATGCAAATATTGTATAGCAGTCTACACAACCATTAGCACTTCTTTGAAAACAAAACAAAACAAAACAAAACTCCATAACAACAAATGGTGATTCAGTGTAGATGAAAATCAACCAGAATGGTACAACCATTCTGGAACATTGTTTGGCAATTTCTTTATAAAATAAAACAGGCACTCATTATATGACTGATTCATATCCTTGGGCATTCCCTGAGAAATGAAACATATGTGTCATGTAAAAATCTACATATGAAATATTCATATTAGTTGTATTAGTAAAAAAATGGAAGTACCTAAATGTCCTTCAGTGGATGAATGGTTAAATAAATTCTGACATCCCTAAGAGGGAATACTATTCAGCAACAAAAAGGAATAAACTACCAATGCATGCAACCGCTTGGATGGATCTCGGGGGCATTATGATTAATGAATAAAACCACTCAAAAGGTTATATGCAGTATAATTCAATTTACATAACATTCCCAACATAATAAAATCATATATAGAGAGAACTGATTAGCAGTTATTAGAGTTCAAGTGTGGCAGTAGAGTGGGTAGGTGTTAACTAGAAAGGCAAACAGACACAAAGACCTTTGTGGTGATGGATTAGTTCTATATCTTGATTGTGGTGGTGGTTACATGAAGTTATACATGGAGTCACATTTCACAGAGCTACATGCACACATATATGCAAGTGTGAGCATATATGCACAAACGCACAGACACACAGATGAGAAAATGTAAAAACTAGAAACCAAATCAGGTTTAGTTAACAGTTAATAGGCTAGTTAACAGTATCACACTAATGTCAATTTCCTAATGGTACCATACTTCAGTTATATAAGACATCCCCATTGGGAAAAGCTGAGGGAAACTGGGAGAACGGTTCATGGTTCTCCATGTATTACTTTTTTGCAAACTTTTATGAATCTCAAATTCTCTCTAAACTATAAAGTTAAAAAATTGATACGCATGGCATTTGCTATTAGATGGATAGAACTGGAGAACAGCATCTCAGTGAAATAAGACAGATCCAGAAAGTCAAGGGTATACTGTTTTCTTTCATATGCAGAAGCCAGAAACAAGGAAAAAAGAAAAGGGTACAGATCCCAAGAAAATTGAAGGGAGATCAGTGGAGCAGAGGGGGAGGGAGACAGGATGGGAGAGGAACAGTAGAATGCAATTGACCAAATTATGATTTTCACCTTTATCTGCATCTATAAATCACCAATTAAAACTATATAAATAAATAAATAAACAGTAGAGTAGAGGAAAGAGAATATGGTGGCATGAACATGGGTGGAGGGAATAGGGGAAGAAAAGAAGAAGTACTAGGGACTGAAGTGGAACAAATGGTTGTGTGACTGTCTCAAAATGAACCCAAAATTATATATAACTATAATGCACTAACAAAATACTAAAATGACATATAAATAAAATAATACATGTTTTATACAAATAAATATACAATAAATGCATTAGAATGATTCTCTAAGAGAAATGGGGGAAAAATGAAACAATCAGCCTTGGCTGGTAATGATTGTGTACCATAAAATAAGGAAGAAGAAGTTAAAAGTTTATCAATTTTAACTTGATATACATATATCCTTTTTGTAAAAACTGTTTTATAGGAGCCTAAGCCAAAGAGAGAGAGAGACCAGGGAAAAAATCGTAGTTTGCCACTTAGTAGCTCTTTAGCTCTGGGCACGCTACTCTTCAGTTTTCTCATTTAGTAAAATGAAAACAAAATAACTTGTTCCAAATGTTCTTGGGAGTATTAAATTGGAACAACATAGCTTAAGTAGTTAGCACAATGCCTACCAGATAATGACTCAATTCATGGCAATTAATATTGATATTATTGGGGCTGAGGATGTGGCTCAAGTGGAGGCACGCTCGCCTGGCATGCACGGGGCGCTGGGTTCGATCCTAAGCACCACATAAAAATAAAGATGTTATGTCCACCAAAAACTAAAAAATAAATATTAAAAAATTCTCTCTCTTTTTAAAAAAATATTGATGTTATCATTATAAATTGTAACCAGCAATATTACTGTTAATATTGGCTGACTAGAATGATATGAAATTTCATATTTCCTCTAAAAACTAAAAACTAGGTGAGATCACAAACAGTGTTATCTTTCTCACTGTTACATCCTAAGGTTTTTCACCCATTACTGCAAAGTGAGAGAATGATTACAAGGTTTAATTTCTCTGCATCAGTGAATATTCACTATGGAGTTAAAATTCCATACCTTCGTCCTTCATGTTTCCATCTATCTGTGGTCCAGCATTCCTTTCTCGAAACTGTATGCCTTGCATGTGTCTTTGCATGGCTTCCTGTATTACTTCAAACAATGGCTGATCCTGTTTGAGACAGAATGGATGTGACCTCTATTAGAAACTACATACCGATCTTCTCCTAACTCCCACAACTTAAGTAATATGAAAACACATACTTTTCTTTGGAGGGAGAAACAAGGATTGGACTAGGCCCAGGGAGAAGCAGCAGCTCCCACTACACAAAATAGTACAATCTGTCATATGAATATTTAACATTAGTAGTTTTAACTATTCAGGCCTGTGACAAAATAATTTGTAATTTTGCAGAGAGGTGAAATGATGAGCTTGAATAGTTTCTATCAGAACAATAAACAATAATGAGTTTAGCTTGTCACTTAGCACCTAAATATTCTTACTCCTCTGCACATATAGGTAATAGTGATTAAATTATGTGCAAAAGTGGTACTCTCAGACATGGGAATCTATGATGACTTCAGAAAATATCCCAGTGAATGTAAAGAGTCCACAGATAATTTTCTTTGTCCATATTAATAATAAAGTAATACTTAGGATGACATATAGGGAGATATATAATTGTATTTTTTAAAAATAAGGTGAAGCATATAAACTAAAAGTGAAATTTAGAGTCCTTGTATATTTGATTATACTTTATACTTTATTTTTTAAAAAACCTGTAAATAAATCTGAATCTATCATATAAAAATTCTTGATATAATTATAAAATGTATGAAGCACATAAAAATACTGTGCAATTTTTACCAAATTTTGAGAAAATAAATAGATTAAAATAAATACCTACTTGATAACATTAACCCATGTAGGACAATGGAATGTAGATAAAGAATTATTTTTTGACAAATGTCTTTTGAGTACTTCATGATAAATATAAACATCATGGGGACACAAACATGCTAGCCCTGAAGCAGTTTTCACCACCCCTGAAGTCTTATACTGAACACATGATAACAAAAGCAGATCAGAACTGACAAAAACATAGTATTATTGTATATTCCCTATTGGGGAAAAACACTCAAAAATGTTTATCAGTTCAACATCGTTCATAAGATAGACTCTGAACTACCTGGATTGGTTGCCAAGGCCCTCTACACCTGATTCACCCTTTCCATATTCTCTCACTACCCTCAGGTGTTTTACACAGAAATTGAAACTAGGCTGAGCAGTATGTCCTAAACTGTGCTTCAACTCAATATGCTTCACTGTTCCTTTCATTTTTCAAGTCTTCCCATACTCTCCCACAAACTCTCCTAAAATCCTACTCACATTTTAAGAGTCCATTATTGGTGAAATTTTAGCTACTTTATAAGTCCTCCTCCCTGAGTCCCACCTACTACTCCTCTCTCCCTTGTATGAGACTGCATAGTACTACTTGTCCATCTTTGCAATGACCGTGTTTATGTGGACACATCATCTCTTCTACCATGTTACAAGCTCTTTAGGCAAGGAGCAGTTTTATGTTGACTGTGTATTAGGAAATAAGTCATATTTCAAGAAAAATGTTTTAATAAATTCTCTTTACCAGTGTGCCAGCAGGCAAAGGAGCAGAATCATCTGTTAGATACATTCTGGAAACTGGGCACTTGAGAATGTCTACACCATTTGGAACCATTTTACAGTAATCCTGAATACACTGGAGCCACCACCACATAGCATCCCGGCAATTGTATCTGGCATAAATTTCTTCACCGAGGAGATTGGGAATGAGACCATGCCTCAGGGTACCAGCAAATGCTAAAATAATATTCCTAAACAACAGAATTGAATGGATCATTTGAAATGAAAACATATTATTAAAAATTGAAGACAAACATGTTCACTTTTGGTGACTGTGTCATGGAAGTATTTTCTCACTTGTCCTTATTTCTTTTTGTATATATTTTTAGAAAGCAGTCATAATATGATAAACAAGCAATGAATTAAAAATAAGAGATTTTGGTTGCAGCTCTGGTTTTTCTCTAACAATTTGTGACTTTCTTTTTGGAACAGTTTTTTCATCTGTGTAGTCAGGGATTGGGCTGGGTGATTTTAAAGTTCCTTATAGCTCTAGATTCTACTTTTGAAATCCATAGTATTTCAAAATCCAAGTAATTATTAGGCATAAACTTTTATTTTATAACATACCAAAAGCAAAGCAAATATATAAGAAAACCGATGGCTAGAAGCTGACTTTAAAAAAACCACTCAATTTTAAAAATTGGTATTTAAAATTTAAAAATAGTATTCTACTATCATACACCAAATGAGATGTAAGATTTAGTGTATCTCATTTGTAAGATGGAGTTGTGTTCTGGAAAGATCATAAAATTAAGAAATAATATGGCTGAGGTCTAAATCCTAGCTTTGTCAACCTGTATGATCTTGGAAAAAGTCATTTAAAAACATCTAGACTTTAATGCTTCTTAACTAAAACATTCAGAAATTTTATTAATTCTATGTTTCAGTTTAATGTTTATCCAGTAATAGTATAATAGGAAAGTTTTGTTTTCTAAAATACAAAAGGGTCCGTATGCACATGACATTCCCAATTAATAAAAGGTGAGAGTTCTAGCAATCTTGACCCTCCAGAAAAATGTCATACACATGAAAACTGAATAAAAAGATTTCTGATCCATGAATACCTCTACAAAGGGAGGAAGGAAAACCACCCCTGTGGTATAGGTAGTCAAAATAGTTGTTCCATTTCGCATTTCCTAACCAGACTTCCAGTTGGTGATTGCTACCTAGATGATGTGAATACAGTTTCTCCTACCAACCTTTCCCTCTCCATCCCCAGGTTAAGATTCAGGGGGTCTGCCATAGGCACAAAGAATAGGCATTTCTAACAAGTTCTCAGATGATGCTGTTAGTACTGGTTTGTGGAACATTCTGAATCACACTGCTGCAGAACTTTCTTTTCAACCTCCAATAAATTCATTTATATTATTGTGTGACATAAGAAAAGATCACTTTGAATCTGGAAACTGGAGCTTACAAGCTTGCAGCAAACAGAAGGAAAGCTGCTATCTTTTTTTTTTTTTCTGTAAGATTCAACAAGCCAGCAGTAACTTCATTATAAAAGACATAAAATGATCAAAAATTTTATCTTATAAAAATAAACTTACAAATTCTGAACATAAAAACCTAACCTATAATATGAATGAGTAGAACTTGGTAAATTCAAAGAGTTTTCCCTCCTTTAATTTTTTCTTATATTTTTCAACGAACATTTATAAAAATACCATTGAAAAATTTATGGAAAACATACCTCTCAAATGTTGAGATTAGATGGATCAGAAGAAAGGTTTGAAGAACATACAGAAAACATTAAGACATAAACTTACATTGCAACTTTTTAGATGATCTCTTACCTGGCTTCTAAATATCGTCCAGTAACCAGCAGTAAAACTTTAAGTGCAATAAAAGTATCCCTTCCCCAGCAGCGGAAAAGACCAGAAGAAAAATGAGGTAAGCCTAACAGAAAAGATAAATATATGTAAATATAATAAACTGTATTATCACACAATAGTTACTCTAAGCATGAGGTAGAAGAGTAAGTTACAATGTGTCTACAAACTCTCTAAAATTATCTACAAAATGTATGCCCGGTATGTCAACTTTTATGGAATGAAATTTATATTTATATATATATATATATATACACACACACACACACACACATACACATACATACATACATATATAACCACTGAGCCAAATTTCCAGGCTTTTTTATTAATTTTGAGACAGGGTCTCACTACATTCCTTAGGGTCAGCATGCCTTAATTCCTGAGGCTAGCTTTAAACTCATGATCCTCCTGCCTCCAACTCCTGAGTCAGTAGGATTATAGGCATGTGCCACCACCCCCAGAGCAATTCTTCTTCTTTTTAAAAAATATTTAGTTTTTAGTTGTAGTTGGACACATACCTTTATTTTATTGATTTATATGTATTGCTAAGGATCAAACCCAGGGTCCCGCACATGCCAGGCAAGTGCTCTACTGCTGAGCCACAACCCCAGCCCCAATTCTATACTCTTATCAGGTTATTTTTTGATTGTTTGTTGGAGATAGGCTCTTTCTATGTTGCGCAGGCATTCTCCAGTTTCAGCTTCTGATGCTCGGAATATAGTGTGTACCACCACATTTGATTTACCAGATTTTTAAAAGACCCAAAGGAGATTAGAAAACAGTGCTAGATTTTTTTTTTTTTTTTTGAGGTTCTGGGGATAGTACCCAGGGACTCCTGAATGCTATGCCAGCACTTTACCACTGAGTTATATCCTCTGCCCCAAGAACAAATGCTAGACAATTGATTTTAAGATTGCTAGGCAACTGATTTCAAGATATCTTTAAAAAGACAAAAACCTTTAATAAATTAAAAGCAAGAAATCAAATATTTAACATATAAAGTAATATAATATGATACTAAGTACATGCTTTAAAGATTCTACCGTGTCTTTAAGGATAATAAATAAATTTAAATATGAAATGATTACCTGAATGATAACCAACTAAATATGTATATTACTCTATTATTCTGGAGTCAAACATATTACCAAATTTCCTATTAATTTAAAATAAATTAATACTGTTACACTTTGTATACAATAAGTAAATATAATGTTTGTCAATTGAAAATAAATATATTTTGGCTGGGTGTGGTGGCACAAGACTGTAATCCCAACAATCTGTAATGCTGAAGCATGAAGTTCACGAGTTTGAGGCCAGTCTCAACAATTTAGCAAAGCCCTCAGCAACTTAATGAGATCCTGGCTAAAAAAAAAAAATAAAATAAAATAAAAAAGGTCTAGGATGAAGCTCAGTTATAAAGCACCCCTAGTTTCAACCTTCAGTACCTGCCCCCTCAAAAAAGGAAAAGTAAAAATAAATGAATTTTTAAAAAGTGTTATACTTTCATAAAAATTTTTTGCAGATGAAAACGGGATCTTGTATGCTAAATAATGAACATTCCTGGTAATTACAACTTTTATGTGTAAGATAAAAATAGGATATGTAATAGGAAAAATTCTAAAATTTTACTTTTAAACTGATTTGAGTTTCTTTATTTTTTTTTTTCCCTGTGATTCAGGGGATTGAAGAAAGTTCCTTGTACATGTTAGGCAAGTGCTCTACCACTGACTTACATTCCCAGTCCAGTTGGTTTTTTATAAAACGTTTGAAGAAAAATGATTGTTAGCTGTTATTTGTACTAAAAAAAAAAAAAATAGTCAAAAAATGGTGAAGCAGCCAGGTACAGTGGCACAGACTTATAATCCCAGAAATTCAGGAGATAGAGGCAGAAGGATCACAAGTTCAAAGCCAGCAGGCCCTAAGCAATTTAGTGAGACCCGGTCTCAAAGTAAAAATTTAAAAAGGGTGGAGATGTGGCTCAGTGGTTAAGCACCCTAGGTTCAGTCCCCAGTGCCAAAGGGGACCCCCCCTAAAAAAAGAGAGAGAGAAAGAAAAAGAGGAAGAAGACAAAGAGAAATATTGGAACAAAGGGCAACATTAGACATTTTTTCTATGCTATCTCCAAAATGATAGTACAGAGTTTCCCTAAACACACTGTTTTTTTAAGTATGTTTTTTAGTTGTCAATGGACTTTGTTTATTTATATGCATAACTGAGAATTGAACCCAGTTCCTCACTCTTACTAGGCACAATCCCAGCCCACACTGTGTATTTTTAAATAATGGTTGATATACATGATTGATGGCTACAAACTTTGATGATGATGACAATGACAGCAGCTAACATAGGTAGCAGTCTGTGTCAGACAGCATTCCTATAGTTTAACCCATTCAACATTTTGTAGGAAACCTAGATAGAGAGATTCAAAGGTGACTTTAAATTTGTATATCCTAAAATATATACAGTCTGTCTTTGTTAAAAAGGAAAGGCTATAAAATCTGTATCACTGGTATGTGGAAATATATATATTAACTTTTTTAATTTGTTCTTTTTAGATATACATGAGAGTAGAGTATATTTGGACATATTATATATACAGGGAATATACTTCCCATTTTTGTGGTTGTACATGATGTGGAGTTACACTGGTCACGTGTTCATAATGTACACAGGAAAGTTACTGCCCAGTTCATTCTACAGGCTTCCTATTACCATCTCTGCTTCTGTTCACTCCCCTTTGACTAATCCAACAAACAAACATCTATTCTTCCCTCCCCACACACCCATATTAACCTTTTCATCTCTGAGAGTATACAACTTATAGATCATATATCTTTGGAATAATTTCTGTTTTGTCAATTATTATAAAAGTTTATAATTATAACATGTTTTGTAATACTATCACCAAAGAAATGAATTCCCAGCCATTTTAAAATGAACCTCCAAAAAACCTACCTGCAAATCTGAGTTTATTCTATTTTTGCCAGTAAGCACTAGGCAAAACATTCCATGCTAGAAGAAAATACCAGAATTTCTATTTACTTACTATACTATACTTGGATGTAAGCGTATCAGGTACCATTAACATATATTGGTATACAATTTATAAATAAATGCATGTATTAGGGGTATTTAACAGCAACAGCATACAATCAAAAGACTGAGATTTATTTGATGTAATAGGCTTCTATGAAATAGGCTAAAACCTAAAATTCTTCATATCAGCATGTTTTTCCCCCACAATGGCTCAGTTCAGTTTCACGAGTATTTGCATGGATTCTTTGGGAAATGACAGGTACTAGAAGATCAAACAGTCAAGTGAAAATATGAAACAATTATAGAACTAAACCAGAGTTTTAATTTCATTCTTTAATAAAATTGTTTTATTTTTTCATTTTTGTGGTGATAGGGATTGATCCTAGGGCCTCACATATATTTGGCAAGCACTCTACCCCTGAGCTACATCTCCACTCCCAAAAAAGAGTTTTATGATTTTTTTATGATCATTCTAAATGAAAAGGTAATTTTTATTGTAGTTGTTGGGTACCATGAAGCCTTTTCATTTGATCTGAGCAGATACAAATTTAAAGAAATTTAAATTTAACAGAGGGAGCCATGAATATATAATACTTTCTACAATTTCACATATTTCAGGTTAGTTTTGAGAATTCTCAATTTCAGTGACCTCAAGTATTAAACATTTTCCAGAAATATGATGGAAATTTATTTATTTAAAAAGAAAGCCTGTTCTTTATCCTATTTTGCTTACTCATATTTGTTATTTGATTAAATTTTTTAATCTACTTTCAGGAACAGATGCCAATAAGCATGGCTGGAAGTATTTTATGTCCAATTGACAGTATCTAGATGCATAATAATATTAATTTCTTAAAAAAGTTTTATTACTTGTGGCTGGGGCTATGGCTCAGGGTTAGTGCACTTGCCTGGCATATGTGAGGCACTGGGTTAGATTCTCAGCACCACATATAAATAAATAAAATAAAGGTCTATCAACAACTGAAAAAATATTAAAAAAAAACAAAAAAATTTATTAGATGTTGATAGACCTTAAATTTATTCATTTATTTATATGCAGTGCTGATAATTGAATCCAGTGCCTCACAGATGCTAGGCAAGCATTCCACCACTGAACCACAACCCCAATCCCCATATAATAATTATTTAAAATCAGTTTTGTGTTTTGTAACTTATAGGACACCTTTAAATGATCTTTAGATAAGTTTATTTTAAAAACTGGGAAGAGATACAGGAAAATGGGTTGTAAAATAATGATTTAAAACATATATTTTAAATATTATTTAAAATAATACCATGAGTTGGAAGAGAAGGATTAACCAGATACAATAAAAACACACATAAATGCCTCACACACAGTTATAACTAAATAATAACATGGTTAGTATTTTAGGAGTATCTATGAAATTTTACTAAGCAATAATATACAGTCTTGGATAACTTCATTAATTTTTTTAAAAAGTCTTTTTCTTGTAAGTTTTCCTTTTGAATACTATTGACTTATACATTTTAACCTTCTACAAAATTCCTTACCTGCAGCTAAAGAAGCACAACACTGCTGCTTTTCCTTTGTGATCTCATTCAACCTATATGGTACATCCAGAAGGGAAGGTGAAAGAAGTGGCAGAGAAGGGAATTTTCCTACTCCACACATTTGGACTGAACCCAGTGAAAGGTGTTTCACAAAGGTTGAACCATTCTGAACAAAGCTGTAATGAAAGTGATATGATCTGTAAAAATACAAAACTTTTTAGCAGTTTTATTCTGGTTTTCCCCTTCAAATGATTTCTCCACACAAATGTATAAAGATAGTAATACAGTAGGAAAAAAAAATGTTCAATTTGATTAGATTTCAGAGCTGCTTTCATGGCATCCATTATTTTAGCCGGCTTTAGTCCAGGCCTTGTTGTAACACAAATGGCAGAATTGAAGTGCTTTTTCTTTCTGAAAAATCTGAAAACATGCCCAAATCAACTTGCTGGCTCTCATAATTCATTTCCATTTGTAGTTTCATTTTAGAAAATTTCATTGTAAAAGGCAGATTTCATTCATAATAATACCAGAATATTTTTTCTTTTAATTGATGAAAATTAGAGAAAGAACTCTATGTACATATTCTAAACATTATATCAATTAAATTTAACAAATCAATGAATAAATAAATAGAAACAAATAACATAAACAAGTTAATTTTTCCCAAACATATTTTATATAGAACAGATTTTACATGGGTTTGTTTTTGTATGTTTCAGACTAAAGGATGTTAATAAATTTACTCTCCACTTAAATACTTTTCCAGCTCTTGAGTCTCTAAAATTCATGCTTTGGACTTTTAAGAGCATGTATAAAGTGACTCTGTGTATAGTTTCTATGCAAACACACCTATTTACGTAAGCTTTGTTGGATATACCTTGACATCTGCTTCCATGCTGCATCCAGAAGAGTGGTGTATGCACCAGTTAATATAGCATCAAAGTAACATGGGATAAGGTATCGTGGGATCTGCTTCAAGTAGAAGAACATAGCCTGCAACCATTTACCAACCTGTTGTAAAAATAATTTAAAAAGTTAATTTGGTGTGTTCACAGGCCACGCATATTTTAAGAGATAAATCATAACATGAAACTGTGCTACCCAATAATTCATGAATCAAATTTCCATGTATTAAAACTAGAAACACAAAGAAGGGAGGAAAACAGGTAAATATTATATATAGATATATACATTATATATAATGTATATATCTATATATAATAATTCTTATTGTGCCTTTGCTTATTTTAGACTAGAACACAGCTTAATTATTTAATACTTACTTCAGCAATATTTCCTGAACGTGAAATAAGCCGGCCACTGACATAATCAATCATCCAATCTCCAGATCTCAAATTTTCACAGAAAGGATGCCCCAAGTCATTCTTTGGTCTTATTTCTGCCAATACGGACATTAGTCCTGAAAATTCAGATATACCATGCTGCATTACTGATAGAGTCAAAATGTCCCATAGGTGAGTTATGACTAGTCCTGATGATTTGATGTGAACAGAGAAGCAGACAAAATGGCCACTTAGTCCACAATGGCACTCAGCATAGTAGAAGGAAAGTGTGGTGGTATGGACTGGAACCAGGATGCAAAGGCATGTTGATGGAGACTACTGCCACAATTCATACAAAGCTTCCCAAAAGTTATAACTTGTGGCACTGGTCTACTTTTTTTATTTTTATAATATTCAAAGTCAATTGGCATTTTTACTTTTGCCTTAAGGCATAAAGAAGAAAAAATTGATAATCCTGTATCTTTCCATGTTAAAAAGTGGTAAATTCATTATTATTCAGGCAAGATTTAAGAAAATCACAGAACTGGTCTCAGAGAAAGCAAGAATACCTTTGGTGATAAGAAGAATAAAGCTTGCTTTAGAGGGACTCTGAGGAGGCACTTCAAAGTAAGCAAATTATCAAAGTGAGATATTAGGCAAATTCTCATTTAGGCAAAATTATTAATTATTAGGCAAAATTCTCAAATAGATGCATTAGAATGTCTATGTGTACATAGCAGAGTCTGCTATTCAATGAAAGAACAATTGCATTTCTTTTATCATTCAACAAGATAATCAGAGCTTAGCTACTGTGAATTATGCTGCTATAATGCCTGCATGACTGTAGTATGTGATTTTAAATTGTTTGGATATATGCTAAGGAGTGGGTCAAATGGTGGTTCCATTCCTAGTTTTCTAAGGAATCTCCCTCCATACCGTATTCCAGAGTGACTGCACCAATTTGTAGTCCCACCAACAATGTATAAGTGTACCTTTTCCCCCATGTCCTTCCCAACATTTATTATTGTTACTTGGATTCTTGATAATTGCCATTCTCACTGGAGTGAAATGAAATCTCAGTGCACATCAAAAGATGAATGGATAAAAATAAAATGTGGTATATATACACAATGGAGTATTACTCAGCCTTTATGACATTTGCCAGTAAATGATGAACCTGAAGACTATCATGCTAAGAGAAATAAGCCAATCCTCAAAAACCAAAAGTTTTCACTGATACATGGAAGCTAACCCACAATAAGGCGGGGTGGTGAGAAAACAGAAGTTCAGATTAGACAAAGGGGAATGGAGGGAAGGGAGGGGGAATAGAAAAAGAAAAGGTAATGGAATTAATCTTACATAATTTTGCTATGTATATGTATGAATACCCCACTGTGAATCCCACCCAGGTGTACATCCACAAGAATGATGCCCTAATTAGAATAAAATACATTCCCTGCTTATATAGTTATATCAAAATACACTCTACTGTCATGTATAACTAAAAAGAACCAATAAAAATTAAAAATTAATCATTCCCACCTTATTAAAAATGTTATGTTTGTTTCAGTGATATCAACTAAATTTAGTTAGAATTTAATGAATCCATGAACTGTGTATATGGTATACTCTGAGAAATAAATAAATTTAAGATAAAGTTTTTCCTTCAAGGGAAGGAAAATTTGGGAAATAAAGCTTAAATACAAAAAATCTGGAAAGCAAGACAGTATAAAATAACATTCTACATATGTCCTAAAACGTTTGTGAAAGGTGAATGTTGCTCAGTAAATATTGGTACCAATGTTGAACAATGAAATATGATGGGAACAGTGTTTCAGGAAACAGATCTGATAGTGACCAAAGGGATGGAATTAAGTGTGGAGGAAGGAACAACAGCTAGAGTGAAAATGGAGTAGGGTAACTGCTTAAAACAACTAACAGATACATTTACTTACTACTCATAGAACAAAATACTTTGTTTTGCCAATAAGTACAACAGGTCTCAGAAAAATTTACTAGAACTTATGTGCTTGCTTTAGTAGGAGGTATAAAAGCTGAAGACAAGAACCACAAAAAAGATTAAAAGCTACATTCTTCTTTCTCAAGTTATAATCTTAGTAGAATTTTAGAGTAAACACTTCCTAAGTGCTTATTATGAACTCCGTATTGTCTAAGTGTATTAAATGCATTAACTCCCTTCATTCTATCAACAATCCCTTGTGATAGATACTATTATTAGCGACATTTTTCAATGAGAAAACTGAACCATAGAGAGTTTAACTACTCTAAGGTTATGCAGCTACTCAGTGGAACCTAGGTCTAGTTTTAGAGCCTGCTTCTTAAATACAATGATAAAAATTCATAAAAAATTATAAGTACCAAAATAAGGTAATATATTCCAGAAAGTATAGTAAATAAAGGTAATGGGTGTCTGTCTGGAGAACAAAGAAATTACTGAAGAAAGCAAAGCGATAGTTTGTAAAAGTTCAGCTGGGCAAGACGGTACACACCTGTAATCCCAGCAATTTGGGAGGCTGGGTTTGGAGGACTGCAAGTTCAAGGCCAGCCTGGGCAACTTAGTGCAACTCTGTCTCAAGATTAAACAATAAAAAAAGGCAGGGGATGCAGCTCAGTGGAAGAGCATCCCTGGGTTTAATCCCTGGTACTGCAATGAAAACAAAACGTTAAAAAAATAAAAATAAAAGGAAAGGCTTTATGGAAGGTGTAAAAATGAAACTGGTCCTTAAAGAAGGGTTAAGTGACAAAGAAATAAAGGTCAAAAAAGAGGCATGACAAATGGGAAAATATATGAACCAGAAATATGGGTTTGATAAACCAAATTTCTTATACAAAAATCTGGGAAAATATTACCAACCAGACAGATTAATATTAAACTCATAGTTAAATATTTGGTTTCTATAACCCATCTTATAAATACTCTAACTACATAATATACTAATATAAGTTTGTTCCCCACTCCCTCTCTTAGATGCTGGGAATCAAACCCAGGGCCTTCAGCATGCTAGACAAGAACTCTACCACTGAGTCATGTCCCTAGCCCTGTAAGTTCCTTTATAGGAGGAAACAAATATGCAATAAGAACAAAAATCCAATTAGTCCAATTAGATGAAGGAGGAAGAAGAATGTGTTATATTTATAACTCAGTTTCTTTTGGAGACTAAACAAACATATTCTGCTTTTTGAACATAATCAACCAAGTCAAAAAATATTAATTAAGGTTAAAGTATATTTAAGAATTCTAAATGATTTGAACGAATGACAGAGGACCAGTAATTCTAGGTAGCATTTACTGAGTGAATACCTTATGCTATACCCTGGTTATCGTGTTTTACTTGAATGATTTTATTTACTCCTCATGAAGCCTTCTGAATTAGTCAATTTATTCACATCTTACTGAGGCAGGAACTGGGGTACAGAGAGATTATGTTACTTGCCAAAGGTCAATGAGTATGGAGCAGAGTCACAGTTTGAACCCAGGCAGCTGCACTCTCAGCCCATACTCCTATTTATTTAAAGAAGACATTGTATGTCTGTAAAAGAAAAATGAAAAGTTTGTCTGTTCTTATACTTGCTTACCTTGAAGACCTGCATATTTAAGGGAAGACCAGTTTGGTATGTCATAGCAACCTCCACCATCTTCCTGTTCTTCTGATTCACATCGGTAAAGTATCTGATTTAGCTCAGTCAAAGTTAATTTAGAGGCAATACTAAGAATTGAAAAACAAAGATAAATGGTTAAATATACTGACTTTTACTTGCTTTTAATAAAAGCAAAAGAATAAAACCTGCATTATAAAGTATGTTAGTAATGTACATTTTAGGAACTCAGTATTGAAATAAACATCATATATATGTTATAAATAGTAATCAAGATGCTAGAAATTAAATTACAACCAATATTACTCCAAAACCAAGTACATGATTAAAGTACCAAATTTTATTGATTAAAGCATGATGGAGGACTTAAAATCAGCATACTACAGTGACACAACCACATCAATGTTTATAGCAGCTCAATTCAATAGCTAAACTATGAAACAAACCTAGATGCCCTTCAACAAAGGAAAGGATGAAGAAAATATGATACATACACACAATGGAATATTACCCAGCCTTAAAGAAAACTGAAATTATGACATAGGCAGGTAAATGGATGGAACTAGAGAACATCATGCTAAGTGAAATAAGCCAATCCCAAAAAACCAAAAGCTGAATGTTTTTTCTGATAAGTGAATGCTGATCCATAGTGGGGTGGGGGATAGGGAAAAATGATGGGACACTGGTTTGTGTACAGGGAAGTCAAAGGAGTCAGGGGAAAGGTGTGGTTGTGGGGAAGGGAAGGACAGTAGAAAGAGACAGACATTATTATCCTATATATATGTATGATTACACTACTGGAGTGACTCTGAACCATGTACAGCCAGAGGAATGAGACGCTGTGCTCCATTTGTGTACTATACGTCAAAATGTATATTCTTCTGTAAAATAAATAAATAAATTGATTTTTTTTAAAAAAAAAAAAAGGCATGATGGAGCCAGCTGTGGTGGCGCACACCTGCAATCCCAGTGGCTGAGGAAGCCAATACAAGAGGATCTCAAATTCAAGGCCAGACTCAGAAATTTAGCAAGGCCCTAAGCAACTTAGTGAAACCCTGTCTCAAAATAAAAAAATAAACAGGCCTGGGGATGTGATTCAGTGGTAAAGCATCCCTGGATTCAATCTCTAGTACTGGAGGTGGGGTGGGGAGAATACAAAGATCTTTTGGTTTTTTATATACTTTATATTATAAGTCTATTTTTTAGTTCTTTCAGTTAGACTTAGTTTTTTCCCTGATAAGTGTGACATAAAGAACTTTTTATGCTGTTTATCTTAAAAACTTGGAATATCTATCAAAGGATCAATAAAGGGATAATCAAAAGTCAAAGTTAACCACCTAAGAAACAACAGTCTCTGCCTTTGTATTTCTCTCCTGGCACCATCTTTCGTATCAGGTTGCACTGCCCCTCAGTTCCATCATTCAAAAAACCAGTATCTTCCCAGAAAAAAAGATAGTTCTTGATAATGGTCAGAGGAAAATCTAAGTGTCGTGGCCTTAATTTCCCTTCATTCAATTAGCACTGAGACTGTAAAACTGACTGCAGATGAATATAACTGAGTTGTATTTTCCTGTATTCCTGGTTGCTCAGGTGACTTCATTTTACATAATTGCAATTTTATGTGAACATATGTCCTCTTGAACATACATCCTTCTTTGTCTTTTTGTTCTGTCTTGGCTTAGAGCTGTGCTTTGTCTCTATCTCGGCCTCTCTCCTCACAGCTATATTTCATGAATCAAGACTGACCATTTGCAGACTTAATACCAACTTCACTTTAGGGCATTCTTTTCCAACATGTAGCCAGTGGACTCCTTCCACAAGAATAACCCTGAAAGCTGTTTAGAAGGCAGATTTCTTGCCCTTGCCCTGAAATAATCAGAGTAGGTTCAAGGGGGAATGTGCTTTTATAAGCATTCTACAGAAACATACATCTATTGCAGATTGTTTTTTTAGCAGCTACTTTGGTAAGAACGGTTTGAATTTCTTAATTCTTTAATTCTTAATTTCTTAATTCTTTCTTAATTTCTTAATTTCTTCAATAATAAATGTGCTCATAAAACAACAAAAATTTAACACCAAAGAAAAATGGGCTAATATATAAAATGACATTTCACCAGATAAATACAAATGGACAAAAAACTTAATTAATATGTTGAGATGTTATTTTAAAGTATTTTATACTTCATATTTACCAATTTAATTAGTAATAACTAACATTTATGATCATTTACTGTGTGTTAAACACGATGTGTTTTATATGAATAATTCTCATAACTCTCCATTAACAGGCACTAATTCTTATTTCTTATAGCTAATAAGAATCCAAAAAAAAATAATTCTTACCTAGTCTGGGTCTATACTCAGCTTTAACGTACTGCATTACAATAATATATATTCAGTATTGTAAGGATGGACACTCTAACACTGAGCTGAATAGTCTCATTAGTACAATCTTCCTGGAGAAGACTTGGCAGTATAGACTGAAAGACACAATCTTATAATACAATCTAACCCCAAAATTTAATTTCTGGAAACTTATCCTAGTAAGAATGAGAGCAAACACATCAAGCCCTCTATGTGCTAGTCATTCTATTATAAGTGGTTTGTATTTGCCCTATTTAATCCTTACAAAACCTAAAAGGTAGATACTATTTATTATAAGCCCTTTTTCCCAGATGAGGATTGAGCTGAAGAAAGTTATTAATAACTTGTCTAAAATCATATTGATGGTGATGAAACTATAATTGAACCTACATCTAAGCTTCAAAACCCATATTATTCAGTATTAGTGGAACAGATAGAAAGTGAATAATTAAAGATTTATTCCAAGAAGAATGTACAAAGACATAAATAATAGGGAATAATTAGAAGCATTCTAGATGTCCAAAATGGAAAATGATTGAATAAATCATGGTATAGCCATATAATAGAATAATATGTTAAAATTTTTAAAAATGATATAGTAAGGAGTGTGATGTATAGAACCTAATCTCAGTTCAATAAAATTGTGTATGTCTCTCTGTTTATGTAGACATGTATATATCTATATCTGAAGAAAGACTGCACAAGAATGAGAAAGCACTCCTGTGAATACCCACATGAATGATAATATAATAACAACAGCTGATGCTGACACTGCTGGTCCCTGCACCACACTTTGAGTAGTATGGACAGAGAGGACCCTTAACGTGTTTAAATCAAGACAGCAACAACTCACCAGTTATAAAAATGTTAAATCTCTATAAAATAAGACATACCTGCGAAGCAAAGGGGATTTTTAATATAGGATCTGCGTTGTCAACAACAAGGCTCCCAGATTTAAAGTGAGGACTGAACTGTGTCAGATGATTTCGAAGAATTCCAACAGCAACTTGTGCATGTGGATCAAGACTAATTCTGAATGATGTTAATAAAAAATGGTTGATTTTTAGGAGTGATTTATTCAAAGTTTACAGTTAAATTGTTTTAAATATAAGTAAAGTCAATAATTTGAACTCTAATTACATACCTGAATATTACAACACTTCCTGGAGACAAGTTTTCAAATTCTATTTCTTGAATATATTCATTGGGTCCTTTTGTGGCAACTCCAGCTTGTTTAACAATTTTACTTTCATTAAGCTTGAAAAAAATTATGAAAATCCATTCAACAAATAATTCTCATGACCTTAAAATATTCAACATAATAGAAAGAGGTGAATCCCAAATACCTGAATATGTTCTCTAATTTCTTTTTTTTTTTTTTTTTTTTAAAGAGAGAGTGAGAGAGGAGAGAGAGAGAGAGAGAGAGAGAGAGAGAATTTTTAATATTTATTTTTTAGTTCTCGGCGGACACAACATCTTTGTTGGTATGTGGTGCTGAGGATCGAACCCGGGCCGCACGCATGCCAGGCAAGCGCGCTACCACTTGAGCCACATCCCCAGCCTGTCTAATTTCTACTGTGATATTTGGTAACCCATTGATTGAATTCTCATCCTTCTTATAAGGTTTTGTATTTCTCTCAATAGTTCTAGCTTCAAGAACTACTTCTTCAATTTTGCCTACAAATATATTAAAAAGTTAACAAAAAATTGTTCCTAATGTACATTCAAAATTTAAATAAGAATATTACCAAACAGTAAATTTTATTAAAAACTGAATGACAAAATACGAAATACACTTAAAATCACAATTTGTAGACTTAACTGATGGAAATGTTTTAAGAATTACTACTGATCAAAACAAAACCTGAGATAATACTGTACAGTGAAGGAGTTCTGTAAAAGTAACTATGAAGGGATGGGGCTGGGAGCACGGGTCAGTAGTAGAGCATGTGCTAAGCATGCAGGAGGCCCTGGGTTCAATCCCCAGCATCAAAAATAGAAAATAGGGCTGAGGTTGTGGCTCAAAGGTAGAGTACTCACCTAGCACATGTGAGGCACTAGGTTCAATCCTCAGCACCACATAAAAATAAATAAATAAAATAAAATCATCGTATCCATTGACAACTAAAAAAAAATAGAAAATAAACACAAAAATCTATGAATATTAGTAAAGATTCAATGAGATTGCTGAATATAAATTTAACAGTTAAGAAAAGTAAGGAATATTTAACACTAAAACTATTCAGGTTGATAATATTTAAAGATTAGAATTATACATATTTAGCAACCAGAAATGAACACCTATAGAATGTGATTATTTTTATGAGACTCTCCAAAGTCGTACTGTTGCTGCTTACACAGAATCATGCTATGCTATCATATACTATCTGTAATAACAAGAAAATAAAATATACTTACCTAGAAAAAAGTCTAGAAATAATAACATATCTCAGGGATATAGTTTATAATTAAGTATCAAAAGAGAGACATAGAATATGATTGTTATATGTTTAGAAAGAAAAATCACTGAGTATGTATAGGTTTTTCAAAGAAGTGGAACTTTAGTCCTTGAAGGATATAAATCATATACAGATAGAAATAAGACTTCTTGGGAAACAGTGAAAACATCTATTTGGCTGAAACAGTAGAATAATGCAGGGTAGGATAGTAGATGAGGATGGATTGCAAGGAATCTTAAGTATCATGTTAGACTATTTTACATTTTTGTTTATATATGTGTATGTGTGCAAATGCAATACATACTTATACACACATATATAAATGTATGTCACATATATAAAAAGAAATATTTATCTATGTCAGAGTATAATACAAATAAATGTTCATTAAGGGAAAACAGAATGTACTAAGATGTAAACAAAACATTTTAAAATTCAAAAAAAGGTTAATATTTGAGTGTATTTCTCCCCAGATTTTGTTCCATGCAATAAAAATGTAAGTTATCCAAAATTTGTAATTCCTCTGTTTAACTACATTCACACTTGCATTTGTTATATAGAACATATAATAATGAGGTATATGGCATTATAGTATAATTTAATATAATGATATAATTACAATAACAATTTTTAGATTACATTACCGGGGATACACATTTGAGGCACTTCCTTGCTGTAAAATGAAGTTTTGGGATTCCTGAAAGCAGTTCTAGATACAGCCACAACAGACTGATGGATACTGGGTGAATGTCTGGTTACGGCCACTATATCTTCATCAACCTGATCCAACATACACCTGAGAAGTGAAAAAAAGCACTTAATTAGCACTCAAATTGTAAATGAGTGCTCAAACTGAGAAGTCTTCCCCTGTAAACTTTCAGAAAGACATTTAGGAAACTTGGTCTCTTGCCTGAATAAAGCCCTTGGCTCCAAGCTCTTGATGAAGTTTATTGATAGCATGCCTGGCTGCAATAATTCCACTTTGGAAATTGACATCACCGGTATTTGATGGGGATGCTCCAGGATTCCACTTAGTATAAAACCGTTCTTCAGAAACCACTGATATCTGGAGAAAGGTAAAACTTGGCCATGTATACATTTTAATTACAATGAGAGTTTTTTGATAAAAATGCTAATCATATGAATTTTAAAAAACAACACATAAACAAACCTGATGAGGTACTAGTTCGTCATAGCCTCGTGTACTTCCACTAGCACAACATGCCATAGAAACAATTGTGGTACTTAGGAGAGCATCATAGGCTGATCTATGCTAGGAAACAATTAAAAAGCAAAATATACTTTCTTTCAAAGGAAAAGCACTGTATCATAATAAAATAAATAAGTAAAATTCTGTATCATAATGAAATAAAAGATAATTACACAAATACATTCTATAAGATACATTAGTTTGTTCTACAACAAAAGAACATCTTTAAAACCATAAGCTATAATTGCTTTTAAATCGAAGATACTATTTTGAAGTATGTGGATATTCATGCCACAAAATATCAGATAAGTAAATATCAAAATATCTAGCAAAATAAGTAAATACAAGAAATGGAATGATGCTTACCACAATAGGACACTCGTTATCATGGGTAATATCCATAAACAGAGCATGTGCAATAGCTGGCATTAAGGGTCTCAAGCAGGGCTGAACAAAAGATCCGACAGGTTCTCCTCCATATCGGTAAACTAACCTGCCCTCTTCAGGACTATTATATGCACTCATTGCCTCTGCGGAGCATTACAGAACATTTTAACAATCTCTATTACTTATGTCCAAGAAAAGGTTAAATTTCACAATTGATTTTTAAAATAAAGAACACATCAGTATAATCAAAAATAAAACTTCTTTAAGCAATTTCCTAAGTAATTAATGATAATTACTAAATGTCTACTAGTTTAAGTGACCAAAGCAGTCTTTTATAACTTAGGGGGAGAGATGGCTCAGATAGAAAAAAGGAAACCTCAGGTGTTTATTGAGATGTTAGCTATACAAAAATCTATAGGAAAAAAATCTAAAGATTATATCATATACCCAGGTAGAAAATGAAGAACAGATTTGTATATTTTTAACAACAAAAAATGGTTTTGATTGTGAGCCATTAGATCATCCTGCCAACCTTGTGATTTGAAATGAGATCGTTTACCCCAACGTAGAAATATATACTGATAGAAATAAATTGAGTTAGATTGGAAACTCTCACATAGACTATCCAAAAGAATATTAATTGTATTGAAAATTATTAAGAATTACATTAAAAAACTACTAAATGTCTTTTAGTACACTTAAACAAAAGCTGAAGTTTTAAATGGGAAAGACACTTCAACAAGCCTACCTCTTATTAAGGAACTAATGCCCAGTCTAGTAACAAAGATATTGTCCAGTTCTTTGTTTCCCGTGAACAGTTCAGCTACTACATATAAATTGGGTTGTAATTTCCGAGCAGCATCCAACATGTACTGAAAAAAAGCACAGTCACACATGTAAAAGAGAGAAAAGTGAGACAGGCAGGAAAGGAGGAGACAAGACTAGGCATGGGTTTAACACAAGAAGATACATATGGTAAGACAAAATGAAAATTCAGAAAGAATTCCAAATGAAGTTTGATGTACAAATGTGACAAAACAACAAACAGAACCAACAAACATAGGGAATATGAGAATATGTAGAGTAAAGCAGTTAAAAAGAAGTTTAGATTTTGCAGAGATAAGGACACAAGGAGAAAAGAAAAATGTTAGTGCTTTTAAAAAATGTAACCTGTATCACTGCAATTCTGCCAGTATTTCTCCCAGCTTCTTGTTTTGTTTATTTATATATATATATATTATTTATATATATATTTTAGTTTGTAGTTGGACACAATACCTTTATTTTATTTACTTTTATGTGGTGCTGAGGATCGAACCCAGGGCCTTGCACGTGCTAGGTGAGTCACAACCCCAGCCCTTGTTTTTTTTTTTGTTGTTGTTGTTGTTTTTTTTTTTTTGTTTTTTTGTGCGGCAACTTTAATGGGGGGACCTGGGGAGGTGGCTGGGAGCAGCTGGGGAGTTATCTGG
Source organism: Spermophilus citellus (assembly GCF_964194105.1). Lineage (NCBI taxonomy): Eukaryota > Metazoa > Chordata > Mammalia > Rodentia > Sciuridae > Spermophilus > Spermophilus citellus. The sequence goes on along the minus strand of NC_138191.1, from coordinate 61,872,103 downwards.
GAGAAGAGCACTCTAGGCAGAGGGCAGAGCTGTGCAAAGGCCCTGGGGCAGGAAAAACCTGGTGTCTTACATGCTCAGCAAAGGGTCCCTGTGGCTGGAGCAGAGGATGAAGGGGTTAAGGGAGGTGACCAGGCAGGGTGGGCAGGGCAGGTACAACCTGAGAATCAGGAAGGAATGGATGTTTGCACCTGTGACAAGCCAGGGAGCAGGTGCCTGGTCACCTTCTGCAGAGCCTGCTGAGAGGACGAGGGCTCTCATCTCCCTTGGGCAGAATTAGAGGTCTCTTGCAGGGTCCAGTCTGTAGCCAGAGGGGCCTGGAGGGGGCAGGCCCAGGCCATCAGTGGACCTGTGTGGGGCAGAGTCCTCCGAGAGGCCCCTGCTGCCCGTCTGTCACTAGACACCCCCCTTGCCCTCCTCCAATCTGGTGGGCTGGGGTCTTGTTCCTAGGCGGTCCTCACAGCTGGGCTGGGCGAGAGGATGCAGGGACCCGGCTCCCCTTGGGCTGCCCACCAGGCTCATGATGCAGCTGAGGAGGGCCAGGCCGGAGGGAGGACCAGGCCTTTGAGCTCAACTGACTGCCCTGAGCAGTCCCCTCGCCCAGCTCCACTTGCTGAGTGTGTGTGTGTCGGGGGTGCTGGCCAGGAGACCTGAGGCTAGGGGGGAAAGATCCAGGGACAGACAAGACACAGGTCTTTATCTTGAAGCACCTGAATCCAGCCCTGCCTGAAGCCCGACACCTGCACCTGGGCTTTTCAGTTCCTGAAGCTCAAAGGCTCTCTCCAGCTCCCAACAGCTCCGGGCAGGTTTGAGGCCCTGGCAGAGGCTTCGTGAGGACAGCCTCCCTTCCTAGGTTTGGGGCCGAGGCCTCTGGACAAGGCCAGGCACTGCAACAGCCCACTGAGGCCTGGGGAAGGGGAGGGAAGGCCGGCGCCTGCAGGGTGGGCAGGTCCAGCCGCCTGCCCGCTCACCACAGCTTCCTGCTCTTGCTCAGCCAGTTGTGGCGCCAGATGTTGAGCTTCCGCAGCAGCCGCCAGTACTCCCGCGTCTCGGGGTCCAGCTCCTCCAGCTTCTCCGGGGGGCCCACGTTCACCTGGAACAGCCACTCGGGGTACTCGGCGTCCGGCTTCAGGGCCACGTCCTGGCCCGCCTTGTAGATGTTGACGCCCATGGCGTGCGAGGCCAGCCGCACGGGGTCGGTGCACACTTCCGGGTCCTTCAGGCCCTCGCTGACCACACAGCCCTTCCCGCCCTTGGCGCCCTTGGTGAACCCTGCCAACGGCCGCGAGGTTTCGGCCGGCGGCTGCGCACAGAGCGCAGTCGCATCCGCAGGTGTCTCCCAGACGCGCGCCGGCGCTCCGAGTCGTTTGTTTTTAATATCTAGTCAGACTGTTAATTTCCAGATGGTTTCCTAAGTAATTAATGATAAATTCCTTCCTGGTGAATTATTTAGCTATTGTAAAATTTAGGTCTGAATGACCAAATTGAAGCCTGCAGATAACAAACTCTTAAGCCACTGAGTCCCATTTTCAATTCTGTAAATATTCCAATGAAATTGACATAGGTACATTAAAACAGGTAAAAAAAATCATAATCTGGGCTGGGGATGTGGCTCAAGCGGTAGCGCGCTCGCCTGGCATGCGTGCGGCCCGGGTTCAATCCTCAGCACCACATACCAACAAAGATGTTGTGTCCGCCAAAAACTAAAAAATAAATATTAAAAAAAAAAAAATCTCTCTCTCTCTCTCTCTCTCTCCCCCCTCTCTTTTTTAAAAAAAAAATCATAATCTACAGCTTACATATATTAAACAAATTTATATTATCATATAATTAATCATATTATGTAATATGTATTCTATGTTGTATACTCTAAGTTTTTATATGAATTCCATATCTGGGATTATAGGACAAAACAGATTAAACTCCTTACAATTTCTACCTCTGAGATTTATGATCTACATTGATGCTACACAGAATCAGAAAATAGTAGCTTATAATAAAAAAAATTAGATTGGTTCCAAAAATGTTTTAACATATCCTTACATAAAAGATAACAAAATACCTAGAATCCTAACAAGCACAATCCCAGAGGATTTTATAACTTAAAATTAAGTGAATTAAGTTAGCTTTAACATTTAGTTGTGCCATAATGTTATAAGTATATATTTGTGTGTGTACATATATGTATATATTTTTTTTGCTATTGTTAAAGCACAATATGAAGACAAAGAGCTGCCATTTGGGGAGGTAAATAATGTTCTATCAGCCAATGTTCTTATTTCATGTTTACTTAATTAATGTTTACTAAATCCCTCAAAAATCAAATCAATTTTTCATCACAGGACTTCAGACATATATATTATAGAAAATTATTGAAATAGGTATTTTTCAGATAAGCACATATTTCCAAAAAATTGTTGCTAGGAAGCTATCAAGGATCTTATTAGCAAGATTAAAATTATAAGTATTTATTTACAAAGTTGTATTAGGTAGAAGATAATATTATAAATATTGGCATTATTCAAAAGCTGCTTTAAAAAGCCCAAAAGAGGAATAGACTATAGTTATATTTATATTTTTGTTCTCATAAATAATTGATAAAAATGGAATTACTGACAAATATGATCGCTCTTCCTGAATTCTTCCTGAATTAAAATTTAAAAATTAACTTGCTAAACATTTTATAACCCAGTATTCCTTAACAATTGCATTTAAAGATTGTTAGAATTATTCAAATTATACAAAAATATAATTCAATGCCAAATCAATGCTCGTGTTCAACTAGCCGAGTGAAATGGCTAGTCTGTATAGTCTACTTGAGGAAAGCTGGGAAGAAATGTTGAATATCTTTGCTTAATGTGGATGAATTGTTTTTCTATACCTCAGCTACATGAAGAGGTGTTGAATGGCAGTTATCAAGACGCACTCCCTGGAAATAAGTTGCAGTTATTTCGGTATATTTTTTCATATGTGCCCAGAGATAAGGGCAGTCCTCTGGTTTATTTCCATAGCGTAATTTAACACTGTCTCCCCAACAAATCAGTTCTCTTCTTAAATAAACATCTGAACCTGTTAAAAAAGAAGTTTGTTTTCAATGGCTTAAGAAATAGAATAAACATATTCTGGCTTCTACTTGCTTAGGCACAAGTAGAACACACATTGATATATCTTGTTTCTCTGTTCCATGAGGGTCCAAATCCCTCAGAGAGTCTTTAGGAAGAATGATTCCTGTATTGAAAATAAACTTGGAGAAGTTCATGGTTTAAACTTTTATTGGTACTTATTTGGAATTTTCTGAAACTCACAATAAGGTTCTTTTCCAATTTATTTTTATACCTGGCTAAAAACAGAAGCAGCTGAGTTGTGGGCTTTGGGCATAACTGGTAGATAGGATGTTTTGTTAATTCTACCCTCTGTAGAAAATAAATATCCATAACTAAGTTTCCTCCCTTACATTAATGGCCATTGGTCATAGTAGTGGTAAAAACTCACTGAATCATGAACCACATCTATGCATATATCAACTTAATGCATCTGTTTCATGTCATAAATATTTTAAAAAGCATATATCTGTATACTACAGCTTGGCATTAACTTTACAATGGCTCAAAATAAAGTTATTGTCATGAAAGTCTGTTACTATAAAAAAAATGAAATAGAATAAAAACATTTACTTCAAGGAACTATACCATATTAAAACTGCATTATTTCTACCATAAATGATATATTGGCTAAAATCATATCTAAAATGATATAGGACAAAGTTTTCTATCTGATATATATGTGGCAAAAATTACACCTTATAGTCTCTTCTAAAAGTTTGAGCTCAATTTCAAAATTCCAAGTTATTTCCTGAGGAAAAATAGTGATAGTATTATCATAGACTCTTATAACTATAGTTCTACCAAAACATTTTAAGGCTCCATCTCCAACTTGCTACTCAATTTTGGCAAGAGGTTATATTAAATTCATGGCATATAGAAGAATTTCTTTTTTTCGTTTAGAATGATTAGAAAAGAAAGGGTAGAAATACTTAAGCCCAAGGTCATATTCTTACATAACAGCATATAAGATTTCTGAATCAATTCTAAGGTCACAATAATAAACTACTAATTCTAAACTGTTGAAAAAATACACGTCAAGGTGTTTCCTATAAAATGCTTCCTGGCAATAACATGGTTGTTGAAAACAAGATGCTAGAGTAAGTGAGGGGAACCTGAAAAAAATTAGTTTCTGGTATAACTGCCTTTCAAATACCTTAATACCTCTCTGGCCAGTGGTTGAAAATCTGTCTTATGTAGATGTAATTATAACAGCATTAGTTTCAAAGTTCTACCTCTTTTTCTTCTCTCAAATTGGTGAAACAGTTTAAAAACCTCTAGCCTAGTGGGGAAACAAATCAAAAAAGCAGATCATATTGAACTTTCTACGAAATTTTTTCCCTATCCATTGAGAAGTCAAAAGTGATGTACCTGGTTCAGCAAAGTTTCAAAGAGGATCATCTCCCATCACCCATCCATTATGTGCCATGAAAACACAAGCTTTATTTGGAAGGTGAATCATAGATTTTTCTGCAGATAAGGCCATTTCTTCAAATGGGAAAGTAAAATACCTATAGAGATAAAATTAAATATTAAATCCACACAGAGAAACTGCTTGGAGAGAATCTGAATTGGCAACATTAAAAATTAAACTTTCCTTATGAGTATAATAAATAAAATTAGTGTGACACCATTTACAGGAAAAAAAACTTCAATATAGGTGAAAAATCAATAAACATTATTTACCTCCCCAAATGGCAGTAAATCTAATAGGATCTGACAAATGGAGTTAACATTGTAGCATATATAATGCTAACATTTTAAGGAATTTTTAAAACCTCTCTTAAAATCACAAGAAAACAATTGAGATATTGATGCTACTTCTCAAAGGCTTTTACTATCTTCTAGTTGCCCAATTTATGTTACATTTTACCTATAAAGTAAAGAACTATGGGGTTGGGGTATAGCTCAATGTAGATGGCTTGTGGAGCCCCTGGGCCCAATCCCCAGCACTGTCAAAAGTTGAAAAAAAAAAAAAAGAGGAGGAGGAGAAAATAAGGATCTAAATGCTTGCTCAATTTGATTAACACTGTATTTATCACTAACTGCTATGGTTTGAGTGTGTCTCCCAAAAGTTCATGTGCTGGAATATTAATTTCTTAATGTGAGAGTGTTAGAAGATGGGCATTATTTTTAGTACTTGGGTCATATGAGTGGAGCCCTCATGAATGAATTAATGCCTTTCTTGTGGGAGGAACTCACACAAGGGACTGGATTAGTTATCAAGAGAGTGGGTTGTTAAAAGTAAGACTGCCCCTCCTGCTTTGTCTCTTTCATATGTGTTCACTTGCCCTTCCCCTTCCTATCATGAGTTGAGGCAGCTGGAGGCCCTTACCAGAAGCTGAGTAAATGCTGGTGTCACACTCTTAGACTTCTCAAGTCTCCAAAACCTTGAACAAAACTAAATCTTGCTTCTTTTTTTAATATTTATTTTTTAGTTGTAGTTGGACACAACTACACAACTATTTTATTTATTTATTTTTATGTGGTGTTAAGGATTGAATCCAGGGCCCCACACGTGCTAGACTCTACCACTGAGCCACAACCCAGCCCCTAAACCTTGTTTCTTATGAATTACCCAACATCAAGTATTTTGTTACCACAACAGAAAACAGACACTAAGTATGCACACCTCCAGAAACATTAATGTAAATAACAACAACTATAAATTTGTTCATATGGATGATTATTTTTCTAACTAAAGATTTGCCTAACACAATTAAGCCTAATTCCAAATCAAAACTCCCGTAGTTAAGAAATGTACTGAAGTTGTGCTTTAAAGGAAACATTTAGGTTAATTCACAGTTAAAAACAAATTTTAGTTTTTAATCGTTCACGAAAAGAAAAGAAAATGGAATACCTGGTAACTAAAAAATATCTTCTAGTGACAGGTCCTAGTTTAGGACCATGGCCAGCCAGTCGTTCATAAAACACATTTCCCAAAAGGCAATTAACTGCCTGGAAAACATTAAATTATATTGCATCATCATCAACAATAAAAAAATAGTTTAAAGACTCAAAGAAAAGCAATAAATATAGGTAAAACCTGTTCCTGATGATAATTCATGAGTTGATGCTTCTCTGAATTCAATTCATCAATTCTATTAAGGAACCAATTACAGCATTCTTCAATCGCAGCTGGCCCATCACTAGAGCAGATAAAGCAATACAAACCTATTTAACGTTTTTTACAAGGGTCATAGAAATCTTAATCATCAGAATCTTATTATGACTGAAAAACTTTTCCAACAGTAAAGACTGTTACATACATGCACAGGAATATGACCTGGCACATATAAAAAACATGAATACGTCATGTGCTGAAGTAGAATTATGGTGCCTATTTCATTTCATATGAAGGATTTCAATAAGCTCTTTGAAAATTATACTAGCCATAATGGTTTATAAGTAGTAGCAGTATTTATTTCACAAAGAAAACAAATAACATACTCATGTGGTATAAAAGTCGCTAGTGCAATGTTCATATCCACAGTGCAGCCAAGCTGTCTGTACTCAGGATCCTGAATAATCTTCAGATGCTGCTTCGGATCAGACTTGGTTACTCTCCTATTTCCTGAAAGAAGAAAAGATGAGTGCTTAAATGCAAATATTCACAGGGAGATTATAACTGTCACTGATTTTAAATTTTTTTAAATATTTATTTTTTAGTTGTAGTTGTAACAATACCTTTATTTTATCTATTTTTATGTGGTGCTGAGGATCAAACCCAGGGCCTCGCATGTGCTAGGTGAATGCTCTACCGCTGAGCCACAAACCCAGCCCCTGATTTCAAATTTTAAATATACAATTATTTCATAGAAAATAAAACAAATATTAATTTCATAACCATCTTCCTACCCCTCCATCCTCCTGCTTATCATCTCCATACCACATACCATACACATACACACAGTGGGTGGGGGTAACACACAGAGACAAAAATATCATTATAAAACAAAAAACAAACAAACATAGGGATTGTTATCAGTTCAACTCAAGCCCCACTTTTTTGCTCTCAGTCAATGTCCACTACTACAATTGCTTCTTCTTTTTTAACACTGCTGGGAATCAAATTCAGGGCGTTATGAGTGCCAGGAAATACTCAACTCCTTCAGCCCTACTTATTAAACTTTATGACATCTGGACTTTGGTAGTAGCATTTTCTTCTCAAGTGCTACCAAATAGTCTAACCTCAGGAGTTGTGTTTCCTCAAAGATTGCTTCCAATTCTAAAGTAAATCTTATTAAAAACTTGACTTTCTTTGCTTTCTCTGAAAGAAGTACTTGTGATGGAAGGCGGGAATGAACAGTGGGCACATCTGAGCCAACTCTAAAGGGAGGTAGGCCCTTTGGAGAACACTTGGTGCAATTTCACTGATCTGAGACCACTCCATTGCTTTTGTGGATGTCTGACTCAGAGAGAATTCTATTATACTGAGGAATTTATTGGGTGAAACAGCCCCAGGTTCAAACACAACTCCCGGGAGATGGAGAGAGATACCAGTGCCCCAACTAGTCTTGAGGTGCCAGCTGCCTCCAGGAGGAAGAATTACTGGGCAAGTGGTAAGTCACCAATTAGGCCAACTTCCCCCACAGCCTCCTGCTTCTTATTTTCCTTTGAAGAAACCTTCCTCACAATAAATTCCTTTGGCCTGTTTCTTTATAAATAAAGCATTTGTGGGCTTTTTCCTTTGTTATATACTAGGCTTAATTTTCCTTTAATTAATTAATTTGTCCTTGTTTTATTCTAAAGAGACCTTTAGAAATGGCTTACAAAAACACAAGCAATAAAATAAAACAGATTCTTAAAACTCAGTTTCTAAGGTTCATCTGGAAGAGTAAAACTGCTAAAAAATGCTTGAGAAAGAAAAAAAACAAATCTATACCAGTAGTATCAATGAATAGTTTTTAGTATTGGTAGAATTGAAGGCAGATAAATGGAAAACACAGATAAAAGCCTAAAGTATATTTCGGATATGGCTATACACTAAGAAGTATTATGGTTGTATTTCAAATCAGTGTAAAATTATGGATTATCAATTTAACAACATTTTAAAAATAAAGCTAAATACCTTTTTCATGTGATACACATAAATTGTAGCTTCATAAAATATTTTATTGGAAAATATGGATAATATTATTAGAAAAAACAGTATGTTTATGAAAAGCCTTTTCTAAACATGATGTGAAAAGCCATAAAAGAAAAGACTGACTACATTGAAAATAAACAGCACCATAAGCAATAGTTAAAAGATCAACAGCATACTAAGAGAATATATCTAACACCTATATAATAAGGAACCATCAATAATAATGAATCAATTTGAAAAGGACAAACAGTCCAATAAAAAATGGGAAGAAATACTAACACACAATTAATGCAAGAAATGTAAGTGGCTAATTAACATGTGAAAAGATACTTCATTAACATAAAAAGAAATATCAACTAAGACAAGAGATTTAACCATACATACCAAGATGATTTGCCTGATTGAAAAAAGATTTTAAAGATTATTGGTATCACATGTTGGTGAGAGTTTTTCAAAACATGTGAGTAGGTATAATTTTAAAAAAGCAATTTGATGATATCTGTTGTATTTGAAATTTGCATATCCTTTGATCTACTTGTTTTACGTATAACAATTTATCCTGTAGATCTACTTCTATAGCAAATAAACATACATATACAGGGTATATTTTAGATAGTACTGCTTATAAGAATATAAGTTCCACTAGGACAAGGTTCTTGCTATGTTTGCCACTGAATTCTCATGCCTGAGTGTCCAGCACACAGTAGGTGGATCAATAAAAATGCATTGAATGAAAGAATTACAAAAAAATTGGGGGAAAAAAGCTAGTTAAAGTACTCTTTTTATTTATAAACATTTGTTTGTCTATTTGTTTGTTTGTTTATTTATCTATCTATCTATTTTTTTATGTGGTGCTGAGAATGGAACCTAGTGCCTCACATGTGCTAGGCAAGCACTCTACCACTGAGCCACAATCCCAACCAGTTAAAGTATGTTAAAACAGTGTATTGCTACTTGGGAGTTAAGAGAAATAACTATAATAAATTCATATTGTCAACTAATGAACAAATTAAATAGTCCATGCTTTAGTTTAATGTATGTAACATATATACAAATATAAAACGAGTATATATATAGTTTACAGAGAGAATTATGTAAAACCACATGTAAAATATGAATTTCTTTCAAAAATAATCTGAAAGGAAACACAGAAACTATTACTTGGTAGTTCCCTCAAAGTATGTTTTGTAGGAGGGGAAGTTGCACATTGTATTTTATTATATTTTGAACTATTTGAGGCTTTTTCTCTTTATAATGAGCACACGTATTACATATAAATGATACTACTTACAAATATTAAAGGAGAGAGAAATTTTTGGTGAATGAAATATGAAGCAAAATCAGGACTAAAAGTTCCTGTATTAAGGTGATACATACTTGTAAAAGTTGATGCCTGAATCTGAGTTCTTAAATGTAAAGGCAAACTCATTTCTACTTCAAAGGCAGTATATTGGGGTCCTATTCTAGTTTTGGTCTCTGGACAAGGAAGAAAATTTCCTATTTTAAAAGAACCCCTCCAGGATCCCGAAACATCCTCCCTGCCGGGCTGTCCCATACTACTTACAGATACTTTCTTCATAATCCTTTCTAATTTGTCTCTTAAAAACCTCAAGTTCTCTTTGAGTATGTTTTTTCCTCTTATTTTGTTAAGGGGACACTGATTAACTAGATTAGTTACATCCTTAACTGAATATTTACTTCTTTACCTTTTATTAGTAGCTAATATCTAGCTTCAGTCTCACTAGTTGTAAGGAGGGTGTTTGTGGTGAACACCATCGGTTGGAAGTCCCTCTTGCATAGTTAAGATTCTTACCTTAGACAGCAGAAGATTCACATTTCTCGATTTCAAAGCCTTGTTCAAGCCTTTCTCAGCTGAAGTAACCTGCTCTACCTAATTACCATTCATGCTTTTAACAAATATATGCTGAGTTTGACTATATTCTGAGCATTCTGCCAACAATAAAATAAAAATTGGTTTTATTATTAGAGCATGCCCTTTAGATGTTTCAGCTTCCAGAATCAGTTTTCAAATACCAAAAATAACAAAAATATTGTATCAAAACAACAGATTTAATGAATATTAACCAAGAAAAAAAGGAGTTATCCTTTTAAAAGTAATATTAAATTTCTTAAAATTGATAGGAACAATCTACTGCATCTATTTACCTTGTGTTACAAGTCTTCTAAATTGTTCAACTGCTTTGTGAACATCTACTTGGAAAAATTCCCAGAGTTGGATCTTTGGAAAAATATCCTCCCAAATTATTTTTCGAATACACTGAAAAATTTTAACAGTTAAAACATATTTTTAAATATTTCACCAAACATTGTTTAACATATTAAAATACTGATTATAAATAATTTTCAGCTATATATTTAATTTGTACTTAAGAAATTTTGTTATTTTGATTTAGTGTGGTATTACTGTATAAATACTTACATTCATGTGTTGATCATTTTCAATCAAAGCAGGTATTCCTTTTTCTTTGTATTTCCCTTCTGCAACATCACAGGAAAAATGCCAGAGTGCTCTGTCTAAGACCCAGGCAGGTTTTAAGTGTGGAGAATTCACAAGATTATATGCAGATTCTGGATGTTCCTGGATCCATTTACTATTAGCAGCTTAAAAAAAATAAAAACAAATAAATTTGAACAAAAAAACCCTCATATCTTATAATTAAATTGAAAATGGTATCTATGTTAAGTTTAAAGATGAAATATCAACATCTACCACCCACTTCCTTTTATATTTAGATATCGATACTTTATACTGATTCTGTTTTATGAAAAAAAAAACTTTGGTTTTGGTATCTTCTCATACACTTGTTTTTTAACTTAAATATTGCTTAGGAAAATACGAAGGATGAAAAATTAGTTCTTTCACAAGTAACATCTTTGCACAGCTAATCCTAAAGGGTAAAATATGTTGTTTTTATGAGATTGAGAAATTGCTAATTTAATTTTTTAAATAGACAAAAGTTAGACCCAATTTGTTTTATGTTTACAATGGACAAATGCCCCCTGAATTCATACTGAGGAATACAAGTAGTTAGAAAAATGGAAAGTAATACCTACTGCACACCCAGAATTGTTCTATGCAGTTAAATACACTTTGTTATTCTTCATTTCCTCTCACACAATACAGAACATACTGTTATGTTCCTCTCATAGAGGAGGAACTAAGGCTCAAGGGTTGAGTAATTTGGCCAGAGGAATTAATGTAAGTCTCTCTTCAGAATCTGCAATTGTGACCACTTTGCTGTGCTGATGAGATGACTATGTTTGTGTCTTATTTACTCAGTGAGCACTCCTACAGAATTTTAGAATCAGTATCATTATTAGTTTCTGTCATTTATTTAGTAAGCAATTTAGTTATTATTTATTTATACCCACAATAAATAAACACTTAGGTGAAGTCAGGATATATAAGGAGCAGAGATCATATAATAAAAGTGAAATTAAAGCCCAGCTTGGTGTGCACATCTGTAATCTTAGCTATGTGAGAGGCTGAGACAGGAGGATCAAGAGGTTATAAGCCAGCATGGGCAACTTAGTGAGACCCTGTCTCAAAATAAAATAAAACAGGCTGGGGATATAGCTCAGCGGCAGAATAACTTACTTAGAATGCACAAGGCCCAAGTACTGCAAAAAAAAAAAAAAAAAAATAGTTAAACTGATAGTTCTCCAAATTGGTACCAAGATACTGCCCCCTAGATTTATCATCACAGTCACTGAAATTCAAGTTAAAAAGACAAAATGTAGTCATATTTGTATCCCATTAGGATTTTCACTTACTGGTGATGTAACCTAGTGGTAGAGTCTCATGAGCAAGGAAGGCCCTGGGTTTGATTCTAAGGACTGTGCACATGTGCATGGGCATGCGTCTGCATGGGCACACGCGCGTGCGCGCGTGCGCGCGCGCACACACACACACACATACACACAGATATGTATGTTAAGGATAAATGCCAACGATATCCTGATTTTTTTTCTTTTGATATGTTGCCCTAACTGGTCTTGAATTAGTAGGCTCAAACAATCTTTCTGCCCAGATTCCTAAGAGGCTGGCCATCTTCATGTCTAACTCTACCCAATTGTTTTTAAGGGTAAAATCTTAAAACTCTATTTCTTTTCTCAATATTTTGATACAAAATCAAGTGGTAAGTGAAAGAATTCTAAACATTAGGTAGTGTAAGTATTTTTCTAATTTTACATGAAAGAGAAATCCACTCTATAGACTTCTGGAGTGCAGTAGTATAGACCTCAGCAAGTATTATCCCCAGCAAAACAATTGGTGAGAATTATAAAATACAATCATCTAAAGTCTCTGAAAATTATCCTGTGAACATTCAGCATATGGAGAGCATTTATCTAATGTAAGAACAGTAATTATCTCACAATATGATCAATAGTAACACATATACTAGACCATGCACTTAGAAAACATAGCTTCCCTTTACCATCTTCTCTGGGTGGGATATGACACAGGAATTGGAACAGCCATGTTTGATTAAAAGCTGTAAGCAAAGCAATGAAGACAGCAGAGCTACAAGAGAAACAGCCTCCTTTCCCTGCACCATTGAGCTAGTACTCTAGTCCTGAAATGCCTATCTAATCTTTTGTAAAATCTACATACAATCTCAATGTTAAGTCAGTTTTTCTGTCTCTCTGTTACAGCTACCTAAGCCATATTCTAACTTTTACCATTTGTAACTAATACAATGCCATCACATGATTTGATGAATTTGACATAAATAATATTATACATGCCTAAGTAATTACCAATACTGTCAATTTTATAAGTAATGAATACTTAGTTGTTAGACTACAATGGCTTCACTGGAGACTTGGAAACCTGGTTTCCAGGCACACAAAGAAACACCGAATGTTAGAATATATCTATTTTTTCAACCTAATTTTGCTATTGTTGGAGATTATCATCTATATTGATGAAATAGATCAATAAATTTTTTTAAGTATCTTCATAATTCTTATGTTTACTTGGAAAATACCTCATGAAATTTCTTGAATTTTTGAACCATCCAGAATTCCTGTTCTATACATATGCAAATTAGTGGTTTCCACACTCTTCAACATTGTGGCCCACACAATATTTTGTAAGGTATAATGGGTTAAACTGAATGCATGCCCAGAGGCATCATCAGTCCAGACTCAGTTGCTATGACAGGTAAGAGGAATAACTATCTCCTTGAAGATCATCAGTTGAAAAAATTTGGTACATTTTATAGAACTCTATATAATAGCTAAGGTATCTTGGGAACAAAAATAGTCTTTTTTGGTGCTGGAGATGATCTAAAGCTCTTTTAATATGTGAAGGATATAACTTCTGAGAGTTTACTGATAATTTTCTCCCCAGTAGTAGAAATCATGTAGTTCTTTTCATACATGCTATACTACCAGATATTTTGCTATACAGAATATGTTTGTTAGTCTGGAAAGTATTAATACTCTATGTTGAGATATGATTATTAGGTCCTTTCTATCATAACCCTTTTTATAAACATCACATACAAATTATATATTGACTATTTCCTCAACTAGCACTGTTTTCTTGGAACAAAAAAAGTGATACTACATACAGTGATATTTGAAGTTGAAAGACGTTATCATCATGTATGTCTATAAAATTTACATTACATAAGGAATGAGGATGTGGCTTGATAGTGAAATGCTTGCCTAACAGTTTTGAAGCCCTGAGTTCAGTTCCCATCACTGAAACAAACTGTTATATAAAATATCGAGGAATGAAATAATCAGAATTTAATATTCTCATCAAAATTAATGAAGTTCATACCAGTATGATTGTAGACAACATCTGTAATACAAAGAATATTCCATTCTTTTTTCAGTTTTTCCACAATCTGTCCAACATCATGCCATGTATACTTTTTATTAGGTCATGAGAAATCAGGATTTAATTCTAACTGATCAGCAAGGGAGTAGCACGACCTAGATAGTCCGAGTGTCTGCAGTGGGGTGAAATGAATCAAGTTGTAACCTGAAAAGCAAGACAACAAAGACCACTGTAAGAAAAAACAAACAAAACCAACCTAAAACTAAGAAAAATATCAATGTAAACTTTCTTAAGTAAAATAGAAAGGCTACCATAATGAGTCAACGACTTAGGTTCAAATTCTAGCTGTACCAAAAGAGACTTTAAGCAAGTCCACTTATATCTTTCAGAATATCAGTGTCCTCATCTATAAGACCAGGGTAATAAAATAGTGTACTAGAAAAACATCACAAAACAGTGCTCAGTTATTATTAGGAATTCAATTTCTATTTGTTGAATAGATATATTTATACACAAAAATATCAGTATATACTCATCTCCTAATTTTAATGTTTCACAGTACTTATAGTACATAGTTATGCCAGTGAACTTTTCATTCCTTTCTTCATCCTACATTTAACTTGAAAATAGAAAATTAATGTTACTCCTATTTTATGTAAGAGTAAAATAAGTTTTATCTTATTGTAAGTATTATTGGCAGCTCATGCCTTCCATGTGGAAAGTCAATATTTATTAATTAAAATTATATAATAATATATTTCCTCTACATTTTAATAGTTTGCTACTGGTTTTATATGTCAAAGCAAAAATATCAGAAATAACAATGATCACATTTTATCATAGATGTCCTTAAGTTGAACCACATAACGACATTTTTATGGATTAAAAAGGGTCAACTTTAAAAATTTTCATATGGTTCTATTTTCATATGGTTCATATAATTACTAAATATATTAAGAGGTGAAATTAGAAGTAGGAGAAAAACATGCAGATTTCAGAGGATAATTACATTTATTTTAAAAAAGAAAAGGAAAAGAAACCAAGCTGACATCACCTGACTCTTTTGCAACCCTCAGTCTGTCTTCCCATTCATCCAAAGGTCCTAAACACTTGGCTAAGAATGTCTGGAGAGTAACACAGTCCAAGGGTAACACGTGATCATCACTGCCAACACGTAAAACAGGGTCCACAACTATGTAACCTCCACCACTTTTCTCATTTCTAAGGAAAAAAAGCAAAATGAAAACTTTCCATTTAATGAGAGGGAAAAAGTGAGATTTTTCTAGTATCTGAATAACTGGAAGGAACTATCCTATTTAAAATTATATTATTTCTAACACATACAATAATTAACAAAGTTGCAACAAAACTTAATGGAAAGCAATTTTTTTACCCATTCTGCATTATTACACAGTTAATACTGCATTGTACCATTACTATATAATTATACCACATACAATATACATAATATCTAATAATGTTGTTTTAATGAAAAACAAATGTACTAGAATTTATCAGAAATAGCCAGAACACTTAAATAAATATAATCCTATAATCAGGTTGTAGGAAAAGACTAGATAATCTCATAGAAATTGAAGAGCCATATTCTATTTGTATCTCAAAAAGCAATGTAAAAATTATACTGCCATGGTTGATAACTTTTTATAAATTACATAACTTCAAGTTTTACAATGAATTAACATTTTTCCCCATATACAGAACACCTAACTTCACTTACCCTTGAAGGAAGTAATACTGAAATGATCCCGATTGTTGCAGATTAAGTTTACAATATTTATCAGAATCATCTTCTCTTTCTGTCGGATTTTCCCAATCCAAGGAATGGAATTTTTCTCTATTAAATGTTTCTCCAGGAAATGGGTAGTTTGTATACACAGTAACTGCTTTACCCTGAAAAGTTGGGCCTAATCAGAACTGTAGTTCAAACCCTAAATAAAAACCATATTTTAAAAAATTATGTTAAAAATACTGTTTCATTTAAAGAATTATAAAAACTAAGATTCTGATTTAGCTGCATTTTGTTTTACCAAGTATAGTAAACATTGTGGAACCATCTGCTTCACAATGTCCTGTTTCTTTCCCTGTAAACAGATTCCTATTCACATAGTTACTTTAAGATGTGAAAATTCTTAGATCCTTATTTATGTTGATCTCCTCAATCCCTCACAGCACCCTACCCTCAGCCCTAAATTGACTTGTGCAGAGGTGGGCATCTGAGTGAAGATGTTCTCCAGTATTTTTCAAACTGCAGCAGAGAAAGTGAGTTTCTCTATGGTGTCAAGAGTATGGGATTGTATATAAAACTTGGGAGGTATACTGGGACAACTATACTACTCTACAAAGAAAACAAGTCTTCAGTGAAAGAAGTCAAACTCAAAAGAGGCAGAGTTTGAACTTTTCACAATTCTGAAGGCACGTGAGCCCCATATTGATATCTGCTGAAATACAATGGTATGCTAACAAAGATGTACCAACTGGCTGGGGTGGGGGGAAACACTAACTTGTGGTACTTGTTGACTTCTTGATAAGAACAATTCCACCATGGATAATCTAAAGCTATTGAAGCCACATCATTGAATGTGGAATCAGAAGGGAAGTACACATTGGTTCTTCTGAGTGAGTACATGAACCTCCACATGAACTGCTATCCCTACTCATCATGATTTAGTTATTAAAATCTTTGTTGGAATCCTGACACCCAAGATATTCCCATTCTTTCCCAAGTCATACTATTTCTATTAAACTATACCTGAGACTTGTATTACAAGTACTTATCATTAGAGGCAACAACAACAAAACCCCATTATAGTTAAAACTTTACTGTTGAAGAGTTTTGGTTGGTTTAAGGAAGACTTTGAACTTTTGTTACAATTGCTAAAATGTGAAAGTTTTGACTACACTCCAGTCTGTTAGGAATATAAAGCTTCTAAATATGATGTAACTTAATTAATGATAGGCAAAAAAAAAAAAACTGAAGTCAGCAGGAAATTTAGTTAAGTATAATTTTTAACTTAAGGAATATTTTTGAGAAGATAGGAAATACTAGTAGTTATAATGACTGATTTATTAAATAGCCAATAAAATAATAAAACATTAAAGACTGAGCACCTATAGGGAACAAAATAGAAAATTATTCCACCCTTGCAGTGCTGGAGTTCTAGAGAGGAAAGAGCATATTAAACAATGAACTTCACAAATAAATAAGTAAAGGAGGGGACATATATTGAGAAAAAATGGGGAAATAAGCATTTTAATGACAATGGAGGAGAGGAAAGAAGTTAATGTGGTGGCAGAAATTTTAAATAGGATGCTAATTGAGAAGCTAAAGGGTTTGAGAGAAGTAAGGTAATTGGTCACATCTCTATTATGGCCATCTAGGGAAAGCACTGACTATTTGAAGAAAACAGGACAATAAAACTAGTATTTAAGTATGTGCTGGTTTCAGAAATGACAAGCAGCTTAGTATAGCTGGGTTGGAATAAGGTGAGGGAAAGGAAAAAGAAAGGAAACAGGTAATTAGATCATACAGACCTTCTAGGCCACTGTAAGTATTTTGGCTTCTCTTATCAGAATGAGAACACAAAGAAAAAGTTCTTGAAGGAAATTATTAGTGTTGCTCCCATGAATATGTGAATAAAGGAGGAAAATAGCCTTAATGCTGAATATGGAAAAAGATTTAATAGTCTGAATAGAAGATTAAATGAGCCACAATATTCCCTTCAGCAAAAGCCTAGTCCAGAGCAAGACTCTAACTTTTTCAATTCTATGAAAGCTAAGAGATGTAAGAAAAGGTTGAAGTTAGCACAGGTGGGCTCATGAGGTTTAAGGAAAGAAGATATCTTCCTAATATAAAAATCAAAGCAGATTCCAAGGTGGCAGCTGCAGTATGAAGATCTAACTAAGATTATTGATGAAGGTGAAGGTGGCTACATTAAACACATTTTACATGTAGATGAAACAGTCTTATAGTGCCATCTAGGAGTGTTTCATAGCTACAGAAAAGTCAATGCATGGCTTCAGAGGCAGGCTGACACTCCTTAGGGCTTATGCAACTGGTGAATTTATGTCAAAGTCAGTACTCACCATTCTGAGAATCCTAGGGACCCTAGGAATTACACTATATCTACTTTGACTATATTCTATAAGTAGAACAACAAAGCCTGGATGATAGCACATCTGTTTACAACATGGTTTACCGAATATTTTAAACCCACTGTTGAGACCTACTGCTCAGAAAAAAAAAAAAAAGTTTCTTTTCAAAATATTACTGCTCATTGACAATGCACCTGGTCATATCAGAGTTCTGACGCAGATTTACAATGAGATTAATGTTTGCATGCCTGTTTAAAAAAGCATTCATTCTGTAGCCCATGGATCAAGGAATAATTCTGACTGTTAAGTACAAATATATGTATGTATTGAGTGGTACTAGGGATTGAACCCAGGGAAGTTCTCTTAGTGATATCCCCAGCCCTTGCTTTTAAATTTCTGTTTTGTTTTGAGGCAGGATCTCACTAAGTTGCTCAAGCTGGCCTCGGACTTATGATCTACCTCTTGCTTCAGCCAGCTGAGTTTCTGGAATTAAAGATGTGTACCATTGTGCCCTGGTAAGTCTTTATTATTTAAGAAATACATTTTGTAAGACTAAAGTTGGCACAATAGTGATGGATCTGGGTAAAGTAAACTGAAAACTTTCTCAAAAGGATTTGCCATTCTAGGTGCTTCTAAGAACATTCACGATTCATGGAAAGAGGTCAAAATATCAAGTTTAAAAGGTATTTGAAAAAAGTGTAGTTCAATCCTCATGGATGACTCTGAGGGCTTAAGACTTCAATGATGTAAGTGATTGCAGATGTGATGAAAACAGCAAGATAACTAGAATTATAAGTGGAGCCTGAAGATATGGCAGAATTGCTGTAATTTATTTAAAACTTTAATGGATGAATAGTTGTTTTGTATGATGAGCAAAGACAGTAGTTTCTTGAAATGGAAACTACTGGTAGATGCTGTGTACACTGTTGAAATGACACAAAGGATTTAGAATATTCATAAATTTGGTTGATAAAGCAATGGCAGGGTTTGAGAAGACTCACTTCAGTTTTGAAAGAAGGTCTATTGTAGGTAAAATGCTTGGAGTGTCCCATGCTATAGAAAATTTTTGTGAAAGTCTATTGAGATGGCAAAATTCAATGTGACCTTATTTTAAGAAATAGCAATAGCCACTCCAACTTCCAGCAACCACTGTGCTGATCAGTCAGTAGGAATCAACATTGGGAATTGTCATTAAGGCTCAGATGATCATAAGCATATTTTAGTGATAAAATATTTCTTTCCTTTCCCTCCCTTCCTTTCTTTTCCCAATGCTAGAGATCAAATCCAGGGTCCTACACAAGTGAGGCAAGGACTGTATCACTGAGCTCTAATAAATTATTTCTTAATGAAGGTATGTACATTGTTTTTTTAAGACAGAATGCTATTTTATACTCAGTAGACTACAGTATAAGGTACACATAACTTTTACACACACTGAGAAACAAAAATACCATGTGACTTGCTTTATTGTCTTGGTCTGGAATGGAGCCTGCAATATCTCTGAGGTATGCCTCTACTGTTAGCTTAGAATTCTATATACCTGGTAAAAATACCTTTCAAAAACAAAGATTATGAGAATCAGGTTTTTCACTATCAGAGAGGGTTGTTACAAATAAACAAGGGGGGAAAGTTATAGTGAATATTATATTGGATATGATTCAGAGGTAACAGTATAAAGCACTGTTTACAGTCAGCTTGGGCCAAGTGTCATGGGAGGATTAGCAACTTGGGAGGCTAAGACAGGAGGATTGCAAGTTTGAGGCTAGGCTCAGCAACCTAGTAGGGCCCTAAGCAATCTAGTAAAAACCTGTCTCAAAATTTTAAAATTGATGGGTTGGGGATATAGCTCAGTTGGTAAAGTGCTTGCCTTGCATGCACAAAGCCCTGGGTTCAATGCCTAGCACCACACACACAAAAAAAAAAAAAAATTGAAAAAAATGGGTTCCATTCCCAGCATGGAAGGAAGGAAGGAAGGAAGGAAGGAAGGAAGGAAGGAAGGAAGGAAAGAAGGAAAATTAGTATGGTTCAAGGCAAATCCTGACACTAAGAACATGCTGGTATGTTCCTCTCAAGTCTAAAATTATTCTTTTGTAGCCGTAAATTGCCCACATTGATGTTCAACAGGTGGTAAATTTTTCTACAATACTAAATAATGGGAAAGATATTTTCTGTAAAGATTTCAGTAAAACACAATAGAATACTAGACTCTTCGAATTTACTCTAATCCAATCAAATTCTATGACTTCCAAGAGAAATATAGCCTGCTTTCATACTGTAGTATGAATAATGTGAGTAAATAGAAGTTCTAACCATTTCTGAAAAAAGTTAGTGATAAGAACTGTTAATTACATTCCTGAATTGAAATAAAATATGGATATAAATTTATTCATAGTAAATGGTGTTAGTAAATCAAAAACAAATTATCCAAACAGTGTTATTAAGTAACTAAACATCCAGAGACTCACTTTTCACATTGTACCATAAAACCAAAAATTTTTTCCCCAAGGAACTACGGAACTACATACACAATTTTTTCTACAAATTAATATAGCATTGATATATTCATAATTTATATGTATTACATATGTGTGTATACAAATATATGTGTGTATGTGTATATATATATTTTAGTTGTAAGTGGACACAATGCCTTTATTTTTATGTGATACTGAGGATAGAACCCAGTGCCTCACCCATGCTAGGCCAAAACCCCAGCCCCAAGAATTTTTATTGTCTTGACCTAATAATTTAATGTAGGTATATATCTTTTTGAGGAAATAGTGATGTAAACATAGGTCACGTATTAGGATATTTATCATAATCTCATTTACTATGATTAAATAAACTGACAAAAAACTAAATATCTAATAATTGGAAATAATGAGATAATTTATGATATATCTATAAGATGGAATATCACAAAGCCATTTTAAATCATGGTATCAAAAGGTATTTAAACAGCATTTAATACTTTGTTAAATTTTATGTATCTGAAATCCTTTCTGGAAAAAAGTATGACTGAAACAAGGTAGTAAGGAAGGTAATATACACTCAATAACATTATAAGCAGTAGGGGGGAAAGCAGTTACAAAATTGTTTAAACAGTATGATCTCAATATTTTTAAACAAAAAGCACAGGAAAAAAAAAACGTCTTTTTTATACATTCTTGTAATTGGTGAAAGTCATTAGAGCTGCAACATAAAAGAATAGATTAAGAAACAGTTGCATGTAGAATTAAAACATGAAATAAAATACTTAGTGTCTATGAGAATCATCTATATACCTTTACAAGAATGATTACATTTATCATCAGGGAAAATGGTGACATTTTAAGCATGTGCAAATATCAGAGACTAGCCAATTGGACATATTTAAACAAACTGCCACCCATTACATTTATACAAATATTGTTTTTCTAATTACACAAAGAACTCAGAGAACTTGCAGTACAAAGGTTAAAACTCATCTAACATCTTTAAAACAGTATTTGAATAGTCTAACTTCAGAAAAAAAGACAAGCATTCCCAAAATGAGTATTTATATAATGTACACGTAAATTCAATAAACTATGTAAATTGTGAAACACCAGAGAAAAATTAAAGGAATAAGATATAAATGAAATAAACACTTTTTAATAACTAATTTTATTTATTAATAAGTGGAAGTCTTTCAACTCTCAGTAAAAATTAATATTGATACTGTCAGTGAAAACAATGTGATTAAATAAATTTCATTATTTTTAAAGGTCTTTAATATTCTGTGATAAAGTGATTCAAAGTTCAAAGTTCTATATTTTGATAAGTGGTTTTAATGGCCTCAAAAGTGGAAAAAATATTGTACAATGGTATCCAAATACAAATAAAAGACGATCTTAGTGCTGTGTTCATTAAACCATATATTAATCTTTTTTCTCAATTGTAGATGGACACAATACCATTATTTTATTTATTTATGTGGCACTGAGAAGCCAAAACCCTGGCCCCATGATACTAATCTTTAATCACATTCACCAACTTTTGCTTTTCACAGACTTTTGCTGAAATGCTAGTGAAATTATATTTTCTCTGACATCAGCAATTGTTTTTATAAGCTAATCACACAAAATTCTGAAGCATGACTATAATAAACTAATGATGTGAAAACCAATTGAAAACTTTCATGTGGAAGATTTTTAACACAAAGGAAAATTGGTTATCAATTTTTTAAAGTGGGCATGTGTTCGTTTACATGGGTAAAAATCACACAATGATGGAAGCATTTCTAAAATATATATTCAAACACTTTTGCTACAGAAAGGAAAGTATGTCTAGATACTAAACTGGACATACTGTAAATTGTTTCTATAAATCAAGTTTCATTGTACACAGTGATACCCATTCATTGCCTATGTCTGCTTTCGGGTTACAATGGCATACATAGTTCATTAGCTCCAAAGGTGCGTAACCTATAAAGCTGAAAAGATTTGCTATCTGAAAGTTTATGGGGAAAAAGTGTGCCAAACTCTGCTCCACAGTATCAATTTCCTTCAGTAAAGCAATTAACTTTATCGTTTGTGTATCTGAAAAAGATAAATGCTTTTTATTTTTTTCTGACATTTTCTAAGAAGGCTACTTGTCATTCCTGAAAACACAGAATCTCAAAGGGCAAGTCTCAAAACACTTAAACAGTTTGTAACTCATCTTTCCCAACTTCAGTAGAGTAAAAGAGTCATTTCTGGTTATTCTTCCTCTTGTTTCAGAGTTTTGGAAAGATTGTTTTGTTTTGTGTTTGTTGTGTTGGGCATTGAACCTGAAGCTTCACACATGCTAGGCAAGCTCCCTACCACTGAATTACATTTCTAACCCCTATTATTTAACATAATATAACTTGTTTATCTACTTAACTTGACCTAAGTATGTATGTAATCCATGGCAACATACTGAAAAAAAACAAGGGTTTGATTGGAAGTGCCCCCAGACCTATGACCTCAATTCTTTCCTCATAATGTTTTTTGTTTGTTTGTTTTTTAACTTATCTGACAGAAACTAGGAGTGTTAATATTAGTTCATATATTAACAAAATTAAACACTTTTTTTTTGGTACTGGGGATTGGACCCAGGAGTACTTTACCACTAGGTCACATCCCCAGCGCTTTTAATTTTTATTTTTATTTTGAGACAGGTTCTCTCTAAGTTGCTGAGGGTCTTGTTAAGTTGCCGATGCTGACCACAAACCTGAAATTCTCCTGCCTCAGCCTCTCAAATCACTGGGATTACGGGTGTGTGCCACTGCACCCAGCTTGGGTTACTTTTAAAGAATCAAAACAGAAAGAAAAGCAAGCTCGCAAGCAAGCAAGAAAGAAGAAAAAGTAATAGTCTATGCTGTCTTTCTATGTCCCAATACATAGATCAGTGTATAAAAGACACTCTAGACCTCTAATCCAAGTCATAGAAACTAAAATTTTTATGTACAGTAAATGAAACACTAGAATACCTGGCCTATGCCAGATTCCATAATTAATCACCATCATGCTAAAATTGACTTAGATCACAGCAATACATAGCATGGCTATCTTATTTCTCATGCTAAAACTGGGAATACTTTATTCAGATTTGCAATACATATTACAGATTTGCAGACATAGGCAATACATATCCCTCCTGGAGACAGCTAGCAAGATGAGTGATAAAGTATTATTGGAAATGGAAGGTTTTCCCTCCACATGATTTATAGAAACTGAAGCTCCTAAACAAAGAATGTTTATATATAAAATATAAAATGTTTATATTTTCTTAAACAGGAAAAATGATAAATTTAACCAACCTATATAAAAGATGGAAGAATTCCAAATATGGAGAATACTTATTATGTTCATTATTCTGCTACTAAGTGAGATAAATAAAATGGGAAGACTCATGCTTTGGCTAGAAAATAATTATCCAGTCTTCTACTTGTTGAATTAAAAGAATCTACAGAGATGTCAGTCTTGAAAATGAAGATAAATTCTTTTAGGGAAAAAAGAAAAGAAAAATGAAGAAGGGTTTGGTTGTTTGTCAATTAACTATGAAAAAAATAAAAATTCCCAGCTTTTTCACTCTAATTGGTTACTAAGTCCTGTGCATTTTAAAATGTCTCATTCTGTCCCCCTTTGCAACTCTGATAGTTAAATCCTTATCTTTAACCAGATACCATTTTTAAGCTTTTTTTTAATTGTAGATGGACACAATACCTTTATTTTTCATTTACTTTTATGTGGTACTGAGTATCAAACCCAGTGCCTCACATGGGCTAGGCAAGCACTCTACCATTGACCTGCAACCTCAACCCCCAGACAGGTTTTTTAAAAGAGCCTTCTGGATGATTTCTTGTCCCAGTGTTCCCTCTCTTTAATTCATCCTTCACATTACAAATTATCTTCTAAAATAATATGATCACTACCAAAAAAAAGTGACATATTCCCATTCACAGCATTTGGACAGAATTATTGTTTTTTAAGTAGAGTTACAAAGTCAACCACATCATTCTTATTTCATAAGACCTTCACAGTTCCCTCTTCAAACAGGTTAGCTGAATTTGCCAAGTTTTGGTACATTTAATCAGAGTTGTAGTGATTGATCAGCAAGTATTTATTAACTGCCCTTCTACAGAATATCTTTATTTCACAAATAGAGAAATTAATGCTAAAAATGTAACTTGACGAAAGCCACATAATTTGTTAGCAGCAGAGCCAGGAAAATGCTGATTCCTTACACTTGTCATTACACTGTACTCAAAAGCTTCCATGAAGAAAGCAAAGCTCAAGGACCTCTTTTAAGGAGTTCTTGGCACAGAGGAAACAGCTGAGGCAGTAAGAATGCATAATTCTTTGAGGCTAGGGGAACAGAAAAAAAGGATTCCTAGCAGATACTTGCAATTAATTAAAATGTAGAAGGGAGTCCAGTGAGACACATTAAGTTGACAGGAATATTAAGAGGGTAAAGAGGAAAAAATAGTCAAAACCAGAAAAGTGCAGGGTCCGGAAAGCCAAAAATGGAATAAGTACTTGGTGATCTTAAGTGCCACACCAAGTTGGAAGAAGAGGAGAGTTGGCATTGGGGGTAACACATGAGATGGCTGAAATTCAAAGAAAATAAATTTAATTCTTCAAACATTATAGAAATAACAAAATTTCTTCAAAATGATTATCATTGTCCATTTGGTACACCAGTAAGGGGGAGCTGTATTTATTTTTCATATATTCAATTTCTATTTCACAAATTATATTACATAAAATCACTGTGGAAAGTTTTTCAATGCTGAAAAATTACAAAACCTAAGAAAATACAGCATCTATGAATCTGTTTTATAGAAACACAATTTGATCTTTTAAATCACAGGTTAACTATATCAGCATAATTTCATTGGCTATTTTTTATTTGGCAAGAAAATATTTTCAGCTTTTATCTTCCCCACATTTGAGAGCATTTTGATTAATACTAAAAAATAGTTTATTATATTTTTGCTGTATTCTACTAATTCAGAGGTTCAGTAAAGGAAAAGAGTGAGCTATAAAAAACCAAAGTTACAGATATACTCAGCAAAATTATATATAAAGTATTTTCACTAAGTTTTAATAAGAAATGCTATCAGAAATAATGTGGTCATTAATGTGGGAGTTTGCACAGAAGGAAAATTGACCTATTTTACCCTTGTTCTTACACGACAGATATAAAACACTTTTAACTAAAATCAACTATAATTAGTTTAATCTGCAGTATATGAAGATCCTAGAAAACTGTATCTAACTCAAAGTTTTATTGTTTGGCGCTGGGGATTGAACCTAAGGCCTTACTCTTGTCAAGCTCGAGTTCTGCTACTTTAGACATCATCCCAGTCCCTAACATAAAGTTTTAAAAATTTTAAATTGTATAACTAAGAAGAACCAATAAAATTTTTAATTGCCCATTAATGAGTTAAAATTTAAAAGACACAAAGGAGCTATTCAAACAACTTGCTACTGACCTTGTTCAAGTCTGAAGAGGGTCTTTTCCAGCTTTTCCATTTTGTTTAGTAGTAAAGTTCTAATCTGTTTACCGTGTCCCATTTTTGGATTCTGGAGGCTTTGAAATCTTTCAGAAGAATTAAAGGAACTCCAAAATCAAATGAGTTACCCCTGTGACACACAAAAAAGGAATTAAAAAAAGAAAATAACTATTACCTTAAACTCTCCAGGGCTGACAGCTGCACTTACATGTTCTAAATGTGGTTTAACTCTAGCAGAGCAATGAGAAAGAAGGAATCTTATAAAGAAGATTCGAGAAGGCAAATTGTTTTCTCTTCCCTTAAAGCACAATGAGGAAGACTGAAGCAAATATACTGTATTGTCAATTCTTACCAATAAAACATAACAAAACCAAACAAGCTAAAGCACTCTCAGAGAAAAGCGATACTATTTAAGAAAGCCTGGAGTTCAAGGGGAAAAATTCCGCGGTCTCAGGACAAATGGCTGTCAAGTCTCCAAATGGCACTTCTGCTTACAGGAGACTAGTCTGCTCAAAGATAACAGGTGGGAGATCGCCCCATTCCCAAATTCGGGTCAGAAGCCACCGATGGGGAGATGAGAACAGAGGAAAGCAGTTGTCGCCCCTGGAATAGCTGTAATAGACATAGGATGGACAGAGAGAGCTATAGATAGAAAGAATGCATTTCTCCGGGAGGCCAGCAGCCTTCCTAGCACTTACCGTGAGCAAGTGATACAGGCGGCATCTGGGAAACCCCGGGTCTGGCGCTATTCGGGGGAGGGCACGGGAAGGCAAGCAAAAGGGGAGAGGCCGGCTGCCCAGCCTTGGACCAACGCCGCAGCCCAGGAAGGGGAGGGCGCGGTGAAGGGCAAAGGGAGGGGAGGTGGCGCCAGCACCCGGAGACCAGCGGGGAGCGTCTCCGAGACTCCGCCTCGCGCGGGTCCCCCGGAGGCCCAGATTCCACCCGGCGAGGCGTGCACTGGCTTAGGTGGGAGTGGACCTGCCTCTCGTCCACTTCCGGGAACCTCCAGGCCCGCTAGCCCAGACCGCTAGTCTCGCGAGAGCGTGTTCACTGCGGAGTTTCAGGCTGCGGGAAGCCGGCTTCCCAAGCGGCTGCAGCGGGCCCAAGCCGGGAACCGCTATTTCTGCCGGCTTTCGGGGAGGTGTGGCGGCGTGGGTGCCACAGCCTGTGAACTTAAAATTCTGTGGTTCCAGGCTACGAATTAGATTGAGCCGCCCAGTAGGATCTTTTCGTGGGAAGGGATGAATGCTGGGGGCCAAGCAATGTGGCTTCCCGTGCCTTTTCTACCACTGTGTGTTTCCTGTTGTTTTTTTTTTTTTTCCCAAAAAACTTGCCTAAGTTCTCCTAGCCTTGATTTCCCTGGGTTTTGAAATAAGGAACCTGGCTACAGTCTCTGAGTACCACCCAACAGGTGCCCATCCTTACTGGGCTCCGTGGTGCATCTGTGTAAGCCATCTATTCAGGAAGCTCAGGCAGGAGAATTGCAAGTTTGAAGCCAGCCTCAGCAACTCTGTGAGACCAGCTCAAAACAAAACAAGACCCCACAACAACAACAAAAACAACAAACAAAAAATCATATCCTAGCAGGGAACATCTTCCTGAATGCAGACACTGGACTAGGTGGGTGAAGGGTGGCCAGTCTACAATAGAGAGGATGAATACTGCTTGTATTTACAACATCCGGTTGTACCAGATGATCATCTTGAGATTAAGCTGCACATATTTTACACCAGAATTTCTGGACTCTGTGTAGATGCCTAAGAAGATTTTATGCCTGAGGAAAAAGGAAAATCCATCTTTCAGAGTTTTTCAAGAACACGTAATGGTCATGAGAAAATGGACAAAAGGTTGGGGTTAAGTTAACCAGGTATGGATAAGAATCATTTTACTGTGAAATTACAGTTTCATAGGTCCAAAAAGGATGCTGAGGTGTTTTTGTTAACTTTGTGTGTGGGGGGGGGGGGGTGCTGGGAATTGAACCCAGGACCTTGTGCATCCCCTTCAAGCATATGCCCCCATATAACTGGGAGATTTCCAATTAGACTTGCCTCTTAGAGGTCCCACCTAATAGTGTTGCAGGCTGGGGGCCCAGTAATCAACACATGAGCATTTGGAGGACATTCAACCAAATCATAGAAGATGGGGTGGGGTAGGTCATCAAATCTTGTAAGGCTTTGCAGGCCATTCTAAGGACTTAGGCTTTTACTCTGGGAAAAAGAGCCACTGAAGGATTCTGAATAGAGGAGTGACCCTTTAAAAGTATCACTCTGAGGCCTGGGGATATAACTCAGATGGTAGAGTGGTTGCATTACACGCACAAGACCTGGGTTCAATTCCCAGCAGCACACACACAATTTGTAAAAATATCACTCTGCAACTTTGTGGGGGACAGCTGAATAAACTGAAGAGGGTAGCAAAGAAGGACATAAGGAGGACAGTTAAAACATATTTCAATTATCCAAGAAAGAGAAAGTGATGTACACATGTGCAAGTTTTGGGATAAAGGTGTAGCTGTGAGAAGTTGTTGAATTCTACTTTCTATTTTGGAGGGCAGGATTTACTCGAGAGAAAGGTGTCAACTATGATTCCAAGGTTTTTAATCTATGAAAACAACCATAACAAGCACTGTTCAATAGAAATCTTGAGTGTAATTGAAAATTTTCAAGTTGTCACTTTAAAAAATGGGTGAAATTTTCGTATTAGTAACATATATTAACACTATGTCTAAGTCATTATTTCAACAAATAATCAATGTAAAAAGTGACTGATGAGATGTTTTATGTTCTTTTTTCATATTAAGTCTTCACAGTTGTGTTTGCACTTTATACTTCTAGAATGTCTCAGTTCCAACAGCCACATATCATGGGCTCAATAGCTTCATGTGGCTAGTTGCTACCATGTGGACAGTACAGAAGTTGCCATTTTTTTTTTTTTTTAGAGAGGAAGAATAAAGGGAAGGGGTAGGAGTAGTTGATGAAATCAGGAGTTTGTAGACAGTAAACTTGAGAGCATGGTTAAACATCCTACTAGAGATATCAATTTAACATTTGTATCCCTGGCTTCCAAATTATTGTTTTTCAAATTCGTTGGAGACCTGTAAAAACAGTTTATTAGCTGTAATCAGCAATTTTTAAAATGAAATAAATAATATATTAATGAATTACATCTGGTAAAAGTATTATTTCATAAAACATCACTTTCTATTTCTTAATTTTGATGTATTGAGTCATGATTCCTACTGGATATCATGGTTAAAAAAATGTTTGAAAGTGATTGCCCTGGAATGCCTGCTGTGCAAAACTGTAATTTATTATTGTGAAATAGTGCCTGGGTTTTATTTCCAGCTTTGTCACTAACAGAGAAACTTTGAAAGGTACTCAATCTCTTTGTGATTGATTTTTTCAACTGTAAAATGGGAATAAAAATACAGATCCAATGCAATAAAGATTCTGCTCTGAACTTTCTCACAGAAAACCCTTTGATGATAAAACCTTTGATGATAAAATCTCCATCAAAATACCAGTGATATTGGAGCTGGGGTTGTGGCTCATAGTAGGGTGCTTGCCTAACATGTGTGGGGCATTGGGTTTGATTCTCAGCACTGCATATAAATAAACAAAATAAAATTCATTGACAACTAAATATTTAAAAAATACCAATGACATTATTCATAGAACTAAAAAAGATAATACTAAAATGAATATGGAAGACCATGCCAGGCATGGTGGTACATGCCTATAATCCCAGCGACTCAGGAGGCTGAAGCAGGAAGAACACAAGTTCAAGGTCAGCTCAGCAACTTAGTGAGGCTCTAAGCAACTTAGACAGAATCTGTCTCCAAATTAAAAAAATAAAATAAAAAGGACTGGGGATGTTGCTCAGTGGTTAAGCACCCCTAGGTTCAATCCCTGGTACCAAAAAAAGAAAAAAAAAATGTATGCAAGAACAAAAGACCCAGAATAGCCAAAGCAATTCTGAGCAAAAAATAGTAAAGCTGGAGGCATCATACTACCCAAATTCAAATTATATTACAAAGCAATATTTTTAAAAAACTTGATATAGACATATAGTATAATGGAACAAAAGAGAAGCACTGAAACAAACCCACACAACTAGTAATCTGATTCTTGACAAAGATGCCAAAAATTTACAGTGGAAAAAAACACATCTTTTTAGTTTTATACCATCCCATTTCTTGACTCTTGGTAGTACTTCCTGAACGTTTTCACTGGTTGATAGTACAGGTAGAAAAAGTATGTAAAGTGATTAATAAGTCAAAACATGTGATTAGGTCATGGGGCTCTATATTTTTAACAGAATGAATGCCCTTATATTAGAGGCTTCACACATCATTCACATCTCTTTCCCCCCCTTCTGCTTTCAGTCAACTGATGATGCAGCAATACATGCCACCTTGGGCAATGTGAATATACTTAGTGTGACTTAACTGTACACTTCAAAATGGTCTAAATGGCAAATTGTAAGTGTATTTTACAATAAAAACATGGAAAGATGCATTTTCTATTGTTCAGTGTTTCCTGCTATTCATTAAGAGCACTAACCAGCCAGGCACAGTGGTTCATGTCTGTAATCCCACTGGGAGGCTGAGGCAGGAGAATTGCAAGTTCAAAGCAAGCCTCAGCAAAACAAAAGCAAGGTGCTAAGAAATTCAGTGAGACCCTGCTCTAAATAAAAAACAAAATAGGATTGTGGATGTGTGCTGAGAGCCATTGCCAAGTAGGAATGACACATGGCAATTTCTTTGTCAGCCTACCCAATGTTGCTTAGAGGAAGGACTCTCCATATTGGACCCAGGTCATTTGCAGTGACATTGCATGTATGCTTGAGTAAGGTGACCCTGCTCAAGGACCAGGGTGGATCCAGGTTTAGGGTGTATCCTGCTGAGATTAGGGAGTATCCTGCTCTTTGGGTTTGTGGTGGTTCCAGGTTTAAGGTGTACCCTGCTGGGAATAGGGCATATCCTGCTGCCTCAGTTTTCTCCGCTCCTTGAGTTCCCATTGAGTTCTCGCGGGATTCAGAGAGTATTTGGGATTCAGAGCCCAGTGGATTTGGCCCAGAATGTGAATTTCCCCAGAACGTGATTGTAGAGTGCCGGTGTGAGTTCGGGAATAAAGAATTGCTGTTTGAATCTACAAGGCTGTGAGTCGCTCGTGATTTTGTGCCCAGCCAGACTGTGGCAGATGTGGCTCTCTGGTACTCCAAAAAAGAAGCACTAATCAAAGTTTCACAACCCTGTATTTGAGATTCAATTCTGCTTGCTGAATCTCTGAAAACTAAAAGCATGTCACTTAGCTAAGCCTCAGTTTCCTCATCTGTAACACAGGAATTATAAAATGCTTCCTTACCCATTAGAGGTTGCTGTGAAATTTCAACTTGGTAAAGTCTAAATACACAAAGCTCAATAAATGTTAGCTCTGATTTTATTTTTAAGTTTTCAAACCAATTTGATTCTTGTACTTTGTATAAGGAAGGCTAAAAAACGGCTTTAGCATTAAAAAGCCCGCTTGTTCATTTCTCCTTAGTGCTTAATATTATGGAGAAGTATAAGACAACATGCCCTAAAACCCATTTCATATCATAGTCAAGTGATGAGCCCATGTGTTGATCACTGAGTCAATAGTTAATAATCTTAACGTATCATACTCCAAGAGGCAACAATTTCAGAGAAGCCACAATAACTTATTGTACTTGAAATAATTTACATATAATAATGTGTGTATAAACCTGTACATATAATTTTTATCAAGTATAATATGATCATACAAAAACATTGACTCACAATATAGTTCACACATACCAAAGAAGGCTATTTTATTTTTGTCCCTTTTACATCATATTTTAGGCAAGATGAGGAAACCCAGAAAATAACAGGAATGGACTAGTTTATAAAAACTGGGTATTTTATAAGTGAAACACATTCAGTCATCTACATCTCTCAAATTGCAAACAATGTGATTTACTATACTCCCAAAATGAACTTAAATAAATTATTGCACAATTCTAATGACATATACGTTTTCACTGGTTGATAGTCAGGTAGAAAAAGTATGTAAAGTGATTTATAAGTCAAAACCTTTCATACAAAAGGATTTTTTGGGGGGGAACTGGAAATTGAACTAAGGGACACTCAACCATTGAGCCGCATCCCCAGTCTTATTCTGAATTTTATTTAAAGACAGGGTTGCTAAGAGTTTTGCCATTGCTAAGGCTGGCTTTCTACTTGAGATCCACCTGTCTCAGCCTCCCAAGCTACTGGGATTACAGGCATACATCCAAAGGAATGGTTTTAACGAAACCCTCATAATGTCAAGAGAAAATGCATTGAAATTAAAAATATCTGAAGCACACATTTTTAAGACCATTATAAAAAATACAAAAAAGGTTAAAATGTCATAAAATAAAAATTTATACAGATAAAGTTAAGGAGTTAAAAACTATCAAATGTATTAAAATCATCTAAAGCCAAATAAGAAATAATTTATCTATATAATTTAAATTATAATATTATATAAATGTATTGCATATGTAGTATATAATATATAATACATAATATATAATATATAAATATAATTTAAATTATATAGTTTAGTTATTTGGCTTTAGATGGTTTTATTGCTTCTGATAGTGTTTTTTCCCTTAGCTTTATCTGTACAAATTTTTATTTTATGACAGTTCTAAACTTTCAGTATTTTTTTTAAATAACAAACATTTATTGGTGTCACTTATGGTAGAAAAAAGTTCCTACCCCAGATGTGCATGACCCAATTGTTAAATAGAACATTTCTGAGGTGAACACACATCCTGACCCACATTTTAATATCCAGTTTTTAAAGATAGCCAATTCCTCCTCTCTCTCTTCCCCAAAACATGTGAGCAACTGCTAATGGAAAGCAGTAAACAGCCATTTGGGCTATAGCATTTTCAACTCCACTCTGAGGTGCAGATTCCAATTACATTCCAGACTTAAGTTCTCTCAGTTTTCTCCTAAGGAAAGTTCTGAGTCCAGTATTTACAATATTAGAGCACCAGCAGATCAGTGTCTTCAACTCGTCTTTCTGCTGTATCCTCTTCACCAGTTGGGGGAGGGCTTACATTTCCATAGAATTTGCTGATAATTGGCTGAACAATTTCTTCTAGTTCCTTCTTTTTAGTTTCGAAGTCTTCAATGTCAGCTTCTTGGTGGCTTTCCAGCCATTCAATCTTTTCCTCGACAGCTTTTTCCATGGTCTCCTTATCTTCAGAGGAAAGTTTGCCTCCCAACTTTTCTTTATCTCCAATCTGATACTTTAGAGAGTAGGCGTAGTTTTCCAACTCATTCCTAGTATCAATTCACTCCTTGAGTCTTTTGTCTTCCTCAGCAAACTTCTCAACATCATTAACCATCTTTTCAATTTCTTCAGGTGTCAGGCAATTTTGGTCATTGGTAATTGTAATCTTATTTTTGTTCTCTGTAGCTTTGTCTTCAGCTGTCGCCCAAAGAATAGCATTCACATGTATCTCAAAAGTGACTTCAATCTGGGGGACCCCACAGGAGGAATTCCAGTGAGATCAAATGTACCCGGAAGGTGGATGTCTTTTTTCAGGGGTCCTTTACCTTCATAGACCTCGACTGGAACAGTAGGTTGATTATCAGAAGTTGTAGAAAAGATCTGAGACTTCTTGGTGGGTACCACAGTGTTCCTTGGTATCAGTTTGGTCATGACACCTCCCACAGTTTCAATACCAAGTGTCAGGGGACATACATGAAGCAGTACTAGGTCACCTGTATCTTGATCATCAGAGAGTACACCAGCCTGGACAGTGTCACCATATGCAACAGCCTCATCTGTGTTTATGCCACAGATGGATCCTTGCCATTCAAGAACTCTTTAACAAGTTGTTGAATCTTTGGAATTTGAGTAGAGCCACCAACAAGAACAATCTCATCAATATCAGACTTCTTCAAGTCAGAATCCTCCAGTACTTTCTGAACAGGCTTCATGTTTTCTCTTCAAATTTTGCCTGAGTCAGGGTTTCAGAAAAGTCTTCTCCTTCATAGAAGGACTCAATTTTAATTCTTGCTTAATGTTGAGCAGACAGGGCCCACTTGGCCTTTTCTACTTTATGCTGGAGTTTCTGCACAGCTCTGTTTTCTTTCCTAACATCTTTGCCAGTCTTCTTTTTGTACAGCCTGATGAAATGTTCCATAACACGCTGGTCAAAGTCTTCTCCATCCCGATGAGTATCTCTATTGGTGGCCATGACTTCAAAGACATCAAATTGTCAATGGGGAGAAGAGACACATAGAAGGTTCCACCACCCAGATCAAACACCAGGATGTTCTTCTCTCCCTCCCTCTTATCCAGACCATAAGCAATAGCAGCTGCTGTAGGCTCGTTGATGATCCTCATAACATTCAGGCCAGCAATAGTTCCAGCATCTTTGGTTGCTTGGAGTGGCATCATTAAAATAGGCTGGTACAGTAACAACTGCATGGGTAATCTTCTTTCCCAAATAAGCCTCAGCAGTCTCTTTCATTTTAGTGAGAATCATAGCAGAGATTTCTTCTGGAGCAAATGTCTTAGTTTGCCCACCTCCAATATCAACCTGAATGTATGATTTATGTTTATGTTTCTCTTCAAACACTTTGAAAGGCAAGAACTTGATGTCTTGCTGCACAGAAGGGTCATCCCCAGTGCTGCAAATGAGCCACTGGGCATCGAAGACCGTGTTATCAGGATCTGAGGTGAGCTGATTCTTGACTGTATCTCGGATCAGATGTTCTTCTTCAGGGGTAAAGGCCACATAATACGGCCTGATGCACTTGCCCTGATCATTGGAGATGATCTCCAGTGGCCATTCTTGAACACCCCGATGCAGGAGTAAGTGGTCCCCAGGTCGATGCCGACCACGGTACCCATGTCCTTTTCTTGTCATCCTCCTCAGCCATGCTGCGCAGAGCAGCAGCAGAACCGCGGCCACCAGAGAGAGCTTCATCTTGCCCTAGCTATTGGCCCGTTGCTCTCCTCAGCAGACAGCCAGAATTTGCAGGCAATCCAGCAACAGGCTGCAGCTGAGAGCAGTGAGGTTACAGGTCTCTTACACTCGAGATGCCTCAACTCTGTCCGTCTGTGTTGTCTCTGCCAATGTCTCAAACTTTTTAGTATTGATGTGCCTTTCCTTTCTACAATTGTATTAATGACCATATGTAAAATTTGACAAGTAGAATGCTAGTAAACACAGATTCGCAAGCTTTTAGGCCACTATGTAAATATTTAAAAAGTTAAGTGAATTGCCAATGCTTCCATACATGCTATAACAACACAAGTGGTCAAAGATGCACTAGAACATTATGTGGGAAAAAAAATATATTCATACCCAATCAACATTTTTCAGGCACTTGCATTCAGAAGCATTTTATGAATCAGCACCAGGTTTGCTCCAAAATAAAGCTCATTTTCCCCTACTGCCCCTATTTGTTGAGAACAATATTATACATTAAGGATGCATTTACATGAATCATTTTATAGAGAAAATTATATTAAATTTAAAATTATAATACTTATTTTATGCATAACTTCAAAAACACAGAATTTAAAGACAATACCAGTGAGCACTAACATTCTATATGACTAAAACACTATCATTCTATATGACTAGCAAACACAATACAGGCCAAAAGGCAAAATATACACTTTGGCAATCCTATACAAAAGGGGTTCTCTTACAACATTCTTTCATAAAATAAACACAATACAGAAAAACGAAACAAGAAAAAGAAAAACTGAATTTTGACAACCTACACAAACTGTGGCATTTCAAATTCAAGGTCTTGTAACTCTTCCATTTGTTTTAGCCTGAGTCCCTGGCACATTGGATTCATGTCAGGCAGGCCAACCTCCTCACAGTTCTCTTTAGGCTCAGCAGCTGGTTTCAAAGCATAAGCTGATGTGCTGTCTGCCTCTGGAACAGATTTCTCCACATGACTCAGGGGAATAAGAGCTGTGCTAGGAGGCACTGCTGCTGAAGGTGAAGCTGGTCTCTCCTCAGTCTCCCTGACTTTGCTGGTCGGGGTAGGTGGTTTGTAAAATGTTGTCCCGAGATGGGGCTGCAGTATTCTGGGTGCTCTTGCAGGAGCAAGACGGTGAGAATGAGAGGACAGTCTCACTGGTGACTCTCTTGCTGAACTGGCTGGTGTGTTGGGCTGTGTGGCACCGTTGGAATGGTCACCACTAACCTTGATGCTCATTGTCACTTTTTCCTGGAGTACACTTGGCACAATCACTGCACTCCTGCCAGTTAAGTTCTTTGGTTCACATTGTTGTTCCTGAGTTTTTTGTGGAATCTGAAGATCAAAACCATTAATTTGGGAGCCAACAGTAGTAGAGGTATCTTTTCTATTAAGTCCTTCAAAGGTAAGATTCTGGCAAAACTTGTCTGAATTGACATTTCCCACATTTCTGCTGTTTTTCTCATTAGGAGAGCTTGCAAGATGGAACCTATCTACAGGCAAACAGCAACATCTGATCTTGGGGCTTGGTATAGGCCTCTGTATATCATTTGTTGTCACATCAGATTTCAGACTAAGTGGTTTTGTGGTTTTACACATATTGTCCATCTTTTGTGATGATGATTCAAGTTCTTTGTGATCTGAAAAAGAAGAGATTTTTTTTTAACTTCATGAAGCTTGGTTAATAAGGAAGTGTGGTTATTTATGAATGGGCATTCTCTCAAACAACAGAGTCTTACATATTTTTTCCAACATTATTTTCTCAGTCATCTATGCAGAGGAATTAAAAATCCATACAATATTAAAGGCACATTTTTAATTAAAGCATTACTTTTTCAAATTCACCTTAATAGAACAAATAGTCACAAAGCACATAAAATTTAAAAAAAAACACTTCCTGTAATAACTTGTTTTAATATACTACCCATGAATGAATATTTTCTGTGTTAAGATTTTCCTGATTTCAACAGGCACACAATGGTAACCCTAGAACAGTAACACTACTCTGTACACCAACAAACGCCATGTCCTGAATACCAAGGACTTTGCCTGTCACTTAATCTGCTTTCCAACTACATTCTGTCCATACTGAGGGCAACACACCACAGAGGGCTTGGATGCTCTCCCAGCTGATCCACTAATACATGGCAATATCCTCTGGACAAAGGAAGGTTGAAGAGCTGTCAAAATTGCCATTGTGCTACTGGTACTGGAGACTCCAGATTTACCTCCTTCTCTTTCTCCTCTAGTCTGGTCCCAAGGTCCATTTTCTCACCTATAACTCTAGCATCTCCCACTCTGTCTTTGCTGCATGTACCCCAGAAGCTCCTGTTGCTAGAAAGGTGCAGCCATCTGGCCATGATCCTCGTCTCCCTGCAGAGAAACATCAGACAACTGTGTGCCTTGCCACTGGTCTGATGGCTTTCCAACAGCCTTGTTCATAGCTCACAGTCCTCATCCCTGCCACCTACTCCTTCTCTCATATCCTTGGGCAGTGGTTTGAAGACAGGTGCACAGCAGCATCACTTGATGATGATCGCAGGTCATCATCTCACCTGACATCCTTCTTCACCTGAGGCTTCTGGCCTCTCTTTCTGCTTCCCAGGCAGTGCTCATGTGATTTGCTGTCCTGGACCTTTCTCCACATTGATAGAAGGGAGCTGAGCCATTGTGGTTGGATGGCAACCACCAGAACATATTTACAGTCCTGCAGAACTTCTAGCACCACTTCTAGCTGCCTGGGTGATGTCGCAGCTCCTGCTCAAGTACTGCCCTGGGCAAGCCTAGTGCACTAGCCCTACCTGCCTTCTTCTGTCAAGACAAACTCCTATGTGGAGATATGTTGGCATGTGGTGTTAATGATCTTCTAAAGAAAAGGCTCAGAATTACCTGGTATGTAATAAAAATTTCAAATATTTTAAAATTATTTATTGTTATTAGTATACCTATCTGGGAATCAAATTTCATTGGACAGTGAAACAAGGTTCCATTTAGGAATGAGACAGGATGAGGTTCAAATCCTGAATCAACAATAATTTAGGGACATGACCCTTGGCATTATTTACCTTCTTCAGACTGTTAGCTATGGCTTAAATGAGGCCAAGATTCATAGCACAGAAGTGCTAATAAGATCAAATCAGATAAATGGAATCAGTGAGTCCAGTGCTTTTCTTTGCAGAGAGGTAATGGACTGTCTTTGTTTTCAGACTTTTTCAGGCTACACTCATTGATATTTCATTAATTTAATATATCAAATTTAACATTTATGACTATGTATTGAAACATTCACATTCAGCTCTCAGCTCTACTAAAGCAGTAAGGAATGAAAGGTTTTCAACCCCCTTACCAGAAACCATTCACTGAAATAAAATGATCAAAAAACAGAGAACAAAAAGACTGGAGCCAAGAAAATGGAAGACATGTGTGCTTAATGTGCTAAAGTTAGGCCACAGGTAAAGGGACATCAAAAAACTTTAGGAGTCTGTTTTTTTTTTGAGTTTCAGGAGTCCAGCTTTTTTCTGTTTTGACTTTAATTGATGACAAAGAAGTAAAGGTGAAAACAAATCTCAGAAAGTGAACAAAAATAATTTATGAATTTCAAGATATCTTTTTACAAGAAAGAAACAAACCGAGATATTCATTTAAATGACATTCACTAAACTTTCTCAATGGCTAGAAAAGTTAAATAATAAAACCTTGAAGTTTGAACTTACCTCAACTAAACTAACCTTTTCTTTAAAGGATGAGTATTGTAGATGGACACAATATTTTTATCTTCATTTATTTGTTTTATATGGTACTGAGGATCCAACTCATGGCCTCACACATGCCGAGGCAAGTGTTTTACCACTGAGCTACAAGCCCAGCCCTCACCTTGGTTTTTAATCATGACTTCTTGGCAAGGTTTGAAATATGCAAAGATATATGTTACATGACCACTCACCAATGAGACATGCATCCCTTTTTTCCAATGCATTTTGCTTGCATTCTGACTCCTCAAATGATGTAGCCAATTCATAATTTTTAATTTCAATATCTGCAGTGTGAATATCCTATTGATACAAGAAAAGTTTTAAACTAAAAGCAAAACACATCTCAAACAGTTCAAAGATTATTAACTTGTTAACATAAACATCACAAATTTAATCCAATTCTGAAATGGTCAAAACTCACTTGCTTTGTAGAAAAATATTGTGACTTTGTGGAATGTTCTGTTGATATTACGGGTTTGGAAGGAGGGCTTATATCCACCCGAGGTGCAACAACGTCAATATTAGATGAAACATTTTGTGGCTCTAGGGACCCATCGAAGATCATCTGTGCATTGGTAATCAGGAACTCTACCATAAGGGCCTGATTGGCATAGGCAACAAGAGAGGAGGAGATGGTACAAGGAGTGGTTGTAGGCCTGGGCCTCATGAGACAGGGTCCAAATACCACCCCCAAGTTTTTTGAGTTCATCAGGTTCTCTTCAGAATGGTCTACAACCCTGAAAAGAAGAACACATAAAGTGTATGAGATTTGCCTAATAGAGGTCCTTAATGGTAGTTTACCATGACTTGAGAAGTTT
Source organism: Spermophilus citellus (assembly GCF_964194105.1). Classification (NCBI taxonomy): domain Eukaryota; kingdom Metazoa; phylum Chordata; class Mammalia; order Rodentia; family Sciuridae; genus Spermophilus; species Spermophilus citellus. The sequence continues at coordinate 61,832,406 of NC_138191.1, read as the reverse complement.
GGAGAAAACTCGGGCTATAGAAGACTACAAAACGTTTGTCAAGGGTCAAGTTAGGTAGGTCTAGGGAAAGAATCCTTTGTTTCATTATGATACTTACCACACACCAAACTGAGTTTCAGAGTACTATATTAGGAAAAAATGCATGTAAGTAGAAGGAACTACTGAACTCAGTAGCAGAAGGAAGAAAAACACCTCTAAAAATTGCTCCATCATTGTATGTCGGATATACTCCCCATTTCTTATACTGGAAACTGGCACTGTCAATTTCTCTCTCACTTCCCAGTTAGTTTTCTTTTTTAAAAAAATAATTTTTACCTAGACATGGACACAATACCTTTATTTATTTATTTATTTATTCTTATGCAGTGCAGAGTATCAAACCCAGTGTCTCACATGTGCTAGGCAAGTGTTCTATCACTAGACACACTCCCAGCTGCCCACAGCTAGTTTTCTAGCCTAGATGATTCTCTCTCCTGAACATCTCTCTGTTCTCTTGCCACTATCAATGTTCTGGTTTTACTTCAAACACTCTCAGCTTGTTATTTCTATGACTATCCAAAGAAATCTCTCTCTGCCTGGTTTAGCTATCAGGATGATACTAGATTCATCTATGGGTGAAAAAGCTGTGAGATATATATATATATATATATATATATATATATATATATATATAGTGAATGGGGTAGTTTTGCTATTTGTCTTTCAGAGGATTCATCACTGATGTATAGAAATGCATTTGATTTATGGGTATTAATTTTATATCCTGCTACTTTGCCAAATTCATTTATTATTCTAGAAGTTTTCAGGTGGAGTTTTTTTGATCCTCCAAGTATAAAATTATGTCGTTGGCAAAGAATGCTAATTTAAGTTCTTCTTTTCCTATTTGTATTCCCTTGAATTTCTTTCATCTAATTGCTCTGGCTAGAGTGGCAAGCATTATGTTGAACAATTTTTAGATGGAATGCTTCCAATTTTTCTTCATTTAGAATGATGTTAGCCTTAGGTTTAGCATAGAGAGCTTTCACTATGTTGAGGTATATTGCTACTACCCCTACTTTTTCTAATATTTTGAACATGAAAAGGTACTGCATTTTGTCAAATGCTTTCTCTGCATCAATTGGTATAATCATAGGTTTCTTCTCTTTAAGTTTATTGATGTGATGAATTACATTTATTGATTTCTGTATGTTGAACCAACCTTGAAACCCTGGAATACACAACTTGATCATGGTGCATTGTTTTTTTTTATATGTTTTTGTATGTGATTTGCCAGAATTTTATTGAGAATTTTTGCATCTATGTTCATCAGGTAGATATGGATCTGAAATTTTCTTTCCTTGATGTGTCTCTGGCTGGTTTCAGTATCAGGGTGACACTAGCTTCACAGAATGAGTTTGGAAGGGTTTCCTCCTTTTCTATTTCATGGAATAATTTGAAGCCCTTCAAGATATGAATAGTTAAAAAAAAAACTGTGGTATATATACACAATGGACTATTACTCAGAATCACAAGAGAATAAAATAATGGCATTTATAGGTAAAAGGATGGAGTTGGTGAATATCATGAAGTAAGCCAATCCCCCAAAATCAAAGGACAAAATTCTCTCTGATAAATAAATGTTGATACATAATTGGGTCTCTGGGGATGGAGGAACATTGATTGGGCTCAGGAGAGGGAAGGAAGAGGAGGGGTACGGGGTAGGAAAGATGGTGGAATGAGACAAACATCATTACCCTAAGTACATGTATGATGGCACACGTGGTATGACTCTACATCATGTACAGAGAAAAGAAAATTTGTGCTCCATTTGTGTACAATGGATTGAAAAGCATTCTGCTGTCATGTATAACTGATTTGAACTACTAAAATTTTTTTAATTTTTTATTTTATTTATTTCTTTGTATGTGGGGCTGAGGTTCAAACCCAGGGCCTTGCACATGCTCTACTGCTGAGCCACAATTCCAGCCACAAAAAATAAATTAAAAAAAATTAAAAAGGAGATCTTAATTGTTGTCAGAAAGGTCTAGCAGGCAAATCTGAATATGTGAAATTCCTGATTCCAAGTTCTTTAGTGGGTATAGAAACAACATGGTCAACTAATCTGCCAGGTAGGTAAAATTTTTTATCAAGTCTCTAGGAAGGGTAGCACAGTTCCTGCTACTACTTGCTATATTGTAGCCTAATGAAATCAAATTTTCTAAATGCAAAATGCTTTCTTGTGTCTCCATGTCTGTTTCTCTCTGCCTCGTATGCTCTTCTGCACGTTCAGTTCTTAAAATCAGACACAAGGCCTTTTGCCTTTTCTGCTCTATTCCTACTCCCAAAACTTCCTCTGCATGCCTACAAGCTGTGCACAGCTACTAGAAAAAGGGTGATGGTGAACTGTGGTTATATACAGATCTGTACCCCAAGAGGATAAGCCCACAAATAACAGAAACCCTATACTTCCATCCTAGTTTCCCCAGCCAGAGCCTCGCCCACAGGAAGCATCTGAGGGAACCATGTTTGCTGCATGAACATGTATTCAATGTCTCCCTCTCCCAACACAGAATAAAAACATCCTAAAATCATTTTGAAAATCATAACACAACAATATAAATGTACTGAATACTATTGCCCTGTTCAATTAAAAATGGCTAAGATGGTATAAAAATTCTTACCTCCTAAGATGGATGATAAGGTAATGTAGAGTGTTGAAATTGGACGGTGGCAATTTTCTTAGAAGGTCCTTGGTTTTAAGAATAATTTGGTTGATTTCCGTACACATATTTGGAGATGTGTTGTCTTCAGAGTTGTCCCTTTTGGTGTCCTGTTCTTGGTTAATATGTTGGATGACATTTGCAAGCTCCATAAATTCCTGGTACCATTGGAATAAAACCAATGGTTCTGGTAGCTAAAGAAACAAATTATATTAAAAATACCTCTGGGATGAGGTTGTGGCTCAGAGGTAGAGTGCTTGCCTAGCACATGCGGGAACCTGGGTTTGATCCTCAGCACCACATAAAAATTAATAAACAAAATAAAGGTATTGCATCTCGCTACAACCAAAAAATAAATATTTTGAAAAAATCTTCTGCCTGTTTTCTTTTTTAAAGTCAACTATAAGTGAGAATTGCTCAAATAATTTAGCATGTCCCTTTAGGTTAACAAAATTTTCTAAAGTCAATCTGTATTTATTGATATCTCTTTCAGTACTGGAGATTGAACCTAGGACCTCAAGCATGGTATGCAAGCACTCTAGTACTCAGCTTCATCCCTGCCCATAAAATAAAATATCTATGTTTGGTAGAGAAGTGACTTAGAAAGCAAATCAAAATCTTGACTATAAATTATATTTATGTTAATAACAAATTAATAGATAATGAGTGAAATTCTAAACTTTAAATGAAGTTTAAGCTTTAAGCTTCATTATGGGATTTTAAAACTCTTCATCTCTATCCTAAACACATTATATTCACATCTGCCCCCCAAATAGCATAATCTTCAGCTGTTTTACTGGAACAAACATAGAATAGTGAACAAAATCTATAAAATGAATCAGAAACCCATGGATTTTATGAGTAAGGGGTAAAAATATCAAAGTGCTAAAGGGCACAGATTTTACTTGGGCAAGAATGAAGATCAGCACAAGATAATATGACCTACAAAAACATACTGTCAACATCTCATGAAACTTTAAAACAGGCTGATTTGCCATGAATAGATCGAAAGAAGTAGTTCTTACAACAAATATCCACTGCCATAATGAATTTCAATGTTTCTACTGATCTACAATAGAAAATTCAGTGAACAGTTAGCTACCTGATGTCCTATAATATCTGTGGGAAGTTAAGGTGTTGCCTTGTGATCAGTTTCTATCTTCACCACTCTGGGATCTGAGGCAAGTCACATCACCTCTTGGAGCTTTAGGTCAATGAGTCAGATAAAGGCTACTCTCTAACACTATTGCAAGAATTGAGCACACTTTCCCAAATGAAAGTCTTAGACATACAAAATTCCTCAACAGAATGCAAGTTGATTGTATTGGACCCAATTCATCTCCTCTCCCTGACTGACTAAACAAGGTTAAGGATGACACATTATGAGACTTCCAGTCATTCAAAGGTATCAGCCTCCATTTCTCAGTTGAGGGGTCTGTAGAATGTGATTAAAGGGTTATCAGTGCTTTCCTGGGCTAACATTGTAAATCCAGCAATTTATACTTAATTTCTTTCCCTCCTGCAATTCCACTAAAATACAGTAGGCTCATAAGGACTAGGAAAATAGAGAAAACAAAAAGCAACAATTCACAAGTAGAAGAGCAGATGAATAAGTCCTGATGCAGCATTTCCAAGAGAACTGACCCTTTGTCACTCAACATGATCTTCAGAATCCTAAAGGGATGTGGACAATCACTACCAGGTCCTCTGATCTTGGCTTAGGTTGCAGGTGGGCCAGCTGAGAAAGCTTAGCTCTCTATAGAATCCTGTCTCCACTCCATGTACTAGGGCAATCTCCTTTCTAAAACTCTGGAAAATTTTTCTCTGGGCAATGGGATACGGAGGCTCTCTGAATCGAGGCAATGCCAAACATAAGGAACAGAGAAGTAACTGTATTCAAATGGGGATATGTTGGCTATATGCACACTGAAAGCACAGATCCTACAGTCTTAGTAACCCTGGCTCCCACAGTATTGGTACTGTATCTCTAGGCAAGGAAAAAACCCTTTCCTGGGGGACTGGGGTTGTGGCTCAGTGGTAGTGCACTCATCTGGCATGTGCGAGGCGCTAGGTTTGATCCTCAGCACCACATAAAAATAAATTAATTAATTAAAAGTATTGTGTCCATCAAAATTAACAAAAATGCCATCCCAGGAGGACCACACCAGTGCCAGAACAGGGAACTAGAGACATGTAGTTAGGCATATACCAAACAGTCCACCTAGACCACTTTATACTAAAGTTCAAAGTTTTTAAAAAGCCTTGATGTGTGTTCAAGTGCTTCCAAAGTGATTTCAAGCCCAAACTCATGTAACTAGACACCATGAAAGACAAAAATCAAAATGGGTAGATAAAGAACAAATTGAAGGTGTAAAATGATGCTGTCAATATGCTGGCAACTAGTCAGATATGGTGAAAGAGCACTGGAAATGCAACTGATCTAAATTGAGATGTGCTCTAAATGAAAAATAGATACCATATTTCAAAGAAGAAGAGCTGCAATACAAATAAATAAATAAGCAAAATACCTCATAATTTGAAAAACTAGATATTCAAAATGTTAAATGATATATTAAAATTCGCTTCACTTTATTTTTAATTTTTATGTTGCTATAGAAAATTTAATGTTATATATGAGGGTCACATTGTATTTCTACAAAGGTTAGAGGCCAAATAGAGAAAAGAACCCTTAATGAGAAAAATCTATGAATATCCACAATAAAAGAGAATCATATAATCATTTAAAAAATGTTATCAAAAGAATAGAAAATCAGACTTCTTGAATATTAAAACATGATCTCACAAATGGAGTAATTTACTTATTCAAGAAGAAAAAGACAAGGAAATGTCTTAGAAAGTTTTTGAAGAAAAAAAGAACAATAAAGAAAAGGTAAGGGAACTGGAGAACAAGTATGCTTGCCAAGCAAGTGCAAGACCCTGAATTGTTAATCCCCATGAGTACAAATAACAAATTTATAAATATTTATATGTGTGTTTGTGTATGTGTACACACACACATCCCCAAACAAGAGCTTCAAGTACAAGGGTGGGAGAATGGCAATAAAAATCAAGAAAAGTTCCAAGAACTAAAGTGCTCACAACTGACGGAGCTCATGGAGTGGCCAGAATACTGGATGGAAATATATCCACATCAAAGTACATCATTATAAAATCTTAGAATAATGAGGGGGGTGATGACATAGTCTATACCAATGAAAAATATGAAACATAAAATATTTTTGCTCTTTGCATTTGATGGTAGGTTTAGAATAAAACTTTAACCTGCTGAAGGTAACATTTTAACACTTCACAGATATCGTGTGAAGAAAATTCGGACAGATCTACTAAATGCCTTCCGTTTTCCAGAGCTTGACACAGTATTGCGATTTTTGCCTTGTTGCCACTCACTCGATAAATTCCCTTGAAGAGAAAAGAAAAACAGAATGCAATATTTTACTCTAGTACAAAGGGCTAAATGCAGACATCTAGACAGAGTTGATGTATCTACTTCAATTTTATTAGTATTTAAAAAATACAAGTTGAAGTCAAATAAATTAACATTTTCCAAATAAATGTGAATAAATTTAGTTATTACAAATGGAGAGTGCTGATTTTCTTAAAGTCTCTTTTTCATTAAGACAAATCAAAAAGGCATTTATGGTTTTAGAGTTTTAAGAGTAAACAACATACTTGTAAACACAAGGCAGTCTTTTCAATTTCTAAAGTACACATTTTGATTATGAAAGGAATGCCATCTGGCTCCTTTTTGGCAACACAGGACAATTCTGCTCCAAATAAGTGCATTTTCCCCGGAAGCTTCCGATGTCCGCAAATGATGGTTAAGTTTGCCATGCATCTTTTATGGCAGACAAGAAGACACTATAAGAAAATGATATTTGAAAACTGATTGACTCACCTTAAAATTATTCACAACTAAGCAAAATACAGGCCGACTAATAACGACAAAAATATGTTAAAAAGTACTATTTGTGGTTTGTGAATTACATTTAACAGGAAAACAAAGAAGAAAACTATAGAAATAAACTGTGGGACTTTATTAAAATGTACTGGCAAGCCAGGTGTGATGGCATATGCCCATGATTCCAACTACTTGAGGGGTTGAAACAGGAATTTCACAAGTTGAAGGCCAGACCAATCTAGCAAGAACCCATTTCAAAACACAATTTTAAGAAAGGGTAGATGGGCTGGGGATGTGGCTCAAGCGGTAATACTCTTGCCTGGTGTGCGCGGGGCGCTGGGTTCGATCCTCAGCACTACATAAAAATAAAATTTAAAAGAAGATATTGTGTCTACCAAAAACTGAAAAATAAATATTAAAAAAATCTCTCTCTCTTCTTCTCTCTCTCTCTCTCCCTCTCTCTCTCCCCCTCTCCTTCTCTCTTTCTCTTCTCTCTCTCTCTAAAAATATGGCATGTGCAAGACCCTGAATTTAGTTCCCAGGAGTACAAGCAACAAATTTATATATATTTAAATGTGTGTTTGTGTGTGGACACACACATCTCTAAATAAGTAAAATCATAACAAAAAAGTAGATAGCAAAAGAAAAAATTGTGATTCCCAAAAGATCTTACCTCTTCGCATTTAAGACCTCTAAATATGAAAATGCGTTCACAGTATCGACATCTTGCTGGAAATCTCCATTTTCTGAACTTATGGGTGGCAGCTGCTTTTGCCATTAATGATTGCTGAAATGTTCCAAAGGAGCTCGTTCCTTACAACAGAAATGTTAGTATGTAAGAAGGGTAAAATGACAAAAACATATACCACATGATATTGTACTTGGAATAATTTTTAGACTTTGAGATTACTTATATATTACAAAAGCTATTATTTTGCATTTCTAACATAAAAAGCATCTCATTTATTGATCTCTTATAAAACACATTTTTATGTACTTATGACAGTGGAATGCATTACAATTCATATTACACATATAGAGCACAATAGTTCACATCTCTAGTCATATACAAAGTATATTCATACCAATTAGTGTCTTCATACATGTATTTGGCATAATGATGACCTTCTCATTCCACCATCATTTCTAACCCCATGTTCTCTCCCTTCCCCTCCCACCCCTCTACTCCAGAGTCCTCCCTTGTTCCCCCTCCCTACCCCACTATGAATCTGCCTCCTTCTATCAGAGAGAACATTTGGCATTTGTTTCTTTGGGCTTGCCTAGCTTCACTGAGCATTATCTTCTCCAACACCATCCATTTATCTGAAAATGCCATGATTTTATTCTCTTTTATTGCTGAATATATAGGATTTTGGAAGAACCCTGCATGTTTTTATGCAGAAATTAACAAGTTGATTCTAAAGTTTATATGAAAATGTTAAAGATATAGGAAAGCCAAAGAAATTTTAGAGAATCTAGACTACTTGACTTCACAATTCACTGTAGAGCTACAGGATTCAAGCCAGTGTGCTTTTGGCCTGGGAAGAGACATGCAAATCAACAGAATAAAATAGAATTCAAAGTAGACTCTCTTGTATTTAGTGAAGCTAATTTTTTTTATAAATTCATTTAATTTTTTAAATACATGACAACACTGGAATGCATTTCAATTCTTATTACACATACAGAGCACAATTTTTTGTATCTCTGGATATAAAGTATGTTCACGTCAGTTTATGCCATTATATATGTTCTATTTTTTGCATTACAATTCATAATACACATATATACCACAATTTTTCATATCTCTGTTTGTATATAAGGTATGTTGACACCCGTTTCAAGTCTTCATATATGTACTTTGTATAATGATGTCCATCACATTCCACCATCCTTGCTAATCCCCTTCCCCCTCTCTTTCCCTCCCACCCCTCCCTAGAATTAATCTCATCCTCCCATGCTGTTCCTCCCAACTCAACTATAAGTCACCCCACTTATAGCAGAGAAAACATTTGACATTTTTTTTTTTTTTGGAATTGGCTGACTTCATTTAGCATTATCTTCTCCAACACCATCCATTTACCTGCAAATGCCATAATTTTGTTCTTTTATCAGGCTGAGTAGTATTCCATTGTGTATAAATGCCACTTTTTTTTATCCATTCATCCACTGAAGGACATCTAGGTTGGCTCCACAGTTTAGCTATTGTGAATTGTGCTGCTATAAACATTGATGTGGCTGTGTCCCTGTAGGGTTCTGTTGATTTCATTGTATAGTTATTTCACCTCTTTTGTTGATTCTCAGGTATCTTATTTTTTTTCAGGATATTGTGAATGGGGAGTTTTCCTCATTTCCTGCTAAGAGGATTTGTGACTGATATACATAAATGCTTTTGATTTATGGGTGTTGACTTTATATCCTGCTACTTTGTTGAATTCATTTACTATTTCTTGAAGTTTATTTAACTTTTGTTTGGAAGATCTCTCTAGTGGTGAGAGAGGTGGGTTAAAATCACCCAAGATTATTGTGCTGGGAGGTCAATTTGACTCTTGAACTTGAGAAGAGTTTGATGAGCATAGCTGCACCATTGTTTGTGGCATATATATTTATGATTGTTATGTATTGTTGATGTATGGTTCCCTTGAACAGTATGGAACGTCCAACTTTATCCCTTTTGATTAGCTTTGGTTGAAGTCTACTTTATTTGATATGAGTTTGGAGACCCCTATTTTTTCCTCACTATATGTGAGTGGTATGATTTTCCCAACCTTTCACCTTCAGTCTGTGTATGTCTTTTTCTATCAAATGAGTATCCTGTAGGCATTATATTCTTGGATCTTTTTTAAAAATCTAATCTGCTAGCCTATGTCTTTTGATTGGTGAGTTTCAGCCATTAACATTTAGGGTGACTATTGAGATATGGTCTGTATTTCCAGTCATATTTGTTTATTTGTATTACTTAACGTGACTTGGTTTCCTCTTTGATTAGTTTTTCTTTTAGTGTACTACCTCCTTCTGCTGGTTATCAATGTTTTTCATTTCCTCTTCATGAAATAGTTTGCAAGGATGTGTTTCAGTGTCAGTTTTCTAGCTGTAAATTCTTTTCACTTTTGTTTATCATGGAAAGTTTTATTTCATCTTAAAATCTGAAGCTTAGTTTGGCTGGATACAAGATTCTTGGTTGGAACCCATTATCTTTCCAGTTTGAAATATGTTGTTCCAGGATCTTCTAGCTCTCGGGGAATGTGTTGAAAAATCTGCCGTTATCCTAATTGGTTTACCCCTATAAGTAATCTGATTCTGTTTGCTTGCGGCTTTTAATATTCTTTCCTATTTCTGTATATTGAGCATTTTCATAATAATGTGTCTTGGTGTGGGTCTGTTGTGATTTTGCACATTCAGTGTCTTGTAGGCTTCTTGGATTTGGATTTCCATTTCATCCTTCATGTCTGGAAGTATTTCTGATACTATTTCATTGAATAGATTGCTCATTCCTTTGGTTTGAACCTCTGTGCCTTCCTCTATCTCAATGACTCTTAAATTTGGTCTTTTTATGCTATGCGATATTTCTTGGGTTTTCTGCTTGTGGTTTCTTATCATTTTTGCTGTGCTTGTCTACATTCTTTTCAAGATGATATACTTTGTCTTTGTGGTCTGATGTCCTATCTTCTAAGTTGTATACTCTGCTGGTGATGCTCTCATTTGTGTTTTTAATTTGGTTCATTATTTCTTTCATTTCAAGGATTTCTGTTAAAATACATATATATATATATATATATATATATATATATATATATATATATATATCCTCAATCTCCCTGTAGATGTTATCTTCTGCTTCTTGGATTTTTTTATGTAGCTCATTGTTAAAATGATCTTTCACTGTCTGTATTTGTTGTCTAATGTCTTTTTCAAGATTCCAAAATATCTGAATAATGTAAATCCTGAAATCTTTCTCTGTCATTTTTTTCTGCTGTTTCTGATAATTCTTCGAATGATGCATTGTCTTCAATTGTTTGTGGTATTTTCTTCCCTTGACTTTTCATGTTGCTGCTATTTCTTTCCTGCTCTATGGGACTGGAGTGTTATTCTTTTTACCCTATGTAGTGCTCTTGTATATTCTAAGATCCCTTCTTTGTGGGGAAGGACAATGTTGACAGTTCCCAATATCAACAATACATCACTTATGTGTAAATTACTGCTATTAAGACATTTATTGTCTCAATGTCTAGTAATGTTAGATTCAATTATAATTTAAAATATAATCAGTAGTTTCATAGAAGATGTACACTTTCTTCTTGTGGTGGACAGAGAACTGGAGGTCAGGTATCTGACATTATGTTAAGGGCGAAAGATGTAAGGGCAATGGATTAATAAAACTTAAGAAATTTGGAGGAGAACTCTAATCAAGAAGGTTAGTAGCAGGGGAATAGACAGGAGGTAATTTAGGGGAGACAAGTATGTGGGAGGACAGTAGAATGCATAAAAACAAACACATATATGTGTGTAGAAAATTACAAGAAGTAAAAATAGTAAAAATTAGGAGGTTGAAAGAGAAAGAGAGGGAGGAAGAAAATAAAAAGGAAGCAAAAAAGAGAAAAAAGAGAGAAATAAAAAAAGAGGGATGGCTTATGCAATTCCTTTATATTATATTATTCTGGTCACTCAGTTCTATTTCATGCAAAGTTCTTGGTTGTGGGGTTGTGGGGACCAGAGAAGGAGGGGTGGCGGAGAAAGAAAGAGGATAAAATGGAAGAGAAGAAAACAAAAAACAAAACAAACAAACAACAAAATACTCTCAGAGTTCCCTTTTCTTCTCTTTTCTTTCAGTAGGTGGAGTTGTCTATTCCAAACTTGGTTCTCTGCCCTCAGGGTGGTGTAGGTAACCAGTGTGAGAAGACTGAAGCTCTTCCTGTCTTATCTTGGCTTCCCTAATCTTGGTCTCTCTGAGTTGCTCCTAAGGTTTTAGCCCCCTTCTCTCTATTGCTTATCAGGTCTCAGCTGGGGGACCTCACACCCTCCACCTTAGAATCGCACCAGGTGGGCAGCTTCCTGGTGGCACTGCTCTCATGTTCAACTGAGAGCTGATTTTGTGCTGATCATTTCTATACTGAGTTATTACAGCTGGGGGAGGGGATTTGGAACCCAGGTACCTGTTCAGTCACAGATCTGGCTGGTAACCACACCCACCAAAGATGGTGAGAAAGGTTGAGTCAGTCCTTTTCCCAGTTGGGGTGTCTGGTGAATTGGGGGGAGCTGGGATGTCCTTGTGCTGTGCCTAGAATGTGGTCTGGGGACCTGCGTGATAGCAGAGCATCCTCTGGAGTTCTGCCACTCCGCCGAGGTGCTGAGTTGGTGTCTCTGCTCCCCCACTTGAGAGGGGCACCAGTGCTCAAACTGTGGGCTTTGGGACCAGAGCCTGGAGTCTCACCTGAACACAGAGTTCTGCTTGGTGTTCACAGCTCTGGTGGATTCTGCGAAAATCCGCTGGATGGAGTCCTGTCACATGCGCTGAGATGTTGTGTTTCCTCAAGGCAAGACCCGGAGGAGGAGAAGCCACCTGATAGCTTTCTCTGATTCAGGCACAGAGAAGCTAGAAACAGGATCTCCTCTACTCTGCCACCTTGGATCCCAGTCAACCGATTTCTGACAGAGATGCCAAAGTAATTCCGTGGTCTTTCAATAAATGGTGCTGAAATAACAGATATCCATAATGTGAGGGATGAACCTCACACCTTATTTCAGTCAACTCTAAAATGAACAGGAACCACACACCTAAACATACAACCTAACACTATCCATCCTTGAATTCAAGGTTATAAAGGGCAGCTGCCTATTTTTATAAATAAAGAATGTTTTAGGAACACAGCCATGTTGATGTATTGTGTATAATTGCTTTTAAGGATTATTAAGTATAATGGTAGTAGAGATAAAAGACTGTACAGGTGTTGATAATTTTTGAAACTGAGGTTGTATACACATAATTCAAATACTCTTGGGCCTACTTTCATGACTGTTTGAAATTTCCCATAATAAAAACTTGTTTTTCTTTTTTTAGTCTACCTTCAGATCTACTCTGGGCTGTCTCAAGATCATCCCCGTAAGCTCCATCACTCTCCTTCCCATTTCTCTCCAGCAAGGCTCAACCAATCCTAGAGTCCCCTGAATGTCCTGTGGAAGCCAGCCATTCATTGTAACATGCTAAGCACAGATGTGACATCATGGTGGTACTGAATGAATATTAGAGAAATATATTGTACGTAAAATTATGGAAGGTTCTGTCTGCATACACCCTGAAGTTGAAACTGAACTTACCCTTCCCTAACACTTCTATAAACATGTTAATTAGTTCCTACTTCTTCCTTTCAAAGGAAGACTATGGGACTAGACTGTAGTTCAGTGGTGGAGTGCTTGCCTAGCATGCCTGAAGCCCTGGTTCAATATGTAACACCACAACAAATAAAATAAAAAGGAAGACTGTGACATTTGAAAACTTTCTCAGCAATACATCCTGAAACTTTCTTCAAGAAAAATAAAACTCTTATCAAGGGAGGCATTATTGCTGAATATCTGCTCTATGAGCAAGGTGGCTCATTTCCTTATCACGTAATAATAAAGACAATTAATAAAACACATACCACTTTCCACAGAAAAGACCAGAATGTGCTCCCAACCTTTATCAATCCCCTGGATTCTTTACACACATGAGTTATCTTTATGTGTGTGACTCATCACCATGATGAAAGTGAGTGGGAAATTAAAAAGAAACAGCAAACCAACTACTCTTCAGAGATATTGTCTGTGACTTGTTGTCACAAATCAATTGGTTCTGGCTTGATCTGAGACACCTGCACATTCTGGCCACCTACAGAGCTTTCTTTCAGATTCCTCAATGGCTCAGAGCACATGGCTGCACTGTCAAAGCAGTGAGATCCTGGTAGACATTAGAGATAACCAGCAATTCTGTGCAGAAAGCCTCCCCACTTCTGTGCTTATTAAAGTTACCTTTCACTTTCAAGCTCACACAAAAATATCACTTCATTCCCTCCATTGAAAATAATCATTCCTTTGGCTCTAGTATTTGTTATTGTATTCTGCCACTCATTAAATGGAAAGGTTCTACAGGGAGTCTGTCTAGCATAAAGTGAGACCCTGCTAAATTTTCAGAGTGAATGGTGATAAATTTTGATCAACGAGCATCAGAATTCTTCCAGAATCCCTTCTGGGAATCATCTTTGTTCAACGGTAGTACTAACCCCCTGGGACCAAGAGCAGTTGTAAAGGCCCACATTCCTAGGTCAAGGACTTTTGCAGGTGGGAGGGGAAGGGGATGATAATTGAGAAGTTGTTCTATTTTCTGGAGGTGGAGTGGGCTGGTGTTACCCTACATTCACTGAATAGTGATTCTTCAACTCAGCTAAACTTCAATCTCCTCCCAACTTGGGGGCTGAAACTTTTCTACCTGGGCCCATCAGGCTTTCTTCAAATTCAGTCTGAAAGGTTTTATCAAAATCATGAGACCAGAGCTATAGGTATTGTCAACCTAATGAGGCTTAAGTGTCACTGTTCCTCACTTGCACAGTTCTAACAATAAGTTGGCATTTCTGGCAAACTGCTTAAAGAACTCACTGCAGGGAAAAGGATCTAAATCTCAAAGACACACATGTATAATGTGCTGTGATTTATTTACTCATCCTAAATACTCACCTTCACATCTAATTTTGAATTATTTTTCATGAAGACGGAGACCCCTACACCCAAACTCAATAAGGAGGTGAAGTGAACCCAAAGAAGAAAAGAACAAAACTGATATAGAACAAAAGCTGCCTGCTGTTTAGAAATGGTCTTGGAATATTCACAAAACACCTAACACTCCTCCCTTCCCCCAAAGGATCCAAAGAACTCAGTGGATGTCAAAGATCCAAATGACTCAGTGTGGAACCCTCTCCTTGGTCTCCAAGGCAGGGACAGTAGTGAAAAAGTGAAATAAACCAGCACCTGTCTGACTCAAAGAAAAGGACAGTCCTGGTCCACTTGGTTTCCACAGAAGGGGGGCGACCTTTGGAACACCAGATTTTTATCACCCACAGGGTCTTGGGGTATCCTGGCCACATACTCACAGGGACATACTCTCCTTGTAGCAGTTGGGATCTCCCAGCTTATCAATTCCAATTTACACCCTAACTTTGTGTGCTAAGGTCATGGTTGAAAAATGGTGAATGGAAACAGAAGGGACAGTAATAAGGAAAGGACAGAGAAGAGGTAGGATAGAGAGGCAACAGAGGGGGCACTCAGAAATAAAGGCAAGGAGAGTGTCCCTGCACCTTTAGACCCCTCTCCCCTCCCCAAAGTAGTCATCAACCAAGGCCTAGATGAGGTGAAGTGGGTAAAGAAAAAGTAAAAAGGGAACAGCACTTGTTAGTTTCTTTACCTAGGTACTCATCAGAATGAAATTTCAGGAAATGTCACAACACTTACAAAAAGATCCCAGTGGGAAACACGATTGTGAAGACCCGAAAACCAAGAAGGAAAAGTCAAGTTAACCCGTGAGTATCCTGAGTATCACGAGTATGGCTCTGGTCCGCAGCTGCCTCAGCGACGTCCTCCCGCTCCAACTGCTCACTGATCACCAAGGACCACAGTGTTCCAGTTCCCATAGTGCCCGCTCCTGACGTCTACCGCTCCTGGGCGCCCATCCCAAGGTTCAATCCTCCTGGAAGACCCCGCCCCGCCCACAGCCGCCTCCCCTCTGGGACCACCGCATGACCCTGTGGCCGCCCTGACCCTGGATGGCAATTGGTCAGCAGCCATCTCTGCAGTCCCCAGCCCAATGCAGCGCCAGAGCGACCACCGCCATCCCACACTCATCCCCGCGCTTCCTCCAGTCTCCAGGACTCAATCTCCCGCCAAATGCATGGCAAGAGAGGGCCAGAGCTCCCTGCCTCCATCCCCACGCATGGCCCTTGGATGCCCTATCAAGCCACCTCCCTGAGGATTTTCCCACGTGACCAAACTTTTCACACCATCTGCACTAGCCCTGGACTAAATAGCACCACAAACTCTTCTTGCAATCATAGAATGAGGAAGGGCCGACTCTTATGTAGATCAACTAGGAGTTCCTTTGAGTTTGTTGAGATGAAAAGTGCTTAGAACAGTAACTCACCTAATAAATTCTCAGTACACTTCACCATCACCTGGTTAAGATCAACATTTCTTATTGTCTACTATATATCCTGAGATAGTGGAACTGTGTGCCTTTCCAGTGGTCTGATGGCTTTCCAATGGCCCTGTTCATAGCCCATGGTCCTCATCCCTGCCACCTGCTCCTTCTCCCATATTCTTGGGCAGTGGTTTGCAGACAGGGGCCCACCAGCATCATTTGCAGGTCATCATCTCATTTGACCTCCTTCTTCACCTGAGGCTGCTGGCCTCTCTTCCCTGGTTCCCAGGCACTGCTCATGTGATTTGCTCTCCTGGGCCCTTCTCCACATTGATAGAAGGGAGCTGAGCCATTGTGGTTGGATGGTAAACAGCAGAACATAGTTACAGTCCTGCAGAACTTCTAGCACCATGAAGAGTGCAGGCTCTGCAGCCAGCTGCCTGGGTGCTGGCTCAGCTCCTGCTCCAGTTCTGCCCTGGGCAAGTCCACTGCACTAGCTCTACCTGCCTTCCTCTGTGAAGACTGACTCCTATGTGGAGATATGTTGGCATGTGGTCTTAATGATCTACTAAGGAACAGGCTTAGAATTACTTGGTATGTAATAAGCAGTCAAAATTAAAAATTTTAACTTATCTTTTCTTAATATTCCTCATTAGGAGCTCTAGATCTTGGGATAGTAAAATTAATGGAAGCTAGCTGGGTTCAAATTCTGACTGAATGACTCATTGGGAGCACATTATTGAACTAAAATCAGCCTGTTAGGCTATAGGATTAATACTACCTACTTCATAACACAGAGTTGTTACAGAAGTAAATAAAATAAATGGAATTAAGCACTTTGTATAATACCCAGCATGTAATAAATAGGAATTACTAAACTTCAGTGCAGTGGTTTTTATACCTTATGATTACTGATACCAGATTTAAGATCAAAGATATCAATAGGACCCTATTTTCATATATCAATTGGAATTTAGCTCTACTAGTATCTAGAACTGCAGTAGCAAGAAGTAGTTTTTTAAATCAGTGTTTATGAACTCTTACAACAAAAATATATGAGAGAAAATTGAGTGAAATATAGTTTAAAAAGTATATTCACATATGTATATTCACTAAAGGCAGACCACAGCCAAAAAAAGTTAGAAAATTCCTTATGAATTTCAGAAGTCTAGTTTGACCCCTGTTGAGCAGTTAGTCAAGAAAGAACTTTCACTGTGTTAACACACCCCTCACTTGGCTTTGTTTCATGGAAGAATTTCCAGTCTGTTATTTTAGTGCTGTGCTATTATGCATTAGATGAACTAGTTTTCCTGGTTGGTTTTCTATTTGTAACATTCAATTGATAATCAACCCAGATTTGTATACAAGAGTTGGGACTTTTAAACTCATTCCGATGCTTTTTGTATATACACAGCAAAGAGGCTATTTTCCAAATGATGTTATTTTGCCAACATCATGAATGAGATGCTGCTGATTTGACTGGCTTGTTAAGAAGGTCCTTTTTATTTTTTTGGTTTCAGGATGTCCTCTTGTAGGTCACAATTTGCTAAGTGTTTTTTTTAACATGTATGGTGTTTAATTTTATTGAATATTCTTTAACACATCCACAATACCAGTATCTTGATGTGATGCTTCCTCTTTATCAGTGTTGTCCAATAGACCTTTCTGCCATGACAGAAATGTACAGTATCTGCACTGCACTGTCAGGTATGATAGCCACCAGCCCATGTGGTTACTAAGCTCTGAAATAAGTGGTGGTACTGAGATACTGAAATTTGATTTTGTAGAATTTTAATTAATTTAAATAGTCATACAAGGGTTTTGGTTCCTGTATTGAATGACTAATATGTAGGTTAGCAGAAGACATTTTAATTGGTGTTCATTATAATTTTCTTTTCCTGATCTTTTTCCTTACCTGCCTTCCTTTCTTTGATCCTTCCTTCCTTCCATTCCTTTTTCCTCCCTCTCTCCCTCACTTTTCCCTTTCTCTCCTTCCTCCTTCCTTCCTTCCTTCCTTCCTTCCTTCCTTCCTTCCTTCCTTCCTTCTCTCTAGCACTGGAGCTCAATCCCAGGGCCTCAGCATGCAAGGAAAGTGCTCTACCACTGAAACACATCCCAGCCTTCAGGACAGTTTTCAATTAAAGTCTCCTGAAAGAAAGCTGGGTGCACAAATATGATAATTACAATTTTAGAAATGGGAGTCCATGCCTTTAATCCCAGAGGCTTGGGAGTGTGAGGCAGGAGGATCATAAACTCAAAGCCAATCTCAATAAATTAGTGAGATCCTGTCTGAAACTATAAGGGAGGAAGGGAGAGAGGAAAAGGATAGAAGAAGGATCTATGGACCTGATCAATGCACAGTATATGCATGTATGGAAATATCATGGTAAATTCCATTAACTTGTACAATTAATATATGCCATTGTTCATGATTTTAAAATCCCCAAA
The DNA here is from genome assembly GCF_964194105.1 of Spermophilus citellus. Classification (NCBI taxonomy): domain Eukaryota; kingdom Metazoa; phylum Chordata; class Mammalia; order Rodentia; family Sciuridae; genus Spermophilus; species Spermophilus citellus. The sequence continues at coordinate 61,814,180 of NC_138191.1, read as the reverse complement.
AAAGAGAATTCCTCTTGGCACACAGATTGAGATCTAATGAATTATCAGTTCCACTGAAGTAGCATGGCTATGATCTTCTAACAAATAATAGGAAATACCTAGTAGAGAACACTAGTTATCAAGCTCCTGGTTGGGACAAAGACTTTAATTTATTTTTGTTGTAGAAAGAATCAGGCTATAGAAATAAATGGAGCAAATTCAGAGCTTTCAAAGATCCTCCACTTTATATCAGGTCAAAGGTGATATGTGCAGTTCAGATGGATCTAATTTTGATCTCTTTGATGGTTGTGCCAAGAATCCTAAAAAGACCAATGGGCTAAAACACTATTCAACTGGGACACAGTAAGACCACCCTGTAATCTCAAAAAACCTTAATCCATCACCCTGGGGAACACTGTATACTCTGAATTCTATCAATATACAAGGTGCTGGAGTCTCAGAGATTTACAGACTTCAGGAGGATGCAGGTATACATGAGGAGTTAGTGAAACATGCACCTTTTGAGTTTCCCTTTGAAATCACGTCCATGCTTAACATGTTGGTACTTCCCTTCCTGAGGAACCAGGGCACTGTCTGTCAGGCACTGCCAGGCCCTGCCCAGGCTCACCTTTAGCTTATGGTCCAAATTCCTTTCCAACCTTCTCAGGAGGTTCTCCATTTTCCTGTCCAACTTCTTCTCCAGCTGAGCAATGTGTTCTTTTAAGCTTCCCTTTTGTGCTTCCATCTTTTCCTGCTGCCCTTGCTGTTGCTGTCTTAGCAGCTACTGTTCCTTCTCAGCTGCCTCCCTCTTGAGCCGCTCAACTGTTCCACAAAAGTTTTAGGGAGGGAAAAAAAACACAAAAACAGTCAGGTCTGAGCTCTACTATCCTAGCTTCACAAACCAAACTTATTTCAGAAAAAGCAAGAGGGATATCTGAATCCTCCCTTTAGCCATGATAGCCACAGTATGTTTCCAAATGTGATGAAAAACTGATTTGCTGGCCTCCCCTGTTGCTCTCAGATTTAGCAGAGCATGTGCTGTCCACAGCAGGAAGAATCTTCTGGTTTCAGGAAGGTTTTCCTGTCCAGTCAGTCAGTCTATGCAGGAACCTCCCCACTCTGTAAGAGCTGTGACCTCCCCTGTACCTGCTATGGCCTTCTTTTGAGCAGTGAGGGCTTTATCTGACTGCAGGATGGATTTTTCTATGGTAAACTGTGACTGCAGGAAGCTCTGAAGGACCTAGTTTGCCTGGGGAACCAAGAAGGAACAAAAACATTTTAGGCATCAAAGATCTAGTCTTCTGATAAGGAAGTTATTATTCAATAGACCACAAAACGGACTTTATTTTGCATCATTCTTAGTTAGGATCCCATAGAGATTCCTGTCCTTCTAAGGACACAACAAAAGTCCGTGCTCTGGTGAGACATGAAAACCCTCTACAGCAGACTCCTCTCCCCTGAGTGCTGCCCACCAGCCACCCCAGTCATATGTAAGAGCAGTTCTACAAACACGTACCCTCTCCATTGTTTGTGGTATGTGCACATCCTTTTTCTGGATCTTTTCTAGCCTTCCTTAACTAGCATCATATCTACAGTTTGTTTGACTTGTGTCTTCCACCTCCTATACTAGAAAGCTTTTCTAGGCTGCCTTCTGAGTTTCTTTTCAGCTTTGTTGAGATTAACAAATAAAAATTGTATACTTTGAAGTTATATAACATGATGTTTGATATATGACTGCATTGTTGAATGGTTCCTACAATCAAGCCAGTTTTCATGCTGATCACATCACACAGTTACATTTTCCATTGTCATGAGAATGCACAAGGCCTACTATCTTAGTAACATTAAGGTACACAATAGAGTATTTTAACTACAGTCACATTTGTACATCAGGTGGGCAGCACTTACTCATCTATACCTGCATGTTTATATATTTTACCAGTATCTCCCTTCCCCTCTCTCAGGCCCTGCTAATCACTATTCTACTCTAACTGAACACTGTGTTAATATGAGCTTAATGGCTTTTTGCTCCTTTTGTTGATTGGCGCCACTGAACATGAACCATGCAGCATTTATCTTTCTGTGGCTGACTTATTTCATATAGTGCAATGTCCCTAGGTTAATCCATGTTGTCGTCATTGACAGTACTTTTCTTTAAGACTGAATGATATTCTATCACATATATGATATGTATAGTTGTATTACTTAGTATTCATAACTGCATGGTACTACCATAAAAACAGACACATACACCAGTGGATCAGAATAGAGAGCCAGGAAAGAATGAAATTGAACCATTATCTTATGCCTTCTATGAAATGAACTAAAAGTTTATTAAATATTTAAACATAAGACCTGAAACTATAAAACTCCTAGAAGAAATCTTAGGGGGGGAACCTTGACATTTGCCTTTACAAAGATTTCTTGTATTTATAACCAAAAGACAGGCAACAAAAACAAAAAGTAAAATAAATGTGACTGCAACAAACTAAAGTTTCAGCACAGCCTGGAAACCACTAACCAAATTAAAAAGACAATGTATAGAATGGGAGAAAATATTTGTAAGCCATATATCTGATAAGGGGTAATATACAAAGCATATTAGAAAATCATAACTCAACAGTAAAAAAAATAAATAACCTGATTACAAAATGGGCAAAGGACCTGAATAAACATTTTTCAAAGAAGAAATTCAAATGTTAATCAGATATTTGTAAAAGTGCTCAACATCACTAATACCAGTGAAACACAAATGAAAACTACAATGAGATCTTAGTACATCTGTGAGGAAGCCTATTATCAATTAGTCAAAGACAAGAGATGTTGCTGAGGATGTGGGAAAAAGGGAACCTTGTAGAATAGCTGGAAGAATCTGAAGGGGTGCAGTAGGAGTATCCCCCTATCCCCCCACCTTAAAAATAAATTCTGAGTTTAAAATGGCTGCTCCATGAGCTCTGTCACTGGCAGGCTGTTATGATCTTAGGTCACGTATTAGGCCCTCTATGCACTACTTTTCTTAAGGGTATTAATATGGAAGATAGTAATATGTACTTTGTGTATTCTGAGAATTAAATAGGTAATGTAAGGAAATCACCAGAACCTGTACCTGGTGTAGGAAGAGAATGTTCAATGTTTCCTAACAACTACATCCATCATCATTCTCTGCTACTATGAGTACACACCAGTTACCGTTAACTTATGATAAACTTATCACTTCATATACCATTGACTATTATTTGTCCAACTGAAATATGTTAAGCCTCACAAGAACAAAGTCATTTCTTTCATATTGTACCTTCTGTGTTTTAGCAGAAAAAAATTAAAACCGCTTTTCTGATAAGTAAAAGAAATGGTTGGTTTCACCTGAATTCCTGGTTCTAAACCCTCTCTGGGAAGAACTGTTTCTGGTTTACTTAAGAGGATCTAACTAACAGGGGATATAAAATTATATAAATGTCAACATATAGCCATTCTCTGCTTTTGTTTCACAAATAATGGTGGCAGCTTAGTTTTAGAAGGAGCAGCACAGACCCTCTGACCACATACTGGCCCTCTCCCCTCCCCTTACTCCTCACCTTCACTCCTTTCCTGGACCCTAGATTGTACTGAAGTTCTACCTTCTTCTTTGCTTCTAAGTAGAGCCTATGGCCTCCAGGAACAGAGAATGCTCCCCTTGAGATGCTTCGCATCAGGGGCCCTGAAAGCTGCTTCAGCCGAGCCTCGCAGCAGTTGACAGATACCTCTTCATTCTGCAGCAGGAGAGTTTTTTCCTCTCTCTATGGTGTCCTGGAAGGGAAATGTAGGGAAGTAAAATACAAAGAAGTTGTTAGAAGGAAGGCCCAACTGGTATCCCCTCAGAAAAAGCAGTCTGACCGCCTCAAAGAGGACTGGAACATAGAAGGAGTCAGGAGACATGCTTCAGTCCCAGGTCTGGCCAATCCATTGTGTGACTCTGAAAAGTCTCTTACCTCAATGTCAGTCTCAATATATGTGAAATGATGGAGTTGGAAGACATAAACTCTATAGTTTATTTAGTAATAGTATGATTAACAGCAACCGAAACCCTAACAATCACTAATAAAATGTTTAATGTTTAATTCTGGTTGAAGTAAAATTCCCCTCAGAGAATGCGTGTTGCTACAGATGAAAATATATGCATGGCACACCTACCCACCAGAAACAAGTATATTCTGAGCAGAGTTTTGACTGCTTTGCAAGTTCTTTCCGTGACAGTTTCAGTGTGTGAGGATATAAGAATAGGTGCATTTGTTTGTTTGTTTCTATTTGGAAGTTACAATCCAGCTGGATTTTCCTCAATATGAAATAAGAGAATTTTGTCAAATTAAGATCTGTCCTAAATGGTCTGAAAGAAAAACTTTCAGTGAAGGTGCATCTGATCAGCCGAACTAAGTTGTCACCTGAGGGGGTCCGGGAGCGCGGCGCGCGGGCGCCGGCAGCGGGCCATGGAGGTTCCCCCGAGGGTGGAGGGCCCTCGCGGGAGGAGGAGGCCGAGCCGCAGGGCACCGCCTGGAGCGGGGACAGCGGTAACGTGTCCCAGAGCCACAGCAGCGCCTCGGGGCCGTGGGAGGACGAGGGCCCGGAGGCCGGCGCTCCTGGCCGCGACCTGCCGCTCCTGCGCCGCGCCGCCGCGGGCTAAGCCGCCTGCCTGCTGCCCGGGGCCGGGACGCGGCCCGAGGTGGAGGCCCTGGACGCTAGCCTCGAGGACCTGCTCACCAGAGTGGACGAGTTCGTGGGCATGCTGGACATGATCCGCGGAGACTCATCCCACGTGGTCAGCGAGGGCGTGCCTCGCATCTACGCGAAGGCCACGGAGATGCGGAGCATCTACAGCAAGATCGACAAGCTCGAGGCCTTCGTGCGGATGATCGGCAGCAGCTTGGCCAGGATGGAGGAGCAGGTCACCAGGGCTGAAGCCGAGCTGGGGGCCTTCCCCCGGGCCTTCCAGAAGCTCCTGCACACCATCAGTGTGTCCTCCTTCTTCACCAAGCCGGCCCCCGCGAGGCCGCCGCGCGCCCCCTACAAGCCGCTGGTCCTGTTCTGCACTGAAGACCACTTCCCCTGCTGCCCTGACAGACCCCAGCTCTGAGTCCCGTGGCCCCTGCGCAGGAGGACCCCAAGCGAGACACTTATCCCAAGTATTAAGTTAATTAAAGGGCCTACTCATAGGCGTTTAGGATGTGGAGCATGGAGTTTTGAAGTTTATTTTCTGCAAACAAATTCTCAGTATATTCATTATTCCACGTAAAAGTGCAGTTTTCCTGTGTCTTCCAGTTCTCATCTAGCTGCTTGGTGGGGGATGGGGAAGCAAAATGAATGAACTTAATCTGTGCACTTTGGCAAAACTGTTATTTTTACGGATTTTACTACTCAACAGTATTACCTTTTCAAGATTTATATATTTATATGATCATAAGAAAAACTACTGAGCCAGTAAAGCTTTGTTATTATTTCAAAAAAAAAAAAAAAAAAAAGTTGTCACCTGAGAGTTCTCTCCACTTCCTGCCTTGTCCCCGGGTCTGTGAATATGATGGTTAGTAATCCTATGGTTACAATATGTGGCATTACACAGGATGAATATAATAAATGAACAGTACCCTATTGAACCTAACCACATCTGCACATTAGAACAGTTTTTTCCAGCTGTGGCAGAAGGGAAAACAGAGAGACTAGAAAGGAAGGAAAGATGGGATGCATCACTGGTATGTTGAAGATGAAAAGGGTACCCAGGTGTCCAGATGAGAACTAAGCCCATTTTATATCTTGTTTTCAGCTTGTGAGGCACTGAGAAGAACCCCCACATACCCTATGCTGGGATCTAACCTTACTGTGAGCTAATGAATGCATGCTATTTTAGGCTGTTGAGTACATGAGCATTTGTTTTGCAGCAATAGAAAACAAAGTGTCATCTTTTAGATAAAGAGAGCACTTGTAGCCTGCAGAGTCTTGTTACCCACAAAAATCTAGGTTATTTCTGAGATAAGAAGGATACAAACCCTGGAATAAAAATGTGAGGCCTAGGGGTTTGGGATGTGGCTCAGTGGTGGAGTGATTGCCTAAAATGTTTAAGGCCCTGGATTTCATCCTTAGCACCACACACACACACAAAAAGACTATCAACCTTATTCCAGGACAAGATCAGGAAAGGTATAAGCTAAGGGTAATTACCATCAGCTTCTTCTGGAACTCCAGCTTATCATCCTTGAAGGAGTGCTCCATGAAGACTTCGATGGCTTCCCTCTCACAGGCTGCGTGCACCTCCAGCAGCTCCTGGAGTGTGTCTGTGGGGAACTGCACCCGCTGGGCCATCTGCTCACTGTAGTGGTCGGCTGCCTTCTGCACAGCTGCTGAGTTCTCACGCTGGGCCAGACTGGTCACTGCATTCTCCAAACAAGGCACCATTCCACTGTTGATGGCATTCACATAGGTCTCCACCAAACTCCCCAGCCCTGAATAAGGCCGAGAATAGGTATGCATGTCAAGTTCTCACTCAATAGGATACAAGAGTCTGAGACTGTTTTTAAAATCACACATAACACCATGGACTGATTATTAATTCCCACCATGAAGGTGATGGAACTAGGAGGTGGTGCCTTCTGTGAAGTGATTAGAGACAATGGGGGAACAGTTCTCATGAACAGAATTAGTATGTTACAGGAGACCCCAGAGAGCTAAATTGCCCCTTCTACCATGTGAGGTCACAGCAAGAACTCAGCAATCTGCAACCTGGATGAGTTCTCAAAGACTCTACCATGTTGGCACCCTGATTTTGGAGTTCCCAGCCTACAAAACCTGGAGAAAAAAAATGTATGTTGTTTCATACTCCCAGTTTAAGGTATTTTTAAATAATAGTCCAAAGGACAAAGATAAACACATGCCTTGCATACTTTTTCTATCAGCACATACAATTTCACACCTTTTCTTCATTCTATTACTCACTGGGACTTAACAGTTTAAAATATTGAATACCAACCTTCATCTAAAATCTGATTTAGATGATTATGACCCAGTTATCCCACTTCTTGGTGTTAATCCAAGAGTACTAAAATCAGCATACTATAGCAATACAGCCACCTCAATATTTATAGTAGCAAAATTCACAACACCCAAATTATGGAATCAAACCAGGTATCCTTCAATTAATAAATGGGATAAGAAATTATGGTGTATATATACCTATTGTGGCTAAATACAACTCCATATATACAATGGAGTTGTATTTAGCCACAAAAAATAAATAAAATTATATCATTTGTTGGTAAATTCATGGAAATGGAGAACATCATGCTAACTGAAATAAGTCAGTCTTATAAAATCAAGAGTCAAATGTTTTCTTTTATATGGGGAAGCTAGGGCAAAATAAAGAAATGAAAGAGAGGGGATTAAATATATAAAAATATAGAGAAGATCATGGAATAGAAGAAGGAAATTGAGAGGGAGAGAAAAGAGATGGGAAATAGAAAAATGTGGAATGAATTTTTTAAAATCATGCTAAGTACATTCATAAATATACCACAGGGAATCTCACTTTTATATATAAATAGAAAGAATTAATCAAATATAAATAAAAAGGTGAGTGATAGGAAGATCAGTGGAGAAGAGGAAGGAGAATGGGGGAAGGGAGGAGGGAAGAGAGAAGGGCAGATATGAACTGAAATTGAACTCCATGCATGTGTGATTTTGTTGGGAGGAACCCAACTACTATACTAACTATAATGTTCTAAAAAGTTTTAAAGATATGGTCTGAGATCTTTACAAAGCTGAGTTTTAAATGGTTACGGTGATGAAAGCAACTGAACCATGAAAATCCATGTGGACAAGGGACTAAAGGAGGTAGGATCTAGGCAGGTTCCTCAAGCCCACATCCCATTAGTAAGGAATTGTGATTATTTACAAATACCATAATATTGTGATTCTTCTTTCTCTTTTGAAAGATAAAAAAAATAAAATAATCATGGTTGTTCAGGAAAAACAGAAACTATTTTTTGTTTATATATCTGAAGAGAAAAGTAGGATAAACAGATAGACTAAGGAAGTAGGGGAATCCAAAAATCATTTATTTCTAATTATCAAGCATTCAAAGGATTTTCAGGGCCTCATAAGCTAACATTTATTTTGGACTGGTTTAAACTGCCAGATAGTCTCCCTTTTCACAGGACCTCCCGTGAAAAGACAATGCAGTCTGTTTTTGACCCTATCACTTCTATTTCATCCATGATGGGTACCTTCATATATGTAGGAACTGTCCATACCAGTGATGTTTGAAGTTTTGGAAAATAAAATAAATAATAGGATTTTGTAAATCCTATGACATGAACACTTGCACATTTTCATGTGGTATATGAATATTGATAAATAGTCTATATGCTTCTGTATAAAAATAAATAAAAAACTGAATAGCATGTACTATGATTCAACAAATATTAGACCACACAGAAGTATCATTTAAGAAAAGTAAACTCACGATTCCCAGTGACTTTGACTCCTTCCCTGAGGGTCTTGATCTTTGCGTGGGTTAAGATGTGAGAACGGAAATTTTTTGATTGTTCCTGGAATTCAGGATTTAGTTGATTTTCCAACACGTCCTCAATATGAGCTAGGAGCTCCTTTTCGTATTTTGGCCGGTCAAAGACAAAACACTTCCAGTTGGGAAAGAAACGCCTAATACAATCCCTTGATGTGTTAGTATTTTTCGCTTTATCATTATCACCTGAGGAAGAGGAAAAGCAGAGTCACCCTGAGCACAAACTAGGGACAAGGCATCTCAAGCATACCATGACTTGGAATTATTGTTCATTGGAATCTTCTTAAAGATCCAATTTTATATATTCATTCAATGGCTTAGTGCAAATCAAACTCATATCAGTGATGCATCTCTGTAAATGAATTGTGGGAGGCATGTGCCCAGGAATAAAAAAAAAAAAAAAGAAAAACTTGGGTTGATATCCACTGAACCAAGATAGCACCTGGCTTATAAGATTTTCAGGAGTGATTTGATTGGTAGATGGTTACATATCAATTTCTGCTCTGATAGTACTGATAGTGGAAGTCCAACTGTAAGACTGAATGAAGAGGAGCCACAAATAAAGATAGTAGAGCAATAACTAAAATAAGACAGATGACACATTGTTAAGGAAAACTGTAATCACTGTTATTCACACAACAAATAGGATTATGTAGTTTGGGTATAAACTCTAAAGAATATAAACTCTCAAAATGTAAGATATATAATTTGTCTCTACTTAATAAACTCATGGGTTTTATCAGACACTCACCCACCTACATTCAATACATTAGAATAATTTATTAACTGAGAACAGTATCATCATAGGTGCTAATATGAAGAGAATGACATGGTAGGGAAACAAATGAAGGCTCTGGCAGACAGTAGAAGTATTGAAAAAGTTTGGAAGGGACTGTTGAGGCCTATTTGGAGTGTAAAGTTGCTTTTATGGAAAACATAACTAGCCATTCTCTTAAAAGTTAATACATGTCTGTTATGGTTTGGATGTGAGGTGTCTCCCAAAAATTCATGAGTGAGACAATGCAAGAAGGTTCAGAGGAGAAATGATTGGTTTACGAGAGCCTTAATCTATCAGTGATTTAATCACCTAATGGAGTTGAGGCAGGCGTCATGTGGCTGAAGGCAGGTGGTGTGTGGCTGGAGGAAGTAGGCATTGGGGGCGTGGCTTTGGGGTATATATTTGTATCTGGCAAGTGGAGTCTCTCTCTCAGCTTCCTGATCATCATGGAAGCTGCGTCCCACTTTCACACTCTTCTGCCATGATGTTCTGCCTAAGACCTCTGAAACCATGAGTCCTCAAATAAACTTTTCCTCATTTATAATTGTTCTGGTCAGGACCTTTAGTCACTGCAGTGAAAAAGCTGACTAAAACAATGTCTGAAAGGAGAATAAATAAAACTGAACAAAGTAGGTTCTGTGTTGTAATTCTATGACTAACAATTAACTAGTACATTGTTTTTCTCATTGTTTTTCCACAAAAAAAAAAAGGAGAAGCAAAAGAAAGAGCAATGTCAGGTATCTGGAAAGGTTTAGTGCCTGACATAAGCTAAATGCTAAAGTACAAATTATTTTGAGTGAAAATTGGTTTGGAATAACTTTGTACACATTCACGCCCTACTATCACTGGGTGAGTTAACTCTAGTCATTAGAACTTATCAAAGAGTAATAACCCACAACCCCAGTCATTTCTGTAGACCTGAGCTAGTCTGAAGTACAATGCAACCCCAGAGATGATGGACAATGTTTATCAAATATCATCCTTTACTAGACCTTACTAGACAGCTCCCGACCCACATCATGCTCACATACCTGGAATCATCCTCAAGGCATTCTCCAGGTACTCGTCTTCTGTGATGGGGTGACCATGTAGGTTCAGCTCCAGAGTGAAATCCCGTACAGTCCAAACAAAGTCTGGAAAGAAACTCACAAATTCTGTGGAATCTTCTACTCCATCAAGTCTCTGGGAAAACTTCACCCTGATTAGTTCTGTGAGTTCTGTCACATAACTAGGACTTGGCTAAGGAAAAGGAGCGGCCAGGCACAATTTCCTTGTTCCCCTTAAAAAATTATTACGAATGCTCTCCCTTCCCCTGGGTCCTCTCTGACCTACCAAAGGCAACTCAGCCACTGGGGGAAGGATTCAGCTTGGTTTCCATTCCCTCCACAATTTCTCAATAAACTAGAAAGGATACTGCATCTTCTCCAAGGCATCATTGTTGATGGTGCCCATGCTGTTGTACACCAACATGCTGCTCAGAAGCACAGCCAGGGCAAAGATCCACGTGTCATTCTTAGGGTCACCCTGGAAAACATGTGAAAACAAGCACTGAATGATCTTTTCCTTCAATGTTCATTCAGGTTTTGTTGTTGTTGTTGTTGTTGTTGTTGTTCAGTTATTTTTCATTTGTTATTACAGACAGCACAGTGTTGACACAAAGAAAATAAAACATGAAAACAAAATTAAATCTCAGCTTTGGCAATGAAATTTCTGTGACCCCTGTTTCCTCATCTATGGAAGTATTCTAACAATACTTTCTTCAAATGATCCTTCTTTTTCTGAATGAGATGAAATAAGAAAATACAGGTTGAAAAAACAGAGTCCAATATGCAACTAGTTGCTTAGTAGTAAGAGACCAAGTCTCACTTAACAATAAGAGGGCCACATAATACATGCTGTGCTAATCACCACTGAGCACTTAAGTCAAATCCACAGAGCATATATATGTGTGAGCTACTAAAAAATGTTGCTCACCTTGTTTATTTGGTGAAAAACATACTTAAGCACAGCAAGTTTTACAATCTATGTGATTATCTAATAATACATTAATTTAAAAACAACAACAAACAAGGATAATAACATAATTAAAGCGTTTACATATTAATAATGGATCTAAAGTAAAAAGAACAGTTATTATATTGAATAAAAATAATGAAAGTGTCAATGAGAACAAAAGTTACTGAAAGTAGGAAATGACTGTATGTGACATAGAATATAACTGGAAATTACATCTGAGTGCTGAAGTTTTTATAAAATGTGGACATAACAAAAGGGTATGCAAAATAGAAATACTTGCAGAAGCCAAATCAACATTAGAATTAAATAAGCATAGAGTTCTTAGGTCTGACTGTCTCAGAGCCAAGGGTAGATACAGAAGATGTGACTTCAAAGGTAGCTCTGTGGCAAGATGGTGAGAGCCTTGAAGAGGCAAAGCTGCTTTTGTGTTGACTGAATCACTGAAGCCAGCAGTCAGTTGTAGTAAAACTCTGATATGTTTTATTACCTGCTTGAGGAAATGAAAATCCTGAAATTCAAATCCAGAATATGGGAATTTGGAAAAGAAAAAAAATATTATGAATATACTGCATTTCCCAAATTCTAATTATTTAAGAAGTAAATTGACTGAGATCAGAACAAGTTGGACTTAGAGAAACAACAATAGGTTTTGGCACCAAGACCGTATCTTTGGTATGTTGTTTTATAAGTAAGGACAGAATATCTGCTTAAACTTGGGAGGAAATGAACCCTACAGAAATATAGATCTTGTTTCCAATTTAATCTCTAAATAGGGAAGGAGGAAAAGAGGGAGAGACAGATACAGAAATAGACATGGTGTCTTAATTGCACTCTAACGTAAGAATAGGCAAACTAAAACCTGAATTAAAAGACCTCCTGCCTGTTGGTGTCTCTTAGTCTGCTTTCTAGGAAATTCACCTGGTTCACTCACACCCAAGCAGTGATCACATGGTATTCTAGTTGACTTATACACACCATCTCCTCAACAGAGTTGAAGGCTCTGAGAGAGCAGGACCTTTACCTCATCAAGAGTACTTGCCCAAGACCCTATATCTCAGCTTCTCCATAAAGGCTTACTAAAATGGATGAAACTGTTCAATTCACTTCTCAGGAATACAATTTTACCTAACGTATCACATTATATGGTATAAATTCAATGAGATCGAAGTAAGTCTCATCCCATAGAGTAGCATTTGGGGATTTCAGGAATGAAATACATAAGTTGAAGTAAAAAGTATCCTGGAAAGCTAAGAAAAAATACCAGAATAAAAAAGATCTGTCTGAGCTTCTTCCTCACCTTTTGCACATCTCCCAGGCCCTCAGTGTCCAAAAGAACCAGACTGTGGTTTGGCTTGTTGGGGTGGGGCATACACCACATCCAGATGCCCTTGGTTTCAGATTGCACTGTGGAGCCCAGAGGAAAGCCTGCAAGCGAAGAGCAGATATTCAGGAACCTCCTGAACTACAGAATCGCACTTGTAGGATCATAAGAGCCGGTGATACGAGACACTACTTCTCTGATTTTATATATTTACATGTACGTTTCATATATTTATAAAGCATAAGCATGTATATCCATATGTATATGTGTGTGAATATTTGTTTTTAGTGGGTGTGGATATGTTGTTGCATATACTATATTTATGTTTTACAATAATACTTATTTCAATGAAAAAAAAAAGATGATGCTTCTCTGTTCTTTGAGGATATCCAACTTAAGTGTCACATAAACACCCATATTTTTCTCTGTCAGCTTCTCCCACATTTTAAAGTTTGGTTTGTTCATAATTTCTAATTCCTCTTCCCATTGTAAGAAAATGTGCCTTCCTGTTGGTGTGGCCCACCAGTGCACTGGATGAAAGAAGTTACACTACACACAAAGATGCTTTGATTCTTAGCTGTCCAACCACCCTGACTTCAAAAGGAAGTTAAGCTAGTGATGGTATTGTAATTAGATCAAGTCCTTTTAATCATCTGAGGAATAAACAAAGAAATTTAGTCAACAATTACTTATTAAGTAACTATTATTTTCCAGGTACTATCGATAAGTTAAAGCTCCAGGAGATACAATAGGACTGAATGAGGCTGAAATACCTGCCCTTCTGAGGCTAAAGCCTGTGAGTACCTTGAAAAGATGGAGATGGAGACTCAGAGATAGAAAGAAACCAAGAGTGTGTGGTATAGAGATAATAAGAAAGGAAAGTATTTTTAGGAGCAAGCTGGTGAAACAGGAGAAGTGATGCTAAGCAAGGGTCTGGGATGGATAAAAAGAAACATTTTGAATCAGAAAAGATAGGGTCATTGGTATATATTGAAAGAGAAAGAGCAATTCAGTGGAATGTTGGGTTTTAAGAAAAGAGAGGAGTTGATTGAAAAGTGGGAAGAAAGTAGAAAAAGGAAATTGAGACAATATAATTTTGCTTGTGATAGAGTTTAAAAAAAACAGTGATATGGCAGCCATAATGAGATACAGAATTCAGAGAGAGCATCAAGTTAATAAGAATAAGATAGTGGAAAAAGGAAAACCACAGGTGGGTGAAGGTCATTGTAAGAGCTCAGGTCCTAAGCTGCTAGAAATGAAGGATATCCCTTTTACAGGAAGCTGAAATGACAGATGTAAATCAAAGCATTGGACACATTGACAAGGCTGCAATTTTGCTGGAAAGAATTAGATTTGTTGGAGAGGAGATTCAGAATCTCCCTCCTTGTTACCCTGAAGATGCAGTGACAGATAGAGCTGGATTGAAGTAAATAGCCCTGCCGAGGGACCTCACTCACCAAGGTTTTCTCCAGCAAGACGGTTCATCAAGTAGGACTTTCCTGTGCGATAAGGCCCTACAATAGCCACAACCACTACAGGCTGAGAAATCTTGCGAAGAATCTTCAAGGCTTTCGGGTTCACCCTTAGCTGCTCATTGTTGTTTTCTACCAGACACACTGGGACCAACATAATTGGTCCAGACGTCATGGTGATCTACAAAAATAAAAGGGCCTCCCTGTAGAAATAAGATCGCAAATTAGTTCCCCCAACCCCTGAAGTTTAATCAAACATGTTATGACAGGAGGGAGCTCAGAGTATTTCCATATTTTTCTATGGCACAAAATGTAGGATATCATTTGCATAGGGCTTCCTCTACTAGAAATCTGAAGTTAAAAGTAAAATGAAAAAATCTGAAGTAATGAAGTAGTGGTTTTACTTCCATAATAAAAATAAAATTCAAGCAATGTTTATCATGCGTTGACAGTCTATACAAAGCTGTCACGTAGGTGTTACATACCTGAGCTCATTGATGTTTACAGGAATTTTGAAAGTTAACGCTATTTATACTCACTTTGCATATGTACAAGATGAAGTTCAGAAAGACTGAGGAGTTTGCTTCATCATATCTAGTGAATAGTGGGAGTCCCAACGTTTGAAGCCAGGAATGTCACTTCCCTACACCATGCTTTGTGACCACTCATTCTGACAGAATGATCTTTGTCAACAACATTGCTTCCTGTGCTCCTTAATCAGTATCATACAGGGGCTTTCCATTGACACTCCTTTACCAACAGCATGATGCTCTGATCCATTAGGGTGGTGGAATGGACTCCACTTATTCCTGTAGAGTCAGGCCTGCACACATGAGAGGTCTTGTTCTCTGCTATTTTGTCAACTAAAAATTGGAATAGGAATGAAAATAGAAAAACTATGCTTCCATTTGTAAAACAAAAGCACATAAATGATGTCCAAAATATCACCAGGAATGAATCTAAGAGAAGAAATATCTGAACTTTCATGTAGTCTTAAACTTTCTCTATAATTCAGAATTACTTTGTTTAAAACAAAGATTTAATTAGAGCTTATTAAGCATTAAAAGTACTATAATTACACGCACAGGGCATGCCAAGAGGGCCAGAGGGGGGCTCATCACTGCTCCAAAGATCCAATCATCGCACCTGACCTTGCCACATTGCCCCCCCTTGACCTTCATTGGATGAAATTTTCCCCAGAATTTTTTGTTCCCCAATTGAAGCCCTATCCCTAGCATATTCTCTCTCTCTCTCTCTCTCTCTCTCTCTCTCTCTCTCTCTCTCTCTCTCTCTCCCCCGCCCCCCCTTTTCAGTAAAACCTCACTGCCCCCCTGGGGATCCTTGAGGCTGAGGGCTCAAGGAGCCATCCCAGAGCCGGTTTAAAGGTAAAATGGTGTCTGTGTCTTTAAACTCCCTGAGGATTTTCCCACGTGACCAAACTGTTCACACCATCTGCACTAGCCCTGGACTAAATAGCACCACAAACTCTTCTTGCAATCATAGAATGAGAAAGGGCCGACTCTTATGTAGATCAACTAGGAGTTCCTTTGAGTTTGTTGAGATGAAAAGTGCTTAGAACAGTAACTCACCTAATAAATTCTCAGTACACTTCACCATCACCTGGTTAAGATCAACATTTCTTATTGTCTACTATATATCCTGAGATAGTGGAACTGTGTGCCTTTCCAGTGGTCTGATGGCTTTCCAATGGCCCTGTTCATAGCCCATGGTCCTCATCCCTGCCACCTGCTCCTTCTCCCATATTCTTGGGCAGTGGTTTGCAGACAGGGGCCCACCAGCATCATTTGCAGGTCATCATCTCATTTGACCTCCTTCTTCACCTGAGGCTGCTGGCCTCTCTTCCCTGGTTCCCAGGCACTGCTCATGTGATTTGCTCTCCTGGGCCCTTCTCCACATTGATAGAAGGGAGCTGAGCCATTGTGGTTGGATGTTAAACAGCAGAACATAGTTACAGTCCTGCAGAACTTCTAGCACCATGAAGAGTGCAGGCTCTGCAGCCAGCTGCCTGGGTGCTGGCTCAGCTCCTGCTCCAGTTCTGCCCTGGGCAAGTCCACTGCACTAGCTCTACCTGCCTTCCTCTGTGAAGACTGACTCCTATGTGGAGATATGTTGGCATGTGGTCTTAATGATCTACTAAGGAACAGGCTTAGAATTACTTGGTATGTAATAAGCAGTCAAAATTAAAAATTTTAACTTATCTTTTCTTAATATTCCTCATTAGGAGCTCTGGATCTTGGGATAGTAAAATTAATGGAAGCTAGCTGGGTTCAAATTCTGACTGAATGACTCATTGGGAGCACATTATTGAACTAAAATCAGCCTGTTAGGCTATAGGATTAATACTACCTACTTCATAACACAGAGTTGTTACAGAAGTAAATAAAATAAATGGAATTAAGCACTTTGTATAATACCCAGCATGTAATAAATAGGAATTACTAAACTTCAGTGCAGTGGTTTTTAGACCTTATGATTACTGATACCAGATTTAAGATCAAAGATATCATATAGGACCCTATTTTCATATATCAATTGGAATTTAGCTCTACTAGTATCTAGAACTGCAGTAGCAAGAAGTAGTTTTTTAAATCAGTGTTTATGAACTCTTACAACAAAAATATATCAGAGAAAATTGAGTGAAATATAGTTTAAAAAAGTATATTCACATATGTATATTCACTAAAGGCAGACCACAGTCAAAAAATGTTAGAAAATTCCTTATGAATTTCAAAAGATCAGTACTACAGTAACTAAATTTGTTTCTACATGGGAATAGTTCTCACTCTAAAGATATCTTAAGTGTGACTACGAGAAAGATAAAAAGAGAAGTCTCTGGATTAAAGTTGCCTTAAGTTCCTAGGCAGGGAACTAATCAGTTACCTCTTCCCATGGTAGGAAGATAAAGGGTGAAGTGTGGGGGAAGAGGGGAGGGACATGCATGAGAAGGCTGGGCTGTGTGAGGGCAGAGGGCATTCTCCTTCCACCTCTCCTTCCACCTCTCCTTCATTAAAAACTCTTCAGTAGCAAAACAGGAATTTCCACTAAGAGAAAAATGCTTGAAGTAATTTTGATTTATATAACTTTTCCTAGTAGCTCTTGATTTTCACCTGTGTGAGCTCTTGCCTGGCTGCCTGAGCTGTGCATTCACAGGTCTGCACAACTAATTGTACAACTCCCAACAACAACATAGCACAGCCCACAGCCCTGAGATAAGCCAAAGATGAACAGGTGCTGAAAGAGTATAGTCAGCTATACTGCAGAAGAGTCTGGTTTGGTTGGAGGGCAACTGTCCACATTTGCAGACTCCTATGAGCAAGGAAGCTTAACATTGGGGTGCATGGCATGGTGACTCCAGGCAGCCTAGTAGGGTGGGCAAAAAGCAAAAATAAAGGTCATAAAGACAGACTTTGTAGGGGTGAATCCGCCTTCATTTTCTAGACATAGCCTTAACGACAGATTAAGGAATAACACAGTGGCCAGGCATGTTATCACGTGCTACACCCGAGAGAAAAGTTTGCAGGCACTGCCACCCTGTGGTGACTCAAAATCATAACTTACTCAGTGATGTGAATGCTGGATTTTGTTATGAAAAATGATTAGCTGATATCAATCAACATGGAATTTATGATATGTTATTATTAATGTAGAACTTTATACTAAAATATAAATTATAATGAAGTAGAAATTCATGTACGGAAATATATCATCTACACACAATGATACCAATGCCTTTACACATTTTCTAATGTACACATTGGCTATTATGTAGATTCTTTAAAAGTTCAATAAAATGATGGATGAGGTATAAAGTCTTAAGCTCCTATGGAGAAAATGTGTTTTTATTTGTGTTCTCCCTTGAAGAAAAAGAAATTTGAATGCATGTTGTTTATTTGCTGTGTAATGGCAGAAGACAGAGGAATGGAGAAGGGGGAAAAGGAGATTAGACAGAGAAATGCAAAGTGTTTCTTTTTTTTTTTTTTTTTTTTTTTAAAGAGAGAGTGAGAGAGGAGAGAGAGAGAGAGAGAGAGAGAGAGAGAGTTTTTAATATTTATTTATTTAGTTAGTTCTCGGCGGACACAACATCTTTGTTGGTATGTGGTGCTGAGGATCGAACCCGGGCCGCACGCATGCCAGGCGAGCGAGCTACCGCTTGAGCCACATCCCCAGCCCATGCAAAGTGTTTCTGAAGGACAATGTGGAGTATCTATTTATCCAATATCACACAGTTCCCATTGGTTTAAAATTGCACCAGAGGTCTTTTATCCCTCTGAACTTATAGTTTGTGCTTGCGCAAATGGGCAGGCTTTCACACACTGGAGAAAAAAGCCAGAGGAAAAAAAGCAGAAAGATATATGAGGTGGGACACAGTGGAATACTATAAATGTCTACCATGCTACAATGAGTTTGAGAATAAACACAAGATGTGGAGGGACCAGATATTAAGAATAGAAAATAACTTAAACTGAGGACAGAAGAAATATGGTGGCCTAATTTGACTATTCTATTAGTTATCAAATATATATATACACATATATTATATGTATACATACAATCTCCTATTGGTCCTGTTTCTCTATAGAATCCTAACTTACATAGATTTTAATGCCAGAGGTGGTTTTAGTAAACAGAATTATAAGGATAAATTTCCTGAGTTGGTTTTGTGGTTTCTAGAGTTGGCTCTCTAAGTTAATTAGGCCTAAAGTTCCTAAATTCTTTCCTGCTGGCAGCATGGAGGGCCATGACCCATGTGGGAACTGTTTAAAGAGATTCATCAACTAAATGCATCCAGTGCTCCTAATTCGATACTTGTAAGAGGCAAGGAGTTTAGTGACTCTGTACATGATACTTTTGAACATTTCTGGAAAACTGAGGAATGTAACAATTCTGGATCATTGCTCTGGCTTCACTCAACAAAGTAACAAAGGAAAAGGAACAGTTCCAGACCCACATGACCAGTTTAAAAGCTTCTTAGTGTGCTCTGAAGGAGAATGTTCTCTCTTGTAGTCTCTGAGGTGTCTCTTGTAGGACAGAGGTTGCTGAAAATCAGATACAAACCCTTATCCTGAAATTGACAGAATTAAGATGCAAGTTTAACTCTCAGCCTCAAAACATGTCTGTAGTTAAAGTGAGGACACAGCTTGGAAAAGAATGGGATTCTGTAAATTGGGGTGGAAACACACGGGAGGACAATGAAGAGTCTGGACACACAGAACTCCTACATTCTGATGAGTTTATTTTGCCAGAAGGAGTTGAGTATCTTAGTAATGGCAGTAAAAACACCAATGGCCTTCCATGATTCAGTTGTTGAGCATGAAAATACTGATACTCCTCTGGACCCTCCCTCATCACCCACTTCTGCCTTATCTAAGTCTATAATTAGATCCAAATCTAAGCAGGCCCTTAGAAGTGATGTACACAGTGACCAATGAGGAGGTGCACTACACTCCAAAGGAACTTCTTGAATTTTCTAATTCATACAAAGATCTGGGGAACATGTGTGGGAATGGATTTTAAGGGTGTGGAATAAAGGAACATAAAATTAGACCAACCTGAATTGATGGATATGGGTCCATTAAACAGAGGTTATAAATTTACTGTAACAGTTTGCAGTGTTACAAAAAGTACTAATAGTTTGTTTGGATGGTTGGCTGAAGTATGGGTCAAAATACAGCCTACTGAGTGAGCTGGAAATGCCTGACACCCCTGTTTACTGTTGATGAAGGGACTCAGAGGCTCAGAGAGATTGGAATGCTGAAGTGGATCTGCCATGTAGGACCTTCTCCTCCACAGTGGGAGGGTCCAAAAGATGTACCTTTCACCAAAACTATAAGAGTCAAGTTTGTCAGGGGAGTACCAGCATCCTTGAAGAATTCTGTGTCATTGCTCTTTTCTGTATGCCAGGTTTCATGATGGGAGCTGCAGTCAATCAATTGGGACACTTAAATGCAATGGGAATAATTGGATCCCAGAGAGAAAGGGGCCAAGTGGTAGCACTCATTTGCCAAAGACAGGGTGGCTGCACTTACCATAATGGGCAGCAAAGGAGAAGAAATGAATTGAACATTCTGACTCATGTAGATCTGTGCTCTTGGCTAATTAATTATGGTGTCTCCGGAAGTCAAATAGATGGGAAACTCATTAATATCTTACTCAACTTATATAAGCAGAAAAGTTCAAGGGCAAATGTACAAAAGCCTGTCTTAGATCATAAAAACAGAGGACCATGGCCTCTCAGCCAATTCCCAGACTTGAGCTAGTTTTCAGTCCCAGAACTCCTTGAATGAAGGGGAGGTAGTTCCCCTTGAGGAAGGACCCTGGTACCTACCAAAAACATTTACTGTTCATCTTTCTCCCATCCTTCCCCAAAGGGACCTAAGGCCTTTTACCATAACTGTTGTTTATGGAAAAGGCAATGATCAAATCTTTGAGGACTGCTAGACACAGGCTATGAATTAACATTGGCAATCCAAAATGTCATTGTGGCCTTCCAGTAAAATAGGAACTTATGGGGATTAGGTGATCAGTAGAGTTTTGGTCAAGCTCCAACTCACAGTGGATTCAGTGGGTCTCCAGACTTATCCTGTGTTTAATTCTCCCCAAATTCATAATTGGGGTAGATATTCTTAGCACTTGGCAAAACTCAGAAAATTGTCATGAATGACATCAAGGTCAAATTTCAAGGGAAAATAGGAACCCAAAAAGTTAAATGGAGCATTAAAGTTGCTTTTTTTTTCTGGTAGCATTTGCTAATTAATGAAATGTCTCATCTATTTTGGAGGCACTATGAAGTAAGGGGCCAGAGGTCAAAGGCCAGAGCTAGATAGTAAAAGACAAAATCAATAATTCTTAATATCTAGTGCACATACATATCAACTGGACTGTGCTTTTCAAATGCTCATTTTGGGGGAGATTCAAGATGGTGGAATAGAGGAGGTCACATTCTTGGCTGCTCCATGGCATGAAACCAAGAAAGACAGGCAGCTTCTCTGCAAGGTGGGGGGGGGGGGAAAGGGTGGGGGGACTTTACTGGAAACTAAAACTGGACATTCAAAGCAGACTGGGGACATAGGAGGTTAGATATAATAAAATAAGGAGGGAAAGCCAGCGCTATAGTCACTGCCACAGTCAGCCAGAAGCTCCAGTCAGAGAGGTCCCTCCACGAGCATAGTAGGGGAACAAGGAAATTAAAGGAACCCACATTTGGGGGAGGCCAGAGGTGTGTCTGGGTATGGAGCATTTAGAGACCAAGGACATTGCCCAACAAACATGAAGGACAAGCTGCGTGATATCTGTGTGTGGGGAAAGAAGCCACCATCTCTCCAAGCAGGTGTGGAGGATAAAGGAAGGAATCATTTTGCAGCTGCAGCACAGGGACCGGCAACTGAGAAAGCCGATTCCTGGCAAACCTGAGTTTGGCCTGAAATACAACTGCTTGCAGGACTGGATGGGAGAGATGCATCTGGCCATAACCCCAGAAAGGGTGGAGGTGGGAGATATTGTTTGGAGACTGAACCTGAGACCAGGAAAAATGGGGTCTGCAGGTGACACAGGGGACTAAGAATTGGATCCCCATCACACAAATGGAACCCAGGAGAGATCCCTGGGGTACAGTCTTCCTGCGTGGACCAGCGAGTACTGGGCACTGGAGGTGCACTGATTTAAAATCCCCAGACCAATTACCATTTAGTGAAGAGCTTGGAGCCGGTTTAAACCTAAACCCTGCCTCTAGTCACTTCATCTATGGGATTACCTTTCTCACTCCAGCAATCCAGAGGGTGCAGCATCACACAACAGAAGATTCCACCTAAAACTGCTGAGAAGAGAAGCTCAGAATATTTTTAACTCCAAAGGAAAAAAAATTATTTAACTTGGCTGAGGTTGTGGCTCAATGGAAGAGCGGCTGCCTAGCACTTATGACGCACTGAGTTCGATCCGCAGCACCAAAAATACATAGATACATAAATAAAATAAAGGTATTGTATCCATCTACAACAACAACAAAATTTTTTTAAAGAATTCTTTATCTTTTCATCAAGATTTTTTTTCTTTTCTTTTTAAATTATTTTTCACTGTTTGTGACCTTAATGGTATGTGGACATTTATGCAGTTTCCTTTTTTTTCCCCTCATCTCTAGCATTTTTGAAGCCACTTATTTTACATGGATAAGTGTTTTGTGCAGTAGGATGTTTGACTAGTATATTTTAGTGGTTTTTTTTTAGTTTTTGTTATATATATTTTTTTCTCCTTCCTGTTTCCCTTAATTCTCTTTTTCTGCTAACAGCCATTCTCTAATGTTCTCTCTTTCACTCTTCCTTTAATTTTTTACTTCTGTCTTCTCTTCTCCTCCCTCATAATCATCACATCCTATATCACTTCTGTTCTCTCCCTGTTCACCATTTGAAAATATTTTTATTATAGGCAATAACTGATCATGTCATGTCTATTTATTGTGATAGTTAACATTGTAGACATCATAGTAGGAACTATTTGGTTTAATGCTATAAATTGTTTGCATTGGTTGTTATTATTTGTCTCCTCCTAAACAGTGAGGTACTGGAAACCTTCAGGGACACTATAATTCCACAGGGTAGAAACTCTACTGCCTCAGATCCATACTGTTATATGGGTAGATTCAAAAACAACATGAAAAATCAAGGAAACTAATTGGCCCCAAGCAAAGCAAGATACTCCAATAACAGAATTCATTGACACAACAGTGGATGAAATGTCCCAGAAGAAGTTTAGAATGTACATAGTTTAAACTGATCTATGAAGTAAAGTATGATGTAAGAGAGCAAATACAGGGAGAAAAAGATGACTTTAATAAAGAGATAAATATGCTGGGGAAAAAAAGCCATATATCCTTGAAATAAAGAAACAATTTAAAAAATTAAAAATTGAATAGAAAGCATCACCAACAAACTGGACCACTTGGAAGACAGAATTACAGGCGATGAAGACAAAATATATAATTTTTAAAATAGAGTTGACCATGGAGAGAAGATGTTAAGAAACCATGAACAGAACTTCCAAAAATTATGGGATAACATGAAAAGAACAAATTTAAGATTTATTGGGATAGATGAAGGCATAGAGACACAAACCAAAGGAATGCACAACATTTTCAATAAAATCAGAAAATTTCCCAAATCTAAAGAATGAAATGGGAAGTTAAAAAACAAAAATAAAATGTAAAATCATATACAAGAGGCTTATAGGACCCAAAATGTGCAAAATTACAATAGATCCACATCAAGGCACATTATAATGACAATGTCTAGCATACAGAATAAGGATAGAATTTTGGAGAAGTCTCAGATTTAAGGCAAAAATACAATGTGTGGTCATGACATATTTCTGTTCTATGAAGCCAAAAACATGATCAAGAATTAACAGTTACATTAAAAAGGTACAAAAGGTCACTTAAAGTGACATCCTATAGTCAAAATTGCAGCATTGTAAATATCTAAAAGCTCATAATTATAAGTGATTACAATTACACAATGTGAGCAAGCATTTCAGTGGAGTTTCCAGTGTATGGGAAACACAGGGGGGGAGTAAAACAAGTTAAATTCTACCTTGAGAATGCAAGGTAGGTCGATCCTGAGCGACATGAGAAAATTAATCTGCATTCTTTAAAAAGTTGATGGGATTTAAAAATGATTAATAAATTTTAAAAACAAGACAGTTATTATAGTTTGAATCTAAGCAAATATACAAATACAAGGTATTATGGTTGAATCCAGAAAGACCACCCTCCCAAAACTTTTGTGTTGAAAGCATGATCCCCAGAGCAGCAAGTTCAGAGGTGGGGCCTAAAGCAATGATTACTTGACTAATCCGTCTCAATGAATTAATCCATTTGATGAATTAACAATTTGAATGAACTACTAAGTGGCAACTGTAGTCAGGTAGGACATGGGGACATGGCCTTGGGCGCTATATCGGTCCCTGGGCTCCTTTTCTCTCTCTGCTTCCTGGCCACCATGAGGTAAGATGCTTTCTTCTCCCATGCTCTTCCACCACAATGTTCTGCCTCACCTCAGGCCTTTGGAATGGAATCAGCCAAGTATGGACTGAGCCTCTGAAACTGTGAGCCAAAATAAACTTTTCTCCAAATTGTTCTTGTCAGGTATTTAGGTCACAGTGACAAAAAGCTGACTAACACACAAGCCATGAAATTTTGTTTGATACTGGCTCAAAAAGCATAAATAAATAAATGGCATAGCTATAAAAGTATTTTAAAGGCATTTGGGTAAATGAGAAAGTGATGGATTACCAGATTATGTTAGAGAATTAGCATTAATTTTTGTGGACTTCTCTAACTGTGCTAATAGCGTTGTGTTTATTTATAAAAATGTACTTCTTAGGAGATGCAAGCTGAAGTATTTAAGGGTGAGGTATCATGAAATCTATTAATTACTTTTAAATGATCCATCTAAGAAAATATTCAAAGAGAGATAAGAAGTATGTCAAAAATATTAACAAAATTCTTTCTTAAGTAAAGGTATATGAGTGTTTGTTTCTCTTTCTAGTTGAGTCTTTTAAATATTCCTATTTAAAATGTTAGGAGGGAGAAAATAACTGTCCAGGTGCACAAAGACATTCTTGTAATGTTAAAAACATGAAAAACTGGGCACAATTGAGAGCTCTTAGTACCAAACTGCTTGAATGCATTTGGTTTTTGCATCAGTCCATCCATCCAATGGATGCAGCCAGCCAGCCAAGGAATATCGACTGAGCGAATTCTCTGCATCAAATGCTATTCTAAGCCCTGAGGATAGAACAATAAAGACAGCAAAGATCTCAGCTCTATGAGTTTACATTTTATTGGAGAAGAGCCCCAAACAGGCAAACAAATAATAAGATCATTTCAGACAGGGAGTGACTAAGGGCATAAAGAAAATGACAAGTGGCAGGGGAGGCTCCTTAGAGTGAGGCACTATGGAAGCCCATGTCCAGGTGTTGGCATTTGAGGTGAGACTTGAATGACAACAGGGAGTCAACCTGAGGAGACCTCTTAAACCTTCCTGTCCTCACAGAGTGACACTGAAGTACAAACTATAAACAGTATAACTGTATGCTGAGATTCACAAGTAACTTTCATTGTCTTTCACTACTTGATCTTCCTAGGTACAAATAAACATTTACACCAGTCCTGGGAGGAGAGGGGTAGAGAAGAAGCAGCCCATAGTCACTCCTTTATATCCAAATGAAAGTCAGTTTGGACCCCAGAAAAGAATCCTTTTGATCTCACTGGTTAACAATCCAACAGATGGGCAGGCCTCCCATTTCCAAAATGAGCAGTGAACTCTTCACATGGAACTGTTTCATACAATTTAGTGAAGAAAATGTCTTGCATTCTGCCTTGACTCGTAACCTTGGAATTGAGACAAACAAACAAACAACAACAACAAAAATTTAAAAACAGTGAAAACTACTCATACATTAACTACAAGAACAAACTAGCTAAGTCTATCAAATAAAACTTTAAAGATTATGTAGCTGAGACCAGCCATGGAGGTAATCTCCAAGTTGCTCATTGGTGGGAGCAAGAAATAATACCACCAATTCCCTGTTTCCATTTTGCCTGCCAAATTCCAATAACTTTGAGGAGCGTGAGTAGTTATTAGTAGATATCCACAAGAGGGCAGACAAGGGTTTCCTTTAAGAGTTGTGCTCTTTATAGAACTCAGAAAAAGAGTATAATAATAATAATAATAATAATAATAATAATAATAATAATACTTACATACTGAATTTATGTGTAACAAGCTGGATTTTCAAGAAGCAGTATGCTGAGCTTTCAGAAGCAATAGTTCTTGCTTTCACAAAAAAACTGTATAAAGATACAAGTCTACAGGAAGGGACTTAAGGGTCATAGGACAAAAGTTGTAGTTGTAAAAGGGATAGGTAAAGAAATCTGAATCCAGCAAAACCTGCATATTCCTAAGTGTGGAAAGCCAGATCTGAGAGGGTGACCTACTGAATGATTTCAGTTATATAATATTCTGGAAAGGACGAAACTGTGGAGACAAGAGTGATTGCCAAGGCTTGGTAGGAGGGAAAAAGGAGCAGGCAGATCTGGGCACTATGCTGCCTGTCAGGAATCAAGAAAGTGAGACATTCCCTCTGACAATTAACTTGGAAGGACAGAGTAGAAGTTACTCAGTTCCTCAGGTTGCTTTCTGAGACTTTCTGAAGATGCAATCAATTCATGTTCAAAATCTGCTGTGAAGTGTGATTGCTTTCTTCCTGAGCCACGGTTGAGAAATGCATTCATGTCACAGTCAGGACATGTTTGGAATGGCTGAGGTTTCCCCAATACCCACACATCATACAGTTTTGCTAATAATGTTGCCTGATGACCCTGTGGGAAGTCTGAGACAGAAGTTTTGGAAAGCACACTCCAAATCCTGAACTGAATTTAGTGTGACCCTTGCTTCATTTTCCCATTGACTCTTTACAACTCCAGCTTGGTTTTGGAAAGTTCAGTGCACCTGGTAGAAACTAAGAACCAAATAATTGTTAACCTAAGCTTTTTCCCCAAGCTTTCAGTGGAAATCATTTTGAGTAAAATTCAATGGAAAACAATCATCCTATTTCTTACAGCTGAACTTCCATCATAGTCAGGTGAAGCTTCTTTTTTTTTTTTTGAAGATTTATTTATTTATTTTTTTAATTTTTTATTGATTATTTAAAGCATTACATAGCTCATGATATATCATCTTTCATACATTAGACTCAAATTGTGTTTTGAACTCCCATTTTCACCCCAAATATAGATTGCAGAATCACATCTGTTACATATTCACATTTTTACATAATGCCATATTAGTGTCTGTTGTATTCTGCTACCTTTCCTATCCCCTACTATCCCCCCTCCCCTCCCCTCCCCTCCCATCTTCCCTCTCTACCTCCCCTGCTGTTGTTCAATTCTCTCCCTTTTTTTTCCCTCCCCCTTGCCCCTCATAGCCTCTTATAATTTTATGTATCCTTGAAGGTCTCCTACCATTTCCATATGCTTTCCCTTCTCTCTCCCTTTCTCTCCCCCCATTCGTCTTTGTTTACTATAAGTCTTTTCCTCATGCTCTTCCTTCCTGTTCTGTTCCTAGTTGCTCTCTTTATATCAAAGCAGACATTTGGCATTTGTTTTTTAGGGCTTGGCTAGCTTCACTTAGCATAATCTGCTCTAATGCCATCCATTTCCCTGCAAATTCTATGATTTTGTCATTTCTTAGTGCTGCATAATACTCCATTGTGTATAGATGCCACATTTTTTTTATCCATTCATCTATTGAAGGGCATCTAGGTTGGTTCCACAGTCTAGCTATTGTGAATTGTGCCGCTATAATCATTGATGCAGCCGTATCCCTATAGTGCGCTCTTTTAAGGTCCTCAGGGAATAGTCCAAGAAGTGCAATAGCTGGGTCAAATGGTGGTTCCATTCCCAGCTTTCCCAGGAATCTCCATACTGCTTTCCAAATTGGCCTCCAGGTGAAGCTTCTTTAGTATTTAGTGATATAATTGGAGTAAGCCTGTTCTGAGACTGATTACATTTTTAAAAGTTTAAATAAACATTTTTCTTCAAGAAAGCTGGACACTTTCCAGCCTGCAAATATATTTCACAGGTGATTATTATTACCTTGGACAAATCCAAGGGCTTTCCCTCATGCCTCAGATGGCTTTTGGGCAAGCAGAGCTGATGTGTGTTACTGAGCCACCCAGCCTTCCAAGGACTCTGCTCTGCTCTTGTACAGCTCAGCTCCTCAGCAATTGTGCTGAACTGGGACAGTGATCACACTGGATTTTGTAGGTATTAGACACAATGTGGTGACATGCTTTTTTTAAAAAATGACAACATACTCAAAAAGTTTTTTATTTTTCTGGACTTCTTAGTTCTAAAACTAAGATTGTGCACAAGTGGAATATGAATTAAAGTGCAGGGGTCCAAAAAGGAAGGAATCACACCCAACTTGCAGTTCCATGTCTTTATAAGTTAGAAATGGACGCAAATATCTCTGGAAGGTTAATTCATAAAACCTCACTCATCTTTGTCTTGATGAGTTTCAGATTACCTCTATAGAACCAACTGGCAAAGCAGGAAAAACCAAGACCTGAGAAGAACATGAGAATGAGCATCTAAGTAGGAATTGGACTCAGACTTATATGAAAGGAGGAGTGCTAAAGGACAGTGGAACTACCAAGAAATTTTATCAAGCCAAACATACAGAAAAAAGGATAATAACCCTTGGGGCTGGCCCTTTCCACAGTTGCATTTTGCAGAATGTCTGTTCCTAGAAGTAGAGAGCTGCCAATATGAGATAGGCAAAGAGCTGTGCTCATGGTAATATTTAATTTACTGCAGCTGCATGGTGAAATGAAAATTTAACTATAGACATACAATCCAATAATGGTACATTTAGTCTCTTGTTCCAGGATTAAAGCTTTGAAACACACCAGAAAGAAATTAACAGCCCAATGGATTCATGTGATGTGGAAAAGGCCAGAGACCACAGAATCTCTGGAGTTGGGAGCTTGCATTTGCAATTGTGTCTGCACATAAAAGACACAGGAAGTACTATGTAAATGTTAATTTTATGGCAATAGAAATATTCTCACAGTACTGAACCATTCATCTTAATTGCAGGTTATGCAAAAACCTCAGTGTTTATTTCATATATTGCCCAGTTCCTATACATATACATAATATTTATCCCTTCATAATGTATAGTAAATGCTGGAAATAGCTAATATTTATGCATAATTCTTTTCATATCTCATACAATGCCAAGAATCAAAGATTATGTATGTCATTTTCATTGAATTTCAATCAAAATTACAATAGGACCTTTAGAGGACTTCAGAAAATTTTGGATATGAAGAAAATAAAAGTTCATGAATACCTAAAAAAAAAATTTTAGTACCATGTATTGAACCCAAGGGCTCTTAAACACTGAGCCACATCTCCAGCTCTTTTCTCATTTTTTTAAATTTTGAGACAGGGTTTCTCTAAGTTGCTGAGATCCTTACTAAGTTGCTGAGAGCCTCACTAAGTTGCTGAGGCTGATTTCAAAGCTGCAATCTTTTTTTAAATTAATTTATTTGCTTTAATTAGGCATATATGACAGCAGAAAGCATTTTGATTCATTGTACACGATTACAGCACAACTTTTTAATTTCTCTAGTACCTAGGGTAATGATGTCCGTCTCATTCCACCATCTTTCCTGCCCCCATGCTCCCTCCCTTCTCTCCCTCCCCTTTGCCCAAAGTTTCTCCATTTATCCCATGCCCTCCTCCATTATGGATCAACTTCCATTTATCAGAGAGAACATGTGGCCTTTTGGGGGGGAATTGGCTTACTTCGTTTAGTATGACTTTCTCCAACTCCATCCATTTAACTGCAAATGCCATAATTTTATTCTCTTTTAATACTGAATAATATTCCATTGTGTATATATACCACAGTTTCTTTACTCATTCATCTATTGAAGGGCATCTAAGTTGGTTCCACAGTTTAGCTATTGTGAATTGAGCTGCTATAAACATTGATGTAGCTACATTACTATAGTATGCTGATTTTAAGTCCTTTGGGTATAGACCAAGGAGTGGGATAGCTGGGTCAAATGGTGGTTCCATTCCAAGTTTTCTAAGGAATCTCCATACATCAAACCTGCAATCTTTCTGCCTCAGTGTTCAGAGCCATTGGAATTATAGTGTGCGCCATCACATCCAGCTTAAAAATATCTTTTAAATATAGAAATTGAGAAATTAAAACATATCACATGTACATCATATTTTCAAAAAAACACATAGTGCTGACATAGGAACAGACAGGCCAAAGCAATTAAATATAGAATTCATAAATACTAGATCTCTGTCATATGGCAATTCACCATGTGTTGTGGTTTGGATATGAGATGTCCTCCAAAACATCACATGTGATGCAAGAAGGTTCAGAGGAGAAATGATTGGGTTACCAGAGCCTTAACCCAATCAGTGTATTAATCACTTGATGAAATTAACTGAACGGTAACTGAAGACAGATGGGGTGTGGCAGGAGGGGGTGGGGCATTGGGGGCTTAGCTTTGGGTTACATATTTTGTATTTGGTGAGTAGAGATCTCTTCTGCTTGTTGATCATCATATGAGCTGCTTCCCTCTGCCACACACTCTGCCTCACCTTGAGCCCCAAAGAATGGAGCTGGCCTTCTATGGACTAAAACTGTGAGCCCTCAAATAAACTTTTCAATGTATCAATGATTGTTCTGGACAGATCTTTTAGTCACAGCAGCAAAAGAATAAAAAGCTGACTAAAACACCATATCACGGAGGATACCACAAATAAGTGAAGAAAGGATGTCTTGTTTGTGAAATGATATTAAAAAAAATTTGATTATTACATGGGAACAAATTGAGTCGGATCTTTACCTCACATCAAACATAAAGGTGAGCTTAGCAGGATTCAAGAACTAAAGGTATAAGGATAAATATAAAGCTAATAGAAAAATATAGACTACACCTTTGTTATCTTGGGGTGGGAAAGATTTTCTAAAGAAACTCAAAATCACACACCATAGGGCATATGGTTGAATTTCATTTCATCAGTGGAATCCCTCAACCCTTAAAATATAGATGATCAGGCAGAGATAGTTATGGCATCTATAATTGCCATGAGATCTATGTCTGGGAATATGTTAGAGGATGTGCATTTGTGGCAGGGGTCTTTGAGCAACCTAGATGTCATCATTAGAAAGGGGATAGCTAATGTGCTGGAATGGAACCATCTTGAAAACAACAGGAGTGTAAGAAAAAAGACATTCTTTATAGTACAACACATCCTATTTAATTAAAAATACACACATGTACACACTAATGAGTACTTTTTAAAGTAATATTTCTATATCTAAAGACACATAGCAAGTATATTGGAGAGAATTTATTGAGAAGCCAGTAGAAGAATGAGATGATGAGAATTTGATGGAAACGAGATGAGAATTACTAATCTTACTAATTAAAATCCAACAAAACTGATGATCAAGCCTAGATCAGAGAGTCAAAAAATTTAGTATACTAAACTGAGGAATACAAAAAAAAAAAAACCCTCTGTACTCAAGGTTCAGTTGTTTTTTTTATTTTTTTTTAAGAAAAAAAGGTAGGGGGATTGAAGAAATAAGTAAAGCTAACAAAACAAGTTCATTCTGTCCCACTCTGCTCCCTGATGGTCTTCTACTGACCTCTGTGGTTACTACAGTAGGCTGGTTAATGGTCCCCCACATATGACAATACCCTCATCTCCAAAACCTCGGAGTGCTTCCTTGAAGAGAGAAAGGAACTTTACAGGTGTGACCTAGGAGAGGATTTTGAGGCGGAGAGATTCTCCTGGATAATCCAGGTATGCCCAGAGCAATCAAAGGTGTCCTTACAAGAACCACGTAGGAAAAGTCAGGGAGAGGAGTCGGAGAGAGGATGATGGGAGGAAGCAGGAGATGAGAGCAATGTCAGGAAAGAGGCACAAGCCAAGAGCTGCAGGGCCTTCTAGACATGAAAATGGCAAGGAAACAGATTCTCCTATGAAGCCTCCAGAAGAAACCAGCACCTGGATGTCAGTCTCATGAGATCCCTTTCAGAGTCTTTACCTCTGGAATTGTAAGAGAATATACTTGTGATGTCTCAGCTGGTAGATGTGTGATCATTTACTGCAGCAGCAACAGGAATCTAATTCAGTTAGAAGTACTTTAAACTCACTTCCAGATCTTTAAAGCCATCGAGGAGGTGGTCAGTATGCTTCCAATAGGCCCAACAACTAGTTGATGCCATTTGGAATGAGAATCTTTTTTTTATATTATACAATGTCTATTTCACACACATTCTACCTCTGGGACAATGAGACAAAATGGACTACAAGACCTTCAGGCTAGGAGTTTAGCTCAATGGTGGAGCACCTGCCTATAGCATGTGCAGAGTTCTGGTTTCAGTCCCAGCACCTCAAAAAACAAAAAGAAAAAAAAATAAAGGAAAACAATAGCAAGGACCATCATCCCCACCCTGAGAGCTCTGGAAGAGACTTTGAAAAGAACAGCAAAGTGGGACTTGGAAACAGAGAATAATGAAACCAGAGCATCTAGAGCTGAACTGTTCCATCTCTAGTTATATTTCAGTTCTCTACTGCTGGTAAACTATGCCTCACAGATGTTATAACTAATCGGTCCTAAGACAAAACATGTGAAGAAGATAGGTTACTCTTGAAACAGTTTTAGGTTTGACACTAACCACTGTTCAGCTAATCCCTTCAAATTGGACTAAAGCTCAATATCCCACTGGAATCATACTCTTGATGCCTCAGTACTAGCTGTTTGCACTACATCTTGCAGTAGCACAGGTAAGCCCCTGGAGTTGTAGCAGCAGGGAGATGGATGGCAAATGCAATGTAGATATTAAAAGTGGGTAAATTGCTTCTAAGGGAGTGCAGGTGTGAACACCAGGCAGAGAGCCCTGCTGGCTTTCTCACTGAGAATAGTGCAAGATACACAAGTGAACCTCTCTATGCTTAAAGTCTTATACATGGAAATTTGTGATATAGAACAGTTCCAGTGTGATTCAATTGCTTTAGCAATGCTATCTACATATGCTAATAAGTTCTTAACAAAGATTTTCACAAGGTGAGGAAAGATACGTATATTATGGATGTTGCTGTGATATAGTAAAAAAAAAAAGAGCATTAAAGTTGAAATCAGAATTGGGATAAATTTCCAATTCTGCCCTTAACTTTTTGACTTGAGTAAGTTGGTTCTCCTCTCTGGTTCTCAGATTCCTTGTCCATGGAATGGACTGCGAAATCCATTTCAGCTCCCACAAACTAGACTAAAAACTCAATGTTCTCTAAACAAGACTGTGCTTTCTAACACAGACACTCAGAGGGAGGCCAGACAGCATCCATTTTCACAGAGTGACTCTTGCAAGCCAGGTGCTAGACTCCATACTTCACTTCTGTCATGTTGGTCAATTTTCATGGAAAGTCATATTATGATACATGTTTTACTATCAAAAAGACAGAAACTCAAGAGAGGTCAAGTGGCATACTCAAGGTTCATAGCACATGCTAGTTAAACCATCCATGTCTGGTTCAAAACCTTGTAGTCTATGACAGTGAGCTTTCTCATCCCCAAAGTTTAAACAATAACATCTAGTACTCACACAACCCTTTTTAGGTTATAGACTCTTCCACACATACTAATTCACTCGGTCCTATCAGTAACACTACAACAAACCAAGGCAGAAGAGGAAACAGGCTCAGATACACTTAAAGAACCTAACATCACAGAATTAGGAAATGGCAGAGATGGTGAAAGTTGAATTCAGGTCTCTCTGGCACTATTCTTTTCCACTAACCCCCAGTACTCTGATACCTCTAAAGAACCATGAACAAGTCATTTAACATTGCTAAACTTCAATTCCCTCCACTGAAAGACCTCAACTGTAAAACCTGCCACCTGTCTTCCTGAAGATTTGGCAAGTCTCAGTGTTTTATAAGCGTTTAAGAATATACAAATAGCAGAAGTATTTCAGCTTCGCTTGAGCACCCACCATTTGTGTCATCCAATTTAACTACTTCCTTAAAGGTTTGGCTAGAACTCCCATAACAAATCAGAGACTAAATACCTCCATGAAATAAATATACTTCTATAAAGCCCAGCACAGGCTTGGGGCTCAATAAACATATGTTTTATATTGTCAGTTAGAGAGGAGCTGTTAATCAGTAGTTCTTCTGAAAGACAATTCAGCAGATGTTCAGGTCATCAATAACAGTAGCTAGGGCAGAAACCGATCCATCAGCTAGCGTTGAAACCATAGATCACATCACTGCATCCCAGTGCTAGGGAAGAATCAATTTACTAAAAATAAACTCAATATGATATTAAACCTGCTTCAAGAAGAAAAAATTAAAACCAATTTTTCTGAAAAAGTGTTGTATCAAGACAAGTCACACAAGTGGTTTCTCATGCCATATGGGCAAGTAAAGATATGATGTGGTTAGCAGCCCTATCATCAACCACCCATGAAGGGCTGTGTCAGGAGAAGCCAGCTCTAAAAACAAGTTCTACAAATTAAGTGGGGCCATCAGATGGAGTTACAGGAAAGATAAGCTGGCCCTTTTTTTTCCTAGAAGATTGGCCTAGTTTTTGTAAATCATTACATTTTAATTTAGGATGGTTGAATTAATTTTTCTACATAAGTGAAAGGGCAACTTCTTTTACTTTGCATAGAGTATTATGTGGAGTGTGTGAAAGCAAAAGAGAGAAGGAGGAAAGAGGGAGAGAGGGGAAGTGGGGAAGAAGACATAGCCAGAGGAGGGGGATAAAGAGGATCATTCATTTCACAATGACAGATGTTTTAATTTGAGAAAAGGAAAAGTATTTCTCAATCTTTAGAAATACCTATAATAACAGCCTCAAAATCAATTCTCAATACATTCCATACAGTTCATTCATACAGAGTCTATCTTTGGCCACAATACATTAAAATGAAAAATGGAAAGTAACCAGAAAAAAATGTCCAAATATTTTAAAGAACTCATGGATCAAAAAGAAGTCAGAATAAGAATCAGAAATATTTTGAAGTCTTCTTTGTGATAATAAATGAGTATATGCTTCTTTAATTTGAGTGGCAGTCTCTGGGTTTATTGTTTGCTCTTTAAAATGCAGGGCATATTTTTTCACTCACTTGAAAAAAACCAGAATGGTCCCTTCATAGCGGATGTGACTGCTGAGTTGAAGCACATTCTGAGAATCAGAATTGAATCTCCACTTGCTTAATATTAATAACTTCCCCATTTGCTCTCAAGTTAATTCTTTTTTTAACATCAGGAAGCAGGGATTTATTCTGTAATATGCAGGAAACACACTTTGCCCATCTGCTTCAGATATAAATTTTACAACTCAGGAAATGGCAACCCAAGCTCCTTGTGGACCCCATGCAGGGTTCTAAAAACAAACCAGAACCCGAAAAATTTAAGCTTTCTTCCCTAAAGCATACCCATATCATTATTTACAGAATTCACTTTTTTTTTCTTTTTTTTTTTTTTTTTTTTTTTTTTTTGGTACCAAGGATCGCACTCAGGGGCACTCAACCACTCAGCCACATCCCCATCCTTATTGTATTTTATTTAGAGACAGGATCTCACTGAGCTGCTTAGAGCCTCTATTTTGCTGAGACTGGCTTTGAACTCATGATCCTCCTGCCTCAACCTCCAAAGCCTCTGGGATTACAGGTGTGCACCACAGTGACCAGCTACAGACTTCATTTTTATACTAGTATCAAAATACTTGAATAAAAATAGATTTATATTTTTAAATAATAAATAGGGAAAAAATAAATCACTTTATCCCAAGTTTGTATCATGGTTATCAATTGAGAAAGGGAAGAGGATTTTTGTAATGTGATTTTTTTGCATGTTATTTATTGTAAGAGTTCATAGATAAAAACAAAATTGTAGTCAAAATAATTTCTCAACATGATATATTAATTGTCAGCTTGCTATAACTGGAATAATCTGAATTTCAAAATCTTACTATTACTAGCCAAAGGAAAGATTTTTTAAAATATTTTCTTTAATGATAGATGTATTTGTTGATGAATTTCTTCGATCAACTTTATATCTAACTTTGATTATGAATTAATGACTCATTTATTTAAAATAAAACATAAATCAGCCATGAAAAGCTGCTAAAGAATCTTAGATGTCACATTTTGAAAGAATGTTACCAAAATATTTTATTAGAATTTTTTATATATGTAGAATTATTTCAAATAGAGTTGGAAGATATGTATTAGAATCCTAGCTCTGTCATGGGCCATCTACACACTTAAACTCTCTGTCATATGGGCATAATGATGATACTGCAAAGGTTTATTTTTATCCAATTCAGTGATAACTGTGTTCTTAGTTGTTTTCTGGTGCTATAAGAATATATCTGAGATTAGGTAATTTATAAAGAATTGAAGTTTGCTTGAAAGTCCAAGAGCCCACACAAGCATCTGCTAGGCATCTGGCACAACAACACAGCAGAGGGCAGCCCATGGCAAGACAGAGCATGTGTGCTAGCTCAGGTCTCTCTCCCTCTTCTCACAAAGCCACTAATGCCACCATGTAGGTCACCTTCATGACCTCATCTAATCCTGATTACTTCCCAAATGCCTCATCTCCAAATACCATTATCATTTAAGTTTGAGGTATGTTTCCAACACAGGAACTTTCAGGGAATTCGAATCAACTATAAGTCTTAATGTTTTGTAAGCCTTTAAGAATATGCAAATAGCACAAGTGGAAAGATGATGGGCTTGACTGACAGATACCAAGAATGAAGGGAGAAGCTCTTGACATAAGAGACTTGGAAAAAAAAGAGGGAAGCTCAACCAATCCACCACTAAAGCAGCCACCCCAGGTGAGGCACCAGACATGTAATTGAAGCTCATGGACCTTCCAGCAAGAGTCCAACACCGTATCAGCAAAGAAGCTATCCCTACAGAACTCTACCCAGACTGCAGAATCATGATCAAATGAGTAGTCATATAGTTATTGTTGCCACTTGTTTCAGTTGTTTATTGCTGTATAATAAACCACCTCAGACCATAAACCATAGGTAATTGAGACCTAAAAAAATTATTCTTAATGTATTTTACACTGAGCAACAGAATCAAAATTCATGAAATTATAACCTCTCTCA
This sequence comes from Spermophilus citellus, assembly GCF_964194105.1. Lineage (NCBI taxonomy): Eukaryota > Metazoa > Chordata > Mammalia > Rodentia > Sciuridae > Spermophilus > Spermophilus citellus. Next base: position 61,777,324 of record NC_138191.1, on the reverse strand, counting down.
GTTGTTCAGTCAAAATGAAGCTAAAATGCAACTTAGTAATAACTCTAAATCTTTTGCTAGAATGCCATGTGATTTATTTATGCTGTTCATATTTGAAAATTGCAAAATTCTGGACAAACTTCCCATTTATCCCCAATTATATATACTAAATTTTAAAAGACTATGATAAAATATCTGAATCTTTGAGAGATGTGATTAAAAAGCAAGGATATCTGAGCAAATTATGAAGGGAAAGTTATTCCTCTCAACTCATTTTCAGCTTATTTTGTTTAAAACATCATAAACTGAATTCACTGCTGGAGAACTTAGAAATGAGAATTTTAAAAACCAAACAAAACTCAGAAATCATAATAGTTGGAGACAAAATGAGGTTGGATTAATATTATTTTTTACTCCTGTCAACCTGGGAAAAAGATAGATAAATGAGCTCCAGAGATGAGCTCCATCCTTAGTGGAGGCTTTAGATTCCATCCCTCCTCCACTAAAGTTAGAAGAAATGATGAAGAGAACAGTGTTCCCCAGTGTTGGATTTCATAGCCCAACCTTCTTCCCATAGACACCTTATGGAAGTAAAAATGGACAGAATACATATGAAACTGAAGGCTAGGAAAGGTGCCTGATTATTAAGAAATATTGCAAATACCCAAACCATTGACTAAGAACACCTGACAGAAATATCTGGAAAGAGCCATCTGTCTGCCTCATGCGTTGCTCCACTGTCACTAGGGTGGCTGGTTGATTAAGTGTGTTCCCATCCACACCCACTACATCACAGTGCCCTGCCAGTACTGCAGGATGAGCCCAGGAGGAGAGAGTCCTCACCAAGAATGCAGGAGTGGCTGCACATCCCTGCTTGATGCTCTAAGAAAGATCAATCTGTCTGAAGCAGAGTAATCAGGAAACATTTTCAAATTCTATTAAATGACACGGAAGCTCATTTTCCTTAAACCTCTAGCATTTTGACCAATCCAAATCTAGTTAGATAATAATCTAACAAACCTAAACCATACAATTAACTTTATAAATAACCAATATATTCTCTAGGCTTTGAGTTAAAGAACAAATGTTAAAATGAAAGAAATTTCTAAAACATAAAAAGCAAAGCAATAAATTCACAAACTAAGTCTTTATAAAGTTAATCGTTTAAGTCACGTTCTGAATCTTAATCTATTTTAACTATTTAGCTGAGCTGAGTTCTTTGATAACAACAAGAAATATTAACAATACACTATGATTTCTTAGATTAGAATTTGTCTTATTTTTAATAACTTATATGTGTTTGGTTCAAAATCAAAATGTGCATAATATACAAAGTCAAATTTCTGTCCTCACTACCCTACTTCCCCACCAAAAGATTCTTCTGTATTTGTCGCATGATATTTTATGCCTTCCTAGCTATTTTTTTATTTTCCCTTTCCCACAGGTTTCTCAAATAGAAATGACTATCTTATATTTATGTATTTTATAGTACTAGTCAGATCTCCAATATTATAAAATGATACCTAATAATAATAATTACACTGTGATAGTCAAGCAAAGGTGATTCCATTTTGTTTGATAACTCCATTTTGTAAAACAACCAAGTAGAAGGGTCATGTCCAGGGCAAAATGTTCTTTTCCTTTTGCTATAGAAACCTTTAAGAACATGGAACTGCCTAATGGGGCATTGTTTCTGTAACTAGGGTAACAGGGCTCTGTTTCTGTAACTGGGGTGACTGGGGCTAATTGTGATTGGCAAAGTGTCCTGCCGCCTGACTGCACTCTCCCGCTTCTGTAACTTGGCTTGCTTGCATTGGCTGGACCCCCAAACGTCCCTCTTGCAGCTTTCAGGCTTATAAGGAGCACTCTTGCAATTGTTCAGGGCTGATCAGAGGAACAGCTTTATGTTCTGGTCAGTCGCCACCAGTGTGCTTCAATAAAGGCTTGATTCAATTACGTGAGTGGTCTGGAAGTCAGTTTATGAAACCCAGGGACGAAGCTTTAACTATAATAATAATCAATTTAAAAAGAGATAAGGTTTATTTTGTCTCATGATTTTTGAGGTGTTAGTCCATGTTCAGTTGGCTCCATTGCTTTCAGGCCTGTGGCAAGGGACCACATGATGGTGTCAGGGTGTAGCAGAGGAAACCCATTCACTACACGGTGGGAAAGTGAAAAAGAGGAAGGGGCATGGTCCTACTATCCTCTTTAAGAACCCTCCACCAATGACCAACAGGCCTCCCACTAGTTTCCACCATCTCCCAACAGCACCAAGGTGGTCTTTAGAAAATATTCTAGATCCAAACTATAGCAGTTCTACAATGTATGTTAAGATACAATCAATTTTTAAGCCTCAAAACTTCTTAAGGTAGAAATTTATTTCAATTTTACCAGTGAAGACACCAAGAAAATCTTTGGAACACTTGTCCAAATGCAGTGTTGAAACATAGACCTACATCTTCTTATTCCAATCAACATTCTTTACACTCCAGCATCCTTGTTTGTTATTCATTCATCTATTCATTTATTTTTTTCACATACATATTAAATTCTCATTATAGACAAAATAAGTTAAATGTTTTGAAAGGTACACATTTTGGCAAAGCCCAATCTTTTTTCTAAAAAGTTTAAATCATATAGTTAGTGGAAATAAAATATCTAGAGATATAAAATAGATGGTTACAAAGATTTTATAATTAAAATTAAATGGGTCCTAAAAAAGAAACAACCTTTTTGCCTAGAGGTATCAGAAAAGGTATCTTGATAAAAGTAACACTTATATCAAGCTTTAAATTACAAATAGAATAGAAATAATACAACTGTATCTGTGCAATTAAAATACTTTTACATACAGCAGGTTATAAGCATGGTTGTGTTAGGTTTCTGTGACTGTCACAAATATCTGAAACAATAGGTTATAAGGAAGAAAGGTTTATTTTGGTTCCTGATTTCAGAGCTTTCAGTCCATGGTAGCTTGGCCCTGTTACTTTGGGCCTGTAATGCACAGTATGTTGTGGTGTAAGAAACTACTCACTTTATGGCAGCCAGAAAGCAGAGAGAGTAAAAAGAAGGACTTGGAGTCCCAACACCCCCTTCAAGGGGGTGATCTATTTCTTTCCACTAGGCCTCACATTTTGAAGATTCCACTACCTTCTGATAGTGCCAAGTACTGGCACCCAAGCCTTCCAACACAGAGGAAAGTTTAAGATCCAAACTATAGCAATGGAAAAGGACTTCATATAAGTAAATAGAGAATTTTCCATAAGAATAAAATTTGAAGTCTTCAAAATTCATTAATTTATTCAAGAGTCTTTCCTTACTCAAAATGAGAATCACATTTAGTTATAAAAATGGATTACCTTATACAGAGCATAGCTTATTTTGAACATTCAATAAAATAATAAGTCATGCTAACCAGTCATCCACTTCTAACAGTGACAAAGCAATCAAGCCAATCTTCCCACTGAGAACTAAAAGAGATTGTGGTGGGTGGGAGGAATGTAAACATATGTCTCAAGGACTCGGAGCACTAAAAAGATAGAGAAAAATCAGGTGGCTTAATTCTGAGAGAAGAAAAAGCATGGACTTAAACCAAGCACATGAGGCTACTTTTCTCACAGGGGTATCTGTCAATTTCTGTAAAGACAAGTGAGAGGTTGAGAAACTGATATGGATGTAAACAGATTTCATCATTAAGAAAGCAAAACTAGGGTTCAGGACCTGCCAAGGATTGAGGATCCTGAGAGTCCGTGTGGTTTTTTGGTGGCATCTCTGCAGTTGCAATAAGGTAATACCAATTAGTTTTCAGATTGATATAGTTAAAGCTGAACATCAGTCCCTGAAAGAGCTAGTATAAAAAAAAAAACAAAAACCAAAAAAACTCCCACTTAATAATACTGAACTACACACTTAAAATACTTATGATTGTAAATTTTGTAATGTGTATTCTTTCAGAATTAAAAACCTAAAAGTTACAAATAATGTGCTTAATCTTCTATTATATAGAAACTTAAGATCTCAACAAAATAAAATAGTAAATGCAAATAAAAGCCAGAGTGTTAGACTTAATAATCAAATAAAAAACACAACTATATTCTGTTTATAAGAGAAATATTCAAAATAAAAGAATGATTAAAATTTAAATGATAGAAAAATGGTATATCATTAAAACTCCAACCAAAATAAAACTAATATAGCTATATTTATATCAGAAAGTAAACTTTAATACAGAAACATTTCTATTAAAAATGGTAATTTTATGATTAAAAAATTTATTCAACAAGAAATTTCAACAATTCTAGGGCTGAGGCTGTGGCTCAGTGGTAGAGCGCTTGTCTAGGACATGTGAGGCATAGGGTTCAATCCTCAGCACCACATAAAAATAAATAAATAAAAGATAACATGTCTATGTACAACTAAAAAATCATATATATACATAGGTATGCATATATATAAATATATTCCAACAATTCTAAATCTATACATATATATCTAATAACAATAATACAGACTTAAAAGAAATACAGCAAAAATTGACTATATTTCAAGAAAAAATTGCATAAATCCACAAGCTCAGTGGTAAATGTTAGCATGTATCTCTTATTATCTAGAAAAATCATGCAAAAGTATTAGTAAATTTAGAAAAGTTTTGAACCACATAATGCCATTCTTTGGATCTTAAGGGTCCCCTAAAAGTCCATATGGCAAGTCTTGGTGACCAGTGTGCCACTATTAGGAAGTGGTAGCAGCTTCAAGAGGTGAGGCCTAGTGGGGAGGTCTTCAGGTCACTGTGGGTGTGCCCATGAAGGGCACAGTAGGATGCCAGCCCCTCCCACTCCCTCTATTTTACTTGCCAGCCATGAGGTGAGCCATTTAGCTCTACTACATGCCCTCATCGTGATATGCCACCACAGGCCCAAAGCACTGGAGACAATTGGTCATGGGCTGACACCTCTTAGACTGGAAGCCAAATACACCTTTTCTTTTTGTAAGTTGATAAACTCAGGTACTTGTTACAGTGACAGAAACACATAATAATGACTTATTTGACAAACTAAATACTGCACCCTACTACTGTGCTTATTTTTTTGAACCCTTTATCAAACCACAAGTCAAGTCGCAAATTCCAAAAGTTGCAATCATACAGGGCATGTTTTCTCACTGTAGTAGAATTAAACTAGAAATCAGTAGTACAAAGATAGAGTGAAATCCTCACTATTTGTAAGTTAAGAAATACTCATTATAAATATCTTATGACTAGATAAAGGCTCCAAAAACACACATTGGGGACAAAATAGCCTATTCAACAAATGGTGCTTGGAAAACTGGAAACCCATATGCAGCAAAATGAAACTAAACCCCTATCTCTCATAATGAACAAAAATCAACTCAAAGTGGATAAACGACCTAGGAATTAGATCAGAGACCTGACGCCTAATAGAAGAAAAAGTAGGCCCAAATCTTCATCATGTCGGATTAGGCCCCAACTTCCTTAACAAGACTCCTAAAGCCCAGAAATAAAATCAAGAATTGATAAGTGGAATGGATTCAAACTGAAAAGCTTCTTCTCAGCAAAAGAAACAATCAATGAGGTGAACAGAGAGCCTACATTTTGGGAGTAAATGTTTGCCACACACACGTTAGATAGAGAACTAATCTTCAGGATATATAAAGAACTCAAAAACCTTAACACCTGAAAAAAAATTAATAAATGGGCTAAGGAGCTGAACAGACACTTCCCAAAAGAAGATATACAATCAATCAACAAATATATGAAAAAGTGCTCAACATCTCCAGTAATTATAGAAATGCAAATTCAAACTACTCGTAAGATTTCATCTCACTCCAGTCAGAACGGCAGTTATTAAGAATACAAACAACAATAAGTGTTGACAAGGATGTCGGGAAAAAGGTACACTCAAATATTGCTGGTGGGACTACAAATTGGTACAGTCCAATCTGGAAAGCAGTATGGAGTTTCCTTAGAAAACTTGGAATGGAACCACCATTTGACCCAGCTATCTCACTCCTTGGTCTATACCCGAAAGACTTAAAAACAGCATACTACAGGGACACAGCCACATCAATGTTCATAGCAGCACAATTCACAGCCAAACTGTGGAACCAACCTAGATGCTCTTCAATAGATGAATGGATAAATAAACTGTGGTATAGATACACAATGGAGTATTACTCAGCAATAAAAGAGAATAATATGGCACTTGCAGGTAAATGGATGGAGCTGGAGAACATCATGCTAAGCAAAATAATTCCCCTAAACCAAAACAGGGGCTGAATGTTTTCTCTGAGAAGTGGTGCTAATCCATAATGAGGGGCATGAGATGAGGGGAGTAACTTTGGATGGGGTAAAAGGGAGAGGGGGAGGGGACATGGGGTAAGAAAGATGGTGAAATGAGACAAGCATCACTACCCTAGGTACATGTATAATTGCACAAATGGTGTGACCCTAATTTGGGTACAACCACAGAAATAAAAAATTGTGCTCCATTTGGGTATAATGACTCAAAGAGCATTCTGCTGTCAAGTGTAACTGATTAGAATACATAAATAACATAAATAGATTAAAATTAAAATAAATATCTCATGAACCAAGAAGGACATTGCAATTATAAAATGTTTTAATGTGAATGATAATAGGTATAGTAAATTTCAAAACTTTCAGAATATACAAATCAAGCTCTTGTAAAGTTAAGATGCACATTAGGAAAACTAAAAGTCAAACAATGAATTATGCTTAATTTAAAAAGTTAGAAAAAGAAGAACAAGTTAAACCCAACGAAATTATTTTTTTAAAAAAAGGAAGAGGAAAAAACAAAATGAGAAATATGCATATAGTAAGGAAGGGCAAAAAGTCTAAAAATTTATGTTGTAAATTTAAGAGGTGACATCATTATGGATTATAAGGACTTTCAAATATAAGGGAATATTATGGTAAATATTATTCAAATAAATTTGAAACTTTAGATGAAATCAATATATTCCTCTAGAAAGCAAAATTTTCTCAAACCAATATAAGAGCAAATAAAAAAACCTCAATAGTCCCATAATAATTAAGGAAATTGTGTCTATAACTTAAATACTTTCTGCAAAAAGACCTGCAGGCCCAAAAGTTATAGAAAACAAATTCTACTCAATATATTATAGAAAAGGAAAAATGCAGATCTTTTTTATCGATGACCTTTAAAGCAAATATCCCAAACAAAATAAGAATTAAAAATCAGATAAACTATAAAAGATAATATATCAGAGCCAAATTGAGATTAAGAATGAAGTTTAATTAAGAATGAAGCTTGGGCTGGGATTGTGGCTTAGCGGTTGAGCGCTCCCTTAGCACCGGCGGGACCCAGGTTCGATTCTCAACACCACATAAAAAATAAATAAAGGCATTTCTCTCTCTCAAAAAAAAAAAATGAAGCTTGATTAAGATTTTAAAGTCAACTCATAAAGTTTTCACATTGACAAAATAAAAGAAAGCTATCATCTCAATAAATGCAGAAATTTCAATGTTTTTTTATAATTTAATACAGCAAACTATAAGGAGAGAGTATCTTCCATAATTTCAAAGGGTACCTATTAAATCACTACAGAAATCATTTAATCATTTACCTAATGATTAAATGCCAATAGTGGATCCAAGAATAGAAATGTGATAAGCATACCTAATCTACATATTTAGAGATCCTAGCCAGCAAAATAAAACAAGGAAAAAGAAAAAAAATTGATAAACAGAAACATCATTATTTGTAAATAATGTAAAATGGATGCCAAAAAAGACAAATAATTCAAAAGAAAATAATAAAATGGCCGATAAACATAGAAAAAGGCTCTGAATCTCCTTGCTCATCAGGAAAACATAAGGACTCACCAGAATGCATTAGACTGAAAAGACTGACAACAGCAGCAAGTGTGTCCACAAGGATATGACACACCAGGAACGTCCATGCCCTGCGGAGGAGTGCGATCAGAGCATCTACTTTAAAAGACGACTTACTAAAATAGTCATGCCTACCAGTGACCTATGCAGCAGAGCTGGCTACATAATTTGCAAGTCTAATACAAAATAAAAATACAGAGCCTGTTCAAAAAGCAAGCAAGAAAATAGCGCTGCTTAAGGCACTAAACATAAAGATTTTTCCTTTCTTCCACTCTTTTTGGCAACCTGTTATGGTGCTACTAATTTGATATTTAATGCCATACTGAGTAAAAAATATTTTTAATTATTAGCATGAATTTTAACCATTGATCCCTGAATCGTGAAATGCCAGTTATTAGTATAAGAATTTGCAGAATGACCTAAATTGCACAGGTTGGATTTTAAATCACATGTGTGTGCACGTATTTTACCAAGAGTGGAAACACTGCACGAAACAAGCTTTCCTGTTATTTCATGGCTCACAATGCAGCCATATTCTCTACCTTTCACTTCCTGGTCACTAAAGAGGACTAGAGGAAAGAAAGCAAGGTTTGCCCCATCTTCCCTTTCTTCTGTGTCATCATTTTGTGTTAATTGATGGGCCAGGAAAGGAATTTGTACTTCTTAGAAGGCATTGACTGTGCTCTGCATGTGGTGAAGGATCTGATTCTCATGAAATTGTGGCCTCTCAAGGCTGTCAGCACCCTGCTTTCTCAGTCTGTAAATGTAACATTTCTCTTCAACTGGCTTAGAGTCTTGCTGAACTCCCACGAAGGGTGAATCCATTGGAATTCTGTGCTAGTGGGGTATTTTTATATGCAAACAAAGCCACCAGGAGCTGTGAACAGGCATCTTGTGGTTGCTTCCTACGTTTATGCATATGCTCATAATTCCACCAGACTCCAGCTACAAAATGCAGGTTTCACTATAGAGAATTTTAAGATTGCAATAGCAGAGCATGAACCCTAGTGCAGGGCACTTCTGAGCATAAAGCTCTGGGTACCTGCTCTGGTTGCCTATCAGTGAAGCCAGTCTTGTCCAGCAGACTCATGCCTAGAAGTATAGCTATCAGCATATACTATGCATATGGGCAACTGAACACATATTCAAATTTCTTCATAACATCACTATGTCTAATATCCCTAAGCTGGAAACAATTCAAATGTCACAAACATTAAATGCATAATTTATATACATAAAATAGAAGATCATGTAGCAAAAGAAAATTAAAGAACTGTTGCTTACCACTGACAGATAAATCTCTTAAACATAATGTTGAAAAAAAGAAGCCAAATACTAAAGAAAACAAACTGTGTGGTTCCTTTCATACAAAAATTTAAACTAGCCAAAATGAGCTAAGAAGTAGTATAATGTACACTTTTGAAAAAAAAAAAAAAAAAAGAAAGGAGGCACTGACTGAGGTGGGAATGGAGGTGATATTCTGCACAGTGACTACACAGGTAAGAGTGGATTGAACTGAGCATTTATATAATTTGTCCATCATTCTGAACTGTGCTTAATCCTAACTTTTAATTAAACATAGAAATATAGAAAAATTATTCCTTCCCTTTTGTTTGTTAGAGTTCTAAGGAACTCTATGAGTTGTACAAATTATTTTTAGTCACAAAAATTTTATGATGGCTTGTTGCATCTGCTGTGATAATTTTAGAAACCTCTTAGCAAATGAGCAAGTCACAGACTTTTAAGTTTGATGCCAAGTAAGTCCCTCTTTCCTTATCATTGCATATCACCATCAGACATCTTTACTTATCTAGGGACATTACCAACTTCTGACATCTGTAAGCTGTTAGAACATAATATCCTGATAATTGTACAGCTCATGGAAATCATTGAGATTTTATATACATACAATTTTTTGTTGTCCTAAGGATTGAACTCAGGGGTGCTTTGTCACTGAGTTACATCTCCAGTTTTTTTTTTTTTAAATAGGGTCTCACTAAATTGCTTAGGGCCTTGCTAAATTGCTGAGACTAGCCTCAAACTTACAATCCTTCTGTCTCAACCTCCCAAATTGCTGGGATTACAGGCATGTGCCACCTCTTCTGACTCAAGGTTATGTTGATACATATAATACATACATAGGAATTTCTTAAATTTCTGTTTGTAATTTTCATGCATTGGAGAATAAAGGAAAGAGAACATGCCTTGAATTCTTTCATGGACTCAGATACAGGAGAACAACAGTAACATCCATCAACCTGTTAGTGTTTACAAGGATGTCTTGATTTCTACTATTGTTGAACACATAAAGTATATGAATTCATAATATTAAACTTCCATTTCCAATGAATTGGTTGTAGAAACAAGTAAGCAATGAGAAATAATCCTTTACAGAACGAAATTCTGTAAGATTGCACTCTGGCCACAAGAAGGCGATAGAAGGTTAAGAGCAGGTTTATTCCAAGGCTTTAGGATCTGCGGCTGCCTAAGACCACCAGGAAATCGCTAACATCAGCATCACTACTAGATTGCATCTATTCCAAATCTTGTAGTATTTTCTACCTGGCACCAAGGAGGGTAAGTTAGGACTAAACAATAGCCAGTGACAGTACTTATTTATTGATTCTATTTAGTATTGTGTACTAGAAATACTGTTAAAGAATTCCTTAATGTTGAATACTCAATTCAATTCAAACAGTCCATCTGGATTTGGTAGGGAAAACTGAAAAAAGATCCTTTCTCTTATTCTCAATTCTTCTGTGAACTCCAGTTCCTACCAAAATGAAATATAACAACAGAACTATTCTGGAACCACTCTGGCCTTTTACAATCCTTGAGTGTTACCCATACACTTATTGAACCAACACCACCATGCCAGAATTTAATTTTTTTCTGTGTAAAAAAAAATAAAAATGTAGGTGAAATACATGGTTGTCAAAGGTTTGTAACAATCATATACCATTCAAAAAGGCATCACTGTACGTGTCTATTCCATGTTCTTCATATTTAATTGTGGGGTTTATGTCATTAGACATTTCCTTTTTAAAAAATTCATAAATTTTATCTATAAAAGAGTCATTTAGCTTGAAATGTATTAACTGTTCAAAGTCAGCTAGAAATCAACAGATCAGGAGTATTTATGATGTCGAGTAGGTGGTAAGAATTTTTTGACCACATACTATTCAACTGCAAATCCAAAGAAGTCACAGAGAAAGCCATCAGAAGGACTTGTCTATTTTCACTGCCTGTGCAGGACATGCTCATTGCTATTGATGCCTTCTAACAGAGCCTCTGATGCAAGATCTTTTTCTTTTTCTATTTCCCTGAGTCATTTTGTGAAACTTAATGACCACTTCCTTACTGCTTTCATGTGGTTGAGATCACTTAGGTCTTCACTTTTTTTTTCTGGTGGGGAGGTGGGGGTGAAATTTCTTTAAGATATCATGTCTATACCTTGTCTGTAATAATTCTTAAATATCTTGAAGTCAGACAACTGAAAAACAAACCATCTTCTTTGGTCAGCATGTTACCTCTGGTAGTTTTGAAAGAATGTCCTCAAATTCTTTGACTCTGCTCCCTTCAGTAGGAAAAGCAGGATTTCCTCCCAGTGAGTGTGGGTTGGTTTTGATAACTAATCAATGGTGATATGAATATACTAGAAACAGCAGAATTCATTTCTGAGATTAGGGTAGTAGAAACCTGCAGCTTTTGCCTGCAGCTTTTGGGTAAGTGCTTACTTTCTGTGTCTTCGGTCCCTTTCTCTGAGGGAAGCCATATCAGAAGCAGCCTTATGGAGGGATCTTGTGAGGAGTAAGTTGGGCCTCCTGCCAGCAGCCACAGCTGTCAGCTGACAGGTTCTCCAGGTCAGGCAAGGCTCAGGTGACACCATGCCTGACAGATACCTTTACTGAAGACACATGAGAAACCTTAAACCACAGCACCACCACCCTCCCCATCCTCTCCCAGATTCTGGGCCCACGGAAACTGCAAGACCATAAATGTTCACTGTTTTCGCTGATAAGTTTTTGAGGTAATTGTTCACAAAGCAATAGAGGAGGAATTCATCAACATAGGCTGAATGGGACAAAGGGAATTCATAGACACATGAGTGGACAATAGACTAGGCCCCTCTTTATTTTTTAGATGCTTAAGAAAAGGATGTTACAAAAATAGACTCCACGCTTTTCCTACTGTGGCTACTGTTACTCTAATAACCTTTCATGGCTAATGAAACAAAAAGTGTAATTCGATTCAAATACTCCCTTAGCTCAATATGTTACCTTTTACATGTATAACAAATTAAGACTTGTTGAGGACTATGAGACCAATAAATCTTACCCAGGAGCACAGATTTCACTCCCCTGAGCAATAGGATGGACAAATGTATGATTCTAGGTCATTTTGATGGCACATCTGGGGAGATGGTACTGCCAGACACAAGGCATAATAGAATTAATGATTAGCATTTATAAGCCACTTTATTTTAAGGGTGGATTTTAAATCATTTTTACTAGTTTTTTTTTTTGTCTTTATTAACTAGTACAATGGTGTTTTTATATTTCACTGATTGCATGCCTCAGAAGAAGAATACTATATTCTTAAACCACTCCAAGTAGAACCCCATATCTTTTTAATTTAGTTTAAATTATGTATTGAGCTTAATAGTATTGCAGAAACTATGATAGACACATATGAATGAAAAGAAAAATATTCTTATTCTCCAGGACCTTAAAATCTGGTATAATTAAAAGGGAAGTATGTGTAACCGATGTGACTCTGCAATCTGCATTTGGGGTAAAATTGGGAGTTCATAACCCACTTCAGTCTAATGTATGAAGTATGATATGTCAAGAGCTTTGTAACGTTGTGAACAACCAATAAAAAATAAATAAATAAATAAATAAATAAAATACAAAACAGGAAAAAAAAAAAAAAAAAAAGAAAGTCAGGCATAGTGGCACATGCCATGATCCCAGCTACTCAGTAAGCTGAGGTTGGAGGATATCATGTATGAGAACAACCTTGGAAACTTAGCAAGACCCTGTCTCAAAATACAAAATAGAAAGGCCTGGGAATGTAATTCAGTGGTACAGTACCCCTGAGTTCAACACCAAAGAAAAGAAATAAATAAATAAGAGATACGATGATAGCAATATAGCAAATATACTAAAAGCAAAGAGGAAATATAGTTTTCTTATTCTCTTATGACCAGATGATGATACCCAAACTTGAATTTCTAATGATAAGCATCTATATTTTTTCCTATTGATTTTGTATATAGCAAACTCCACCTGTACCCTAATCATCATATATTTATGAGAACCTGTTTCATTGATGCATTTTGCTATAGGATAGGATATCAAGTGGGATTTTTGTCTCAGGCATCAAGATATAATTATACCTAATCTCAAAGTGAAATATCAGACCATATGTAAATTTTCAAATAGTATTATAAGAACCAGTTTTGGTAACTTTAAAACCTCTCACCCACTTTGATGAACTAAAAGGTTGAGTGAAATTAGAGGGTGGCATTATAACAATTTTTTTCCTACTGAAAAGAGCTTTGTCCTTCAATTGAGTGTCAAAGTCTCTTAGGAGAACCTTGGAGGCCTGGATAGGTGCTCCCTGCACTTAGTGCTGTGGTCTTCTGTGGGGCAGGTCTGAGGATCGCATGGAAGATGGTGGCTGTTGGGCTAAAGGATCAGGCCAGAACCATCAAAAAGTGACTGCTACTGATCCTTCACAGGGAATGAGAGCTGGGAGGATCTCTGCTGGAATGATTTTGAGAGTGATCCTGACTTCCCACCCAGGGCTTTGGGGAGATGGCAAAAGGATCCCAACAGAGGTTGGAAATCCAAACACTAAGGGGCAGTGGCAGCTGTCGGCAGAGTGGAGCTTGAAGCTCACACTGCAAGAGGAGTGGTCAGAGGGGCCCAGCAGGTGAGCTGTCCCAGACCCAGGATGGCTCCAGAGAGGAAAACAAGGCACAGAGCATAAAAACACAGATTCCAAAATGCCAGTCGAATAAAAACTTTCAGGTTCTTCTTCCCATGTTCCTCCCTGAGCTCTGTACTAGCAGAGACATGAGGCTGCTTAGGTAGGAGAAGGGAGCCACAGGCCCTCTGCCCAGGCAGGCTAAGAGCAAGGAAGGATAGGAGCGGACAGGGAAGGGGAAGGAATTTTACCTTTAAATGAGGTTTTAAAATTTAGACAAGACGTTCTAATTTCCGAATCAAGATCTGTTTTGCAACTTACAGCAACCATGGGACTTCCTGTCATGAGGTTGGTTCCCTTGAGGTTTTATCCAGCAGCAGGGAAAACATTTATCCTACTGAATATACTTTAAGTTGACAGCGAGAGGCAAGAATAAAATTGCTTTTTTCTTATTACATTTCTCAAACCATGCTCATTCAATATACCAGTCATATTTACATTAATGGAAATATTATTCAGGTTAGCATGTGAATAAAAACAAGAAGCTAAATGGAACATTTCATTGCTATCATGAGAAAATATGACTATACATAACAGCCACAATGCCTTACATTTCAAAAGTCCTTTTTAAAAACTGGAAAATCACCTTCACATCTGCTTTTTGTTACGTGTACACTTCACAGTATTAACAGAATACAATATTCAATTAAGCACATATTGATAAACCTGCAATACACATTGCTAGCTAAAATCTCATCATTTATAAATCTAATATAGACTAATAAAATATTAAATTTATAAAGGGTTTTGCCTTGGGTCCAGCTTAGCCTGATTCCTGATTTCCATATTATTCCCCATCTACAATATTGGGTACAGAGCCAGATGCTCATCAGCTGGCTTGGTTCCTAGGCCTGGACTGGGACATATCCCAGGATTCCACTATGTTCCCTTTGTTCTCCATCAAACTCTGCCTCGAGGCCTCCCTTCTGCTATCTGAGCGTTCACTGTCTTACCAAACTGTGGCATCTGCCTCTGTGACTCACAGTTGGCTTCTGCCCATCACTAAAATCTTGATCTCTACCTATATCCCACTTCCTTCCCAGGATACTATATAGGTCACCTCTGAAGAGATGGAGTCCTATTCTATGTATTAACCCATGAAACTAAGCCTTCAGATTCTTCCACAAATCTCCCTCAAGTCTTTGTTGTTGTATTTTGCCACAACTCCTGCTACTTCATTCACAATTCTGTAACAATTCTTTCCCTGGTTGATCTTGACTGTAACCCTTGGATATTCTGCTTCCCTGCCAGCCAGATCCTCTACCCAACACATATCTCCAGCTCCAGCTGCCCCGTGCAAGTTTGTTGGCAAGCACATTGCCCCTCCTAGAAGCCTGTCCTGAGGGAAGTAGCAAAGGCATTCTGCCAAATCCCAGGAATAATGAGTTAACACTTATTAATATTTTATTACGTTCCAGTTACTGTGTGAAGTATTATAGTTTGGGGCAGGGATTCCTACAACAACCCTAAGAGGTAGGTATTATTGCCTTTTAAAATGAGGAAATTAAAGCACATACTGTTAATATACTTTAGTGGTAAGAGGAAGAAGAAGAAAACACCATTGCATTGCCTAGAAAAGGAATGTGAGCCCTTCATAGGTTGTTTACATTTTTGTCCACCCCATCCCTCCAGTACTGGAGATTGAACCCAAGGCCTCACACATGCTAAGCAAGCACTCTACCAGTGAGCTACATCCCTAGCCTTTTATTTTTATTAATATTTTTTTAAAATTTTGAGTAGGGTCTCACTAAGTTGCCCTAGCTGGCCTGGAACTTGCAAACCTCCTGCCTTAGTCTCCAGAATAGCTGGGGTTATAAGCATGAAGCACCATGTCCAGCTGGTAGTCTAATTTTATTTATTCATTCATTTACTTATTTTTATTTTTTTTCAGTGTTGGGAATCAAACACAGGATCTCACATATGCTAGGCAAGTGCTCAACAACTGAGCTTCATCCCAGTCCAAATTTTTAAAACTTTTCCAGCTCCTAGCAGATCCTGGCATATAACAGGTAGTTAACAAATATTAGTTGTATGAAGGAAGGAAGGAAGGAAGGAAGGAAGGAAGGAAGGAAGGAAGGAAGGAAGGAAGGAAGGAAGGAAAGAAGGAAGGAAGGAATCTTAGTGACTCCTTCTCAAGGTCCCTTATAGAGTTGCTTGTACAAGAGAGGGCAGCAGTATATCTGGGGGTTACAGGTAAGTTCAACGAAGTTCATTTTCTGTGTCTCACAGGCCTTCTAAGGTTTGTAGGTTATAAGGCAGAATCCAGGGCTATTGCCACACTGGAATGCTATAAGATGCTCTTATGTTTGCCTTCAGCATACAGGACTATTTCAAAGTACCAGTGTTGCCATATGCTACTTAGAATTGTTATGTGTCTGATGAGTTTTTTACTGGGAAAGTGGAGGTGGAGTGGGTCAAGAAAACAATAAACAGGTCATTCCAAGGTCTAGAGCCCTTTGCTTGACTAATCTTTGGTCTGTATTCAGCAGTGGTAAGAGTGGTATAGAGTATGACAGGAATACAGAACACATGTGTTCTGAAGTGGCACAATGTGACATCTATTACTTTGCAGTGCTAGACACTAAGATGGTTGTCTTGAAAAAGATGTAGAAATGAAAAAGAAGTTCAGGAATAGGCAGGGTGGGTTAGGGAAAATTTAGTATAGAATGAAATCATACAAGAAAAATTCTGGTAAAATTTTTTCACCACACTCTGAGAGAGTGGCTTCATTCATTCCATATCAAAAATTAAATAAAATACAGCAGCATAATGCACCTATGACTTTAAACCCTGTGATCCTTTCATAAATAAGGGACAAAGAGATATTTATATTGACGGTATTTGGAACCAGTGAATGATACCGACTTACACTACAATTAATAAAAGATCCACATCCAGCGATAGGAAACCAGATGTTTTCAGGGGCTACTGTGTGGGAACTGAATCCTCAGAGAGGAAATGAGTGCTAATGAAGACAACTGATGATAAACTGTATCCATCATATGGTAGTTGGTACAGATCCAGATCAAACATCAAACAAATCTGTGGCACTCCCAGATCTTTCTGCAGACTGGCACCAGGCAACAAATAGCCCATCTGTATTGTTGGGAATAGCACCAATGAGAGCAGTGTAAAGACAGACTTCAATAGCTATAATAACCCTATATTTGGCCTGCTTTCCTCATAAAAACTGAGCATTTAATATGCAAGTAGGCTATAATTGATACAATGAATCATTTTCTTCATGCATGGTAAATTTTCAGTGCTGAATCAAAAGAGTAAATCCACAATTTAGAAAAATCTAAATTATTTTCCCTTAAAGCTAGCTAACCAGAAAAACTACTTCACATGCAGCAGAAGTATAATGTTCTGGCCCTTTGGACTTCAAAAATATTTAGCTCATGTTTACTTGCAAAATCAAAGTTTTTTTGCTTTGCATTTTATGGTTGATAAATGACTCTATATATTTTTAAAGAATAAACTTTGGAAGTCATATGGATGAAGATTCTATAGTTGTTTTTACTACTTACTAGCTATGAGTTACCATGAACCACTCTTTCTGATATACAAAGTAAGGGTAGGAACACATAAAAAATTGTTTTGAGGCTAAACAGGATGCCAAGAAAAGCACTTGACTAAAAATTTGGAAAAATTAATATTAAATAAATATTAGTTACCCGTACTTGTTTCTTCTCTGCCCTCACTGTCCCAAGTGAATAAAATGCAATGTTTTTAAATTTTTAAAAATGAATTTGACATGCTGAGAATGTAGTTCAGTGGTAGAGGGCATCTTTAACATTGGCAAGGTCCTGGATTCAATTCCCAGCACCAAAAAAAAAAAAAAAAAAAAAAAAACAGGCAAAGATGTGGGGATAAGGTACACATCACATTTTTGGTGGGGCTGAAGATTAGTACAATGACTCTGGAAAGCAATATAAAGATTCCAGTTATCCCATTCCTTGGTATTTATCCAAAAGAACTAAAATCATCATACTATAGTGATATAGCCACATCAATATTCACAAAGCAGCACAACTCACAATAGCCAAGGTATGGAACCAGTCCAGGTACCTGTCAATAAAGGAATGGATCAAGAACACACGGTATGTGAACACAATGGAATTTTACTGAGCAACAAAGAAAAATGAGATTATGGTATTTGCCAGTAAATGAACAGAACTGCAGAACATCATGCAAAGTGAAATAAGCCAGACTCAGAAAATCAAGATTAAAATGTTTCCTCTCATATGTAGAAGCTAGAGCAAAATAAGGGGGGGAAAGAGGGTAAGATCAGATCTAATAAGGAGAGAAGGAAGACTAGTAGAGTAGAAGAAGGAGATTTGAGAGGGAGAAAGGAGGAACAGGAAAGGGGAGGAAATGGGGAATAAATTTGACAAAATTATGTTACATGCATAATTATATATATATATATATATATATATATATATATATATATATATATATATATATTGCACACACACACATATGCCACAGTGAATTTCAGTGTATCTATAAAGCACAAATTAAAAATAAATAAATAAATTAGTGGAAGGTAGAACAGTGGAATAGAGGGAGGGGAATAGAGGGAAGGAGTAAGAGAGGGAAAGTCGGGGAAACGGGAAGTGAAATGGAGTAAATTAAATTCCACACATGTACGATTATGTCAAAGTGAACACAACTATTATATACAACTATAATGTATTAATAAAAGCAAAAATAAATAAGTAAAATAAAAATTTTTTAAAAGGATTTTAGCCTAAATTTAGCACTCTATCAAAATGGATGTATTTTCCACAAAGTAGCTCAGATAGATCTGAGCCAAATGTATACAGTTGTAATGGTCACAGGTATACACTTAACGCTAACACAAATTAAAATTTAAAAATCTAATTGTTAATAATTACACAATCTAACTGACTCCTATGACTTATTCTTGCATGGATTAAATAACCACTCATGGTCTGTTTTATAACTTTAGGTTTCTCTCTTCTATATGAATAATTTCCCTAAAGTAGAATATAACCCCATTTATTTCTTTGTAAGTTAATAATTATATATTTATCTATTCATGCCAGTAGACTTTAGAAGGAAGTATTCTTTAATGTTTATTATATTTCATATCAAAAAACAAACTACTGTCAGGAAGAAAATAAAATTTGACTTATTCAGAATTATAAGACCATTATTAGATTTCAATCTTCCATGGACAGGCCTAAGAATTTAGGGGTGTGAGAGTATACATATGTGTATGTTTGCATCATGCGTACATATGTGCCATAACATAGGATACAAGCACATATTCTATAGTTGTTTAATGACTTTTTATGGCTGTTTGTTGATTGTAGAAAATATCAAACTATCACCAGCCACTGACACTTCTTGAATTAACTAAGTGTCAGTAAGAGGAGAAATAAGGTTGAAAGCAGGGAGAGAGCAAATACCTTTCACTGAGAGTTGACTTCGTGTCAAGTGGTTGGGACAGTAAAGGAAGACTAGTGGAATAGAGGAAGGAGACTGAGAGGGAAGAAGGAGGAGAGTCACTGACAAGAAAGTCCACTGCAAATTGTAATACACCAGAAAGCAAATGCATAGAACTATTAGAAAAACTGCAAAAATATTGAAATATTTCAATATTTAATAAATATCATAATACCTTAAATGTTTAATACTTTAATATTAAAATTATATGCAAAGTAGAGGTTAAATTGTTCTAGTTATAGTACGAAATCAAAATAATAACAGTAAGCTACATACTAATGAGGTTTCATAAGAAATTAAATGTAATAAGCAATAATCTAGCAGCACATAGCAATCATTAGCACCAGTGCTTCCCAAGTGTAGTGAAGCCAGCTATAATTTCTGAATCTTTTTCCACTGATACACATACAGAATTACTTCCTAGGGAAAATTTAGTTCTAAGATCTCCTAGAAACTGTTCTAAGAAATATTAAACAAAGATTGAAATACCATCTGCTAAAAAAAAATATTCTGGCATAACAAATTTAAACAATGTGAAACCCAAGAGATTAAAAATGTGGTTTAATCCTATTACACTCTTTGGCTGGCATTGAGAAAGCAGATGTTAGAGGAAAGTTTAGAAAGCATTCCTTTTGAATACGATAGAGCTTAATTTTCTCCAAATGCTTTGTTGTAGCTTCCACAATATTCATATGCCAAGGGGGTCTTTATGATTTTGTGGTGGAGTTATTAACTTGACAGATTGCAGTGGTTTTTCTGGGTCTGATATCATAGCTTCTGCTTTAGAAGAGATGAGTTACTGTTTCTCGATGAAAATCAACACTTTCAAATGTTTCTGATGTTCAAATGGTATACCATTTGGAGTTGCAGTGCTCTTTCTTAAAGGTTATTTTGAGAGTTACTTATTTGGTAATGTGTTTTGAATACACAAGATAAAGTGAGAAAGTGATTTCTAACTCAAACTGCATGCTCACTGACAAATTACCAACTCAGCTTGGCGCCTAACTTCTCATCTGAGTGGAGCCTTGTGTTTTACTGGATAGCAATTTCCCTTTAACCTAATCTAAACAAGCAAAGATTTTGAAATGGTCTTTAGGCTCCATCTACCTCACCAAATATTTTCAGTGACAGAAGTTAATGCTTATCACACTTTATAACCAGTCTAGCCGGGTCTATAAGTTCTCCTCCACTCTCTTCTTAATAATTATATCACAGTGTCACTTATTAAAGAGAGAGGAGCTTCATGCTTTACTCACAAAATACAGCTTCTTCTGAAGGAATCACTGCAGCCTTCAGTTTGAATGGATGTTTGTATAACACCTAAATGTTTAGCTCTTGAACCACAGTGGGGCTCAAGGGTATGGAGCACCACTTGAAGTCTCTTCACTGCCACTTGACTTGAAAGGGAATATTTATTGGACAGGGTTCCTGCTTTGAGAAAACAGCCCCTACTCCTTTCTATATCAAGTAATTTAAGCATATACAGTCAGCAATTGAATCATCTGCAATGCTCCCAAAATTCCCACTCTTTGGATGATATTCCACAAGAGATGTCAGGACAAGGCTGACCTCAGAAAGTCCAGGCCAAGGGCATTTATGCAACTTAATGGCCCAAGGACAGTTGTTGGTCCTTCCCTGGCATTCCCATGCTGCCCCTGCTTGTTGCCCACTACTTCCCTTTTCTGTTTCCTTTCCTTTATTCTCTCTTCATTTTTCTCTCTTTTACTTTTCCTGAAATGTTTTGCATAGGTGTACATTCTGTAGGAGAAGTCCTTAGAGTCAGACTGGCTGCACCAGAGACCAAACTTTAGCACCAAACTGGGTGACCTGGACCAAGTAAGGTAACATCTTCATCTCATTACATAATCAAAGGGATAATATCTCACTTATAATATACAATATGGTCTTGAGCATTAGACACAATAAGTGCAAAAAGTTCTTAAGCCATTTCTACAAATTGGCTAACAAAAGTAACTCATTATTTTAGTTATTGTTAGATTGATTTTTATTGTGAGGTAAATTTTGATTTTCATAGCAACTGCTATTGCAATTCACTCTGAGTCTATTACCAGGCTAGAGTATCCATCGTTAACTGCCACAGATGTTGTATCCTATAGATGTGTGCTACCTCCCTCAAGAGATGTTTGGCAACTCATGTCCCCAATGTCACCAATCCTCTAATGCTATTATTACTATCATTACAAATACATCTTAGCCTTCCACTAGCAACCAAAGATACTTCAAGCACTCAGCTGAAGACAGTGCCAATATACAATTGGTCAAAATTTCCTCTTCCATTTCCATTTCTGGCATGCTGGACTTATTCCTCAGGAAAGCAGATGAAAATTAATTTTTAAACTACCATTTAAAGTCTCTAGAAATAGCTCTATGCAGCAAATAAGGAAATATCTGCTAAATTCCGTAAGTTGCTAAAATTCTATAATCAGAGTCTATGTTATTTAAACCCACCCTCCAAACTCTGGCTCCTCATGATGGAAACCCCACCTCAAACAGGTAGAGCCAATACACAAGGTTCTGCCCCCTTCACCGGTCCCCAACTCCTGCTCATGTGATGAAGGCTATACCTGGAGTATCAGGTAGTGCTACTTACATCAGTAGGTTCCCAACTGCCCTTGATCCAACTAATGAGGTATGTTCTCTGCTGAGAGGCAAGCCAAGGATACTCGCCTCCACAGAGTACTCGGTTCCTATGTTCCTACTTCTCTCCTTCAGAGAGAAGTACATGATTTTCTCACCAACAGCCAGAGCTGTGGGTCAACATCTGGCCAGCAAGGAAAAGCAGTCATAAAATAGAGAGCTCAAAATCCCTCCCTAGAAAAATTGGCTTGGCAAGTGCATATAAAGTTCAGACCTAGGGTGCTCTCAAAAATAGTAGACATTTTGGTGAAAGACTATTGAAAATTGTTGGAAGGTATTGGCTTAACTCTAAGCCCACTAATTATTAGAGAAATGTGAGGAAAGAAACAGCTGGAAGAGCCCTTCTAGACTAATTGCACCTCAAACACTGGTCACAGGAAATATCCCTTCAAAAGATCCTGAATTTAATTGAATTCTTGGGTAGCAATATAAGCTCCATAATATTAAAAGCAACCAGTCAGCAATTGGTAGAGCTTCACAAATGGATATGATTAAGTAACCAGACACAAAGAGGCCTGATAAAACCATTGTTCTCCCAGCATGCCTGCAGACATACCCAACCTGACCCTGAGAAACAATCTAAGAGGCTCCATACAGTGTACCCTAGAGTTCAGGGAGCTGTGTGTATGCTATGGGGAGGGGATGTAGATAGACATCACAAAAATGATCCGACCAGTCACTACACCAGATCAAGAAAGAGTGAATGTATTTCCACACAATTGTGATGAGCAATCTTAAAGGAAATTAAGAAGGCAATCCCACAATCAAATCAAAAAGAATATAATATTTAGGAATAAATTTAACAAGAGAAGTTCAAAAGTTATTCTCTGAAAACTATAAAATTACTTAATGAAATTAAAGAGGATCAAGTGAAAATGAAAACATTGTATATTTATAGATCATAAAACTGTTCAGGAGGTAATGCTTCCTAAAGTGAACTACATATTCTACACACTCCTTATCAGAATCCCATCTTGTTTCTTCTTAGAAATTGGCAAGATAATTCTATCATTTATATGGAATTGTAAGGGACCCAGAATAGAATCTTGAAAAAGAACAAAGTGGGAAGGCTCACATTTTCCAATTACAAGACTTACTATAAAGCAAGAGTAATGAAGTCACTAGCATATGTGTAGACATATGGATCAATGAAATAGAATTGAGAGTAAAAATTAAATCCATATTGTCTCTGGTCAACTGATATTCTAAAAGAATGTCATGTCTTCTGATGAGGGAAAACAGTGTTTTCAATACATGATGCTGGAACAAATGGGTAGCCACATGCAAAAAAAAAAAAATGAAGCTGGACTGTATCTCACACCATATACAAAAATTAACTCAAACAGAATGTACAACCTACTTTTGAGGCCTAAAACTATTAAAATCTTTTTTTAAAAAACTTAACTGTTTATGTATGTGACTTTATATTTTGGCAATGAAGTCTTAGAGGATGCCAAAGCATGAGCAAAGGAAGAAATACATAAATTCAACTTCATCAAAATTTGGAAATTCTATATTTCAAAGGATACTATAAGTCTGTGAAAAGACAAAATAGAAGAAAATATCTATAAGGGACTTGTATCTAGATATATAAGGAACACAACTCCATTATTAAAAGGCAAATAATTATGCCAGAAGATTCATATATTTCTCCAAAGAAAACACAGAAATTAACAATAAGCACATCAAAAGCTGCTCAACATTATTAGTTTTCAGGGAATGCAAATCAAAACCACAACAAGTTACCACCTCACACCCACCAGGACTGCTAAAATAAAAAAAAAGACCAGGTACAGTAGAGGGAGGAATTAACAAGTGTTAGCAGAAATGTTGAGAAATTGGAATACTCATACTCTTATAAGAGGAATGTAAAATGTTGCAACTGTTTTGGAAAATACTTGGGCAGTTTCTCAAATGGTTAAAAAGAGTATTACCATTTGACCAGCAATTTTACTCACAGTTATACACCCCACAGAAAGGAAAATAGATATCAACACAAAAGTTATACATGATTTTTTTTATATTTATTTTTTAGTTTTTAAGTGGACACAATACCTTTATTTTATATGTATGTGGTACTGAGGATCAAACCCAGTGCCTCATGCATTCCAGGTGAGCGCTCTACCACTGAGCCACAAATCCAGCCCAATACATGAATGTTTATAGCAGCATTTTTTTATAATAACTAAGAGGTAGAAACAACCCAATGTTCATCAGCTGGTGAATGGATAAACAAAGGTGGTATATTGGTATAATGGAATATTATTCAATTTAAAGTAGGAATTAAGTACTGATATATGCAACAATAGCATTGAATCTTGGAAAAATTGGGCTAAAAATAAAAGAAGCCAGACACAAAATAAGCTATATAATTCCATTTATGTGACATATACAGAAAATGCAAACCTACAGACACAAAAAGTAGATTAGTGTTGTTTAGGGCTGAAGCTGATGACGATCAAAGAGGTGGTACCTACAGAATTCTGGGTTTAAAGGCCTTACTCCTTATCATCATTAAACTCTGGCCAATGCCTATTTTAAGTATACAAATGGAGGATATTTGAAATAGAATTCATTCTTTTATACTATTAATTGAAAAAAATTAATATACCTAATGGTTTACCTTGAGTAAAAGGCAAAATTTTAAAATTCAATAAAATCAAATAAGCCAGGTTTTATGGTGCACACCTTTAATCCTAAAGGCTGAGGCAGGAGAATCACTAGTTATAGACCTGCCTTAGTAACTTAGCAAGATCCTGCCTCAAAATATAAAAATTAAAACACAACAAAAAAAGGCTGAGGATATAGCCCAGTGGTAGAGTGACCCTGGGTTCAATTCACACAATGGAAATAAACAAAAACCAAATAACAAGTTAGATTGATTTTTTTTTAAATTTTACTTCTTTGTCAGTTATTATGGCATTATACAAATATAGCTCAGGATGTTACTTAAGTGGAAAAAAAATCTTTAACTCTCTAAGGGCTCTTTTTATTTGTGAAATTTCAGGTTTACAATATCCATTAAGGCCTGAAACCTGATTCTTGGGGTTGTTGAAATTGTTTTTAGATAATAGTGCGATTTAATTCACATACCTCCAAATTAAGCTCTTCGCTTTTTATTTGTGTGTGTGTGTGTGTGTGTGTGTGTGTGTGTGTGTGTATGTGAGGTATTGAACCCCCAGGACCTCAAAATACTAAGACTTGCTTTATCTCAAGTTCAACTTTTTTAAAAAAAGAGTACATTTCAGTGTTTTGTGTTTTTATTTTAGCATATTCAAGAGTTATGCAATCACTATCCAGTATGAGAACATTTTAACACCCCCAAAAGAAACCTTTTACCGACTAGAAGTTCCTCTCTATCCCTCTACCCATAATCCTTTGTAACCACAAGTCTATTTTATTTCTCTTGTGGATTGGCCTATTTTGAACATTTCATTTTTTTGTTTGATTTTCTGTTTTTGTTTTTAAGATAGAGTCCTTCTATGTTGCCTAGCTAATCATCCAATTCCTACTACATTCAAGCTCCCAAATAGCTGGAATTATAGGAACACACTACCATGCTCAGCTTTGGACACTTCTTAGAAACTGAATTATGTATTATGTGGCCTTTTGTGACCAGTTTATTTCGTTTAGCATAATATTTTCAAAGTTTGTATATACTGTGGCATATAACAATATTTAGTTGCTTTTTAGGACTAAGCAATACTCCATTATATGAATAAATTAAATTTGTCATTTGTTCATAAGTTAATAGACATTTGGGTTTTTTCCACTCTGCTATGAGCATTCATGCGCAGGTTTTTGTGACGCCATATGTAGTCAATGTAACATACTGGCTAACATACTTAGGATTAGAATTTTTGGGTCATATGGAAACTAAATTCAATATGTTGTGAAGCTGCTAACCTGTTTTCCAAAGTGTTTGCATCATTTACAAACCCTCCCACAATGGATAAGGGTTTTGATTTCTCCACATCCTCATTGAGACTTATCATTATCTTTTTATTTTAACCATCCTCGTGAGTTTGAAGTAGTATCTTGTTAGGGTTTTCATTTGCGTTTCCCTAATGACTAACGATGTTGAACATATATTCATGTGTTTATTGTCCTTTTGCAGATCTTTATGGGGGAATATTCAAATACGTTCCCTATCCTTCCCCAATATTTTATTGTGCTAAACTACATATGACATAAAATTTACCATCTTAATCACTTTGAGGTGTACTTCAGTAATATTAAATATACTCACAATGTTGTGCAGCCATCACTACCTTCCGTCTCCACGATTCTAATCGTGTGAAACTGAAAGCTGTATTCATTGAACAATATGCCCCACCCCCCTATCTCTGCAGACCATGGCATCCTGAATGCTGCTTTGTGTCCCCATCATTTTCACTGTGCCAAGTACCTCCTATAAGAGGAGTCTTACATTGTTGGTCTTTGTGTGACTAGCTTATTCCACATGGTGGAATGTGCTCAAGGTCCTGCCTGTCGTGGTATACCTCAGAATTTCCTTTCTCTTTAGGCTGAATAATACTCCACTCTTGGCATGTATTACATTGTTGCTTATCCATTCACCCATCAATGGATACTTGGGTTGCTCCCACATTTTAGCTATTGTCAATCATACTACTAGAAACATGGGTATGCAAATATCATTTTTGAGACCCTGCTTTCAATTATTTCGTTATATCCTCAAAAGTAGAAGAGCTGGATCTTATGGTAATGCCATTTTTAATATTTTAAGGAACTGTCATACTGTTTTCCTCTGTGGCCCTACTACTTTACATTCCCACCAAGAGTGCACATGGGTTCCAATTTCTTACTTTAACATTTATTATTGTTTTTTTTTTTAAAGAGAGAGTGGGGGGGGGAGAGAGAGAGAATTTTAATATTTATTTTTTAGTTCTCGGCGGACACAACATCTTTGTTGGTATGTGGTGCTGAGGATCGAACCCGGGCCGCACGCATGCCAGGCGAGCGCGCTACCGCTTGAGCCACATCCCCAGCCCTTATTATTGTTTTTTGATAGTAGACATCCAAGAATTGTGAGGTAGTATCTCATTGTATTTTTTATTTGATTTGCCCAATGATTAGTGATTTTGAACATCTTTTCAGGCATTTTTTGTCTTAAATTATTTGACCATGTTATGGTTTGGATGTGAGATGTCCCCCCAAAAGACAATGCAAGGTTCAGAGGAGAAATGATTGCATTCACCCAATCAGTGAATTAATCCCTTGATGGGGAATAACTGAGTAATCACTGGAGTGGTAGGGTGTGGCTGGAGGAGGTGGGGATTGGGACATGGCTATGGGTTATATATTTGTATCTGGTAAGTGGAGCCTCTTTCTCTGCTTCCTGATCTCATGTGAATGGCTTCCCTCCACCACACTCTTCTGCCATGATATTCTGCCTCACTTTGAGCCCCAAGGAATGGAGTCAGCCTTCTATGGACTAAGACCTCTCAAATAAACTTGTCTCCTCTACAGTTGTTCTGGTTGCGTCTTTTAGTCATAGTAGCAAAATAGCTGACTAAAACAGACTTTATAAGAAAGTGTTTGTTTTGGGTCTCTATTGTATTCTGTTGGCATGCATATCTATTTTTACATCAGCAGAATACTTTGATTATTCTAACTTTGTAATAAGATAAGAAACCAAAAAGGGTGAACTCTCCAGCTTTGCTCTTCCTTTGCTCCTTTGCTAACATTGTTTATACTCTTCAGATTCCCTTGATAAAAGATAGGTATGGTAAGATTCTGTCTTTAAAAAAAAAATTCTCAAGAGCTGGGGATATAACTCATTTGATAGAGTGCTTGCCTCACATGCACAAGGCCCTGGGTTTGATCCCCAGCAACAGAAAAAAAAAATTCCTCTTAATATTTCATATGAATTTTAAAATGTGTTTTTCTACATCTGCAAAAACATCATTGGGATTTAAACAGAAATTGCATTATATCTGTCCATACCTATCACTTTGGTAGTCTTGAAATCTTAACTACATTGCATCTTTTAATCCATGAACATAGAATGTGTTTCCATTTATTTATGTCGCCTTTAATTTCTTTTAGCAATATTATGTGCTTTTTAGTGTGCAAATTGTTCACCACATTAATTCCTAAGTATTTTATCCTTTTGGTAATCTTCACATATTCTCTCTACCCTTCTCTCGCTCTCTCTGGCATCCCACATTGGTTCATGTAATGCTGTCTCACAGATCTCTGAGGCTCTGTTCACTTCTATCATTCTTCTTTCTGTTCTACAGACTTAGTTATTCCCATTGTTATGACTTCAAGATTACTTCTGCCTGCTCAAATATGTTTTTAAATCCCTCTAGTGAATTTTTCATTTCAGTTATTATATTTTCAGCTCTAAAATTTCTTGATTTTTAAAATTTTTTTTTTAGTTTTAAGTGGACACAATATCTTTATTTTATTTTTATGTGGTGCTGAAGATCAAACTCAGTGCTTCACATGTGCTAGGCAAGCGCTCTACCACTTGAGCCATAACCCAGCCCCTCTTGGTTTTTTGTTGTTGTTGTTTTAGATTTTCTGTTTGTTGTTGTTGTTGTTTTAGATTTTCTATCTCATTATTATTATTTCCATTTTGTTTGTACATATTTTTTTTCTTCTTCCACATCTTCCTATAGTTTTTTGAATAATTTGTTTAGTAGGTAATTTGCCATCAGGGTTTTTTCAGGAACAGTTTTTGTTGGTGTATTTTTTCCCTTGAATGGGCCATACTTTCCTATTTCTTTGTATCATGTGAATTATTTGTTGTTGTTGAAACCAGGCATTTGATCCTAACAATGTGAGCACTCTGAAAATCAGATTTTCACCCTTCCTCAGTTTTGTTTTTATTCAACCGTTTGGTTGTTGTCATTGTGGACTGTCTAGAATCAGCCTCAATGTCTTCTCAGGTCTTTTCTGAGCCTGTGATTTCCCCCGATCATATGTGATCGCTTTCTAATTTTCTCTATAAATTAAGTTGCTTTTGAATGACCTGTTCTGTGAAGAGTGGTAACTTGAATCATGGTTTTTGACTGCCTCAGAGCTGTGGCTGTGTTTTGCTGTGGGAACTTTGTGTGCAAAGGTGCAGGACAAGATTGCTCAGGAGCTATGGTCAAGCCCTACCTTAGCAAGTTCTTTGCAAAGGTATGGAACAATAACAATCTTGACCTTGCCTTCAGACATTAGGTACTGGCGATGAAGAATTCTGAGCATAACAAGATAACCACAATATCTTGCAAGTGCTGCAATCTTCAAGCGTGCCTGCTTTGCAAACTCTGGACAATGGGCTTCCTGGGTGCAACAGGATAATAACAGATGTTCCTAACACTGCAACAGAAGACTAGGTACAAAAATGTGAATAGTTCTGTAACATTTTTAGTACACAAAGAACAATATCCTTATAGTTTTAACTTTGGATTGTGAGGCCTTATATAATGAATGTTCTGAGCTAGCTCTGGGTCACTGTTCCTCATCAGAGATCAGTATCCCACTTGGTCCCAGCTTTCTCTGTTTTGTTTGTCTTTCTTAATCCCCCACTGCCCCTCACTAGTTTCTAGGGTTCAACCATGCAGGTTGCAGCACTTTCCTTTAGTGATTACTTCACAAAAGAGGCAAAGGGAAAAAAGTGAAGGGGCACTGGTCCTTTGAGTCTCCTGCAGCTATCCTCCACCAAAGGTCTAGGGACTAGCAGCAATGTGGGGAGGTATAACATCAATGGCCACCCAACTCTTTCTACTTCTGTCATCAGAAGCATCAATCAGGAGTCACAGCACAGATCCCTAATAATTAGAGAACAGGGCTGTGGGTAAGCTTTCTAGGAACACAGGCACAGCTGCCTGCCATGAGGGAAGAGGGGTGGCAATGGGAATGGTGTAGCTGACACTGTACTAAGAGTAGAAATGACCCCAAATTTTTATTCAAGGCAGCTGAAAACCTTCAGAAGATTCCAGAATTCCATGCAATTGGAGACAGAGGGAAAAAGGATACCTGATGCTTCCCATTTCACTGTGTTCCAAGAATCCTCTCCCTTTCCCATTTTTAATTGCCATATTCATCCTTTTATTGTTGTTATACATTCTGGGTACAATTACATCATCAGATACATGATCTGAAAATGTTTTCTACCATTATGAGGCATGTCCTTTCCTTTTCTTAACATTGATGTTTTATTATAATATTGTCTCTCTCAATTTATTTACATGAGAAGAAAGAATACCACACTTGCAGAAACGGACAAACACTAGTTCTGAAGGAAGGATAGAAATATGAGATAAAGAAATGAGACTGGGCATGTAAATCATGTTATTCTTAATGATAAAACACCAACTCTGCACCTGTAACACAGCATAATAAATCTATCTGACATAAGTTATTTCTAAAATTCATAAATTCTAAACACAAATCAGAATCTTCCATAAAGAAATTAATCAACTAGCTGGGATGGTGGCGCACAACTGTAATCCTAGCAACTTAGGCTGAGGCAGGAGAATTACAGATGTGAAGCCAGCTTCAACAACTTAGCAAAGCCCTAAGCCACTTAGTGAGACCCTGTCTCAAAATTAAAAAAAAACAAAGGCTGGGGATGTGGCTCAGTGGTAAAATTCCTCTGGGTTCAAACCCCAGTACCAAAAAGAAAGAGGGAAAGGAAGGAAGGAAGGAAGGAAGGAAGGAAGGAAGGAAGGAAGGAAGGAAGGAAGGAAGGAAGGAAGGAAGGAGATCAATTAAGAATTTCTGCAGTATCAAGATCTCCAGCAGAGAGCACTAATGTTTTTTAAATATTTTATGTTAGTTACTTTGAAGCTAGAAAAGACCTAGAAAACAA
Organism: Spermophilus citellus; assembly: GCF_964194105.1. Classification (NCBI taxonomy): domain Eukaryota; kingdom Metazoa; phylum Chordata; class Mammalia; order Rodentia; family Sciuridae; genus Spermophilus; species Spermophilus citellus. Next base: position 61,746,491 of record NC_138191.1, on the reverse strand, counting down.
TTACCACCCTTCGCATCCCCACATATCTTGGAACATTGCTCCTCTTTAACTAACCATTTATTGACTACCCACAGTTCCCACATACCGTGTTAGACCTTGGGATACACAGGGAAAAGACTTTCTTAAAGAATTTAGAATCTGGTGAAGGAGCTTGCCTCAATCTACCAATTGCCCCCTTCTGCCATCAATCAAGGAAGGATTTTATTAACTAATTGTCCACTTCTTTATCTCTAACCACATACATACATTTAGAAAAATACAAGGCTGTCTTGTTTGAAAACTGTGGCTCAGAAGGGCCTTCCTTAGAGATAATCTAGTGAAAGACTTTCATTTTATAGATGGAAATTGTAAACCCAGGAGGAGTGATTTACCCAAGATGGTATTCACAGTTGATATCACACACAACTGACTTACTAATTGCCTGGGAACACCCTACCTACATTCTTCAAGAAGAAACTAAGGCACAGAGGAATTAAGTAATTTGACAAACACCAAATAGCTCACTAAGGGAATACCAAGGTTTGAAATCAGATAATCTCACTTTAGAATCCATGCTATATATAGGTGCTATTGCCAAAGGTAGTTGTGATTTTTAGACCTTCCTTAGACTTGCTTATTATCTTAGATTAGCTAAACTAATCTAAATTATCTAAACTAGTCATCTTAGTTTCCAGATTGGGATTCCAAACCCAATCCACTAGTCAATAATACCTGAAAATAATACCCTGAAAGCAAAATATAATTATCAATGAGATATTAAAATATTGTCATGCTTCAAAGTCACAAGACATCCAGGATGAAAAGGACAGTCCAATGCCAATGTGGTTATGGCTATTACCAGAAAAAGATGAATACCTCCAAAGTCATGACAAATGTTGTAAATTTTATAACAAGTACATTTTAAACATTACTTTTGCAAATTTGGTACTTATATATCACTCTCTTGTCATCTCTCATTGTGTCCTGTCCTCCCTCTCAACTCCAAAGCCTTGGTCTTTTACTTCAATTTAGTAAGAACAAGTCTATATCCATGATAATTAATGGGGACAGAGCTGGGAGTTAAATCCTGAGATGACTTCAGAATACACATGATGGGAAAGATGTGCTCCAGAAGTCCCAGACCTCATTTAATTTCATTCATTCAGTATGGAACAAATATCTACTAGGTGTAAAACACCAGACCAGTTTCTGAAGACCCACTTATCCCTGTGATAGATGTGGCTTCGCCCTCCTGAAACACAGTTTCACAGCATTCTCCAGAGGACAGGAGCAAGCCACAGTGAAGCAGTCTTCTTACATAGCCCAGTATGGGTGTACAAAATCACTCTGGAAAACAGAAAGTTCTGCTTAGACTGCTAGTGACCTACCCTAAATCCCATGACCAGAAGAGCTACCAGGAAACCCCAAGTTCCAATTTTCTTTCTAGCACACATCTTTTTCTTCTCCAGCTTTAGAAATATTCTGGAACTTGTTATTTTCCCAACTATTTTTTAAATCCTTAATAAATTACCAGAGATGTACCTGTTCCTATTCTTTGGGAATCAACTTAGTTGAGCATGAAGCCCGGTATTTAATGTGGTTTCTAGTTGACAGATGTTCTTATATTAGGCCACAAAAACAAAGCACAGCTGCTGAGGAGAAGAAAAAGGGGAAATAAAAATGGGGCTACTTCAAATCTGAGAGACAGAAAGTTTCACTATGAGGAACTTCAGGGGACAGTCACTTTCATGGCACCAAGAAACCTCTTGCACAGATTTCAAGATCTGGGGAACAGAGTGATGCCTTGCAGGGATGCCAGCAAGTCCTGTTGCAGTCACTTGCAGGACTCCTTGGTGCTATTTGCAGCCACAGAGCACAGGAGCACCAGTGCTTCTTTAATTCTGGGCTTTCTGCCTGACTTCATTTGCACATATTTTCTTAGAAGTCACCTCCTTTTTATGGTTTAGAAAAGGACAGAATCAACCACTGCCTGGCTGCTCTGTGGTGGATTCCAATATGTGACCCAGATGATAGCCAGTTTTCTTTAAATGGGATGCATGGGAAACTTTCAAAGAAATATTTGGACAAATTCCCAGAAGACAGATCAACTGAGGATGCCAGGCATCATACTGCAGGAACTGATGTTTTCTTTTTTTAATTAATTTATTTATTCTAATTTGTTATACATGATGGCAAAATGCAATTCATTTCATATTATACATATAGAGCACAATTGTTCAAGTCATTGATTGTACACAGAGTTTTCACACCATTCGTGTCTTCATACATGTACTTAGGGGTAATGATGTCGAACTCATTGCACCATCTTTCCTATCCTCTTGACCCTTCTTTTCCTCTCCTTTCCCTTTGCCCTATCTAAAGTTCCTCCATTCGCCCCCCCCCACCACCATTATGAGTAAGCTTCCTCATATCAAAAAAAGCATTCGGCTTGCTTCCCTTAGCATTATATTCTCCAACTTCATCCATTTACCTGCAAATGCCATGATTTTATTATTTTAATGCTGAGTAATGTTCCATTGTGTGTGTGTGTGTGTGTATACATACCAAAGTTTCCCTATCCATTCATCTACTGAAGAACATCTAGGTTGGTCTGATGTTTTCTTTTATGGAAAAGGATTCAAAGGAGGGTCACTTTCATGCACTGATCTGATAAGGAAGGGGCAGATAGGGTAACTCATCACAGTGGGTGGTGAGAACAGAGTAGCTGTGACTGTTTCAGGCTAGGACCATGATAGGGGACCAACTCAGAAGTGTACAGTCTGCCTTGCACAATTGCAGTCTGGACTTCTAGGTCTAGCTACCTTACTCCAAACATATGTGCAATATCCAGTTTGTCCTGCCTATTGCAAAATTCTCATCATTGAGCTCATTCCCAGGGATTATTCTCCGAATTCACCCCAGGCCCAAGGAAAACTCATTTTAAACCACTGTAACCAAGAGATGGAAAAAGTCAGAAAAATATGGTGAACTCTTTCACCAAAAATAAATAAATAAAAATGCTTCATCAATGACAATGTGCTCAGTCATATACAGCTGAATCTGGGGAATCTGTGAAAGTTGCTGAGAATGCAAAAGTAGTCTAAATTTTGCTCTTTTTCTGACCTGACAGAGTAGAAATAAGAACCTTGAACCTTGAGGCTGAAACAAGATTTAAAAGTAATATGTTCAATTATTAGTACAATGCTTCCTTAACCCTAGGGTACCACCCAACCTCACCTTCACTTTAGGATGCTATATGCACACTGGATATACCTTCACTACCAGAGTATTATAGCTTAAAAAAAATTATTCTCTTTATCTTGGTATTCTCCTTCACATCTATCAGCTCTCCAGATTTCTTATATACTTTGTGGACATTCAATGTTTAATGTAAAAAAAAATGGGAGTTTTCATTATAAAGAATTTGTAGAATACTGAAATGGATAAGAACTCTTAATATTCCATCTCCTATTAATTACAAAAATTTCTCAAGATTAAGAGAAAACTAAACTCTTATCAGGGCAGCCACATGCAGCATAGCTTAATACTGATATCACTCAAAGACTTTTTCTTTTTTTCTAGGGAATCCACCCAGGAGAGACTTGCCAATCCCAGGAGTTATGTGATCACTTCTGTGGATCATAGAATTCAGCTACAAAATTACAAATGCAGTAATCATTACATTTCTATCACTGGTGACTTTGCTGGTGTCATTGTACAGGGGAACTGAGGGCATTAGTTGTTTCTACTCCTCTCATTTATCACGTGAAAGTAAAAACCCTACCAACTATTCTTGAGATACTGAAGAAAGCAGAGTAATTTTATTTTCATTTCTTCTTCAGATTCTCAGCATGCAAAAAAAAAAAAAAAAAAAATCCCTAAAGGTCCATTGTCATTTGAAGACAATGTCTTCGGCAAAGTACAGGATGAGTTACTTCTCAAACCTTCTCTTCCCCCAAAACTTAGTTTCCCTTCCTTCATGAGGTTCTCTCTTGCTACTCCCTTTCTCACTGCTCTGTCTCATTGACCACAAGAAGCACTTGTTTTCTGTGCTCATCTAGGTTGTAGGATATCAAGGTCAGGGACCAAGTTTTAGCTCCCTGAGTACTGCCCATGCTGTCTACCACCCACTAGGCACATAATAAGGGCTTCGTATCCATGGTGCAATTTTTAATCACTAATTTAAATCACTATTTTAGACTTGGACAAACTTGGCTGTGGAAATAGCAACTGAGTCTTTTGGGATTTTTGTTTACCAAAATAAATTGATCATAGTCCCTCAGAGAATTTCAGATATTCTTGTAAAGACTGAATATATTCCAAGGTTCCACAGATTCTATTTTCAAAGAGATTACAATGTAATGGGAAACTTGGGAATAGGCATAAGAAGTCAAACAGTCAAACAATTACATTCTCATTACAAAATCTACCCTGGGTTGCCAAATATGCTTTCTTTATGGACTCATATTATATGCATTGTATTTTTAAAAGTTTGAGGTTATTCTTTTCACTGTAATACAAGCAGAAGCTTATAAACATATCATAAAATTAAAAAAAAACAAGAGAAACATCGATTTGATGCTCAAATTTCAGAAGGGTATGCCTGAATGGAACATCACAAATTCATAAATCCTATCTGCAGTGTCAGTAATAAATGGTGTCATTATGGAAAGTAATTTTGTTAATGAAAACTAGAATAAAATAATGAAATCACATTTAAAAGCTACGTTTCTGGGGCTGGTGTTGTGGCTCAGTGGTAGAGCGCTTGCCTAGCACACATGAGACACTGGGTTCGATCCTCAGCACCACATAAAAATAAAGATATTGTGTTTATCTACAACTAAAAAATATTTAAAAAAAAATAAAAGCTGGGCTGGGGATGTGGCTCAAGCGGTAGTGCGCTCGCCTGGCATGCGTGCAGCCCGGGTTCGATCCTTATCACCACATACCAACAGAGATGTTGTGTCCGCCGAGAACTAAAAAAATAAATAAATATTAAAAAATTCTCTCTCTCTCTCTCTCTCCTCTCTCACTCTCTCTTTAAAAAAATAAAATAAAATAAAAGCTACATATCTGAGGTTTACCCAGAGCTAATACAATTTGAATGAACTCTGCCACTTTAACTTCCAGCTAATAATAACTTGGATTAGCAAGCATAGTAGTCACTTTTTATTCATATCATCATTAGAACACATCATGTAGTTTATAACCTCTTATTGTATAGATGAAGGGACGGACTCCAAATAAGCTAAGTCACTATTTAACTCACATAAGTAATTATATTGCTCTGATAGAAGGATGGATTATCTGTTTATGGATCTGTAAGAGGATTATCCATTTATGTTTAGTCCTTTACCATTCAAAGATACAGTTGCAGAATTTGATGTTTTCAAGTTCAAATGATACAGTTTTACAATCTGTATCTCTTATGGCAATTTTTCCCTGGTTTAATAACTATAAGTACATATATTTTTCTTTCTCCAGGTGGCAAACAGTTTGAGGATCACGCCCAAATCTAAATTAGACTGAAAGATCTGTGTATACAGTCTTTCATATACACAACTCCATAAAAACTTGAGTGACCAAATGAAGGAATGTTCTTTCAGGGTTTCCTCCAAGATTCAGGAAAAAGACAGCTGCTAACCTAGAATAGAGTGGACAAGGAAAGAACAGAGAAGCAATACAAAGACAGCTTTCTTATTACCTTTCAAAATGATTCAAATTGTAGTTCATCTCTATGGGATGCAATTCAGTCTCAGATAACTCAGTAGAGCATCTTCTTATTCCATTTAGACAAACTGATCAGATGGTCCCAATGCTGTATTTTTTTTTTCAATTTTTTTCTTTGGGAGATCCTTGTACATTTTCTTTTTTAAATAGTAATGTGATCACCATAGCAACTAACAGATATAAATCTTGTCTTATTGAATCATTATACTGGAAATCAGTCTGGGCGGAGTCTGGGTTAAAAGGAGTAGAAGGAGAATAGAGTAAGGAGTGGTTGAGATAAAAATATTAAATCCAAAATTTTAAAGGTACATGGTTATTCTTCAAATTGAAGGTCACCACACTGTAAAGAAGTAGGTAGGGCCCTAGATAGGTTGGACCTGCAGTTGATAAGCAGTAAAATACTGTTTATGAGTATAGGGATGGTCCCTCTACCATGTTGTCCCCTCCTCATCCTCAAGAAAGGACATTGGAAAGAGGTAACTGATACCTGAGGCCCAGAATCTAACTTAATTTAGCCTCTTAGTTTGGTACAAGTGGAAACTTTCTCTACCAAGCGCTCTGCCCTGCAACCTTTCCAAGCCGGCAGGGAACCAAGAACCATCAAGGGACTTCTGTGAGTTAAGACCGAGGCTTGCAACTAGCTGCACCCAACCTTTCCCCCAGGGCCCAACAAGCGTTATATAAATAACAAGTTACTCCTAGACCTACACGTGAGAAGGCGGGGCCCTACACAAGGTGTACTACCAGAGTTGCTAGGCGCGCCTAGGGGACAGCCCTAAGCCCCTCTCCCTCCAAGCCTCTACAGCCCCGATCTTTCCAGCTCTGCAGCCAAACATGTGGCTGTTCCCTGCTGCCTGCGGACCCGAGGCTGGGTGAGGGGGCCGGGGCCGCCACATGGCGCGCTTGAGGAGATGGCAGCTGCGCTTTGTTTCCAGCAGCTAGGGTGAGTCACCGGCCCCCGCAGTCCCAAAGCAGGGCAAACACTCAGGCTCAGGCAGCTGAAAAATTTGCAGCAGGAGCGGCTACCCAAGCGGCCGCAGCCTCTTCCTCCTCCTTCTTCTCCGCCGCCGCTGCCACTGCCACCGCCGCGGCCGCCGCCTCCACCCTGCCTTCTCCCAGCCTCCGCCCCGTCCCCTCCTCCTCCGCCCGCGAACTTAGTCAGCGGTTCGCGCCTCCGCGCGCCTATTGGCCGGCGGAACGCGACGCGTCACAATGGAGCCGGTCGGAGGCGGCGAGCCGGGCAGCGCCGGGGCTTCCCGCTGAGTCCGCAGCCCCGGGCAGCCGGGAAAGTGCGGGCGCAGGCCGCCCCGGGCGCGCCCGGAGAGGCGCGGGGCGCACGCTGCGGAGAGCGCCGGCGCCCGGGGCTGGAGTCGCGCAGGTAGGTCGGAGCGTGACACCCGGGCTGGTTAAGGAGGAGCCGAGTCGACCCAGGTGGTGAAGGCGGAGGAGGGCAGGGTAAGGGGACGCAGCAGGTGGGGTTGGCTGAGCAGGTGCGGTTACCTGTCCAAGCCTCACCTGCAAGCGAGGCTATGGGCAGGTGGCGCGGCCAGAGAGATGAGTGGGGGCTTCACTGCTCCCTTGCCTTTGAGAGAGAGGGGAGCATTACTCCTGAAAGGACCTCTCCTGGATGCTGGGGTCTCTTGGGGCAGGAGGAGTGGGCAGCCGCGCCAAGTCGATCCCCTCTCTGCCCCAGCACTTGGGCTCTGCACCTGTGTGTGAGTCGTCGGGGCGCCCGGGGAAAAGGTTCTGCTTTCTCAGGCTGGGGTCTCTCCCCAGATGAGTGAAACTCCCTCAAGGGGTCTATATTTGGTTGTTTTCACTTGCCCCTGCCTTGGCGCTGCTTGTTGGCAAACATTTTATGCTCTTGGGTACTTGGTATTCGTCTGTAATTTGGTGATATTCGTGGTTCTTCCGTTTGAAGGAGTAGGGGGCAACTGATGCCCATTAAGAGAGAGGTTCAGAGTTTCTTTCTCCTGAGCTGTAGTTGAGCAGGTGCTGAGAGGGCAGAAGGGAGGAGGCTGCGAGTTGGCTCATTAATCTGCGTCCTCAACTGACTTCCCAAAGTCCATAGGTTGCCCTTAATCAGATGTCATTTGTGAAAGACTTTTCTCTGTGTCAGAAAGGCTCTCTCTCAATACTCCACCGCCTGTCCCCCACCCTCTCAAAAGGACAAACCTAAATTTAAAAACAAAAACCATTGTGTTTTTGTTTTTTCTTGAATAATCCATCCTGCCTAAAACAATGTGCGCGCGCGCGCGCGCGCGCACACACACACACACACACACATACATACATAAAACCTCTACTGTAAACATATTTGCATAAAACATTTTAAATTGTAAACATGTAATCAATTTAAAATAGGTTATTTGTTCAGCTTGTATTGAAAAGAATTAGAAGCTGAGAGTGTAGCTCAGTGGTAGAGCACCAGCTTAGCGTGGGCAAGGCCCTGGGTCCAGTCCCAGCGCTTCAACTGTCTATGGCTTCTACTACTAATAATTAAGTGGCATGTGCCTTTACCAGACTGTTGTCTCCTAAGTCTAGGTGTACAGATAAAATACAGAAAAGAACAGTATAATTAATTAACGAGTCTAGTACCCATCTGTGCACAGGTTACTCCTCCTGAGAACCCCCAAATGGTCAGAGTTGTGGATGTCAAGGTGACTTTCCTTGGCCCCTGGCTTTCCTAGTCAGCAGCTCCACTCTTGAAGAGAATGTAAATGACAGTTAATCCCCCAGGTAATTAGGCCTGTATGATTTAAGATTATAAGCTCTAACATGTCTGATACTGCTCTAAGCTTAAAAGAGGGCCCTTCATTCAGGGAGTGGAGTGGATAAATCTGTCATTGGGTGCACAGTTGAGTTGTAGCACTTTTCTTAATACCCACTTTTCAAAGAAAAAAAAAAGGTGTGTTAGAATTAAGTTTACTATAATCTATAGTATGAAAACAGCAACATCAATGAAAATAAAAGGCCCTGATGAATACAACTTTAAAAGAATACTAGGTTGTCCAGAGTTTTTTAGACTGATCTATTTTGGTATTTTCTGGTAGGGGCCTGAGATTTGTCATTTTGTGTTTTGCTTTCTGAAGTTGAAGGGGAAAATATTTTAAAATTTAGAAGATGCTGACTTTAACCAGTTTTACATATAAGCAAGTTTTTAAAAATTTCAAATATGTATGTTCCTCTTTTCTCTACAAACCATACAAAAAAATAGCCTATTTAATCCAGTGCCTGATTTTCATTTAGTCTCTTTCAATTTGAATTTTCAAATTTTATTGTTATTTCTCCACCCCAGCTTCTTTTATATCCAGTGATGTTATTAAAAATTAATACATTCCGATTATGTCATGTTACTCCCCAGTTGGTGGAATGGTTTGCATTGCCTTCAGTATAATGTCCCTCACTGCTGTACCCACTTCCAGAGCACTGGAGGTACCAGCAAACAACTTCGACTTGTGCCTACCCAAAAGGAGAAAAGGAATTTTTGGAAACCAAAGCACAGTGGAGAATTAATTTAGCCACTTATAAAATGCCTTCTAATTTGTGTCATGTCTGTTTTCATGTTGCTGACTTCCTTTATTGCTATTGCCTTCTTTCATTTTTATTTTCTTATCTCTATTCTCTAAACTTCCTACATGGCTTTATTGTGACTTAGTTTTAGCTGGGGTGTAAAATAATGCCTTTGGTAGACCTGATAGTCTATTCTTCGTTTTTGGATCATTAAGATTGAGCTTTAATAAAATTAGGCCTAACTCCAATCACTGAATCTTTCTCCTAAATTTTTATCACTGCCGTTCACTGAGAATGATCAAAAAAAGGGTAATAATAAACTCCCTGTTCTATGACTTCCTTTCATTTAGGATTCTACTCAATTGCAACACAATTTAAATTTACTCCTTCAATGCTATTGTGAACAGAGTAAAGGAAATGAATAAAAAATGAGTTGTCAGGGCTTCAACCTTGACCTTTCCTTTTTGCCTTTTTGGCCTTTAGCATATCTTTGATATGGGTCACATGACTCTGCTTGTCCCTTTCCAGGCTGTGTATATTTGAACTTCATCTCCTGCTTCTTCAATTTCAGAGTCCTTTGTAAGTCTTCTTGTCTGTCTCATCTTGTGTTCTTGCACAGCTTCCTTCTGCAATGCCCACTCTTCTGCAGTAGGACTTTAATGGAAACTGCCAGTGCACAGCTTCTCTTTTTATTCTGTTTCCAGCTCCATGCAGGGGACTGAGAGCTTCCTCTAAGCATCTCTGATGGAGACCAAATTCTTTAAGGCCAAGTAGCATGTTCCTTTGGATTCTTTCTCACATATGCAAAATTGAGAGCATATTCAAACTTTCTTTATTTTCTTCTGTCAAATTATTTTCAGCATTTCAAAATACTTTAAAAAATAAATAAATAAACTATTCTAATTTAGAACCAGGAGTTCTTCAGGCTTTTACCTAAGGGCTTGAACTTTGCAAACTGATGGGTTTGCATTAGAACTGTCCTCACTTTGGGTTAGTTGCTGGATTAGTTAACTTTAACTACCATTTACCAAGACCACAAAGAACAATGGTTTAAACCAAGTGATGTGTGTTTCTTTTTCATTAAAAGTAAAAGTTATAAACAGATGATCTAGAGATGGATCCTAGCTCTGTATTCTCTTTTATTAGATCTTTTGTTATAAGATGAGCCCCAACCTCATGATCCAAGATGAAGTTTTAGCCATCACATCCAAGTTCTCAATAGTAGAAGAAGGAAATAAGAAAGTGGAGAAGAGGGAAAAGGCAAAAACCTATGGTCTCTTAAGGAAATTTCCTAGAAACCATCATATTCTTGTTATATCTCATTGTCTAGTACCTAATGCCTAATCTCACTTCCTGAATCAGAGTCTGGGAAATATTGTCCTTTACTCTTTAGTCTTATTCCTAGCTAAAAGCATGGTGTGGAGGTCACAAGCTTAGGATAAAATGAATTTGGGGGTATTCAAACACCACAGTTATTCAAAATCTCTCTTTTCTTGACTTGAGGTACCCAAAAGATTCATGAATTAGACAATACAATAATGTTCAGAGTGGATTGATTTAGGTTATGGGAGATATAGTCTCATCACTGAGTTATTCCATTTGATAGATAAGTAGTTTGAATGAACTACTGGGAGGCAACTGAATGCAGATGGAGCATGGCTGGAGGAAGTGGGTCATGTGGGTGAGGGATGCCTTTGCACTATATCTTGTCCCTGGCTCCTTTCTTGCTCTATCTGCTTCCTAACTACCATGAGCTAAGCAGCTTTCCTCCACCATACACTTCTGCCATGATGTTCTGCTCCACCTCAGGCCTAGGGCAAGGAATCTGCTAATCACAGACTGAACCTCTGAAAGTGTGAGCCCCAAATAAATGTTTCCTTCTCTGAGTTGATCATGTCAGGTATTTTGGTCTCAGCAACAAAAAACTAACAAACACAAAATACTAGTTCACATTTCTCCTATTGATTTTTCATAAATTATCTTGTTTTCCTGCTGAAACATCATTGACATTCAAATCCTTTTTAAATATTTGGGCATTTTCCCCAAATGGTGATGATTCCAGACTACAGGGTTGTACCTTGTCATGGGAGGCAGAGAGGGGGTGTTTGAGAGACAGGTAATAACATATTATCACTCCCTGTTAGCATTTATTTCTTAGCTTAAAAACATGGCTCAGATTAAAAGCATGTCTTGTGAAATAAAACAGACCTAGATGCAAATCCTGGCTCTGTCACTTACTCATTGTGCATTCTCAATCTCTTTATCTGTGAACTGGAATGGGATTAAATGGGGGGAAAATGGATGTAGAGTGCTTAATACCATGCCTGATAAGAGAAATGGTTGCTTTTCCTTTTTTATTTGGCCTAACCTGTGTGAAACTTTAAAAAAATCAACTCTTATTTTTTTAATTACATTTTAAAATTGATCATTTTTGTGCATAGTCAAATGAATGTACTTGACTTTCTAGTCAAACTTTTTAGAATTGTCTCCAAAATCCGTTTATGACCCCAATAGTAGCAAAATTGTTCTGTACCTTTTGATAAAAACAAGAATAGCCAAGCTTTCACCTTCCTCATCTTTAATTTGAATGATTTTTTGGCTAATATATCCAGACACTAACCATTACCACTATTGAGTATGTTTCATAGTATTTTTAGCAGTTATTTATTAAGCACTGACTATGTGTCAGACATTATGCTAAATTCTAGAGATGCAACAGTAGGCAAGAATATGTGATCACTACCCTTATGGAGGCTGCAAGATATTGAGAGAGACAGGAGAATTTATCACTGCATACACACGAAAGTTGCCACTGTGAAAGTTGTTAGGAAGGAGACATACAAGTGCTGTTAAAGCATATGGAAATGGTGACTTAAGGAACAAAATATTGGCCAGTGACTGCAGTAACTAAATGAGGAGTTTTGTGGTTTAAAAGGAACTTAGACATGAGATGAGCTACCCCCAGGCAGGGGCCTGCAGGTTTACAGCACTATTCCAAAGGAGGCAATCATAATGTTTGGAGTCACCTTTAAAATAAGTATATATAATATATAATTTTGCAATGTGATACTGTGAAAAGGGCTATATAACTCAGGAATGATTTAGTTCTGTTATAGTGTTGTTTGTGCCACACTGAGAGAATCAAGTAGTTGATCTGCATCACCGTTCACAAATTTATTTTGAAGCCATGTAGCCAAATGGGGAAAAACTGTTAAAAGAGACAGTTTGCAGAAGAATAGGTAGCTCATAAAGCAGCAATGGAAAATGACCCCAGGGTGGGAGGTATGGGCAATGTTTTCAAAGGGTCAGCTGGACTACTATGCCTAGGATGGCCTTTCTCAAAGCCAATGAGGAGCCCTAACACCCCATCCCTCTATAACTTTTTGGTTTGTGTAAATAGGAAGTCAGCTTGGCACAGGAGTACCATTGGCAGGGGGTGTCATTTCCCCTTGCTCTGTCCAGCTGAGCTAATGGGGGAGGCTGTGGGGTGAGTGTGGCATCTCTAAATCCCTCTAACAGCCTTGGAGGAAGCTCTTCTTCCATGTCTCCCACCAATGGTGGTATGGCGTGACTGAACCTTTGGGACAGAGCCATCAGCCCTCAGACTGCAGGTTAATTCTTGATCAGAGTGGATGCATTTAAGATGAATTCTGTTCATCTAAAGATTTTTAAAGTTTATCTCTCTAGGCAAAACTAAATGAGTTTGTTCCTGGCCCCATTTCAATACCAAAATAGGCAGTCCTCAACTGAGCTGTGACTTGTCTTCCAAATGTGAGTCATCATGCAGTTTCTCAAAGGCACCATGTTGTGCACAATGGTTGGTTTTGCAGTTTACCCGAAGGGAACTCAGGCTGTGCCAGTGCAGCCCTAAGATGCCAGAAGTCTCTCACATTCACTCTCCCAGGAATGCCCTTGTACCTTGGACTTCTTGCTCTGCATTTGTCCCAGTATTTGGAATTTTCCCCAGTGGTACATCGAGCTTGCTCCTACCTGGGAACTTCTCAGATGCAGTTCCCTATGCCTGGAAAGCTCTTCTCTTATGTATGTGCCTACTACTTCCTTCACCTTGATGAAGTGCCTACTCAAATGTGATCTTAGCTGTCCCTTTCCCGGCTACCTTAGGTAATGTAACCACACCTTCCCCTGTCCTCATCAATCTCTCACACCTGGGTGTAAGGTTGGTTTGTTTTCAATGTTCATTTCCCTTCACCTCCACCAGCAGATAAGTTCCAAGAAAAAAAAGACTTGGTCCCTTTTGTTGACCTGCTCTGCCGTGGGCTTACAAACTACTGCATGTAATAGGGTGCAAGTAATTTTACCTCACAGGGCATAAAATGAGGATGTTAATACCTGTGCCATCCACTTCACCAAATAAATTGGGAATGTGGCTTAAAATGAACTAAGACGTGAGATGAGCCTGCCCCCAGGCAGGGGACCCACTGTTCCAAAGGAAGCATTTCATAATGTTTGGAGCCACCTTTAAAATGAGTGTATCTAATATATAACTTTGCAGTATCATACTGTGGAAAGAGCTACATAATTCAGGAATAATTGAATTCTCTTACAATGTATTTGTGCTATACTGGCAAACTTTATATACAAATACTTGTTTTGATACACCAAGTAGAAACATTTGAGAAAGAGAGCTGTCTCATTCTTTCCTGATAATTTGCTGTTCTCCTGGAGGTGTGCTATATTTTTGCAAATAGCAATTCTATTTACTCAACTATCTAACCCAGAGAAACCTAGAACTAGCTCTTCCTGGGCTTCTCCTCACCTCTTCTCTTCTATACCCCTGCTTAACTTACTGGTAACTAATGAGTCTAGAGACACATCCCTCAGGTCCTCCCTTCACCACCCAGCCTCTTTTTTGCTGCCTGAGGCTTTTCTAGGAGATTGAATAATTGTCTTTTAGCTGATAGTGTAGTTTGTAGTCTTACCTATCTTCCTTCCTCCAACCATAAATTTGTTGTCCACACTGCAGTAATCCCTAAAAGGCAAATCTCATCCTAATGTCATGCTTTGAGATGATGTCCTTTGCTACAAGGAGCAAGTCCAAGTGCAGCAGTATATCATTTAATAAAGTCTCCATATGGCTTCAGTAACTCCTTGCTTTCACCTTTTGCTACTCTGTCATTTCTTCATCCCCAGTGCATATACCATGGATACAGTTATAGCCCCATACTGAGCCATCCTGAACTATTTGCAGTACAAGGGAAAAGGTTCTAGGTAGCCAAATGGCTTCACTCCCTGGTTGTATTCCTTTCTTTATCTGGGATCTTCTTGACAAAGCTGTGCCCATCTTACAAGACTGAGTTCAAACGTCCTTCTTCTGAAAGTCCATTTCTGACTCTGCCTTCTGCCTGTCCTTCCCGAGAGCCCTTCACTCTTGCCTCTGTGCTGCCTTGAGCCATGTTTCCCAATCCTTGAGCCTATGCCAGAGAACACCTCCATTTCCTCCTGAGTGTTCCTTCAAGATAAAGAATATATTTTGTTCATCTGCTGGGCTTCCTGGACTGGGCTTCAGACCTAATGTACTATGGACATGCAATAAGTGGATATCTAGAGAGAATTAGGAATGAAATTCAGCATATATATTACCCACTCCAGGGCTTTATTTCAATAAATACTTTTGACTCCTATTTGACCAAGACTTGAAAGAATATCCCCTGGAAGGTTAGAATTAATAAGATATATTATACCTGCTGTTAATAGGTATCAGATGAATGGCCAAAATACTTCATCAGTGAGATAGTGTTTCTTGAACATTTACTGGGCTCAGAGTTCCAGATTTAGCAACTTGGAAGGGATGCTTGGGGCAACTTTTGCACTTTTCTGAAATAATTTGTGTCTTTGTCTTTCCATTAGAAGTCAGAATTTTAGATGGTTATTTCTTGGCTTACAGTACCTCCATTTTCCTTTGAGTACCCTTTAAAGAATTGTGAAAAGCTGTGTGCTATACTAATTTTCTAAGTTAATAGCTAAAGTTTTTCATCATTAGTTTAAATATTTGTAAATGGTGACATTTCTGATAATATAAATATTGATTTAAAAAAAACTCTTAAATGAACCCAATGGAAACTAAATTAAATGTCAAAATGATTTGCTACTTATCATCATCTATGTAAAAGACACAACAAGCTTTTCTACAAAACTCAGCAGATTTATATAGTTCTTTTTGTTCATAGAACTAATTTATTCCTCATCATCTTCAAAACTTAATCCAATATATGATTCTTTTGTTTGAAAATTTTCTCTTGAGTATCTTTTTATACTCTTGTCACACACATACACATATGCACAGAGTTAATTTTTTTAAGTGCTTGTGACAATAAAGCCCTAAATAGTAAATAAAATTTATTTTGGATTGCACTATGATTTACTAGTATACAGCTGACCATAACAACAAGTATGTTAAAAATGTTTATGCTTATTACTCATAGGTGAAATTTTACTGGAAAAGCATCATTTGAATGAGAGTTATAGGGAGTTAAACATAGTTTATTTATGCATAGGTAAATATTGGTTGTGAGAATAAGATAGACTTCATAAACAAATGCTTAAAAAAAACTGGAGTGCTTAAGAAATCTTGCCTCATAAATAAGTTTAGGGAAGAAAACAGTGAAATTCAACTCTATAGTTTAAACTCCTGATCATATGCTATTAGTCAGCTTTATTGCTATGACAGAATACCTGAGAAAAACAACTTAAAGGAGATTTGAGCATGAGGTACGGCAGAACATCACTGCAGAAGGGCATGGTGGGGGAAAGCTGCTCACGTCAAGGCAGCTGAGAAGCAAAGAGAATGGTGCCAGGGACAAGATATAATTCCTAACGGCACACCCCCAAGAACCTGACTCCTTCCAACTAGACCCCACCTCTGCAGTTTCCACCACCCTCCAATAGTCCATTCAGCCATGAATCCCTCAATGGATGAATCAATCCATGAGGTCAGAGCTCTCATGATCACTTCCCTAAATCTCCACCTCCGAACATTGCTGCTTGAGAACTAAGACTTCAGCACATGAGCTTTTGGGGGAAACTTCACATTTAAACCACAATGAAATCAATCTAGTGACTGATCAGAAAAATGGTTTTCAGTGTTCTACTGACTGATGACTTGATTAGGTCCTCCTTCATTGTTGCTCTAAGGAAAGAAATAGAAACTTTTCTTCTCAGTCCTGAAAGAATTTGCTTCTCTGTCATGGAAGTCTTTCACTTTCTCAACATTTATGACCCTATGGGTCTTTCAAAATGACTCTTTGCTTGGTGGCTTGAAATTTGTACTCCCCACAAGACAGTGCACTACAAACCAACTACTGAGAAGTGAGGGTTTGCCCTTTTGTAATGTGGGAAAAGAATGAATTTGAAAGGGGAAAAAGGAAGACCATGCATCAGGTATTTTGAAGGAGATGCTGTTAGACAAGAGTTAGTTGATGATTTGAAAGCATGTTCCATTGTAGTACATTTTCCTACTACAATATACCTCCAAATCTCTTACTCTCATTTAAAGATTGCTCATTTGAATGCTAAAAAAAAAAAAAAAAAAACACTTCTCAACCTAGCTATCAACTCTAAAAGGTAAAATGTCCCCCCATATATGTCAATTTAAGTATTTCCTTTTGGTAGGCAGGGACATTCAGTAGGGGAAAAGCATGGTTAGATTACATAACTCTTTTCAGTATACACAATGGATAACAAAGTGATTTATCACCATCATCCATTTTAAGAACACATGTACAAACTCTCCTAGAATAGTCAGAAATTATACTGTACATATTTTTGATACTCACTGTTAGAGAAAAAGAACTTCAGTTAAAGATCATCAAACATGTGGTGGTGCACACCTGTAATCTCAGTGGCTTGGGAGGCTGAGACAGGAGAATCACAAGTTCAAAGCCAGCCTCAGCAACGTTGAGGCACTAAGCAACTCAATGAGACTCTGTCTCTAAATAAAATATAAAATAGGGGTGGGGATGTGGCTTAGAGGTTGAGTACCCTGAGTTCAATCCCTGGTACCCCCTCCCCCCCAAAAAAAATCAACAAACTCTTAACTGATAGCTGGATTATCAGATAACTGGTTTTTAAGAACAATTATTAATCCTATTGGAAAAAATGCTTAAGATTTTATCAAGAATGTTAATTTCTTCCCAAAAGGAGTCTATAAATTGTAACATGTAAAAATATTTGGCTCCAGGTTAGACAAGACATTTATTTTTCTTGGTGGAAAAATGCAATCTGAGAGGAGTTGAGCATAGTTTGCAATTAACCTGGTTGTTGTCCTGTTGAGTGGAAAGCCTTTCTTTGGAAACCTCCCAGTTACTCCAAGGGTTTCTGGAGGCTATGGCCCTCCATGAGAGGACATGGTGCAACTGTCCCTACTCTTTTGCTTTCTCTCAACAGCTTATAGCAAGTCTTTCCTGAAACACTTAACAGGAACCTACACTATATCCTCTATTACATCGTGTCACTTCTAACACACTCAAGTTTTTTGTTTCTCACATTTATGCTCATAATAACTTGTAGTACATGGAGCATGTGTTATACCCCTATGATACAAATGTGGAAACCATGTTCCATAGGGGACATGTAGCTTTGCTTAGCAAACCTCACACTTAGTGGCAGATCTGGTATTCAAAACTAGATAAAGCAGCTTTTTCTACAATATAGTGCCTGATGCCTTTTCACAGATGTATTATTTTATAAAAGGCTCTCAACTGGGAAACTTGACTGAAAAATAATATGAAAATGAAGTGAAACAGATATACTTGTAAAATGCCTAGTAGAAAGTGTGGCTCATAGCAGAACCCAGATTTTTTTAAAAAGAAAAATAATCATATTTGAGTCTTTGTTCTGATGTGTTTATGTATATATATATTTAAAGTTTTATATATATATATATATATATATATATATATATATATATATATATAATTTTTTTTTAAAATTATTCAATAGTTTTTGTTTTTGAACACTTAATATGTACCAGGCATCATCAGGTACTAGGACTAAATCCAATGATCAAGAAGAGAAAAAATCCTTTGTTCATGCACTGAATATCCTAGAGGAGGGAAGCTATGCAATAAGCAAATGCAAGGGATAATGTCATATAATAGATGGTATGAAGAAAAATAAAGCAGCGTGAAGGACTGGAGAGTGGTTTAGTGGTAGGAATTAGCTGGGTGGCCAGGGACAGCATTCCTGGGGGACATTTGTGAGAAGTCCTTCATGTGATGCTCACCTGATTCTGACTGTAAGACTTTGGGTCGGATAAGTTGATTCAAGTCATGGTATGCTGGAGTTATGTGGAAGAGATCCGACAGAGTAGATGGATTTTTAAGTATTTCTATTAGGTATCCTTGAGGATCTTTTCCAGAATGTACATGTAATCACGTGCATACAGTTTTAACATGCCTTGAATTCATCCTTAGAAACCCTCTCCACATTCATGCCTCTGTTCTAGTTCTGTCATTTCTTTTTACTGAGAAGATATTAAGGTTGCGAAAGGCAAAGTAAAAATTGTTTACAGTGTCATGACTATTTAGTGGCTAAATCAAGGACCTAAGATTTCCAGAGAGTTTTCCACTGCTTTGTTCATTAAAATCTGTAAGTAGCTAAAGCATTACATTCTGTAAAGATTGGGGGTCGGTGAATTTGACCTTTGTTAGACAGAAGTTAAAACAATTATAGTCTCTAAAGCATCTCCTATTTCTTATGTTCTGTTATAGCCTGAATGTCGGTGTCCTTCTCAAGATTTATGTGTGGGAACCTAACCCCTAAGGCGATAGTGTTGAGAGGTGAGGCCTTGGGAAGTGACTGGCTCTTGAGGGTGGAGTCCTCATGAATGATACTGGTGCCATATAAAACAAAGGCTTGCATTAGCCAGTTTTCTATCACTATAACATAATGCCTGAAACAGGAATTTTCCTAAAGAAAAGAGGTTTGTTTAGCACATTGTTTTGATGGCTGAAAGTCCACACAACATAGCCCAGGCTTTGGCTCCATTTTGGATGGTGGAACATGTACAAAGAAAGGATCACAACTCTAGCCTGGAGGCAGAAGGAGCCAGGCTTTCTACTAAACTACCAAAGGGTGGCATAAGATCTACTTCACACCCCCAGTGACCTAATGGTCTCCACCAGGCCATACCTCTTCATGGTTCCACCACTTCCCAATACTGCCACCCTGTGGACCAAGCCTTTACCATGGGGGCCTTAGGGGAGCACCCAGATGATTTCCGAATCATAGCAAGATCCAAAGGAGCTTGTTTGCCCCTTCCTCCATGTGAAGAAACAGTGAGGAATTACTGTAAGGAGTGAGCCCTCACCAGACACCAAATATGCCAGGGCTTTGACATGGACTTCCCAGGTTCTAGAACTGTGAGAAATGAACATTTGTTGTTTACAGACTACCCCGTTTATGACATTTTTCTGTAGCAGTCTGAATGGCCTGGGATGTGCATCATTTTATGTAGAGTAAAACTCCCCCAAGTGCGGGATGGTTTGGGTGGCTCTTTTCTCATTTACTAAAATATAAACAAAATATCAGGCTGATGGCAAGAAAGAAAAATGCCAAGAAATGGAGATCTGGAAGTGGGGATACTTCTCTTTCCTCATGGCTGAAACTTGGCACTCCATGGTTTTAAGGAATAGGATAGGGAATGCTATGACTTTCAAGGTCTTTGTACAAATAGCAGAATGACAAGAGATGGGAAAAGTGTTGTCCCTCTTTCTACAGAGGCAGTGATTGTCTTAGAGTGAATCAAAAATCCTCCCTACCCAGCAGTTTCCTCTGGAGACATTTGATACAACTTGGAGATAAACTTAGTCACTGTCAGGAAAATATTCATTGTAGCAACTTATCTTTCCAACCAGACTTCCTAAAGATGTCTCAACTCTTCCTACTACAAAATAACTCAAATTGTTAAGTAGTAATCATCCACACTGTGGAATTAGAACATGATTTCCCAAAGTAGCTGCTATTCAAAGATTTTAATTTGCATCTTCAAGATTTTCTAGTAAAATACTTCTAATTTTAAAATCTCAGAATTCTAGCAAGTCTACTTCTTCTAAACATTGATATTTATTGAGCTTTTAGACTGATTTTTTGTTGTTATTCTTACAAATGCAAAGAAAACCTCATATTTTTTTCTTTTTTTTTTTTTTGTTTTTTTTTGTTTTTGGCCCTTAATTCACTGATGACTCTAATCAAAGAAATTCTTACCTTTTCTCTCAATCAGTGAAAGGCCCTTTCCCCTTTGTTTCTCTCCCCACCCCCATTTTTTGGAATTTCTAGCCTACTTTTTCATCTGTGTGCCTTGTTACTATGGTAATAGGCAGCACAGAAATAGAGAACAAAGCAGATGTAGTAAGCATCTCCTGCATGGTTTATAATGCTGAAAAGGGATCTAGCTCTTTCAGGCATTCTTTATTGGTGACAGAACTAGACCAGCCCAACTGGGAGGGGCACTGGAACTATGGGCTGATTTGGATCCTGCTGTTCCCATTTTCCTACACTTCACCACTCCTTTCTCTGAGACCCAGGAATCATGAAGGTGAAGAAAGATCAATAGGAGCATATGAAGAGGATGTGGTAGAAAAATTAGCACCATAATAATAGTCAACACACTGCAAAGAACCAATGCTTCTGCTGAAGCATATTACATAAAAGGGTATATTGGACATTTTTAAAGCTTATCAATCCTCCCTCCCTCTTCTCTCTCTCTCTCTCTCTCTCTCTCTCTCTCTCCCTCCCTCCCTCCCTCCCTCCCTCCCCTCTCCTATTTTTATTTTTGGTACTGGGGATTGATCTCCAGAGGCACTCTACCACCGAGCTACATCTCCAGTTCTTTTTCTTTTGAAACTTGGTCTCACCTAAGTGCTGAGGTTAGCTTTGAACTTATGGTCCACTGCCTCAGCCTCATAATTCACTAGGATTACATGCATGTGCCATCTTGCCTGGCTACCAGTCATTAATTCTATTGCTTGAATTTGCACCATTCAACTTAATCTTTCACTAGAGAAGATTTGCCACCTTAGAAGTTCCCCCTTTTCAAGGCATTTAACTTGTGGTAGATTTTTCTTTTAATTTTAAAAAATAAGTAGTCAATTAATGCATGCTTATTTTGTATTTGCTTTAGAATTACATTAAATATTGTGAAAATTAATGACATCCATAAGATACAGGAATTGCCCAGTGTTTAACCTTCTACATGCAAATTCATTCTTTCATATATTACCTCTTTATCATATTCCTAGATATCCCTAGTGAACTTCCCAAAGATTAAATAAAGCATCTCAATTACTCACTTCTACTTTCTGTATAATTATTTTGAAACTTATCATTATTTTTAAGTTTTGTATTGCTTATACTTTTCTGTTTAGATTGAATATATAATCTGAAATAACAAGTATATTTTAGAATATAAAGTCATTGTCCACAAATCAAATTTTTAGACCTAAACAGGCTGATTGATTCATTGGCTTATTGTATTATGTTATGAGGTCCTAAACTTCCTTCCAGGTCTAAATTCTTCTATCTTTACCCATTTGGCTTCTTTTTACCTGATGAACCCATATTTGTCAACTTTGTTATTTGCCGTGGTGGCTCTATCACTGATTTGAATTATACTTGGAATGAATGCCACGCTTAGAATTTTTTAAAAAAAAAATACCCACATGGAGTACTTCTCCCTGCCCAGGTCAGTTTTTCCTCTTGGTGGCATGAATGAAGGAGAGCACAGGAGTGGGATTTGGGACACACGTATTGACTTGGGCTCAGCCTCTGCCTGGGGTGGGCTTGGAGGTGCAGTTTTAGACCAGTAAACAGCATAGGGATTGACTGGGAATGGTCCAGGAAGTTTTTGAAGTAGAGGTTGGTAACAAATTTGTTTAGGGACAATAAAAATGGCAGCTGTATGAAGGATGTGATGGACGTGAGGGAGATCATGTTGGGGGCCATGAGATGGAATAGAGGAGAGTAATATAAAAGAAATTTGAGGGGGAAAATGTCATAGGATTAAATATTTCCTTTTATCCTATGATAATTAAGTCAACTATGTTTACTGAGATTTTACTAATTTTATTGTAACTTCTTATCTTCAAATCCTTTTTCAGGGAAGGAATGGATTTTGTTCTCCATGAAATCCTCACTTGTGTATCAGTTTACCAGAGTGAGAATACATGGCATTAACCCAATCTTAAATACCATCACTCCTAAATGTGAATGTTTTCTGACAGGAAATGAAACAGGATTTAGAGAAATAGTGGTTGATCTTTGAGAAGAGTGAAGGCTCCTTTTGCACAGGCAAGGTGTACTGAAACCAGGTAGTCCCTCTGTGCAGCTCATTATCTTCCAGGAGGCTAGAAAACTGTGGACGTTCTGGATAGGTTTCAGGCTGGGAGAACAGAGGTTGTGTTTGTGAGGAGTTTCCTCTTCTGTGGATTACTATTCTCTGAACACCTCCTGGGTGGAGGTAGTTTCCATTGCTTTTGATGTTATCATCAATGTGAGGGTAAAAAATAGGCCAGGTAGAATGAGTTTTTTACCAATTCAGAAGCTAGCATTCTGGGAGATTGTGTAACTTGACTGAAGTGGAGGCAGAGGATGGCCAGCAGACTCAGTCTCTTTGTGTAGGTATCTACTACATCATGTGACTGAAGTAGCCAACTTCAGACACTCATGAGAGCAGAAAGGACTGACAATACCAAGAATAAGCTTTTACTGACCATTTTTACAGCTGCTCTCTTGATACTGACCATTACATAATTTGTTTGTGGTTTAGTTTTTTTTTTTTAATGTGATACATGGATTTTACTTTTTTTAATATTTATTTTTTAGTTAAAAGTGGACACAATATCTTTATTTTATTTTATGTGGTGCTGAGGATCAAATCCAGTGCTTCATGCGTGCTAGACGAGCCCTCTACCTCTGAGCCACAACCCCAGCCCCTGGATTTTACTTTTAAAGGGATTAAAATTCTGGTAAAGTTTGAACTTGAACTTAACCCAAGGCCATTCTCATGTACCAGGAAGAAGGACCGAGACAGAGACCTGCTGGCTCTAAATGTATCTTGCTTTCGTGACTTTCTAGTTATGTTTTATTTGCTGAACTTTCACCCACCTTTAGATGAGGACCTCGTGAAGGAGTTTGATCTGTTAGGACTAAGATTTTGAATTCCCTGGTGTGGCTTTCACAGTGGCCCAGCCTCTGCCTTTTTGTAGCTTCTTTGAACTTCAGGGTTGCAAGATGGTCCCTCTACCTGCCCTCCTTCATCTGTAACATATATAATTGCAATAAAATAATTGACTAGCTATTTCATTAATCTTTGTTTCTATCACCAGTCTGTAAATTCTGTGAGGAAGGGGTAGCAGCTCTGTGGTGAAGTTATTCATTTCGTTTGCCACTGTTGATTCTCCAGTGCCATTCACCATGTAATGGCCACTAATTAATGACAGAGTGAATCATTGAATAAATGCATGCATGTTTAGTTTGTTGTTCATTCCATCCAGCCAGGCTGCCTTTTTTTTTTTTTTACCCCCTCAGTTTTATCTGAGGATTATTCACATTGATGCCAGTTTTATTATTTCAAGTTTACTAGTTGTGTAAACTCTGATAAGTGTAAGTCATATAATTCAGTCTCATTTGCTTTATCAGTAAAATGGAGAACTTCTTTTGGATCCTTACTCTGGACTTATAAATATTTTTAGCTGGAAATGAAAAAAGAGATTTGGGAGAAATTGTGCTTGCTCTATGGAAAAATCAAGTCTGGTTTTGCACAGGTAAAGTCTGCTAAAACCTGGGAATCCCTCTGTGCAGACAGCTCATTATCTTCCAGGAAGCTAGAGAACTATTAGGGAAAGGAAATAGTAGGAAAATTTCTACCTGTTTTATCTTTTGACATTTTATAATTTCCCAGTTCAGCTAACTATGCTTAAATTAACCTTTTTTTTTTTGTTAAAGTAGAGTGAAATTATTTAATATAGAAAAAATAGATTTGTATAGTTGTTGATCAAATAGGAACACTTCAGGCAAATTGGAAGAAATGTAGCTGTCCCAGGACTAGAGCAGTAAAGTTTCTGAAATTTAACCTTGTTCAGCAATGAGATAAGGAGTAGGGGTAAAACCCTTACGGTCCTTTATAATTTCCATGCATACTTTGAGATATGTAGACAATAACCTGGAAGTCTTTTATTCTAATTGATTACCCATGGGATAATAGTACTCAAAGTTCTCAAAGAAGGTACAACTCTTTTATTGTTAGAGGTTTTAAAACTTATACATGATGGTAACAAAATCAATAACACTGGCAATTTCCTTAAAGCAATCTATAGAAGAGAAATTTTATTATAATAATATGATCTATTTTTTTTCCTCTTGGATTTCTTTATGATTGCCAATAATTAACTTTAACCAAACCAATTAAAAATATAACACTCATTGCTACTAGGAAAATACAGATTTTTTTTGTAAAATTGCACATTTTAACTATATTTTTTTAAAACCTCTCTGTCACAGGAGGTCTGAATGACATTCTCATGCTATCAGAAAAGGGAAAGCAATATTGAGAAAACCTGACATTGAAAGAGAAGGAAAAGAATTTTAAACATTAAAACTGGTAAACAACTGTGGTACATCCGCACATGGAGTATTATATAGCACCAAAAAGAAATCAGCTATGAAGCTGCAAAAAGACGTGCTGGAATTGCAACTGCACATTTACTCAGTGAAAGAATCCCATCCTGGAGTATCTACGTAATGAATGACACTGACTACATGACTCTAGAAAGAAGGCATAGGGGCAGTCAGATCAGAGGTCTCCAGGACCTCTGGAGCGAAGCAAGGAAAGAACAGGTAGAGTGCCCAGGAATTTTCATGTAGTAAACTCCTCTTGTGTAGGACATTTGGAAGACAGACATGTCACTGTGCATCTGCACAGTTTACAATAGAGTTGTCCCACTTATATGGACTGTGGAATGGGTGAAACTAGCTAATTCAATTATGCAGCATCTCACATAGTTGCCACTTTTGTGGTGAGAACTTTTAGCATCCACTCTGTCAGGTTTTTCTTTTCTTTCTTTTTCCCCCAGAAGACAATGTATCAACCTTAACTAGAGTCAGCATGCTGAACAATAGACCCCTTGACTTCCTGCTATCTGTCTGTACTTTGTATTCCAAACCTGCATCTCCCCAAGTCCTCTACCCTCCCGGCCTCTGGTACAGCCATTCTTTTCTCTACCTCTAGGATACTATTATCCCTACCAGAGAAGCTGACTGCCCAGTCGACTGTTGCCGATTCCAGCTGCCCCTTGTGCCACTTTAATCAGAAATCTTCCACTAATAATTCTCATCACAGATCTCCAGGGCAGCATCAGGTAGCCCCTGAGAAGGATAATGTGACATTGTCATTTGTGTTACCTTTGTATTTTAAAATGCCCTGAGAGTGTTTGATCCTCAGCAAGCTATCAGAGTCAATGATTTTATGAGTGTGCAGAGGGTAATTTCTTAGGTCCTGAGCAGAGAAAAGTAAATATGAACATTTCTCTGCCATTCACAGATGAAGGCTCTGAGATCAAAGGGCCTAAGGGACACGTGCACATCCCTGCAGATGATGCCAATATGATCTAGTTTTTGAAAAACAAGCCATGGTGTTTTAAATGTCTAAATTTATGATGTAAGGATACACAGTTACCTTATATGAAGGAGATCAGAGAAAGAAAACTGTTAAATAGTGTTTGATTCTTTTGTGTTTTTCCTTTCCAGAAACTTCTCAGCAATGTTACCCACGGTGAAGCCTTATGTGAAAAAAAAAAAAAAAAATTCTAAACAAAATGTTTCCTTCCCTAATGAGATTTTGTTTTGGTATTTTATTGTCAGTGTGCTGGAAATTTTGAAATGTTCTCTGTGTATTTCTGATTCTGACCTAATAATCTCATTTGGATTTACCAGGCTCAGCAGCTGTTGTTTTTTTTATCGACTATTGCTAAGTCGTATTAAGGTCCAAAATTGAAAAACCCTTTCTCCTATGTTGGCCTAGATTATTCAGAGTTTTATAAAATTTAAGCCTTTCTCCAATGTTTGCAGTTTTTAATTTACTTATAAGAAAACCTAGAATAATGTTGATAAAATCCCAGGAAGGTGTTTTAGATAGGCTAAGCCTGTGCAGATCTCTCACAGAGTGGTTCTGAAGCCAGCAGTGCTGTTTGCAAATAGACACTCTGTAAATTCATCCATTCTCTTTTCTGCTGGAGGAAGAAGAGACCTCAATTCCTTGGTAATTTAAGTGGTGTTGGTGTATTGCACTAGGCATTTGCAGTTTAATGTTAATGATTGTGTGTAGCACAGCAGAATGCAAAGTTGAGAAATGAAAGCCTTTGAGAATGTCCTGGGAGAGCATAAACTCAGGATTCTAACCATTTTATTGGATGATTCTGCCATTTTACTTGGGGAAGAAATCACAAGTTGAATTTTGCCTTGCCTTTCAATTTATTTATTTAATATAACAAGATTTTGTCTTACATAGCTGAAGAATATGCATCACTTCCTTTGTATTCTCTTGTTAAGGATCCCTCAGTTGTCTGTTACTATAACTTAGTTGTTTTGAGTCTGAGAAAGACACTGGGTATGCTTTTATACTTCTGTGGCTTTACTTTGTCATGAATCCCATGTGATCTCTGTATTTATCATAGTCCCTTTTTTTTCATTTGTGAAGTTTAATTTATTTTCTTCATACATTTAGCATCCAGAGCCATGGGATTCCTTGTTGTCTAGTGATACAGCTAATTATTTCTTCAAGTAATGGGGTACATCAATTACAAAACCATCTTTACATAAATAATCACATTTGATTCTGATAATTTACTGAGAGAGCATGGCTGCAGTTCATTACTATTTTACAAGTAGGCCCAGAGAAGCCACGTGATATACCCCAAATAGCATGTAAAGAGAAGGGTAGAACAAGAGCCCAGGCCTTTGAGCTCTTTGTTCAGTGTTCTTTCTACCTCATCACACTGTTGCATACCCTGTCTTGTGTCATTTCCTAAAACATTTCCACATAAGGAATTTGATCATTATGCTTAAAATTTTGTGCCACATTTTAACAAACTTTATAAAATCAAGTTGTTATCCATTAGTTTCCTTTCTTGCTAAGCATGAATTATTGCTCTGTATGTACAGTGAATGAGCAGAGAGGTCCCTGCTTTCCAGGCCAATCACATTGTGAGTGTCTTACGAACACAAGAATAGCAATGAAGTAAAAAATGAAGGAGATGGCCCTTGCAGGATGAGATAGGATTTGAAAGATAAAGAAAGTAGTCAAAGGGAAATATTTAGAACAGAGGAAATATTTAGAGCAGGAAAGGATGTATGCAGTACTGGAAATAATCGTGGATGAAATGATCCATTCAAGATTCACTTCAAAAGAAATGGAGTACAGTGTGGCATGAGTTGATTATTGTTGGAGCTGGATGAAGGGCATGTGGGGGATTCTCATGCTCTTATTTATGTTAGGAATTTTTCCCATTACAATTTTTAAAAATAAAAACAGCATATTGTATATTTTGTGGATAGTGGGTAGATGGTGCTCAAAGGCATAGGTAGGAAATGATGTTGAAAAGAGTCCAGAACCAGATTTGACAGGAGGCAGTTCACGAATGTATACCTAGGAGTCTTGGCAAGTCCTGGGAGGCATAAATTCATTGGCCCAACCTGAGAGTTTTGCTTGACCATGAGCTCAAGGTGGAGCTGCAGTCCAGCATGGCCTCATCAAAGATGGCCACACCCATTGTACCATCTACTCAGGCTCTCCCACATCTGGTGTACTGTGTTCAGTTCTAGAAGCACATTTAAAGCGGGCATTTTGCAAACTGTGCTTCATTGGTGGGTACCACCAGTATATCAGGTACAGAGGATCATCTTACATCTTGGCCATCTTCTTTCTCTTAGACTCCATCAGCTTATGGTTTTCCACCTAGAACAGACATGATTTTTCCTTCTTCCACATCCCTTTCCTGGTTTTTATTTTTTCTAAACTTTTCCTCTTGGGAGCCTCAGAATGGGCAATAAAAGCATTACTATGATTCCCTGATGCCATGAAGGTGCATATGTATGAGGGCATCTAAGTTAACCTGGAAACAGACCTTCACAGCAGACTGAGTTATACACAGAAAACAGCACTGAACCATTTGGAAATCCTAACATTTTGGTGCAGCTTTCTGACGTGAAGTTCCCTCTCCCTTCCTGCTTAAATGTTTCTCTCCTGCTTAGCAGGAAAAAAAAAAAAATGGAGGGAGAGAGACATGCCAGAGAAATTTGGATAGTTAATAACAGTAAGAAACTGTTAATTAATCATTAATATGCTAAAGCTAATACACATAGACTTATGAAAACGGCTATATTTTCAGAAAATTTGCAAGCCAGGTGTTAAACACAATCATTAATAAATTATAAAAAACTTAAAATTACAGTATTAAAATACTCAAATGTATTACTTCCTAATTATTTTACTATAATTTGCTGGCATCTAAACTTTTTGTGTCAATTGTGTCTAATGCATCTGTGGAATGAAAGCGCTATTATATAATGGTTGTTGTGCCTCTCTTTTTAACACGATGTTCAGTGATATCAGCTTAGTAGTTTGAAATTGGCCTTGGTAGAGGTAATGGTCAATTTGAATTATTGGATTAAGAGATGCCAAAGATTAAGTGGCTTCTGGGTGTGTCAGTGAGGGTGTGTCTAGAATGATTGGCATGTGGGAGAGCAAACTGAAGTGGAGACCCTCCCTAAGCACGGGCAGCACCATCCAATAGGATGGTGGTTTGGATGGAATAAAAGTTGGAGGAATAAGGAAGCTGCAGCAAATGCAAGCTCCTCCATTCCACAGATGCATCAGATATAATTAACACCAAAAGTATAGATGCAAGAAAATTATAGTAAAATAATTAGGAAGTAATACAAATAGGTTCTTGGTTGCTGCTGTGATTGCCTGATGATATCAGACACTTCCTCCTTCACTCTTCCGAAGCAGACTCTGCCAGTGATTCTCCAGGGAGTTTCCAGAAGCATTCAGTCTTGAACTGGGGTAAGTACCACTGATCCCTCTTGTTCTGAGGCTTTAGCCTCTTGGACTGCACAGCTACTGGTTCCTCCAGTTCACTAGCTTGCAAACAGCCAGGTGAACTATCCAACTTCAGGTCATGCAAGCCAATCTAAGAAATTCCCTTTTTATAAGCATACTTCCTGTTGATTCTGTTCTTCTAGAAAACCCTGACTAATACAGAAGTTGATACCAGGAGTGGTTCTAGAGAAACAGAATTGTAAGGATGGGTTTCCTTAGTTGGTTTTGTGGTTTCTGGATTTGACTATCTAAATTGGTTAGGCCTCAGGTTGACAGAGTCTCTCCTACTGGTACTATGGAGAGCAATGATAATCCATTGTGTGAACTGTTTGAAGAAGTATGTAAAGAAAATGCATTTGATACTCGCAGTTCACCACTTGTAAAAAGCAAGGAGTTTAGTGACTCTATGTAATATCTTTGAACATTTCTGGAAAACTAAGAAATATGATGATGGATGTTGATTGATTCTGGCTTCACTGGACTAAGTAACAAAGAAGATTGATGAGCTCAGAAATTTAGTTTCAGCTGCAGATGCGCATAACTGATCTGAAAGCTGCTTAGTGTGTTCTGAAGGAGAAACTTCTCTCTTACAGTCGTGGGGCTGAGATTGTTGAAAACCAAACACAAACCCTTTTCCTGCAATTGCCTGAGTTAAGATGCAAGTTTAAGTCTCAGCCTCAAAAGGTGTCTGCCATTAAAGTGAGGTGCTACTTGGAAAAGAATGGGATCCCGGGCTGGGGTTGTAGCTCAGTGGTTGAACACTTCCCTCTCATGTGTGAGGCACTGGGTTTGATCTGCAGCACCACCTAATAAATAAATAAATATCTTTATTTAAATAAAGATAAATAAATATCTTTATTTTAAATAAATAAATAGATTATCCATCTACAACTAAAATAATATTTAAAAAAGAATGAGATCCTGCAAATGGGATGATGATGTCTGGGAGGAGCCTGAGGGGGCTGGGAATCATTGAACTCCCATTCTCTGATGAGTTTATTTTGCCAAAAGTTGTTGAGTCCCCACCCTTAGTCTTGACTGAGGCATCCCTACCCCACCCTCTGTGGAATTGGCTTTTCTATCCTCTCTGGAGGGAACTAATCCTGCTTTGTGTCTGATTCATTTGCTCAGCATGAAAATGTTGATTGTCCTTGGGACCCACCCTCACTACCCACTTTTGCCTCCAGGCCTATAACTGGATCCACATCTAAGCAGAACCCTAGAGGTGAGGAACAGAGTGTGACCCATGAGGTTTTAAGCTATACTCTGAAGGAACTTCTTGATTTTTCTAATTCGTGCACACAGAGGTCTGGGGAACATGTGTGGGAATGGATTTAAAGGGTGGGGGAGATTGGTAGAAGAAACATAAAATTAGATCAGGATGAATTTATTAATGTTGCCCTATTAAGCATAGATTCTAGATTTAATGTAAGAGCTCACTGTATTTAAAAAAACAAAAAGGTATTAAAAATAGTTTGGATGGTTGGCTGAAGTATGAATCCAAGGATGGCCCACGGTGACAAGTTGGAAATGCCTGACACCCTTGTTTTACTGTTGATGAAGGAATTCAGAAGCTCAGAGAGATTGGAATGGTAGAGTGGATCCGTCAAGTACAATCTTCTCCTCCATATTGGGAAGGTCCAGAAGATGTGCTCTTCACCAAAACTATAAGAAACAAATTTGCAAGGGGAACACCAGCATCCTTGAAGAGCTCTGTCATTGCTCTTCTTTATATGCAAGACCTTACTGTGGGAACTATGGTCAATCAGTTGGGAGATTTAACTATGATGGGAGTAATTTGACCTTGGGGAAGAAGGAGCCAAATGGCAACCCTCAGTTGCCAAAGACAGGGTGGTCATAGTTACCATAATGGACAGCAAACGGAAAGAAATGGACAAAATGCCCTGACTCTGTAGATCTGTGGTGTTGGCTAATTAATCTTAGTGTTTCCAGAAGCCACATAGGTGGGAAACCCCCAAACTCTTATTTATATAAGCAGAAAAATTCCAGGGCAAATGTACAAAAGTCTGCGCTAGATCATAACAGCAGAGAATCATGGGCCCTCAACTACTTCCCAGATTTGAGTCAGTTTACAGATCTGGAACCCTTTGAATGAAGGGGAGGCCAGGCCCCCTTCAGGAAGAACCTTGGTACAATATTCAAAATCTTTACTGTTAATCTTTCTCCCATCCTTCCCCAAAGGGACCTAAAATGTTTTACCAGCGGTAACTGTGCACTGGGGAAAAGGCAATGATCAGAACTTTCAGGGAATACTAGACACAGGCTCTGAATTCACATCGATTCTGAGAGACCCAAAATGTCATTGTGGCTCTGCGTAAAAAGGGGCTTGTGGAGATCAGGCAATCAATGGGGTTTTGGTCAAGATCCAACTAACAGTGGGTTCAATGGGCCCTCAAACTCATCCCTGTGGTTATTTCTCCAGTCCTAGAATGTATAATCGCTATAGAAATATTTAGCACTTAGCAAAACTCCCACAATGGCTTTCTAACCTGTGGAGTGAGGGACATTATGGTGGAAAAGGCTAAATAGAAGCCTCTGGAGTTGCCTATACCTGGGAAAATAGTGAATCAAAAGCAATACCACATCCCTGAAAGGATTAGAAATTAGTGTGCCATCAAGGACTTGAAGGATACAGGGGTGGTGTTTCCCACAACATCCCAATTTAACTCTCCTATTTGGCCTGTGCAGAAGCGGGTCTTGGAGAATGAGGGTTGATTATCATAAGCTAAATCAGGTGGTGATTCCAATTGCAGCTGCTGTACCAGATGTGGTTTCTTTGCTTGGGTAGATTAATACATCTCCTGGTGCCTGGTATGCAGCTATTGATTTGGCAAATGCTTTT
Organism: Spermophilus citellus; assembly: GCF_964194105.1. Classification (NCBI taxonomy): domain Eukaryota; kingdom Metazoa; phylum Chordata; class Mammalia; order Rodentia; family Sciuridae; genus Spermophilus; species Spermophilus citellus. The sequence continues at coordinate 61,714,293 of NC_138191.1, read as the reverse complement.
TTTTCCCTCCATCCCTGTGCATAAGGACCACCATAAGCAATTTGCTTTCAGCTGTCAAGGCCAGCAATGTACCTTCACTGTCCTTCCTCAGGGGTTTGTCAGCTCTCCAGCACTGCATGATAGCTTAGTTCACAGAGATCTGATCACTTTCTTCCTCCACAAGGTATTACACCGGTCCATTATATTGATGGCATTATGTTGATTGGACCAGCTGAGAAAGAGGCAGCTACCACTCTCAACTTGCTGGGTGTGGAGCATTTGCCTATCAGAGGATGGGAAATAAATCTCACTAAAATTCAAGGAACTTCAACTTCAGTAAAGTTTCTAGAAGTTCAGTGGTATGCGGCCTGCTGAGATATCCCTTCCAAAATAAAAGCTAAGTTGTTGCATCTGGCCCCTCCTTCAAGTAAGAGAGAAGCTCAACACCTGGTGGGCCTATTTGGATTTGGGAAGCAGCACATTCTTCACCTGGGTGTGTTACTTCAGCCCATCTACCGAGTGACTAGAAAAGCTTGATTTGAGTGGGGTCCAGAACAGGAGAAAGCTCTGCAACAGGTCCAGGCTGCTGTGCAGGCTGCTCTGCCACTTGGGCCATATGACCTGGCAGACCCAATAGTACTTGAAATGTCAGAGGCAGATAGGGACGCTGTCTGGAGCCTTAGGCAGGCCCCCATAGGTAATCACAGAGAAAGCCGTTGGAATTTTGGAGCTAGGCCCTGCCATCAGCTTCAGACAACTACTCTCCCTTTGAGAAACATTTCTTGGCCTGCTATTGGGCCTCAGTGGAAACTGAACACTTGACCATTGGCTACCAGGTTACTATGTGACCTGAACTGCCTATCATGAACTGGGTGTTATCTGACCCACCAAGCCATAAAGATGGACGTGCATAGCAGCACTCTATCATCAAGTGAAAGTGGTACCTACTTAGTCAGGCACAGGCAGGAGCCAAAGGAACAAGGAGATTGCATGAAGAACTGGCCCAAAGGCCCTTGGTTTCTACTCTTTTTTTTTTTTTTTTAAGAAAGAGAGAGAGGAGAGAGAGAGAGAGAGAGAAAGAACGAGAACTTTTTGATATTTATTTTTCAGTTTTTGGAGGACACAACATCTTTGTATGTGGTGCTGTGGATCAAACCAGGCGAGCGCGCTACCGATTGAGCCACATCTCCAGCCCTTGGTTTCTACTCTGAGTAACTCACTAGCAAAGTTTTTGCTGCTTGTCCCTGAAACCTTATGTTCTTCTGGCCTATAAGTCTTACTTCCAGAAGGAGGAATGCTTCTGCTGAGAGATACAACAATGATTTCATTTAACTAGAAGTTAAGACTTCCCTATGGCCACTTTGGTCTCCTCATGCCTCTGAGTCAACAGGCTAAGAAAGGAGTTATGGTACTGGTAGGGGTGATTGATCCAGATTACCAAGGGGACATTGGACTGTTACTCCACAATGGAGGTAAGGAAGCATACTCCTTTTCTCATCTCTTCCAACAACCAATACTGACTTTTCATAGCTCCTCCTAAATTCTCTTGTATTACCCTGTCCTTTTCTTAAGGTCATTGAGAAACTATAACAACCCAATCCAGGCATTTCAGACCCTCCAGGAATAAAGGTGTGGGTCACACCTCTAGGTAAAGAGCCAAGACCTGCTGAGGTGCTTGCTGAAAGGAGAGGGAATACAGAATGGATAGTAGAAGAAGGTAGTCATAAATACCAACTGTGGCCTCAGTGACCAATTACAGAAATGTCATTACCATTGATATTTCTTCCAGACTCCATTAAGAATATGTTTGTGCACATTTACATATGCATTAAGAGGACATGTTTGCTACTGTCCTGTTGTTCATCCTGTAATATGGATTGACTTAACAGCAATACTTAATGTTTTTGTTTTTCCTTCTATTCTGTGAAAAGAACTAATACATTTTCAGTTTTACAGAGGATTGTTATATGTTAGGCAGAATTATGACTTTGTTACTGTGTTTATTTGGAGACTAAGTATGATGTAAAGATTCATATTTGAATATCAACTTGACCAGGGGTGAACTTGTAATGGCTAATTTGAATTGTCAACTTGATTGGATTAAGATGTGCGGAAGATTAAGAGGCTTCCGGGTGTGTCAATGAGGGTGTGTCTAGAATGATTGGCATGTGGGATAGCAAACTGGAGTGGAGACCCTCCCTGAGCATGGGCAAGCACCATCCAATAGGATGGTGACTTGGATGGATAAATTGGAGGAACAAGGAAGCTGCAGCAGATGCAAGCTCCTTTCTTCTTAAATGGCTTCTTGATTGCTGCTGCAATTGCCCATGGATATCAGACTCTGACTCCTTCACTCTGCCAGGGAGTTTCTTTTATCTCATTTTGAAACAAGGTTTCACTGAGTTACCCAGGCTGACCTCAAACTTGGGTTGTTCCTGCCTCAACCTCCCAAGTAGTTTGCTGTTAACAGGCCCATGTCACCATTCCTGGCTTACTCTTGTATGTTGGAGGTTTTCTTAAAGAAAAAAAAAATTAAAATAGTAATTAAGACAAATTACAGTGAAAAGAAATAAGTTGCCTACACCTAGTAGACATGGGTAGAATTCCATCTGGTGTTTGTCTGTTCCTCAGATTTTGATGCCAGTTCTCCTTTGATAAAATCTTATTCTCAAAATTTGAAACCCTTATTTTGTAACTGGTTCACACAGATCATTGAGTTTAAAGATCAGTTTCTCACTTTGTATAATTCATAAATCACTATGTGCAGTTTATAAAACCCATAAGGTCAAAGGTACCCAATAGAGCCCTCCCTGGGACACTAAAAAGCTCTCTCTTTACAGAGGAGAGAAAATGCATTTGTTGGATTGCAATCCTCTTTGCAAAGGCAGTCATACAAATAGGGAAAATTGAATCAAGTTATTGCTCAGTAGGCTACTCATGGCTACATGACAGCTGTGTACCCTTTAGATTTATTTCCAGTCTAGCTGATTTGAGTCATAGCCCAAGAAAAGAGTGCTGTCAAGTGAATTGTCTTTTGTTCAGATGGCAAGAACCTTTCTGAATATTACCTCGCTGTTACAATTGGTATATTTGGAACTACTGACCCGTGAATTAAGTTAGTCACAATTTAATGACTTAAAATATTGTAGCCTGCATTATATATCAAGTTCATTTCACAAAGAGCAAAAGCACAACTTTTTCTAACATATATTTAGACATCAAATGGAAAAGTTGTAGCATAAATTACTTAATCTGTATCCCTTTTTTTTCCTAAGTTTGACATTTTAGTTTCATCCTTAATATGTATTTGGAATATGATAGTAGTACCATCTCGTATTTGACTACATAATAATTCATACAAACTAAACCCAGTTGATCAGAAAAAAAAAACTGTACTCAGTAATGGATGCAACAGTGGTCACTGCGATTATCCCATGGAATTGCGCGATAAGGAAATGATTAAGTCATAATGGGGACAGAGAGGGACATCAGGAACCTTGAGGGGAAAGTAATCTAGAATATCTACTTATCATTTAATTATGTGAGTCTCCAGTTTGTGTAGAAATACAGGCTTAGAATACATTCTCTAACCACACTGAAAAAAAAAAGTCAAAAATTTAAGCAATGAAAACAACAGATGTCAAACTCAGGTCACCACCTGGGATCAAAATATTAAAAGGAAACCTGGACTGAAACAGATGCAGCAAACAGAAATTGAGATCAGAGAAACCAGAGATCAGCATAGGGTGGGAGGAACCATTACAACTCCTCCTAAGATACTTAGAGAAATCACCAGAGAACCTGAACTCTTGAATCACACCTGGCTGCAGTTTCTCCCCCATTTAATTCCTTGTTAACCAACTACCTTAAGTGCCCTGTAGCATGCACTATATTATGGGTCCTAAAAGAGTTTTTTTGGGTAATACAAATAGAAATTATGGTTCAAAATTAAATTGAACCATGAAGATTGAAACATAATTACTAAGGAAATGCACATGTTAAGCTCTCAAATTAGAATGATCACAGGATTGTAATTGACTCAAATATTTACCAGGCCCCTGCTATCTGACCTTGGTGGTAGGGAGACCTTAGTGAACCCTGTAGATGAGAGATTTGTTCTCTTGGAGCTTACGGCCTTGCAGGTGAGACAGACAATAGACAGAATAAATAACTAAAGTACATTAAACAGATAAATTTTGTGGAGAGAAACAAAACAGGAAGAAGTCTTCAGAATTACATTCCCCAAAGATACATTTTCCAACTCTATTAAAACTAGCAAAGAAAAGACATTGGTATTTTTTAAAAATATATAAAACATACCACTTCTGAAATTTCTTCATGTTTCTATTAACCCTGTCAATACAGTAAATATGTTCACAATTTCTACAACCAGTAGTTTAGTGCACAAATTAAAGTCAAAGTAGCTTGGGGAGAGAGAGTAGTTTTTTAATACTGAAGTAAAATGAAAAATATGCTCTTATAGGTTTTGTAAAGACATGGGCAGTTCATGATCAGAAAGGCAATGAGCATCTGCTACTGGGAAATTGGAAGTTATTTAAAAAACAGTACTTCCAGTACTGTTCACTTCTAGTTGGGCAGCCAAGCAGAAGCTATTCCAAGAAGTGTTTACACTTGTGTGCATATATGTGTACATTTACATGTATGTTTATAACATACAGACTTTATATTTTAGTATACTCAGATTTCTTCATTCAAAAAAGTTGAATTATCTATCTTTACATGGAAATATTTAGAATAGAAATTATTAAATGAATTCCTTTATGTAAGAGGTGGACTAAGGCTGTATTTCATTTTTAATTTTTTTTTGTTTTAATTATACATGACAGCAGAATGCATTTATGCACTTTGATAAATCATAGATGGGATATGAGTGTACATGTTGCAGAATCATATTGGTTACGCAGTCACATATATACATATAGTAACAATGTCTGTTTCATTCTACTATCTTTCCTATCCCCACATCCCCTCCTCTCCCCTCCCATCACTTCCCTCTACCTAATCTAAGGTAACAATACACTTCCCTAATGCCCCCCACCTTATTGTGAATTATTATTAGAGAAAACATTTGGCCTTTGGTTTTGTGGAATTGGCTTATTTCACTTAGCATGATATTCTCCAACTCCATTTACTGACAAATGCCCTAATTTTACTCTTCTTTAAAGCTGAGTAATTTTTCATTTTAAATAATATAGTTTTTTTCCAGATTGCCAACTCCAAGTCTTTTTTTTTTTTTTTAAACCAGGGATTGAACCAAGGGGCACTTAACCACTACGCCACATCCCACCCCTATTTATTTGTTTGTTTGTTTTTATTTTTTGAGGCAGGGTTTTGCTAAATTGCTTAGGGCCTCACTGACTTGCTAAGGCTGGCCTCAAACTTGTTACCCTCCTGCCTCATCCTCCCGAGCTGCTGGGATTACAGGCATGCACCACTGCACCTTTTCATTTCATCTTCTTCAGTTTTCCTACTAGGTTCACTCTCTAGAGCAATACTCAGTCAAAACTTAACTATGCCAAGCCCCTAATAAAGGTATAAAATCATGTTAATAATTAGCCTTGATTCAAAGTGAAAGAAGAAATTCACCAACCTGCTCGTGGGTCTCCCACTGAACATTGGAGTAGTAACTACCACTTTAAGATGAAGCCTTACACCAACCCACCTCACTCCTCTTTCCTTTTCTCATCTCTCCCAACAACAAATACTGACTTTCCATAGCTCCTCCTAAATTCTGTCATTTCTGGTTATTCTCATGGACACTCCCCTGTTCCACTCCTCAAGACTATATGATTGAATTACTGCATCAGGATTCTTCTGGGCTTCCTTGCTTCCATTGTCTTGTGAGTCAAGTCAAGCGTACCCTTCATTCTGGAGTCACAAGCTCTGAATGTACTCAAGACCTCAATTATTTGAAGTCATCTGCCAGCCATGAAGATCCTCAGTGGGGCCTGCTGCCTCATTGCTCTCCTATCTCAGAAACTCTCTGCTCTTGCCCTTCCTCATCTAGACTCTCTGCACTCCAGCTCCTGTATATCCCTAAAGACTCAGAGGCATGTCATCTCTGCTGCTTTTCCACTCCTGACCTATAACTGTTAGCCTTGGGGTCAGTAGCTTTGAATAGTTGGGAAACTGCCTGGTGTCAGAGTTCTGGGCTGGAGCTCTTGCTCACTAGCCATGTGTCTTTGGCAACTTCATGTCTTCTCTCTGACCTGGTATCCTTATCTTAAAGTCAGTGGCATAATTTAAATAACTATTTATGGAAAGATGCTTCCTGTACTTCAAACATCACACCAGTGTTCAGAGTTACCCAACTGTATCATTTACTCCTCAGGTATCTCTCTTCCTGTTCCCTGTTCATTTGGCACATAAGCCCCCTCTTCCTAGCTTAAGGGTAGATATAAGATGAAATATAACTTCTTGTCATATTTAGCCTATATCCTAGCAAATGCTCAATAAATTCTCCCTGTTAAAAGAATTGAATAAATACATGTTTTTACTCTGTATAGTATTTGATAAAGAAAGCCAGAGAGTGACAGGAAGAAAAGAAGGTACCCAGAGAAAAGGTGCTAGCCTGTGTCAGTACTGACTCCTTTTAAGGACTCTTCTACCTCAGCACAAGCATAGAATTGGCTCAGTTTCTTAGCAATGGCACTGTCGTTGGCAGAGAGTAAGTTCTTAAATATTTATTGAATTTACTAGGCACATGATTTGCATATTTTATGGGTATGTCTATACACATACTACACAGGCCAGTAGAAGTCACTGCTTATATTTATCCAGCATTTTGTTCTCCTAAACTTCATTTTGATATGTTGCAACAGGGTGTGTCCTTAGTCTGCAAAGTGGTGCTCACATTTGCGTGGTGTTTGTGCAGTCTCTGATACGGGCTACTGATCACCTGCTGAAGTCATGAATAGTTCAGGAACTACCTTCTTTAAGATTAAGAAATGTAGGGCTGGGGATGTGGCTCAGGCGGTGGCGCGCTCGCCTGGCATGCGTGCGACCCGGGTTCGATCCTCAGCACCACATACAAACAAAGATGTTGTGTCCGCCGAAAACTAAAAAATAAATATTAAAAAATTCTCTCTCTCTCTAAAAAAAAAAAAAAAAAAGATTAAGAAATGTATATATTGATATTGCACTGTGTGTAATATTAAATTTTCTCAAATTCCACTTAATCTTAAAACTAAGAATAACATTAAACAGTAATAGAATTCATTTTATATTTACATGAGTATATTGTACCTAACCTCCTAGGAACAAGTGGTATGGTAGTGGAGCCCAGGAATTGATGATTCTGTTTAGTATTCATCTTAGAAGAAAAATTAAACAATAGCCAGTTCTGTTTAACCATATATATATATATATATATATATATATATATATATAATATTTTTTAAATATATATTATAATTTTTTAAATTATAGTTGGACACAATACCTTTATTTATATTTATTTATTTTTATGTGGTGCTGAGGATTGATCCCAGTGTCTTGCATGTGCTAGGTGAGTGCTCTACTGCTGAGCCACAACCCCAGCTCCTGTTTAACATATTCCTAGACACTTAAAATCATAGGTATTTATTTTAACTTACTGTGTCTGGTTCATAGGGTCTTAATTTAAAAAGTAACCCAACAGTAAAATATTGGAGCTGTTTTTAAGGAGTTTATACTTTACAGTAAGATAAAGGATATGGCACTTACTCCAGCAAAACATTCAGGAGGAATGGTATTGGCCTATTACCTGAGAAGCAAAAGATTCATTTCCTCCAAAGCAAGCCATTAAAGATTACGATTGTTTTTCTATCAGAGCAGATTTACTAGCATGCATGTGATAGTTTCACCATGCTCTCTAGTTGCCAGATGCATTGGGTGAGTGCTCATATTTCAGATGAGCCAGCCAGGCTACAGGAAAGGATATTTGCATAAAAGATGGGGGAAATTGCCAAACAACAAAATGAAGATTTATGCTTTTGAAATTCCTCTTATTACTGCTTTGATTAAATTGATGTTTCCAAGGGAATGGACTTTTAAATGAAATTTTAATAGTGCCCCAGCCAATTCCAAATGTATTTTTTTCATTTCACTTGGTTTTCACAATGTGATCATATTTGGTTTCACTTCCTGGTTTGTCCACACAAGCCTGTTGCTGGGAAATATTTAAATAACATGTTTATGAGAGAAAAAGATTGTTTCATAATGGATGAGAACATTTTGGTTTGATTTAGATTTAGTTCATGTAGTAACTTTTAGAGAAACAAAACTTCTAACATCTAAACTAGTGCTTGCACTCTTAAAAAAATAAAGATTTCTTTGGCACTGAAATTAATTAAGTTACCTTGTGGTGCAATCATCTCTTCTACAGAACTGTTTGATTAGGCACCAGTTGTGAAATAAAATGAAATGTTGGTCCATAATTAGAAGAATTGTAATTTGATTTTAAACAGAGGCTTGATTGCATGGAGAGTGACATAATGCCTAATTATTTTCCCAATGATTAGGGGCCCAGTGTACTCTTAAGTTGATGGTTTAGTTACAATGTGTTTAACATGGTCAGTAATAGCTCTGTTGCCATTTTGTGCATATTTTTTCATGACTATTCTTGTTTGTTATAAAACTGCATGAAACATATGGCTATTGACCCTAAAGTGGATATTTTTACCATAAAAACATTTAATTCCACCCAAGTCCTCAGTTATATTCTAGTCTCGAAAGCACAAATCAAATCCATTTCTCTTTTGAAAAAGTTGGTTCAGACTCAGGAAAAGCCTGCTTCCTCAAAATCTAATTGCTTTGTCCAGTTGCATTTTTCCTGGCCAATCTGGAGTTTTTATTTTTATTTTGTTCTTGTTGTTGTCATAGTATGACTGTATTTCTACTTGAGATTTTTATTTTGAAGTTCATTTATTTTTTATTTCTCAAGGTATTCAGATATACTAGGCTTACTGCTTTCAATCTTAAAACTACTTCCAATAAATTCTTCTTGATGTTTTTCAAATAATTTTTCTAATATATATAATAATATGTCCCTAGATGTATTTTTCCATTATTCCCTTGTTCAGATACCTTCAGTGATTTTTTTTTTACTTTATATATGATCAAGTCTGAATTCTTTTATGCTTGTAAAAAACTTGGTTAGTACTAAAAGTGACATTTTTACCCCCCCACACAATAATTTTTTCAGGTGCCTATTATGTTCTGGGCCTGGATTATATCCTGAAAAATTCTTAAATTGACATTTGAGACTTTAATATTCTACCCTAATCTACTTTACATTCTTCGTCATTTCTGTCTCAAAAATCTTACTCCCCCATATGTATGTTTGTTAACGCCTTTCTTTTTTTTTTTTTTTAAGAGAGAGTGAGAGAGAGAGAGAGAATTTTTAATATTTATTTTTTAGTTCTCGGCGGACACAACATCTTTGTTGGTATGTGGTGCTGAGGATCGAACCTGGGCCGCACGCATGCCAGGCGAGCGCGCTACCGCTTGAGCCACATCCCCAGCCCTGTTAACTCCTTTCAATTCGACTTGGTTTCTCCTGCTGTATTAGTTGTTTCATTCTTTCACATAAAATATTGTATGCTGTGTTATTAACCAAGTGATCTATTCTTTATCCCTTTACACATGCATACACACCACTACCACCACCACCTTTACAAATCCTATACACCTCTCTTGGTTCAATTCATGACTCCTGTGCAGGGACTGTCATTCCTTTCCTTAAGACATAATGGTATTATCTACTTGTTTCCCCAAAGGATAGGTTACTTTGGGGGCTCAGGTCTAAGTCTGACACTTCGCCATTCCCTTCATCACCTGGAATTTTGCCTTGCTCCCAGAAGAAGCCTGACCATGGCTCTTGAGTACAGCCAATGTCATAACAGATGCAACATGCAGCATCTCTGCCTCACCTTGGTGATACCTGGGGCTCTCTTCATTTTTACCTCCTTTCAACTAAAGGGGGCTGAGTTGTTGCCATTCCTGAGTGGATAAAACTCTCCACAATAAAAACAAATGGTGTTGTGGGGCTGGGGATGTGGCTCAAGCGGTAGCGCGCTCGCCTGGCATGCGTGCGGCCCGGGTTCGATCCTCAGCACCACATACCAACAAAGATGTTGTGTCTGCCGAGAATTAAGAAATAAATATTAAAAAAATTCTCTCTCTCTCTCCTCTCTCACTCTCTCTTTTAAAAAAAAATGGTGTTGTCAAATATAAATAGGAAAATATTTCTTGTGTGTTGGTGAGGGGTGGGGAAAAAGAAGAAAGGAAAAAACATACCATTAGCTTTCTTGGCACAGTCTTTCTGCCTTTCGGATATGGTTGCTAAGAAATAGTCTTAAATTCAACTGCTGCACATAAAAAAGAAACTTAGGTCACTCACAGGAGACGATGCATGTTGTGTAGCTGAATTTGTCACTGAGCCATGACAAAGCCCCACCCTGATTTAGAAGTCATGTGTTAAAACTATCAGATGGAGACTGTGGCTTCTGCCTTCTGGAAAGCCATCAAAACTCTTCAGATTCCCAGAGAGGACATAGGTTCTTTTCTCACTAGCACCAAGTGAAGCTAAAGAGTCCTGTTGAACTCTGAAGCAACAGAAAGCCAACCTGTTACCTAGTTTGGTAGATGGGCCTTGCAAGATGATGTAAAGATCATAAGAAGTACTGTGTTTTGCTCCAAGAAAGGGGGATTTAATTTTAACCCTTGTATGTTCTTTTATTGTGCAGTAGCAGCTTTTGCATGATAAGCCCTGGGATACAATGATGAGTATAATACACACAAACCAGACCTTAGACAGTTTATTGCTCAGTGGGAGAGAAAGAAACTTCTAATTGAGCAATTGCTTATATGTGGTTGATAAGTGCTACAGAAGGAAGGAGAGGAAGCTTCAAAAGTATATTGTGAAGGGCCCTGGACAGAGATCAAGGAAGCATCCCATGAGAAGTACTTTGTAAGTCATTGACTCAGGCATCAATGACCTTGAGTGTGAGTTTGACCTTCAAAGTGAACCACCTGGAACTCTTTCACCATTTTGAATAGTAAGCCCTCCTGTGGACTCTTCTTATGCAGATCCTGCTGTGATGTAGTGAAACCAGAAATACACTGGTTTTTATTCCCAGTTCCATTGTACAGAGCTCCTAAAATCCTTGGAATTTCCTGATAGGAGCTTTTTTCCTTATTCATAGTGAGTCCCTTTCAACCATACCTGAGTTTGTGCTGGACTCCTAGACAGAGTTGACTATGAGATTCCAAGATTGGAACTTTTCAGTCTCATCCTGATCTCTGGGAAGAGGAGAGGAACTGGAGAGTTCCAATCACCCGTGGCTACTGACTTAATCAGTGATGCCTGTGTTAATGGAATCTCCATAAAAATCCCTAACCAACAGGATTCAAGTAGCTTCCAGGTTTGGGTCCACATGAAAGTGCCCAGAGGTTAGCACACTTGGAGCTGGTAGAAAACTACTCTTCCCAGCACCTGCATCTTGCTTTTGCATTTCTTCCATTGGGCTCTTCCCGAGTTACATCCTTTATAATAAACTGGTGATGGTAACAAAAGTGTTTTCCTGAATTCTGTGTCATTCTAGTAAATTATCAGACTCGAAGAGAGGATTATGGCAATTCCATTTTTGTAGAGAAGTCAGACAGAATTGCAGATAGCTTGGACACCCAAGACTTGTGACTGGCACCAGAAGCATGAACAGCCTTGTAGAACTGAGCCCTTAAACTTGTGGAGTCTGGTGCTTACTCCGAGTAGTTAGTATAGAATATGATTGAATTGTAAGAAACCTAGTCGATGTCAAAGAGAATAGTATCAGAAAGAAAGAAAAGATCGCATGCTGTTTACCCTAAATAAAAGCCAACGTTTTTTCCATTCCAGCTAAGGAGCAAATGGCAGCCCATGATTTTGATCACCTGCAGCTTTTAACCAAGTTGAAAATATGAGGCAATGGTATAACACCAACATGAAAGTGGACATTTTACCAGAAACACAAGTGGCATAATTCCTTACTCTTTCAAAACTGACCTGTTTCTTTCTTAATGCTCTTACCTAATGCTTCACTTCCCACACTTGCTTCTAAGGAAAATAGGAGCTGGAAGAGATAAGCAGTATTGGCTCACTGGAATGTTTTAAAAGGCCTTCTCTGGGTTGGGTAGGTAGGCATGCCACGGCACTGGCCCTTTGAGCCAGAGATTGTGGGTGTTGATCTTTTCTTTTTCAGGCCCTATTTGTAGGATTGTAAGTAGTTCATTATTGAGATAGACAGTTCCAGAGAAGAATGTTCTCATGGTGTTTTATCACAGTGAAAGAGATGACTCATTCTCTGGTTTGGGGCCATGTATTTCTTCTACCTGGACCCCTGAGCCTTTTTAAAAAGCTCCTTTAGGCAGGGCATAGTGGGGCACACCTGTAATTCCAGTAAGAAGGAAAGTGAGGTAAGGAGACCACAAGTTCAAGCCAGCCTGGGCAGCTCAGTGAGACCCTGTTTCAAAATAATAAAAAGGGCTGGGGGTGTAGCTCAGTGATAGAGCACTAGGTGTAACACGAGGAAGGCCTGGAGGGTGGGGTGGAGTTTCTTTTGACTTCTTTGTAGGTCTTAAATGCTATGAATGTCAGTGACCTTGTAACACTGTTTCTTTCCTTGGAACCAAAGTGATATAAATAAAGCTCATTTCCTGGGTTACTTTGCTTCAATCTAAACAATGTCCAATAAAATCACTTTACCAGCAAAAGAATTAGCTTTCTTTACAAAAGCTCCCCTTTACGTTTGCTACTGTAATGATTTCAAAGTGTTTCCACAATATTTGTTCTACCATTAATATCAACTGGTAGGCCAGTATGATTGTGTTTCTGAGAATTTAGAATCCTGGACTTAAGCCCATGCAGATGGTGGTGGAGGCAGACCTGGGATTCACTCCAGTGTACATTTTTACTGCTACCATAGAAAGCCAGTCACTAGTAGGGCGGGGGTGGGGGAGACCTGGAGAAGCAAAGACTGAATTCAGTCAGCACTTTGCCTCTGAGGCTTAGGAACGAAATATATGAAAATAAGTAAATAAAAATTGAGCAGTTTGCATTTACCTAAAGCAGCTCCAAAACATTTATAGAGCAACAGATCAGCAAGTAGAGCAATCTCTACATATACCCAGAAATAACTTGTGATTAGCAATGACTGCTTTAGACCAAGAAGTAAAGAAAACTTTTGTAAAGATGCCCCAAGCACAGACTCTAGTGACATGAAATGGAAAGAGAACCAGAAGCTTTAAACACCTAGATTCTTCCCCTCTCAGTAGTTCAAACTATATCAAATCTGTGGCTCAGGTAGCATGATGAGGCGGGAGGTGACCACAGCCTAACTTGTGAGGTTGAGTGAGAGCCCACAGCAGGCCACCAGGTGAAGCATCCTATTTTCCTATTCAGTGATCACTATGGTCACAAAATACTTAATCCACCCTGTCCAGCCTTCCAGTGTCAAACGCTAGCATTTCTGGGAAAGAGGTGCCAAAACCCAATGAAGCAGAAAGCAGGAGAGGCTAGGAGCACCTTTCCCATCACTTGATGTTGTCATGTCTCCTAACAACAAATCTAGAGGTGAGGTCTTAGAGAGGCATGGTCTTGTGCCTCAGGGATGGTTACTTCATGTGAACTTCTATCCACATTGCTACATTCCCATCACTCTCCAACAGTTCCATAGGGAGGTGAAGCAGCCATTTCATCTGATATTTCTTACTACCTTTATCTACTCCTGTGTTGGGTGGGCGTTTTGACCCCACGTATCCAGAGAACAAGGAAATGACCAGGCAATCCTACAAAAATTAGTGTTCTATTATGAAAGTCTCGGGAATTGACTGCCTGATCTATTCATTTCATGTAAGCACCCGATAAGTAGGTGTGCTGTGACTAAGGCCAAAGCCAAGGAGTATGGTTGCTCTCTTCACCACTTCCTAATACACACACACACACACACACACACACACACACACACACAGTCTGCATCATCACCAGCTGCTGCTCCTCTACCCTTCACACACTATCCATGATGCCTTCCAGAAGATTGACCTCTTAAGAAGAAAAAGATTAAACCAGAGCATCATCTACTTTTCAAATCCCTCTAAAGTTATTAAATTTGGTAAACATGGGTCCTTCAGTGGTGAAGGAAAAATATACCTTGCATGTGTGCTGAGCTGAATAGTCATTAGAAGATTTCTTAATGTCTTAGCTTCATATATATCTATTTATCCAATAAAGAAGATCTAAACCTTTTCTGGACAAATTTGGAGAATCATCTAATCTCTTCTAATAAAATCCTTCTAATTGAAGGTTGCAAATAAAATTGATAATTAAATATTTATTAGTAACCTATGATTCATGCACACAGCAAATTTGACACACTAAAATAGTCTTTTAATGTGTTAGCCTCTCTTCTAGGACACTGAGACCCAATGACTATTTGATTTGTGTAATTCAGTTAGTTTATTTAAAAGCGATAAAATTTTCCTAATTTTCTGAGATTATAGATTTTTGTGATAAAATAGATATAACACAAATTTTACTGTTTTAACCATTCGTAAGTGTACAATTCAGTGCCATTAAGCACATTCATATTGTTATGCAACTGAGATTATAAATTTTTGAAACAGCCCTGTTTTTGGTTGGTACTAGTCAACTCTGACTTGTCTGTGATAGAAGGTCTTGACTGGGCTGGCAGATATTGTATCAGAAAGTGATGCGTTGTACAGGTTAACTCTCTTTAAATGTTGCTTTGGTGTATTGTTTTAGTTTCACAACACTTTATCTTCCCTATGGTCCATAGAGTAAACAGTCGAGAAAACTGACATATTTCACAGCACTTTGTGGTAACTGGACTCAAATATATTGCAAACCAAGGTTGGAAATCACTAAGTTACGTGGACAACCAAACTCCTTAATATCAAGTCTGATTTCTGTTCACATGATAACACTTGAAAGCTAACCTTTAAAGGACCAACTTTAGATAATGACATAATTCTGCTAATAAGTTACTGTTTTCAAGTGCTTATTTAGAAACTGCTCCTGTGCTAATCGTTTGATTTATAATTCCCTTATTCTTAAAACAGTTCCACTTGGTAAAAGCCATCATTATTACTATTTTACAGATGAGGAAGCTAGGATCAGACACAGGTGGTAAATGACAGAAACAGAATTCTGCCTTTATCCATTCAACTGACCTCTCTTCCAGGTCTCTCAAATGCTATTCAGAATAAAATCTAAGCCTAACAAAGTAACTAACATACTGAAGGTATGCTCCTTCATTAAGCTATTCAAAAATACAGTCATGTTTAGGTGATATTGTGTTAATTTATTTTAACTTCCTGGTGGAAACCAGGAAGAAAAGCCATGTAAAACATTATCATTTAAATACAGATTAAATTCAAGTTATTCATCTTGTTATTAAATTGGTGGGTAAATGTTTCTCTGTGAGATTGTGTAGCAGGATGCATCCTTGCCCCGGCTAAATATCACGTCAATCTTAATTATTTAATAGGCAGGCAGGGTGAAGAAGCTCTTGTTCATTCTGTTTCACTATACTGAGCAATGACGAGGAAAACAGCGTAAATCTCATTTTTAAATTGTCTCCTGTTTTTCTCTAAAAGATGGATTGTAGATTTGAAAAAAGAGAGATGTCACAATCTATATAAAAACTCAGTTTTATATAGCTTTTGGAGAGGCCATGTAGCAGATGGCTCTTAGTCAGAACTGGTGTGAATTCTGAGTTTGCTTATGAGCTTGAGCAAGTTTCTTAGTTCCTCTGATCCTCATCAGCTTTCTCCCCTTCATAGCTGACATCATAATACCCACCTCACCTTACCTAGTACCCAGTAAATATTAGCCTTCCCCTCTCTGTTTCCCACCACCCCTTGTCATGCACAGGTAATTACTGAGAATATGTTGCAGTATTGTCAGCTTGATCATAGCTCATGGCATGGTGGAATTATAATATTTATGGGGCATCTAATATGTGGCAGGCCTTAGAAGATAAGAAATATCCTTGCCCTCCCAGAGCTTATGATCTCAGGAGGAGCAAACAGGACAAAAAGCAAGCATAGAACAGTACAATGTATTACATTCTCATTTGGGTGATAACTTGCTAATTCTATCTTAGCCTTATTCCTGTTGCATTATAAGACTAGCTGTTGCAAAAAGTAGTTTTGAAATCATAAATTACTAAGATATTGAGGTCACTTAGAAATTCTGTGGCATTTATCCAGTGGTCCATTACTAATTCAAAATGACTGGCAGTCATTATAAAGCAGCCAGTCATGCTGAATTTGACAGCAGTCCTACATTCAGATATGTGAGATGTCATGTTTGGTGTATAAATTGGCAAGTATGAATTTTTCTTCTTCCTAAAGTATGAAGGCTTAACCTCTGCTGCTGATCTCTGACCTGCCATGGGTCATGAAAACACCTGAGGCTCTGTCCCTACCACATTTTTTGTCACCCTTCCAGTCTCACAGTCTGTAGGCACCAATTCTGTTCACAGATCTGAAAGCTAATCCTCTTCCATACTCCTGGTTTCTAACTGGGTAATGAAACCTGGTCTGGGTCATGTATTCACTCAACACGACTTACTGAATATACATGGTGCTGAGATGAGCAAAATCAGATATGGGAGCTCCCTAGGTAAGCTAATCTTTTGTTACTCTGGGCCAGTTAAAGATTCAATGTCACTTTAGACCATTATACTTTAAATATTTGTTCACAACATTTATTTATTTATTACTAGAGATGAAAACCAGTGGTGCTTAAACACTGAGCTACATCTCCAGCCCTTTTTTAAATTTTTTTTTAATTTTGTGATAGGGCTTCACTAATTTGTTGAGGCTGACCTTGAATTTACCATCCTCCTGCCTCACCTTCCCAAGCCGCTGGGATTACTGGTATGCACCACTATGCCCAGCTATTCACAATATTTTAAAAAGAGAAAAAGCCACACATTGTATGCAAAGAGGCTAGCAAAAGAACCCCCTCTAGTTCCCCCTTACACCAGTTCCCAGGATCTCAACTGACCCTAAGAAAATAGCCAGATTCCTTATCTTGCCCACCAGTCACTTTCAATACTCTCTTTAATCCAGCCCTGGAAAGACACACTGGGATAGATCCCTGAAATATAGATAAGAAAGACACTGCCCCAGCTCTCAAGGATTTGAGGCCATAGCTTAACAAATACCATAAAGTAGTGTGGGAGAAATATTTGTAAATGTGTCCCTGGAACAGAAAAAGGGGAGCCATGAATTCAGTCTGTGATGGTCAGAGTGACTTGTAGAGGCAATTCCAGAATAGAACAGATGATGAAGTGGAAAGTCCCTCTTTTAAGTTCTTGGTTTTTTAAATTTTTCAAATTGATGATAGGGGAGACTTTAATTTTATATAACTTAAAGCCTAAAATGTAGATAGCACAAGGCAGAGTGAATGAGTACGATATTGCTATGACTCCAGGCAGAACAGACTTGCAAAGTGACGTTGTAGGGCCTCACATTTACCCATTACTGGTCATTTGACTTCAGTCTGGTGATAGCTCAGTGGTAGAGCCCTTACCTAGCATGTGGGAGGTCCTGGGGTTCCATCCCCAGCACCTCAAAATGAACAAAAACAAACAAAAAAATTCTTGACATCTTGCTAGATCTTTCCTAAGATTTCATGTAAGACAAACACACAAATGGAAACCCGTCTCAGATTCCAGTAATTGTTTGCTCTATCTCAGTGTAAGTTTGGCCCACCTCCTCTATCTCTATTTACCAGAAGGAAGTAGGAACATCTAAACTCATTTGCTTTCACAGTGAAAACCTTGGGCCCTTTTGTTTTTCTATCAGAAAGCAGATTGTCATCTGCTATCCTTAATCTTCAGTCACTTAGGAGATTTCCTTATTGGGAATTCAGGAAAGGAGCTCTTTAAAAAAAAAGAAGGAAATTTTCAGTGTTATGCTTCTTATGTGCAAACCTTCCAGAACACATTTTTAGGTTACCTTAGAATTGACTTTTTAAGTTAAAATGCACATGTCATGTGTCCTGCCCCTGGGGCAAAAATGCCTCTGTGAGGGGGTAGAGGAAGCTAGTTTGGTAACACTCATTAGCATAGCATGTTGGAGAGCCACTGAAGCAGCCACCTGTCTCAGCAGCTGGGTCTGTCAGAATTGCTGTGACAGTCTTTGTCCTCTTTTATCCTGCCTAATATGGATGATTTATTCTATTCTGAGAAGCATTGCCATTTAGTATTTTTACATTTCATTCTTCCAGCTTGGTACTTTTGTGTTCTTCTGAGGAGGAAGAAAGAGGATAACTTTTGCTACAGTTTCTAAAATTAGTTTGAATGATTTCATTTTTTGCCTGTATAAAGAAACAGAGCCACATTGTGTTGTTCCTCTTGCTTGACAGCCATGGCTTCCCCCTGAGATGACAAGTAGTCATTATGAGCACTTTCTTTAAGTTCTACATTTATATCTTCTCAGCAAAATATTCCTCGGGCTTAAATCTAAACAGAAAAGAGGACTGACACTCATTTATTAACATGATGGAAAATGATCAGCCTACCTCAAAGAAATGCAAAAGAAAACAACAGTAAGGTCGTTTTTTTCATGTGTGGAATTGGCAAAGGTTTTTTGTTTTGTTTGTTTGTTTTCCTTTGAGTGTGTGTGTGTGTGTGTGTATGTATTTTGGTGAGGAGTATTAAGTAATAAATCTATTGAGAATGCTGTGATATATTGTTTGCAAGAAAGATAATCGGTATAACTTTCTTGGGAAAACAAGTTGTAATTTGAGGCTTAAAAGGTTCATGCTCTTTGACTCAGTGCTCTTGTTTTGGAATTCTGTGTAAAAGAAATCACATGAACAGAGTATGGAGATGTTGACAGCATTGTTAGTAATTTAAGAAAGAGAATCTATGATCCAGTAGGGAAGAGAGTTTGTAAACTATGACATATCCATGTACAAACAATCGCGCTTCTATCAAAAATGATGTTTAAGAGAAACTTAAACAACAGGAAAGCCCATGATATATAATAGGAGACAAACACAGACCTAAGTGTTGTGCCACTGGATCGAACAATGGTGTAATTGCAAAAATAGTGGGTAAGCAAACAACAAAATCAATGTCAAAGCTGGATGGAGAAAACTGTCCTAGACACCCAGTGTTTTTCTGCCATGTCCTCTGTGTATCCTAAGAAGTACACATGTTTTCAGTGAAGTTTTCTATAGTAAAGTGACTGGTGCCTCAGCAATAATACTCATTTCATTCTCCACTAAAAATTGGATGCCTTGAGAATTACTGTTGTGCTGAGATTAAATGTGTAACTTGGGATGTGATTTCTCTCCCTGGGTATCAGTCGACAACTTTTGTGAGAGGACCTGAAGGTGATGTCTTTAACACCCCTCACTTTTTAAAGAAGTTGTCTTTTTCATCTTTGTTTCATAAAATTACAATATATGTTAGAAATTTTAGAACCATATAAGTGGATAAATTATCTTGTAGTCCTCTGATACATAAAATATGACAATATGTTTATGATTTCTCTTTAGGAATTCCTCAAATTGAAACTAATTGCAGAGTTTCTGGTTGACCAGCATTCATAGGGTAAGATTAACGTCCTGAATTGTGAACACATGGTGAAAATAATTACAATTAGGTTGGTAGCTTGGGGCAAGTAAGTACAGAAAGAGATTGATATTCTTACAGATGTTTTGAGTAAAATCATTTTAATGTTTTTAAACCAGTGAAGCTAAAAATTGAAATCAGAATGTATTTTAATAAAAATGTCATTTTCCTGTCCTTTGTGGGTTTTGCAAGCAGGAAAATATACATGTATGTTTGTGTGTGTGTGTGTGTGTGTGTGTGTGTGTGTGTGTTGGGTGGGTATTTGTCACCTTCCTGACATTAAATATCTGAGGAATTAAGTCCCTGTCTCCTGAGTTTTGTCTGAGGTGGCATTTTTAATGCATAGAATCAACACACCATTTTTCTGTGAATAAAGAGTGGTCGTGCTTTCCTTGAGTATAGGCAAAATCAGAAATAAACAAGCCCTATCTTCTGTGCTTTCTGCAGACAGTCTTCTTCTAATTGTGCAAGATTAACCTTAAGTTAGCTCTGTGGCAGGGCTCTTGACCTTGACACGATGAATAATGAGTGTGCGTGGTGTTAAATAGCACAGCTTTCCAGTGTTGTGATTACAGCATGTGTCTTAAAGCACCCCCCAGTTCTGGACATATAGCCCAGGTGAACAGCTGTGAGGATAGTGGGTCTGTTACCCACTACATTTTTTTGAACACTCTTCTTTTTATAGATGAAGGTAAAAATCCTTTGAATTTGGGGGTATGTCCATATTTCCATGCTGATTCTTCAAGCTGACTGTAAATTTTTTAAAGCTGATAACATCTCTTGCCACCCCCTACTTGACCCTCTATTTGACCGACCCTCTGTGGTTCTTCCATCACTCCTGGATTTGTTATACAGACTCTTTCCCTAGGCTGAAGCCTATCACTCTCCTCCTTTCCCCAGGCTCCTGACATCCCAGCCAGAGTGGTTTCTGTTCTAATCCTTACTCATCTATGAGCCTCTTCTACTTGTCCTGTGATTGGCTTTGTTTCATTCTCCATCTACAATAGTTCCTCTAAAGAGGCTTTCTAGACCTCTGTCTACAGCAGCTTTCTTATCTTTATAGCATTTCTGATCTGTATTGTGCTGTGCACTAGTTATTGTCTCTTCCCTCACAATAGTGAAATCCAAAAGAGCAGAGTTGGTCTGTCTTGCACAGCTTTATTTTTCTAACTCTTAGAACTCCTGGTACACGACAGGCTTTCTAAGTATTTATTGCATGAACAGACTGAAATCTCCCTCTGTTTTTGGTTGATGATGCCATTCAGTGACGTTCCAGCTATTCTCTGGGCATTTGAGTAGAACCAAATGTAATATTTATTAGATTTACCCCATCATCCCACTCATTTGGGCACTGAAATGACAGTATCAGGTGGTATGCCACATTCAACTCTGCATTTCTTCTCTACAGTGGGATCATGATCCTGGGAAAGACAGAAGCCCTCAGATTCTATCACAGGGTATCCAGCACCTCACCAGGGAATTCTTGACTGCTCAGAGGGATAAGCCTCCTAAGAAATTAAAGTCTAGAATAATTAGAAAAGATCAAAAGACAAAGTCAGAACGGATAGTTTTAAAGACAGCCCTGATAGTCTAGTCCGCACAGGAATGGGAGCTAGACAACTAGAAAATGGCTCCTGTAGTTTATTTAAGGGAGTACATCAAAGACAGGGGTAAGGGTTTCAGGGGTGGAGTCTTGCTTCCTGATGTCTTGCAGTCAACAGGTTAATTGACATCTTGGCAGGTGACACCCATCTTAGAGAGGCTGTGTGGGACATGGCAGAGTGGAATAGAAATTCACAATGTCTCTGGGCAGTCAACCAGAGGAAATGTCTACCGGAAGTTCCTAGACACCAGATTATCCTATCTACTAGGCTACAATGTGCAGCACAGTCCACACACAGCCCACAGATGGCTCGAGACAATATTCTTTTCATATGCCTTCGTGGTATCTAGCCTTTGCAATTAATAAATATTATGTTTTTAAGTATTATTAGATCTGACAAAAGCTAAAATATGTCTTTCATTTAAATTTATAGTTTAATGAAAATTTCTCCAACTATTTACAACTTCACATTTGTTTTATGGGAAGACCTATTACTAATTAGGCTAGGTATCCAGAATGTATGCCACTAAGCTCCCAGATCTTTTCAAATTAGGACCCTTAGTTCTAAGCCCATGATCATAGTGAAGCCACTAAAATGTGTCTGAAATTGTTTATTTATAGAAAATGAACCCTGTTTTCAATGGGGTCTTCCTGGATTAAATAGGACATATAATTCTGCTCTTGGGACAGGTAGGTCACCTGTGGAAGTCTGAAGAGAAGAAATGGAATGCTATGGTGTGGTTTACCAGAGACTGCAGAGTGTCTAGGTTTGGCCCTACTTTATTATGGCCTGCTTACTTGAGTGGGGTGTTGGAAAGTATTTTTAAAAACCATGAAAGTTGGAGGATTTGATGTTGACTTCTGTTTATACATTCTAAGAATATTTACTTATTTTAGTTGTCAATGGAGGACCTTTATTTTACTTACTTATGTGTGGTGCTGAGAATCTCGAACCCTGTGCCTCACACATGCTAGGCAAGCACCCTACCACTGAGCCACAACTCCAGCCTCAATACCTTCTAAGAATTATCCAGCTACTGGAAGCTATGTTCTGGTATAAATATTTCAATATGTAACTGTTACTTTTTTCATTTTAAATGTAACTTAGATAATAATGTAGGCCACTAAAAGCATCAAAGAACTGAGGTCTTTTCCTAAAAAGAAAATTTTCACCTAAATTAGATATATGATGTATTCTGTTATCACCAGAAAACAAGAAAAGTGAAATGGCGCTCCTTAAAGTTCAGAAGAACTCAGATTCCACTAGGATTTCTAGAGTTGTTCCTATGGTCTTAATTCATTCTGTAACTTACTTATTTATTTTTTTTCTGCAGTTTATTATCAATAACTTTCTCCTGGGACTTCAGAGAGTTTCATACTCTTTAGAATATTGGGTATGATTGTTTCACAGACCCATTACTACTTTACAGTTTGGGGTAGGAAATTGCTAAATAGTGGTGACACATTTCTATTTTTTGCCTTCCCTCTATAATTTGACTATAATGTCAGTTTCTTTCCATGAAACTCAGATTTATGTGCCCCATAAATATTTGCTTTTCCTTTACCTCACTAATCCTGCTTCTCTATCCTTTTTTACTCTTCTTCATCTGATGATCCTTCCTCATATGGACAGAGATTTGGTTTTCACTCATTAAATTATTTTCCTCAAAGACTCCTTTACTGAGGATCCATTGGCTACTTAAATGTTTATGGCATCCTATGATGAATTAAAAGTGATTGCAAATACTTAGCAACTCCTCCCATCTGTTTCCCTGCCTTTGACTCTCTACTGGCTCTGTTATATTTTTGGATCAACAGGATGTGGCAGAAGTGGGGGTGTAGTAATTTCTAAGACTGGGCCTTAAGAGACTTGCAAATTCTGAATTTGTATGTATAGAACATTCCCTCTCAAAACATCCCCTTTGCTGTGAGGAAGCCTAAAGAATCAATGTGGAGACTGCCAAGGGCCCAGTCAATAGCACAAGTTGAGCCCCGCAACAAGCAGGCAGCCCAGGTACCAGTGTGGCATAGAGGCATGTTGGACCTTCTAGCCACCCCAGCATCCCAATGAATACCAAGCAAAATGAGACTGCCTCATCATCCTACAGAATTATCAGATACAGCGAATCATTATTTTAATCACTAAGTTTTGGTATGGCTTGTTACACAAAATAAATAAGCAAAACCAAAAATTGGTACCTAGAAGTGAGGTACTACCATAACAAAACATCTGGCATTGGCTTTGGGAAAAGGAAGCGGTGAAGGTCTGAAGGGTAGTAAAACTAGTATTAATGGTGTATAAAGGTCAGTGAGGAAATTGCTATTGGAGGATATAAAATAGCACTCTTATGTTTTATTGGCAGAAAAATAGGCTAAACCATCACCTACAAATCACATAGAACATAGAAAATGAACCTAACAACCTTGTGGATCTAGGGTAGGAGATTTTTTCAGCAGAATATTGAAAGCACCAACTAATAACTTCATTTTTTTAACCACCTATGATCAAAGTTTTGCAAGAAAGAGATGCATTAAAGAACAAACTGTCCAGATTGTAAGCAGACTTTAGAGGAAATATTTCCAATCCAGAATTTTCTAGGTATGGAAATAAAACTGTTTCTTATTCCTAGCAACCTTCTCTACTCAACAAAAGATACTCAAAGAAGGAAAATGGTCTCAGGTCCAAAGATCAGATCCAGAGCACTATTACCAGCAAAACTTGGTCTCAAGGTGAAAATAAAAGCAAGGGCACAGCTATAAAACCCTATATGATAACCTCCTAGATATCTCTGCTGCATGGAGCGGCTTCTAAAAATCTTAAGGCTGCTGCCCTGATTTATAAGACACAAGCCTGGCCTTTAAGCCTGAATTTGATGTGATGGTGTGTGAATGTTGGGGGAGAGGGCTAGTGTGCTTTCTGTGGAGAAGAGATGTAAGTTATTTATGGAAGATTTATGGAATTATTTATGGACAGTAGTGTATTAAACACAGCTGCAGATTCTTCGTCATCTCACTACTGAGAGGTGTTCTCTGCGTCCCATCCCCTTGAATCTGAGCTGTCCTTGTATCTCCCTTGTCCAATAGATTTTCATGGACACAGCACTGTGTAACTTCAAATGCTATGCCCTAAACGGTCCACAGCTTTAATTTTTGTGCTTATAACACAGTCTTAGAACCCAGCCACCATGTTCATTGAGGACACTCAAAGCACCCCACTGACTCTCGTATGAAGAAGTTATGAGCCAGCAGTTAGTACCAACTGCCAGTATAATGAACAAATGAGGTCATTTTGGACCTTCCAGCCATCTTTGTGCTGGCCAACACCATGAAATACAAGAATCCCCAACAAAATCTCAAGAAATAAAACCTTAATGTTTTTTAAAGCCATTAAATTGCGGAATATGCTGAACCGTTAATCAAAAGTCCTTCCATCTATATACTTCTGAGTTCTAACCACTCCTTCTCCACTTGGGCCAGCTCAAAGTCTTTATCATCTTAGAATACATTATGCATAAATATCTGAAATTTTTCCTATAATTTGCATTTTTGTACATTGTATTTATTGTGTGAGTATTTACTATGCACCACATGCTACAAACTGTAAGGTACTATATTAGCATAGGAACAAAATTGGAATTCATTTGACTCCCACTCTGGACCTCCATCAGAGGTTGCTACATGGTGTTGAGTTTTAATTTATAATAAGTATTTTAGTGATCTTCCTGTTACTGTGGCAGAGTACTTGAGATAATCAATTAAAAAAAGAAGAAAATGGTATTTTGGTTTGCGGTTTTGGAGGTTTCAGTCCTTGATCAGTTGGCCTTATTGCAAGGAAGTACATCATGGCTAGAGCATGGCAGAGGAAACTGCTCATGGTATCATGGCCAGGAAGTGAAAGAGAGAAACTATGGGGAGGCTGCCAGTGCCTCACCAGGGGGTCCTTTTTCCTGTGTAGGAGGGGGAAAAAGACCATGGGAGAAAATAAGTCACAAATAATTAGTGGAGAACAAAAGACAGAGTCAGAAAAATAGTTTTAAAGGAGGGCACCTGATAGGCCCAGCCCACACAGAAGCTGAAGCTGGACAATTAGAAGATGGCTCTCTGATTTATTTAAAGGGGGTATAACAAAAGCAGGGATACGGCTTCATGGGTGGAGTCTTGCTTCTTCATGTCTTGCAGTTAGCAGGTTGATTGGCATCTTGGCAGGTCACACCCATCTCTGAGAGGCTGTGTGGCTGCAGCAGGACGCCCCATGTCCGGTGCTGTGTGGGACCTGGAGCAGTGCTTGAATAGGGTCACAAGTGTTTGGGTGGTCCTGGCCAAAGGAAATTTCCACTGGAAGTTCCCAGACACCAAGTTCTCCTATTCACTAGGCTATGATACTGATGTAGTTCATGCACAGCCCACAGATGGCTCTCGACAAGAAACAGCAAAGGGCCCAGGATCCCATTATCCCTTTGAAGGTCATCCCCCCCACCCACTCACCTGACTTACTTTCTCTAGGTGAACTTTTTTTTTTCATAGTTATAGATGGAGAGTTGTTTATTTTTTTTAATGTGGTGCTGAGGATCAAACCCAGTGCCTCACACATGCTCAGCAATCACTCTACCATTGAGCCCTAGGAGACACTTTTTAAAGGTTCTACCACCTCCCAAAGTGCCACAAGGGGGGGATCTAACTTCTGACACACAGCCTTTGGAAGATTTTTAAGATCCAAAATATAGCAGTGACTATTTCATTCTTTGCTTTCTTTTCAAGCATATTATAAAATTTACACACATTATTTCTTTACCCCATATTGAAACATATTTTCAGACTTTTTAGTCCCTCCTCCTTCAGTCTGTCCTGCCAGTGACTCATTGTTCTACTCCTCACATACCCGAGTCTCTGAAGCTCTAACTATAGTCGGGAGAGAATGGAGCATTGTAGACATCTAGTGTAATTGCCAAGAAGATTTAAAAGATACACATTTTTCCCCCAGATAATTTATTGCCAATCTATTTTACAAGTTTTCTCCTCCTAAGGAAAATTTTTGCCTCACCTAGACCACTTGGATTGTTCTGTAGGGATAGGGCTTGTGATTAGGTTTCTTTTAAAAGTGCCCCCAGACAGTTCCAATGTGAAGCCAAAGTTGAAAATTGCTCTCTCAAAACTGATTCTCAAAAGGTGATCCCTGGACCAGTGGCATCCAATTTAGAATTTGTTAGAACTACCTTATGAACTAGAAACTCTGAAGGTAGGATCCTATCACTTTATGTGTTTTGTTTGCCAGACAGGGTCTTGCTAAGTTGCCAAGGCTGGCCTTGGACTTGCTATCCTCCGGCCTCGGCCTCCTGAGTAGCTGAGATCATTGGCACCATGGCAAGCTCACTTTTTGTTTTAATAAGCTCTCGGCAATTTTTATGGACATTAATATTAAAGAAACATTCTACCAGATAAATCTATCTCTTAGTTTCTTTCTAGGCCTCTAAACTATGACCAAGTTTGGAAAGGATGTTTGTTATCTGAAAGTCTATGTACTGACAAGATCTGAAGGAACTGGTAAGGGACATAAGGGAACAGATATATCAAGTATCCTTGCTACTAGTGATCACATAAATACAGGCAAAATGCTAAATGCTGGGCTTCAGATTTCTGAAGTGTAGTTAAATGGGTTACTTTAGTATAAAGAAGAGGGGCAAATAATTCAGAGGTACAGATACATTATTTTCTAAGGAGATAAATAAAAAGAGGCAAATTTAAGTTATAGTTAAATATAGGTTAGTACTGATAAACATTTTGACAGAATGTAAGGTATTTTTTAAATCAAGTTTCAGTGAGAGTAGTGTAGAGAACCCCACTTTCTGGGATCAAAGGACAGATCTTTGAAAAAGCATGTCGTTCTCAGCATACAATGACTCTAAATACCATCTGATCATCATTTGTTTATTTTTTCACTGGTTATTTTGGAAATGCTTTCAAAGTAAAATAAGGTCTACTGGGAAATAAAGATGCCTAAGTTGAGTGGTGTTGTTCCAGTCTTAGAGACTTTGGGATGAGATTGTCAGATGAATTCATGTGTTTTGAAAAGCTTTTATGATTTTTTAATGAGATTTAAAAGCTAAAGGAATGGAATTAAGACCATAAAATCTGGTACTCTTAACATAATTTCTTTGAACTAATTTAGTGCATTTGGGTATTAGAAATAGGGATTTCATTTGGATTGAATCCTCATTCTTTGCCAAAATATGGTTTGGAAAATGTTTAGGGCACATGCAAACTGTATTAAAAGGTATAATGGCTCTAATTCCAATTAAGTACTTCAATTAGAAAAATTAGCAGCATTTGATAGGTAAAGATGCTTGAAAGTTTTCATGTATCCTTTAATCAAGTTGCTATGTATTTAAATATTAAGTCTTAGATAATTCAGTAAAAATATTTAGTAGAAAATATTTATGCTAAGAGAATAGGTTACATGGTATGTATCCATAAAACTGAGATGTTGCAGTAAACTATATTTGCATCCTTGTTTTTCAAGATTATAATAGAACTCAGTTACAATGTGGATGTTGGGGGAAAGAGCTCTATAACTTTTTCTCCAGCTTTTGAGAAACAGACCTCAGCACAGCTCATTGGATTTACTGAGATATTACCTTGTGATATGGCATTGACAAGGCTCAGGGTTGGAGTTCCTAAGTTCCAATTGAAGTTGTTTCTTGATGGTTTTGTTGCTTTGAGTGAGGTATTTTCCACTAACAATAAATTCTTATTTGCTCTTATTGACAAGGAACTCATCAAAGGAAATCTGAATGAGGTGATTACATGAAAAGTACATAATTTTTAAAAAGGCAAACAGAAAAGTCCTTTCCAATTCATTTTCAGATGGAATGAATATAGCAAACATGTCCAGGAGTGGTTCAATGGTAGATTGATAGTAGTTTCTTATTATGATAATTTAAAATTGTTACTGTTAGTTGGAGGTTGATATCTCTCTTTCATAGACATACTGCCTATAAAGTAGGAAATGTATTTGTAATATTAAAGTAAAACTTGTGTAAGGAGCATCATGATGAGGGAGTAGCATTCTGGAAATTATAGATGTAGTGCTGTGGAAGAGTATGTAAAGTGTGTCACAGAGTGTGCATATGTGTGTGCTGGCTATTGAGCCCAAGGCTCATGCATGCTGAGCACACATTCTACCTCTGAACTCCACCCTAGTGCCCCATAAGTCTTTATCCTGCTGTCTGCTTCTAAATGCTGTTATGTTGTAAATTTATTCTCCGGTAGTGCTGAGTTAGTGCACAGATAGGTTGTCTGATATTCTAATAGAGCTTTCTAACCCAATACAATTTGGGGCAAGTACTCTTTGCTAGAATTCAAATACATAATATTTTATTTTTAAATATATATATATATATATATATATATATATATATATATATATATATATATATAGTATCTTAAGGGAAAATAAAACCCTTCCCAGCAACTTTTTTGAGTTTCCATGGACACTAAAAATATATTTTTTCAGACTCAATTTTTTTTAATATAGCATTTCAGAGTTTTCCTGCAGTTCAACTGTCACAAGTGATTGTAGTATATGCAAAGAATGGCTTTTGTTAACTTACTGAATTTTTTTTAAAAAAACTAAGTACATACTAATATATGTAATGACAAATTCAGGGAATTTCAGCCATATTTCTGAGTTGTATGAGAAAGTCTTCTTGCCTTGTGACTTTTTCTAATGAAACTGGTAGATTAAATTTTTGGAGCATATATATTTGGATAGAAGTGTGGTTTTAAATTAGAGTGCAGAAATTACATGGTTTGACAAGCCATCTGAGAAATGCAAATAAGACCAACTGTGTATGAGGCTTAGTGAGAGAAATTAACATACGCAAACTATTTGGGAATAGCTAAGTGTTATAGATACAGAATTTTAAAACATGTTGGACCTAAATTTCTGTAGAAACTACTCTGTAATTGAAAAGGGAGTTCAGGGTATGAACATGGTCTGATGGGTATGGGTGGAGACTGGTATACACAGCTTTGCCAGGTTGTGCCTCTGAGTTGAAAGTAAACTAACCTATGATAATCTATTGGCCATATCATGTCTCCTGATGGAGAGGGTCTGGAAAGACAGTTTCTGCAATGTTTTTGTTCATTTGAATGAATATATGTCTTTCAAGATACTTATGCTTTCTCATAGAATGAAGACAAACTCAGAGATGGTGTGTCTAAGAAACTTCAAAAGGTGTAGACCCCCTGATTGAAGCATAGCTGATTTATTTGATTCATTTTTTCCATTTTAGTAAGTATAAATACTTAATAATTATTTTGGTCAGTGTTGGCTAGTATTCCTTGTTGAGTAAATCTCTGTTGTCTGCCAAATACCTTTATCATTGTTTGAACTGTTTTTGTTTCATTCTTCCACATTTTCAGTTGCATAAAAGAATTTAATTCTCAGGGTCCCTAGAGGACAAATATGTCACCATAAACTCAGAGCTGGAAAAGCCCTTAGAGATTATCTGGTTCACTCTCTTTATATATTGCAAGAAATTCCTTTACAGCATCCCCGAGGGATGGTCATTTTATTCATCTAGCCCCAGCTAGTGACAGGGAGCTAAACTGTTTCAAAGATTTGATGTTCCACCAACAAATTGAAGCAACTCTCTAAATCTTCTACCCACCCAGTTTGCATCTGAAATAAGCCCATTAATTCTTTCATTCATGAGGTAATTGCACAAAAATGTAAAGATAAGTTCTCATCTTTCCTAGTCATCCTTTATCTCAGCTGAATGTCATTGATTCCCTGTATCCCTCTGCCGAGAATGGTTTTAGATGGCAGCTCCTGATGATTTTGTTGCCCTTTCTGTCTTCAGCCCGTAACTGAGCATTAAGTTCCAGGTGTGATTTCACCAGACAGGCACAAAAGACCTGTCACCCTTTTATCTGGGTTCACAAATTAATGTGGCCAAAGGCTATAAATCACTGTTTTAGCATCATAGCTATTATACAATTAGCTGAAATTATGCACACATGACAGTTAAAATTCATAGATATTCTTAACATGTTCTTTCATCCAGCAATATTTCTACTATTCTCCCCACCCATTATGCTTATGGTATTTTGGGGTCTAAGTCCACAACTACATATTTATCTCATGTAATCCTCTTGTTTTTGGTTTTTGTCTTGTCTTGACATGCAATTATGGTTAACCACAGTGGGGGCAATGCAGAATGGGAGGAATTGAGAGTCAGACCCACTAACCTAGAGTAAGAGAGGGAAGCTCTGGAGAAGTTATATAATCAAGCCACAGGGCTTAGGAGGAAGTGGAATACATATATTTGATAAATGCCCAGAGAGAATATAGGCAGAAAGTGGCACTGCAGTTCAGAAACTAAAATCAGGATTCCTGGGATTCCTAGCAAAAGGGAGAGAGCATGAAAGAATAGAGCTCAGAGTCAGATGGTCAGGAATGTGTTCAGATCTGCAAAAGAGAAGATGCTTATTAACAGCATGCCTTTGTGATGGGATTCTAAGGTTCAAGGCAGGAACTAGTCTCCAGGAAGACTCACGAGAGAAAGAAAGGCTTTCTTTTGAGGGTTCTACAAGTAACAGGTTATCTAACAAGAAACTCGGGCCCGGGAAAGAAACATCAGACTCAAGAAAGCCAAGAGCAGGGCTGGGGATGTGGCTCCAGCGGTAGCGCGCTCACCTGGCATGCGCGGGGCGCTGGGTTCGATCCTCAGCACCACATAAAAATAAAGATGTTGTGTCCACCGACAGTTGAAAAATAAATATTAAAAAAAAAAGAAAGCCAAGAGCAGCCCCTGAGCACAATAAGAATGGACTCTCCAGCAAACAGCAACAGTGCTACCATGCTCTCTTTTTTTCTTATGAGACACTTCATAAGCTCCAAATGTTTCCTTTTATCTCATTCTGCACCAACTTATAGGTGGTCTGGATTTTACTAATTAGCAATTGTTTAAACAATTTATACAAATGTGGCTAAACAGAAATTCTCAGGAGAACTGTCTGAATCCTTTTCAAGGTACAGATATAAAATGTGTCTTGTTTTCATTACGACATTAAACATGCCACATTATCAAGCCAAGGAAGTTGAATCTGTTCTGACTATAAAGTAGAAAATGTATTGAATCCCAAGGATTGAGTATTCTAACAGGGTTTTTCTTCCCTGTTCCTTTTTCAATCATTATTCTTATTTCCCAACTTTAAATACTCAGTTTTTCTTTCTTTCTTTTGGGGAGATGGGGTGAGGTGGGGCAGTGCTGAGTATCAAACCCAGGGCCTCACACATGCTGGTCAAGTGCACTACCACTAGCCAAATCACCAGCCCAAATATGCTGTTTTTAGATACTCATATACTTAAATTGTAAAGCAAGAGCTGAGGAAAGGAGATGACACATTCAATGACAGTTTGGGAAGAAATGGATAGATTCCTGTAAGCCAAAGGGGGAAACCCTTATAAAGCCAACCTTGCACAAAAAAAGGTTCCTTTTTGTGTTTAGAACAACACTTAGGTTATAAATGATGTTCCAGACATGAGGTGCCATGCAGAAAGGAGCTTACTTAGACCTTCTAGAGAACATGGTATGTTACCATTAGAAATTGGTAGCACAAGAAAATTTGTTCCATGTCACTTAAAAAAAAGAAAACAAGAAAAAAATGGCTCCTGGCTTTTAGTAACCCAACCTGGAGTTTAAACCAGGGAGGTAACTAAATAATTGCCTCAAGAACTACCCCCAAATTTCTTTACAGATCCACTCTACCTATCACCAAATGAGCCCCCATGTCAGGGACTTTACATTGCAGGGTTGGTATGGCCGTGTTTTCAAATGAAACCAGAAGGTTCATGTGCCCCATGATCAGCCTTGAGCTGAAAACCTACTTGGGTAGGGAATGTACATACAGGCATAAGAATGAAATGTACATGTGAGTACTTGTTTCAGTAGTGTTTCTTTTCTTTTCCTCACCAGTTCCTGTACTCGTGCAAAGGAGAGTCATGATTACACTAACAGAGCTAAAATGTTTAGCAGATGCCCAGTCATCTTATCACATCTTAAAGCCATGGTGGGACGTCTTCTGGTATTACATCACCCTCATCATGCTGTTGGTGGCTGTGCTGGCCGGAGCTCTCCAGCTCACTCAGAGCAGGGTCCTGTGCTGTCTTCCGTGCAAAGTGGAATTTGACAATCACTGCGCTGTGCCTTGGGACCTCCTGAAAGCCAGCGTGAACACATCCTCTAATTCTGGGACACCGCTTCCGCTCCCCCTCCGAATCCAGAATGATCTCCACCGACAGCAGTACTCCTACATCGACGCAGTCTGTTACGAGAAACAGCTCCATTGGTTTGCGAAGTTTTTCCCCTACCTGGTGCTCTTGCACACACTTATCTTTGCAGCCTGCAGCAACTTTTGGCTTCACTACCCCAGCACCAGTTCCAGGCTGGAGCATTTTGTGGCCATCCTTCACAAGTGCTTCGATTCTCCATGGACCACCCGCGCCCTGTCAGAAACAGTGGCTGAACAGTCAGTGAGGCCCCTGAAGGTCTCCAAGTCCAAGACTTTGCTTTCGTCCTCAGGGTGTTCAGCTGAGGTTGACTCCAGCAAGCAGTCCCTGCCTTACCCACAGTCAGGGTTGGAGTCAGCCAGCATAGAAAGCCCAACTTCCAGTGTCCTGGACAAGAAGGAAGGTGAACAGGCAAAAGCCATCTTTGAGAAAGTGAAACGGTTCCGTCTGCACGTGGAGCAGAAGGACATCATTTACCGGGTGTATCTGAAGCAGATAATAGTCAAAGTCATTTTGTTTGTCCTCATCATAACTTATGTTCCATATTTTTTAACCTACATTACTCTTGAAATTGACTGTTCAATCGACGTGCAGGCTTTTACAGGATATAAGCGCTACCAGTGTGTCTACTCCTTGGCAGAAATATTTAAAGTCCTGGCTTCATTTTATGTTATTTTGGTAATACTATATGGTCTCACCTCCTCCTATAGCTTATGGTGGATGCTGAGGAGTTCCCTGAAGCAATATTCCTTTGAGGCGTTAAGAGAAAAAAGCAACTACAGCGATATCCCGGACGTCAAGAATGACTTTGCCTTCATCCTCCATCTGGCTGACCAGTATGATCCTCTTTATTCCAAACGCTTCTCCATATTCCTGTCAGAGGTCAGTGAGAACAAACTGAAGCAGATCAACCTTAACAACGAATGGACAGTTGAGAAACTGAAAAGTAAGCTTGTGAAAAACTCCCAGGACAAGATAGAGCTGCATCTCTTCATGCTCAGTGGTCTTCCAGACAACGTGTTTGAGTTAACGGAAATGGAAGTGCTCAGCCTAGAGCTTATCCCTGAGGTCAAACTGCCCTCTGCAGTCTCGCAGTTGGTCAACCTCAAGGAGCTTCATATATACCATTCATCTCTGGTGGTAGACCATCCTGCACTGGCCTTTTTAGAGGAGAATTTAAAAATCCTCCGCCTGAAATTTACTGAAATGGGAAAAATCCCACGCTGGGTATTTCACCTGAAGAATCTCAAGGAACTTTACCTGTCAGGCTGTGTTCTCCCAGAGCAATTGAGTACCATGCAGCTGGAGGGCTTCCAGGACCTAAAAAACCTGAGGACCCTCTACTTGAAGAGTAGCCTGTCTCGGATCCCCCAGGTGGTCACAGACCTCCTGCCTTCACTGCAGAAGCTGTCCCTTGACAACGAAGGAAGCAAACTGGTTGTGCTGAACAACTTGAAAAAGATGGTCAATTTGAAAAGCCTAGAACTGATCAGCTGTGACCTGGAACGCATTCCACACTCCATTTTTAGCCTGAACAATTTGCATGAGTTGGACCTAAAGGAAAATAACCTTAAAACTGTGGAAGAGATCATTAGCTTTCAGCATCTTCAGAATCTTTCCTGCTTAAAACTGTGGCACAATAATATTGCTTATATTCCTGCCCAGATCGGAGCATTATCTAACCTAGAGCAGCTCTCTTTGGATCATAATAATATTGAGAATCTGCCCTTGCAGCTTTTTCTATGCACCAAACTATATTATTTGGATCTAAGCTATAACCACCTGACCTTCATTCCAGAAGAAATCCAGTATCTGAGTAATTTGCAGTACTTTGCTGTGACCAACAACAATGTAAGTAAATCCTTCCTTTATTCAGCCAGCCTTTTGAGGCTCTCTGCTGTGCTTGCAATTTGTAACATAGAAAAAGAAAATGGACTTTAGGACCTATTAAACATTCTGTGAGCTTGAGCCCCAGCCCATGTGATCTTAGACAATTTACAAAAACACTGAACATCAGTTTCTTATATTAAGTTTTGATTTGTCATGCAGATTATATGATAAAATATACACATTGGCCCAGTTTCTAGCACATGATAGTTGCTTGACAAATGTTAATTCTCTTTATTCTCTTTCTCCATTTTCTATAGAAACATCATAGTTACAGTGTTTTAAACTTACCAATTCTGGTAGAGCTTACTTTTTGTCTTGAACACACAGAAAGTTTAATTTTCAGCCTTCCAAATCTGCCATCCAAGTAACTTTTTGTTTAAAAATGCTAAGATTATGAATTATTCATAAATCCTTCTGGAGAGGCAGTTATAAAAGACTCAAGATCTGTATGAGTATCTAGAAAGACAATTCAAAATGAAAGGCCTGGCTCTATAATGCAATACTGGGGCTTCTTGGAAGCTTTTTCCAGCACCCATGTATAAAAATGAACCATAATTTGCAAGAGTACAGCCAAGTTAAGGAAAATGTAACTTCACTGAAACAAGAAAAAACAAAATAAATGAGTAGTTTCCTAGGTTAAAATGTGAAGGAGGAAGGGAAAAAAAAAAAGGAAAAAATCCCTGCTACTCTAAAGGGCAAGGGAGTGAGGGTAATGTCCATATGGGGAGAAGGAGAACATAAATCAGGCCTGCCAAGAGATGAAACCGATCTTCCTCTACTTGAAAAATGGGCACTGCTATTTTCTTCTAACCCACCCCAAAATGTATTATCTTCTAGTCTTTTTGTAACTCACATTTTCTTTTTGCTAAACATAGCTATGAGCATGGAGTTGGCTAGTGAACATCATAATCATCAGACATTGGTTTTGAAAACTATAGTTGTTAGCAAAATGGGGAGATGAGAAGAAAATTCATGCTGATTTTTTAGAACTCAGAGACTTTATTTATAAGTAAAAGGTGAGAGTCCATTAAGATAAATGAGAGATCTTTAGATTACAAGGCTTTGAAGCCAATTCAGGATTCAAGTCTGAACACCTGATTGGCACGGTTTCCGAACACCCATACTAGCTATAAGAGAGCTGGGGACACGAGAATCTGGTGGTGTTGGTTTCTCCAGTGGGAAGTAAGCTCTGATTTCTGCCAAGTCTCAGGGAGTTCTTTAGACACAGAACAGTGTTGGGCAGTCCCCCAGGTGGCCCTGGTGATAGGTATTCATTAACAGGGCAAGCCAAGGTTTCCTCCACAGGATGTAATAGTTGTTACCACAAACAACAACAAAACAAAATTATGAAAAAACATTAAATGTTTCCTTTCTTAATCATATTTTTGCTGCAGTGTTCGTCAGTACCTTTAACATGTGAAATGCATTATGCTTCTCCAAGAGGGAGAGATGGTGTGCAACATCTGCCAAATGTGTTTGAGCAAGACACCTTTCTCCTAGTAACTTGTGGGAGGAGTGTTCTATGAAACACACCCTGAAAAACTGGATGGGGGCTATGTAGAAAGATAAAGGTCATGCACAGGGGATTGCAATAGGATGCCCAGACCTAATAAGAGATAAGAGCATATAGGAGTAGGTCAGAATGGGGAGTACCTGGAAGTGTGCCTGCCTAGTTCATGTTTGATTCATCTGACAGTCACTAAGGTGACACTTGAAAGTGCTAGTTAGTCTGAACTGGTTCCTTCAAAGGAGGCTTTGATTGTGTACTTGAAAGGGCTAGGAGAGGGCAACCCAAAAAGCAAAACCCCATGGAAAGGCTTAACCAGTTATGATTTAGAAGTAGGGATGTAGATTTTAAAACAAGAGACAAAGATTCATATATTAAAGGAACACTGTTGATCTAGTCTAGAGATTGGCAGCCTATGGCCTGAGTGTCAAATCTGCACATAGCCTGTTTTTACATTGTCAAAAAAGAATAATGTTCATGACACATGAAAATTATGTGAAATTCAAATTTTAGTGCCCAGAAATAAATCCAGTTCTTTTCATTATTGGGCCTATATTACCAAAAAAATTATATATATATATATATATATATATATGGATAATTGTTATATTTTGAATTTTATTAATTTTAAGTATTATGTAGGTACTTACGTAACAAGAGAAGAAAAAATTATATTCATTTTTAAGTAATAAAATTCAATTTTTTCTTCTCTCTCGTTACGTAAGTACCTACATAATGTCTTTAGGTTTTCCTCTTGGTCCACAAAGCCTAGAATATTTATTCTTCTGGTCCTTTAAAGAAAACCTTTGCCAATCCCTACTCTAGGCCACTGCCCTTATTTTGCCAACACAGAAACAGCCTCAGACTGATTGACCTGAGGCCTGAAGCTTCCAGGATGGAGCTGGTGTTGAGCCCACGTGTTCCAGTTCTTGTTTCCCTGAGCTTATGTCTCAAGTATATCTACCTCAAAGATGCCTTATGGGCAACAGCAGTGTGTGTGTGGTAGTGTGAGGTGAGAGAGGAAGAGGCAGGATCCATCCCTCTCCCAGTGACAGAGGTACCAGATGATTGTGGCATCAATAGTGATGGAGAAACACAAGGTGGGGAGAGGGATTTAACTAGATGTGCTCAATCTTAGAACACTGCAGTTTACACCCAGGTCTTTCAACTTCCACATTTATGCACCTTTTATGAACTCAAAACTCTTAACCAGAAAGCGAATCACATAGAAATTCCCTATAGTACAGTGTGACAGTGCTTCTTGTTGTTTTGACATCACTACTTAAAACTGGAAATGTTGAGCCTTGTTTCTTGAAATGATTGAATTTATCCATTTTGTTACTATGTGCTGGGCTGGGAGGTGAGGTTCAGTGGTAGAGCACCTGCCTAGCATGTGCAAGGCCCTGCACCACATACTTCCCAGCACCACAGAAGAATAGAAGAAAACAAGAACATGTCCTGGGGTAGTATATGGCATTGACGCCCCCCCTCCCCCCAAAAAAAGGAAGAAAGAAAATCTGACCTTGAGAAGGATTCTGAAGGAAAGTCCCACTCAGTCTTTAGGACACAGTGGAATATTTAATAATCAATGGCAAATGGAGATAGAAAAAGAGAATAATCTGTACTAGAGTCCCCAGTCCATTTTGCTGAAGACATTTGGTTGCCAGAGCTGTTGAGTGCTAATGTAGCCATTAGTTTTTCTAGTTTTTTTCAGTTTATTTTATATATGTTTATATTATATATTATAGTTTACTTTCAAACACCATTTTTGTTTATAAAGTTTATCATTGCCCTAATGGTCTATAAATTTTTCTCTTTTTTTTTTTTGGAGAGGAAACCAGTAGGATACTTACTTCCTCCTCTCTGGCTCATGTGTCAAAGTCTAGGGAAAGGAACATACTAAATGAACCTAGGTATAAATTAATGATATGAAACATTTTTATAAAATGTATTGATGTAGGCAAAAATATATAACCTTCAAGGCAAACTCCTTTTTAAAGTTTGTAAGCAGGATTTTTTCAGTATAAAATTCCTGAGTTGAAGAGTTTCTTAGGAAGCTCCCCAGCTTCCTTGAGGAAAGTTGAATTCAAGTTGGTGAGTTAAGGCTCTTCTCCTCAGTTGGGCACTGGCATGGAGGGAGGAGGGGTGCCCCAGCCACAGCCCCCAACTCATTTACAGTAGCACTGTCAAGGGACCTTCTAGCCTCTAGCCCCAAAGACTCTCTCCCCTGCCTTGTGAAGCCCTTCTCCTTTAGTGAGCAATGAAAAGACCACTAAAATCACAGATTCGGCGATTTGAAAGAAGTTAGGTGGGAATGTGTTAGAGCAGGTAGGCAGCCAGGGAGAGTGAGGGCATGGCTTCAGGGTAATCACCCAGTAGGAAATCAGTCCCATTAAGCAATTGCTGGCAATCTGAAGTTAATGGAAGGCCTGGGATTCCCCGATACAACTCAGGTCAGATACAACTCGGGACAGAGTACTCTTTTTATCCCACCCATTGCAGACTAATCGTGCGATCATTTAATGTTTCTCTCTCCCATTAAACCAGTGCTTCTCAATTGGGGGGGGGGGGTACTCATGCTCCCTCAGGGGACATTTTTCTGGAGATATTGTTGGTTCTTGGAACTGGGGAGTAGAGAGCAGGAATGCTGCTAAACACCTAACAATGCATAGGACAGCCCCACAGCAAGAATCATCCTACCCAAAATGTCAGTAGAGCCAAGGTTGAGATGTTCATGGCAGCCCGCCTTAGATGAATATTCTGGAAGGCCATCAGTCTTGCTCAAAAGTTCATCCCCTGTACCTTGCCAGGAGCCTGGCACTTACTTATATGAGATACTCGGCACATATTTACTGAATACAAATGAGCCAAGACTTCCCTGTTTTCACTTAAGCACCAACAGGGACCCTCACCCCTGAGCACACTGCATAGGCCTGAATATCTTCCTCCACATGTACATTCCTGACCTTGCTTCTGAGCTGCAAGTGTCTCTGAGCAGAAGGGGTTGCTTTAAAAAAGAACTGCATTTCTTCTGTCTCTGTCATTTCTGTTTCTTCTCTCTCCATGTTAAAATGTGTGTGTGTGTGTGTGTGTGTGTGTATGTGTGTGCGTGTATGCATCTGCTCTTGAGAAGAAATGAATAAATGTATAGATATCTCTCCTTTGCTTATACCTACTATTTGGTGTTTACAGTGATGATCTGTGTTGAATGTTGGTCTTAAGAATGGTGATTTACTTTAAGGATATTCATCACTGAATATATGTTAGTTATATAGGAAAGGGAGCTTATTATATAATATAATGAACACTTTTTTAGTGCACTGTAACTAATTTTTAAGTCCATTTGAGAAGTATTTATCCTGTTAAGAAGAGAGTTCTGGATGGCTCCAGAAGCTTGTCTGCCAACAGAACTGGCCCAGTCAGTATGCATTAGCCCATCAGAGGATGCAGGAAGCCCCTGTATCTAGCAAAGTCATTTCCTGTACCCAGGAACCTACCCTTTTTTATAGATGCCGTTTGTCTCCAGCTAATATGTGGAATATTATAGGTGAAGTATATAGTCTAGCTGTCTGACCCAAACCCACCCTCAGTGGAGTGATGAGCTGAAGGGACTATGTGAGCTCAACTTCATTTGGAGGTCTCTCCAAAATGAATCCTACTTCATATATGCACTGTGGTGCCCTCAGAAACTCAACACAACCCATGCACCATAGAGGGGAGCAGTCAAGTGGAGCAGCTCTAGGAGTTGACCTAGTTTACAGGTTATTTTTCATATTTAAAATTGCCTCTCTATTACATGAATTATTCAACTGAAACCATGCCAGAGAACAGGAAGAAAAATAAACACTCAGAGGTGTATGTATGTAGAAGGTGTATGTATGTGTACATGTCTATCTTATATGTTTTTGTCTCTGCTTCTATAGACTTCTTTTAAAAACAGAATCAGGTTGCAGTCTATACTGAGAAAAGGTAGTATAAGAGAACTGGGTGTGGTGGCACACACTTGTATTCCCAGCAACTCAGGAGGCTGAGACAGAAGAATCACAAATTTGAGGCCAGCTTCATCAATTTAGCAAGACCCTCTCTCAAAAAGGGCTGTGGATAGGGGGAAAAAAATGTAAGAAATAGCCTGTGTCTGTCCTTAGGATGTTTTCAAGGATGTTGCTCATTACATATACTGTAAATTCTTTACAAGGACTCTTGAGAATAATTTATTTCTGACTTGGAACTCAAGAATAATTATGATTCTCCTGAGTTACCTTTTTTTTTTTTTTTAATCCTGGGCACAATGAGGATGTAAGTATGTTTTCTTTAAGACTC
This sequence comes from Spermophilus citellus, assembly GCF_964194105.1. Lineage (NCBI taxonomy): Eukaryota > Metazoa > Chordata > Mammalia > Rodentia > Sciuridae > Spermophilus > Spermophilus citellus. The sequence goes on along the minus strand of NC_138191.1, from coordinate 61,674,049 downwards.
TTGTGAGGATGGTCAGAGCCCAATGAGTTGCCCACCCATGCACAGCGGGGCTTACACATTTGGGTCCTGGCTCCATGGGATACCCCTACCCTAATTTTCCTTTCTCTCCTTCAGCTACCTCATATTTATTGCTATTAATATGTGTGTCTTAGAAGCCTGCAGACATGTTTCCAGGAAAGGTAGCTAGAACATTAGCAAGTGAATGTACTATCCTACACCATCCAACCCAGTCTCACCAGCTGTTTTTGTTCCTTTGCAGATCGAGACACTGCCAGATGGACTGTTTCAGTGTAAGAAGCTACAGTGTTTATTCTTGGGGAGAAATAGCCTAACGGATTTGTCCCCTCATGTGGGTGAGCTGTCGAACCTCACTCATCTGGAGCTCATTGGTAATTACCTGGAAACGCTGCCTCCAGAGCTGGAAGGGTGTCAGTCCCTGAAACGGAGCTGTCTGATCGTCGAGGATAGTTTGCTCAATACTCTTCCTCTCCCTGTGACAGAACGTTTGCAGACTTGCTTAGATAAATGTTGATCAGAAACCTGTGTTGCAAAGGCATTTTTAAACGTATGCCCCAGGGCTTTAAAAGAGAAATAAACTTTCCTAAGTTATAAAGATGAAACATGGGTATGATAATTGTGATGCATCATAACCAAATATCTTATTAAAGCCACTCAATATCTCGCCCTAAGTTAAACAGGTAAAAAGTATAAACACTGAACTGGAACTTTGTGAATAATTGATCTTTAACTTATTAAGATGTAAGAAGTACCCATTGAGGATGGGTTGAGGAGTGTGAAATTACTGAATCTTTACTTTGCAATTTTTCCCTTTAGGATAGTATAGGTTTCTTTCCTCCTCCTCCTCCCCATCTCCATTTCTTTATTTGCACACCTGTTTTAACTGACTTCCTGTTTTGATATTTATCGCCACAACTATAAAAACTCATCAATATAAATTTCCCTGATGTAAATGCACCACTGTCTTTGATTTGTGTTCCTACTGTTTTTTGTTTTTTTGTTTTGTTTTGTTTTTTTTAGGCAGGGTATATTATGCTTGGCAGAATTCCTTTTTTGTTGGCTTAATTGTTACTTCCTTTCCCAGCTTGCTTAAGTCTTCCTTAATCTGGTTTCTTTCATCAACCATGAGGATCCCTGAGAAAATGCCCACCTTTGGCCTTTGCCTAGAACAGGAGCCAGGGTACATAGGACATGTTACCCTCAGGGCATCCTGAAAATTAATGAATTCTTGAAAATTTCTTCTTATCTATCATCAAAGCCTTTTTTTATTTGTTAAAAATTTTTATATAAAATATATAAATATTTTCTATTGTATGGTCTCGGGTTCCATATCTGTGAGAATAATTTTTGTAAGGTACAGAGAACATAGCATTTCTTTAAGAACTAATGATACTTGGTTTGGGCTGTTTATGATTCTCAAGTCTTTGTGCACTCTGCTCCAAAATGTTTTTGTACTCTGCAACTAATTACTCTTGGATAACAAAAGCCTTGTGTTTTGTGCCCTAAAATATTCGGGGGGTTTCCTTGTGAGAGGATGGCCACATCAACTACCTCTCTCTTCCCTAGTCTCTCTGTAATTGTACGGGTACAATTCTTAGTTATTTACAAAAACTGTGATAGAGGGGAGAGGGAAAGATTTGGATTTTAAAATTGATTTCAAAATACTTTGTTAGGGATTTAGTAAATGTTAAAGCAAAATGTTTTTTTTTTCCTTCATCATCTGCATGATCTCGAGATATGATTATAAAATAAAACATTCAGCATCTATTCAGTGTCTAAGATGAGCTCTCCGAGCTCACAAAGATCCATTTAACTGAAATTCATCTCATGTCTTTAACTCTTCTGGAATACATTTTGCTCCTTTTTATAAAGAGCTTTGTGTTTGGCCTTTTATTATTGTGCATCATGTTAAATGAATAAAATCAGCTGACTCACTTTTGGGAAATGTACATTTTTAATATGTTTTTCTCCAATGGGTCTAAGCATTATGATGCCACCTCATTTTGGATACAACTCTGAAGTAATCTGTTAACTGCATCTAGAAAAAAAACTGGAAGACATGATGGGTAAAGGGTACTGTAAACATGAAATTGTGTGCAGTATATGTTTTCCTTGCATTGTTCCAGAAAGATGAAAGTGAGTTTTTAAAATATTAAAGTACAGTAAATACAGTTTCGCTCATCTGCCACACATGCCTGGACTGAATGAAGTTCAGAGAAAAGAATTATTCACATTAAATGAAATTTTAGCTGTAAAGAATACTGAGCTTCAAAAGCTGCCTCATACGTTATTGCTTATTCTGAATGGGAAGGAACAGTGTAAAAATATACTTCTTACCAAAACTTGCCTTTAACCAGAACACTGAAGTTCTCAGGGAACCAGGCATAATGATCAAACTTTCTTCTAGGACTTCACAGTTTCTGACTATATGCAAGGTTTTGTTATTTTTATTTCTTAAAATGTGAGTTGATGGTTATTTTAGTGCTTACCAGTAGAATTGTCATATGTACTGATCTGGGCCACACAATTAGCCATAATTTGTATTTTAAAAAATCTTATCCTCTTTTACAAGAAGTATTTTCAAAACAAAATTCAGATTTGCTACCATTCACTTGACAAACTAGAACTCCTGCATGGTTAGTCATTGATTCCATTCAAGTGCGAAAGCCATTGGTTAAATCTTCCTCCTCATTTACATAAATTCAAGCAAATTGCTCCCCAGACCAATAATGAATATGTAAGCTACTTTCCACATACTAGGGTATAGTTACTGGTGCAAACTGTTGCTCTTGATGCCATAATTTTCAAATGTCTTTTTATTTAAATCTTGTACATCGATGTTTAAGTAGCTTTTTGAAACAACACAGCACTGACACAGTAAACAATGACACCACTGCTTGACCTATGAAATAATACGGTGTTGATACCACCTTTACTACATTGTTGGAGCAGATCTTTATTTTGCAAGTGTAGATATTCACTTAAGAGGATTTTTAAATGAAGTTTGCTAGATTATAATTACGAGACTTTAGTTGGCATTTGATTTCCAAGAGTGTATTTTCCAAAATCTAAGTATAGAGAATTAAGTTTAAAATGTTTATGACTTGTACTAAAAATAGCATTGGTTCATTTTATTTGCATGCACACAGAGACACACATATTCCGTGAGTGCAAATTATAATTTATTGGTTTTGGATATATTTAATATTTTTTCCAAAATTGCAAGAGGTTGTAGGTTCATGCAAGGATAGCAATTTTTTTTAATTCATAACTTAAGTATTCTATTAGTTATGACATTTAAAAGAAAACCATTAAGTGTTTTTTGATCATTCCTGCAAAGATTTAGTGTTCTTTCCCCTAACCTACATCAGGGTATATCTGTGTGTCACATAGGTACTATATTTTCATTTTTTACTCTGTCTTAACATTTCCCCCTTGAGTGTCATCATATTTTACTGTCACTTAATATTTATGTTAAAACAGGGTAAATGAGATCCTCAGGATCTCAGTGCTGTGAAAGAGTCCCAATAGGTGTGCTGCATTGGTTTATTTGCATAACATTGTTTGATGGAGAAATTTTTGTTTCTGTTCTTTAAGTGTTTCATGATTCAAATACTACATTTAATTAAAATACTGCATAATATTGATGGGTTCATTAAAATAATCAAACAATTCTGTGGATTTGACATTATTTCAATAAAATTATCTGTTCATCTTTATATTCTCTTAGCAACACCCTGTTCATAAAAGGTATTTTATTTTCCTTCTCCACTCACCCACCTTGTTAAATTCGATCAGTACTTGTATAGTAACAGAATATATTAGTTCTAAAGGATTTTCAGTGGCACCTGAACATGTATTTATTGGAAGGGGGCAAAGCCCATGCCTATAATAATACCTGGATAGTTCTTTTTGCTTCCCTCCAGTATTTAAAGCTAATCTCGTAATCCTTCAGCCCTGCCAAAAGCATGAAAATAAAACTGTAGGTCCACTTTGTTTTCATTTACTGTACATTGTTTCAGTATCTGTGTTTATTTCTTTCTGGAAACAAGAGAAAGACTAGTGAAAGAGAGGACAAGGTGTTTTGTATCCTGATTTGTATTCTGAAGACATATATATGAAATAATGGTTACAAAATACACTCAGTGTAATTATTTCTTATCTTTAGCTGGATATGAAGTGCTGAAGCAATGAAAAAAAAACCTGCACTCCTATTTAATTGGTCTCTTCCTGTCTCTTGTCCATCACTTCTGTAATAGCAGGAGCTATCTACTAAGTACTGTTGGTAATGGACTACAGTTACTTTAACATTTTTTTACATTTCATCAACACTAAGACATTAACACAGACTACATAAGCCAAAGTTCTGAGTTGAGATGGCTTACAATTAAACTTCATATTTAAATTTTGCATTTAACAATTATTTCTATTGCTGAGAAAAACAAGTATGAATGCTTTTTGCATGGTGTACATTATCTCTAACAGAGATGGTGCAATTTTAAAAATACAAAGGGTTATAGTATTAGAATGGATGTATTTGTGCACATACGTTGTGTATCAGCCTAAATGTTAACGTTGTTCAAGACAGTTTTTTTAAATTCCTCAAATGTTTTGTTCTTAGTGAAATAATGGGCCAATCTTGAGTAGAGACATTTTCTTTTGTTAGCTCACAGTAAAATCTAGCATTTGTTATTTTATCTTTGTCACATATTTGGATGTGTATATAATTGGTTTTTGCTTCTGGTAATGAGTTATTAGAAAATATAAGATTCTGTTCAACTTTTTTGGCCCTCAGGTTTAAATTCCTACTGAATCCCTTGATTCAGTAGGTTTTGGTAAATTTTACTGTTTCTAAAGTACTTTTTGTGTAATAAATATTCAATTTTTATAGTAAATAAAAATAAATGGCAAATAAAAATAAATGCTGGAAGAAGCTGACTGTACTCATTTTGACTTGCATTCACTTGTCAGTGCCCAGGTTCAAAAAGGAATTCCCTATCTCATCCAAGGCTACCCTGCACAGTACTGCTACTATGTACAGAAAGATAGATTTTTGGATTTACTTGTGAGTTTTCAAGATATCCAACAAAATATCAAGCACCTGAAAAGGGGGTGAATTACCCAAGGATGCACTGGGCGTCTGGAGAGGGATGGGGCTCTGCCTCCTTCATGCAGGTTCCGTGTTTCCGAGTGCTCTTCTGTGGAGCTTTTCAGGGATAAATACTCCGAAGTCAACTTACCTCTCCCTCCCTTATTGGTGTTCGTTCCGTCATTAGTGTTAGTTCAACACTGAATAATGAACCAGATAAAGAAAAAATAACTGCAAGAGAAGCAATTCTGAGAAGATTGAGTAAAACTCAGACAATGGAATTATTGAGTAAAATATGCACATAATGGTTTGATGTTTGAGATCCAACAATCTCACTTGAGCACACACAGATTCAGGTCCACATTAGGAAGCTGATACCCAGAATTTTTCTCTGCTGGAAAACATATATACCAAACCAGATTATGAGGGAACTTAGCTCTAATTTTTCCCTGAAAGTGCAGTAGTTAAAGCAAGGTGTTCCCCCACCTCCAATGTCATGGGAATGGAAGCACATGGAGGAAATGCAGATGCCTGTCTTAAGGCATCAGCAGGCTTCCTGGGAATAATAGGTGCTTTGAGAGCTGGACCAACAGCCTGAGGATGCACGATGTCCCCCACAGACAGCAATCATCGTGGCTTTGTGTACCTCAGCCTTCAGGTCCTTCTTTCAAAATGGATCCTCAAAAATGTGACGAAGGGCTTGACTAAGGAAGAGAGGCTACGTGGGCACCATGGAAGGCAGGGTTTCCTCTGGAGCTGCAGATTTTGTTCTGGTTTCTGCTTCCGTTCTCTTCTGTTCCAGCCTGGTATTCTCAGTCCCCCTCATCTCCGAGGTCTAGAGAAAAGCATCTTATTGAAAAGGTACAAAGTCAGCCCTTGAACTTGAGCTTCCCATTTACGTAAGAGGCCACATGCCAAAGATGGATCCAGAAAAAAAAAAAAAGCCATTTTTTTCATGGAAAATACAAATCTCTCTTCATCCAATGTTTTCTCATCTTTCTCTGGTCTCGAGTTTGATGTCTGTCTTCCCCTTAATCACCAATGATTTTATAGTGTGGCCTGCCTACTACAGAGATTTTCAAAAGTATTTCCATGAATACCTTGAATTTTTTATGCTTTTTTTTTTTTAACACTTGCCTATTGTTCTCGGCCCATATCATTTTTTACTCTCTACCTCCCTCTGCTGCTGAAAGGAGTATAAATCAATCAGAAGCATACCCAGCAGTACCCACTAGGAAGTAAATACAGCTCTAGGTTCCTTCTTTTGGGAAAATAACATTCATGCTTGCTTTACCCAACAGAGCAACTTTCCTACTTTCCTGCCTTTTTTTTTAACACCAAAGGACCTGCCTAGCCCCATTTCCTCACTGTTCACTTCTTAACCCATTCTATCCAGCTCTCTGCAGGTTCCCACATTCTGTAATCTCTCTTACACAGACTATCCATTACTTATTTGGCAAGTACAGTGACATTTCCCCACAACCCTCACAGGCAGAGGGGAAGGGCTTTTTATCAATGTGGACAATTATCTTAGCCAACCTTCTTACCTCTGGAATAAGGACCTCAACTCTATAGGTAAATAGCAAACCTGACACTAGAATAGTTGTTTTGAAGCCCTACCTGGCTTTCCTGATATGGTGCTAAACCACAATATCCCAATCTCTTGCTCTTACATTTAGTTTTGTCATACAAAATAATACAACACATTTCCCCTATAAGATTTTGAGAATTTGTTATCCCTCAATCTCAGGGAGGACATCTCAGATGCATATAGGGCTGGGGATGTGGTTCAGTGATAGAGCGTTTGCCTGGCACGCATGGGGCCCTGGATTCAATTCCCAGCACTTAAAATTAAGTGTTAGAAACACAAAGCCCAAAACAGTAGGATCAGCCCAGGTGTGAGTTCCCTGAGTGGTTAAGAATCTGACGCTCCATTTAAAAACATGAATATTCAATATTTGGTAAAGAGAAAACAGGACTTCTATTAGTAAAAATCATGGACCTTTATATGAACTATTTTCTTATTCCCTTCTTCAGAAACAAAATTCTAGCAAGAGTAGAGCTTAAATGTGATTGACCAGAGGGACAGGTGGGATCAGAGCTATAGGGGGAGTTCTCACATCTCACAGCATTTCTGTCAAATATCCTCAACTGACAATCTCTTCTCCCAGTCCTCATGAGCAGGTCTGGGCTCCCCTCTCCCCTCCCAGCACCTTTCTTTCCTGGCCCTATGCTCTCCCTTTCCAGATTTGCTCCCTCCAATCCCCATCCCAGTGTGAGTGTGAGTGTGTGTATGTGTGTGTGTGTGTGTGTATTTCTTAATCTATTCATCTATTGATGGGCATCTGTGTTGACTCCATAATTTAAAAGCTATTGTGAATTGTGCTGCTATAAATATTGATGTGGCTGTGTCGCTGTAGTATGCTGATTTTAGATCTTTGGGGGAAAGGCCAAGGAGTAGGATAGTGGGTCATACAACGGTTCCATTCCTAGATTGTTGTTGGTGGGGGTTGGTTGTTTTTAATGAATTTCCACTCTTGATTGTACTAGCCTGCAGTTCCACCAACAATGTAAGAGTGTACCTTTTTCTCCACAACCTTACCAGCACGCATTATTGTTCAAATCCTTGATCATTGCTATTCTGACTGAAGTGAGACAAAACCTTAATGTGGTTTTGATTTGCTAGAATTGCTGAATATTTTTCACATATTTGTTGGCCATTGTGTTTCTTCTTCTGAGAAGTTTCTGCTTAGTTCTTTTGCCCACTTTTTGATTGTTATTTGTTTTGGGGGGATTGTTTGATGTTAAGGTTTTGGGGTTCTTTGTTTATTTTGGATATTAATCCCTCCTTGGACAAATAGCTGGCCAAGGTTTTCTCCCATTCTGTAGGCTCTCTCTTCAGGTTCCTTGGCTGTGCAGAAGCTTTGTAGTTTGATGACATCCCATTAATTGATTCTTGGTTTTATTTCTTGTGCTTTGGGGGTCTTGTTAAGGAAGTTGGAGGCAGCACCTGCATGATGGAGTGTTGAACCTAATTTTCTTCTATCAGTTGTAAAGGGAGGAGAATGGGAGAGGGAATGGAAGATTGGAAGGAAAAGAGGGAAAGAAAAAGCAGAGGGAAAAGGGGGGATCATGAACTGAAATCAATTTCCATGCATGTATGAGTTTGCTCAGATGAACCCAACTACAATGTTTAACTATCAAGCTCTAATTAAAAGAGGTAGAGCAGGAACAAGTTCGAGAGAGAGAGAGAAAGGAGTGGGGAGAGAAAAGTAGGTAGAAAGGTTTCTCTCCTGGAGTTTCTGAATTGCACCACTAGGGGGGACCAAGTGCCACCTGAGTGAAGGGCATCTCCTGGTTGTTTTTCCCCAAAGAGAAAAAAAGGGGTGTCTTCCATCCTTGCCTTGTTAGGCCTATTATAACGCATAGAGTGCTCATATCCCTTGAAAGGGGGAAAAGAGCAGTAACCAGTCACTTTTCCAAGTCAATCAAGCTAACCTTTTCAGATTAAATTGACCCTTGCTCAGGCAGTTACTCTGCAAAAAGGGAGAACCTAAAAAGGAGCCAAGTGAAGAAAACTTGATTCAGTTCACATTAAGAGGCCTAAGGAAAATTTGTTTGTGATATCAAGGCAGAACAAAGCACATTATGAACCTCATTCATGGTTCCAAATTGAGAAAGAAAGAATTAATTTTTTTTAAATGTGACCATTTAACTCATATTCTTCAAGTTTAGAGACCATCACTGTAGAAGGAAGCAATATAATGGAGGATAAAAGAAACTTCACTTAGCACCTACTATATGCCAGATACTCTAGGGCTTTCCATGTATGTAATCTCAATCCATCCAACAGACAAATTATAACCATCCCAAGGTCTCAAAACTGAGGCCGGAGTCATATTCAACCTACACATCTGCATGCCTTTTTCTACATAGATTTAGCTGATTATTTAGCATCAGAATTTTCTCCTTTCACACCCACCTTGGTGTTTTAAATACTCTGGTTTTCAACCTAGATGCCCTTCAACAGATGAATGGATAAAGAAACTGTGGTACATGTACACAAGGGACTATTTATTACTCAGCATTAAAATATAATAAATTTATGGCATTTGCAGGTAAATAGATGGAGTTGGAGAATATCATGCTAAGTGAAGTAAGAAAATCCCCCCAAAAAACAAAAGCCGAATGTTCTCTCTGATAAATGGATGCTGACCCATAATGGGGGGGGTGGGAGCATGGGGAGAATGGAGAAAATTTGATTGGGCAAAGGGGAGCTAGGGAGGGGGGGCAGGAAAGATGGTGGAATGAGATAAATATCATTACCCTAGGTACATGTATGACTGCACATATGATGCAATGCTACATCGTGTACAACCAGAGAAATTAAAAATTGGGTTCCATGTGTGTACAATGAATCGAAATGTATTCTACTGTCATGTATAACTAATTAGGACAGATAAAAAAATTTAAAACTCTGGTTTTCAGAGCTCCATGGTCACTTCTGCTCTCTTGATGCCTACTGCATTCTCCTGCTCCAAATTTACCCAAATTTCTGTCTTCTGAGCTGAAGGGTCACTTCACATACCTTTTATTTTCCTCCTCATCCTCTAATGTAGTTCTAGAACCATAGAATTTTCCAACGGGAAAGAACTATAATAATTCCCTGAGAAAGTTGAAGAGGCTTGTTGGAGATCACAACCAAGGGAGGTGGATACGGTACCCAGATCTGTGGGTGTTTTTTTCACTCTGCTGGGCAGGCTCTGAAAAGCAAAGACTATGCTTTTAACCAAATCCTAAGAAGAGCCAAGCCTACGCCCAGGTCTTCTATAGAATGCCAGGTCCAGTGCATTCTCTCACAAACTGTATTCATTTTAGTTATGATGCCTTCCTGATCAGTGTTGTGCATTATTGGGCCCAAAACAAATTTAGGCTCTTGTTCTAATTTCACCTATAAGCAAACTAGGCTCTGTAAGAGACACCTTCAGGGCTGGGTCTGGGGCTCAGTGGTAGAGCACTTGCCTTGCATGTGTGAGGCACTAGGTTTGATTCTCAGCAAGTGAATAAATAAAATAAGTGAATAAAATAAAGGTCCATCAACAACTAAAAAGAATTTTTTAAAAAAAGAGACACCCTCAATATTTACCATATTGAGAAATGCCAAAGCATTTGCCACAGGTTTTAATAATGTCAGTAAAGCTTAAAGCATATTAAGTAGGCACAAGCTCCATTTTAATGATGACAAATAGGCTCATGAAGGTGAAGAAGCTTATTAGATTATTTATTATTTCATATAGCAAGTCCATGACAGAGCCACATTTTGACTTAGAGAGTAGCACCAAATCTCCTCTTTTTCTATACTGCCAAGGCCATATGTTGAACAAGTGGTAGAGTTGTAAGCACAGCCTAAAATATTGTCATCTCATCCAATTTTCTCTCCTTTATGATGTGTGGACTCTGCATATTCTGGGCAAGGATTGATACACCCATCAACGCTTGCACACACACGCGCCCATGCAATTTTATACATACTTTACTATAAATATAATGTCATCCAAATGACTGTTTTTAAACTTTGTGGTTAATTTTGAACACGCATAGCTTTTATTTTAATGTTTTAACCTAAATCTACAAGCGCATTTGCTCTCATTAGAAGAAAGGAGTTTTGTGCAGGATTTCTGACCCTGAGGGTGATGTTGGATAAAGACTCCAATTTATTAAAAAGAGCTGTTAATACTTTGTGTCGTTTTGTTTGGGGTTGCTGTTGAGCCTCACAGTGTGGGTTTTATTAGAGAATGGAAGTTACTGTTTAACTCCCTGAGCTCCCTGATTTATTATAGGAAAATGCTGGCAGACATTTTTGACTTGCGAAACGAATTCCTATCACAGTTCAGGGCTAAATTCATTCTGCTGCTCCTGATGGGGCATGAGGAGGAAGGACAAGTTATGCTGTCCTTCTTGAATCTGTGCCATGTTCCAGATAAGAAGTTGTGTTCCTCCGGCGATGTCGCAGTGGCCCTACTTTGCCTCCTGGCTGACCGCATAGCTGAGCAGGGAGGATGCCTAGTCCACGTCCTCACACCTCATTGCTCGTAGCACTGGCTCATGTGGCATTTTCCCCAGTTCTTCACAACCCTGGCTCTTCCAGGCACATGGCATGTCAGGCCACCTCAAGTCACCTGGCTCATCTGCCTCTAAGACTCGCTGCTGCAGGGGTTCTGCAGCGCTGAGGGGGTCTCCTTGCCCCTCCACTGAGCTTTGCTGATAGAGGGAAGCGACTTTGCTGGGACTTTGTATAATCACATTTTTTTTTCTAGAAGATGAAAGAAATTGGCCCTTCTTACTTTTTCTTTTCTATTTTTTTTCTTTTTTTCTTCTTGGTGGCAAATGTAAATTCTCTAAGCTTACAGGAGAGTGTCCACAGAGGATTTTCTTACAAGGCTGGAAATGAGCCAAATGGTGTTGTGTCCAATAATCTGAGAAGGCCCCAACTGAGCCAATGACTAGAAGGACCTGGAGGAAAGTCACACACTTTGTAGGGTGAGCTGTGACTCAGGGAATCTGACAGTGTCCATGGCAAGACTCTAGAGACAGTCTCATAGAAGGAGAAAAAATGGGCTGGGCTTCAGCACCAGCCCCTGCGATCCTGCCATTTCCTGTGTGATCTGCCTTTTCATAAGCATGCCAGGGTCCCAGTCCTGAGCCCAGCTAGCAGGTGGGTTCAGATGTTCCCTAGGGTGCCTTCCAACTCTTGCTGAGCAAGTGGGAAGTGTTGATCAGAGTTAATACTGAGTAATTTTCTTAAGAGCTTGAGTGTGTCGTATGTTTCTTTTTTCAGCTTTTGAAATGATTCACTTTTGTGACACAGGAACAAAACTCTTCACTGAAGAACCTGAAGCATAATAGCAAGTGAAGGAAGATGGAATTATCCTAAGGACTGTTCCATAGGGCCTCCTCACCAGGAGAGCCAAATACACAGTGAAGAGAAGATATTTAGGGCAGAACAGATAGAACCCTCCCAGTAAGGCCTGTGCAATGCTCAGGTTACGGTTCACAGTAAAGAGAAATGTCCCCAAGGTTGCACAGGTAATCAGGTGACCTGTGAGGAGCTCTGCCCTCTTGGGCTTTAACCTGAAGCTTGAAAGCTGAGGCTGACCCTGTAGCATTGGCATCCTGCCCAGGCTCTGACCTGGACAAACAGATGCCTGCAGTTTGAAATTCTCGGGTTTCTCTTCTATGGGGCTCTGGGGCCAAGTGTCAGGTCAGCTAATGGGCTCCTAGCTGGACAAACATACCTCCAAGCTTGGGTAAACTGGGAAGTATCAGCTTCTTCCTGGGTGTGGCCCTTCCAGGGTTCAGGTCCCAGGGCAGGATATGTACCATCAGGCTCGTTAGCTGTGCAGTGCACCACCTTGGAGCTGTGTGCTAAGTACTGCCTCTGTGCGCTGTTGCCCAGCTCAGGACTGCTCCAGGCCTGGGCCTAGACTCTGCTGTACCTGAATGAAGAGGAGGCAAGACGGTTTCCTTGGATAGAGCCAGGCTGTCATCTGGCTGCCTGGAAAACATTCATCTCCTAGCTAGATCAGAGTCCTAGTTTCATCAGTAAAAGCTACCTTATATCCTTGAGCCTCAGAGTCCTTTTCTGTAAATATAAACTTTATTCTACAAAATACTGAGTGACTACCAAGCAAATGCTGTTTTAGGTATTGAAGGCATTTGGGGGCAATGGGAACAAACCAAACTTATGAGCTCTTGGCAATACTCCATGAGGTAATGTATGCTTGGGGGGCAGGTGGTGATGCTCACCTCAGGCTAACTCTAATGAGTTTTCCTCCAAAGATGGTAGGAGCTCATTAAAAGGCAGCCCTTCCCACCTTCACCTGAGTAATGCATTTCTCTCTGCCTAGAGGCTCTTCCTCACTCTTTGTCTAGCTAACTCCTTTTCACCCTGTTCTCAGTATAAATAGTCACATCCTCAGTGCAGCACCTTCCCAACCAGGTGCATGATTACTTAGGTCCTCTATTGTAGGTTACCATGGCAACTGGCACTAGGCTTTGAGGTATTCATCACTTCGGTAACTACTGCTTCTCTAATGTCTGTTTCCCTGACTAGACGATGCTGAAGACAGTATCCATGTCCACCTGAAGTCTTACACCCAGCTTTAAGATTCTCCATAAATACCCTACCACCCAACTTGCTAACATCTGAAGGAGATATTCACCTCCAAATGAAAAAAAAAAAAACCTGTAGTGAGCTGGAAAAGAAGAATCTGATCCATCAGGAACACAAGGGCCCTCTTTTTCCTCCCTCTTTTCTCCTACAGTGAAGAGGCAGGAAGGCCAGTAAACAGCTACAAAGAACAGGCTATGTCCTGGGAGACACCTACATCTCCCTGGAAGTAGAAGGAGAAGGTAGCCAAATCAGGGTACAAACAGGGGGTGTGTTGGGTGCCCCATTGTTAACAAGCACTCTCTCAGCACCCACTCATGGGCCAAGAACAAGGAAGGCAGCCAGAGCCCTCTTGGTACCCCGTACCATGAGCACCCCTGCCTCTTCTCACCACAGCCAGCAGAATGATCCAAGAGTGATGTCCTGTCTCTTGTAACTATAGACAGTAGAAGCTTGGAAGAGAGGAAGAGAGAAAGGAAAAAAGGAGAAAAGAGAAAGAGAAATTCAAGCTGACAAGATTGAAAATGATGTCAGTGGTAGAAATGTAACCCCACTGACATTTCACTCTGACACCTGGTATGAAAGAGGCTCTGAGACTCAGTGCCTTGAAGATAAAATCTTGGCCAATGTATAGCCATTTACATGTGACTCCCTGGAAATGTGAATGTTCTTGCCCTTTTGTGCCCTGTGGGATTTCACAAAGTTGCAATGTGACCTGACCCCAGTGGTTTTCTTCTGGTAAGAATCCAAATGCTCCAGGCAGCACTGGACTTCCCACATGCATTCCCACAGGCCCACCATGAACTACAGGGCATCCCTCCATGCCACTGGCCTTTCTAAATCCCATGTCATGGCCCAGGCTGCCACCTCTACCAGAAGTCCCTTCCTTCTCTATCCAAATATGTGTCAAACTTCAATTCATTTTCCAACACTAAGATGAGACATCATGTCATCTATAACACCTCCGACCACCTTCCTTTCCCAAAATTGGAGTTAGTTGTTTTTATTCCTAACCCTTACAAAAAGGTAGTAAGGGTATTAATCAATTTTTTCCTCACTAAACTGATAACAGAAACCAAATCTTATTCATACTTTATCCCTTCAACAAGTATAGTACTAAATATTGCAGGTACAGAATGAGTGAAAGCCAGACAGCCTGTCATTAGCAAGGTGTGTCCTGGCCACTGAGTTAGCCAGAACACCTAAGGGCAAGTTTATGCTAGTAGATTCTTTTATGAACAGAAGATGGAAACAATGAGAAGTCATTAAAGAAAATGGCATGAAGAAGGAATAACTGGAGTCCACTCTTTTATGTTGTAGTAGGTACAATGAGGCTAAAGGAAGAAAATCTTTTACCCATTCTCCAGCTGAGGAAACTGAGATTTGGGAAAGTTAAGTTATTTGCTAAAGGGCACGTGTCTAATAAGCGAAGAAATCTGAGATAGAATCCACATCTGATTTCAGAGTTTGTGTCCTTAAATACTATGCAAAACCTCAATCAAACCTGCAAACACCATTTTGAACAAGGGTCCTTTAGGCCTTCAGGGAATGCTCTTTCAGCTGTGTTAGTTTGAATCCAACAGGTCACTAACCCTCACTGGGCCTCATGTTTATCTTCAATAAAGTGAGGAGACTTGCATTAGGTCACCCTAAGATCACTTATAGGCTCTACGATGCTACAATTCTCTGCAGATTACAAATGGACTTCCTAACCCAGAAATAAGTTGGATCAAAACACAAGTGCAGGAAGAGTGCACCTATTTGCCCAGAAAAACTTCCAAGTGTTGCAATCATGATTCTTCATATACAAAAAACAAACAAACAACAACAACAACAACAACAAACCCTGAAAAATCATCTTAGAGGTAAGAATACTTTTTTTCCAAAGAGTATTTAAAATATATACTTAGATATTCAATATAACATTTCTGAACTCACTGAACATTTTTATTCATCTGAATAATCAAATTAAATCACAGCAAAGTTTCTGTCCATGCGCCAAGGAATTCTGAGTCTCACCACAATAAAGTTCAGCGGTGCATGACACAAACCTGCAGCACCCCCACCCTGTCTCGCCCATCACGTAATTCTCAGACACAAATGTGATTCTCTGTCTTCAGACTGAGTCCCAGGGCAGGACACATCTGAAAATGTCTGGGTTCAAAATGAACTCTGAAATGAAAAGTTCTCGCTCATACCACTGAATAACATCCTGTTGGTTGGGGGTTTTGTTTTTTCGTGAATATGTGCACTCCTTTGATTTGGCTTTCATTCGAAATGATCTGCCTGATGCCCATTTTCTGAAACATTCAGTACAAGATACAATCTCACTCTAGTCAGCCACAGAGAGTGGACCTTTTAGAGTATAAAGAAACATCTGTCCTCCATCTGTGGTGCCGGAAAAAATAGGACTTTCAATAGAGTACTTTGTAGGACACTAATGCTTTGAAAGGGCAAGAAATCCATTTCTAACTAAAATCTTGATAAATACGCCCAATATTTTCATCTTACATACCATTTTTCAAAGAGCATTTCATTTTAAAGGCCACTGTAGCAGAGCGGTTTAATGAGAACATAATCCATACATTCAGCCAGACCTGGGTCAAATACTTATTCTATCGTGTGCCAGCTATGTGATCTTGGAAAGTTATTCAACCCTGATTATTTCAGATTTACTCTGGGATGGAAAAGAGAATGCTAGTATCTACCACAAAAGATAATATTTTCAAAGAGATGGACATATAACACAGTACTAAATAAATATCAGTAGTTGCTCCTTCTTTGTTGCTTCTGCTGATAATATGAGGGGCAGATGGCCTGTTGCTAATGCAGCTGCAAGAACACAGGATTAGGAATTAGAGGACCTAAATTTGCATGCCACCAGAGCCACTTTATCATGTGACCATGGGAGAATCACCAAATGCTTCTCAATTCAGCTTCCTCATCTGTAAAGCAGGGAAAATCAAAATAACTAGCTCACAGATAACAACCCTGAGGTTCAAATGAGGTAATTGATGTGAATTTGCTTTGCTAACACCGAAGCTCTGTCTGAATGCATTATTTTTACTATTGTTAGTGTTATAGACTGAATGCTTATATCTTCCAGAAATTCATATGGGAAACTTTATCTCCTGATGTGATAGTAGTAGGAGGGGACCTTGGAGTGTTTAAGCTTAGATGAATCATAAGGGGTGGGGTGGGGGGGATAAGAAGTTACTAACAGCTTGCTTACCTATGCCTCCCTGCTCTGTCTGAGGTAAAGATATAGTGAGAAGCCAGCCATCTGCAAGCCAGGAAATGAATTGCTGCACCTTGATTTTGGACTTGTCCACCTCTGGAACTGTGAGAAACAAGTGCCTATTGTTTAAGCCCTAACAGGCTTGGATTGTTGAGACTGTTAGTAATAACATCATTAGTGAAGAATATATCCACTTTTTTTTTAATTTAGGAATTTTCATTTACAAGAATCTTAGTGAGTACCCAAGTGATTATCATAGATTTTCACTGAGTCACAGAAATGAGGTCTCTGGATAGGACTAAGGTCTTTCCCAGTGCAGAACATTTGCCTTCCAACAAATGCCATCATCACTGTGTGCAGGGCTCAGAAATGGCATCTATAACCACTTAAAATGTGTCCTGATCAAGAGTTGACATGTTTGAAGAGGTGCAGAGACAGAGAAGGGCTGTTGACTAGCCTATTTGGTGAGTTTTGGATACCATAAATGTTAGTTTTTCTGATTTCATTTCCCTTCCCATCCTAAAGGATTCAAAGCAACTGGGAATTCAGCATCTGTCTGCCCTCCTGGGATCTGATATTCTTGTCCATTCCCCAGGTATAAGTCACTAGGCTTGGGATTTTTTTTTTTATTTCAGTCTGATTTACACCTGAATTCTGCCTCCTCAACTTTCCAACTGTTACCCCAGGCATAATACATAATCACATAATCTTTCTATACCTCAGTTTTCTCCTCTGCAAAATGAGGAAGAATAATAAAGCTTTTACAAATTAGCTGAGAAAATTAAGACAGCACACTTAAAATTTTTGACACCTATTTGTGTCACACCTGACACAAATAGGTACTCATCAGCTTTACCTCCCTTTCCTTGATCCTTCTTCTTTCCCATATTTCAGACCCTGTACCTGATTATTGACCTCCCTGGAGTCTTAGATATACTTACCACCAACAAAGTCAATAGCCAGCATGAACCCATGAGAAGATGCCCCTCAGGAAAATCAATATTCTTAAACTAGAACTCTTTATAAGTGCTTAGAGCTTGGGGGGTATCTCAGTAAAAACAACAGAATATTGTGTATATTTGTTAAATAAGTACAGGTAGGTGCCACATAACAATGTTTCTGTCAAAAATAAATTATAAACTTTGGCAGCCCTGTGGGATTAGACTGCCTGGTAACATCACAGTCATCTTAGCTTGTGCGAGAACATTCTGTGATGTTCAGACAATGAGATCTCTTAACTGTGCATCTCAGAATGTAACCCCATTGTTAAGCAATGTAGATTGTATTTGAAGGGGTGTGTGAGTTTTTGTGTGTGAGAGACAGAGACAGACAGAACTTGAATATCCACACAATACCTCTAATGGGTGTACAAAAACACTGGCAAAACTATACAGTTTCTCTGATTTTGTATTCTCTTGAATTTTGTATAATGTGCCTGTACTCCTATTCATAAATCAATTGCTTTAAAAATGTTAGTGAGGTTGGGGTGAATTCTTGATTTAGGCACTCTTACATAAGAGTTCCCTAATGCTTTGAAGGTTAATACAGGCTCCAAAACTTTCTAGTACATGGACAAGAAACTGTGATATTTTTTTCTTGCAGTATTGGAGATTGAACCCAGGAATCCTCTACCATCCCAGCACTTTCATTTTTTTTTTCCTTTTAAACAGGCCCTCATTAAATTGTCCAGGCTGGTCTTGAACTTGCCATCCTCCTTCCTCAGTCTCTCAAGAACTGGTTTGTTCCACTGTACCCAGCAGAATGGATTCTTTAAAGCAAAAGCCACTATGTGAACCCGAAGCAGAGGTCCTAACCCTGTGACCTCCTTACCATAGTGTTTGTAACCTGTTATCTCAAGGTTTACAAAGTAGCTATTTGTCACCAATAAGAGTAGCAATGTATATTGAGAGTTTATTGTATGCCACAGTGCCACCATGACCTCAAGTTAATTTTCACAGTAATCTTATTAGATGAGTCATGTTTTATCTACATTTTACATATTAAAATAACCAATTCAGAGAATTTCCTAAATGGCAAGTGGCAGAGCTAAGATTCAAACTTCTTATTATAAAAGGCATAGGACTATTATAAGGATTAAATAATGCATATAAAGTGCTTAGAACAGTGTTGGTTGTGGTCAGGGAGGAATTTCATAAGCTAGAAGACATGACTGATTTCACAAAAGTACACAAAGTCATTTTAATAAACTGAAATGAAATTAAAATTTCATTTATTTTATACTAAAAGCTCTACATTTTTCTAGTTTTCCTTTTGATTTTGTTTTCTTTGTGTGCTATTTCCTAGAAGACCTCCTGTTACCAGTTCCAAGTTATTTATGTCTCATTCACCTTTCTTATGCCTTTTCATCATGGGGAGATTTTAAACATAAAAATCAGAGAGGGGTAACATTGTTAAAATGAATCCATTAGCATAACTGTCCATGCAAGAAAAGTTTGTGGGTACAACACCATGGTACCCCTTATCTGCAGTGTCATTTTCCAGAGTTTTACTTAACTGGTCAACTGTAGTCCAAAAATATTACATGGAAAATTCTAGAAACAAATAATAAATTTTAAATAACTTTTATTATAGTATATTGCTATAATTGTTCTATTTTATTTTTATATCTTGTTAATCTCTCACTGTGTCTGATTTATAAATTAAACTTTATCATATATGACATATATGTACAGAAAAAATTGTATATATAGGGTAAGGTAGTATCTGGTTTTAGGCACCACTGGGGGTCTTGGAACATATTCCCCATAGATAAGGGACTACACTTATACTGTTGGTGTTAGGGATCTTTCCCTTGTGTTCTTTACTGGGTGGGTGTTTCTACCTGAGGAGAGGAGAGCAGGTGGAGCACATAGTGAAAGTTTAAGATCCTCTCTCTGTTTCCTGCATGTACTAGAAGAGCAACTGTGTGACTTCTTGCTGCTTAAAGCAAAAGGACAATTAACATCTGAGCTTGACTGGCTAAAAATACACCATTTCTCAAAAGTAAACAAATAAATAAATTTTCAAATGAAATGAAAATACCCTCTATTATCCCTAGAATTGTTCTGTCCAGTATGACCACCACTAGTCAAATGTGGCTAGTAAGACTTTGAAAAGTGGCTTATTGAGTAGAGATGTTCTATTGCCATAAAAACCTGATTTAAAAAAATAATCAAAGGAAAAATATATTAATATTTTTATGTTAATTGCATGAAAGGGTAATATTCTGACATTAGGTTGAATAATACTACTAAAATTAATTTTATTTCTTTTTACTCTTCAAAATGTAGATACTAGAAAACTTAGAATATATACCACTATATATTAAAGTTCTGGTGGCAGTGCTGCTTTAGAATAATGTTTACAGTTTCCTTGACCTGATCCTTAGGTCCCTTATGCCCTAGACACATTAATGCATAAAGTGACTAAATTCAAGTATAGAAATAAGTACAGTTACTATATATCTACTAAGAACATAAAGATTAATAATGCAGAGTTCTTCATAAGAAAAAGAAAGCAAACTGCAATTCATTAAGCCTGCTATCAGCCAGACCTGGCATCCCTACAAGAGTGTAGTATGATTTCTGCCAGCGACTCAACACCAGCACTCAAAGACTCTCCATTTGGGATTCAAAAATTTCTCCAAACTTGTAGAGTATTCACCTAGCACGTGTGAGGCCCTGGGTTCAATCCTCAGCACCACATAAAAATAAACAAATAAAACAAAGGTTGTAAAAAAATTTTTTTCCAAACTGATATGAGCACAAGCCTTCTCATCCCATGGCCTCTCTATACCCTTGGGCATAAGTACTCTGTTTCTAATTCTAGTGTGTAACTATACTTTAAAAAAGAATAGGTAAATAGGAAGTGGATATATGCTTTCTATATTGAATGTCTCAGTGCCAGGACCTTTCCTTAGCTTTAAATTTGTGAATCATTGAAATCCCACTAGCTTATAGACCCAAATGCAAAGAGATAATAGTGCCCATGCCAGGAAAGCACAGAAACAAGCTATTTACTTAATCAGCTTACCTTCTTATCAGATAGCTACTCTTGTTTTTCTTGAAGACAAAAGCAGTCGTTCTTTTAGATTTATTAAATTTGATAAGTTCAACTGTCTGATAGGTCATGCTAGCTCTCAGAAAACAGTATACCAAAGTGAAGGAACAGAAGCAGCCTCAGAAGCAAAGTTCCTCTCTGACCTTCTCCTGCCCACCTGCCTCTCATGGCTCAGTTTCCCCAAAAAAAGCCATAAAGGCTAGCATTCTTTTTTCACAGGTTGAGTCTTAGAAACTATTACTTCTTTTCCCAAAATCTAGCCATAAAACCTAAAATTATTACCCTAAAATTCTCCTGCTTTTCTCTGTAAGAGTTGGCCATAAAGAAATTCTCTGACCTACTTTATTATACATCAGAACTCCCCCCACCCCGTTCCATTCTAGAAAGTGTCGTGCCCCATAATGAGACCAAAAAGAACCTGAAGTACAGGCGTTGCTGGACTTTCCTTTCCCTAGTTGATTCTTATTAGGTCATACCCTTTTTTGTCCAATCACATCTCTATACTGCCATTCATGCTTCATCAAACCTAACCATAAAAATGGATGGTTTACCCTAGGTCTTTGGTCTTCATTCTAAAGACTCCCATGCCATGTAAAACTATGGTCAAATAAATTTATTATGCTTTTCTCTTATTAACCTGTATTTAAATTTTTTTAGTTGTTGATAGAACTTTATTTTTATTTATTTATATGTGGTGCTGAGAATCCAATCCAGTGCCTCACACATGCTAGGCAAGCGCTCCACCACTGAGCTACAACTCCAGCCTCTTTTTTTTTTTTTTCTTACAGGATTGTTGGTCATGACCCTTTACAATGGGCAGGAAAGGAATTCCCTTTTTTTCTGATCCTAAAATAATATGTTTCATATTCCCCACTTGGATTTCTAATTGTTACCTCAGATTTAATATGTCCACAACTGAATTCCAGGTTTTCTATCCCTCCCCATCTAGAAAACTATTCCTTTCATACTATGGACCATCACAGAAAATGGAAATTCTGTTTTTCCAAGTAATGCACTAAAAAATTAAAGTAATCCTGAGGGTTTTTTTTTTCACCTTCCACATCTAATATGTCAGCAGACTATTTCAATTCTACCTTCAAAATAATATGCTAACTACAATCCGACCACTCCTCACCACCCAACACCAATTTTACCCTGCCACAAACCATGGAGTCTCCCTTTGGTAACTGTGATGTTCTAACTTGTCCACTTCAGCCAACTCAGCACAGCAGCCAGAGTAACCTTGGCACAACTTAGATCATATCACCCTTCTGTTCAAAACTATCCAATACAAGAGTTACCATAGCGCCATCTTTAGAGGTGCCCAAAGCTCTGCACTCAGGAACTACAGGCACACCAGACTCTTGGCTGTTCCCCCCACCAAAAAAACAAAACAATAACAACAACAACAAAAACAACCCAGGTAGTCTCCACCCAAAATGTTCTTCATTTCAACAGCCGCATAGATGATGACTTCCCTGAACAGCCTTTAAATTTTATCATTGCCCAAATATTCCCTCTACTTTACTGTTCTCCATAACACTTATCACCAGTTGGCCTATTATTTCTTCTATTAATTTGTTATTTATCTCCCCCTAAGTAGAATACAAACTCATAAAAACAAGGATTCCATTTTGTTCATTGCTGTTTAACCAGTTCCTAAAGCAGTGCCCGGCACAAAATAGACGTTTGATGAATAAATAAAATATTCAGATGAGGAAAAGAAGGCATGAATCAGCTCAGGTTAGCCCCATGTCTCAGGATTAACAAGGTTGTGAGTCAGTATTAGAACTCAGGTCTGCTCCACCTGAGCCTCTCATCATTCCCCTCGAGCTGGTTTAGGAAATAAGAGCAAGGTTCTGAGATCTAACCACAAGAGCTGGCAGGCTGGGATGGGCCATGGAGAAGCACCCACCAGAAGTCCAAACACCAATCCTGCTAGAAGTACTGAGCTGAAACAGAAAGAACCCTTCTGTTGTTGACAGTCCCTGAGATGAAGAAAAGTAATTTGAAGGCATCTGCCGAAGATTTCCAGTTTTTAAGACTGCCTTCAACTATTTTCCCTTCAGCTGTAGATTTCTGGGATAACGAATGTAGCATATGTCTGTATCTCTAGGTTCCCATACAAATTAGGAAACTAAAAATGCCAAATGATTAAAGCAGATTTCTGCTTGTTTCCATGGGAAATCAACTGCCATGAACTCTTAGGAAATGAAAGGGACTGTGTTGGGCTGGAGGTGTTCCCTGACCAATGGCTGCTCTCTGTCTCCAACCCAGGTCCCAGTCCACAGGGTATTCAAAATCTTGGCCCAGGTAACACACTATCCTAGGCTGCCAGCTCTGCTGGTGGCCAAGTGAGACTGTGGAGGTCTCATTGTACTTCTTTAATCCTCTCCCACCAACCCACCCCAGAATACTGGGCTCAATACTCCAGGCTCCCAATATTAGGTCTTCAGCTAAGCAGGCTGGGTGGAGCCTCTTACTAATGACAAGTAGACATTTAATCATGCAGGATGCCCAGCCTTATTCTCCCTGAGTGATTTCAGCACATTTTGAGCTCTTGCTCGGGTCCTGTGGGGGAGAGAGAGGATGTGATGTCACGGGTCCTTGCCAGAAAAGTCAGCTCTGACTCCTACAACTACCGAGTTGAGTCAGGGGGTTGAGGAGGATTCTGTCAGTGCAGTGAGCAGGCGACTGTGCAGGGGAGGCCTCTAGAAGGCTGTGATGAAGGCCTGTTCCTGCCTGTCCCACAATTAGCACCAATTTGCCTAAAAGAGATAACATTGAGGTAGGAGGCTGAAAAAGATCTCAGTGCTATCTTGCCAGGGGAAATCTGTGACTTATCAGGGAAAACTGGTTTAGAAGCTGACTCTAGCCTTACCCAAGGATGGATAACCAGCAGCTCCTGGCAAGGAGGTGAGGAAGGTAATCTTTTTTTTTCATCAGAGTGTGACTTAGGCACACACTAGAGAGGCCCAAAGCGGAGACTAAACAATAAAGGAGAGTGTGGAGTTCAAATTCAGGCTTAGACAACCCTGAGTGCTAATGCTTGTTTTTTTAACTTACTATGAGACCTCAGGGAATTCTGATCCCTTTTAAGTGTCCACAAAGTGGTGATAATAATACCCATCCTTCTAGAAGATTATGGGGATTAAATAAGCTAACATAAGTGGAAGCATTTATCCCATGCCTAGTATGCAGTAGGTGCTCCGTACCTCATGACTTCTCTTTTCTTTCCCCTCTGTTGCTGTTATATTGCCAAAATGGGAAACAGCTTAAAAAGCAAGAAATAGTGGGAGGGCACTCCATGCAGTGTAATTCCCAGTACCAGCCACACGACTCTTCTTAGAATTGCTATCTAGGATGCAGACAGAGCAGAGGATTTCAAATCTTTATGTATAGCATGAACACTTACTCGTAACTCAACAGTCAGTCTTGGATGTTGGGCTAAGTTGAATGTTTTTCAGAGAAACTAAGCCACTTCTATTCTCTTCTGCCAAAATAAACCATTAGCAGGACCCCACGGAATTCAGAACATAGATCACAATACATCAGAAATACCTTGCCCTGGGCTAGTCAAAATATTTTGACTCCTCTTGTCTTCCAATGACTCATAGGAATGATTCCTAAGCCTGAGGTCATCCTAGCAGGTCCTTTGTGAGCTAGATTACAGGAAGAAGTATTACCGTGTTGAGGTCCCGGGGAGGCCTTTAGTAAATCATTTTTCCATCACAGCTCTGTTATACAAAACCATGCTCTGGTGACTTCCATAGATTACTCTAATAGCTACTTAATACTGTCTCTGTTATTTCCATTCCATTCAATTCTAACATTAGCTACCCAGAGTTGGCAAAAGCTCCACAAGTTTAGGATCATAGACCTCCATGAGATTGCCCTCACTTCAGATGACAGTCACAAGTCTTAGGAAGTCCCCAGGCCACTCATACTTTTGACCTACTGGCCACCATGGGGTTACCATGATAATTCACTTGAATATTCTGAACCCAAGAAAGTACTATATTTATGATTATAACTTTATCATTAAAGGACATATTTCAAGAAAGAGGTATTAGAAACATTGGAGTACCAAAAGAAATCAAGCTCAAAAGTTACTTGGCAAGGTGCACTTTACTTTTGCAGAAGGATGTGCAAGCAAGCACACCTGGGCGAGTAGCCCACCTTTTTATCCCTCACAGGCACTGCCCCTTGTTCTGATAGGAGAAGCTCAGGGTTTCAATCTACATGATGGGTAATTATAAAATTGGGAAGAGCTGTAGTTAAAAAAGCTACGATTGGATACAGGTTGGAAGCTCAAAATGACTACACATAGATACTACATCCCAATTTTACATTTAAGGCTAAATACCACATTGTGAAGATGGACCACTGGACTTTCCATTTCCCACAAAGCCAAACAGAGACACACAGGGCAAGGTCAGGGGGAGGACACAGAGGTCCCATACCCTCATGCTGTGGACTCAGGGAACCCACCCTCCTGGTGCTGAGGAGACATGCACTCTCAAGGCACACCTAACTTATGGAGTCTCTGCCAACTCTAGGTAGACAGTGTCAGAACTGATTGGGGTGGAAGCAGAACAGAGATAGTAATAAGTAGTTATTACTCAAATCTATAAAAGTAAATCAAGTCACCAGAACATGGTTTAGTATAGAGTAGCTATAATGAAAAACTGATTTTCTAAAAATCTTCCTAGGACCATAGAATCTGAGTTAACTAATCAGAGATATCCACTGAACCTCAGAGTTTTTATTGAAATTTCATTATATATATATATATATACACACACACACACACACACACTACATATACATCATTGACCACATGATGAAAATCAGTCTCTAGGCCCCTTTCTCTCCTTTATTTGATTTTTAACTCAGGTCAGACTGGCCCAAAATTCTAACACTCTAATCTGGTGTTTAGTTGGTTTTCCTGCTAATTGGCACCCTTCCTGAAACAATGTAGAGACCCACCCTGAGTCTCTTCCTAGGCATAATAGGCTCTCCTACTGGGAAATTCCAATGAGTGTAGGAGCTCTGTATTGAGAATGTGGGAAAAGACCAAATATATTCTTTATTATGCTACAGTCTTCTAAGAGATTTACAAATCTTCAGGGTTTGGAGTCACTCTGCCTCTTGGGCAATAGGGAGTTACTTTAAGCAAATGAAAATTACTTATTGAGCAATGACTATGGGTCAGCCACTCATAATGCATGTGTTAAAGGCAGTAGTATGTTGGGAAGATAAACAATGGCATAGAGGATGGTCTGGATGAAAGTAGCCACTGTGCAGACATAGAATGAGGGGAAATGAACCAGGGGAGCAGATGTGGAAATAGAAAGGGAGGGCTTGAGAAATTCTGCAGGAAGATTTCAACTTATTTAAACTTTCATCTCTATTACAAAACACTACACAACAATAAGAGGAGTTAAACTTATTTGGAGAGTTGAAGTTACTGCCTAAAAATATCCATGTTACATTGATAAAGAAGATGCCTTCTCTTTGATTTCCAGAGGTTTTTGCTTCAAACATTAAAATTCAACTAATGGGAAGGATCTGTGTTTTACCTTTTGAACAAACTTCGAATTCCTGACTTAATCTTTAATGACATAACTCCAATTGGTTCTGTAAAACAAGAATATTGACTTCCCTTGTCTTCAAATGGTTGACCTGTTTCTGTTTTAAAATACTGTCCATTTTTACCTTCATAATTTTGAAATCTGTTCCCTTTTAAGGCCCTTCCTCTCCTGTAGATCAGATTTATGGAGAGGCTGCCTGAATCTTGGGATGTACCCTTATATAAGTTGTGTATAAAAGAGAACATTGGCTACTGATATGTTGAAACTTCCTGCATATGGATTTCAGCGGATAATAAAAGTTGTATTTCAAGATTCTTGGTGTGTAGTCTTTTTTTCACAATAGTAACTAAGGTACTGAATCTCTCCTATCCACAGAAGTTCTGCAATATGATGGACATTTTAGATAAGGATTACTTGGGCTGGGATGAAGTTTGGTGGTGGAAGGTTTGCCTAGTATGCAACAAGGTCCTAGGCTCATTTCCAACACCAAAAACAGATAAAAATAAAAATAATTACTCAAAATTTTTTTCACATGTCTAAATTTTTTCTTGGAGGAGAAGATAAATAATTATTTTAATGTATCAGAAGTAATATGTTAAATTGAAATAGAAATATTTAGAATCATACATAGTTAAGCAAAAAGTACTAATCACATAAACTTTTTTTATTATACATCAAGCTACAAGAAGGTGACTTAAAAAAACTGGTAACTGGCAACTCTTTGTGTTTATCAATACACTTTAAAAACTTGAAAAAAAGACTCCTTCAACATTATATTTAAAATAACTAAATAAAATATCAGCAAATGGTTTTTGAACCTTTGCTATTTGGTAAGAAAAAAATCTAAAGTATTTAAAAAGAAAATGCAATCAGCTGTTTAATATTAATAAAAATTAACATTTATCACATACTTACAATGTATCAGGTTTGTTCTAGGACTTTGTATGTTTAGATCATCTTTTTCTCACAATTACAATATGAAGTATAGGCACTATACTTATTCCCACTTACACAGAGAGAAACTGAAGCTCACAGGGGTTAATCAACCTGCCCAAGTTTTCACAGCAATAGAAGACAAAAGAGATGATTAAGTACTGTGAGTGTCATAGTCTCTTAAAGTTGCTATAACAAAATACCTTAGGCTGAGTAATTTATAAGCAACAAAAATTTATTGCTCTCAGATCTGGAGGCCAGGAAGTCCAAGATCAAAGTGCCAGCAAATTTGGTATCTGATAAGAATTTATTCTCTGCTTTGCCTGCAGTACACTCACATGACAAAGAAACAGACAACTCCCTCAGTCTTTGTACATGAAGGCGCTATTCCCATTCATAAAAGTGCATCCTTAACCATGTTTCACAAAGCCTCATCTCTTGATATCACCACACTGAGGATTAGGCTTCAATATATAAATTTGGCAAGATTGGGAAGATGGACAAACATTCAGACCATAGGCAAGAGACAGTGTTCAAAAACTTTATGGACATAGGATTTGAAGTAGATTGGAGAAAGTGCAGAGATGAGGAGAAAAATGTAGAGAAGTTAGAAGGTGCCATAGAGACCTGTACAAAATAAAGGAGGTGGTAAAGAATTATAAACCTACTAATGCCATTTGTAGATTTGCTTAGAGAGGTGCCCTCAGAGTAAACAACTGCCAAAAAGGGTGATTTTGCCAAAAAATAGTGGGTCGGTAGTAATTCAATTAGCATACATGTTATAAAAACATGACAATTCAAGTTCAAATTCAGATAAATCCAAATAATTCCAGTTAAGGAATTGTAATACTTCAACACAAAGATCAAGAATTTGTATCTTTCAACTTGTCTTCAATAGCCAGATCAGCTTTAGCGTTGAAGAATGTTGCAAGAATCTTCTTACTAATTTTTAGAAATCATTTTGGAGTCTTAAAGGTTAGACAACAATCCATAAATGCTGTATACTAAAGGATCTCATCATCATCCAAATAAATATTCATTCAAGATTTTTAAAATTTCCTAAAATTCCTTTCCCTTTGAAGCTCTCTGTATCCCACGCCCTCACACACCCCTGCCCATTCCACCCTCACCTCTGTCCAAGAGACTGGACAAACTGAGCTGCCAGTTTGATTTTAGGAGAAGCATTGTGATGCGACTGTCACGCACTGTCACAATGTGCCCATCTGGGGACTGTGGACATTTGGGCAATGTGGGAGCTGACTCTTGGTCATGAAAAATGGAAGCTTGCCCAGGTAGAGAGTTAACAATGTTAAAATTTTCTTACTCCCCCCCCCCCCCCCGGATAAGGACTTAAAGGAAAACACTCAACAGCTACTGTGTATTTGTTGTAGGTTATTGAAAGATTTCTCAAATGTGTCATGTATTGGAGTTTGGTAAACATCAAAACCTTAAGTGGAATATTTCAAGGTGACTATACCGTATCCTTCTTCTCTGTCAACATGGGCTGATAATGGACACTGATCAACCCTAAATGACACTGAAATATACTTAGATAAATGAATAACAAAGCATAATATGAGAGAAGATAATAACCCAAGCATAAGACTCTGAAGAATCAAGATGATTTATGTTTAGTTTTCTTTAGAATCCTAGAAAAAGGTGATATTTTCTAGGAGTTTTAAAATTTCTGATGTTGGAAGGCAGAAAGGGAGAGAAAATGAGTGTGAGCTTTAGGGTCAGGCCATCTGGTTCCGTTCCTGGCTCTGCCACTTACTAGCAGCATGGCCTTGGGCAAGTAAATTACCTATCTATGCCTCAGACTTCTCTATTTCCTGGAGATAATAATAATATCTCCATCATAATGTTTTTACAGTGGATGAAATGAAATAATACAATGTTAAATGTCGGCCATAGAGTAAGTCCTCAACAACTGTTAGGTATTGGCTTCTCCATTTGTGCCATTCAATGCACTGCAGCCAGCTGCCAGCCTACTTCTGATAAATTTCCAGACTGGGTTATTCCCAAAACCATTATTGTTATATTCTAAAGTCCTTGAAAATTTTCCAATCAGAAAATATTTCTTTCAGAGCAATTGGTCAGAAGCATTAGTATAGAAAACACAATTCTGTCTTAGTTTAGTCAATGAAACCAACACTTAAAATGAAATGTTATCACACCAGAAGTAAATTGACTACCATCCGGAGTATTCCACAAGCTGAAGAATACTGGGGACATTCAAGAGATCTGGATGTTTTCATTCTCCTACATAAGACGACAAGCTGTGTTCACACTGTGGCAAAAGGCTCCTCCCTTTGGTCACATGAAGCAGTTATCTGATCTGAACTCTAATCTTTTCCTCTTTCTATATTTCTTTTGGTAGCAATCATAACTCAGAAGTACACACACACACACACACACACGCACGCATAAGCATATATCTCTATTCCTTAATGTAACACTATTATGGTTTGGATGTGAGGTGTCCTTCAAACGTTCCTGTAAATGCAGGATTATGCATAGGTAAATGATTAGATTGTGAGAGCTGTAACACAATCAGTCCATTGAATTTGAACAGATTGAAAGGGTGGAAATGTAGGAAGGTGAGGCTTGCTGAAGAGATGGAGCACTGGGGGTGTGCTCTAGAAGGGTTCATCTTTCCTGTGTCCCCTCCCCCATCTTCCAGACCCACCATGAGCTGAGCAGCTTTCCTTTGCTGGGTCCTTC
The DNA here is from genome assembly GCF_964194105.1 of Spermophilus citellus. Lineage (NCBI taxonomy): Eukaryota > Metazoa > Chordata > Mammalia > Rodentia > Sciuridae > Spermophilus > Spermophilus citellus. The sequence goes on along the minus strand of NC_138191.1, from coordinate 61,644,224 downwards.
CCCATGATAATGCTGCCTCACTGCAGGCCCTAAACAATGCAATCTTTGGCCTGAGACGCCTGGAGCTGTGAACCCCAAATAAACTTCTCCTCCTTTAAGTTGTTCTTTTCAGGTATTTTGGTCAAGTAACTAAAACAAACATGATACCTTCTTTTCATTGAATATTAATTTTTAAAATCATTTTAAGCTGGGTGCTGGGGCACACGTCTGTAATCCCAGCAGTTTGGAAAGCTGAGACAGGAGGATGGCGACGAGTTCAAAGCCAGCCTCAGCAAAATTGAGGCACTAAACAACTCAGTGAGATCCTGTCTCTAAATAAAATCCAAAATAGGGCTGGGAATGAGGCTCAGTGGTTGTGTGCCCCTGAGTTCAATCCTCGGAACCAAAAAATAAAAATAAAAAAAGAATATAAACTATTTTAGAATAGCATTTTAATGAAATGTTATTCTGCTTTTCTTTGAAATCCCATAATCAAAATGCACCACTTCTAATAGCCCTAAACTGTATCTTCCTCAGAAACAAGTATGGAGGGCTATAAAAGCTATGAGAGGCCTAGGAAAACATTCATAGGACAGAATATAAGACAGGAATGACTAAAAGAGGGAGTAGAGGATACTATATTGTTTTACCATTAGGTGAGGAAAAAGAAATTGTCAAAAAATACAAAGGGTCTGAGATTTTTATTCTCCTTGCAAACTAAAACATTAGCCTGTCATACTCTTAGGTTCTAATAAAAGATATAAGAATCCTGGCATCAGAGAAAAAAGAAAGTCCACTACTCACAGCAATAGTAGTATACAAAGTATAGCCTTTAAAAAAAATCAGTTCCTGGTGCCCCCATTTCCACAGTGAGATGCAAAAAGGACCAGAAATACCAGAAAGCACCTGTATACATGTAGTGAGTTGTGTTACAGGAGAGGAATCCTAAACTTAGAGAATATGAATCTGTCCTATGCTCTGGAGAGAAACATTATTATTATTATTATATTGGACAGTAAACATGCCTGCCTTTTGCACCTCTAACTTTCAAAATCGTTCACGAGACAAATACCCTTGAACACTTAGTCTGGAAAACAAGGCAGCCAGAACCTGGCTCACAAGAAGTGCAGAAATACTAAAGATCCTTAATAGAATTGTTTTTCAACAATTATCAATAAATGAACTTTTCAGGGGGAATTCTGGGGATTGAATTTAGGGGCACTCGACCACTGAGCCACTTCCCCAACCCAATTTTTGTATTTTATTTGGAGACAGGTTTCTCACTGAGTTGTTTAGTGCCTTGCTTTTGCTGAGGCTGGCTTTGAACTCACAATCCTCCTATCTCAGCCTCCAAAGCCACTGGGATTACAGGCCTGTGCCACCATGCCCGGCTATTAATAAACTATTTTATGTTATCCCCTTGAGTGCTCAGAATATGTGTATTTGTCTTACATTAGTTTCAACTACATGTTTCTAAAAGGACATCATAGATCTGAGAAGCTAATAAGAATATGTAAAAGCAAGAGAACTATTCCTCAGTATAGAGAAACAAGGCTACATTATTATCAATGAGAATGGGTGCTCTTTGTCCTATTAGAGATGACAGGCACTCTATTATGACTGATGTTTGTAATGAAAATAGCTGAAGAAAACATTAATCAAGAGGGCTTATCTCACTTCATTAAGTGAGTTAATAAGGCCTATATCTCCTCTCTTTACAAAAAGAAAAATCTTTTGAAATTTCTGAAGTCTTTAACTCTACAACAACAATTCAAACATTCTATTCTGAGGGATTCTATTCTTTTTTGGAATATTGTAGGTATGACAAATGAAGTTCTATGATCAAATGAAGTTAGAGAAATTCTAGGTTCAACAAAGCTAAACAAGCATTTTAAATGCAGGAGTTCTCAGAGTTCTAAGCATATTGATATGCACTATGAATCTCTAAGACACGTATGGTATTTCCCAAATCAATTTGTATGTATACACATATAAAATTTGGGCATAGGCCCAAATTTCTCAGAGTACCTCATGGAATAGATTTCTACAGAAACTACTTAGAGATTCCTCAGGAGAGAAATGGCTATCACCAGCAGTAGGTGGTGGAAGACAGAGATACTTTGGGGAGATATTGGACGACTGATCTGCTCTACTCCAGAAAGATTTCTCCCAGGTAGCAGCAACGCTGCAATAGATGGCTTTCTGCTTTCTTGATTAAAAGTGGGTGGTTATATCCATTACTGACTGAAATCTAGGAAAAATAAATACATATCAAGATCTGTGTGTAAAATTTTAGTACTATATAAGCTAAGAAATCACCTATTCCAAGTCCTTCATTTTCAGATGAGAGCTAAAGATACAAAGATATTAAGATGCATCCTAAATCCAAAGATAGTCAATGAAAGAGTCATGACTAGAATCTAGGTCTCATCAATGCCAGTCTATGCTTTTCTCACTAACCTCAATAAAAGTGGCCATTGATAGCCACTATCATTGACACTGAGAAGGCAAACTAGTCTTCTTGTTCCTAGGGAGACAAAACCTGAGTGAATTTGGGAAATTAAGAAATAAACCTCAAAAAAGGCTGAGCAAAATGCTTTGCCATGGATGTTCCTCCATTGGAGAGAGAACAGCTTGGAAGGAAGGAAGGAAGGAAGGAAGGAAGGAAGGAAGGAAGGAAGGAAGGAAGGAAGGAAGATTGAATTTCTTGAGCTTCAATTTAGGTACATTTTAAGGGTTGATGACACTGAAATTTGAAGCAATTCAATGTTTTCTCTCAACTCTGCCACTTACGACAATACTTCTAATCAGCAAATGTGTAGGGTTTACCTACACATTTAACTCAATTCAGACTTCACCCAGGGATAGCATCAGACCCCATAGGATAAGAGTTAAGCCTCATAAGACTCCCCCCCCCCCAACTCCCAACTTGAGATGCCAGATCCCCAAATTACCCTCTAATTTCTGCCCAATGTAGTTAAAAATTGGAGGTTCCCTGAGGCTCCCTCAGGTTCAATCATTTGTTAGAACAGACCATAGAACTCAGAAAAATAGTTTATTTTCTGGATGACTGGTCTGTATTAAAGGACAAACAACCTGATAAAGAGATACACAGGATAAGATCCAGAACTGTCTGAGTACAGGAGCTTCTGTCCCTTGGAGCTCTGTGGTGAACTGTCCTCCTGGCACATAGATGTGCTCTGGTTCCCTGAGCTGGAAGCTCTCCAAACCCCATCTTTTTTGGGTTTCTATGGAGGCATCATTCATAGACATGAGTGATCAAATTCCTGGCACTGGAGATTAAGTCAATCTGCAGTCCCTTCCCCCTACCTGGAGGTTGGGAAAGGGTGCTGAAAATCCCAATCCTTCAATCATAGTATCAGTTTCCCTGATAACCAGCCCCCAACAGAGGTTAACTAGGGAACGTCCAGAAGTCACCTCTTTAACACACACCCATGTGCAGTTGAAAGGGATTCATTATGAATAACGCAAGACCCTTTTTTCATTGTCATGCTATTACAGGAACTGAGGACAAAATCCAAATTCTCTTTAGCTCTACTTGCTACAACTTTTAGAAGCTGTGATCCAGGAAAGTGAATGAAGATCAAAAAATAAATTTCTTAATGTCACAGTATAACTGAAGGCCATGAGCTGATTAACTCACTTCTAACACTAGCAAGTGAGTGTTTCACTTGTTTCTGTTTTGCCTCACTCCCTATTCTCACTTCCCAAATAATTAACCAATAAATTCAGCCTTGCCTGTAAGGAAGAATAAAGAAAAACATCGAAGAACAATACCAATCATATGGCCTCCTACTCAGTAATCTTTCTTAAGGTTTACAGGAACCAGGAATGTCTGGAATGCTTGGACCGAATTGATAACCCTTCCTTGACCACCTGACTACATCTAAAATTAGACTCTTCAGAAACTCCATGTAAGCTTTTTTTTTTTTTTTTTTGCCTGAGACCCTGGCAAGAAGGAAGTTGGGTGAAAGCTCTCTGTTTTCCACCTGCCAGCTTGGCCCACAGAGCTCTTTCTTTGCCAGTTACTCTGCCTCTTGACTTAGTTAGGTGTGGAAGAATTGGACCTTTCACAATTATATAATAATATTTCTCGTGTGAAAGCTGCTTATCTATCATTGGCCCATCTGAACAATAATTCTTTAGGAGATTCTGCCCAGTGTATTTCATGTTGCCTAAACTCAGAGCCACAAGACACTTCATGATCTTTCATTAAGAAGTTTGCTTTCAGTCATAAAGTGCTTTTCAATTGAAGAGCTGCTGTAAAACCACTTCATGAAGGCACATTTGGATATGAGTACGCTATTGGGAAAAGCCCAAATGAATGCTACTGCAAAAACTACGGGAAAAGTACATCATTAAACTTCCTGACTATGCTTGATGGATTCAATTTAAAAAATATTTCTTTCTCATCGGATTGAGTAGTGGTTAAGCATAAGAACTCTGAAATTAGACTTGCCCAGGAACAAATCATAACTCTTTTACTCATAATCATGTGATCTTTGGCTAACTACTTAATTATATGGCTTCCTGTCATAAGGAGAAAAAAAGGACTGCCTATTTAATGGTTAGCTATGGTGTTTAAATGAGACAATGCATACAAAGCCAGTGCCCAGCACCCAGTATGTACCCCATAGTGCTTATTCATTATGATTACCAAAGAAAATTTCACAATGTAGTGGGACCAAACAATTCTGTCTTGCAGGGAGGAGGCTGATTTTAGAAGAATCTGATTCAAAGTTTTAAAGTATCCTATTTTTTTAGGTCTTTGTCACCACCATCTCCTCTGGTACAAATTTAAGTGCCATTTTAGGGTCAAGACCACATTACCTTTCAGGGCACATCTTGCTCAAAGGACAATTACTGGGGAAGGTTTATATTCTCTGTGTGTTAGCATTTTTAATGGTGCAGAGTCAAAGATTTCAAAACTGTTGTTAAAGGTGAATTTTATATTGGAGCTATTAATTCAGAAAGTGCTAATGGTTGCAACAATGTTAACAGCTGAAACTTAAAACAAAGGATGTTTTCTGTTAGCTTAGTTCCTTCCCACAAAGCTCAGAAATGATCTTGGGAGCAGATGTGCACATGGTGGGTGGAGAATGCAGGGTAAAATCCTGCTGGTGGTTTTGGTTTAGAATTTAAATTTTACTTTCACTATTACCAGGCAGTATCGACGGACATCAAAAATAAGAAAATCAGGAGTAGCAGGTTCACCTTAAAGAATAATCCTAGCAGGGGGGCTGGGGATATAGCTCTGTTGCTAGAGTGCTTGCCTTACATGCACAAGGCCATGGGTTCAATCCCCAGAACCACCAAAGTAATCATCATCATCATCATCATCATCATCATCATCCTAGCATTAAAAAAAATTTAAGTAGATTATACATATACATAATACATACTTTTAGCATAAATTCTTGATGAGAAAGAATTACAGCCTGTAACATGAGTTATAGTGAAAGAATCAGTACAAGAAATTTAAAACATCATTCTTTCAATATTTAATATCAGGTACTGGGCTGGGTGTTGATGATGGATACAGACATGAATAAAGGTACTGTCTCTGCCCTGAAGAAGCTCACAGACTTGGGAGTGAAGCAGACATGTAGAGATAAATGACAACTTACCCTGGTAAGTGCTAAAACAGAGGTTTGATTTGCTGTAGGTTCGGGGAGGAGGCTGATTTTGGAAGAATCTGATTCAGAGTTTTAAAGTATCCTATTTTTAGGTCTTTGTCACCACCGTCTCCTCTGGTACAAATTTAAGGCAGAATTCACTACACTTGCCTGGAACCCCAGGAGGCTTCACAAAATGATATTTGAATTGTGTTTCAAGGAATGAAACTCAGGCCTGACTAAACAACATAATATTCTTACCATTTTCATACAGTTTACAAGATATATTCTGTTTCACCACAGCCCTAAAAAGTTTCTATGTTCCAATAGATGAAGAAGCTGGAGCTCAAAGATTAAGAAGCTAAAGGTCACAAAGTTGGAGACAGAGAATTTGAGCCCAGATTTATATGGTTCCATACCCTTTACCATAGCATTGTCCTGCCTTGCCCAGAAATATCCACTTTCATTCCTTGTTACCAAGCAATGCACAGTTAACTTTTATCTGTGTGGACTTTCACTGTGGAAACTTAATCTGGAAGCACAAATAGAACATCAAATTCTGGATTAAAGGATTGGGACCAGGACTACGGATGTCACTCAATGGTACAGTGCTTACCTAGCATTTGAGACCCTCAAAAAAAGAGGGGTAGAAAAATTGACTATAAAATGAAAGGCCAAGATGGAAACTGTATATGCAATTCACTTAGCCCACAGTGCCCTCTCCTTTCTTTGAATTTCATGCACAGTTTGAAGATGCAAACTTTAAATTTCTGGTGTATGCCAGATTCCGTCATCCATGAACTGAAAATACCTTAAAGCCAGGGAATAAGTCTTATATTTCTCTGACATTTTTAAGACCCAGATTTCACACAAGCTGGCTCATTAATTGCTGATTCATTCAGTGCTTTAAAGAGTGCTTGGTAAATTTGTGATTCAAGTTAGATTGACTGAAGTAAGACAACAGACTTAAGGTTTATATGCTATAAAAGAAAAAGGTAGATTAAGCAGATTAGCAGATTAGTTTTTGGACTAGTAACTTTCAAGCATTAATGCACATTGGAATCACCTGCCTGCACTTGTAGACCTGTCCTGTTTCCTCTGTTAGAAGGCAGAGTAGACATGAATATTACTAGAAAGCAACTCCAGGGGAGCTGACTTGTAGGGAATTCATAGCCCATGCCTCCAAGGGATATGAGTGCTGTTTTTATTTTTTTGCTTTCAGAGCAATGAAGAATAATAAGTACAATAACTGCTCTCATTTATTGTTTCTAAGTTGCTTGACAGTGTTCTTGGTGCTTTAAGAATATTGTCTAGTTCTCACAGCACCCTGTAGTGCTACTATACCTATATTAATAATAGCGTGGGGAAAAAAATAAAAAGGAGCAGTAACTTCCCTAAGGTTAAAGAGGAAAAGCAAAATTGGGTATGGTAGCTCATGCCTGTAGTCCCAGCACTGGAGACAGGCTGAGACAGGAAGCTCCCTTGAGTCCAGTTCAAGACCAGCCTGGTAACATAGTGAGACCCCATTAAAAAAAAAAAAAAAAAAAAAAAAAAAAAAGAGATTTAAGTCTGTTTCACCAAAGTCAAAAGTTCGGTGGTTCCTTGGTACTGGGTAGCAAGGGAACATCCCAGGGAGGCCTAAACTTGTCATCAGGGTGCCAATGGTACAAAGATGCAAGGGCACTCAGCACTTGAAGTTATAATAAGGCCCTCCATGGGAGATTTCAGACATTAGTACTTGCTTCAGTGGGGATTTAAATTGAAATAAGATATCTGAGTTGGAGCTACCTAAGAGAATATTCCTGCATTAAGCTGGTGGCTTGCGAGGTACTTAAATTTTTATTTTTAGCAAATTGCTAATGCCAGCTTCTGCCTTTTCTCCAGAGACCCTCTAGGAATTTTTCCATCTGCTGTCTAGTAGGAAAGTCCCACCCTAGACTTTTGTCTTCCTCTAGGTTAATTAAGACTGATGCTAGAGTCATCTCCTAAGGCCAGAGGGTGTTTAAGGTTGTTCTCCTTGAAGGACATCCAGTCACCCCACGGGATTGGAAAAAAGCATAGTATTTTTATGGCGGAGCAGGAAAACAGCAGTTAAAAGCACAAGAGAACAACTTTTGGGGGGAAAATCATTTTGTCTTAGAAATAGAAGTGGGGTGAAAAAAATAGACAACTAGTTATCTATTAATTTCTCCACTCACATACATCTATCTCTCTCAAACTGCCAGGATAGGGCAACAGTTTAATTTTTGGTGCTCTTAAAATAGCTGGTATTGATGAAGTATTCCCAGAAGACTTTTACTATTGTCTTACATTTTTAAAAACTGAGCATTAGATTTTCCATGCAGAGAACTGCTAGCTTTCAAGAAGTTAGAGTTTGCTTTTTCATCCTAAAATACTGGACGGGATGGTGGGGGGCGGGGAATGTGGAGGAGAAAAAGGTTTCAGATCAAGGAATGCAGAACTCCCTCCCCATTCGCTCTAAACAACAGGTGGTTTGGTGTGCCTGGGTCAACTCCTTTATGCACAACACAAATCGTAGGCGGAATTTTCAAACGGAGTCTCCCTAGAACCTGCTGCTTAGAGATCTGGGAGCCCATCTGGTCGTGTGGGGCAGATGGGGATTCCTGCAGGAAAAGAGTATTGGTAGTCAAGGGGCTCAACGATTTCGTGGTCCAGTTTTGCCTTTCTCCTTCAGTGTAATTCCATCCTCTCCACCTTCGGTTCTTCAGGGACCCCCTTCCGTTCTTTGCTGAGGAGTTCTCTCCATCCTGACCTCGGTCTTTCGAAGATTTCCCAGAAGAGCTATTTTTAGTGGTGGCTGCTCCGCTCCAACTTACCCAAGGGAGGAGCTGCGGTAACAGAGCAAACGCTGCGCGCACAGAAGCCACGGGTTTTCCGCGCATTGTTAGGGATGAGGAGTGGAGGTGATATCAGACACAGCCAATTCCCCCGGCAGAGCCCGCCAGGTGGGCAGCTCAGAGACCGGAGTGGCTCGATCTCGAAGCGGCTGGAGAAATTTCTTTTCCTGTCCTGAATCAAGTCCTCGGCGGTCGGCGGCAATCTTCACTGGCCGGCTGCGGGCACGGGGTGGTCTCTGCAGGGGAGGAAGTTCCCGGGCACTGCTGCCTGCGTCACAGCGGGGCTGGCACCGCGAAATCCGCTCGGCGAGCGGCGGCGGCGACCCCGGGGCCGGGCGCTGGGCGGCGCTGGCTGCCGCTGGCCCCGCTGCACGCGGGGCGGCGCTGGAGGCGGCTCCGTCCGTGGTCGGGGAGGCGCAGAGGAGGAGGGCTGCAGGGCTGGGGCGTTAGCTGCGTCCCGGCTCAGAGCCCTCGAAGAGGACGAGGAGGAAGGCGCCGCGGTGGCCGCGGCTGCAGCGCTCCGGGCGCGACAAGCCATGAGCAGCGGCCCCGCGGGCGACCCCGCCGTCTCTGGCTGCCGCTAAGCCCGGCCCGGAGACAGCTCACCGCTCCCCAGCACCCTCTCGTGCCGACACCGTAGCACCCAGAGGTAAGGGCGGGGGAACCGTAGAGGGATGGAGAGGGGCGGCCCGCAGAGGGCCACTGGGCTCGTTCCGCTAGGAGAGCCGGAGCTAGGACTCGCCCTCCCTGCCTTGCTTGCTTTTCTGCCTTCTGCTGGCCCTGGGACAAGCAGAATGTGGTCGCCTGCCCAGCGTGTGGTGCTTGGAACCATCGGTTCTACAGCTTAGGAACCCGACAACCCCTACCCCACCCATCTCACGCTAGCACCGGCGTCCGCACGAGGAACCCCAGCCTGGCGCCAAGCGCAGCGCGGCCACAGCAGGTTCTGCGGGTGTGTGTGGGGGGGAGGGGGACACACGAGGGAAAAAACCGCGATCCATCCTCGTTCTTTCCTACATGGAAGATCCCTGAGACCCCGGGGGCCTGCCCTTTCTGGTCTTTTCTCTCTTTGCCACCCTAGAGCCTCTAAAGTTAGCACTTTGTGGGGTGTGGAGGAGAATTTGAAGGTCTTTGTAGGGAACAAGAGAGCACTGTCCCCTCACTTGCAGTACCAGAGACGGGAGAGGGGCTTCGCGGGATCCGTCGGGCCCCAAAAGCCAGGTGTTTAGGCCAGAGTTTGAGACCAGGACCGTTGCTTCTCCCTCACCCGCGAACTGAGCCTTCTTTATCTGCCTCTTTTCAGCTGTCTCCCAGCAAGGAGATGGTTAGGGATGGAGTTAGCAACTCCAGGTTGTGCTCTCTAGATGCTAATGCCTTTCTTTTCTTGTTCAACCAATTCTTCCCACCCCCCACCCACGCCTGCCCGTGTACATCAGATTTCAACAGTTTCTTTAAAATCTCGCACAGTACCTGAGTTTGCAGTATCTAGCCAGGCACTTAATCCACATCCTTATGCGGATATTTCGGAGGGCCAAACTTCACTAGGTTTCAAATTCCTTAAGTATTTCAAACTCCCAGCAAACTAATTAGGAACATTTTCAGGTTACCATCCTCCTTAAAGTAAAAAAACAAGAACCAATCAATCTTCGTAGGAGTGCCGGCATTTGGCAGAGGGAGGTTTGAATTACCCTATTTAACACAACCTCAGAAGAGAGAGGAATGGGTAGAGGAAATCGCAGTTCCATTTTAGTCACATACTTCTTAGGAGACTTCAGTAGTACAAGAAATGTAGCCTTAACAAACGGTCACATTTCTGGACAGGGATGTGGTGGTTTCCTAAAGCAGATAAAGCTTCAGCCTGGACAGGTAATTTTCTCCGTTGTCCCAACACTGCCGAACTGACAGCGTGGTCAGTCTTATACATGTATATATTCTCTTTATTTTCTAATGATTTGTAGAAAACTCAAAATGTTGCCTGAACTTGACAGTATTTGCTCAGATTCGTAAACCATATTGGATGTGTGGGTTAAGGTAACAGATTAGATTTTTACAGTTCTAATCTTTGATATTTGCATTTCTTGTGACTGCTTAAATAGGAAAGGCCAAAGGTGTAAAACAGATTTGCTTTCCTGTGGAATGACTAACTTAAATTCTGTCTTGTCCTGGGGTCTATTTGTTTTCTTTAGGAAAGACAGGGGGAACAGATGTCAAGGTGGATATTTTCTATGGTTCACAATAGATTTGCTGTAGATAGGATCCAACAACCCAGTGATTGTATAGAAGACAGTGAGCACAATTAACAATTTTCTTACTAGTGAAGTTTTGATAATTTTGTTAGTGATGCTAGTCTGTTTTCAAATTTAATTAATATCTTTATTAATATTTAATGAAGTGATTATTAGTTTTATTTAATGAATTTGTTCAATTAATGAGGTGCTTATGCTTATGTATGCTTTTTAAGGGAATGCTTCCAGTGAAAGACTACATTAAGCGCTGTAAGAGAAATGAATATTTTTTTTCACTTATATGAAGTTTATCTTTAAAAATGAGACAGTTATAAACAACAAAAAAGATAAAATTAGAACTGTTTTAATTCCTAAGTTTCAATTTTTGCCAAATTATTGTTATCACTTTTTTAAAAAAAAATTAGTTGTAGATGGACAGAATACCTTTATTTATTTATTTTTATGTGATGCTGAGAATCAAACCACCCAGTGCTTCACACATACCAGGCAAGTGCTCTCCTGCTGAGCTACAGCCCCAGCCCTGTTGTGACTTTTCAATAGTGTATAGTATTATTAAGTTATAGTCACCAGTAAATTTAGAATAAAGCCTAAGTTTAAAAAGAAATGAAATGGAAACTATACCTTATTTTGGCAAGCAGGTGTTAATGATTTTTTTATATGATGTATTGCTATACAATATAGTCTGGCTGCTCAAAGTCCCTAACACATTATCTCTGATTCTTATAACGTACCCCTAGAATGGATGGCCATCCACATTTTACAGAAGAAAGGAGCTCAGTTTGTGACTTTCCAAACATCTTAGAGCTAAGTTAATGCCTAATGAGAACAAACATCCTTAGTTTTTTGTTTTGTTTTGTTTTTGTTGTTATTGTTGTTTTCCTCCCACCCCTGGTCCTGTATCACTGAGCTACAACCCCAACCCTTTTTAGTTTTTATTGTGAGACAAGATCTTACTAAGTTGCCCAGGCTGGCCTGGAACTTGAGATCATGTTGTTTCAACCTCTGGAGTCACCGGGATTACAGTTGTGCACCACCAGGCCCTGCCTCTTTAGTCTTAATGATACACTTTTTCTCATTATCCAAAGGCGCTTATTATTCCTACCTTAATTTATTGTTGACTTGACATAATGTCTATATGAGGAAACAGAGGTTGAGAAAGTAATCTGTCCAAGGTTTTGCATGTATCTAGTATACAGCAGGACTCTAATTTTCAGTCAGAGCCATTTATTTCAAAAATCTATGTTCTTGCCACAGATTTTTATTAAATGAATGAATTAAAACTTGGCCTAATAGATTATTCACTCCTGCCCATCAGCTATTGTCTTCTACTTGGAGAAGAGCGTCTTACTCCCAAGAGTTCACACATCATACCTGGAGTGTTGGCTATATCTCCATTCCTGCACCGCTCATGAAAGCTTATTACAACCAATGAGGGTGACATTACTATGGAGATGTTCTTGAATCCATTTACTTTTTTAAAAAGGTTTAAATCATTGGCATTGAGTAAAAAGGGTATCCTCAAGATAGGATTATTAAAGGAATAGCTGCTATCATATTTTGCCTCAGTTGCCTAGCAGGAATACAAAGGAGCTTACATTATTGAACTTCTGTAAGCCCTGGTTTTCCTTTCCTCATGTGTAATGGAATTAATAAAACCTACGTAGCTGGTTGTTGTATGGATTAAATGTAATTACACATGGAAAGCACAGATTCCTTCTTTATACAGCTGTACTGAATTCTATATCAGATTTTAGTATCTTTAACTTTTGAATCACATCCTTTTTTGTAGTTTTGAATTAGAAATATATACTGCCCTTTTGTAGTTTTTCCTTTGCCCTATATTGCATATTTTTTAGAACTTTACTAGCAATATTTCAGTGACAGGAATCTGTATGTTTTTGGCAAACACACTTCCTGTTTTCTGCCTTTCCTGATTCTCAGCCTTGCTTATCACTCAAGGCACCAGACAATGGCAGTATCTGCCCCCCTCACACCTCACCCTTGACCACACCCCTGCTAGCTGAAATTCTGCATCTTCAAAGCACAGCCTAAACTCCACTTCCTTCCTGAGTCCATATGCCTCCCTCTGAATCCTTAGTGTATTTCTAATTCAAATAACACATACCCTTATGCTTTTAAAAAATATTTTTTTCAAGTTATTTTTTCAAGAAGTACAGTATATAAAACTAAGGTTAGGGGCATTTCACTATTTCTTTATATTCTTTACATAGGACTGCACTTCAAAGATTTTTATTTCCTGAATGAAAAACAAATCATATGTTTTGAAAGAGATCCTTAAAATAATTAGGAAACATACCCAAATTATTTGTTTCTATTACATGATTGTTAGTGACATCCTCCTCATCACTTTGAAGTTTGTTCCTTTCAGCCTTTTCCGCTAGTTTAACTGACATTACATTTCCTGGGAGGCCATGGTTCTTAAGGCCACTAGCCCACTAGGCGCCACATGAGATAACTAAATTTCATTAATAAATTGCTCCAAGTGTGATATAAAAACCATATTAAGGGCTGGGGTTGTGGCTCAGTGGTAGAGCACTTGCCTAGCATGTGTGAGACACTGGGTTTGATCCTCAGCACCACATTAAAAAATAAATAAATAAAATAAAGTTATTTTTTAAAAAAAACCTTAGGTTGCAAATATATTAAGTACTTCAATATTTGAGTACTTTGGCAGTGTAGTCCAGGTGGATTTCTTTAATTAGGAACTGAATTTACCTGAGAGGAAGGAAGCTTGAGATGATAAGCAAGGAAGATTTCAAACCAGTTTAGTTGGAAGTAGGACTAATTGTGGCCCAGTGCGGAGGCTACAGCCAGAAATGACCTTGAGGAGAGAATTAGCATAAGTAGAAGGAAGACCCAGACAGTCTCAATTAGGCTGGAATAAATAAAAACGAAGAAGCAAAAGAACAACTAATAATAAAAAAATTTTTTAAAAAAAGAAATGAAGTATGACCAAAATACTGTATGATTGAGACCTGCTAGATATTGACCATTCCTTTACTATTAAAATAGGAAAGAGACATGCATCAGGCAGGGCAAGAAAGGAGACAAACTAATATAGTCTTACACATCTGGCACATGAGTATACTCCCCGTTGCTCCCAGGGTTAGCATAGAAGGACAAGAGGGTACCTCTCAGAGCTTCATTAGGTAATTTTCAGGAATATATTGAAAATATCTTAATTATTAAAAAGTAGAGAATGAGTATGGTCTTTTTAAATATCAGACACGAAAACAACAACAAAAACAACTATCTATCTACTTAGAAGTGTTTTAGGAGCAAATTTAGGAACATTTTCTGGTGTTGGATGGGTTTGTTGTTATTATTTGGTTTGGCTTGGTTTTGGGTGCTGGAGATGGAACCCAGGACCTTACACATGCTGAGCATATGCAGTACCACTGAGCTATACCCCACACCCTGGACGGATATCCCTTTGAAAGTGTGATTCTGTAGACTGTTGTGTAGAACTGGATGACAGTTGATAGAGGAACTGAAACATGGGTTCAGAAAGTTAAGCAAAACTCAAAAATCAGTCATAAGAAAGCTGTTTTAAAGCTTAGGAAGGTAACTGAAAATGTTTCAGATAACCAAAATATTTTGCATCAAGGAAGTTCTGGAGAGTTAGACATTGTTTAAAGAAACTTTCTAAAGACTCAGAAGAACCAAAGCTATTCCCATTGCCAGAGAAGGCTATAGAGGTAGAACAAAGAGGAAAGTTAGTTTGGTTAAACCAAACGTTTTTTGCTCCAAAGTCTGCAGTATAAGAGAGAACATGCTGGAGTGTATAGGGAAATGTTTCTCAACCCACTTTTCACGGTCATCCTCAGTGCACAAGCCTTTTTAAAGAGAAATTGTAATACTGCAGATATATTTTACTACGTATCTGTTCATGGACCCTGATGGACCACAATCATTAGTTAAGATTTTTTTTTTACCCCATGTCTTCCCACCCCAACAAACGGATGTCACATGGTTCAGTGTTATGTCAGAAATAACCAAAGAGCCATATACAGCTAAAAACATGAAGAATGGTCAGTGTATCAATATGTTTTGAATGAGTGCACCTAATACATTAATTTACAAATCCTCTGCAATTATATTGCTACTTGGTTTTCCTTCTATAAAATAAACACACTTTATCTTAAACTGAAATTTACATGTGAAAAATGTAAGACTCCTACTTGTTCCAATTTCACATTGGCAAAATAATTAAATTCCTAAAGTTATCTCCCAGAGCCACCTCTACTTGCATCCTTTTGTTTTCTGCATGAGTAGCCTTCCCCAAACTTCACATACTTAATTTCCTTTATTTTTTTTTCTTCTGATGATCCTGACAATGCTCTGTTAGCCATTCATTCTTGTGGCTGTTCAATTACATATGAGATAAACTAGTTTGTCTGTATCAGAGAACTTACACCTTAAACCACATGTTTATAATTATGAAACACTGTGTCACCTGTCAAAAACACTTCAGGGCTAGAGGTGTGGTTCCATGGTAGAGTGCCTGCCTAGCATATGCAAGGTGCTGTTTTCGATCTCTAGCAATGCAAAAAAAAAAAAAAAAAAAAAGATTTCCGTTCACAGCAAGTAGATATCTGGGGAGGGTGTGGCCCCTGAAGTTGTTCTTGGCTTCTTATATCTGGTTCGTTGCACAGGTTCCCCAGGGAGTATAAGCCTGGCCTCCTGATGTCTAATCTTGGAAGTTACTAGAAGAACTAGCTTATCTTTTTAAATGTTGGCTATTTTCAGCATCTGGATCCTGTTGTGCCCTGGCATGTTTCTTACCCCCACAACTTCTCATCTCTCATCTTTTCAGTTTTTATTTTAACCATATTGTCTTTTTCTTTATTCTCAAACAATTAAAAAAATATATATTTTTACAACTTTTCTCTGTGTTTGATATTTGGAGCTCAGTGAGACTTCCATGAAGCCAGAAACCTTATCTGTGTTGGGCACCCCCCTGTCAGCAGCACTGCAAAGTACCTGTGATGGAACTGCTCAAGAAATAGTTGTGTCATAAGTATTTAGTGGTTTGTTGGCTTGTTTTGATATTGGGGATTGAACCCCCAGGACATTTAATACCTACTATATTGGAGTACATTCATTTCCTTCTCTGCTATTTTAAGTTCTGGTAATGAAATTTAGTATGAAATCACCTTTCTTTCTTTCTTTCTTTTTTAATATTTATATTTTTTAGTTGTATACACTACCTTTATTTTGTTTGTTTATTTTTATGTGGTGCTGAGGATTGAACCCAGGGCCTTGCATGTGCTAGGCAAGCGCTCTAACACTGAGCCCCAGCCCTGAAATCACCTTTCTTAATGGAGACACTAAAATGTATATGTAAATATTTCTACTTGTGATTGAAAATTAGGAGAAAGCATACAAAAGTTAATTATAAACTGGCATATAAAAAAAGCATAAAGTCAGGACATCTGAGTAAATCCTGAGTAAGTTGCTAAATAAGCTAAATATGTGAAAACTCCTGGGTCCCATGAGTTCCATCTGTAGATTTTTAAGAACTTGTCAAAATTTATAAAAATTACTTAGTAGTCTTTTTCAAATATCTTAGAGGTTTATGAAAATTAAAAACATGTTTAAATATCTCCCTTTGTTTGGTAAATAGGAAAATGAAATCTAACTTGTAGAAAAATGATTATTTAGTCAGTTATACCTGGATGTTTTTGAAGACTTGAAGAATGATTTCATTAAGAAAACACCGTCAGGCTAATTTATATTTTCTCCCTTGACATTAGCAAGGTCTAGAACCATGTGCCTATCAGTAAAGTTAGGAAACACTGTCCAGCACATTTGCCTTTCCAGCTAAAGCACAGCTGTGTGGATCATTATAACTGATCATTGAAAGTGGCTATCAGTTGAGGAGTGAGTAGCTACAGATGTGTGTCTGGGGGGTGGGGATCTGAGTTAGATGTTTCAACATTTTATCTAAGGATTTGGATGGCATAAAATAAAAATATATAGTAAAAAAAAAAGCAGTTCAATTAAATTGAAGGTAAAGACAGGTTGGTATCTTGAAGAAAAATAAACAAGCAAACAAACCATACAAATGTACTTGATGCTGATTTTATTATGTTCATTGTTGTATTTAAAAGAGGGTTAAGAACAGAACACAACATATTGCAAAAGATCAGAATATATTTTCTGAATGAATAAATGAATGAAATGTGTGATAGAGAATGACTATGTGCTGTTAGGGTAAAAGCGCATGGTGGTGAAAAACTAATAAACTGAATAACTAATAAACAACCTTTTGGACAAATAATTTATGAGCAAAGTTTTATTTATATCTTTAAAGAGTTCTGATAGGTCCATTCAAAAATTATTCTTAGGAACATTTGATTTTTAAAAAGTAGATGGTTAGGCTACATTTTAAAACGTGGGTCCAGGGTCACTTCTTGACTCTTGACTGACCTCTAACAACTGAATGGCGAGATAACTGATTTCCAGGAATAAATATTATCCTAATTAGAGTTAATTTTTAAAATTTCTTAAGCATCTTATCAGGAATGTTAATTTTCTTCACCAGAGAGTGTGAATTCTCCCGACAAGTAGATTCTGTCCCAGATCAAGTGTGAAAGTTTTTGTTTTTAAGTCACTCAATTTAGAAAGTCTTTACAAATCTGTCTTGGTCAAGGAAAGATCCATCCACCTCATTCCATTTTTTTTTATGTTGAGGTCATTAAATTTGTGACCTACTAATACACTTTTCAGATTTCTTTATTTATGCTGTACATTCACAATCATGATTATTTTGATCTGGTATTCTACATCAGGGAAGATTTTTTTTTTTAAACCAGGGATTGAACCCAGAGGCGCTTGCCCACTGAGCCACATCCCCAGCCTTTTAATATTTTATTTAGAGACAGGATCTTACTGAGTTGCTTAGGGCTTTGCAAAGTTGCTGAGGTCGGCTTTGAACTCACCATCCTCCTGCTTCAGCCTCCCCAGCTGCTGGGATTACAGGCATGTGCCACCACCCTCAACTAGGGAAGACTTTTTTCAAAGCATAGTCTAACACGTTCAGTTTTATCTGTTTCAATAATGTATGGACGTGGACTTCTATGTTTTCTGTATTCTGTCCTATTTAGAGTGTTTTATTTAAAAAGGTACAGCAAGAGGTGCTTATCACATCATTTAAACTATCTTATGTAATCAAGTTCATTGCTGTGTGGTACTGAACAACTACAAAGGCAAAGGAGTTAACTCTTTTCTGAGACTCTAGAATATAAGTTTTATTGCTTCTTTCAAGCTAAAAATACATTTTACTCTCTTCTCAGCTTATCTATCCCAAGACCAGAATCCAAGAAGTATGTGATTTATCTCCATCAGATTTTGTCTATGGTATTTTTCACTGTGATAATCCTATTTTCTTGAGGACCCACTTTTCCCCCTAAGATTCTTGTCCTGCCGGGAAGTTCCAGTCTTTACTTCCTAAAAAGTTGAGATTCTGAAGGTTATAGAGTAGGTCATTGGAAGGATGTTGTAGGCATTACCATTTGTAATTTGTATCACTAATACCTTAATAGTGGGTCATCATGCCAACTAAATAAATCTCTAAATGTGACACTTTTGGCACCACACACTACACATTTGTTTTATTAAATTATATACAGTAGGAAGGAGAACAGAATTAGTGAACCTATGCAAATAACCACATTACTAGAAGCCATAAAGGGTCTCAATTTGCATACTAATGACTGCCATTCTGCATGGTTTTGTAGGTGAGACAAACTTTTGAGTCACATTTTCTGGGGGAACATAGATTCCATAATAGTAAAGTTATCGACAGATAAGATTGTTTTGCCTTTAGTAGTTAGAATAAAGTTTATCTAAATGAACTTTAACAAAAACTAGTTGTGTTTCTCAAAGTTGGCCTTTATTAAAAAGATTATGTTTACTAATTCTTGGTCAGAACTTTTTCTATTAATCCATATATGATGTATTCTTTTCTTTCTTTTTTTTTGTATCAGCTATTTTTATTTTGAGGCAGGGTCTTGCTAAGTTGCTTAGCACCTCACTGAGTTGCTCAGGCCCTGAACTTGCAATCCTCCTGCCTCAGCCTCCCAAGTCTCTAGGATTATAGGTATGCACCAAGGTGTTGGCAGGATGTTGTCTTTCATGATATTGGAAATTTTGTAAGTTCCAGAATTCTAAAGAATATGCTCATGTGGGAAGTATTGTGAAAAATTTAATCCCTCAACTCCTAAAATAGTGTTATTTGGTAACATAGTAGCTGCAAACATAACCAAAGTATCAAATATGTGTAAGTTAGAACTCTTTGGGTTTTACAACTTTTAAAAAAGATACCTTGCAAATTCACTGAAATAACCTGCTAAATTAAGGGTTAGAGATCATCTAAGAAGGGGATTGAGGCTGTGGCTCAGTGGTAGAGTGCTTGCCTGGCATTGTGAGGCAATGAGTTTGATTCTCAGCACCGTACATAAATGA
This sequence comes from Spermophilus citellus, assembly GCF_964194105.1. Taxonomy (NCBI): domain Eukaryota; kingdom Metazoa; phylum Chordata; class Mammalia; order Rodentia; family Sciuridae; genus Spermophilus; species Spermophilus citellus. The sequence continues at coordinate 61,625,015 of NC_138191.1, read as the reverse complement.
ATAAAATCAAGGTCCATTGACAACTAAAAAATATTTAAGAAAGAAAGAGATCATCTAAGAAGAAAAAGGGAGAGGGTATCAAATACCTTTCGAAAAATAAATTTCAGTGGAGGAGTAGCTTCTATCAGTTAACTCTCAAGCAGAGAAAGTTATAACTCTGAACAAAATATGAAACCCAACTCTTTGAAGGCATAGGAAAGCAATGAAAAGCAAGTTGGAACTGGAAGGGAACTGATCCTTGAGAAATAGGAACTGCAGTGAATGAGATTTGAATCATGGGTTTTCTTCTGAAACACCAAGTTCCTGCAGCCCAGAGCTATGAAATCTCAAACCAAATGCTGTAGTCATGCTGACTTGAAAAGGCAGAGGGAGCAGTTTGAGCCTTCCACAGTGGCTGGAAAGTGAAGGGGAAATTTTAGAAAAAAGGGAATCACCTAAAAGGGAAAGCCCTCAAATCTACATTATAAACTCCTTGCTAGTCTTTGCCTGACCTCAAAAGTGCTCTCGAGACAAGGAAAAAAGGCACACTCATACATTGCTGGTGGGACTGCAAAATAGTGCAGCCAATATCGAAAGCAGTATGGAGATTCCTTAGAAAATTGGGAATGGAACCACCATTTGACCCAGCTATCCCACTCCTCAGTCTATACCCAAAGGACTTAAAAACAGTATTCTACAGGGACACAGCCACATCAATATTTATAGCAACACAATTCACAATAGCTAAATTGTGGATCCAACCCAGATGCCCTTCGGTAGATGAATGGATAAAGAAAATGTGGTATATATACACAATGGAATATTACTCAGCATTAAAAGAGAATAAAATCATGGAATTTGCAGATAAATTGATGGAGTTTGAGAATATAATGCTAAGTGAAGTTAGCCAGTCCCCAAAAACCAAATGCCAAATGTTTTCTCTGATTTAAGGATGCTGATTCACAATGTGGTTGGGAGGGGGCATGGAAGGATTAGTTGAACTCTAGATAGGACAAAGGGGTGTGAGGGGAAGGGAGGGGGCATGAGAGTAGGAAAGGTGGTGGAATAAGATGGACATCAATACCCTAAGTACATGTATAAAGACATGAATGGTATGACTACTTTGTGCACAACTAGAGATATAGAAAATTGTGCTCTATATGTGTCATGTGAATTGTAATGCATTCTGATGTTGTGTATATCAAATTAAAATTTAAAAATAAGAAATAATTTTTTTTTTTAAAAAAAGTGCTCTTGAGAGGTGAGAATCCCTGGTACCTAACTGATGACCAGAGTTGGAGAACTGAAAGAGCAGACTGTAGGCTTCAGCTGCCACCCACCTTAGGGGAGACAGTGCAGAGTTAGACTGTAGCCATGCTATGCTTGCTAAAACTGAAATCAGTTCTTTTCAGTAGAAAGAACTGACTTGAGAACTTCCATAATTATCATCCAGAATATTCAGTAAGAATCAATTATCAGAAAAATTTAACCTATAATTAAGACAAAGAATAATCAATAGAAACTAACTCCAAGTTGAGATAAATGTTGAATTAACAGATTATTATTTTTGAACTACTATCATAGCAATCAGAAAAGAAATACAGTCATAGTGAATTAACAGATGGAGGACCCTTGCAAAAGAAATGCAAACTATAAAAAGCAACAAAATAGAAATCTAGGATGAAAAATCCACTCAATGGGCTTAATTCCAAATTGAAGAGAGCAAATAAGAAACAGAGAACTTAAATATACATCTGTGGAAATTATACAATCTGCAGACTAGAAAGAAGATTGAAAAATATTGAACAGAGCCACAATGACATGTGGGACAACATTAAGAGTATAACAACATCCAGCAATGAAAAAAGAGGGGGGGGGAATGGAAAGAATAACAGAAAAAAATTGAAGAAACAAATTTCCCAAATTTGGTGAAAAATCCAAGAAGCACGTACAAGCAGGCTAAATACAACAAAACCATCCCTAGATGTATCACCATAGTCTAATCACTGGAAACCAAAGATGCAGAGAAAGCTATAAAAAGTTCAAGAAAATAAAAATACATTTCAGACATGACAACAATACGGATGAAGACTAAATTTTTCTCAAAAAAGGCCACAAAATATTATTATTGAATGTTGTAGTGTATTCTTTGACCACAATAGAATTTAATTAGAAATCAGTATGATATCTAGAAGAGTATCAAAGATTCATAAATAAAATGAGAAGCCTCCACATACCTTTCAGGCCAAAGAAAATTTAAGAATATTTCAAGCTGAATGATAAAAATATTACATCAAAAATAATGGGAAAAATGATGAGACGTAGCTAAAGCAGGCCATAGGTAGGTTGCTAAGTAAATAGATAATAGGTATTTAGGAAATAGATGTAGTTTTATAGAGCTTGATATGTTTATATTAGAAAAGAAATACTTGATGGCAATGATCCTAATTTCTACAAGAAGCTAGATGAAATTCCCCCAACATAGAAGGAAAGACTTAATAATAGAATTAAAAATAGACTTAATAGAATTAATAAAATGGAAAACAGATGAATAATAGAAAATAACTTAAAAAGCCAAAAGTCAGTTCTTTGAAAAGATTAATGAGCCTAGCAAAACCTATAAAGAGATGAAGAGAGAGAGAGGGTGAAATGGAGAGCCCAAATTGCCAATATCAGGAATGAAGGGGGGGGGTGTCATTGCAGACCCTACTGAGATGAGAACAGCAAGGAAATGTTGTGAAAACTGTAGACCCAATACACTTGACAAATTAAATAAATTGTGTGGGTGGGGTTTCTCTGAAAAGCACAACTTATAAAGTCTGACAAAAAGTTTATTCTTAACCAAAAATGTTGCTATAAGGAAAAGTTCAGAGACAAGGGGTTAATCCCAAGAATGCAAGGTGGGTTTAGCATTCAAAAATCAGGGTATACCAAAATATGTGTGTTCTAAATCTTTTGTATACATCCTACACTGATTTTGTTGCATTCCTGTGTACCTTTGCTGTTACTTTTTTGTTAGTTTAAACTGACTTACCTTTAAAACTAAAATACATTTCTTACAACTTTATATTCTACCTGAACAACAACAATACTTACCATACTAAAGTTGTAGCCTGTAAAGTACAAAAACCTGTAAACTATTCTTATGTGACTATCATACTGGAAAACAGAGGAAACTTTATCATGTAGTCAACATTTTCAATATTTATTCATGATGTTGAAATGATAAAGACTCTTTAACATTTAAGTCTCAAAAAATCATTTTGTTTTAAAATAACCTATGGCTATCATTTTTCTTAAAAGTGAAATTTTGAATGCCTTTCCTCTAAAATCAAGAATTGAGCAAAGATACCTGCTTTCATTATTTCCATTCAACATTGTACAGGAAGCTAGCCAGTGCTATAAGGATAAAAAAAAAAAAAAAGAGTTAAAGACAAATATTGGGTTTGGGGTTGTTGCTGGCTTCGATCCTCAGCACCACATAACAAATAATGAAATTGTGTCCATATGCAAATAAAAAAAATATTTAAAAAAGGCAAATATTGGCAAGAAAAGCATACAGGCTTTAGAAATTAAGGTTCCATATTGTAAAGAATCTACAAAGCAATAATTAAAAATAATAAGGGCCACGCTAATCTCTAACTTAAAAAAAAAACTTAGAAGTAAAACTGTTAATAACCACTGTGTCAGTCAGCCTTTGTATGCAAACATGGATTTGATTTTACTTATCCTGAAAGGGTGTCTAATAACATAATCACATTAACACTATTTTACCTATTTTTTTTTCACTTAAAAGCTTTTCCTATAATGTGAATGCAATAAACAGAAGCACCTCTTCTTGATCTAATTAAGGAAGTAAAGAGCAGATAAATTAAAACTAATTATTTCTAGCATCCTGTAACTTGTGGGTACCACAGGAGAAAAGCAAACTTTGATGCTACTTAGATGCTATCTGGTGTCTCTGGTGTCTATTCTGTATGTTCTGGGCATAAAGGCACCTGCTCCTGTTTTTACTGCTCCAAATTTGAAACATGTTTTCAAAATTACAGCAACATTTTTAAATGATGTTAGATGAGAGTATAGATGCCCCGGGTAAGAGAAGGCCATAGTTTCAGCTGGCTTATTAACTAATTAACTATATCAGAAAGTATATGAAAAGTGTTAGAATTTTAATCTCTCTAGAGGCTAGAAATCTTTATTAGTATATTTGTTTGATTGTAGTTACTTATAATTTTGAAATACCAAAAGGCAGCACAAAAGCATGAAAGCTAATTGCCTCTTCTGAAGGAGCACATTTGGGCTCAACGTGGAGAAAAGTAGTGTTTGCCATCTGGGTACCACATACAGGAAGTAAATATATTGTATTGAGGAAAATCAATTCTAGAAATATTTTTTTTCTTTTGGAGTTACTGTTTTCTATCCTTCTTAACTACTTAAAAAAGTAATTTTATCTCAATGTTATTTTTCATATAAGTCACATCAGTCAAACCATGGTGGATGACAATATTTTTAAAGTCTTAAACTTCAGTTTTTAAAGATTCAAGTAGTTTTATAAAGCATATTACAAGACAAGGATTATAGTCTTACTTGAATGTTATGAAGAACACAATGTGTTTATGTGTAGGTACGATATATAAGTTAAAACTCTATGATAATTATTTTGCCAAAGATTATTCATAATTACCTACTTTTAATATTAGTTCAATAATTTGTATTATCACCAAACAGTAATATAACTATTGTTCATATTATCAGGTCTAGGGGTATAGCTCAGTGGCAGAGTGCTTACCAACATGCACAAGAAAGGCCCTGATTTCAATCCCTAGCAAACCCCCCCCACCAAAAAAAAAAAAAAGACTTATTAAAGAAATGTGACATTTCATGAATCTCACATTACAGCATTGTTTCAAATTTACAACCATTAAAGAAACAGACACTAGTTACAATTCAGTGTTGTTGAGATACAAGCAAGTTAACGCTTTACAGTTAAGTGGGCATCCTGTCAGAGAACAGTAGGATGAACTAAAGAACTTGAACTGCTGGGTGCAGTGGCACATGCCTGTAATCCCAGCAGCTTGGTCCGCTGAGGCAGGATGATCGATCACAAGTTCAAAGTTTAGCCTCAGCAAAAGTGAAATGCTAAGCAACTCAGTGAGACCTTGTCTCTACAGAATATACAAAATAGGGATGGGGATGTGGCTCAGTGGCTGAGTGCCTCTGAGTTCAATTCCAGTACCAGTAAATAAATAAAGTACTTGAACTAAAACACATTTCAACAGCTTTATTGAGATACAATTTAGATACCATCATATTAGTCTACAATGTTTAATCATCAGATTTTAATATAATTACAGAGTTATACAAGCATCACCATAATCTAATTTTAGAACATTTCATCATCGCCAAAAGAAATGTGTACCCATTAACTGTCATTCCCCATTCCCAATTATACCAAGCTGTAAGCAGCCACTAGTCTGTTTTCTGTCTATAGATTTGCCTATTCAGGATATTTCCTACAAATGATATGATACATGTTTTTGTTGTTGTTGTTGTTGTTGTTGTTAGTAGTAGTAGCTTTCTTTCAGTTAGCATACATTTGAAGTTTTCCATGTTATAGCATGCATTACTACTCCATTTTTTTAAATTGTCAAATAGTATTCCATATCATGGGCATACCACATGTTGTTTATCCCTTCATCAGCTGATAGACATTGAATTTGTTTCCACTTGGGATATATATATATATGAATTATATATATATAATTATATATATAAGATATATAAGAATTACATATATATGTAATTCTTATATAAACATTTATGAGGAAGTTTTCGTGTGGGTGTACTTCATTTCTCTGGGATAAAAATGTAAAATTGGACATTTTGATATAAACTAGGTATAATTTTGCATCACATCCCAAAATACAATAAAATAACTGCTAAAACATTTAAGTATCTTTTTAATGAAATGTAAAAAATAGTTTAATTTGTGTGAGTATTCATCATTATTAGGGCTATCACTTGAATTTTAAATTTTATATAATTCACTCCTAGTTGTATGTAAAGTATTACTAAAATACTAGTAAAATGCCTTATGTTTTGGATTTTTAAAATTCTGTTTAAGAAATAGAGAAAGGGTGTGTGAAAGCTGACCATGAGTTATTTTCATAATTTTTGTTCATTATCCTTGGTAACCTGTACACCATTCATTAACTCCCAAACTGCATTGTTTTTCCTCTTTTTGTTGTGTGTCAGGGGAGGGGGAATCTTTCAGATTACATTATTCTAGATACATATAAGTGTTTGATAATTTCTAACTGGAAAATGTAACCTCCATTAATTAAAAGACAGTCCAATTGATTTCTCTGTGGAAAGAGGGAAGGGAACTTCTAAAAGTAAAACATCCTGTACCATTGGTCTACCAGCCTGTTTTGGTGCCAGTACCATGCTGTTTTTGTTACTATTGCTCTATAGTATAGTTTAAGATCTGGTATGGCGATACCACCTGTTTCACTCTTCCTGATTAGAATTGCTTTAGCTATTCTGGGTCTCTTATTTTTCCAGATGAATTTCATAATTGCTTTTTCTATTTCTGTAAGGAATGCCGTTAGGATTTTGATCGGAATCACATTGAATCTGTAAAGTGCTTTTGGTAATATGGCCATTTTTTTTTTTTTTTTTTGGTCCTCATTCCTATCTGGAAGTCCTCAAAATAAATCATTCCCCAAGAATTTTAAGCTACCCTTTCCTTCACAAGCAAAGTGTGAGCCAGGGTTGTGTCACCTAAGACATATACGTTCTCACCTTTTCCCATGATCGTGTTCCTCCCAAGTGCACCTACCAAGACTATCTCAAAATCATCAAAACCCCCTCCAGTTTCCTTTTTCAATTATTATTTTTATTTATTTATTTTTATTGGTTGTTCACAACATTACAAAGCTCTTGACATATCATATTTCATACATTAGATTGAAGTGGGTTATGAACCCCCAATTTTACCCCAAATGCAGATTGAAGAATCACGTCGGTTACACATCCACCATTTTACATAATGCCCTATTAGTAATTGTTGTATTCTGCTACCTTTCCTATCCCCTACTATCCCCCCTCCCCTCCCCTCCCATCTTCTCTCTCTACCCCATCTACTGTAATTCATTTCTCTCCTTGTTTATTTTCCCATTCCCCTCACAACCTCTTATATGTAATTTTGTATAGCAATGAGGGTCTCCCTTCATTTCCATGCAATTTCCCTTTTCTCTCTCTTTCCCTCCCATCTCATGTCTCTGTTTAAAGTTAATATTTTCTTCCTGCTCTTCCTCCCTGCTCTGTTCATAGTTGCTCTCATTATATCAAAGAAGACATTTGGTATTTGTTTTTTAGGGATTGGCTAGCTTCACTAAGCATAATCTGCTCTAGTGCCATCCATTTCCCTGCAAATTCTATGATTTTGTCATTTTTATTGCTGCATAGTACTCCATTGTGTATAGATGCCACATTTTTTTTATCCATTCATCTATTGAAGGGCATCTGGGTTGGTTCCACAGTCTAGCTATTGTGAATTGTGCTGCTATGAACATCGATGTGGCAGTATCCCTGTAACATGCTCTTTTAAGGTCTTCGGGGAATAGTCTGAGAAGGGCAATAGCAGGGTCAAATGGTGGTTCCATTCCCAGATTTCCCAGGAATCTCCAAACTGCTTTCCAAATTGGCCACACCAATTTGCAGTCCCACCGGCAATGTACAAGTGTACCCTTTTCTCCACATCCTCGCCAGCACTTGATGGTTTGACTTCATAGTGTCTGCCAATCTTACTGGAGTGAGATGGTATCTCAGGGTGGTTTTGATTTGCATTTCTCTGACTGCTAGAGATGGTGAGCATTTTTTCATGTACTTGTTGATTGATTGTATATCCTCCTCTGAGAAGTGTCTGTTCAGGTCCTTGGCCCATTTGTTGATTGGGTTATTTGTTACCTTATTGTTTAATTTTTTGAATTCTTTGTATACTCTGGATATTAGGGCTCTATCTGAAGTGTGAGGCGTAAAAATTTGTTCCCAGGATGTAGGCTCCCTATTTACCTCTCTTATTGTTTCTCTTGCTGAGAAAAAACTTTTTAGTTTAAGGAAGTCCCATTTGTTGATTCTTGTTATTAACTCTTGTGCTATGGGTGTCCTATTAAGGAATTTGGAGCCCGACCCCACAATATGTAGATCTGAGCCAACTTTTTCTTCTATCAGACGCAGAGTCTCTGATTTGATATCAAGCTCCTTGATCCATTTTGAGTTAACTTTTGTGCATGGCGAGAGAAAGGGATTCAGTTTCATTTTGTTGCATATGGATTTCCAGTTTTCCCAACACCATTTGTTGAAGATGCTATCCTTCCTCCATTGCATGCTTTTAGCCCCTTTATCAAATATAAGATAGTTGTAACTTTGTGGATTAGTCTCTGTGTCCTCTATTCTATACCATTGGTCCACCCGCCTGTTTTGGTACCAGTACCATGCTGTTTTTGTCACTATTTCTCTGTAATATAGTTTGAAATCTGGTATCGCTACACCGCCTGATTCACACTTCCTGCTTAGAATTGGCCATTTTAATAATATTAATTCTGCCTATCCATGAGCAAGGTATATCTTTCCATCTTCTAAGGTCTTCTTCTATTTCTCTCTTTAGGGTTCTATAATTTTCTTTGTATAGATCTTTCACCTCTTTTTTAAGTTGATTCCCAAGTATTTTTTTTTGAGGATATTGTGAATGGGGTAGTTTTCCTCATTTTCATTTCAGAGGATTTGTCACTGATATACAGGAATGTCTTTGATTTATGGGTGTTGATTTTATATCCTGCCACTTTGCTGAATTCATTTTCTAGTTCTAGAAGTTTCTTGGTAGAACCTTTTTGGTCTTCTAGGTATAGAATCATATCATCAGCAAATAGTGCTAGTTTAAGTTCTTCTTTTCCTGTAGTTAAACCTTTAATTTCTTTCGTCTAATTGCTCTGGCTAGTGCTTCAAGAACTATGTTGAATAGAAGTGGTGAGAGAGGGCATCCAGAAGAGAGGACACAGAGACCAACCCAAAAAATTACAACTACATTATATTAGACAAAGGTGCTAAAAACATGCAATGGAGAAAGGATAGCATCTTCAACAAATGGTGCTGGGAGAACTGGAAATCCATATGCAACAAAATGAAATTTAATCCCTATCTCTCACCATGCACAAAAGTTAACTCAAAATAGATCAAGGATCTAGGAATCAAGCCAGAGATTCTGTATCTAATAGAAGAAAAACTAGGCCCTAATCTTCATTACGTGGGGTTAGGCCCAAATTCCTTAACAAGACACTTATAGCATAAGAATTAAAATCATGAATCAACAAATAGGACAAATTTCAAACTAAAAAGTTTTTTTCTCAGCAAGAGAAATAATATGTGAAGTGAATAGGGAGCCTACATCCTGGGAACAAATTTTTACCCCCTCACACATCAGATAGAGCTCTAATCTCTAGGGTATACAAAGAACTCAAAAAGTTAAACAACAAAAAAACAAATAACCCAATCAATATATGGGCCAAGGACCTGAACAGACACTTTTCAGAGGAGGACATACAATCAATCAACAAATACAAGAAAAATGCTCACCATCTCTAGCAATCAGAGAAATGCAAATTAAAAACTACTCTAAGATACCATCTCACTCCAGTAAGAATGGCGGGCATTTCTGAAGTCAAACAACAACAATGCTGGCGAGGATGCGGGGGAAAAATGTACACTCATACACTGCTGGTGGGACTGCAAATTGGTGCAGCCAATTTGGAAAGCAGTATGGAGATTCCTTGGAAAGCTGGGAATGGAACCACCATTTGACCCAGCTATTCCTCTTCTTGGACTATACCCAAAAGACCTAAAACGGCATACTACAGGGACATAGCCACATCATTGTTTATAGCAGCACTATTCACAATAGCTAGACTGTGGAGCCAACCTAGATGCCCTTCAATGGATGAATGGATAAAAAAAAATGTGGCATTTATACACAATGGAATATTACTTAACACTAAAAAATAACAAGATCATGGCATTTGCAGGGAAATGGATGGCATTAGAGCAGATTATGCTAAGTGAAGTTAGCCAATCCCCCAAAACAAATGCCAAATGACTTCTCTGTTATAAGGGGTGGGGTGACTCAAAATGGGGTAGGGAGGAAGAGCATGAGAAGAAGATTACCTCTAGATAGGGAAGAGAGGTGGGAGGAAAAGGGAGGGAGAAGGGGAATTGCATGGAAGATGGAAGGGAGACCCTCATCGTTACACAAAATACATGTATGACGATGTGAGAAAAAAAAAAGAAGTGGATCACATTAGATTGGGTAGAGAGAAGTGATGGGAGGGGAGGGGAGGGGAGGGGAAGGGGGGAAAGGAAGGACAGCAGAATAAAATAGACATTATTGCTGTGTGTATATACGTGACTGCATGACCAATGTGATTCTGCAACCTGTACAATCGGAAAAAAAAAAAAGTAAAACATCCTTTCTTTCAGTTACAAATTATTTGCCAGGGATGGTGCTGGAGGACCTGTCTTGATAGATTACAGATTCTATCTGTTTGGGCCTGCTTAGGTCTATTTAGAGCTATTCTTTTTAATTCACTGTCAGCTGCTGACCTGGCAGCTGTGTCCTTTAACCCTTTCTCTTCACACTCTGTGTAACCACCCAGGCAGATTTGACTGTCTCCATTCATTTCAAAATGAATCCATTTGGTAATGATGTGTTCTCTAACATAGGACAAACTCCTGTGCTCCTGTAACCTTCAATCGCAAAGATGTTCTAAGCAAGTGGGAAGCTGAAGGTTGAGTGGGTACCCAAAGAATTCACTGACCAAAAAAAAAAAAAAAAAAAAAAACACTGCTTACAGACAGGCAAATGCACAGAAAACCTCCAAGCCAATTCCCATCTACATATTTAATTGTAAGACAAATGCAAATTCAGAGGCAGCTATATACACATATGAACCCATGGCAGGCAAAACACAAGACAAGTTAAGGCTTCTCTGGATGTTGTCAGAAGATAACTTTCAAAAAATTAAATACGGCTCAGACAAATGTAGAATGAACATGTCAAAGATTTATTTTACTCATAAATGAAGGAGCCAACAGTATGACAAAACTGATTCAAACAATATTCATGGAATTATTTTTTTTAAAGAATGTTAGAATAACATTGCTAGGGTAGCTATAAACTCGCAAATGTACTCCAAAGAAATAAAAGTCATATTGTGTTGAATTTTCTTTTCTACTGGATAAAAAAATGTACAAGTCTGGAATTTAACTAGAAGTAATTAGCAAGTCAAAAAAGGGCATATTTCCCTAAATAATCTTTGGGTGGCCCAGTTAAATAATTATTCAGTATTACATTGAAAGGATATACTGTTCTCCCTTTGCCGTATTCCAAGTTTTTTTTTTAATATACCTTTTAAACAATTCATACTGGCATATCCTAAACCTTATTTTTAAGAGTTTTAGTTGTTTCTTGGTAATGCAATACACATTTGTATGATGTCAGATACAAGACACTGGCCATGGAAGTCCTCAAACTCAAAACATGAGCCAGAAGCTTTGGGCCTACTCTTTATTTCTGTTCTTAGGTTACCTATGTATTTTAAACCTTTCTAATTCCATCTTAGGGACAGAATTCTGTTTTAACTGCAACCTCATTTTAACCAATTGTTAGAACCCAAACAACTCTCCAGACTCCTAATTTAGATGGCAAGTAATCTTAAGCCCAGCAGAATAGGAGCACTTTCAAATGACTTTTTAGATTGACATTTAAGTGCTCTAGCTGCCATATCTCAGTAAAAAAAGCCAGAATCAGGAAGAGAAACACCATGAATCTCAGTAGCATTCCTGGCAAAGTACCTTGAGCCAGAGGCTGCTGACAGCTCCGCTTCTCTTGAGGTGAGCAAGCCTCTGTGGGATTTCTAAGAGCAACTAGAATGGACATTGACCACTGTGGCCCATGTGGTTTGGGTCTGCAAACTGATTTTGTCTGGTCAACTGACTAATATTGGTATTTGCATTTTTATGTTTTTAAAGGGTAGGTTTTTTGGTTTTATTTTGTTTTCAGAATATGGAACATAGACCTCATGGGATCTGTCAAGCTTAAGTATATGCTATCTCGACCTTTATAGGACAGAGTTATCTCTGCATTTATAAAAAAAATCAATAAAAGAAAACTTGTTTGTTAATATGTGTCAAAGATTTACAACAAACTTACTGTAAGGGGAAAGTTCTCTCCTAGCTAATTCAAAGATCTGTTCATTCTTTCTTTCTCTCTTTCTTTCTGTTTTTATGTCTCTTCCCTCCCTCCCTCCCTCCCTCCCCCTCTCTCTCTCTCTCTCTCTCTCTCTCTCTCTCTCTCTTCTTTTCTTTCTTCCTCCCTCCCTCTTTCTTTCTTCCTTTCTTCCTTTCTTCCTTTCCTTCCTTTCCTTCCTTCCTTTCCTTCCTTTCCTTCCCTCCCTCCCTCCCTCCCTCCCTCCCTCCCTCCCTCCCTTCCTTTCCTTTCCTTTCCTTTCCTTTCCTTTCCTTTCCTTTCCTTTCCTTTCCTTTCCTTTCCTTTCCTTTCCTTTCCTTCCTTTCCTTTCTTTCCTTTCTTTCCTTTCTTTTTGTGTGTGCTGGGGTTGAACCCAGGGCCTTGCACATGCTAACACACTGTACCACTCAGCTACATCCCCAGCCCCAAAATTTGCTTTTGGTAAGGTTATTTTATAGCAAAAGAAACTGGATTGGTTAAAGGTCACTAAACTCTTGGTTGACAGCTGGTCAGCTTTGTGTGTTTTAATTAATTTCCCAGAATAATTTTCAGTGTTATTGAAGTTCATGGGAATCAATTACTTAAGCAGTTTTATTAGGAATATTAATTTCTTTCTGGGAGGAAGTTGTAAATAACATCACCCAGGTTTGGGACATTTTTTTTTTAACAAGGCAATGTAATAGTCCATTTTTAAAAGCATACCCTGAGGTGCAGTAAAAGAAAAGTAAACTGTAGGAACCTTTTGTTATCACACTAGCTCTTATAGCTTGTTTAACTTAGGACTACACAAATAGAAAGATGAAAAACTTGGAAAAGAATCAGAAGACCATCAGAAAAATAATTAGGGCACTGGAAACAGACTCTGTATAGGGCGATAAAATGAAAGGAATTGAGATGTTTCAGCTAAGATGAGGAAGTTAAGGAAAAATTTAGTAACTACTTGCAGGTATGAGGGGATCTCCAATTGAGTACAAAGAGCGGTTGTGCATCTCTTTTGAAAATAGAAGTTTAACCTGCACATAAGAATTCCAGTGGCCAGAAAGAATTGTCAGACATCAAATAGCCAGCTTTTCCACAAATTTTGACAGAGGCTGGGTCTTTGGAAGAACTAAAAATAGAAGCAAGTTACAGCTTTCTTCATGGTTTCGGTGTGGTCTTGTCTGATGGGTTAGCTGGATAATCTCTTGAAATCAGCCTGGTGCTGATAATTTGAGACCACACTGGGTACAAACCACCAGGTCGACTAGCCTTTGAGCAGATTGATCACAGCCACTGATCCTGCAGACTGACACTGTGAAAGAAGAGAGAGAGTAAACAAATGCACCACAATGTGGAGTAGCATTATCGCAGAACAGGAATGCATTTGTAAGCATTTCAGTATTTGGAAAGGGGCACAATTAAAAATCTGGCTCATAAAGCAAAGACATGTAAGAGGAAGAAAGATTACCCACATCTGAAGGAGGGAGATCCTCTCAGTAGGATAGCAAATATAAGGATGTATCGGGTAGGCTTGAAAGTGTCTTGTCCACCTCTATTTTGAATGAGATGAGGAGCCACTAGAGGGTTCTGAGCACATAAGAGTCTTAATCTAACTTGGATTTTGAAAGGATCACTTTGGCTGCAGCATAGAGCGATTCTTATCAACATTTGTCTCAGGGCCTTTGTACTCTTAAATTATTAAAGATTCCAAAGAGCTTTATATAGGTTTTTTTCTGTAGATATTTACTGTATGTGAAATTTAAAACTGATGTCTATTTTAAAATAATAACGAAGCCACTAGATATTAATGCAAATAACATTTTTATGAAAATGACTATATTTTTCAAAACAAATGAAGTGAGAAGATAGCAGTATAAATTCTGCACATCGCCTCTGTGTCTGGCATTTGATCTGTTCATTCACATGTCCTCTCTAGCCTCTAGAAAACTTCTCTGTTCACTCACTGGAAAGTAAATTTAAAAGGCAAGGTAATATATAGTATTTTATGAAAATAATTTTGACTTCTCTAATTCCCCAAAGAGGCATACTTTGACAAACATTGGTAGAGAAAATTGTAGGAGGCAAAGATGGAAGCATAGAGAATAGTTAGGAACGTGCTGTATACACCAAATGAGACCTGCTGGTGACTTGGGCTATAGCAGTTCAGGTAATGAGAACTGTTGAGTTTTTGGATGTAGTTTAAGGTTGAGCCAATAGGCCTTGCTGACAGAATAGAACTGTATGTGAGAGAAGGAAGTCAAAATTGACTCCAAGATTTTGAATCAAAGGAAATGCAATTACAGATGTCCTATTGACTAAAATGTGGAGGATTGTGAGAACAGCAGATTTGGGAAGGAAGTGAATAAATTTTGGGTACCTACTTATTTAACTAATTAATTTTGAAATATCTAGTTAAGTCTGGAATTCAGAGGAGGAACTTATTTATCTATTTATTTTTATGTATATGTGTATTTTTGTGGTTCTGTGGATCAAACCCAGGGGCACTGTACCACTAAGCTGCATCCCCTACTGTTATTTTATTTTAAGACAGGGTCTCACTGAGTTGTCCAGCTCATCTCAAACTTTAAATCCTCCTGCCTCACTCAGCCTCCTCTAAGTATCTGGGATTACAGCTGGCCAAGGAAGGGGCTTTGTATTGCCTTGGAATACTTCAGTATTTTTAAAGTAAAGAATGCATAAAAGTAAATTATCTATGTCCTTCAATGTCTGAAATATTCTATTTATTCTACTCTTCAATTAGAAAGTTAGTTTGACTAGATATTGAACTCCAAATTGACACCTCCTTCCATTAGGAATTTAATTAAAAAATTGTAATTTAATAAAATTTAATAAAAACCATCTTCTAGCATTCAGTATTGTTGCTGAGAAACCTAATGTTCTGTGTTTTCTCTCTATATTCCTCTTACCTGACCTAACCCCACTGCCAAAAACTTTTAGGATCTTCTCTCTCCCTAATGTTCTAGACTTCATAGTGGTGTGGGTCTTTATTAATTCATTAATTCATATTGAGTTCAATCGTTTGGAAAAACTTTATTTCACTCTTTCTTTGATAACTTCCATTCATTTTCTTTTTACTCTAGAAAATTTCTGTTTTTCAAATATTGGATTTCTAATTTTTCTCCCACATTTTTATTCTACTTTAAGATTAGTTTTGTCAAAATTAAAATCCAACCCTTAGGTTGATTGCTTGATTTTTAATTTCTAAGCTTTTTCTGATGAACACACATCAACTACTAGCTTGCTGAGAATATTAATTATAGTTTGAAGGTTTTAAAATGTGAACTCCTGCTGTCTGCTTTTGTATTTTTCTCTTACTTGTGATTCACATATGTGTTCTTTGTTCCTTTGATTGTGTATTTTTTCTATTTATATCTTTCAGATTGGAAACATTCCCCCAAATATATGGGCATCTATAACTGTGTCTTTATACATCTTAGTCCATTTGGTAACTGAATACCATAGTCAGTCATTGATAATGAACAGAAATTTTTGGTTCACAGTCTGTAGGTTGTTGGGAAGTCCAATATCAAGCTATCAGCCTCGGGCAGCAGCCTTTATCATGTGGTAGATGGAATTAGATGACAGAAGAGCAAAGAAAGCAAGAGAAAGGGAGTGAGAGAGAGAGAGAGCAAGCGCACAAGCAAAGGGCAGTAGATTCCACCCTCATGAATGAGTTAATGCCCTAAACACCTCTTAGAAGTTGCACCTCTTTTTTTTTATTATTTGCATACTATTTTTTCAACGAGGGATTAGTCTCTACAATATATAAACAACATAATGTTCACAAAGTCATAGCCATATAGGAAGAAGATTGTTGATGTTCTATTACATAGAAGTTTGCTATAGTTAGTAATACTTTTTATATAATTCAAAATAGAAGTTTGTACTCAACATAAACAAATGACAAATGTTTGAGATGATGGATAAGTTAGTATTCTCAGATCATCAACATGCAATGTATAAATGTACCAAAACATCACACTGTATCCCATAAAGATGCACAATTATTATTCAGTAGCAAAGTACAAACATACTAATATTCTTTTTTTTCAATCTTAAGTATAAGTTCTGCCTCTTAAAACTGTTTTCATAACAATTATATTTGAACACAAGTTCTAGAGGAGACCAAAAGCCCCTTGGGAGATCTGTGTGAACTATGGGACCCGTGCAACTTCTCAGCAGAGTGGTCATGTCATGGACACCTTCTGACTTTATGGCATTCACATGGATACCATAACTCCCAGAATACGATCCTTGGCATCTCATTGCTTTCCAAAAATCAACCCTAAGTCATCTTTATCTTCATGTAACGCATAAGTATATGTGTATGTATGACAATGTTTTCGCTGGAGATTTACATATGTGGCTTTGTTTTGTATGTAGAAGTACCAGGGCAGGAGGACTTGCATAATATATTACAGTCAGAAGTAGAGTTCGATCTAGACCTCAGACTTCCTGTCAAATCTTCTCTCTTCAGCTAATGTTCCTCATAGTTTCCATCAGTAACTTTCTCAGGAATATTTCAGGAATTTGGGAATAGAGATGGAAGCATTCTGCTCAAAGGACCAAATTTCATTTTATATCTATATTTTACCTTTTAAAAGCATGCAAATTTTACATTTGAGTCTATATTCTTTCTGGTTTTAATACAAAATTTCCTTTTAGCCCGAAAATCTTTGATTAAAGTCAGTACCAGGAAAATATGCCCTCTGCATACTATGCCCTCTTCTCCTCCTCCATCTTCTCCTCCACCACTTGAATGCATTTGCCTACACCAACATGGGAAGCACAGCCCATGTGACTGAAGAGTTAGGCTGTGATGTCAAATGCTATCAGAGGGACTCTTCACCTCCTCTCACCACACACAGGCACACACATGGTGACTTAAGAAAGGACATTGTATCTTTCTCTGTCATAATAATCTAGGCATATTCATATGATGTTAAGGACTTAGCTTCCTGATGTCTTACTGTTCCACCATTGCTAGTACATATCTCTCACTTATCTGATTGAAGGCAGTTAATACCGAGGTTATATCCCATCTGAAAAGTGGGTAGAAGGAGATGTGGACAAGTTTCTTTAAACGCACAATTGAGAGTTGAATCTATCTTTGCTGTTTAGATTCCGGTGGCTAGGACAGAGTCTTATGGCCGTATCTGCCTGCAAGGAGGCTGGAACATGTACCCATCCATTATTAGGTGAAAAGGAGGGGCTGGGTATTGGGAGACCACAGGCTGTCTCTCTCATCATGATGCTTTATCTTCTAGCTAAGGGCACTAATAGCGCATGAGCACAGAAGTAACTAATAACAAAAATACAACATGAGGCCACTTCAGTGACTGTTCTGGGAGGTCCATGACTCAGCTTCCAGGAAGTCTGTCTTCAGGGAACCCACAGATTGTTGCTGGTTTCCTCAGCCACAGGTGCAGCTTCCTGTAGACCCCAGAAAGGTAGCTGTGTTGTTGTATGGCAGCAGTCAGGGGAGCAGCTTTTCCAAAAGTTCCAACTCCACAGCAGCAGATCTAACCACCTATAAGGTGTTGGGTAGGGTGGGCCCTTGTTCTTAAAGAGTTGTTATAATGTTATCATTGGTCTTAGCTTTGGAGCCTTCCTTAAAACTTTGGGTCATGCACTAGAGATGAGAGGTGCTGATTAAGCTCCAAGAGCCACACTGTCTGTGGGAACCTGGGACCTCTGGTTTGGGGCAGGTTGACACTTTGCAAGGTTTTGACAGCTACATATGGAGTTAGAGATGGTTGATTTAAAGAAACTGGCCTCTCTTGAAACAAGGAGAAAAATTACCAAATGTTTTAAAGGGGGCACCATGATTTGGTGGTACTTATTGGCAATTTCCATGAGGAACAGACATAGAAACACAAAGACCTTTCAGAATCTAAGAGTCCCGAGAAAACCAGAGCTAAATTTTTTTTTTTTTAAGAATGTGGTCCATAATTGTATTTACTGTATTTTACTTGTATTTACTGTGTTTTACTTGTATTTACTGTTTTTTTCTAAGGGTGTATAATTTAAAGAGTTTAAAAACCTGCCCAAGATCACCAGCTAATAGCTATAAAGCTAGATTGCAAACCTAATTTTTTCTGGCTATAAAACTTACATCATAATCATTGCATTGTATTACACAAAACAGTGAGTAGACATGACTTACATTTATTTTTATTTTTTTAGGTTAAAGTGGCTGCTTATGACTAAACTTAGAGTTGTGGGAATGCAGATGTTGAATGAAGTAACATATACCTATAAGGTAATGAAAAGTATATTTCTTATTAACTTTACTGTTGGCCTATATTGTTTTGGATAAAGGACTTCATATCACCTTAAATGTACAAAATGACTGTAATCATTTCTAGGGAAGAGAATTCACAAAATTACCTTTCAGTTTTTTATTAAGATCTATTGATGTAATGCTGGTGTCCTCAGTAGGGGCACATCATGTCTTTTGAATGATCTGCCTAACTGTTGTCATGGGACCATTAGGTTGTGGCTGTTGTGGTTTAGAAGATGCATGATATGATGTTCATTTATGCAAAATTTTAGGAAGACCTCTTCTTCGAGATAAGGGGAAAAAATTTTAGACCTGAACTGGGACATGAACAAAGGACTATGTCACATTAGAATATTTTATAAGCTAAAACAAAATATATGAGGTGAGGCCATAGGGCATGTTACTGAGGGTAAGCAGGAGATAGAGAATCTCAGGAATGCAAGCATATGACTGAGAGTACCTTTGTATTCTCTCAGCTGGACTGAGATTTTATTTTTAGTTGAAATATACCATGCTTTCAAAGAGCCCTCTTGTGCCACATCCAAATGGGAGCATAATAGTTCCCTTATATGAGGAAACCACAATCTTGAAAACACTGGTTTTCCTGGATGTTCTTTGGCCACCCTGCTGTTTGGTTTAACTAACATTTCTGGTAATGGAGTTGCTTGAGTCTCAGGATTAGTTTGTTCAGAATTTTTATGCTTCTGCCAGACCCCTTCCTGTTGACATATTCACTGAGTCAAACTTACTTGCGTGACATCATAAGCAGTGTTAAGTATAGCATTTGAAAACAGTCTGAGTCTCTGATATGTTAATTAATCTATTTGAGTGTGTTTGCTTGGAAACCTGGAATGAAGCCTGTTTTAAAATATATTTGCTTTTAGAATATAATCTGAAAAAGACTAGAAAATTCTTAGCCACAGAAAGGTTTTCAAATAGTCACTGTGCATATCTCAATATCTCATATGATAAGGCATTTTATTAAATGGCAGTGGAGAAGGAAGCATGTATTTTAAGAATATGCATCCTTATTTTTAGAAAGATTATACCTAAGCCCCATCTTCGTTTTGTTTTGTTTGCAGTACTGGGGATTGAACCCAGGACCTTATACCTACTTATACCTACTAGGGAACCATGCTGAGTTACACCCTCTACCAGTAAAAAAAGAAAATACATTTATTATATATAATATTATATATAAAATTACTTTTATTAATTTGTTTTTTGGAGATAGGGTTTTTCCATGTTGCTCAGGCTGGCCTTGGACTTGAGATCCTCCTGTCTCAGCTTCCTGAGTAGCTAGGATTGTAGGCAGGCCCCACAGTGCCCCAGCTCATCTGTTTTTATATTAGAATCACCTGTGAATAGAATTAAGGATATGTTTATTTTTCCAAAACTAAGCAATTGATATAAAGATTTAACATGTGTATCATTGTTTCTTACACTGAGTAATAAACTATAAACTATTTATTAAAAACATATATATACTTCATGCTGAATGGGTTCTTTCCTGACAGGAAAATAGACTGCCTATTCTCTCATTTAGATATTGGATAAAGTAGTGCCTACCCTTTAAATTCTCAGATGTTATTAAACACCTAAGAAGCTATAGATTTAAAGCCAAAGAGTTAGGAGCTACTGCCCATGGAAAATCAAATAAATGTGAAAGAAAATTTTTTTGAGTTTATATTATAATCTGAATGTAATACAAACTTGAAAGTAAGTATCTCTGATATAAGTTGGTAGGAAGTTTTAGATAGTATCACACCCAGTTTTAAGAAATCCTCCTATAGAATAAAGGAACACCCTTTCTCCTTAACTAATTCCTGTGTTCAATCAGAATTGAGTTCAATATTCCATTCTGTTTTTTGGTTGTCTATGGGAATGTTAGATTTTTTGGCTTAAAATAATGGGTTCTGAACACAAATGACCTTGGTTGATTCTAGGCCCCCTCCTATGCTAGGTAACCCCAGGCAGGATATTTACCTTCCAAAATCTCAATTTATTTTGTAAATATGGGCTTATAGTACCTCAAGCCTAGGGCTGTTTGGGTGTTAAACAACATAGTACATGGAAGTGCTGCTAGCTCCTGGTGCCACCTTCAAGGCACATTACAGCAAATGTTAGCTCATGTTGTTGTGTTTTCCTTCATATGTAAAGAGAGCTTTGTTAACAAAGATTAATATTCACTGTTACTCTAAAATAAAGCATTTATCAAATAAACTTGGACCCCATCAGAATTACAGTTCTTTTGCCTAAAGCATCATCTACATCCAGAAATTATTCCAGAGGGTAAATCATGCTATGTGTGTGAAACTCTGTCTGTTAAAACTATTACAGCTCAGACAAATAGGTTAAGGGCTGGGTGTACCCAGATGAGCAACCCGGTCTCTGCCCTCACAGTTTACAGTGCAGGAGGGAGATAGGTGCAAATATAAATAACCCTGGCAGTGAAGGATAGAGAGGGCAGGTAGAAGACTGTTGATCTTGGATTGCATGGAAAATACTCAGCCACAGGCTTCCAAAATAGAAACTGCAGTTATGGCCTAAGACCCCTCCCAGTGTTGTCCATGTAGCATGCTCTTCCCTAGGGAGGGTGATCCACATGGGGAAACCTGTCAGTCCTGATATGGTGCTATGGGCTTTCGAGTCCCGGAGGAGGAGAGGGCAAGGCGAAGTGAACATGGAGGGAGCAGCCACAGAGACTGAGAGCCAGAGAGACTGCGACCGCCCTGAGTCTGTCAGGTTTCCTTATGCTCTTCTGTCCTCAGATCTCTTGGTCCCTTTCTCAGTCTGCATGCCCACCCTATCCATTTCTCAATCCTCATGAGGCTCAGGATCCTCTTCTTCCCTGAAATACAGGGGCTGGTGGGTAGCTCTAGTGGGTAGAACATGTGCGCTTAGTATGCACAAGTTCCTTGGTTCAATCCCTAGCATGAAAAAATAAATAAATTCCTTGGGTCCTGAAATCATTCTAAGTAAGCAGAGCCTTCCTTGATAGGGTCAGGTAAAACTGTGGATTTTCCCTCAGACCTTATTTGGTACCCAGCTTTACTTTTTAATCACAAGAAAGGGAAACAGATGTTTCTTGGAGAATAGGTCTCAACCTCAGGAATCACCCACCCCAGGACCTTTGCAAAACACCTCATGCCTGGATCCTCCCCCAGGGATTCTGATTTAACCACACCATACATCAATATATTGACAACTTTCTAGGTGATTCTAATGTACAACCAAGGCTGAGCTGCCCCTCTGCCTGCCCTGGTTTTATTTCCCCTAGGTGTTCTCCAGTAAATTTGAGGCAACCAAACCAGCCCAGATCCATCAACAATTTTCAAATCAGTCGTTCCTATTTTAATACCACATTTTCCCTTTGGAAACACTTGGCACTTTGTGTGCTTCAGGAAGTAATGTTGGCTCCTGAGAAATCCTCAAGCTCATCCCACAGCCCTTTCTCAACTGGTTGCCACCTTGAAACAGTGAGCCCACCAGCCAGACATGACTTACTCCCTTGTTTCACATCTCATGGTACGACCTTTTATTTAGGCCATTTAATAGCAGGTTCTTTCCTAAGTCTCTCATGTAACAAGTCGAAACCTGTTGTCCTGTACCAAATTGAAGCATTTTGCAACTGGTACTTACTTCAATGTATCTATATACTTCAAGGCTCTTAACACATCTGTTAGCCTTATATATTCCTTTGCTTATCTTGAGTATGTGACATTTCTTTATACATTCTGTTTGTACTACTTTATTCTGTTATTTAGTTATGGGTCAGTCACTCTCCTGAACCAAACAGTTTCCAAATCAGGCAAAAACTGCCCTCATGGGACTTACATTCAAGTGGAAGAAGTCGGAAAAGGTATTACATAAGCAACTAAAATAGGCATGATATGTTCAAAGTTATTAAACTCTATGGAGAAAAAATGATTCATGGCAGGAAGAAAGGGACTGTGGCAGGTGGGACTTAACATTAAATCGGCTTGGTAGTATTGTCCAAACAAGAGGGGGCAAAGGCTTGGACCAGGGTGGCAGTGGTAGAGATAGTGAAAAAGTGATTCAGTTCTGGAGCAGCTTCAGCAGTGTCTGCAGAAGGCAAGGGATGGAGCCACACCAACACCAAAATCAGGAAGAGGAGAACTACAGGCAGAAGTGCTGTGAGTACAAAGGCCTTGAGGCAGGAGTAAATCTGGAATGTTCTAGAAACTGCCGTAAGAACCAATGCAGCTGGAGCAAAGAGAATGTTCAGGAGAGGACTAAGACTAGAAGGGCTGGGAGTGAGATTACACAAGGCCTTTAGGACTTTTGCAAAGATTTTGACCTTTCCCAAGTGAGATGGAGGGTTACTGGTGGGTTTGGAGCAGAGAAGAGACATAGTGTTTTTTTTTTTCATCTTTCAATAATTACTTATTTTAATATTAAGCACAAAAGAACTTTTCCAAATCCTGAAATACATAACTGCTACATGTAGGGTTATAATTACTTATTTTAATATTAAGCACAAAACTGCTACGTGTGGGGTTGGAATGTCTCTCAGAAGGCCCATAGAGACCCAGTATTTTGAAAGCATTATTCTGGCTGCTCAGTTGAGATTAATCTCTGAGGGTCAAAGATGAGAGCAGGGAGACCAGCTAGGAGGTCGTTGCAGTAATCTGTGGAGAAATGATGGTGGCTGGACCAAGGTAATAGCAGACAGATCAGAAATGATTAAGGGTGTAGCTCAGTGGTAGAGCTCTTCCCTAGCAGGCATGAGGTCATGGGTTTGATCCTAGCACTCCAAAAAAAAAAAAAAAAAAAAGGGAAGGAAAGGAAGAATCTGGATATATTTTTGAAGGTAGAATTTGTTGTCTTTAAATAAGTGCCTATCTAATTTGGGGGAGGGGTGTACCAGGAATTGAACTCAGGGACACTTGACACTGAGCCACATCCCCAGCCCTATTTTTTGAATTTTATTTAGAGACAGGGTCTCATTTTCACATTCCTCTCTTAAAATAATAGAACTCCAAACTCTAACAAGGAATCTGAATGGTGCTAGTTATAATATTAGGTAAATTTTCTAGATCTTGAATGCCATGAATTCAGTATGATCTGTTTTTTTAAGGAATGACATTTTTGCTGATTTGAACCACTTTTGACCATTGTAACTTCCCACAAATATCATGCTCTGATTCTGCTCATTACTAGTCATCTGACACTGAAAATTGTAACCCCAACTATCCATGAGCACTGTTGCCCTGCTATTGCTTAGAAAACACCCATAATTCTCTCCTGTACCTTATTCCACTGTAGGTCCAGGGAGGTGACTGAGGTAGGCAACTGGAGTAAAGAATGCAGTACTGCTAATAACATCATAAACGAGCCCCTGGCTCAGAATAAATCAGGCTGAAAATACCTCTAGTCTCACTCATATTCTTTCTTCCCTCTCCCAACTCTCCAAATAACAAAGAAGAGAAGATTTTCCATTTCTACCACTATGCAGATCTCTAAGGTAGCCTCCAGTGAGAAGCTTCCTCTTTGTCCTTCAGTACAGTGCAGGTGTCATGAGGGAATGCAGAATGGTTCTCATTCTCAAAGAATCAGGTGGTCCTCATCCCAAAACTATTGTGTAGCTTCCTTGAAGTTCTAGTAGCCACATAAATATTTTTGTTATATATTTTAAACAATTGGGAGACTTGCAGAATAAACATATATTCATTTTTTTCATTCATTCATTTAACAATTATTTATTGAGTACACTTTTTGTGCTAGATACTATGCTAGGCAGACACTGGGAAATAGTAATAAACAAAAGCAAAGTTCTTGGCTGGGGCTATAGCTCAGTTGGTAGAGTGCTTGCCTTGCATGCAAAAGGCCCTGGGTTCTATCCTCAGCACCAAAAAAAAAAAAGAAAAAAAAAGTTCGTATTTCTTAGGAATTTACCTTATGATGCAGGAAACAGAAACACAAGTAAATAAGCATACACCTACACCATATATCCATAAAGATAATGCTATGAGGACTGAAGAGCATCACATTTGAGCAAAATAAGCCAGACTCAGAAAGTCGAGGGTCACATGTTGTGTCTCATATGGAGAAGCTAGAGAAAGAAAAGTGTGGGGGGGGGGGGAAAGAAAGAAAGAAAAAGAAAAAAAACTCATGAAAATAGAAGGGAGACCAGTAGAATTGAAGAAGATCAGGGGGAGGGTGGAGAAGGGGAGTGCTGGGGGAGGAGTTGATTAAATTCTGTTGTGTGCATATACAAACATGTCGTAATGAATTTTACTGTTATGTATAATCATATAACACCAATAAAGAAATTTAAAATTTTTTATAAAGGATGACGCTATGAGGAAAGCCACTTAGAAAAATGGAAAAGGGAATTCTGGTAAGACATGCTGCGACCATGCCTGAGTTTGTGTTCATGTTTTCAGTAGGGTAAGCAGACAAGGCATCTCTGAAAACAACAATTGCACAGAGACTTGAAGGAAATGAGAGAGCAGTATTCATGCCCATATCTGGGGGAAGCATGTTCCTTATTTTAGGAAGTCCTGAGATAGTTTTCCTCTCTTTCTATACACCCTAAGTGTTTTCATCCTGTCTCAAGACTTTAACACTTTCTGTCCCCTGGTGACTCCAACCAAGATCATTCCCAACTCTGTCTGGTGTGTTCAAGTGTTTGTGGGGCCCCTCACTGGGATGTCTAATACACACAGCTGAAACCAAGCCCCCCCATTCCCCTTCTGCCTGCAATCTGCTCTTCCCGTAGTTTCTTGCTCCCTCAGCAACCCATCCTTTCTTCTCTTCAAGTCAAATATCTTGTACCTGTATTGTACATTGCAAAAAGGTAGAAGAAAGGATTTTGGAAGTGTTTACCATAAAGAAATGATAAATGTTCAAGTAGGTAAATATGTTTAATCTGATTTAAACATGACATATTATGTACATTATTGAATGTTACATGACACTCTATTAATACGGACAATTTTATGGCTTTTATGTATCAGTTAAAAAGAAAAAGGAAAAATCCTAGAAAATAAGATCAAAAAACAATGAAAATAATGTTGGCTTTATCTGACTTCTTTTAAACCCCATATCTAATCTATCAGCTAGAGCATGAGGTACTTGTACTGAGAAAAACTAAAAAACGAGAAAACTTGGAGAAGTTAGATGAAGAAGATGAGGTAAAATAGAAAGTTGAGCAGCAATAGAAGTAACTGTGGGGTAGTATTTGGTAGAATAAAGAAAGCCAAAGCTAAGGGTATGTGAGTTCAGGAACCTCGGGTTGGTGTGAGTTCAGGAACTCAGGTTGATATGAAGTCACATCTTCAATCATGTTCCTATAAAAGAGCTAAACTTTCAGAGTGATCCAAAATATATATTTTAGTATGTTTCAATATCAGTGTTAGTTGGCAGAATAAGCCTGCAGTCCCATGAATTAGATAGATACTGTAGGTACTTATGGGGATATTTTACATCAAGTTCACCTAAAGTGTTTCCTATTCTGTGTCTCTGGAAACATTGTGGGACCTGAGGAGGAAGCCAAAAAAGCAGCCCATAATATAAAAAATGAAACAGTGAACATTTGAGCCAGTGGCAGGAAAATAGACCTCTTTATAGGCATAACTGCAATAAAGTCAAACACTTTGCTAGAACATCAGGGAAGGAAGAGCCTAATAATTTTCTAAGATAAGAGATGGTTAATTGTTGAGTATTTCATCCAAATTAATTTGAATAAGAACAATGAAAAGGAAGTTAGTAGTCAGTATCCTTCAGTTTCAATTTGGTATAAGTTTCCCAGTATTCAAATTCTCAGTACAGAAGGTTCTTGCTGTTTTGCTGTATGGAGTTACTGGAAATCACATGCAGATCGCCCATAAGAAGAATGGAATAGGGCCATATTTGGGGACAGCATTCTTCACCAGAGGATTCAGTATCAAACCAAGGACAGGTATAACCAAGAATATAAGGTAGGAGTGCTTTTGGGGGCTCTGTAAATTTCCATTTTCCTAGCCACTTATGGTAGAAGTCTTTCCCATACTAGTGATTCCTTCATGGATAGAAGTTGAGTCCTTTAAACATCTTTTTAAAAAGTTCTTTCCTTAGGCTGAATTGCTCTCTTTGTGTGAGATTTTAGGTTGGATCAAGTCATAGGTGTTTTGAATGCAGTCCTCCTCGGGTGGTTAACTTCTCAAGCAGGTGATCTTACCAATCGATATCAAGTCTAGACTTCCCATAAAAGAGGTTATTAGAGACTAAGGTAGTTTTCCTTGTGAAATGAAATGAGGTTGGTCATTGGAATCTGAGAGTTAAGTTGGAATTTTTGCAGATGCCATTCATGAGGTTTGTAACCATGGGGAAACTGACCTGCCTTTGCAGATTTCCTCTTCTGTAGAGCACAGACTTAATGTAGAGATTCAACAGATAACATTTTTTAATAACTGGCAATTAGCAGGAACAATAGTATTAATTATCAATTGTTATACCTTTCCTTTCCCACTTAACAAAAATGATTCAAAGTTTGTGTCTTCCATTTTTTTATGAAGAATTCTTTTTTTAGTGTGATGCCTCAAGTAGGGACTGAAGGCACAAACACCAAGAAATTCTTATTCTTATTAATAATAAACTCCCTTATTCACAATAGCCATGATGTGTAAATAACCAAAGTATCCATCAGCAGATGAATATATTACTTTTAAAATGTGGTATACACCATCTACAATGGAATATTATTCAACTCTTAAAAAGAAGGAAATTCTTCAATATACAATGTCATGGGTGATTCTTTAGGACATTAAGTGAAATGAGCCAGTCACAGACAAATGCTACATGATTCTATTTAAATGATGTATGTAAAATGGTCCAATTCATAGCATCAAAGAGAGCAGTGGTGGTTGCCCAGGGCCAGTAGGAATGGGGATTTCCTAACCAACAGGCACAAAGTTTCAGTTAGCAAGATAAATAAGCTCTAGAGACTTGGTATACAAATTATATTTATAGTCAACAAAACTGTGTTGTATGCTTAAACTTCTGTTGAGAAGGCAGAACTTTTTATTAATTGTTTTTACCACAATAACATTTTTAAAAATGGTTAACTCCCTTGATCACACCAAATTTGATTTAACGATTTATTTCTATTGATAATATTAGTACCTGTCACAAATCGAGTGCTGATTTCCTGCCTTGTACTACAATCAGTCCTTGTCTGCAAACTTCCCAATAAACCCATGAAAAAAAGATCTTGTCTTTTTTCATATTTTAAAAACAAGGAAACAAAAGTAGCCTGCTTAGTGTCACTCAGTTTAAAGTGGCAGAGTGAGGATTCCAATTTAGCTTCAGTGCCATGTTCTCATCTAGAGATTCTAGAGTATCACTCCAGAACTCTAGCGTTGGGGCTGGTGGCATAGTTCAGAGGTACAGTGCATGCTTAGCATGCACAAGGCTCTGGGTTCAATTACAGCACAAAATAAAAGTAATAATATTAAAACAACAATAATACTACAACTCTAGCACTATACTAACAGAATAATCTGTTCTTGAGATATGAACTACCCTAATAACTGAAGAAATATCTCCTCCCCTCAAAAGTGCAAATCAGGCATAGAAACCATAGAGTGAGATAATGTTTTTATTTCTTATGCTTTTCTTTTTTCTTTTCCCTTTTTCTACCAGAAAACCGGAACTCTAGAATGAGAGGGGATTCTATGTCATTTGGAGAAAAATAAATGGTTAGAAATATTACATAACAAATAGTTTTTAAAACCATTTATGATTCTCCATCTCTGAAGGAAGTCTCATTTGATCTCCACAATCCCTTTGCCATCATCTATTTAATTCCATGAGTCAAAGAAAAGAAAGGTACAGAATATTTATTAGATCAGCTTAGTCCTTATTGCCATGCTTCCAACCCCTGGCATGTTTTCTGTATTTAATCTGTTTACATGTTATTTGCATGTTGCCATGGTAATGCTCATTCCATGATGTGAGAGACCTTAGTGCTGAGGAAGATTTTCTTAATGTTAAACCCTGCATTTTCATTTCCACATTTTATCTTGGTGTTACCAGGACAACCAAAATAATTTCATTTTCTCTTTGAAGTTGATGCCCTAAAGGCTGTTATACCTCATGCTGACTCATTTATGTTCTTAGAATTTTTTTCTAGTTTAATTTCTGCAGCTACTTTCCTTACACAGATGCTTTCTGATTTTCTTTCTATTATAATCATAGTGGTGCATTGTTGGCATAGTGGTTAAGAATTTGGGGGGGGATTACAAATCCCACTGGTAATTAAAAAAAGAGCTCTGAACCTTCTCATTAAAAAATGCCAGTTTAAGAAATAGTGGAGGAAAATGTTGGACATAGAAGCTTATTCAAGCATTTCTTATCCAAATTCATTTGGGTCTTAGATTATGAATAGCAAGTTGCAAGAGTTTGTATGGCAAGGAATTTATCAAGAAAATCTCTCTGAATCTATTCCATTTCTAAATTCATGTTGTGTCTAAACAGACATTTGTGTATGTCCATCTTAATTTCTTCATTCCAGAGCAATCTCATGCTTGGTGGTCTTTTTTTTTTTTTCAGGCTTGGTTTTATACCCCATCCTTCTCTGGCAGGTCTCTTGGCAAATTCCCTACAGGAGTTAAATGACTAGTTGGCATGCATCTCTGCCAGTGCTGGTCTGGCTCACACAAACCCCTTTGAATCAGTGTAAAGAGCTGAGGAGCTAAGAAAAGTGATAATGCATTTTTAAAATCTTTTTGTACTTAGCTCTATTGCCCACAGATTCTATTTTAGCTTCTTATTTATCTTTGATCCCCAGTGCTTGGCACTTGGTAGGCAAAAAAAAAAAAAATGTTGGAAAAGGGAAGAAGGAAGGATAGAGAGAAGGAGGAAAGAAGGAAAAAATGGAAGGACACATCAAAAGAAGGGAAAAATAAAATGAGAAAAGCAAAACTGCAAAGTGTATGAATCTAGAGGACATCATGTTAAGTGAAATAAGCCAGGTACGGAAAGAAAAATGCTGCAGGTTCTCATTCACATGAGATCTAGAAGTTGATCCCACAGAAGAAAAGAGTAGATAGAACAATGGTCACTCCAGACTAGAGGAAAGATGGGGAGGTAGGACAGGAGGGAGGGGTTAAATAGTACCAAAATACAACTGAATAGAATTCTTTCTTGTCTTCTATAGCCATAGTAGTTTATTATAGTCTACAGTAATTTATTTGTTTTTTAACATATATTTATTATCTGAAATTCACTTTTTTTAAGAAGCACTATTTGTTTAGTTAGTTATTCTGAGAGAGAGTCTTACTAAATGGCTGAGACTGGCCTCAAATTTACAAGCCTCCAACCTCAGCCTCCCAAACTGCTAGGATTACAGGCATGTGCCGCCATGCCCAACTACAGCAATTTATTATATATTTCAAAATAATTAGAGGAGAAAAAATGTTTGTAACACGTAGAAATTATACATTTTTGAGGTGGTGGAAATGCTAATTACCCTGATTTGATCATTATACATTGTGTATATGTATTGAATTGTCATATTGCACACCATAAATATGCACAAATATTAGGTAACAGTTAAAAACTTTTTTAATTCTATGTTTTAATTCTATGTTTTATTTTTTTAGATTTTTTATTCTCATTTGTTATATTTGACAACAGAATGCATTACAATTTATATTACACATATCTCTGGTTTTATACAGATATCTCTGGTTTTATTCACATCATTCGGGTCTTCATATGTGTACTTAGTGTAATGATGTTCATCTCATTTCCACCTCCTTTCCTACGCCCATACTTCCTCCACTCCCCTCCCACCCCTTTGCCCTATCTAGAGTTCATCTAATCCTCTTTTGCTCCCCCTCCCAACCCCATACGAATCAGCCTCCTTATATCAGAAAAAATATTTGGCATTTGTTTTTTGGGGATTGGCTAACTTCACTTAGCATTATATCCTCCAACACCATTCATTTACCTACAAATGCCATGATTTTATTCTCTTTTATCGCTGAGTACTATTCCATTGTGTATATATGCCACATTTTATTTATCCATTCATCTACTGAAGGGCATCTAGGTTGGTTCCACAGTTTAGCTATTGTGAATTGTGCTGCTATAAACATTGATATGGCTGTGTCCCTGTAGTATGCTGTTTTGAAGTCTTTTGGGTATAAACCAAGGAGTGGGATAACTGGGTCAAAAGGTGGTTCCATTCCCAATTTTCCAAGGAATCTCCATACTGATTTCGATATTGGCTGCACTATTTTGCAGTCCTACCAGCAATGTATGAGTGTGCCTTTTTCCCCACATCCTCGCCAACACTTATTATTGTTTGTATTCTTAATAGTTGCCATTCTGAGCGGAGTGAGATGAAATCTTAGAGTAGTTTTGATTTGTATTTCTCTAATTGGTAGAGATGTTGAACATTTTCTCCTATATTTGTTGACTGATTGTATTTCACCTTCTGAGAAGTATTTGTTAAATTCCTTGGCCCATTTATTGATTGGGTTATTTATTTTTTGGTGTTCAGCTTTTTAAATTCTTTATATACTCTAGAGATTAGTGCTCTGTCTGATGTGGGAGTGGTAAAAATTTGCTCTCGAGTGATAGGCTCTCTATTCAACTCACTGATTGTTTCTTTTGCTGAGAAGAAGCTTTTTAGTTTGAATCCACCCTGTTTATTAATTCTTGATTTAAATTCTTGCACTATAAGAGTCTTATTATGGAAGTAGGGGCCTAATCTGATATGGTGGAGATTTGGCCCTACTTTTTCTTCTATTAGACCTAGAGTCTCTGGTTTAATTCCTAGGTACTTGATCCACTTTGAGTTGAGTTTTGTGCCTGGTGAAAGATAGGCATTTAATTTCATTTTGTTGCATATGGATTTCCAATTTTCCCTGAACCATTTGTTGAAGAGGCTATCTTTTCTCCAATGCATGTTTTTGGCACCTTTGTCTAATATAAGATAATTGTAATTATGCGAGTTAGTCTCTGTGTCCTCTATTCTGTACTAGTGGTCTACCAGTCAACTTTGGTGCCAGTACCATGCTGTTTTTGTTACTCTTGCTCTATAGTATAGTTTTAGGTCTAGCATAGTAATGCCACCTGCAAGTACTTTTAGTTTTTCTCTATTTAGAATGAAGTTGGTGGGCTTCTGATGGCATTTATTTATTACATTTATTGATTTCAATGACTGCTTTTTCTATTTCTATGAGGAATGTCATTGGAATTTTGGTTGGAATTGTATTAAGTCTCTATAATGCTTTTGGTTGTATGGCCATTTTGACAATATTAATTCTGCCTATCTAAGAACAAGGAAGATCTTTCCATCTTCTAAGGTCTTCTTTAATTTCTTTCTTTAGTGTTCTATAGTTTTTGTTGTAGAGGTCTTTCACCTCTTTTGTTAGGTTGATTCCCAAGTTGCTGTTTTTTTTTTTTTTTTCTTTTGAGGCTATTGTAAATGGGGTAGTTTTCCTTTCTCGAGGATTTGTCAGAGATACAGAAATACCTTTGATTTATGGATATGGATTTTGTATTCTGCTACTTTGCTAAATTCATTTACTAGTTCTAGAAGTTTTCTGGTGGAATTTTGCGTCTTCTGGGTATAAAATTATATTGTCGGCAATAGTGTTAATTTGAGTTCTTCTTTTCCTATCTGTATCCCTTTGATTTCTTTCATCTGTCTAATTGCTCTATCCAGTGTTTCAAGAACTATGTTAAATAGAAGTGGTGAAAGAGTGCATCCCTGTTTTGTTCCAGTTTTTAGAGGGAGTACTTTCAATTTTTCTCCATTTAGAATGAAGTTGGCCTGGGGCTTAGCATAGATAGCCTATATGATGTTGAGATATGTTCCTGTTATCCCTAGTTTTTCTAGTGTTTTGAACTTGAAGAGGTGCTATATTTTGTTGAGTGCTTTTTCTGCATCTATTGAGATGATCATATGATTCTTTAAGTCTGTTGATGTGATGAATTACATTTATTGATTTCCATATGTTGAACCAAACTTGAATCCCTGGGATGAACCCCACTTGATCATGGTGCAGGATCTTTTTGATCTGTTTTTGTATTCAATTTTCCAGAATTTACTGAGAATTTTTGCATCTATGTTCATTAGAGATATTGGACTGAAGTTTTCTTTGTTTTTTTAATGTGTCTTTGCCTGGTTTGAGAATCAGGGTGATATTAGCCTCAGAGAATGAGTTTGGAAGTGCTGCCTCTATTTCTATTTCTTGAAATAAACTGAAGAGTATTGTCATTAGTTCTTTAAAAGTCTTGTGGAACTCAACTGTGTATCCGGCTGGTCCTGGGCTTTTCTTGGTTGGTGGGCTTCTGATGGCATCTGCTATTTCATCACTGAAATTGATCTGTTTAAATTGTAAATATCATCATGATTCAATTTGGGCAAGCCATATGACTCTAGAAATTTGTCAATGCCTTTGATATTTTTTATTTTATTGGAGTACAAGTTTTCAAAATGATTTCTAATTATCTTCTGTATTTCTGAAGTGTCCGTTGTGATATTTCTTTTTTCATCACGTATGTTAGTAATTTGAGTTTTCTCTCTCTTTCTCTTTGTTAGCATGGCTAAGAGTTTGTCAATTTTATTTATTTTTTCAAAGAACCAACTTTTTGTTTTGTAAATTTTTTCAATTTTTTTTGTTATTGTTTGTTTCAATTTCATTTATTTCAGCTCTGATTTTAATTATTTCCTATCTTCTGCTGCTTTTGGTGTTTGATGCTTTTGTTTGGAAGACCTATATCCATTGGTAAAAAAGGTGTTTTAAAGTCACCCAGAATTATTGTGTTGTGGTCTATTTGACTCTTGAACTTGAGAAAAGCTTGTTTGATGAACGTAGCATTCCATTGTTTTGGGCATATAAATTTATTATTGTTATGTCTTGTTGAAGAATGGTTCCCTTAAGCACTATGAAATATCCTTCTTTACCCCTTTTGATTAACTTTTGATATGAGGATGTAAACCCCTGCTTGTTTCCGCAGTCCATGTGAGTGGTATGATTTTGCCCAACCTTTCACCTTCAGTCTAGATGTCTTTTCCTGTGTGATGAGACTTCTGAAGGCAGCATATTGTTGTGTCTTTTTTTTTTTAAATCCAATCTGCCAGTCTATGTCTTTTGATTGATAAGTTTAGGCCATTAACATTCAGGGTTATTATTGAGACATTATTTGTTTTCCCAGTGATTTTTGTTTATTTTGGGTATTTAACTTGATTTGGTTTCTTCTTTGTCTAGTTTTTCCTTTAGTGTAATAACTCCCTTTGCTGATTTTCATTGTTGTTTTTCAGTTCCTTTTCATGGAATATTTTGCCGAGGATGTTCTGTAGTTAGGTTTTCTAGTTGTAAATTCTTTTAACTTTTGTTTATCATGGGAGGTTTTTATTTCATTATCAAGTCTAAAGCTTAATTTTTCTGGATATAAGATTCTTGGTTGGCATCCATTTTCTTTCAGAGCTTGATCTGTGTTGTTCAGGATCTTCTAGCTTTCAAGGTCTGGATTGAAAAATCTGCACATAATCTAATTGGTTTCCCCCTACATGTAATCTGATTCCTTTCTCTCCTGGCTTTTAATATTCTCTCCTTATTCTGTATGTTGGGCATTTTCATTATAATATGCCTTAGTGTGCATCTGTTGTGATTTTGTACATTTGGCATCTTGTAAGCCTCTTAAATTTAGTTTTCCAATTCATTCTGCATGTTTGGAAATTTTTATGATAATATTTCATTGAATAGATAGCTCATTCCTTTGGTTTGGACCTCTATGCCTTCCTCTATCCCAATAACTCTTAAGTTTGGTCTTTTTATGCTATCCCATATTTCCTGAATGGTCTGCTCATGGTTTCTTACCACTTTCACTGTGTGGTCTACATTCTATTCAAGATTATATATTTTGTCTTTATTATCTGAGGTCTTATTTTCCATGTGGTCTAGTCTATTGGTGATGCTTTCAATTGAACTTTTAATTTGGTTTATTGTTTCTTTCATTTCAAGGATTTCTGTTTGGTTTTTTTAAGAACCTCTGTCTCCCTATTGAAGTAATCTTTTGCTTCCTGCATTTGTTTATGTAGCTCTTTGTCAAAATGATCTTTTGCTGCCTGTATTTGCTCTCTTATATCATCCTTTAATTCACAAAACACTTTAATTATGTATATCTTGAACTTCTGCTCTGTCATTTCTTCTGCTGTGCTGTTCATGGATTCTAATAATGTGGTCTCTTGATTTGTTTGGGGCACTTTCTTCCCTTGTCTTTTCATATTGCTTGTGCGTCTTCCCTTCTAGCACTGTGGATCCGAGGCATTACCATTTTTACCCTATAGGCTTATAGTGCTATAAGGATCCAATACATCTCCTTTGAGGTGAAAGACAATGTTAACAGATCCTAACATAAACAATATACACTCTAAAAACAAATATTTGCTGTTAAGATGTTTACAGTTTGGTCACAATGTACAGAAATGGTGAATTCAATTATTATCTACAATATATTCAGTAGGTTTATAAAATGGTTTACAGTTTCTGATGGTGGACAAAGAACTGGGGATGAGGAGTAGGATGATATGCAGAGGTGGTAAGAGGTGAGGATATAGAGTTATTATATCTTAGGGAGTGTGAAAGAGAAACCTAAAGAGGAATATTAGTCGCAGGAGAAGAAAAAGGAAGTAATTTTGGGTAGACAATAAATGGGAAGACAGTAGAGTACATAAAACAAACACACATACATATTAAGAAAAATAAAAAATGTTAAAATACTACAAATTGGTGGGAAAAAAGAAAACAAAGCAACAACAAAACGAATATACAACACATCTGTAATATACTATTGAGATGCACCAGTCCTCAAAATCCTAATTCATGCAAAGTACTTGGTTTCACATATGTTGGGGATGTGAGGGTTGGAGAATAGAGAGGGAGAAGAGGGAAAAAAATCTCAAAGGAAGAAATAGGGATTGTTTTGGTTGGAGATCAGTTATCTTTCCTGCTTCCCTTCTCATCCAATAGGTGGGGTGGTCTGTTGTTAGTTGGTATCTCTCTCCCCTCAGGATGTGAAGGTAACCAAGGTGGGAGGGTTGGTCCTCATTGGAGGGCACCTGGAAGTAGGGTGTGGGATCTGTCGATCCCTGAAGGGAGACTGCACCTCACGGATCTCTTTTGGGGTCCACTCGTGTGATGTGAGCACCTGGTCTTTCTTCTTATCTCACCTGAAGACCTCCCAGTTCCTGGTCTCTGTATTAATCTCTGATCTATATCACACTCACCCTCTCCCTTCCTAATAATGGACTGTTCTCTCAGGGGCTCTTGAGCATGGTGCTTTGGGTGTGCTGTGCACTTGCCCAGCTGAAAGCTGTTTTGTGTTGGGCACTCACTGTGCCAGGGTAGCAGCTGCTGGGGAGAGGGGGTAGCTAGAAACTGGGTACCTGGCCATCCAGAGTTCCAAACTGAGAGTTGCCCACACTAAAGATGGTGATTAAAGTGACTCAAGATTGAGTTGGTTGCTTTCAGCGAAGGGGTGTTGGTTCAGGTGGGGGGAGCCAGGCGTTGGCAATGGACAATGAGTTCATAGAGGAGCTCTGTGGTGTGCAATGTGTGGCTGTCGGCTGACTTCAGAGCCTATATGAATTTCTCGGGTGCAGGCAGACTCCTGCACATAGGGTACTATCTCTGTTCCTGCAGAGCCCCAAGATAGAAGTTCTGGGGGAGCCCCACGTTGGTAGATGGGGATCCAAATGGGAGTGGTGGCCAAGTTCCTATGCATGCATCATTGATTTCTGCTCTGGTGGGTGCTGATTCCACTGATGATCTCACTTGGGTACCCGTTAGTCCTGCGTGGGCAAGTAGTTGGGAGACCTACTCTGACTCTGAGCCCTGGAGCCCTGAATGGGCATGGTGGCCATGATTCCTATGCAGGAGCATGAATATCAGGTCATGGAATGACACAGAATGCTGCCTCCCTTTGGCCCACTATCTTGGATCTACCAGTTAAAATCTTTTTAAAGAAATTTTTAATACAGATCATAGGAGTTTATTCTTTGACAAGAATGGATTTCAGTGTGCAGCTCAGAATTCAGTTCCTAAGGAGGAATTCTGGATGAATTTTGAGTGAGGCGATTACATGGGAGGCTAGCACACATTTGGACAGACATAGGGCCAAAAGCAGTCTTTGACCCCCGTCATTATGTCTTGTATTCATTCCCAGAAAATTGATGAGCCAACCTTTTCATTGGTAATGGCTGCCACACTGCAATTCTAAAACAATGTTTGCTGCTTGCTATCAAATGTGTTAACTACTAAGCCAGAGCTTTGGGGCATTTTAAATTTCTACGCTGAATTAGAGTTGAGGCATCCTGTGGCAGATGAACCTGTATAGTTTAGGGTCTGTTCACGTGGTCTGGATGGCAGTGTCCCTTATTTAATGTTCAGACCAGGGTGAAACTGTGAAGCTCCACACATTACTCAGGTTGCCATCACTGTGACCAAAACACCTGAGCAGAAAAACTTAGAGGAGGAAATGTTTATTTTTGGCCCACAGTTTCAGTCCATGGTTGGCCAACTTCATTGCTCTGGCCCAAAATGTGGCAGAACATCATGGCAGAAGGGTGAAGTGAAGAGAGCTGCTCAACTTGTAATAGCCAGGAAGCAGAGAGAGAGAGAGAGGTGCTAGGGACAAAATATAAACCACAAAGCCATTCCCTTAGTGATCTATGTCCTCCACCCACACCTACCTGCCTACAGTTACCACCTAGTTAGTCCATTCAAATTATGAATCCATTAAATGGATTCGTCCACTGATTAGGTTACAGCTCTCTTAATTCAATCATTGCAGCTCTGAACATTCCTGCATTAACACATATACTTTGGGGAGAATATCATATCCAGGTTATAACAACATGATGTTGGTAGATTTTCACACATCCCTTAGATAAAGTCTTTTGGTGAGACTTTTGGCAATTCAATCTAAGAATGTGTGATTTGTTATCCTCCTCTCAAAGCATCTGGACCAGTTCAGTCCTGTCCTTCTGTCTCTAGAGATAGAAAATAACAAATTAATTTATTTAAAATAAACAGAAACCAAATATTTGTGATTTATAATCAATGGAGGGCAACAAAGAACATCTTAAAAGTCGGAGTCAGAAACTATCATTGTAGACCTCCACCCGGTCTGAAATGTACTCCTGGCCCTGGACTCCAATTTACCTGGCTAAGTGTTCCAGGTGGTGCTTCATATTTGTATGCAGTCACTGCTTCCCACACTTCTGGTAGCTCAGTGCTTTCTGAGCATCCTCAACTTCTACTTCCTCATGTTTGATTAAATGTGTGTCGTTTTACCTTCTTTCTACCATAGGGCAAAGTTCATAAAGACATAGGTTCTATTTTCTTACTTACTGCTTTATCCACATTAGCGAACTCCATGCCTTGGAGATAAAAGAAATTCCAATATATGTAGAAAGAATGAATAAAGCTGCAAGGACCTATGGTAGGTGTCAGGGATGTAAAGCTTTTAACGCACTGCATCTATCCTTGGGAAACTTTGTACTCCAGGAGTAGCTCTCTCCATTGATAAATCTGTATTCCCTCCAGCAACAGAAAGGTCAGGCTGAATCAGGTCCTTGAATTGTCTCCATCCCATTTCCCCAAATCTCACATCTTTGCCACTATAATCCCAAAGCTGACTCTGCTTGTGTCCAGGGACTTAGTAAAAATGAACCAGCCTATCTTTCTACCAATTTCCACTTCTCTGTTGAATATAATTTTTTTTTATTTTGCAGAAACTAATTTAAGTCCCTAAAACATTGGTCAAAATTAACATTTTAATATGGCTCATCTGAAAAGAGGAACAGAACAAATAAAAACAAACATCCCCACAGTTGTTCCATAAACCCTGTCTTTTCCCTTGGCTCTAAGCCCATTTTCCACCATCCGAAAGATCATCTATTTCATTCCTAAATTCCTCTTCAGAACTTCCAACCTCATCTTTGAAGTGTTTGACTTCTAAAAGTAGTTTTTTTTCTTGTTTTTGCCTTACGTTTTTCCTTGTTAAAACTTAGTTTTAGTTGAATTCCTGTGACCTTTCTACTTAATCTTTCATTTGTTAGTATTCAAAATTGATATTTTTAGGCTCCCAATTCAGCAAACCTTGAGCTACTTTTTCTCCTTCTAGGTACCCTCATTCTCCTGGTGAAGTTGCTGAACAAAACCTGTTCTTAAACCAACTTTAGATGTCACTATACAAGTTGATACATTGCTAGGCTCCTCTATTTTGTTTTTTAGGTCTTTCAACAATTTTTAAAAATATATTTGGCAAAGCTCTCAACATTTTTGAGATGGTTTTTCTCAGGAAGACCTCATCCAGCCCCAAACCAACTTTCTTATTATT
Organism: Spermophilus citellus; assembly: GCF_964194105.1. Taxonomy (NCBI): domain Eukaryota; kingdom Metazoa; phylum Chordata; class Mammalia; order Rodentia; family Sciuridae; genus Spermophilus; species Spermophilus citellus. Next base: position 61,586,082 of record NC_138191.1, on the reverse strand, counting down.
AATAGCAACTACAAGTAAACCATTTTGTCTATAAAGATGGCACTGCTTGGCTCTTACCCCATCTTAGCTGACGGGCCTTTAAATTTTATTTTTTAAATTTATTTTTGCTGACAGAAGATTTAAATTAATAAATCCATGATCTTACACTTGTACTAATTTGAAAATTTGTTTTTACTAGTTATTCATTTATTTATTCAGTGAATAGATATTCAGCACTTAGGTGCCAAACACAGTGAGGTATCAGGAAAACAGTGGTGAACAAAAACGAAATATTCCTGCCTTCATGGAGTCTATGGCGAGGGGAAGACCAACATTAACCCAAGAGCACAGATGAATGGAACATGATGCCTGTGGTCATTGAGGTATGTCCATGGTGCTTTGAGAGTCTGAAATGCTACCTTTGGCACTAAAGCCTCAGTCTACAGTGTGCATAGGAGTTTTTGCAAAGCAGGGGGAGGACTGTAAGAACAATCCAGTTGCAGGATTAGTACAGGGCCCTGCCACTATTATTTGAATCTTTTTTCTATACTTTTCATGATCCATATAGGTCATTTAGTCTTTGCTATCATGTACTGTATATCACCTAGTTTCACTGGTTTTTTTTTTTTGGGGGGGGGGAGGGGAGTTAGTTGTCTATCTTTTTAAATTGAAGAATATATTCATCTTTAGAAACATCTATTTTAATTGAATGACTTGTACCTTCCAAGACATTTTTTTTCATACATATTTTTGACACAATCTGATTTGAAAGGCCAGCAGCCTTTGCCTATAATGTTCTAGAACCTTCATCTGAAGAAATCTTTGATGTCCTACCTCCAAGACTTTGAGTGTGTGATTCTGGGAGCACAGAATATCTTCACATTATGTTTTTGTTTAATTTCATTATGAGAAAATAAAACTTGGAAGAAGGAACTCATATAATGTCTAACTTGAAAAAGATGATCATTCAATCAGTACATTAAATTGAGAACCAAACCCAATAATTATTTTTAGGGCAAAGATTTTGCATAAATAAACAAATAATAAATAAATAAAGATTTATCACTATTGACTAGGTAGACAAAAACCCAGGACTTGGATTCTTAGTTGCATTTCATGTCAGTTTGAGAGTCTGGCAATACAAGTTCCATAGTTGCTCCCTTCAGCAGAGCTGTTTTTCCTAAAGGCTGGAGAACCTGAACTTCCTCTTTCCATCATGAATTTTACTGAGCACATTCAACAGAAAAGACAAAAATCAAGAACTGGCAAGACACTTGAACAGCCTTCTTGGGGCCCTAGAGAAGTACTCAGTAGTTAGTATTTTTTGTTGTTGTTGTTAGTATCAAACCTTCCATCGTCCCCAATACTACAAGGGAAATTTTAAATAGTAAATTTTTATAAAGATTAGTTTATTAAACTAGGCACAGTGGCACCTGCCTGTAATCCCAGCAGCTCAGGAGGCTGAGGCAGGAGGGTCACTAGTTCAAAGCCAGCCTCAGCAAAAGCAAGGCACTAAGCAACTCAGTGAGACCCTGTCTCTAAATGAAATGCAAAATAGGGCTGGGGATGTGGCTCAGTGGTCGAATGGCCCTGAGTTCAATCCCCAGTACCTGAAAAAACATATTAGTTTATTAAGAGAGGAAGATAAAAATGATCATACTGGGCTGGGGTTGTAACTTAAGTAGTAGAGCCCTTACCTAGCATGTATGAAGCACTGGGTTTGATTCTCAGCACCAAATATGATTAAATAAAATAAAGGTCTAATGATTATACTGTAAATCTGTTATACTGTCAATCTTTCAGTTTGACGTCAATCTCTTATTTCATGATAGTATTACTTCAACATACCTGGAAACTTAAAGTTTTACCCATATTTAGGAAAGAAAGAAAGAAAGAAAGAAAGAAAGAAAGAAAGAAAGAAAGGAAGGGAGGGAGGGAGGGAGGGGAAGGAAGGAAGGAAGGAAGGAAGGAAGAAGATTTTTAGAAAAAATGTTGCTTTGGCTTCCTTGTCACACTTGTGGGTAGCTGGTACTTTCCAGTCTACCATTATGTTTGTGAAAAGGTATTTGAAAAACAAGCTACACTTCTGGTCAGAACAGAAATGACAACTACAACCTTGCCCTGTAGAATCAGTAAGAATTCAACAATTTCTTGAGCAGTTTTAGTCCCCAGAGCAAGTAATGCGAAATAAAAGGTGATCCCTGCAATTTTCAGATTACTCTAAACTCTAGAAGTTAAGAAATAAGCAAGAAGCTTTAGTTGTAATGTTGTGGAGAGCAGGGGCCTTCCTGTCTCCTTCCTCCCCTTTCTCTCCCTTCATGGAAAGATGGCATCCCAGGCAGCCGGCCTGCAGCTCTGCTGTGCTTGATTTTCTGGCGGGTACTGTCAGGTGCTGGGTGAATGCTGCTGGGGGCACAAGCCTAGATTGGAGATAAACCTCAGTCTCTTTGGCCAAAGGAGAATATAAGCCTTAAAAATAAAACTTAATTTTAAGCTTTGTTTTTGGCTGTTGAGACTGATCAGATGTACTGAAACGTCACCTGTAGCACTGTCAGTGGGACTGGGGGCTGGAGGGGAAGCACACAGCCTATTCCAGGTTATCCACTCCTATTGGGCAGGGGCTTGTACACACCCTATTTCCTGCAAAGATGGATCCTGCTCTAAGGCAGATTTTAAAAACAGAATAAGAAGGCCAATGGGATGCAGAGAGCTGAGCCATTTCTGACACTGTAGAGGGATTCAGAATATAGGGATAAGAAAAGGAGTAACATTCAGTTGGTGGTCTTTTATGGTCAGTTTAAAAAAAAACGATTAGATCACAGATTAGCCTCATATCAGAAAAGGGCTTCTGAGTTTAAATGTACTTGAAGTGTGCATAATAAGCACTAAATTATTAATAGCATTATACAACTGAAGCTATTTGACAAAAATCCCAAAGAAGTTAAAGCCAACTTTTAAGACCTTGGCAAGATTTAGAGATGCAAAATTCCAAACTACCATATTATTAATAAGACTGTTGTGTATAGTTCTGTTTTCTGTCACTTGCTTCTTAATAATGTTCAAACAAAGGAGTCATAAAATATGGCCATGTACTTGGGTACAAGCAGAGACATATGAAAATATTGATCTATACATCCTCTTCAGCACCAGTGACAGAACATTGTGTATTAAAGTTTGAAATTATAAATAATTCCTGACTCATCTCGAGCATTCTCTTTGGTAGAATTTTTTTTGAATAATCATTATTTATGTGGTAATGTAATATATAGTAAATAGTCATTCTTCTTATATCAAGCTTTGTCGAAGAAGATAATAATATAAGAAGTGTATGGTCTTTACTACAAAGTACTTAATTGGGTTTGTGTACAAGTGTGTGGGATGTATGCTTATGCATGTTTCAGTTTAACAAATATGTAATGAGGGCCTCTTCCAAGATCTTGTACTATTTTCTGGAAGAATGAACAAAATGTAAACTTTGTCCTTAGTGAAATTTAAAACAAAACAACAACAACAACCCTCTTTAAGTACATCATTGGCACAGGAAACAATAATGAAAACTATTTACAAAAAAAAAAAAAAAGAGCAGTTCTAATTAATATTTTCTTAGGAATTTCATTAGCAAATATTCTTCCAGGAATGTATATGTAGGCAAGGGGAAGTTCCTTGTCTGTTTTGATCTCTTCTCTTCCCTTAGCACATGGCAATGTGCCTGACCTGTAATTCACTCTCATCACACATAAGTGAACAAAAGTGAGTCATGCTTGGTAACAGAAAAAGGCAACCTATACTAGTCTAAACATGTGGCAGATAGTTAGGTGATTCACAGTGCTATCTGTAGTGGTACCTTTAGACTACCATAAAGATAACTATAAATGCTCATGAACAATCCTCCTTTATATCAAGGCCTTGAGAAGGGTGCCCTAAATTACAAGGGAATAAAAGGATTGTTCTTCAAATGTATGAAGGGAAGAATCAAAAAGAGTTCATTGTTTTTTGTTGCTTAGTGATTTTTCTTCTTTAAGTTCTAATCACTGTCACATGTTAAAAGCGATAAGCTCCAGAGTGGGGAAAAAACATTTGGTTAGAAATCATGGCTCATCACCAGCTGTGTTCCTTGGGCAAGGCACCTAATCTTTCTTGGCTCAAATTTTTCACCCATAAAATGAGGGATGTGAACTGGATGATCTCTTTGGTCCCCTTCAGGTTCTAAAATCTTGTAACACATTCGTGATTTGCTCTTTTAATTAATAATATGTCTACAGAGCTATATAATTACATCCTCCTTTGGTGGAGTTTTCTAGAAATGTTTTGTCATGTATTCCACAACGATATAATCAGATAATCCAGAGGCATGCCCTCCCGAGGGAGAAAGATATAATTTTTATTGTAATTGGAGGAATGTGGCTCCGGCTTTTTATTTTCATCTTTGTATTGCCAGGGGAGGAAAAGCAGTTTATTTTATAATTACTGTTTTAAACATATCCTCAGGACTTCATTTTGATTTGTGGAGCCTTGGGGAACAACTGAGAAGAACCCATAAATGTAAAATCGTGGTATTTCTATGCCCTTCCTCTTTTGCCCTTCTCCACACTGGCCTCAGCTGCACTCATGTCCTGAGCCTGCCTTGAGGGACCTTCCTCCCAGGACATTACTCAGATCCGTACTTTCATTTTGCAATTATCATTTCTAAAGCTGAAGACAATTGCCTGCGTTTCTTCACTAAAATTACAAATATCCACTAATTTATTTATCAAGTTTTAACTGTCTCCCATATGCTAAGGTTTATTTCCTAGGTATTTGTGATACATTGATAAAAATTAGAAAACTGAGGGGCTGGGGTTGTGGCTCAGTGGTAGAGCACTTGCCTGGCATGTGTGAGGCACTGGGTTCAATCCTCAGCACCACATATAAATAAATAAATAAATAAATAAATAAAAATAAAGGTATTGTGTCCATCTACAACTAAATTCACAATAGCTAACTGCGGAGCCAACCTAGAATGCCCTTCAGTGGATGAATGAATAAAAAAAAAAATGTGGTATATATACACAATGGACTATTACTCAGCAATAAAAGAGAATAAAATCATGGCATTTGCAGGTAAATGGATGGCATAAAAGAGAAGATAATGCTAAGTAAAGCTAGCCAATCCCCAAAAAACAAATGCTGAATGTTTTCTCTGATATAAGGAGGCTGACTCATAGTGGGGTAGGGAGGGGGAACATGAGAGGAATAGATGAATTCAAGATAGGGAAGAGGGGAGGAAGGGGGAAAGGGAGGAGGCAGGGGATTAGCAAGTTGGTGGAATGTGATGGACATCATTATCCAAAGTACATGTATGAAGACACGAATTGTGTGTCAACCTACTTTATATACAAACTGAGATATGAAAAATTGTGGTATATATGTGTAATAAGAATTGTAATGCATTCTGCTGTCATGTATTAAAAAAATAAAATCAATTAAAAAATAAAATAAAATAAATTGGAATTGAAAAATTAAGACCTGCCTTTGTGAAACTTACATTCTTGTGGAAGAAAAGAGGCAGTAGGTTAAGAAAACATAATAAAGAGGTTTTTTTTTTTAATAGATTGAATGTGGATGTAAGAGACAGAGAGGGGTCAAGGATGATTCTAAGATAGAGTTGCCATTTACTGAGATGGGAAAGCTGCAAGTAGAACAAGCAGGGTTTTGCTGTGGGGTGGGGGAGTCATGGAGTGTAACAGGAGTAGGTATGGGACATTCCAAGTTTGATGTGTCTGGCCGATGTGAAGTGAAGACAGCAGGTAGGTTTGGATCTGAGAGTCTGAAGAGTCTGAGTGGAAATATAAATGAAAGCATGTAGACCAGATGCCATTGCCAGAGGAGCAAATGAGTCAGGAAAGTAAAGAGGACCAAAGACTAAGCACTGGGCATTCCAAAATAAAAGTCAGGGAGAAGAGGAGGAGACAACCAAGGAATGGAAGAAAGAACAGACCAGGAAGTAGGAAGAAAACAGAAAGTCTGTGATGTCCTAAGAGCCAAAGAGGAATGGCCAGATCATGTCAGATGCTGCTGATAGATCAAATAGGATGAGAAAATGAGAACCAACATTGGATATAACAACCTAGATGAAAAATATATGTGGATTTCTGCTCTGTAGCACTCATGTTTCATGTATTCAGGAATCATTCAGTTATTTTTGTTTATTCTGTTAAGAGCCACTCACTGGGTTACTGACATGATTCCTATGATCATTTGGAATGGCCCTTGTTTTCTTGAATGATATTTGACTGTGCCATCTAAAGGTGATTCTGTTTACCCACTGCCAGAAAAATGTGGAATAAACAAATGCAGCCATATCTACCCGATAGCCAAAGGAGGGCAGAGCAGCATTACCAGTCAACATGGCAACAAGGAAGTGGAATAAGTTTGATATTCTTTATGTCATGGGCTAATAAACAGAGTAGAATACGTTTTATATAATTAACTCTAGACAAGAAAGTATTAAAATTATCCTGATGGGCACATATTATTTTAGGAAGAGCCTTATAAAAGAAAGAACTATGAAACTATGTTTGCCCCTAACTTTACCAATATTTCTTATCAAAGGATTAAATTATATCTTTGAGAGTTTAGTTTAAATGGAATGTAGAACGATTAAAATGAAATTTTTTGTTATGTTTTTTAAAAAGAAATGCATATGGTTTCTGCAAAAGTTTACAGAAGCATTAATATAAAGTAAAAGTTTGAATTTTTAAAATTAGGATACCAGAATCCTTGATTTAATTTGAAATAGCATCTTCCCAAAGACATTACTAATTAGATAAGCTAAAATTTTATAATGAGTTGAAAATTAGGGTCAGAGGAAGTATAAAGGGTAATTATTTACATTTCTGAAATAGAAACTGTATAAAGAGGAATAAAATTATGCCAGTTGATCTTTAGCCCCCTAATTATTTAAACCTGGCAGTTTATTCAGGAGTGGCTCCTTTAATTTGCAGTGATAACTCTTGAAATTGTCACAAAGAACTTGGAAACAATAGTGACGATGAAAGAGAATTCAAGTGTAGTTGTCTCTGCAGAGCATGATTGTTCAGAGGTACTAAAAGTTGTGAAAGAAGAATACAAAGAAATTTTTCAGTTAAGCAAGTAAAAAGTCCATCCATTAGTTGGGGGATTTTTATTGAACTCTTCCTTTTGTATCAAAAATGTTATGGATTAATGTTATGGTGGATAACAGCTTAGAGCTTTGTGATACATTAAAACTACAAAGTCCATGTGTGTATTATATATCTATACATGTGTTTATATGTAGTAATATGTATATGTGTGTGGATATATATCTGCACATGTATATACACAACCAAAAGAGTTTAGGTACAATCAATAAAAGTTTCGTTGTAACACTAAAAAGCTGCATCGTCTTGACCAGCTCTTTCTGTAACCAGTCATGTAATCCATTATAACTAGGTTGTGCTGATATTAAGAAGCAGCAGGAACACTTAAGTTGCTTTGATTCCTTTATTTCCCATAGCATAGTGCCTGTGAGACAACTCAGCCAAGGACTCAGGGAACCTCTCCTGCTGTGGAGGCCCAGGTCCTTGCTTTTTCAAGGAAAGCCAGAGTTAAAGAAAGGAACAGTGTGGTTCCCCGCCTCTGCGGTTCTCAAAGTGTGGTCCATAGAACCATGCTAGCCCAGACCTTTTTAAGGGATCTCACAGATCAAAATATAATGCTAAAATGTTTTTTGCCTTTTTTTTAATCAATGGTGCAAAATCAATGGTGGACAAGGTACCTTTGCATGAATCAAGAGAGAGGCACCATATTATACTATAGGGGCTGTATTCTTCATGGGTACACACTTGTAATTTATTTTTTTAAGCCAGTTTCTCTTAATGTCCCTCTTGAAGCAGTAAAAATTATTACTTTAGTAACTGTCAACCCTTGACTCTAAATTACATTAGTACTCTAGGTCATGTAATGGGAAAAACACACAGAGCATTACAGCTTCCTCCCACGGGAGAGGGGCATCTCAAGGGAAAGAAAGCCCTATGTGATTGATATTTGAGTTGAAGGTTGAATTAGCTACTTTATCACACTGCTTTTACTTGAATAAAACAACTGGTTATTTTTGAGTATGTGGCATGTTATATTCACAAAATGAATGAAGTGAACGTGCAACTTAAAGGAGAGCAGCAAATATTTGTTGACAGTAATGAAATTCGTATTCTTAAATAATAATTAGAATTTTGGAGAACTTGTATCCACCACCACGAGCTTGACAGTTTCCCAGTACTTAAAAAATTCTTCTGATGATAGCAGTGGTTGATATTAATTACTATGATTTTTTAATATTGTACTGATTTTTTAATATTATACAATGAAATGTGTCAACATTTGGAAGATTACATAACTCAGTGATCCATTAGTTTCCAAATTACTAATGCATGCTATTACGGAATCATGCTTGGGTAAAAAGATTTATTCGAAGTGTAAGACAGACTAAGGGGTTTTATTATGGGATTTAAAAAGTTAATTGATATGGTTTCCATATTCCATGTTGCAAGTCAAGGTTTAGTATAGTCTCAAATATGAATATCCATAATAACTTGAAAAAGCTATTGAGATACTTCTCACATGTCTAACCACATATATTTGTGAGACTGTGTTTTACTTGTTCATTTGAACCCAAACAACGTATCACAATAGATTAAATGCAGAAACAGATCTGGGATTTCAGTTGTCTTCTATAGTAAGGTGATATTAAAGAGATTTACAAAAAGGTAAAATAATGCCATTATTCTAATTTCTGTGTTTTGGAAAATATAGTCCTTTTTAATGATAATACATATTAACCTGGATTGATTTTATTTTTTTATAATGAATTAACATATTTTTTAAATTTTTTGGTTTTAATTTCTAACATGGTAAAAATATTTGTGTTAGTCAGTCAGTCACAGTTCACTGTTGTGACCAGAATACTAGCAAGGATATCTTAAGAGGATGAAAGATTTATTTTAGCTCATGGTTTCAGAAGCATCAGTCCACAGTTATCTAATCCTAAGGCAGAAACGACATAGTGGAAGGGTATGGCAGAGGAAAGCTCCTCTGCTTATAACAGTGGGGAAGCACAGAGGGGGGGGGAGAAGGGACCAAGGGGCAGTCCCCAAGGCCATATCCCCAGTGACCTACTTCCTTCATTCATGCCCCCCCGCCTATAGTTTTCACCACCTCCCAGTAAATTAATTCAAATTATTAATCCATCAAATTATTGGATCCATTGATGTGCCAAGAGTCTTTAGGACCCAATCATTTTTCCTCTGACCATTGCTGCATTGCCTAACCATGAGCTTTATTTTTTATTTATTTTTTTTATTGGTTGTTCACAACATTACAAAGCTCTTGACATATCATATTTCATACATTAGATTGAAGTGGGTTATGAACCCCCAGTTTTACCCCAAATGCAGATTGCAGAATCACGTCGGTTACACATCCACAATTTTACATAATGCCCTATTAGTAATTGTTGTATTCTGCTACCTTTCCTATCCCCTACTATCCCCCCTCCCCTCCCCTCCCATCTTCTCTCTCTACCCCATCTACTGTAATTCATTTCTCTCCTTGTTTATTATCCCATTCCCCTCACAACCTCTTATATGTAATTTTGTATAGCAATGAGGTTCTCCCTTCATTTCCATGCAATTTCCCTTTTCTCTCCCTTTCCCTCCCATCTCATGTCTCCGTTTAATGTTAATCTTTTCTTCTTGCTCTTCCTCCCTGCTCTGTTCATAGTTGCTCTCATTATATCAAAGAAGACATTTGGTATTTGTTTTTTAGGGATTGGCTAGCTTCACTAAGCATAATCTGCTCTAGTGCCATCCATTTCCCTGCAAATTCTATGATTTTGTCATTTTTTATTGCTGCATAGTACTCCATTGTGTATAGATGCCACATTTTTTTTTATCCATTCATCTATTAAAGGGCATCTGGGTTGGTTCCACAAAGGGGCTAAAAGCATGCAATGGAGGAAGGATAGCATCTTCAACAAATGGTGTTGGGAAAACTGGAAATCCATATGCAACAAAATGAAACTGAATCCCTTTCTCTCGCCATGCACAAAAGTTAACTCAAAATGGATCAAGGAGCTTGATATCAAATCAGAGACTCTGCGTCTGATAGAAGAAAAAGTTGGCTCAGATCTACATATTGTGGGGTCGGGCTCCAAATTCCTTAATAGGACACCCATAGCACAAGAGTTAATAACAAGAATCAACAAATGGGACTTACTTAAACTAAAAAGTTTTTTCTCAGCAAGAGAAACAATAAGAGAGGTAAATAGGGAGCCTACATCCTGGGAACAAATTTTTACTCCTCACACTTCAGATAGAGCCCTAATATCCAGAGTATACAAAGAACTCAAAAAATTAAACAATAAGAAAACAAATAACCCAATCAACAAATGGGCCAAAGACCTGAACAGACACTTCTCAGAGGAGGATATACAATCAATCAACAAGTACATGAAAAAATGCTCACCATCTCTAGCAGTCAGAGAAATGCAAATCAAAACCACCCTAAGATACCATCTCACTCCAGTAAGATTGGCAGCCACTATGAAGTCAAACAACAACAAGTGCTGGCGAGGATGTGGAGAAAAGGGTACACTTGTACATTGCTGGTGGGACTGCAAATTGGTGCGGCCAATTTGGAAAGCAGTTTGGAGATTCCTAGGAAAGCTGGGAATGGAACCACCATTTGACCCAGCTATTGCCCTTCTCGGACTATTCCCTGAAGACCTTAAAAGAGCATGCTACAGGGACACTGCTACATCGATGTTCATAGCAGCACAATTCACAATAACCATGAGCTTTAGAGGGACACTCCAGATTCAGACAATCATAATATTTATGATAACTGATACTAACACTTTGGAGCTCTAATGTTTTAGAGCATGAAGTAGTCCTAAGAGCAAAAAGTTTGAGAACCACTGCTCATTTTCCTCTTGAAACTGTCCTAGCTTCAATGAATAAGCTTAATTTCCTCCAAGATATAAAGGCACTTATCATCAAAGAGACAACAACAAAATCTGTCAAGGAATAGTAGACTTTGGCACAGGTACTTTGATAATTGTCACTTTCTCTGCTGCTAAATGGGATCATCCCAAATATGAGTTAAATAAGCATTGCTCCATGAATGGCCATGTAAATGCATTCATCATTTATTCAACAGTTTTGGGGGGCATCTTGTTTTTGGACATTATAGCATTCAAAATGAAATAAGACAGTAGCTCTTGAAGCAGAACTCGGAAGTTAAGATGAATTAGTACCTATCTGATTATCACTGAAACAACTGACTGGAACATATTTGGGTCAGTGAGATTGTTGTGATTTATTGATAAAAGAGACCATAAGGTGTCAGGAAAGTCAAAGTGTGAGCTAGTCTGAAATTTTAATGGCACCATGACTTTATGAAGTAATTTAGGAGGTGTGGTTTGCCTGCAGTGTCTGTTTTAAGAACGCACACACACACACACACACACACACACACACACACACACACACTGTATCAGTTCTATTCTCAAAAAGTTTGCAGCCCATGAAGAAATCTTTCAAGTGCTGCAGAGATGTCCAGTAGATAGGTCATAGTAGAAAGCATCACGAGGCAGCTGAAATTTTTAACATTGTAAAAGTACAGATGCAAAAGGAAAGCAAATTATTGTTTAAGAAAAGTCATAAGGCAGAGGACAGAATGAATAACAATATTTTCTAAAGCTATAAACACCAATAAATTCAAAGGAAAAGCTTGGCTTTTATCCAGGGTGTTTATTGTATAGTCCTTAATTCAGTGTTAGGGAGGGAAAATCCATGAACCAAACAAGATTTAGGAGACAGAGTAGCAAATGTGACCTTTCCTCTGCCTTATTAGTTAGGACTAAGCAGGAAGGACGGGTGTCGAGAGCTAGATTATTAGATCTAAAGAAGCTTGAAGAGAGAGTTTTTCATTTTGGCCTTCATTGGCCTCCCTTATTCCTTGCCATAAAATAAGGAAAGAATACTTCTTCCCACAGTAGCAAGATGATTAACCCCAAGTCTTGGATCACAGTAAAGGCAATGATGATGAGAGTGACAAAGGAGAATGCAGATCAAGAAAGGGATATGCCTCTTTCCCTTTGTGCAGAACCTCATGTGTACCCCATTCACTTAGCTTCTGTCATTTAGACACAAATAGGAATTTTATGTTAGTCAGCTTCCTGTCAGTGTAACAAATACCTGAGACAAATCAACTTTAAAACAGGAAAGGTTTATTCTCAAAGATTTATTCACACTTTTGGAGGTTTCAGTGCATGGTTGGTTGACCTGTTGCTTTGGAGCCTATGGCAAGATAGTACATGATGGTGGGAAGCATGGTGGAGCAAGCTGTTCTTCCCATGGAAGGCAGGAAGCAAAGAGAAGAGGGGAAAGGGCTGGCATCCCAACATCTTCTTTAAGGGCATGTCCCCTGTGGCATAAAACCTTCCACTAGACCCCAACCTTAATGGTTCCACCAACTCCCAAGAGCACCACAGGCTAGTGACTAAGCCTTGAATATATGAAATTTGGGGGGGGGGACATGTACCCAAACTATAGTAAGTTTCCAGGGCAAACTGATTTCTCAGAGGAAAAAAAATCAGCATAAGTGAGAGGGTATCAATGGCATATGAAAAGCGTAAGAAATAGAGAACAGAAGTCAAGACAAAAGAAAAGCACAAGCAGGCATGATGGCATCTGCCAGTAATCCCAGTAGTTTGGGAGGCTGAGGATCACAAGTTCAAAGCCAGCCTCAGCAGTTTAGCAAGGCCTTAAGCAATTTAGTGGGACTCTGTCTCAAAATAAAAAATAAAAAGGTCTGAGGATGTGGCTTAGTGGTAAAGTGTCCCTGGGTTCAATCCCTAGTACTTAAAAAAAAAATCACAGAGAAAATGGGGGCAGGAAGTGAAATTGTGGTACTTTCCAATCCACCAATACCACCAATAAGATCTCTCTTAAAAGACAATAACCACATGGCAAAATGGTTTTTTTCCTTGTAGAGGAAATAAAATGTGTTACAAGTAGGGCTCAGTAAAGAAATAACACAAATGAATGCCGAAATGATACTTTAAAAATAGTTTAAAGTAGTAACCCAAGAAGGCAAGATAAAGAGCTAAATTAAAGCATTTTATAGGGTGGGCTCTGTTCTTGCTGACATCTTTGTGTTCTGTTTGAGGCAAGCAGAGGTCCAAGAAATAACTGGGATTTGGCCATGGTCCCTCTGCCCACTGAAGCACGAGTGAGCCTGACTACTAGACAGTGGTTCAGGAAAGGTCCTTGCCTTGTCCATGGGAGTCTCCTCATTTCCTCAATTGGTGGTTTTACTTAGTGGCTCATTGAGACCCTGGTTCCCAGACAGCTCCTGGGCTCCTGCAGACCTGGGCTTCTGATGGGCTGAAGCGGCATTTCAAAGGCTGGTAAAAGGGTCACTAGTATTATGTTGTGCTTGAAGATAAGTTAATTCACCAGCAGTCTCTCCTTTCTCAGAAACATGATTCCAGTGACAGAATTCCGGCAGTTCTCTGAGCAGCAGCCTGCCTTCCGGGTGCTGAAGCCATGGTGGGACGTGTTTACCGACTACCTGTCCGTGGCCATGCTGATGATCGGTGTATTTGGATGTACTTTACAGGTAGGTGCAAGAACCATGGCGAAATGGGGCCAGGGTAAAAAAATGTCAAATCATTGAAGCTTCTTAAATGTCAAGTCATCGAAGCTCCTTAAAAAGAGCTGGCTGTGTCATTTTTAACCATGTAAATATTAGTTGCTCTTCTCTGTTTGTACATGGCATTTGTAATCATGGCAGGGAGCCTGAGACACGTATTTACTAAACTTTTTCTAATAAGGTAAATATGGTACTTGTGAGATTTTGATGATCCCAACTGCAGTTGACTATTGTCAAGTCAATGTCACCAACATCAAAGAGGGAGCCTACCTTTCAAAATTGACTTTGCTATAGAATATATATTTCCATAGTGACATTTACATTGCCAAAACAGAACTTTTTAGGGTTTTTTGCTTATAAAAGCTTGTAAGATTTTCTGAAAGAACTACTCTTTTGATGAGATATCATTATTTTGTCCAATGTTCAGTTCTGAATTAAACTGTAACACAATCAAAATGTATTCTACATAGATGCTACTATTCATATATTGAATCTAGATATATTTTGCACCATACTTTGAGCAGATGGATACCTGTGAGTAGTTCGTTTCTGGGGGAGAACTAAATACATTAGCAATCAGGAGACAGACGTTGTATTGCACTATGATACAGATGTCTCCATAGCAGGAAGGGAGTACAGAGGGCTTAGCTTATAGGAAAAGAGAAAAGGTAATAGTTGCATTAAAACTTGGAAAACCAGGCTGGGCATGGTGGCACAGACCTATAATCCCAGCGGCTTGGGAGTCTGAGGCAGGAGGATCATGAGTTCAAAGCCAAGCCTCAGCAATAAGCAAAGCACTAAGTGAGCCCTGTCTATAAATAAAATAGAAAATAGGGATGGGGATGTGGCTCAGTGGTCGAGTGCCCCTGAGTTCAATCCCCGGTTCCAAAAAAAAAGAAAACTTGGAAAACCAGGTAGAACTAGTCAGGCGGTGGGAGCTGGGCATAGGAGAAGGTGCCAGAAAGAGCAGAGAAATCTCTAAGTCATGAATGTGACAAAGAACACAACATCTTTGGGAAATTCAGTAGGACTGGCACAGATTGGGTGTCATTTGTATGGGAGTCGGCACCATGCCTTTGAATGGGATCACCCAGGAGAAGGTGGTGAGCGAGACTGTCAGGAACAACACTGAAGAGTACATGGCAGAGGAAGGGAGGCTTCTGAGGGAGACTGAGAAGCAGTGGTAAGGACAGATGGAAACCAGGCAGGAGGAGTGGCAGAAGCCAAAGAAAGGTGTGATCTGCGACAACAGGCAGTTCTCAGCCCACTCAGACTAAGGAAAGAAAAGCAACACCTGGGCCCTTAGAAATCTTGGTTTTGGTGGTTGGAAAGATAGGTGGAAGTTACAGGCCATGGGCAGCTGGGCTGGAAGAGGAGCTGGAAGATCAGCTCAAGAGGAGGTAGGCAGTGAGAGAAATAGCTAGAAGTAGTGCAGCGTGGAAATAAAGATCTTGTTAAAGTTGATTTTATTAATAGTTGTCATACAGTGCTCCTGTGTGTCAGGCACTCTTCTGGACACTTTACATACATTTTAACTCATTTCTTCCTCATGGAAATTCTAGAATATAGATGCTGTTATTATATCCCCATTTATGAATGGGATACCTGCAGCACAGAGGTTAGGGAAACCTCCTAAGGTGAGTGGCAAAGCCCTTATTCACATCATGCAGTTTGGATCTAAAGTCCTTTTTCTTAACCCTGACAACACACTGCCTTTTATTTGGTCACCAAAACCATTTTGCCCGCTTCCCACCTGCCCAAGAAAGGATGAGAAGCTAGAGGCTAAAAAAGAGAAAGAGCAGAAATTAATTTTAACAAAATATTAAGAATGTCATAATTTTAACAAAATATTGTTTAAAAAACCTACTGTGTGCCTGACATAGTTCTGGCATTATCACTGAAGGATTAAAAAATAAAAGGTAAAAATCTCCCTTATAGAACTTAAATTCTGTGGGAAAATTAACATGTAAATTAAGCAAGATTGGTTAGTAAATTAAATATGTCGTTCCCTGGAGATCCCCCAATGGGTGCCAGAAAGTGGGGATACTACCAAAACCTGTGTTTTTCTCTATTCATTTGTATTGTAAATCTTAGCAACGTCTGCATATTATTTCTTTTTCTTTTCTTATTAAATCAAGAATTTTCACCTTTTCACTTAAAGAAAGCACTTTACAACTCCTCATTGGCAGGACTACTTTGCCAGCATCACTACTCCTGTGCTTTATGGTCATTATTAAAACCAGGGGGCTGGGGCTGGGGCTCAGTGGTAGAATGCTTGCCTTCCACATGTGAGGCACTAAGTTCGATCCTCAGCACCACATAAAAATAAATAAAGATACTGTGTCTATCTACAACTAAATAATAATAATAATAATAATAATAATAATAATAATAATAATAATAATAATAAATATTTTTAAAAAGAGAATCATTAAAAAAAACAGAGTACCTTGAACACAAGCACTAAGACACAGCAGTCAATCTGATAACCAAGTCAGTTACTAAGAGACTAACATCATACTGCTCAGAAGTACATGTACTTTATAAGTTAGGAAGTGCTTGGTTCTGAAATTTTCCGTTTAATTTTTTCAGACCACAAGAACCCAAAACCTCAAAGAATTCACAAAGAGGACTACTATAATATGTTAGAAGGTGAACAGAGCAATGGGAAAAATAAGAAAAGCATTCATGGTAGAATGTCCCAGAAGGAGAATTAGGAGTTGTGAATTTTGGCTGAGAAAGAAAAGGAGGTGCAGGAGCAGGCCATGTAGATGTCCTGGAGGGAGCCTTCCAAGCAGAGAGAACAGCAAGAACAAGGGGCACATAACAAAGGGTTAATAGGACCCTTCACCTTCTGCAGAATTTGACTTTCTTAACTTTCTCAGCTTTCTCACTGTTTCCCAGAGACCTGATAAAGGTGGAAAGTTAACTGTGTTAGTGGGCCATATTGCTCCTGGCATAAATGACCACTGATTGGTCAGCTATATCTGGGCTGGGAAAGAGATAAAAGCCTGGTAGGAAGCCATTTCATTGGATTTCTGTGATTGTAGTAATGCTTGTAACTGTATGGCTCGGTACATCAAAGATTTATGGGTCAAGCTGCAAGAGATGTTTGCTTCTTTAGGGCTCAAAGTTTTTAAGTCAGGGTAGGTCCTGGATCTGCCTAGGATGGGTCTTTTCCTTATACCTGAGATATGGGGGGAGGAGATACTGGGAGGGACACTAACTCTAGGCAGCAGTGTGGACCACAGCAATCTGTGAAGATTTTCCCAAAGAAGGAAGCTCGGTCCTGCCTTGCTGACAAGCTGTGCCTCCAATCCTGTATCTTCTAAGTGATTCTGGTGTCACATAAGGTTTATAATGATCTTATCAGTCTGAACATTGAGGGTGACTCTAGAAAGACCCCCGATAACATTCTGAGCCTGAAGTAGAGCTCTCCCTGGCATGGTTGAAGGACAAGCTGGCAGGCCAGGGTGCTAGAGCAGTGAGTGAGGCCCAGGAGGCAGTGGGTGCCAGATCATGCAGGACCTTGTCAGCCACTGAAAGGCAACTTTGCTAGGAGATGAGATGCATTTGGAGAATTTTAAGCAAAAGGTCATAATCTTATGTTTTAACAAGACCATCTCTACAGCCATCGAGAATACACTATAGGAGGACAGGGATGGAAGCCAAGTGATTTTTTTTGGAAGGCTGGTGCAATAATCCAGGAGAGAAATGAATCAAAGGGTGTGGACCAAAGTGGAAATAGCAGTTCTGAATATAAGTTAAAAGAAATTCCACTGAGATTGGCTGAAAGATCTAATGAGAAATATGAGAGAAAAGGAGACATCAAAGATGACTAAGGTTTTTAGACTTGAGCAAATGGAAAAAGCTTGGTTTTGAGTGTGTTACATTGGGAATATATGCTTACCATCAAAGTCTGGATATTAAGTAAGCAGTTGGATATGAGACCCTAGGGTTCAAGATTAATGATGAATGTTTATCTTCAGGAAGAAGGGGAGGTGGATCCAGGATCCAGATGGAAGGATCCCCCTCAATTTGGGTGGAAAGGGTATTTATCACCAGAATAGGACTAATGGCAATAAATACACTTTTATTTGGAATGGGGATAGAAATGATGGGAGTTATATCTTATAGTTTCTGGTTTCTTTGTGATGTACAAAAAAAGTCTGCTTTTATACATCTGCTAAAAGTTGTGAGGGTGGGAAGAATCAGGAAAAGCAGCAAGGAAAGTAGTGAAGTGTAGGGGCTTTCAAAGAGAAGTGTGAAGATTTGGAATGGCCAGTTTGGAAACTAGAAGTAACACAGATCAACAGGACTATAAATCTGTCTTACTTTATTACTATGTCAGAGCTTCTGGAGCTGCAGCAGGATCTGCCTAACAAGCCCAGGAGATCATATCTCATGTTTACATATTCCAGGGCAGGATGAAATGCAGAAAAGAAAAAGGAAACAACATGTCATTAAAGACTAGTAGTTTATTTGAAATCAAATGATTGAAAAAGAGAGTACCTACAAAACCATCTGCAGTGGACATCATTAGAAGATGGGTCCACTGTGAGTTCAGGAGGGTGTCAAGCACAACTTAAGCCTCCTTAAGTCAGAATCATCTTCCTGTAGCACAGCTGCATCCTGCCTATAATGTTCAGAAGACACGGAAGCATCCATGGACCGTCTCAGCCCCACTCCTGTTATCTCCCTCATTTAGACAGGTTCTCAAGCCTGGGCTCTTCACACAAGCCTGCTTCATCTTTACAAGCTTTAAAAGGAAATCTGATGCCAATTGACTGGATACAGGAAGTATAGTCTGAGATGCCAAGGTTCTGAGAAAAAATGAGAATACTGGGCCAGAATATAAAGGCTGCAGAGCTCAGAATTCATATGGGGTGAGCCACTAAATTCAGCTAGCATCCCAAAGCACAAACAATGTGTCAGTCAGGCACTGAATTGGGTGTAAGACATTGAATGAGAAATATAGCACAGCCAAGCCTGCAGGTTTTGCATGGTCTAAAGAGCACAGAAATATATAAGCAATGCCTCCTAATGGGTGAGCCTTGATGGTACCTCCAAAGATTAAATAGGATGTTTTGTCATCTCAGCCCCTGGAAGTTAGGAACTTGAGGAGATAACTCAGTGATGTCTCAAAGAATGGCTATCCAAAACCATATTTTTAAAAGAGGAATGGAAGAAAAAGCAGCATAAACAGACAATTTACTATGATCATTTCACAAAGACCTCATTGATTGATACAGTGGTCGAGGGCCCAAGTGGCATTCTAGGGGTCAGAGTCAGGAATACTAAAGACCCTGCCATGGGTGGGGTGTTCCATATAACAGAAATCATCCTGTAGAGAATGCCAATAGCACTTCCACTGAGTAATGCATAAGGAGACCTGTGCTGGAATCTGTATGCACTTTCTTTAGCTCCCAGAATGAATATTTTTCTCATTTTTCAAACAAGAATTCTGAAGTGTAGAAGTTACATAACTTGCTTCAAAGGATGCAGCCAGGAATCAAATCTCAGGTTGATTCTCTAGCCTGTGCTTCTTTCATCCCTGTGTACACTGGGGTAGAATATTATGGAACCATTATGATTAGATAGATTGCATAGCCAAAGTTTTGTTTGTAAGACAGGATTTTCAGTATTTAAAACAAGTACAAAATGACTAAAAGGAATAGGAAGTTATAAAAAAAATCAATTTGCTAAATGATGGATTGGATTTTTTAAAGGTTATTTACTATATACCTGCTATTTAAAAAATAAAGAATATCTTTTACAGTAAGCATTAAAGAAATAAGCAAAAACATGGTATAAATTATTAAAGAAAACAAAACTGGCCAGGATTAATTTGCAAATGAAAGTACAGTTCTTTGGTAGAGGAATTTAAGCTCTTATTTCAACTCCTCTATGATAATCCCCTGAAATTGGCTAAATGATTGATAACTGTAAAAACAAAGGGTTCTCTGTGAAGCTCAAGTTCCTTTTCCAATTCCAGGGTGATATTTAAATGTTAAATAAATTTTTATGCCTTGATTTTCCCTTTGCAAAAGGAACATGTGATTATTCTTTTTGATCTTATTTCCAAAGCAAGTTTAATTCCTAGGCTTGAAACATGACAAAGCCAAATCTAAGGTGGGAGATCACTCATTGCTAATAAAATGGTAATCCAATAGCTTTTTGGGTAGTTTGAAAACTGCTTCTTTTATGGCAAGTAATAGTTGATTATCTGTTTACTCCTAAAAGGTAATGTTCATATAGTTTTAGTAGGATGCAGCTTGGAAAACACTGGGGGAAGGAGGTGGTTATTATCTGTTAAAGTAGTGTTGATTATTTCTTGCCTTGATATAAAAGGATTTGAATCAGCAATCTTGTCTTACTCATCTGACAAATATTTATTCATTTCTAAGCAAGCAACCTTTTTCAAGGCTGCTATGGAATAAGTGCATGTATAAAGAACATTCCTTAAATTACATGAGTCCACATAAGAAACAAATATAAACTCACTGTAAAACAGGAGGATGTAGGAGTGTAGGAATCCTATTCCTGTATAGGCATACAGCCTCAGGGACCTTCAGTGTAAACAGCCAACTTTGTGCTATAAACAACACAATTCAAAAACTCAACACACTCAATAAATAGACCAGATTCTCAAAGGTCATTGTGTTACTTCCTGGAAAAATAAGATTGCTTTAGATTTCTGATCAGTAACTCCAGGTTATCTTATTATGACCAAATCCACACCAGCCCACAGAGAGCTCATAACCAAATACAGAGTTAACAGTTAGAAACCAGAAACAGGAATTGGAAGATGCAAGCCCCCGGAAGCCCTAGGGGACCTGCCTTGTGATTGTTGCACAGAAAGGACATTTCCTGCTTTCTGAATTTGGAGGAGTGGGGGTGGAGGGGAGGGAGGGAGACCCACAAAGGAATGCTCTCAGTGAATTTAGCCCATCTACAAAGAGTCCAGAGGATGTAACCAATTTTCAGGAACAAACTGATCAGCTGGGCAACACTATCAAAGAGTTTGGAACATCTGAGCTTGTGGGTCACACTTTGACTTCTGGTGCACAGTGAGGTTCATTTCTACTTCTCTGATTTAGAGCTATCAATGTCAGCCCCATGGCAAGTGGCCTTCACAAAGGTTCAGTCAATTCATTGAAAATACAGGAAGGAAAAATTACAGGATTCAAGTGATTGCACAAGAGTTCATTTTGATAATGTGCCTTGAATTCTTTCTTCTACTCCCCTCTTGCAATCCTGTGTCCCATGCTCTCTGAGATTTTCTAGAAGATTTTTTGGTTTTTTGGTCAAATTGAATTTATAGGTGAAGACCCAGAAATTCTTAGATTCTTACTTAATTTAAGGTAAAATTTAGACTACTGATGAAGTAGCAGATGACACTAAGGAATAGGGTTAAAATGAAGACCTCGCCTAAAATGTGCTTTAGAAAGTTTCTATGCACCCGCTACACATCACCATTCTGTATGGGTCTTTGGGGAATATGAAACAAAATCATTTGGATGGTGACAAGTTTGAAGAGCAGCCTTTCTCATATCTGTAGAGACAATGGAGAATGCTGAGGTGAAAAAAACAATGTTTCTAAACCCACATTATAGCAAGGCATGGTGGCGCACACCTGTATTCCCAGAGATTTGGGAGGCTGAAGGAGGAGGATTTTGAGTTCAAAGCCAGCCTCAGCAATTTAGCAGCACCCTGCTCAAAATAAAAAATAAAATAAAGTAAAAATGGCTGGGGATGTGGCTCATTAGTTAAATGCTCCTGGATTCAATATCTGATACAAAAACAAACAAACAAACCTCTGTTATATCTAGTAACCAAAAAATGCCTTAGTTAGAACCTCCTTGTTAGTGGTTTACTCAAACTGATTTTGATCTTCGCTAGAACTTGACTTCTTGTCATATCTCACCTTGACAATTTAATGTGTAGTGAATTGCTGGTCTCAAGAGTGATTCATCCAATTTGACACATGAATCTAAATGCTTTATCTCACCATTATGGATTGATAGAATCTTGTTGCCTATTGATTGTTTAATAATTACCTTGATCCTCAAATAACAAAAACAATGACAAAGGACCAGTATTCTGTCTATGGAAGCAGTTGTGATTTATTATATATTTAGGTTCTTTTGTCATTCCTGTGTGTGAACACATCAAAACCTCTATTTGAAGGTCTAAATTAAATAAGTTTAGTACAATACACGGAAAGAAGTGACCTTGTATCTAATCAGGACCCATGACTTGGAGCTCTCCCATCCTCTAATCCTGTCAAAGAGCTGCACTGTGCCACATCCACTTCTTTGTTCCTCTGGATGTTCCCTCTTCCCCTTCAGCTGAGAACATTGCTGACCCTTGGATCATCCCAACCAGCAGGGGCCCTGGGATAAGGATTGGGCTAACACAAGGATCACATTCTAATTATAGGCTAGGTTATATTTGGAGCCTTTTGTTTAATATAAACAATGAATGCTGCTCCTTCTTCTGCTATATTACTGTTTTCCTTTGAAAGAAATCATGCATTTTAGTGTTCATTATATAATTACAATTATCTTGGAATATCTAGACTTTATATAGTAAAAAAATTCACTAACACTGTTTTATATACACATTTTAAAATATGAAATAAAATTCTCCCAACTTTTCAAGTTATATACCAACTAAAAGGTCTAACAAATGTAATAAGACACTATTGACAATAACAAGAATACTAGGTATCTAGAAATTTAGCTAACTGAGAATAGTTAATACCTTCTTAGTAAACTTTTAAATGCTAATCAATGACATACAAGACAGTATGAATAAACAAAAAGACATTCCATATTTTAAATAGCACAGAATTCATTTTATAAAGGTGCCCATCCCCAACAATTCATTTTATAAATCCAAAGTAATATTAGTATAATTCTAGTTAGATTTTTTTAAAAACCTTATAAATTTATCCCAAAATTTATGTGACAAATGCTCACATATGGTGGTAGAAGTGATTATAGAATGACTTAAGGAGTAAAAAGAGAGAGCAAGAGGACAAGAAGGAAAGAGGAAGGGGGAAGATAGTGTTCATATAAACTAATGCTGATAATATATAGCGCATCCAGGATGATGGATAATTCAACCCTCTGCCCCAAGGTTCCCCTCTCTCAACCCTACACACACACACACACACACACACACACACTCAAAATCATCCTCACTATATGAATTTTCATTTCTTTTATAGAATA
This sequence comes from Spermophilus citellus, assembly GCF_964194105.1. Taxonomy (NCBI): domain Eukaryota; kingdom Metazoa; phylum Chordata; class Mammalia; order Rodentia; family Sciuridae; genus Spermophilus; species Spermophilus citellus. The sequence continues at coordinate 61,563,151 of NC_138191.1, read as the reverse complement.
TGGATCAGATGCTCTCTCCAAATTTTATTATACTTTTTTCCAATTGTAAAAGTATAAGTCTCTTAGCAAATACTTCCATTGTGCTTCAGAAGTAGAGAATTAACTAAATTTTACAAGTGAGAAAGTCATTTTAAATTTTACAAGTGAGAAAGTCATTAAGTCTAAGATTTGTCAATCATTTCTTTAAAGAACAAAAATCTTGCTGGAAGAATTATCATTAATTTATAATAATATAAACTCCATGAGGCAAAGCCTCACATATCAGGGTCCTTTTCTGTATCCCCAAAAGGGAAGTCAGCAACCGTCAGGTAAGAGCTCAGAAGAATGGACTTTGGTATAAAGGGAGGAGTGGATGATGAGGGGTAAATGGCATATTCTGAATATATACTAACATACAGCAAGCACCTGATGTCCTTGGAAGGAGGCTGAGAGCTTCGAAGTACACATCTACTACACCTTAGGACCTGAGATAACATGAATTACTATTATCATTACTTTGTTGACACTTAACTACCAACAGTGTAGGGCAGAAAATGTTATGACAATGTCACCCTGCTTCTAAAAGATGGCAAAGATTTATTGATCTTTTATTATCACGTTCTGGAAATATATCATGAAACCTTCGTTCATTTCTGAGTATTTGGAACCATAATTGAAGAGGTTTTAATTGGTAAAGGTAAAGGACCCAAAAACCTTGAATGAGGCCTGGCTGATGGTGTGTTTATCTCAACTTTAGAAGATTGAAGGGAATGTGAAAAGAGAAGATACTTGAAGTGTTGCCATATAAAGGGCTGGATCGTCTTCCATGTGTCCTAGAAGACCAAATAGAGCCAATCATGGAAGCTCTGGGAAGGATGGTTTTGGCTCTGTACAAATGCAAACTTTCAAAAAAGTGAAGTCTTTTCTGGAAATGCCAGGTTAGGTTACCTTTCCAGAAATAGAACAGCCTGAGGAGGGGTGTGGGAAGGGACAGTGGGGTTGAACAGTGACAAAAATAACAAAATCCCTGCCTCCTAAAAAAAATTTTTTTTAAATATAGATGTCAGATATAAGTACTTGGAAAAAACTAATGCACTGTGAGGAGAGAGTGAAGGGGATCCCGCTTTAAATAGAGTGACCCAGGAAGTCCTGAGACATCTGGACAGAACAAAAGGACCAGAGGGAGGGTGGCATGTGGCTATCAGTAGAAGAAGCATCCCAGGCAGAGAGTGTAGCCTGTGTGGTGGTACAGAGAGGTGAGGGACAGCAGGTGTTTTTCTAATGTGGATCTGTTCTGTAGGACCTGAGACAAACCCTCACCCACACCTGTTAACTTAGTGTCCTAGGGCACTTGTGTTCCCATAAATGACAGCTGTCTTGAATTTGAGCTTCTAGCTTTAAGTCTTACATCTCAGACTTAGGACAAATAATTGAATCCTGCAGGATCTTGATACCTGGAATCACATGAATTGCCACTATCTATCATTACTTTGTTGAGACTTGACTAGCCATAGCAAAGGGCAAAAAATGTTTAGAGCATGTCTTGATGCTTCTATGAGATGGCCAGTTGCTTACAGGCTAGATTCATGTCTGATCCTTCTTTGTGCCCACCTGGGTACCTTTCACCTAACACACACTCAAGGAATATTTGTTGAGTGAGTACATAAATATGCTTCAGCAATGCTGAGTCTTCATTGGCTATCTTAATAATAAAAATGGGAATGCAAAACTGCAGTTTAACCTGCATCATGAGATAATGAAGAAAACTTGGTATGAAGGTAATTATTTGAAAAAATCAGCTTTCCCCTGAAAAGTATAAAAAACAGCTACTAAAAAAATAACCTTTCTTGGGTACTATGAGAAATTTACCACAGCACCCCTGCAGAACTGGGCAGGAATGCTGAGGGCTCTCATCCTTAAAATAATGAGCATACAGCTAATGTCAAGGAAAGAGACAGACATGATATTTGAATAACAAATTTGAGGGCTGGGGATGTGGCTCAAGCGGTAGTGCGCTCGCCTGGCATGCGTGCGGCCCGGGTTCAATCCTCAGCACCACATACCAACAAAAATGTTGTGTCCGCCGAGAACTAAAAAATAAATATTAAAAATTCTCTCTCCTCTCACTCTCTCTTTAAAAAAAAAAAAAGAATAACAAATTTGAGGAAAAAAAATTCATGATATAATTCCAGAACATGATAATAAAAGGTCAGTAAATCTTTGCCACCTTATAGAAGCAGGGAGACATTGTCATAACATTTTCTGCCCTACACTTTTGGAAGTTAAGTGTCAGCAAATAATGATAATAGTGACATTTATTTGTTCATTGTATAAATTTATATGATCTCAGGTACTAAGGTGTATATGTTGCTATGGGCCCTTATATGTGGGAAAGCTAAAACCAAATTTTGTGTAGGAAAAAAAATTGTACTGTTATGACAAAGAAACTAAAGAAATTGAGGCACCTCTTTGTATCAAGTTACAGAGTTATTTCGGTGTCGGTAGGATTTATTTTATGGAACTGAGAATTTGTTTTGTTTTGGCTCTGTGTGGTTGTTTTATAATAAAATTTTAGTTGTCATGGTGAAAACCAGATTTCTGTTATCCAGATGATTGCCCGCTCCTACTGATGTTATGTGGAGAGGTGTGTTGCCAGCATCCCAAGTGGACCTCATTATCAGTGGTGATTAATGTTGGTATTAGTAACAGCATTTCACCCTGTACCCCTGGGGCTGGCTTTATGAGCTGCACTGAGAGTCTTACAACCTTCATGTCTTTTGTGGGAAAATGTTTTTTTACATTTTAAACTAACTTTTAAATGAACTTCAAGGGCCTGTTTATATTCATTAAACATTTAGCATTCTTTAGTCTCTCGGATTAAAAAAAAAAAAAAGAAAAAGAACTTCATTTAAACTTGAGTGATTCTTGAATCAGTGATATTTTCATGACATGTGTTTTCCTTTTCCATGGAAGATGTAGTCTTGCAGTGTTAAACTTCTTTTTTTTAAGAAAAATAACATCAAAATTGGAAGAGGGAAAGTGATTTAGTGGAAGTCCAATAGAGAAATCTCTTTTTATAACTTCCTTGACACATTAGCATCTAGTTTTTGCTTGAGAATGGTGATAGAAGAGTTCTGTTTAATGAAAATTTTGCTATGAAGCTGCAAATAAATCAGTGCATATTTATTGAATATTGACAAGGTTCCCAGCACTGTTAGATATTATGGGAAATACAGAATAATTTAAGGCTCATCTCTGTCCCAAAGGATTCTAAAAAATAGTTGCAGAGGTAAGATCACATTTGTTCATTGTATAAATTTATTCTGTACACATTATAGACATGATGCTAGGTTCTAATGATATAAAAACTTAATCTTGGTCCTGGAGGTTCTGAAACTGTTGTAATGTAGAAACTGTGTAGTTGCCACAGTGGGTATGTGAAATAGAGTGCTGTGAATGCAAAGGAGAAAGAATGATTAATTCTGTCTGGGAAAATCAAGGTCCTTGATATTCTATATAGGATGGCTATAGAAATAAATCATATTCCAGAAGAAAATAAGCATTTTAGGACATTTTAAAGGATGAGATTTGTGAAGCATGGTAAAATTTCAGAAATGTCCACATGGAAGTTTCTAGCAAATAAGTACGATAACACTTTTCTATTTCTTTTTTTCCCATTGCTGGTGGGTGGGTGTATGGAGATTGAATCCAGGGGCTTTCTACCTCTGAACTACAAACCCAGCCCATGATTTTGTTTTGTTTTGTTTTGTTTTGTTTTGTGGGGGGCGTGTTTATTTATTTGGTTTGTAACAGAGTCACTAATTTGCCTGTGCTGACCCAGAACTTGGGATACTCCTGCCAGCACTTCTTATTTCTAATACGAAGCAATAAAGGCTTTTTAACATAGTAACCCTTTTAATCATGTAACAGCAAGTTCAAAAATGATAAGTTTTTCTAAGAAATGTTGGAAGTATTATCAATATTAGAGACAGCTGTTTTAAAAAAGAATTGACATCTCCCTGCTCAAGGTATATTAGTTTTTAAAAGCTGGGGATATAGCTTAGAGGAATAATGCTTGCCTAGCATGTGCAAGGCCCTGGGTTACATCCGTAATGCTACAAAAAAATTTAAAAAAAAACTGGAGAGATTCTTTGTGCTGATACCCAAAGCTGGGGCCATGTGAACTTAAGTTCAACTCTATTAGCTTTTCATTTGGGATACTGATATGAAATTTGATAATGTAGGTGCTACATATTCTCAGAAAATGCATAATGCAAGATGTGGCAGTGTTGTAGTAATGTTCTTTTCTAGAATACTTGTTTCATATTGTATTAGATACTCAGTTTTATATTTTTAGAAAGTCTGCAAATCTTTTGTCTAATAAACAGGCCACCAGTTATATCATGATTTTATTTCATAAGAAACTTCATGTTTACTGGAAATACAAATTTGTAATTTGTATTTTTATAATTCTACTATGTCAAGTCAGTTTCAAGAGAAATATTAAGACTTCATATAGAAAATATCAGCTTTATGATTTTTAGTAGGATTTCATGACCTTTCTTAGCTTCAGTTTTATAAACTGGAAAGATAAATAAATTTACATTTATAAAATGTAGTATTTACATTTTACTGATTTATTGTAACAAGAAGATAATAAAATAAAAATTTGTTTATTTATTTAGTCTATTTAACCATAGACTTCAAAATACCTTCTCTTCATTTGGGGTGTCTCCATGGGTCATAAATGGAATCAGTTGATCCTCTTTTAAAGACTGAGAGAGGTCTAAGATCCAGGACCAAATGCCTAAATTTTCCCATCCATAGCTACCTGTGTTCCTCTCCCAGAAGCCATTGAAGGAGATATACAGACAAGAGTATAAGACCAGGCAAGAGAACATTTAACATTTAAGTTAAAGCGCTGGGACAGACCTCAGATATGTCATAAGTGCTTGCTTTCCCCCAAGGCCTGCACACCTCGACCAGAAAATGGGGGAGAAAGAAACCTCCTTAGCCTCTTTTTATGCAGTGTAATTTCAGCCATGCTTGGGAGGAGGGGAAAGCATGTGGATGGGGAGGATCCAAGCAAAGGAGAAATAGAGGGGGAAAAGGGAAGGGTATGGGAAGAAAGGGCAGAAGGAGATGGACTTCTGGTTAATTCTCCTAAAGCTCATCGGAGCTGTCCTCTTCAGGCCCTCCTAGGGTACCATCAGCTTCAGGAGAGAGGCAGCTCCAGACCTGTCCTTTCACATCAGCTTTAAAGAAGATGAGAGACTTCAATGTGATGATGCACAGGCTAAGGGTACAGCTCATTGGTAGAGCCATTGTCCACCATGTTCAAGGTTCTGGATTTGATCTCGGCGCCCTGAAGGAAAAGAAGGGAGGGAGGGAGGAAAGAGGAATGAGAGAATTCCAACAGAAGCTGCAGTGAGCACCCAAATGGGCTAATTCCAAGAGAAAGTCCTGCCACTTGAACTCAGACTCTGACCCATTGTGATACCACGGTTCAATACTTTTCCTTAAGGGTTACAATCTCTATTGGCCCTTTTTCTCCTAGAAAGAAGGAAGAGAGGAGAAAGTGGTATCTTGAGTTCTACCCTCATGGATAAGTGCCTCCTAAATGCCACGGCTCCTGTGTTAACTGCAAGCCTTCTGTGGTATCACAGTGACATCGCAATGTTTTTTGAGTAATGCAGTCTGTTCCTTCACATAGGTTGGATCACACCTGGCCAGTGACATCATCTCACTGGGTACTATAGTGTATTGTTCTTGAAGATGATAGTGAATTTCTAAAATAATCACTGTTTTTGAAAAATCATTTTAGAACAGTTTTTTATTTGTTTAATTGGATGTTTCTAGACTGTAGAATTCTGTATCTTAGTGCCGTTCATACATTGTGGATAGTCCAAAGGATTTGTTTCTTTATGATCACTCCTAATTTCTTTTATCTTTTTCATGCTCACAGATTTATCACTAAACTATCGGGTGTCTTAAGCCAGCTGAGTGCAGAACTGATTTCAGTCTCTGGGCGTCATTTCAAAAAGAGCTTTTTCCTACAGTATTTTAAGAGCATAATAATAGATAAATATTTCAAATTCTTCAAATAAGTAAAACAAATACTCTTTGTTATAAATCAAAATATATGTTCCTAATATTTATCCACAGTTTTTATATCCATTGAATTTTCCCACCGATTTTTTTTTTTTTACTTTGAAATAGATGTTTCCCACTAAAATTGCCATGGATCAAATGATTCACCGGTCCACTTGGTTCATGAGGAAATTTCATGAAACAGAGTGAAATGGCACTACTTTAACTCTCACCTTCATTTTTTGATATTTTCCCCCTAATTCCTTGTTTGTTGTGAGACAATTTTCTTCAAAAGGTAAAGAGGGGGGAAACACACACACAAACACACACAAAATGTAGATACAACAAAGATGACTTGGAAGTGCCAGGCCAACCAAGGGTTAAAAAAAAATGAACAGTTATGGTACGTACTGCCACCTATGTCCTCAGAGAAGTTGATGTCTCAGCATTGACAGTGACAGGAGAGTGGTATTTACTGAGAAAATATCAAAATGTATACATAATTCTAATGTAGATGTGATTGTTTTTAAACTTGGGAATAAATGGACAGTGCTTCCCAAGTCTGGCACTCTCTTGGTATGTCTTATGTGAGTCAGCACTGACCTTTGGCTTGAGGAATCACTGGGCTGACATCACTGGAAATTCAGAGGATGTGTGAAATGAACTGTTTCATCTCAGAGGAAGATAACGGAAGTGCATCTGAGGGTATGAATTTGTGGACTTGCTGTGGCTGAGGTTTCTTCTCCTTTGTGGGCACAGTTTTTCTTCACCTAATAATAATTGCATGCCTACTTTGTGCCAGTTAATAAAAATAAAACATGGTGCCTGCCTTTAAGCAGCTTATGGGTCTTTATACCTTTACTTATTCTGTATAATAATGACTTGGGAAATTCTACCAGACTGGTGGCATTTGATGTTCCTCAAGTATGAAAATTTCTAATGATGCATAACTCAAGAAGATTTGCTGGATATCTGGTTTTAATAACATGTCAATGTAACCTATTTTTTAAAAAGTACTGTTGTTATACTCTACCACTGAGAAAATTTATAAATTCAAAGATCCAAGTTTTAATGAACTCATCCCTTCAATCTCTTGGATTCCCCACCTCACAAGGACACAAACTTTGCTTCAGAGGTGCCAGGGTTTATTTGTTTTTTGAATTTTGGGAGGTTTTATTATTATTATTCCTATTTCTATTGGGGAAATGAGCAACCAATTTAAAAAAAAATGTTTTTTTACTCCACCCTTGAAGTTGGGTTATGTTTTCTTTTTTCTTTCTTTTTTTTTTTTTTTTTTGGTGGGGGGTACTAGGGATTGAACCCAACTCCTCACACATGCTAGGTTCACATTGAGCTACATACCCAGCCAGCCTGAAGTTTATTAATAAACACCTTAAAATCTGACAATTTGCTTTAGATGGTTTCTTCTCTCTCTTGACTATCTGAATCTAAACTTTCTCCATGGGTGTTATGTATTTTGCTGGACTTAATGTAAATTTTAATTATCCATTAAAAGGAAGAGATAATACAGGCAAAAGAATATTATCCAGAAAAAAATTAGCTACCATGCCATGGGGAAGATGAAGAGAATTTTAAATGCACATTATTAAGTGGACAAAGTTGGTTAGAAAAGTATACATACTGTCTAATTCCAACAAGAAGACATTTGGGAAAAGGCAAAATTGAAGAATATTTCAGTGGTAGGGGGTGAGTTGCAGAAGAGGAGAGGGATGAGTAGTAAGAGCACAGAGGACTTTCAGGACAGTGAAACTGCTCTATATGATAGCATAATGATGGATATGTATTATTATACATTTATCCACACCTACAGAATGCACAAGAGTGAACTAAAACAGAAACTATGGCCTTTGGGTGGTAATGGTGTATCCATGTATGCTCTTAAATTGTAACAAATATGCCCTTCTGGTGACGGATGTTCCTAATGGGGGAAGATATGTTCCTGTGAAGGCAGAAGACATGAGAAATCTCTGTACCTTCCTCTTTATTTTTCTGTAACCCTGAAACTGTACTTTTATAAAGTCTTTAAGAAAACACAAAAAGAGCCAGTGGTGGTGTCTGTAATCCAAGTAGTTTGTGAGGCTGCAGCAGAGGAGGATCGAAAGTTCAAAACCAGCCTCAGTAAAAGCAAGGCACTAAGCAACTCTTTGAGACCCTGTCTCTAAATAAAATACAAAATAGGGCTGGGGATATGGCTCAGTGGTTGAATACCCCTTAGTCAATCCCCAGTACCAAAAAAAAAAAAAGGGTGGGGGTGGAGCTGAGGTTGTGGTGGCTGAGTGGTCAAGCACTTGCCTAGTACATGTGAGGCACTGGGTTCAATCCTCAGCACCCCATAAAAATTAATTAATTAATTAATTAATTATTTTTTAAAAAAGAAAGAAAACACAAGAAGAGGAAAATGGTATGTGCATGGCAGGAAAGAAATGCTGCCTCATACTTGCAGTTTTGCTTTTCCATTTCCCCTGGATACAAGGACTGTGTTTGTCCTAGTGACAAGAGATGCAACATGTATAGTTCTCACGGATGTCTATTTTTGTGCTCCTGCAAAGACTGACCCGAAATCACTTGTGAATAAGCCCCAAAGCATTTAGATGTTCACCATCAACCCTGCCTTTTCAGTTCCTCTGCTATCTCATCAAGGGTTTTTTGTACTTAAAACATTTTAAATAGTTATCCTTGAAAAAATCCTGTATTTTCATAGTTAATCCTACCACTGATGAGAGTAAATCTTATGCCTTTTGAGAACAATGCTTTCTTTGTCCACTAGCATCTTGTCTCAGGAAGAAAGTGCTCATAGCAATTAAGTTGTGCCTTGCCTGATAACTTAGTTACATGAAAGTTTTTCCCTTCCATTCTATTTCCATCCCTTTGCCAAGAAAAATGGGTCTACCTCAGGAACAAAAAAAAAAAAAAAAAAAAAAGAGAGAGAGAGAGAGAGAGAGAGTCGATAATCCATCATTTCAGTTTCTTTTTATTTTCTCCTCAAATGCAGCCTTTTGCCCTGTCTCTGGAACCCACAAGTTTCTGACTTGCTGTCCCTTGGTAACCTATTCAAATCTAGGGGCTCCAGGACCCAAATGAAGCCTTCTTCACCACCAGCTCCATGGAGCCTTCCTGCTTACTCCACACCCAGACTCTTAACTGTGCTCCTCTAGTAATTCACCTGGCATACACATTGCTTCATTTGTACTCTTTTTCATGTCTCTCCAACAAGACTGCAAGTGCTTTCCGAACAGCAGATACACCTGGTCATGCCTCTGATTTTCCTGTGACCCTTAACATGTAGTAAATTCTTAAAAATTTTTAGATGGTGAAGTCTAGTCTGTTTTTGGTGTCTTCAAAGAAGCCCTAGGGAGTGGTTCTTTGGGATGTTTTTCTTGTCACATCATTCTTTGGTCAGAGGCCAGTAACAATAACTCAGCTCCTCCTAACAGACTGGGGGCAGGTCTGGATGATCAGCTTCAGGATAGAGCCATTGGGTACAAGCTAAATTTGAATCTGGGTTAGAGGGAAGATGAAGGATAAAGGCAATCACCATCATATTAGTCCACCTGCCATTCTGTGGCTCCATTTTACCATAATAAACCTGCCATAACCAGGGTAAGGCACAGTCTTTTTTTAAAATTTTTTTTGTAGTTGTAGATGGACAGAATGCTTTTATTTTGTTTTTATTTTTATGTGGTGCTGAGGATTGAACTCAGTGCCTCATGCATGATAGGCAAGTGGTCTACCACTGAGCTACAGCCCCAGCCCAAGGCACAGTCTTTTTATTTATTTATTTATTTAATACCAGGGATTGAACCCAGGAGCACTTAACCACTAAGCTATATCCCCATCCCTTTTTAATTTTTTTCATTTTAATTAATTATATATGACAGTATAATGCATTACAATTCATATTACATATATAGAGCACAATTTTTCATATCTCTGGTTGTATACAAAGTACATTCACACAATTCATGTCTTCATACATGTACTTAGGGTAATGATGGCCATCTCATTCCACTATATTTTTCTACCCCCAAACCCCCTCCCTTCCCCTCGCTCCCTTTTTCTCCTTTGCCTTATCTAGAGTTCATCTAATCCTCCCTTGCTCCACCACTACCACATTATGAATCAGCAGCCTTAAATCAGAGAAAACATACAGCATTTTTTGGGGGGGGATTGGCTAACTTCACTTAGCATTATATTCTCCAACTCCATCCATTTATCTGCAAATGCCATGATTTTATTCTCTTTTAATGCTTATTAATATTCCATTGTGTGTGTGTGTGTGTGTATCACATTTTCCTTATCCATTCATCTACTGAAGGGCATCTAGGTTGGTTCCATAGTTTAGCTATTGGGAATTGTGCTATTATAAACATTGATGTGGCCGTGTCCCTGTATTATGGTGTTTTAAGTCCTTTGGGTATAGACCTAGGAGTGGGATAGCTGGGTCAAATGGTGGTTCCAAGCCCTTTTTTTTATTTTTTGAGAGGGGTCTTGCTAAATTGCTTAGGGCCTCACTAATTTACTAAGGCTGGTTTTGAATTTGAGATCCTATTGCCTCAGCCTCCCAAGCTGCTAAAATGATAGGATCAGTCTTTTTAAAGAGTAAGGAACAGACTAAAGAAAACATTTGGATCACAAATTAACATGCTGAAATGGTACCACCTATTTTATCATATACTGCAAATTTTCTCCCTCCCTCCCTCTTTCTATGATGATATAGTCATAACTGTCATTTAAAAAGCTGAAATTGAAGAATAGCTTATGGATTGTAGTTTGTAGAGAAAGAACATGTAGGGAACTAAGCAGTCTCATATGCTGTTGGTAGGGAAAAAGGAATTCAGCCTTTTTGAGGAGGGGGAATTTGGCCAGTTGACGGTTTGCACTACCCAAGCAACACTGATTGTTCATAGTATTAATTTGTTTTGAGTAATTTTTATATTAAAGCACACATAAACACTTATGGGATAGCTGATAAAGGAAGTATTATACTTTAACACCCTCCTCTGTTTGTCTTTAGTCATGATGGACAAATATGAAGAGATTTTTTAAAAACACACACACATGGACTCAAAAACCAAACAAGCATTTCTGTGAAGCATAAATGGAACACTGAATGGGGCTGAATCGATGGCTGGGCTGTTAGCCAAAACCAAGCAGTATCAGCCAGGAGCTCAGCTCCTGTCAATGAAGGGGACTATAATTGCATCAAGTCAGATAAGAGACTAGAGCTTGGTCACTCTTTGAAGCCAAGGCCCCTACTCACAAAAGGAAGCTGCAAAGAATGACAATTAATTGGATGCTAGAGTTGGTGCTTCAGAGGAAACTGTCCATCTAGGGTGCCTCCCATTCAGGAACTGAGTCAGCCTGCCCCATCTGCCTGCCTGGAACTGGGAGGTGCTGACATCATAATGGAACATCAGAATTCCATGATAAGAACTAATGACTGATCAGGGCCTGACTGGGTACGGGAAGCCACAGGAGCACACATGATAGAGACAGTGAAAAACAACCTCCCATTCCGAATGTGTCTGCCACCCAAAACACTTGAAGAAAACTGTGTTAAGCAAGGCTAAACAAAATTAGCAACTGAAACACTGGTTCACTCCAGATGAAATCAAGTTCTCAAACAGCTGACCATGAATTTAAAATGAATAGATATTTAGAGTGGTCAAAAAGATAAAGGCATAACTCAAAAAAGAGATATGACTTAAAAGAAGATAGATATAAAAAATGTAGAACTCTTAGAAAATGAAAAATTCAATTGGGGGGGGGGGTGTAGCTCAGTGGTGGAGCACTTGCCTGGCATACATAAGGCCCTGGGTTCAAATCCCAGCACCACACACACACACACACACACAATTAATGAATTTTAAAACATCAACTGATAGAACAGTTGCACTATACTCAGTTGCATAAAGAAATAATGAATGAGACAAGAGTACCAAGTTAACCCAGACCCAAGATCCAAGAAAGATAAGGATTACAAAGCATATGCACCCTTAGGAAAGATAGACTTCAAAGCTCTCACATGTGCCTGATAGAAATTTTGGAAGACATGAAGGAGCAATATTTGAAGAAACATTTAAAGAAAGGTTTGCTAATTTTTTTAAAAACTGAAGTAATTGCTTGCCTGTAAGTATGGTGCAGGATTAATCCACATAAATTGAAATTTAACATGAAACTGTAGAAAATATGTGATTCAAGGTAAAATCTTGAAATCACCATAGAGAAAGGTAGATTGGCCACTACAGAACAAAATCAATCTGACAGTAGGCTGCTCACCAGGAAAAATAGCCTGGGAGAAAATGGAATCCTGTTTTTAAATGTTATGGGGAAATTACTTTCAACACACAGTTTTATAACTTACCAAATTATTATTTAAGAATGAAAGCAATGGAGACATTTTCAGATCTACAAGTGTTTGAGTTTCCCATTTAAAAAGTAATTAAGGAGTGGATATGCTTCAAAAGGAAAAGGAACACAGCTGGGGAAATGCAGGATCTAAGAAAACTGGTAGGCCCTAGGTTTAATGAATATATAGTCAATCAAAGTTAACCACAGATTGTAAAAATAATAAAGAAAGCTAAAACAAACTCCAGGAGCAATCAAATTGGATAGTTCAGGGAATAGTTAAAACATTCTTGGGAGAGGAGTAGGATACTGAGAAACTTTAAGTGTACATTTTTAAAAAATGTAGATAACATCTAGAAGAAGAGAGATGCAGCCTACATTTTCCTAACCAGCTGAGGAGTAGAGGGTGGTGGGAAATAAGGCCTAGGGGAGGTTACCAATGCAACAGAAGACAAGATGGAGGAGGAAGAAGGGAAGTAAAATGATGAGTCTAGAAATAAGTCTAAATATTCAAATATGAGCAAGCAAAATAACATAATGTATTACATTCATTTGTAAATTTTAAAAAAAGAAAAGAAAAATGTGATTAGTTTGGATTTTTAAAAATCTGAAAAGTGGACATCTAGAATATAACAAAATCACCCAGGTGAAAATAGAGACTAGAATATGATATAAAAATACCAGAAAAAAATCTGGCAGAGCAGTGTTGATATTAGACAGCATTTAGCCTTCACACCATTAAGAATGTGCCTTTTGCTGAGCACAGTAGCAAATGCCTCTAATCCCAGTGGCTCAGGAGGCTGAGACAGGAAGATCGCAAGTTCAAAGCTAGCCTCAGCAAAAGCGAAGGCACTAAGCAACTCAGTGAGACCCTGTCTCTAAGTAAAATACTAAACAGGGCTGGGGATATGGCTCAGTGGTTGAGTGACCCTGAGTTCAATGCCCAGTACCCCCGTCCAAAAAAAAAAAAAGAATATGCCTTTTGTCTAATTAAGGTATATTAAAACCTCCATAGATTATTGCAACCACCACTACAAATAGGATACAGAAGAATCTCAACACCCTAAGAAATCCCTAGTGTGAACCCTTGCAGTGAGCCTGACCCCTGACCTCCCATCTGTTCTGTGTCCCTCTCTGTTCTCTGAATTGGTTTTCAGGATACCACATAAAATCAGGCAGTATGCAGTCTTTTGAGAGCAACACAGTTCTTAATAGCAAAATTACCTGCAATCACATCATCGTGGAAATGTCTTTAGGAAGTTCTGTGCATCCACAGTATGTAATTTCAGGGCACTTAAGAGGGAATAGATCTCCAGGTGCCAATATATTAAAATCTCCAAGACATGTGAAAGTGAAACCCAATACATATACATAGTGCAGGAACAATACATACAGTAGGATTCCATTTGTTTATATATCACATATGTAAATGTGCATATAAATCTGGAACCAAATTTATCAGGGCTCATGGAAGAATGGCATAGGGGTAGGGAGACTCTGCCTTCTGTATTAAAAATAAATATGCCAAGAGGAAAGACAGGGCTGGGGTTGTGGCTCAGTGGTAGAGTGTGCCGTGAGGCGCTGGGTTTGATCCTCAGCACCCATAAAAATAAATAAATAAATATATATATATATATATATTTTTTTTAAAGGAAAGACAGATTTTTGGTAACCAAAAATAAATAAATAAATTAAATACCAAGGTGTAACTTTACAATAAATTTATAAAGCCTTTGTAAAGAATACTATAAGACAATCCTGAAAGCCACAATTAGATGGAGACAAATATCATGCAGAAGGATGAACACCATAAAGATATCCATTGTCAAATTTAATTCAATAAAATACTACCAGGTTTTTCTTTTTTTCTGAAATTGATTATAAAGTTTGCTGTGAAAAAGGTGAATTTCTCACACTAATAACTGATTTAAATGTCTTTCTCCTGTGTTTGACCTTGAAGGCCTTATTGTTCTTTTATCCCTAACAAAGCAACAAAGAGTAGAGACTCCAAAATGATTACTTTCCCTGAGGCACACTCAGAACTGACCAGCATTTGTGTTCCCCTGTCCTACCCCTGTCTTGGAGATGTCATTTACACCTTTGGCATGTACTAGATAAGCTGGTCTTTATTTATATTGCTCTATCTTTGTTATTTCAAGTAGTTCCTCTGAAGTTAAGTGGTTTTGTTTTATTTTGTTTTAATCTCAGCCCTTCGGGGTCTCATGCACACAAATGTGGCATCTATTCTATAGGTTGTCACAGATGTGTCCTGCATTTCACTGAACTGCTTCTCTGGCAACTGCCTAAATATGTAGACCACACTCTTTTGCATAATCAGCATATGTGCTATGATTCTGACTCTCAAAAGACAAAATTAGTTACAGATTAACTGGTTTTTATTTGTGATTCATGAACTGAGGTAGCAAAATAGAATGAGAACTCCCGGTGCACAGTAAAATAACAGTGGGTCATAGGTAGAGACAAGGAAAAAGAACAATAGGGAAAAAGCTGACTGGTTAACATCAGGTTACTTACTTATCAGGGTGAAAGCAGAGAGGACTTACTTATTACTCTGACGCAAATACACTGAGGTCTCCTGCTCTCAGGAAACACTGGTCTGTTAGGAGATCTGCTTCCTTGAAGTTTTAGTTTGATCACGTAGCATTTAGCTTAGTAACTCTATTATGATTTGGATGTGAGGTGTCCCCAAAAAACTCATGTGTGAGACAAGGCAAGAAGGCTTAGAGGAGAAATGGTTGGGTTATGAGAGTCTTATCCCAATCAGTAAATTAATCCCCTGATGGGATTAACTGAGTGGTAACTGAAGGCAGGTAGGACATGGTTGGAGGAGGTGGGTCATTGGGGGCATGCCTTTGGGATATATATTTTGTATCTGAAGATGGAGTCTCTGCTTCGTGATCATCATATGAGCCATTTCCCTCCATCACGCTCTTCCGCCATGATGTTCTACCTCACTTCAAGCCCCAAGGAATGGAGCCAGTTGTCTTGGACTGAGACCACTGAAACTGTGAGCCCCCAAATAAACTTTTCGTCCTCTGAAATTGTTCAGGTCTTGCCTGAACTAGATGACAGCTGCTCCTGAAGATCTAGAGGATCTAGGGTCAAACACTAGTCCAGTGCCCTCTCTTAAGTTTTGGCACACGCCCGAAGGATTCCATTCTCATGTTCCGGTATCTGCTTCATGGAAATAGTTTATTTTTACCCATCCTGTGAAAATTCTTCCTTTCTATTCAACTTTGATCCAAGCATGAATTTGCTGTGATTTCCAAAAAATTTATTTATACAATACTGTTTTTCTTCACAATGGAGAGGGGGCAAATTGTGCCTTGGCTTCACCAGACCCTAGCTGTCAGGTAACCCTCTCTGTGTCCTTCTCCTCATTCTCATGTTTACTTTGATCTATTTTCCTTAACATAAATGGCTTCATTCTGAGAAGGATTCTCATATCAGCTTTTTGGATACTTTCCTCCCCTTGGTATATTTTGGATCTCATTCTTCTGTTCACTTTGCTTTCAAATTTTTTCCTTTCTTCTCTGCCCCCACCCCCAATTTCTTCCCCTCCTCCTCTACTTGCCCTACATAAACTCAACATGCAGCTTTATACTTAAGCCTTTTCCTTCCAAAGGCAGCCTCATGGTTGTCCCTAAGAGGGGCACAACTTCCCCACACTGCAACTGGAGGAGCTTCTGGGGAGGATCTGCACTTCACATAGGGTTTTATAACTGGAGGGGTCTGGGGGCTTTCCCTCTGCCCATACTATAGCATAGTCCTGTGCTAGCAGCTAGAACCCCACAATTAATTCTTTCCAAGTTTGTTCTGCAGCCTTTCCTTAAGACTTGTTTTGCACTCTAATCTTTCAATTGCTGGGTTAAGGTAAAGAAAAGTGAGGTACAGGTTTAACTTGCAGACTTCTTAGAAAAGCAGAAAAGGTGAAGAAAAAAAAATTTCAAGTTTTACAGGATGCCATAGAGTTTTACAGAGATACCAAAAAAAATGCCCTGTATCACCACTACCCCTTTTTAGGGATCCTATCTTGCCTTTGGGGGTAGGGGGATTCTTTCTCTTTTTGAATATAATTTTGAAAGTGCTGATCATTCTCCCAGTCCTTCCTGATGTTGCAGTGTTAAAAAAAAAAAATACTGTTTCTGTTAAACATAGAAGAAACTGACTTCCTCTCTCCCATAACTATTTTACTGTTTAAATCTTCATACTATTGACTGCAGGACTCACCAAGCTGGTGGTTGTTGCTTTTCATAGTTCTGGATTGAACAACCTGTCCCTGCATTCTTTCAGAATTCTACTTGGAGTTGCCTCTGTGCTGGAATCTTCTGATGATATGTTCCCTCAGCAACATGAGCAGCTACAGTTTTTAGTGACTAAATTCCAGTATTTTTTTCCTACTCAGTTCTCATTTCTGAGTGGTTAACAGCTTTTGGAAAATAAATCACTGTCTTTACCCTCCCAGAATTTGAGCAGGCACATTTCAAAAACTATATCTTCATGAAGATTTTAGGGGATACATAAAATCAGAGGTCTGAAAGGAACTTGGCTAATATTGCCCTCCTACATGGGACTGAAGCTGATGAAATGAGAAGACTGTGTGGAACAGTGGAAGAACACTGGGCCAGAAAAAGAAGACAGCTGTGATTCCTGTTGTGTGAACTTGAGCAAGTCATTCTTTTGAACCTGCAGATCCCATTCTGCAGAATGGGGAGACTGGGATCTACCTTCCCAGCATGGCAGCCCCCCCAGCCAATCAGATGCCTTTGTGCAAAATATAAAAAGCCACCCCTACAGTGTGGACGTAGCCCTGTGTGCATATAGTTAAGAAATGGAGGAGCACAAGCTAGATAACAGCCCATGCTTGCCCCTCAGCCAGGTGCACTGGTGCAGAGCGTAGCCTGAAATTCTGTGCAGCAGCCAGGAAACCCTACCCATCTTCATCATTAGGAGCAAGCCTACAGGAGGGACAGCATGAGAGCCTGCCTAGTAGTTTGGCAAGAACTTAGTACCTTTTAAGAAGGTGCCTGCTTTCTTGACTTGAACTAGTCTTGCTTTTACACTATGTTTTCATGACATCATTAACAATGTCATATTAACATATTAGCCCAAGGGTGGCACTCTTGGAGAATGTGCTCAGGGAAGAACATTCCTTTCCCCTGCTTCTCTCTACTTCTCTTTCTGTAGCCTCATTTCTTGTTTTATGCATAGGCTATGGGAAACAGCAAGCTTTGTACCTAAAAAACTTGTACTTATTATCTAGGACAAAGTCATACTGGGATCCTTTTGACTTATTCCTAGAAATTCAGTAAAATGAAATAAGAAACATGGACTCTGGGTCCAGATGATTCTGGCTATAGATGACATGAGTCAAGTTGCTTAACCTGAGCCCATGCCTCAGTGTCTTCATCAGCAAAATGGAAATAATGAGTACCTGCCCCATGACATTATGAGAATAGGGATAGTCACATACTAAGCACAATGTAAGTTTGCTGTTGTCAACAATCTTCATCTTCATCCTAAGAGAGGTGTCCTCGACACCCAGGCCCATACAACCCTGAGCCAGAGGACTGGTGGCAGCTCTGGATTCATTCACTTTCTCAGCAAATATTTACTAATGGTCTCCTGTGTGACAGCACTTCCCTAAGTGTTGGATGCTTCACTCCACTGACAATTTCGTACTTCTGTGGGCTGAGATGCTAGTTCCCTCATCCCTAGTTTGTGGTCACCTACCATGCCTAGCAGTCCACTTTACAATGGGTTCAGTTTCTGCCTCTCTAGTCAATGTAAAAGACTTGGACATGGCAACATCGTGAGATACCTTACTCTTGCAGAATCACCAAACACTGGATTTCCCACCATTTGACATCTTCAAGTACAAGTAGACTTCTCCTGAATTATTAATTCCACATGTCATTGCTGTATAGTCCTCAGTTATTATACTTCCTTGGAACTGTTTGCTAATTGTTCAGATTGTTCTACTTAAATGGGCTTCTTCATGGATATGATTCCTCCAGGTTCATTCAAGGTATATTCTGCCTCATCCTACCTCATCTTCAAAAAGGGCCCTTCTCTTTCTCAAATTGCAGTCTTGACATTCTTATAGCATAACATTGTTTTCAACTACTTAAAGCATCAGTAGAGGAAGAGAGATTCTCAATATTGTATGAAAAGCTAGCAAATTTAGATATAATTATTTTTCTATTGAACACTTCCAACTTCTTTCATCTCTCTCTGAAGAAATGATTAGTATAAAAACTTAACAAACATGGGCACAGTGATGCATGCCTGTAATCTCAGTGGTTTGGGAGGCTGAGATGAGAGGATTGCAAGTTCAAAGCCAGCCTCAGCAATAGTAAGATGCTAAGCAACTCAGTGAGACCCTGTCTCTAATAAAAGACAAAATTGGGCTGGGGATGTGGCTCAGTGGTTGAGTGCCTGTGAGTTCAATCCCTGGCACCCCCCCAAAAAAAATAATAAAACTTTTATTATATTAAGCCATTCATATTAATTTTTGAATAAAAACCAGAATATGAGTAGAAAGAAAAAGGGAAACAATAAAGTTAGAATTTTTCCATATTTCTTCTTTCCAATTCTTTTACTACTCATATATAAAATAATATAATATTGGGAGCCATCTAACTCAAGATTACATCTGATAAGGAAATATACTTTCCAGACCAATGACTGATTTTTCCACTGTCTGGTGAGAGAAGAGATACAAATTAGAAATATATATATGAAGTCACTTTGTTATAACTTGTTCTATATCTTCAAAAAAATTGCTGTTTTATGTCACAGCTTACACATGAGAAATAAAGTCAGATATTTATTTCATTTTTTTCCAACATATGAGCTAAGAGCAAAATGCTGGTGCTGGAATTGAGCATTATATTCTCCAGGCGGAGGAAACGGACATTTATTGGATGATATTGCCCCTTTCTTGGCACTAATGACATTAGGAAAGCTCTTAGAGTAATATAATTTGAACATATTATTTCTGTGTTCCAGGTCATGCAGGACAAGATAATCTGCCTTCCGAAAAGAGTGCAGCCTGCTCAGAACCACACTTCCGTTTCGAATGTGTCTCAAGCCGTTACCAGTACCACCCCACTGCCTCCACCTAAACCATCTCCCGGGAACCCTGCCACTGTGGAAATGAAAGGACTGAAGACAGACTTGGACCTGCAACAGTACAGTTTCATAAACCAGATGTGTTATGAGCGAGCCCTCCACTGGTACGCCAAGTATTTCCCTTACCTTGTGCTCATCCATACCCTGGTCTTCATGCTCTGCAGCAACTTTTGGTTCAAATTCCCTGGCTCCAGCTCCAAAATAGAACATTTCATCTCCATCCTGGGGAAGTGTTTTGACTCTCCCTGGACCACACGGGCTTTATCTGAAGTGTCTGGGGAGGACTCTGAGGAAAAGGACAACAGGAAGAACAATATGAACAGGTCCAACACCACCCAGTCTGGCCCCGAAGGCAGCCTGGTCAACTCTCAATCTCTAAAATCAATCCCTGAGAAGTTTGTGGTTGACAAATCTACTGCAGGGGCTCTGGATAAAAAGGAAGGTGAGCAAGCAAAGGCCTTATTTGAGAAGGTGAAGAAGTTCAGGCTGCATGTAGAAGAAGGTGATATATTATATGCCATGTATGTTCGCCAGACTGTACTGAAGGTTATCAAGTTCCTAATCATCATTGCATATAATAGCGCTCTGGTTTCCAAAGTCCAGTTTACAGTGGACTGTAATGTTGACATTCAGGACATGACTGGATATAAAAACTTCTCTTGCAATCATACCATGGCACACTTGTTCTCAAAACTCTCCTTTTGCTACTTGTGCTTTGTAAGTATCTATGGATTGACGTGCCTTTACACCTTATACTGGCTGTTCTACCGTTCCCTAAGGGAATACTCTTTTGAGTATGTCCGCCAGGAGACTGGAATTGATGATATTCCAGATGTGAAAAATGATTTTGCTTTTATGCTTCATATGATAGATCAGTATGACCCTCTCTATTCCAAGAGATTTGCAGTGTTCCTGTCCGAAGTCAGTGAAAACAAATTGAAGCAGCTGAACTTAAATAACGAGTGGACTCCTGACAAACTGAGGCAGAAGCTGCAGACAAATGCCCATAATCGACTGGAATTGCCTCTTATCATGCTTTCTGGCCTTCCAGACACTGTTTTTGAAATCACAGAGTTGCAGTCTCTAAAACTTGAAATTATTAAGAATGTAATGATCCCAGCCACCATTGCACAGCTAGACAATCTCCAAGAGCTCTCTCTCCACCAGTGTTCTGTCAAAATCCACAGCGCAGCACTCTCTTTCCTGAAGGAAAACCTCAAAGTTTTGAGCGTCAAGTTTGATGACATGAGGGAGCTGCCCCCCTGGATGTATGGACTCCGGAATCTGGAAGAGCTCTACCTGGTTGGCTCTCTAAGTCATGACATATCCAAAAATATTACCCTTGAGTCTCTTCGGGATCTCAAAAGCCTTAAAATCCTCTCTATCAAAAGTAACGTCTCCAAAATCCCTCAGGCAGTGGTGGATGTTTCCAGCCATCTCCAAAAGATGTGCATCCATAACGACGGCACCAAGCTGGTCATGCTCAACAACTTAAAGAAGATGACCAATCTTACAGAGCTGGAACTGGTCCACTGTGACCTGGAGCGCATTCCCCATGCCGTGTTCAGCCTGCTCAGCCTCCAGGAACTGGACCTGAAAGAAAACAACCTGAAATCTATAGAAGAAATTGTGAGCTTCCAGCACCTGAGAAAGCTAACAGTGCTGAAACTGTGGCATAACAGCATCACCTACATCCCCGAGCATATAAAGAAGCTCACCAGCCTGGAACGACTATCCTTCAGTCACAATAAAATAGAGGTGCTGCCTTCCCACCTCTTCCTATGCAACAAAATCCGATACTTGGACTTATCCTACAATGACATTCGATTTATCCCACCTGAAGTTGGAGTTCTACAAAGTTTACAGTATTTTTCCATCACTTGTAACAAAGTGGAAAGCCTTCCAGATGAACTCTACTTCTGCAAGAAACTTAAAACTCTGAAGATTGGGAAAAACAGCCTGTCTGTACTCTCACCAAAAATTGGAAATTTACTGTTTCTTTCCTACTTAGATGTCAAAGGCAATCACTTTGAGATCCTCCCTCCTGAACTCGGTGACTGCCGGGCTCTGAAGAGAGCTGGTTTGGTTGTGGAAGATGCTCTGTTTGAAACTCTGCCTTCTGACGTCCGGGAGCAAATGAAAGCTGAATAACTTATTTTTCATCAGAGTTTGACTGAAACATGCTTCCTACCAAATACAGTATAAGTAATTAGGTAGTCTTAATGCCTTTCCTATTTTATTTTATTTTTTTTCTTTTTCACACGAAACAAAATGTACACAAAGATTGAGTAAGGAGTATGTATTTTTTAATAAAAATTTAATTGTATTTTTTCAATATTAATATTTTAAAGTTTTATTTGTCTTGGAACCTAATGTATCTATTATTGTTTTCTACTGACAGAAACAGATGGTTCCATCTGTTTTTTGATTTTGTTTTATTTTTTTCAGTTCATTCTTTTAAAAGGGAGGGAAATATAAATTGCATGCACTTTGGCATATTTTAAATGGATGAAGATATCTTGCCAATGTCATTTTTAGCCCATTTGCACCAGTACCGGGTCCCTGTTTTTGTTTTCATCATGTCTACACCAAGGAATCTATGCTTGTTAGTTATTTTTAATAACAGCTGTCTTCTCCATTGGCCAAGCCTTTCTTTCATTCTACAGAAAACTGTTCTCCGAAGTATAAATTCACTGAAGTCCTTTGTCAGGGTATTAGTTTTAAAATTTGCCCCTAAATTGTATTGTTTCATATACTGACAGTGACAATTATCCTTAGACAAGGATTTTGTAAGTTCATGAAGAAAGCAATCTTACTGGTTGGCATGCTTGAATTGGTAATTTATAATTCAACTGATTTGTGTTTTTACCAACCTTTTTTAAAAAAACATTTTAAAACTAAATACAAAAGCACCTCCATGCTATAATTTCAACATTGCTATGCAGTACTGGTGAAGAGCCCTAGAGAAATTAGATTTATTTTAACATCCTAATAGATAATTAAATTTAAAAATCATAGACTTAGAAGCCTGTTTTTTGAGTAATTTAATCATCTTTGATATCTTGATAAGCAGATGCATCAGATGGAAAAAAAAAGTCATTACTAAAGCACTCTGTTGAAGAGCTGGTATATTCCATTCAGCTTTCCTTTCCTCTAGGCACTGTGGCAGTGGTAAGCTATTCAAATCCTGCCTGTTTCACAAAATAATCCACTTCTATATATATGAATACTTATGTATATTTATTGATTTCCCACAAGCCTGCTAGTGGTACAGCACAGAAACTCTGTCTGCTCTCTGGCTTAAAATACATATCTCATCTAAAATGGTTCTGTTAACGTTTTTTTTAGAAGTGTGAATAAAGTGCTAAGTGGTGTCACTTAGCAAGAATTTTTGCCTGACGATCAGCAGAGCTTTTATTTACCTTTGTACTTAAAATCCAACATAATATGGGGATTTGGGCTAAATATTTCCCTGGCTGACCCGATAAAGCTTTGTAACTTAATAGCAAAAGAAAGTAGGAAGATGGTTTGGGATTTTAAAATGCTGTTTTTAAAAATGGCTCCTTGATCCTGGTGAATTTGCCCGATTCTACTTTGCGCTGTGTACAAGAGGCAGCTATGGTGACTGCTGGGCAGACACGTGTACCTCGGTTGTGTTTTAAACATTCAGATACATCAGGGGGTAGAGGATTAAAGGGAAAAATACATTTTACTTGTTTAATAATCCAATCACAGAGACCAAGAGTTTCACATTTTCTGTTCTGTGTTGAAGTTTCAGAATGTGATTTTGTGGAGCTGATTTATTTAGACCTGAAGTTAAAATAATGATGTTTTAGAATAGTAATGTGGTGTAGTTCTTATATGATAAAATATTCAATTCCAGAATATTGGGATCCCAAATATGAACACCGTATTGTATTTAGAAACATAGTCCTGTTTGTTTTAAACAAGGAGTTTGTTGGCAGATTGTCCATGGTTGAGCATGACTGAAATACCCTGTTGAAAAGTAAGCTTAGACATCTGATGGCAGAACACTTGTGTGCACTGTTTTTCTTGATTGACATGTATGGTTATTATCTCTATCACCCTTCAAAAGGGATCTATTCAGGTTAAAATTATATTTATGCTGAACTAGTAATAACTAGCAACCTCATATGGATTCCTCAGTGAAATAAGTCACTAATAATTGGCTTTTGTCACTTGCTCAAAATTCCAAAAGAATTTGATTTGTTTTCTTAAAGATTTTGCAAGCTGATTCCCAACTTAAGTTGTAAATAACACTCAGAAGATCAGCACAGGTCCACAATTTTTATGTTTTAACTAAAGGGAAATTCATAGATCTTTCTATTAGATTTTATAAAAATCAAAAATCTAAATTTTCTGACTCTGGCCCTTTTAATATTATAAGATTTTGTTCACATTCTTAGGTAAAAGCATTCAATTACTTACTATTTAGCCTTTAAATGGAAAACTCAGGTAAATGAACTGCTGACTTTTTCTAAAGTTCTTTAACTGATCAACTCAGTGGACAGAAGTATTTACCTAATCACTTTCTGTGTTTTCCAAGTGCTCTTGCTAAAAAGGACAACTAGCTATCTTTCTCCCACCTCAATAGAATTCACAAGTAACTGCTGTGTAAATATTAAAAAAAAAAAGCATTTTACATATTATTAACTCCAATGGCTGCTTGAATCTCATGCTGGGTAAGCTTTTTTTGGTGAGTTTTATTGTTGAAATGCAGAGTAGAAATAATTGTTTGGTGGTGGTCTGGTTGGAAAAAAATGCATCCCAGTGGAACCCCCCTCAGAACACCCTGCCTCAGAAAGCTGTTCTATCTTCTTGTTATGTGTTGGGTTTGTTTTGCTTTTGATGCAACATTTTTAATGTCCTGGTTTTTGATACAGTAGAATCTGTTACTTACAGTGATAAAATTTTCTTAGTGTTCACCTCTCTTTCCCTGTCACTGTATTTTTCAGCTATTTTAATGACTCCTAACAGTTTACGAGGTATCTTGTGCGGCAGGCACTGCTTTCTCAGAAAAGCTGGGAAGAGATGCCTATTGCAAGTACGTGCTCATTTCTAGGCGCCTCCTTTCCTGTATCTCAAACCTGTTTGTAGAAGGGTCTTAACAACCTGAGTCTTCCTTAGGTTACTTGGAATAAAGAAGTCCAAGTTCTTACAATACTCTATTTTATGATTTCTGATGTAAATCTTTATCTCTTAAGATGTCTCCTAGTAGGGTTTTGCTGTTGTTTATATTCTACTATAAGTGAAGTCCATTCTTGAAGTAATTTATTTTACTCTCTAATTTAATTTTATACCAAATACCTGATTAGTCATCATGATATATTTATTTAAAATAAGCATTTATGATCCATCATTATGAACACTGTCAGCAGTATTCAGTAGCGAACAGAAAAAATGTCAACATAATTTCAATTCATTTTTCAAGCATAAATTAAGATTCAGTTAACATTCTTCCTTTGAATCCTGAATGTGATGATGCTATTCAAATATTTCACCTTTGGGGTAGGATCTCAATAACTTTGGATAGGGTTAACCTCAAGTTAGCAAAACAAATGAACAAAACAGCATAATTAGGGGGGAATAGACTTCCTAAAGGGTCTGTACAATTTTCTCTCTTTTCTTATCTACTTAGAAACATGGTAAGAGAACTTGGGTGGCCTTGATCAGAACATAACCTGCTGTAAGTTTCTCAGATCAGGTCCCACTACCATGCTTCTGACACTTTCCTGCCTTCCAAATTAGTATCCACTCTTATTCTGTCTTCTCGGAGTCATCACTGATGAAGATGGCATACTTGCATTCGGATGGGGGAGACAGGAAGATCTCCCCATGTCACAAGACATGTTTTTTTAATCAGAAGAATTTGACATGGGGTATCTAACTTTGGACAATTTGATTTCTTGGCCATGTCAAGTAACAGGCTCTGTGCATGGATTTTAATGTTGTTTGAATTGGCCTCCTTCTGAATATTTCTCTCCCACCTTACTTTGCTTCTTTAGTGCATATTTCTATTGGGGTTGAAACTCCATGCCTTATGTGCCACTCATCTCCTCACTGTCTATAAGTGTTCAGATTGTGTCAACTACTGGCAAAACTTAACTAAGACTGTCAAGAAAAAGGCTTGAAAGTTAACTTGTCATAATACAAATTCATGATAAAATGTCTTAATGTTATTTGGCTATGTAGTACATAGGAACAGAAAATAACTTAAATAAAGTCATTTTTGTAAGTTAACACTAAGATTAGTCCCTTGCTCATTTTTATAAGTCATGTTTATCTTTTGCATTTCGTAAACTATTATTACTAAGTCTCCCTGTGCTCTGCCGGAAATGGGCTGCATGCATTCTTTCACTTGGTGTTGAGCTAGTTTCTGTAATTGTGACTAATTATTTCCTTCCTTAATTCACTGTACTGCATCTACCTAAGCTGCCCCTGGAGTTCCATTTGGGTAATTAGTGCCTTAATATATAATCTGGAGTGCAATTGTTGGGCATTTGCCTGACCAAATTGTACAATGGCTGCCCAGCCCAGCTTTCAGTAAATACTTTTATGGTAATGATGGTAGTTATTTAAAGGAATCAGAGTGGTTCTGCACAGCTAGAATTAACCACAGTCACTCTAGGCTTATGGAAACCTTGAACAAGAAAAAATTTATGTATCACTTATGCATAAGAGAATAATGACTGCAACTTTCTTCTGTATAGCATTTGTTTTTCTGGTAGTCAACTCTTTGGAGAAGGATGACTGAGATGAGGAAGGATGGCAAATGTGATGGGATATACCATGTGAATATGTGTATCAGACCCTTAGAAGAGATTAGATGAAACTGGAGAACTTTGGGGGACAAGCTGGGAATATAGTAGATTTGAGAGAGTTGGTGATTTCAGTTCATTGTGTACACAATGCATATAGACTTATTTTTTCAGTCCTTTAAGGAATTAATTTCATTTCAACTCCTTACACTTGAGACATATACCATTTTTAAAAAATTATTTGGTTCAATTTTTTGGGGTTTTTTTTTTGTTTGTTTGTTTTTGAGGGTTACCAGGGATTGATCTCAGGGGCACTTGATCACTGAGCCACATCCCCAGCCCTATTTTGTATTTTATTTAGAGGCAGGGTCTCACTGAGTTGTTTGGCACCTTGCTTTTGCTGAGGCTGGCTTTGAACTTGAAATCATCCTGCCTTGGCTTCCAAAGCCACAGGGATTACAGGCGTGTGCCACCATGCCCAGCTTGGTTCAGTTCTTATTATAAGTCTCAGGTAATATAAGTGTTGAGAAACATGACAGAAAAGAAGTAACCTGTAAGCTTTGCATCTTATATTTCTTCCATAATTATTCTATTACCATAAAAAAATCCCAGAAGTAATTGTGATACAAAAAAAAATTATAACATTTCCTCACTTTGAATTGTGGAAGTTCTTGGAATTCCATCTAATTTCATAGACAACGTGTGATAATTTTGTTAAAATCATACTCTAAATAACATTTGGGTAGCTGTGAATATCTTTCTTGGGCTGATTTAGTCCAAGCATAATTAAGACTAATGCAAAAACATGAAGATGTATTCACTGTGCATTTGAGGAATAAATGTTGAGAAGTTTGTGAAACAGTTGATGAGTTCCATTTGTGCCTATTGAGTGGTTTGTATAAATTATATTTCTTAGTGATTTAAATTTCTTTATGAAAAATACTTCACAGAATAGCCAATCCCAACGAAAACCTGAAAGACTGTGCACAATAATGATCTCCAAAAGGAAACCAATTTTTGTTTCACAGGTACAGGACTTTTCTGTAAGCCTTTCTAACAGGAAGTCAGTTTGTTCAAAATTAGAAGGATTTTTTTTTTCTTCACTCTCCCCAGATTCTAGCCTCTGGAAGCATGACTCATAACCTTTCCTGATAGTTATACTTGTGAGCCTTAACACTATGAGCAGGCTAACATCAAGAAACAAAGACAGGATGTTGACAGCCTTTACTTTAGTGAGGAAATATTTTAAATGAATTCATTCTGTAAAACTGAGAACTACAGATTTGGCATCAGTCAAAACAATTCAATCTAAACATTTAGCCACATAAATATTTTGTTAGGTCCAGGTTACCACTCAAAGAAACTGAATTTATGTCAATTGGGAAATATGAACAGTGCTAAAGGGATTAAATACCTGATTTATATTAATAACATGTTTTATGTGGGGCAGGGAGACTAGAGCTGTGACTTGAGTAGCAGGCCACCTCCTGATACTTAATGTGCTTTCCAAAATTTAGGGTGATTTGTTCAAATTCTACCAACATTAAGACAATCAAATCTCAAGTACAGTAAGCCAGCTAGAAAATTATTGTCACACAACTTTCTCTAACTCAGAAACTGCTAGTAACTACTGAGTGCTTTAATTATAAATCTCATCAAAAAGATGCATCAAGGGCTGGGGATATAGCTCAGTTGGTAGAGTGCTTGCCTTGCATGCACAAGGCCCTGGGGTTCAATCCTCGGAACCACAAAAAAAAAAAAAAAAAAAAAAGTTCCATCAAGGGATGGGCATATAGCTCAGTAATACAGCACTTGCTTAGTGTGTGCAAGGCCCTGGGTTCATTCCTCAGCTTGCAATAAATAAAGTATCTATTAGCTTTACCTACCTTAAAAAAAAAATCAAAACCATCTGAAAGTTGATTCCAAAACCTTATCATAAAAACTGGTAACATTATTGATAGCACTAACCATCACTATGGTGAAATATTATAAGACATAAATATTGTATTTTTAAAAATTTTTTTAAAAATGTTTAGAATCATATGTTTTATGTATACAGGGAAGGAAAGGAAAAAAGAACACAATAAAATCTATCCAGCACTCTACAAATGCTTTAAGTAGGCTCAACAATAAAGGAGTCACATTTATTGTATTCACATTCTTTGATTAGATGAGGGCACAGAAAATAATACATATTCATTGATTCGTCCCTTCTATCTTCGGCTCCACCAAAATCCAGTGTAAGGCTCTACTTGTACTAAAACTCCTGAGATGTTTTTTTCTTAAGTGTTTTAAGACTTACCTAGAATTGCTTCCAACTTTTTAAATCTGCCTCATTACCTAGTAAACTTACTGTTTGTCTTACAATGATTTTAGGGCCTAGCGTATCTACCCTCTCTGAGTTGAAGTTCGGTAAGTAGAAAAACCAAGACTTAACATTGCCGAATCAATCAAGAGGCCTGGATGAAGCTGCAGAGGGCTTCAGAACATGAAGGTCCATCACCCCCTTAAAACTCACCCCTGAGTCAGTTTCTCAGAGCTACCACAACAAAGTAACACTCACTGGGTGGCATAAACAAATTTAATGTCCACAGTTCTAAATCAAGGCATCTGCATCACAGTTGGTTCCTGCTGTGGGAGAATTTATCCCATCCCTTTCTTCTGTCTTCTGGAAGCTTGTTAGCCATCTTCAGTGATCCTTGGCTTGTAGCTGTACCACCCTCATCTCACCTTCATTTCTTATGGCTTTCCTGTGTGTGTGTGTGTGTGTGTGTGTGTGTGTGTGTGTGTATGTCTGTGTCTGTGTCTGTCTATCTCTATGTCCAAATCCTTCTTTTCATAAGGACAAGAGTCATATTGGTGACTAATGGCCTCATCTTAGATCTGCAGACACCCTATTTCCAAGTAAGGTCCTATTCACAAGTACTAGAGGTCAGAACTTCAGCACTCAATTTGTAATACGGGGCAAGATACTTCTTCTTGATGAAGATATTAAATTCTAAGTTTATTAGAAACAGGGAAGTTGGAACCTTTGAAGATTGGTTAGTCCAGATTTTTTCAAATCATGTTCCAAAAACTCTAACTCTCCAAAAGAGTACCTTGGGAGGACTCAGGGAGTATACAGGAGTCCTAGTTTTATATCTCTGTTCCAACTGCTGTTTCCATGTAACAGAACTTAGTGGTGTAAAGTAACTATTTTATGACACTCAGATTTTGTGGGTAGAGAATTTGGACAAAGCACAGTGAAGTCAACTCCATGATGCCTGAACCTCAGCTGAAAAGACCTGATGGCTGGGGGTCAATCTCACCTGGAGGTGTCTTCATTCTCATGTCAGGCATTGGACTCTGGCTGTTGGTTGGAACCTCAACTGGAACTGTCAGCCAGCCAGGCCTCTCCATGCAACCTGGGCATTAGATGTCTTCGTGGTAGCCTAGCACTCTGAAGGGAGTGTCCCAACAGACCGAAGGAAAACTGTCACCTTTGCTGGCCCAGCCTAAAAAGTCACATGTATTAATTCTACCATACTCTGTTGGCCAAAACAATCATAAATCTTGCTGAGTTTTGAGAAAGAGAATACATAGAGCTGACCTTTCTGTGGGAGAAGTGCCAGTAACACATCGTAAGAAGAATAGGCAGGACAAGAGATATTTTTATGGCCATCTATGAAAAACACTATCTGTCACACAATCTCACAACCATTGCTCCCACAATCAATGACATAGATATGAGGATCCCTACTTTAATGTTTACTAACATCTACAGATAAGAAATATGGGATCCATAGAGGCCAACTAACACTTATGAATTTCATATCTTTCTGCACACCCAGAAATTAGTATAAAAAAGTGGAAACTTGAAAAAGCTAGTATTTTCTTCACCTTTTCCTTGGGAAAACTGGGAGAGGCTAGCAAAATGCATATTGTAAAATAACTGCAAGCAATCTATCATTTCATTTTAGTAACTTGCATTTTAAAATCATCACCTTTTTGACAGGGTTTCAATTAGCACTTTCACAAATTTCATTTAATCATCAAATGCTACTCCCATTGTAATCCAAAAATCTCCTACATTGCTCAGAGATGAGTGTGTGCACACATGCATACACCCTTTTTGTGACACACACAAATTATTAAGAGGAAATGTCTCATCAGTCTGGGGTAAAAAGGTGGAATGAACTGGGTGACCTCAGCTAAGCCCTGGAGCTTCCGTTCTTGTCCCAGCATAGGAGTCTGTCTGCGCAGTGCCCTAGCTGCCTGCCCTCTCTTGAACCTGACTTTACTGAAGATCAGAAGCCCTCGTAGTTGACTTCAGGAAAGGCAGGAGGAGCAGGTGCTTGCGGCTGCTGACCCCTTGCTTTGCAGCAACCTTCTCTAATGGGTCACATCCTTTCAGCTCAGAAGAAACATTTGGGGCTTGGAAAAAGTTTTCTAGGAAGCTATTACTCATGAGCAAAGGGACCAGAAAAGTCCCAGAGATGTTCTCCAGCAGACAGTTTAATGACTCGCAACCAGGCAACTTGCCCTGTTACGACAGATGTAAACTATGTCTATGTAATGCTGCATTAAGATCTGACTTCTCCCTCCAGCCTACTAAATCTGCAAACATTGAGGGGTTCCCCCACTCATGTTTGCTCTTGCAAAGTCCACCAACATAGTTAATTCATTCAGAAACAATAACTATTTGATAGCATGTCATCCATCATAAGGTTGTCCTGCAGATGTCAGCTCAGGTCTGCACGACCCTTTAGATTCAGAGGAAACTGGTTCTAGCCTCATCCCATGCCTTCTGATAGTCCACTGCCCTCCTCAGAACTTCACAAATTCCTGGTGGGCTCTGTTTTCAGGCCAGTGACATTGAACTTCCTATTCTACAAATGTCTTCAATTCACCATGGGACCCATTCCCAATATGATCCTTTTCAACCCCTCCTAAGACCACTTGCCCTGGTCTTGATTCCCCCAGTATACCAGCTTTTAGAGACTAATGAAGGTTCTGAGAAAAAGCAGAGCACTGCAAGCCACTTTAAAATGTGGAAGGCCTGGGCTCGGATTGTAGCTTAGTGGTAGAGCGCTTGCTGAACATGCGTGAGGCACTGGGTTCGATCACGGCACCACATAAAAAATAAATAAATCAATAAATAAAGGTATTGCATCCAACTTAAAATAAATAAATAAAATGTGGAAGGTCTGCAGCCATCCCCACCTCCCTTCCCACCCTGCCCCATAGCCCAGGCGCCAACTCTGGCTTCCAGTGCAGGACAGCTGCCTGGCACTTGTGTCCTGGTCTCCCACTCCAGCTCCACTCTCTTACTGTCACTCTAAGAACTTATTAAAGGTGTTTTGTTTCAGACAGTATCTTGCTATGATGCACAGACTGGTCACAGACATATTGGATCAAAAGGCCCTTCCCCAGCCCCCCAGTTGCTGGGACTATAGGGGAACATCACTGTGCCTAGCTTCAACACACTCCCATGCCATATGAGGGACTCCATGTCTGCTCTGTAATTGTTTGATCAGTGCTTTATAAGTTCCTGCTCTGACCTACACCTCTATATCTTTTCTCCTATCTTTTCACAATTTCCTCTCTTCTTCACTCTCAATTTGCCAAATTTCCAAGTTTATTTCTGAGCTTTTTGTCCTCCTTTGCCTATACTCCAGGCCTTGGTGACCTCATTTACTTGCAGTTCTAACATCTACAGTCTTTCTACAGCAGCTTCCAGACTTCTGCCTCTGGTTAGCACCTCTTTTTCTACCTCCACCTTAACTATCCTCTGGATTTTCCACTTGTGCAGTCAGCTCAAGCTTAATGTGCTGAAAACAAATCTCTTCATTGCAACAGCCTCTGAAAGTGTTCCCCAGAAACTACTCATCCTTCTACCCTACACTCTTTCTTCTCTTCTCCACCGCCAAACTAGCGTTTCCAAATGTAACTCGGATCTTCCTGTTCCTCTGACCATATTTTCCAGTTGTCAGTTTAATACGCTCTGTGGGATTCACTCTGACTTTCCATATGCAGCACAAACTACTAGGCTTGACCTGTATTTCTAGCACAGGACCTGGAATCCAAAATGAGTTCAAATCTTCACTATCCATTTACCTGATATATAACCTTGGGAACGTTAATCTAACTCGCAAGCCTTTGTTTATATCAAAGACATCTGTAGTTCAACCTTCCCAAGAAACACTAAAATGTAATGTATCCCAATATTAATAACACCCCACAAATACCTACAATGGGTTTTAAGAGCTAATCTAGATGTCTGTTCACACTAGAGCCACAAGAAAGATGGGTCCAGAGTCACCAGGCCAGAAGAAAGTTCTAGGAGGTGAACTTAAGCTGAGTCTTGACTCAGGAGACCTATAGTCAAAAATAAGAACATGTAAGGGAAAGAGCTTTTTGGGTGGAGACAGAAGTCTGAAAGACTATGTGATGTCATTAGAGGGCTTGGGACAAGGGAAAGCTCATGAGCCACTGGGACAGATGGGTGGTAAAGATGGAAAAACATGTGAGGATCAGCTTGAAGATGCCCTGCATATGCCACCCACGCCAGAGAGCTCTTTACTTTATCCTTCTGGCAGTGGGAAACCGCAGAAGGTATAAGCCCATCCTTAGTTACATTCAAAGCCAGGATAATCTTACAGAGTCTGCCTGAGACCATCTTCTCTGTTTGCAAATCCTTGTAAGAAGGAAAAGCTACCATCTGGTCTTGCAGAAAACCAAAGGCTTCAGAGAAAAGCCAAGAGTCTGCAGATTAACATCGCCCTGTGCACAGTGAGTCTCATAAACATTAATGTGTTGCTTCA
Organism: Spermophilus citellus; assembly: GCF_964194105.1. Taxonomy (NCBI): domain Eukaryota; kingdom Metazoa; phylum Chordata; class Mammalia; order Rodentia; family Sciuridae; genus Spermophilus; species Spermophilus citellus. The sequence goes on along the minus strand of NC_138191.1, from coordinate 61,529,976 downwards.
ACTTGTCCTTGGCATAACTAGACCTCAGGGAAACCACCCAGCAGACTCATTCTCCTTCGTCCCTGGCTTGCTCTCTTCTTTCACACTCTACTTTTTTCCTGTGCCTGGTTGCCATTTTTAATTGTTCAGCTGATTGCAAGTTTGCCCTGTTTAGAGCCTGGGAAGTCATAAAGGAAACTGTTCAATAAACTTGAACTCTGAGTGTCATTCTTAGGACAACCACCTTCTGCCTCTGCCCTCTATGAACACTGGTGTGCTCATTTTTAAAATGCCATTGACCTCAGGACACAGGAGGATGCACACAGTTTGTATCTGCCCATCCTCTTTGAAGGACGCTCCTCCGTCAGCTGCCTTGAAGTCAGGTGGGTCAGATAGCCCAGAGCAAGAGATGTGGAGGGAGTCAAGCTTGGCTGAGCCAAGTGTCCCCATCTGACCTCTTAGTCTTTTTCTGTCTCCAGAGGAAAGGTGGAGCTTTTCTGCCCACAGAACTTAATTTCCTTTTCCTGTTCTTCATAATGCTGTGTTCCTATCCTACCCTCCTGGGTAACATGGAACTTAGTGTTTCTTATGGTTAGCACTCTGCAGAATCGCTTGGTTTTCCAAAACCAAAGGCTTTCATGAATGTAAGAATGTAAGATAAGATCAAAGGTGATCATTCTTATTAGCAAAATTAATTTATTTATCCTTATTCCTTATGGTTGTGCCAGGCAAATGGTTGTTGTTTACTTGTACAAACAAAGAATGGAGTCATTCTACCTCAGCACTTAAACTCAAAATGAACTAGAAATACAAACCACCTCTTTACAAAATGGAGCAACAAAGGTTTAGGCACAACCTAAAAACAGTTGTTCTACACATCATGGAGTAAATCAGAGTAGAGCCCAGCATGCTCTCCACAGGGTCCTTTCAGAGACGAGAGCGATGGCATACCTCTCCTGTCCTCCTGTTTTATTGGGGATCCCAGGGAATTATCCAGAAAATACCATCAAGACCCACCTTTCAACTTTTGACAGACAACAGGATTCCATTAGACTTCCAAGTCCCCACTGTGCACAGTAAAGATCCAAGGCAACTCTGGGTCACTTTGGTTCACTCTGACCAGTTCTAATTGGAACTTGTTATTACAGATTTTACTGTTAGGGGGCTTTGCTCCTGATTATCATATCTCCTTGACCTCTGGAATCTGGTCTATGTAAAGGTCACAAAACTGCCCCCTTTCAGGTAACATTTTCTCCTTCTACTGGGTGGGGGGAGTGGGCATTCATCTTCCCACCCTCACAGAGAACAGGTTGTTTGCTGAGGAATGTAGCATATCCTATTGACTTAAGCCAGGTAGGACTTCGGGTAAAATTGCTTTTTAAAAGAAAGTTTGTGGAAGGTCAGTACAGTAGGTCCAAATTATAGAATTATCCCCTTAATCTCATGTTCCCACCATTTACATCTGTTACCTATCAATAACCGCCAGCCACATGTGGCCATTGAGCAAGTAAGAGACATAAATTTTAATTTGATTTCCTTTTTTAAAGTTTCGATTTAGATGGCAACAGAGGACCAAAGGAGGCTATATTTATCAGTGCAGCTCTATATGAGATCTGCTACGTAGTAGTAAGTCATTTTCCTACTAAGTTTTGTTTTTATTTGAAAAATGAAAAGGAGTCATGGCAAAATTTCAAAACATAGTAGAGCATATGAGTAACTAAAAACAAAGAAGGGAGCTGCAGATGCGAATGAGTAGTAGAGCATTTGCCCAGCTATGCATGCAACCCTGGGTTCAATCCCTAGCACTACAGAGAAAAGAAAAATAATTTCACTTAAACCAGGTTAGATGGCACATGCCTGTAATTCTAGCCACTTGGGAGGCTGAGGCTGGAAGATGATGAATTCAAACCTAGACTGAGCAACACAGCAAGACCCCCTTCCTACCTACCCGCCCACCCCACCTCCATTCTTGTCCCCTCCCCCAAATTTTGCAAACTGGAGGCAGGATAAATTGGTCACTTCTTACATGCATCCACTTTCCATGATATTCTTAGATAGCTGGCAAAAAGACAGCATTTAAAACACTGTCATAAAATTTACCTTTGGAAATGATCCACAGAGGCAACCACCAAATAATAGCTCATCTACCCCAAGAAGTAAAGATAACCATCACAGTAGGAGACTGAATAGATGGCTTTAGTGCACCATTCCCTAGGGCCTGAATGCAAATGGCCAATTAAACATGTGAAATAGTATTCCATTTCCCAGTATTCCAGGAAATTTCAATGAAAATTAGATTTCCATTTTTCTGTCAAATTAGTAAAATTTTAATTTGAAGACTGAATATTGCTGAGGATATTACTCTCTAAAATGTCTTTAGGAGAATAAATTGTAACATCCTTTCTGGAGGCCAGTTTGGCAGAATTGTTGCAAAAGACTTTAAAATGTTCAAGCTCTATTATCTAGCTTCCCATTTCTAAGAATTTGACATTAGGAAGCACTTAGGAATTATTGTCAGGATTAATGTAAAAGGATATTCAGTCAGTATTACCCAAAACAATGAAAAAAATTTAAAAAATTGTAGTTCCTAAGAGGGGATTTTTTTAAAGATAAATTCTAATATATCTACATAATGGATCATTAGGTAGCCATGTAATATTATGTTGTATATGAAAACTACATGGGGATGGTGTGTGTGTGCTATGTATTTTTTAAGTGAAAAAAAAAATCCTATTAGAATGTAAGTTTTAGCTGCATGTTTAAGGAATTGTATGATAGGGGAAAACTATAAGGGATATTCATCAAAATGTTAATGGTGTTTATCATCCAGTCATGCAATTATGGATTGTATTTATTTTCTTCTTTATGTTTCCCTCTATTTTAAATTTTCTGCAATGAGAATCTGTGATATTTAAAGTAGAAAGGCATATTTTTAAATAGGTAATTTTTTAAAAAATTCAAAGCATGTTTTGAAATGTTAATTATGTCAATAGTGTTAAATTGCAACAGAACTAATTGAAACTAGGCAACTGCCACACTTCTGCTATGCTAGATAAATAACTGAAGTGGTGGCAGGCATTTGCTGGTCTAGACTTATGGACAGTAGCACTCTCAAGGAGGCTAAGTGGCTCTGGAGTCCTTTCCAGAAACTCTTCCCTGCTGTGAGTAGCAGCAAAAGTGCTTTAATTAATCAAGATAAGTTTTCAGCCAGAGATAATTACACATATCAAAACGATTTTGCAGCCAGATATGTAGAAGCTTTGTAAATAGGTTCTTGCTAATCTTTTAACCAAGAAAAGTTTCCCAGAGCATCTGGAAAAGGACTGATGAGAGTGGCAAGGAAAGCTTTAACCCGAGGCCAAACAACCAGAAACATCAACTAATCTGAAATTCTTCAATTTTTGACTTTTAGGACAAAACGGAAAATCTCAAGAAAGCAGCTTTAAAGTGAGATTTGCTCAAACTAATTTTCAAGATAATCCTCAAGGCTTTACAAACTCAGATTTTATCTCTAGGCTTCTATGTCAATATTTGTCCTTCTGTCCAGTACAAATAATTCCTAATGGTCAATCTGAGATTCCAGAGGATTGTCAGAATCAACAACACAGATGAAATTACATTCGTATTCTCCATTTACTGTGTAGAAGGAAGTAAGAAAGGGATGGAGGGAGGGAGGAATGAGGGAGGAGGATGAGGGTACAAGGAAAGAAAGAAAAAAAGAGAGAGTGACTCTATGGGCTGGAAAGACTAGACCCCAGAAGACACATAGGACTGCATCAGAGTTCTGGCTTCCAAAGTTCTGGCTCATCTCTGCTTAGTGTGGTCAGATGTCCAGTATTGCATCCTGCCTGGTATTTTCTTTGGAAAACAATAGTCCTGCTATCTCACAGCTTCACTCCTCCTCCAGAGAGAAAGAATGTTTTCCTCTACAAATTGGGTTGCAGGCTCACAGACACTCCACGATGTTCCCATTCCTCCTCCCCATGTCACTTCAGCTACACTTTATCACAGCTGACTTTGCTTCTGCACCTCCGTGGCTAGCTATGAACTATCCAGACAGTTCTGTTCAGACATTGTACTTCCAGTTGTGGACAGTTACTGGAATTGTTTATGTTTTGGCATTTGGAAATTTCCTTAACTAACAACTTCCCCTTCTCCTCCTGATTGTGGCATATATTTAGAGGGGAGTGGGGGAAGTAGTCTTTAGCTTCTAAAGTGATTTAGGTGGGTAACAGAGTATGGGCTTAGAAGCAGAGATGGAGGATAGTCAGTAGCAACCATGGGTCTCACAGATTATTTTAGTGGAATTACTGTCTTGTGACTGAGCCTGTGTGGGCAAGATTGGACTGTATGTGGGTCTCAGTATATAAGGATAAACAAGGGCAGCAGAAGAGGACTTTGAAGAAATGTAAATACATTACTTTTATGTAGATTTTCAATATTTGGACTTAGTTGATTCTGTGGGCAGAGGCAATGTAAAAATGAACCAGCAATTTTACATTTCAGAAAAATCAGCACAGCAAGTTCAATCTTGTCTCAGGAGGAAGTAGGCTTCATTCAAAGTCTGTTAGATTCCTGCCTCCTATCAAGACCTGGAACCCAGTTTTTTATCCCTTACCATCTAATGTGTGTGTGTGTGTGTGTGTGTGCGTGTGTGCGCGCGCGCGCGCAAACACTACACACATACACTTATAACGTGTGGCAAAAACAAGTCAACTAAACAGTCCCTGATGTCAGGACTGACATTCACCTTGCTGTGTCCAGGTCTCTGGTGATGCAGTTTCAGACGACTTCTGAACTGTGTGTCCCCAGATCCTGGGTATGTGTTCAAAGAAGACAAAGCTGATTTGAGATTCTGCTGTGTACATCCAAGTATTTTTTTTTTTTACCCCAAATGGATTTGCTCCTTGACACCTCTGTTTGCATTCCATGCTGTACTAGATGCAATAGCCCTTCCTTATCCACAGAGGACACATTCTAAGACCCCCACTGGATGCCTGAAACAACAGACAGAACCAACTCTACATAACACTGTTTTTTCCTAAACAGAAATTAAATTAGGCACAGTAAGAAAGTAACAATAATAATTGATAATAAAATAGAAAAATTATAACATGGAAATAAGATTTTAAATTTTTGAATTATATTTTCCATTTGATATTTTCAGACTATAGTAGATCTCAGATAACTGAAAACTTGGAGAGCAAAACCAAGGTTAAGAACAGAGTACTGTGTTGTGTCCAGTTGCTGTCTGCATCTGGGTGAGGCAATTTCACTTTATATTCAGCACTCATGATAACTGTAGTACATATCTTGACCAGCGGGCATGAACATATAAATAGTCATGCATCACTTCACCCCAGGGATATGTTCTGAGAAATGCATCTTTAGCTGATTTTTATTATTGTGCTAACATTACAGAGTGTAGTTACACAAACTAAGATGCCCATATCACAGGTCACGCAGTCTTACTTAATCACCATCATATATGTGGTCAACATAGTTAGGTGGTGCAGTACTCGACCTTAACAGAAAGGTTACTTTACATCTCATTTGCTATGTGAAACCTACTTCTATACTAGCTGTGGTGGTCTTCCCCAGACCTCAGGACCCCATCTCACTCTATATAACTCAGATGGAGAGGAAGTCTCTGCCCTCCCAACATTTTTAACATCATTTTCTCCCCATCATTTTTGAACTTAGCTTCTTTCTGAGGTTGTTTACCTTCACCATTGCCACAAGGGGTATACTTGACTTTGCACTACCTGTATACTCTGAGATAACTATTAGCAAGCCAAATTTCTTTGTAACATAAATCATAAGTAAGAAAGCAGAGTAGCAAGGTGGAATTTTTTTAATTTTTTTTTTTAGTTGTAGTTGGTACAATATTTTTATTTATTTATTTTTATGTGGTGCTGAGGATCAAACTGAGGCTCCACCTTAAGGTGTGGGTGTCTGGCTAGCCACTACTTCCTCTCAGCCACAGGGCAAAGCTGCCTGTCTGAAAGTACCTCACATGTGCAAGGCAAGTGCTCTACCACTGAACTACAGGCCTAGCCCTGCAAGGTGGAATTTTCATCACAGACTTTGAAATGGAGAGAAATGCTTTCCAACCCCATTTGTGAACTGTGTGATTGTAGACACATTTCTTAATCTCTGTGAGGCTGTTTCCTCACCTATAAAACAAAGGATAACATGTGCTTCATAGGATTATGAAGGATCAAGTGACTAAATGTGTATCAGGTTGCTGGCAGTTAATAGTTGACAAGGCTTCTAATAACTTATTGTGTTTTCACCTCACCCTCTTTCTAACTGCTCTATGGCTATAAAGATACCTTGGGGAATTCAAGGGTAAGTTCCATAAACACCAGAACATGTCATTATCCCCAAGGCCTAGAGCTTAGCATGTAGTTGATGTTCAATAAGTGTTTGTTTACTAAATGAATAAATAAAAAATTAATAAATTGTTTACTGAATGTGAATAACTTACATGATCATTTTTACCTTCTATTGTTTTCTCAATACTGATTACCCTATGAAGTTAAATTTCCAAAAATAGCCTCTCCCCCCTGCTCTCTGCCTTTCCTCGGAGACATGATCAGTATCTGCTCTTTGATGAATTACTTTATCTAAGGCCCTTCACCTTAAACCTCTTGCCTAATGGACCATTCTGCTTCTGCCCAGCCCCTTGTCTAAGTACAAGAAGATAAGCTACGATTCTGGCCAGTTTCTTAGCCCAATCCCCAGAAGAGCATCTCAGACAGGTAAAGCCAGGGTATGCTGGTGATAGCTATGTACACTGGCTCCAGTCCCAGAGTCCTTTGTGAAGTTGAAAAGAACCCTGACTGTCCCAGCAAACTCGGGGCCAATTTTTCCACTAGACACCATAGGCACAGAGGAATTCAGGCCCCAGAATGATTTTAGAGGCCCACATACAATAATAAATTCAGCCTGGATTATATTCATCCCTATAATAACACAGTTGTAGTATATATACATATATATGTATGGATATATTTTTATGGAGATAAATGGTTTATGAAGACAAAAGCCACCAGGATTCAGGAAAGACATAGTGTACCCCTAGGTGCCCTAGCAGAACAGCAAAGCTAGCTAAGTGCTGTGTTACCCAGGGAGGGGCTGGCTCCCTTGGGCACTTCACAGAAGAAAGACAGCTCTACTGGGAGAGGGACCCCTCCCTTTTGGAGACAGAGGTCCTCCACACCTCTGCAAGAGCTAGAAAAAGGCATGTTGAGCAAGGTATACCCTCTCCCCTCACTTTTCCAACAAAAAGTTTCTTCTCCCCAAAAGCAAAAAAAAAAAAAAAAAAAAAATAGGTGTGACCTCACCCTCTGACTTCGAAGTAAGAAAAGCTCATCAATGACCTCACCTCCTTTGTTCTCAAAAAACAGGCTCACCCAGAACCTCCCCTCAGATCAGGCCAGATCAGGCCAGATGCTTCTCTACCCCCTGTCCTCCAACTCTCCTTCCCTCATCCCCACCACCACCAGCCTCTCCCCCTTCCATGACCCTGTGCCATACCAGCAGATGACACATCTCCACACCACTGCCTCTCAAAAGTAGTAGGTGTGGGTGTCCGGCTGGCCACTACTTGCTCTCAGCCACAGGGCAAGGCTGCCTGTCTGAAAGGCAGCTGGGAGCAAGCGACTGAGGGGTGACATGCACTATGACTCAGCCATGTGGCAAATGAGAATATATTCAAGGCTCAACATTAAATAGGAAGTTTCTAGGCAAGTCTGGAGGGCAGAATGAGCCAACTCAGGATAAAAAAAACTAAAAAGCAAAAGGTGAAATCCAGGGTTGAGAAATTCCTAGAAAAGAATTCATAACGTTTGCTGGGAGAAAACTTCTTAGTTGAGAGGGCTCGGCAGGACCACATCAGCTTGAAAATATTCCAGAGCTTTCTATCTGACAGTCCATGTTTCCTGCTTGTCCATCTGACCTTCTCAGATGCCTGACAGTCTGGCAGTCCAGGTGTGTGGGAGACTCGGGATCCAGTGAGCAACATTATTGGAATCCACAGCCCAGATGTGACTCGTAACCATATAAATACAAGTTTGTTCTAGAAAGATGTCAAAAGTGAATGTGTGAGCACAGGGATGTGTGGAGACTCTCAGTACTTTTTACTCAATTTTGCTGTGAACCTAAAACTGTCTATTTGCCAGGCATGGTGGTGCACTCCTCTAATCCCAGTGACTCAGGAGGCTGAGGCAGGAGGATCACAAGTTCAAAGCCAGCCTCAGCAACTAAGCAAGGCCCTAACTAACATAGTGAGACCCTATCTCAAAATTTAAAAAAATAAAAATAAAATAAAAGGCCTAGGGATGTGGCTCAGAGATTAGTACCCCAGCATCTATCAATCAATCAATCAATCAAGTCTATTTAAAATAACAATTGGATGAGAACAAGCAATGTGTATCTGCATACTGCACACACACACACACACACACGCACACACACACACACACACACACATCTACTCTGTGGCCATAGAATCCTGCCTTCCATCCTACAGAAGTCTGAGCTGGATCAGGAACCAGCCAGGTAAGGTGTTGTCACTGCAAGAGCTCCCTGGGAAGAAATTGTCCCTTGGGGTCAAAATTCCTAACTGTATCATCAGCACCTATGAGAAACTCAATCATCTACTCAAACCCAAAGAATGGGCTGGGTGACAACAAAACAACAACAACAACAAAAAGCAAGATTTTAGTGATGGTCTTGCAAGATCAAGTACCTCATGGTCAGGACCCCTGATTAGTTACAACCAGCATTTTATTCTCTGGTGTGCAAGTTCCCTCCCCTGGTCCTCATTAGCTGAGTCCTATGGGGTGAACAGTCTCCCTAACTTGCTTAGGTTTTACTGTCTTCGGTTGGGTTATTTAAAGAAATATCCTTTTAGTTGTTCCCACCTCCCTCTTTTCTCTTGTGGCAGGAAAACCTTCCTGAGGTAAATGAGTTCTGACATGTAAGCAGCTCTTACTTCTTTTCCTAATTTGTTATTTCTTAACAGAGAGATTTCTGTCCCTGTGGGTTAAGTTGACCCCTTCCCCCACCTCCTGTTTGTCAAGAGGCTGTTTAAGGTGCATGTACTTTGGATCTGCCCCATCCATAGGCTGTGGTGTTATTTTGTGAATTAACTGCCTCTAACTTTCCATTTTGCTCTATTTCCCCTCTGGCTGCCTTTCTTACTACCCAAATCTACATTGAATAATGCTTTTGGTAATATGGCCATTTTTACAATATTAATTCTGCCTATCCAAGAGCATGGGAAATCTTTTCATATTCTGAGGTTTTCTTCAATTTCTTTCTTTAGTATTCCATAGTTTTCATTGTAGAGGTATTTTACATCTTTTGTTAGGTTGATTCCCAGAGGTTTTGTTTGTTTGTTTATTTGTTTGTTTTTGAGGCTACTGTGAATGGAGTGTTTTTTTCTAATTTCTCTTTCAGTGGATTCATTGCTGATGTATAGTAATGCATTTAATTTATAGGTGTTGATTTTATATCCTCTACTTTGCTGAATTCATTTATTAGTTCTAGAAGTTTTCTGGTAGAATTTTTTGGATCTTCTAGATATAGAATCATGTCATCAGCATCTTTTCTTCTTTACCTATTTGTATCCCTTAAATTTCTTTCTTCTAATTTCTTTGGCTAGAATTTCAAGAATAATGTTGAATAGAAGTGGTGAAAGAGGTCATCCGTGTCTTGTACCAGTTTTTAAAGGGAAAGCTTTTAATATTTCTCCATTTAGAATGATGCTGGCCTTGAGTTTAGCATATATATATATTATGGTTTTCTCTTTATTGTTGATTTTTGAAGCATTGGTAAAATCTTGATATATTATACAAAAATTTTTTACTATATTCTAATGAAATTACAGATTTGTTTTGATAAATAAATGCAAAATATTTTAAATTTGAAGTTTTATTAGAATTTTATGCTTTTTATTATCTTCTTTAATATCAACATAAACTTTATTTTTTTATTGGTTGTTCAAAACATTACAAAGCTCATGACATATCATCTTTCATACATTTGATTCAAGTGGGTTATGAACTACCATTTTTACCCCAAATACAAGTTGCAGAATTACATCGGTTACACATCCACATTTTTACATAATGCCATATTAGTGACTGTTGTATTCTGCTACCTTTCCTATCCCCTACTATCCCCCCTCCCCTTCCCTCTCATCTTCCCTCTCTACCCCATCTGCTGTTATTCAATTCTCTCCCTTGGTTTTTTTTCCCCCTTTCCACTCACAAACTCTTATATGTAATTTGGTGTAACAATGAGGGTCTCCTTCATTTCCATACAGTTTCCCTTCTCTCTCCCTTTCTCTCCCCCCACTCATCTCTGTTTAATGTTAATCTTTTCCTCATGCTCTTCCTCCCTGTTCTGTTCTTAGTTGCTCTCTTTATATCAAAGCAGACATTTGGCATTTGTTTTTTAGGGCTTGGCTAGCTTCACTTAGCATAATCTGCTCTAATGCCATCCATTTCCCTGCAAATTCTATGATTTTGTCATTTCTTAGTGCTGCATAATACTCTATTGTGTATAGATGCCACATTTTTTTTAATCCATTCATCTATTGAGGGGCATCTAGGTTGATTCCAGAGTCTAGCTATTGTGAATTGTGCTGCTATGATCATTGATGTGGCAGTATCCCTATAGTATGCTCTTTTAAGGTCCTCAGGGAATAGACCGAGAAGGGCGATAGCTGGGTCAAATGGTGGTTCCATTCCCAGCTTTCCCAGGAATCTCCATACTGCTTTCCATATTGGCCGCACCAATTTGCAGTCCCACCAGCAATGTACAAGTGTACCCTTTTCCCCACATCCTCGCCAGCACTTATTGTTGTTTGACTTCATAATGGCTGCCAATCTTACTGGAGTGAGATGGTATCTCAGGGTGGTTTTGATTTGCATTTCTCTGACTGCTAGAGATGGTGAGCATTTTTTCATGTACTTGTTGATTGATTGTATGTCCTCCTCTGAGAAGTGTCTGTTCAGGTCCTTGGACCATTTGTTGATAGGGTTATTTGTTACCTTATTGTTTAATTTTTTTGAGTTCTTTGTATATTCTGGATATTAGGGCTCTATCTGAAGTGTGAGGAGTAAAAATTTGTTCCCAGGATGTAGGTTCCCTATTTACCTCTCTTATTGTTTCTCTTGCTGAGAAAAAACTTTTTAGTTTAAGTAAGTCCCATTTGTTTATTCTTGTATTTAACTCTTGGGCTATGGGCGTCCTATTAAGGAATTTGGAGCCCGACCCCACAATATGTAGATCGGAGCCAACTTTTTCTTCTATCAGGCGCAGAGTCTCTGATTTGATATCAAGCTCTTTGATCCATTTTGAAATAACTTTTGTGCATGGCGAGAGAAAGGGGTTCAGCTTCATTTTGTTGCATATGGATTTCCAGTTTTCCCAGCACCATTTGTTGAAGATGCTATCCTTTCTCCATTGAATGCTTTTAGCCCCTTTATCAAATATAAGAAAGTTGTAATTTTGTGGATTGGTCTCTGTGTCCTCTATTCTGTACCATTGGTCCACCTGCCTGTTTTGGTACCAGTACCATGCTGTTTTTGTTACTATTGATCTGTAGTACAGTTTGAAATCTGGTATCGCTATAACTCCAGATTAACACTTCCTGCTTAGAATTGCTATTGCTATTCTGGGTCTTTTGTTTTTCCATATGAATTTCATGATAGCTTTATCTATTTCTACAAGAAATGCCATTGGGATTTTGATTGGCATTGCGTTGAACCTGTAGAGAACTTTGGGTAATATCGCCATTTTGATGATGTTGGTTCTGCCTATCCATGAACAGGGTACATTTTTCCATCTTCTAAGATCTTCTTCTATCTCTCTCTTTAGGGTTCTGTAGTTTTCATTGTATAAATCTTTCACCTCTTTTGTTAGGTTGATTCCCAAGTATTTTATTTTTTTTGAGGATATCGTGAATGGAGTGTTTTTCCTCATTTCTCTTTCAGAAGTTTTGTCACTGATATACAGAAATGCCTTTGATTTATGCGTGTTGATTTTATATCCTGCCACTTTGCTGAATTCATTTATTAGTTCTAGTAGTTTCTTTGTAGACCCTTTTGGGTCTTCTAGGTATAGGATCATGTCTCCCGCAAATAGTGATATTTTAAGTTCTTCTTTTCCTACTTTTATGCCTTTAATTTCTTTTGTCTGTATAATTGCTCTGGCTAGTATTTCAAGGACTAAATTAAATAGAAGTGGTGAGAGAGGGCATCCCTGTCTTGTTCCAGATTTTAGCGGGAATGCCTTCAGTTTTTCTCCATTCAGAATGATGCTAGCCTAAGGCTTAGCATATATAGCTTTTACAATGTTGAGGTAAGTTCCTGTTATCCCTAGTTTTTCTAGTGTTTTGAACATAAAAGGATGCTGTACTTTGTCAAATGCTTTTTTCTGCATCTATCGAGACGATCATATGGTTCTTATCTTTATGTCTATTGATGTGGTGAATAACATTTATTGATTTCCGTATATTGAACCAACCTTGCATCCCCGGGATGAATCCTACTTGATCATGGTGCACAATTTTTTTGATATGCTTTTGTATTCGATTCGCCAGGATTTTATTGAGAATTTTTGCATCTATGTTCATTAGAGATATTGATCTGTAGTTTTCTTTCTTTGAAGTGTCTTTGTCTGGTTTCCAGATCAGGGTGATGTTGGCCTCATAGAATGAATTTGAAAGATCTCCTTCTTTTTCTATTTCTTGAAATAGCTTGAAAAGTATTGGTATTAATTCTTCTTTGAAGGTTTTGTAAAACTCCGCTGTATACCCATCCGGTCCAGGGCTTTTCTTGGTTGGTAGTCTTTTGATGGCTTCTTCTATTTTTTCCTTTGTTATTGGTCTGTTTAAATTGTGTGTGTCTTCCTGACTCAATCTGGGCAGATCATATGACTTAAGAAATTAATCGATATCTTCACTGTCTTCTATTTTATTAGAATATAGGGTTTCAAAATACTTTCTAATTATCTTCTGTATTTCTGTAGTGTCTGTTGTGATATTGCCTTTTTCATCCCGTATGTTAGTAATTTGAGTTTTCTCTCTTCTTCTCTTCGTTAGCATGGCTAAGGGTCTGTCGATCTTATTTATTTTTTCAAAGAACCAACTTTTAGTTTTATCAATTTTTCAATGGTTTTTTTTGTTTCAATTTCATTGATTTCTGCTCTGATTTTAATTATTTCTTGTCTTCTGCTATATTTGCTGTTGTTTTGCTCTTCCTTTTCTAGGGTTTGAGATGTAGTGTGAGTTCATTTATTTGTTGGTTTTTTCTTTTTTTGAGGAATGAACTCCAGGAAATGAATTTCCCTCTTAAAATTGCTTTCATTGTGTCCCATAGATTCCGGTATGTTGTGTCTGAATTGTCATTTATCTCTAAGAATTTTTTTATTTCCTCCTTTATATCTTCTGTAACCCATTGATCATTCAGTAACATATTGTTTATTTTCCATGTGATGCAGGATTTTTCCTTCCTTCTTTTATCATTGATTTCCAGTTTCATTCTATTATGATCAGATATGGTGCATGGTATTATCTCCACATCTTTATATTTACTAAGAGTTGCCCTATGGCATAATATATGATCTATCTTTGAGTAAGATCCATGTGCTGCTGAGAAGAACGTGTATCCACTTGATGATGGTTGATATATTCTATTTATGTCGGTTAAGTCTAGGTGATTGATTGTGTCATTGAGTTCTATAGTTTCTTTATTCAGCTTTTGTCTGGAGGATCTGTCTAATGGCGAGAGCGGTGTGTTGAAGTCACCCATAATTATTGTGTTGTGGTCTATTTGACTCTTGAACTTGAGGAGAGTTTGTTTTATGAACGTTGCCGCACCATTGTTTGGTGCATACAAATTGATAATTGTTATGTCTTGTTGGTGGATGGTTCCTTTTAACAGGATATAGTGTCCTTCTTTATCCCTTTTGATTAACTTAGGTTTGAAGTTGATTTTATTCGATATGAGTATGGCCACTCCTGCTTGCTTCCGAGGGCCATGTGAGTGGTATGATTTTTCCCAACCTTTCACATTCAGCCTGTGTATGTCTTTTCTTATCATATGAGTCTCCTGAAGGCAGCATATTGTTGGATTTGTTTTTTTGATCCAGGTTACTAGCTTGTGTCTCTTGATTGGTGAGTTTAGTCCATTAACATTTAAGGTTACAATTTAAAAATGATTTGTACTTCCAGTCGTGTTTATTTATTTATTTATTTTAGTTTGGCTAGTTTTTACTTTTTGGTTATTTTCCTTCCCCTTTACTGAGATACCTCCTGCTGCTAGTTTTGGGCACTATTTTTCCATTCCTCTTCTTGTAGAATTTTGCCCAAAATGCTTTGCAGTGCTGCTTTTCTGGCTGCGAATTCTTTTAGCTTTTGTTTATCGTGAAAGATTTTAATTTTATTGTCAAATATGAAGCTTAATTTTGCTGGATACAGTATTCTTGGTTGGAATCCATTATTTTTCAGTGTTTGAAATACATTGTTCCAGGATCTTCTCGCTTTCAAAGTCTGTGATGAAAAATCAGTCGTTAACCTAATTGGTTTACCTCTGAATGTAATCTGCCTCCTTTCTCTCGTAGCTTTTAATATTCTCTCCTTGTTATGTATGTTGGCTATCTTCATAATTATATGTCTTGGAGTTGGTCTATTACGGTTTTGGATGTTTGGGGTCCTGTAGGCTTCCAGGATTTGGCAATCCATTCCATCTTTCATCTCTGGGAAGTTTTCTAGAATTATTTCATTTAATAAGTTGTCCATTCCTTTGGTTTGAACCTCTGTGCCTTCTTCTATCCCAATGACTCTCAAATTTGGTTTTTTGATGAGATCCCATATCTCTTGGATAGATTGCTCGTGAGATTTAAGCATCTTTTCTGTGTTGACTATATTCTTTTCAAGTTGATAAACTTTGTCTTCATTATCTGATGTTCTGACTTCTAGTTGATCTAGTCTATTTGTAATATTCTCATTAGAATTTTTAATCTGGTTTATGGTTTCTTGCATTTCTAGGATTACTGTTTGGTTTTTTTTTTTTTTAAGATCTCTATCTCCTGGTAAAGCTTGTTCTTTGCAGTTTGAATTTGTTTGTTTAGTTTGTTTTCAAAATATACTTTCAATGCTTGGACTTGCTGTCTCATGTCTTCTCTCATATTCCATTCCATCTGAGTTAGGTATGCCTTGATTTCTTTCCCTGTCCATGTTTCTGATGCTTCTAGGTCCTCCTGTAGATTTAAGTTGTCCTGCATTATCTGTAATCCTTTTTTCCCTTATTTTTTCATGTTGTTCACATTACTTTCCAGCTTTGTTTGACTGTTTTGTAACTGCTTTCTCCTATACATTTGTTTTGGCTTTGTATATCTCTGTTGTCTCTCCTTTGTGGTGGGAGATTATGCCTAGAGATGTTGGGCTTTATTGTACTTTAGAGCTGATTAATTCAATTTATAAAGGGCTTCCAGATTCTGTATGCATATAGTGATTTGTTGTTTGTTCTTAGGACTTTAGGTTAGGTGCTATGAAGGTATAAGGGTTAGTATGTCTTGGCTACTTTAGAGGTTGCTCTACTGAAGGGGGATACTAACCGTCGATTGGATCTGGGTGTTGGTAGTAGCTAGGTATTTAGGAGCCCAGTAGACGCCCTCGAAACATTCACCTATTTGCATTTAGACAATTACACGTAATGGAGGACGTAATGCTTGGGATGAAAGTTGGGGGGAAGAGAAAGGAAGGTGCTCTTGAAAAGAAAGAAGGAGAGGGAGATAGATAGCATAGAGGAGAATGGAAAGAACAATAAAACTTGAAAGGGGAAAGAAAGAGGGAAAAGGGGAGAGAAAAAATAAAATAAAATAAGAAATAAAATTAGGTCTTAGAGATCCATTTTTTTCTCTTCCCATAGGCAGAGCTGTGCCCTCCGAGCTGAGTTTTGCCCTCAATGTGTCGACAGCAATCCCTGTAAGGTGGCTCCTGGGAGTCTCTCAATCCTGTTAGTCCAGAGTCGTTTCACTTCTATGGCCCCTCCTCCCCTTCCTCCTGCCATCCAGCCAGGTCCTGCTCACTGGAGGCGGTTCCCCAAGGATCTGGTTACACTTTCAGTCCCACCGCGTGCCCTATTTCCCGAACAACTGAGCACTCTCTCTGTCATTCATCTAAGCCCCAGTGCTGTGGAGCTGTGTTCTGGGAGTCAATAGTTTAATTTTTCTGGACCCCTTTGGTGGGCACGCCCTCGGAAGCTGGTGGCTAAGACCTTTGGTGTCGCCACTGGTGGTAATGGGAGTTGGGGGTCGAGGATCCCCTCTGCTTCCCTCAGCCCCTACAATCACGACCACTCCACTGGCGGTAGGAGGAGTTAGGGGTCTGGAGTGTCCTCTGTTTCCCTCCGCCCCTACCGTCACACCCTCTCAGTTGGCAGTTGGGGGAGTTGGGGGTGGGGAGTCTTCTCTGCTTCCCTCCGCCCCTACAGTCACGCCCACATCACTGGCGGTAGGGGGAGTTGTGGGTTGGGAGTCCCTTGGCCCTTACTGTCACGCCCACGGAGAGATTTTTGAAGTTTCCCGGTTGTTTGTATCTGGTGTGGGTGGAAGTCACACACCTGCTAAAGTAGATTCTGCTGGGAAGGAATCTCGTTGGCTGAACTTTGGTGACTTCCCCTCTCTGCTATGGCGGGCCTCTGGCTCCTTGCTGGAGTGTCCGAAGGGAGGGGTGGGAATGGCTTGTCTCTGGTCTGCCTCAATCTCTGGTTTTAGTTCCCAGTTCGCTATTTCATAAAGGCTTGGTTAGAGTCCCTTCACATCGCCTCCTGAGCCGGGTGGGCGGGCGAGTTTAGCATATATAGCTTTTATGATGTTGAGGTATGTTCCTACTATCCTAGTTTTTCTAGTGGTTTGAACATGAAGGTGTGCTGTATTTTGTCAAATGCTTTTTCTGCATCCATTGAGATGATCATATGATTCTTGTTTTTATTCTATTAATATGATGAATTACATTTATTGATTTTTATAGGTTGAACCAACCTTGCATCCCTGGGATGAACCTCACTTGATTATGGTGCCCTATCTTTTTAATATGTTTTTTGTATGTGATTTGCCAAAATTTTATTGAGAAATTTTGCATGTATATTCATCAGGGATATTGGTCTGAAGTTTGCTTTCCTTGATGTGTCTTTGTCTGGTTTTGGTATCAGAGTGATATTAGCCCCATAGAATGAACTTAGAAGGGTTCCCTCCTTTTCTATTTCATGGAATACTTTGAGAAGTACTGGTGTTAATTCCTCTTTGAAAGTCTTGTAGAACTTGGCTAAGAATTCATCTGGTCCTGTCCTTTTCTTGGTTGATAGGATTTTTTAAATTTTTTTTTATTTATTTGTTTTTATGTGGTGCTGAGGATGGAACCCAGGGCCTCATGCATGCAAGGCAAGTGCTCTACCACTGAGCCACAACTCCAACCCAGTTGGTAGGCTTTTGATGGTGTTTTCTATTTCATTACTGGAAATTGATCTGTCCTTCAATAGATGAATGGATTAAGAAAATGTGATATATATTCAATGGAATATTACTCAGCTTTAAAGAAGAATGAAATTATGGCATTTGCTGGTAAATGGATGGAGCTGGAGAATATCATGCTAAGTGAAATAAGCCAATCCCAAAAACTAATATGTGGAAGCTAATTAACAAGCGGACGGGTGGGGGGGGGCACTAGAGAAGAACAGAGTTACCTTAGATTAGGTAGAGGAAAGGGAAGGGAAGGAATGGGTGGGGATTTGGGGATAGGAAAGATAGTAGAATGAAACAGATATTATTACTTTATATATATATATATATATATATATATATATATATATATACACACACACACACACACACACACACACACACACATATATATGACTGCATGACCAATATGATTCTATAACATGTTTACTCAGAAAAATGAGAAATTATATCCCATCTATGTATGATATATCAAAATGCATAAATGTCATGTGTAACTAATTAAAACAAATTTAAATTTTTTAAATGTTCATAAGACCCAAATTATCAAAATACCAATGACATTCTTCATAGAGCTAGAATAAACAACCCTAAAATTCACATGAAACTACAATAGACCCTGACTAGCCAAATCAATCTTGAGCAAAAAGAATGAAGTTGGAGGTATCACAGTACCCAACTCCAAAGTATACTAAAAACCAATAGTAATCAAATATGGTTTTGGAATGAAAACAGACAGCCAGACCAATGGATCATAATAAAGTGCCTAGAAATAACCTCACACATTTACAGCCAACTGATTTTTTTCTTTTGTTCTGGTGCTGGGGATTGATTCCAGGGCCTTGGCATGTAAGTGACCATGTAGCTCACTCTACCAACTGACCTACATCCCCAGCCCACAGCCAACTGATTTTTGATAAAGGTGCTTAAAACATACATTGAAGGATGGTATTTTTAAATGAATTGAGCTAAAAAAAAAAGGTATTCATATGTAAAAGATTAAAAATAGACCCCTGTCTTCTATTGGTTAAAAAAAAATCACCTTGAAATGGATTGAAAACTTAAATTTAACACCCCAAATAATGAAACTACTAGAAAAAAAAAACATAGGGGAAATGCTTCAGAACATTGGTTTATGCAAGGGCTTTTTTGGACAAGACCCTAAAAGTACAAGAAACAAAAGCAAAAATAGACTAATGGGATTACATCAAGCTAAAAGCTTCTGCACAGCAAACGAAACAATCCTCAGAGTTAAAAGACAACCTATAGAATGGGAAAAAGTATTTGCAAACTACTTACCTAATGAGGGGTGAATATCCAGAACACATAAGGAACCACAAAGACTCAATAGCAAAAAAAAACAAATAACCCAATTTAAAAATTGGCAAATAGACATTTCTCAAAAGAATAACTACAAATGGTGAATAGGTGTGTGAAAAAAATATTTGGCATCAACAATCCTCAGGGAAATACAAACTAAAACCACAAAGTTATACTGCTTCACTCCAGCAAAAATGGCTATTAACAAAGAGATAAAATTAGCCAGGAATGATGCTACACACGTATAATCCTAGCTACTCCAGGATTATAATATACACTGAGGAAGGAAGATCTCAACTTCAAGGCCAATCTGGGTGACTTAGCAAGATCTTGTCTCAAAATAAAATCATTTTTTAGGAAGGGCTCAGGGAGTATGCTTGCCTAGCACACGCATGACTCTTTGTTTAATTCATGGTACTAGACACACACACACACACACACACACACACACACACACACACACAGATAAAAGTTAGCAAATCCTGGCAAGGATGGGAAGAAAAGGGCACGTTTGCACACTGTTGAGTGGGTATGTAAATTAGCACAGCCATTTGGAAAATAGTATGGAAGTTCCTCAAAAAAGTAAAAATAGTTCTACCATATCATCCACTGCTGGAAGACAATGAAATCGTTATGTTGAAGAGAAATCTTCAGTGCTCTCCTTCGTTACTACAGCACTGTTTACATTAACCAAGAAATGGAAACAACTAAAGTGTCCATCAACTGATGAATGGATAAAGAACATGGGTATATATACACAATAAAATATTATTCAGCCATAAAAAAGAATGAAAGCCTGTCACTTAAGACGACACAGATGGACTTGGCAATCATTATGTTAAGGGAAATAAGCCAGACACAGAACGATAAGCAAACACATGATCTCACTCATGTGGAATAAAAGAAAGTTGATGTGATAGAAGACAAGAGTAGAATGGTGGTTACCAGAAGCTGGGAAAGTAGTGGTGAGGGAGGGCTGGGAAGAGGCTTACTCAAGGGACATTAAGTTACAGTTAAGTAGGAGTAAAAAGTCATGGTGTGTATTATCCAACAGGGAACTATAGACGACAATTATGTGCCGTATATCTGAAAAAGCTGGAAGAAAAGATTTTAAAGCTTTTCACCAAGAGGAAATGATAATTTTTTGAGGGAATAGATATGTCTAAACTGATTTAAATATTACAAAATGTATACATGTATTGAAACATCACATTGCATCCACCTTAATATGTATAATCTTTGTATTTTTATATATCAATTAGAGGTACATAGGAAACAAAATGTCTGACCCTATTGGAGACACACCATGGAGGATCTCCTTTTCTTTTGCAGTTGTAGTTTAATCTGTTGTAAGGTCTCCTCCTGGTCCTTCTCCACCACAGTGCCCCAAGCCACTGGCTAGCCCTCCACCAGGCATGTGGTATCAAAACATGAAGAATGGCTGGGATTGTAGCTTAGTGGCAAAGTGCTTGCCTAGCACACAGAGGCACTGGGTTCGATCCTCAGCAACACATAAAAATAAATAAATAAAATAAAAGTATTGTGTCCATCTATAAAAAATTTAAAAAAAAAAAACATAAATGAGGATGACTAGAAGGAATACCTTTTACTGGGCTTAAAGGATGAAGAAGTAATTTAAAGGGCCATTTGGAGAGATGGCAATGTGGTGTCATGGAAAGGCCTTGGGTCACGGAGTCATTTTGGAATGATTAACTGGCTTTTTTTTTTAACCTTTATTTTATTTGTTTATTTTTATGTGGTGCCGGGATTAAACCCAGCGCCTCATGCATGCTAGGCATGTGCTCTACCACTGAGCCCCTCCCAGGCTTCTTAACCTCGGCTCCATCTGCTCTGTCCACCCCCATTATCCACAAAAAAAAAAAAGGAAGAAAAAAAAGTCCTGCATCTAGCTCCTCTATCCCTTTCATCCTATTGTGTTGCAACTGACTTCCATCTGTCTTGTTAAAAATGAGCAAACAGGTATAACCCCTGTGTCAGTCTAATGAAGCTTCATGTCAGAATTGCCTTCCCTGAGGACTGCCCATTGGAGTGGGCTGAAACTGATATTCTTGTGTAGGAGTTGAAGAGCAGAAGCAGCTCACACTTGTTCATGTTGTCATTAATCTGCTGGCTCACCTCATTGGCCCCTCCAAACAAGTGTCTTTTGTTGCTCTTTTGGCCTCCCCAGAGCTCTTCACTGTGTGAGCACTTGCTTCTATAGACTTGCATCCTCCTCTTAATACATCTCCCAAAGGAATAGGATTTCAACATATGAATTTGTGGAGGATATAATGACTCAGATCATCGCAAAACTTGCATTCTTAGCTGACAGCTAAATAAACTAATCCGCTTCTTGTCAAATGACCTCCCCCCCAACTTTCCCCAGTTAAAATATCAACATTTTGTGGGCCATTTTTGGAAGCAGTGCCTTTACCCAAAGAGAGGATATAAGTAGAACTTGAACACCAGACCAGGCAGGGGTTGGGGACTGGGGTCTGTAGAAGTGGTTTCCTCCAAATCTCACTGAGATATATTCTCTATTTGGATCATATACTCTATTTGCATTCACATTAAAGGGTCCTTATTAGTGGAGAATATAAATGTCTCAAAGAAGAACTGCATTATTTAAAATGCATTTCCAGTTTTATGGACTTGCTGGAATATAGGGTTATTTAGACAAGAAGCCTTCTTAATGACTCACTGGCTTCTCAATCTCGGCTCCATCTGCACTGTCCACTCCCATTGTACACATACACACACACAAAAAAATCCCTTTCATCCTGTGTGTTATGACTCTGTGTTCAATCTTTCTTGTTAAAAATAAGCAAAGAGGTGTAAGCCATCCTAGAATGGCCTGATGGAGAAAATTTGTTGTCAAATCTCAGAATGTCACGATGTACCAGTTGGGAAAGAAGATAAAGGACTATATTATCTTCTCCAAGTTCAGCCTCTGTGGAAGAAGAGGGAACATTTGATTAATCCACCATCATTTGGGAACATTACATGAAAGAGCAAAAAAAAATAGAAAGAGAAAGTTTCTTTTTGGATGATAGGTATATGATACAGGTGCCAAAGCTCATGAATCTTGGAATATAGTCAGCTACAATCATGGGTGATTCTTCAAATGAAGAAGCCAAATGCTGGCAAAATAAAAACACATTTGGTCCACCACATTCCTAACTATAATGGATGCTGAGAAATTGATGCTCTAAAACAACCCACAAATTTCCTGTATACTATTGCTGTCATTGCAAAATCCTGGCTCCTTCAAAGTACCATCTCTTGCCACTGCCAGAAACAGTCAGCTTTTAAAAGAAACTAAATCCAAGGTCACTTACTTCCACATTAAGGAGATATTTTATCAGCTGCCAAAATTCATTTTTGTAATGTGCTCTTACCCAATAACTTAAGTCTAGTGTGTTGGGCGGAGTCCAACTTGGATAATTCCATTCTCACAACCAAATTCTCCCAAGGAGTTTGAACTGTACATGACATTATTCCTCACTTCTTCAATTATCCTTTTATAAATCAAACTAATCTTTTTTTATTCCAAAAGTATGATAGGGTATAGGCATTGAATTTCAAAAGAGGGATTATGCTGAAGAATTTAGTGATGGGATGTTCCATTATATGAATTTAGTTCCAGTTTTTTGCAAGTATTTTTTTTAAGAGAGAGCGAGAGAGATAGAAAGATAGATAGAGAGAGAATTTTTAATATTTATTCTTTAGTTTTCGGCGGACACAACATCTTTGTATGTGGTGCTGAGGATCAAACCCGGGCCGCAACCATGCCAGGCGAGCGCACTACCGCTTGAGCCACATCCCCAGCCCTTTTTGCAAGTCTTATGAATAAGTATTGAGCTATATGACAAATGCTGTTCTCAACATTTCAGATGAAGCAGGACACAAGGTTTCAGCTCTCAAGAAGTAAGTATTAGGCATATGAAAAGAGGTTGGACACAGAAGCAGAAATTGGACCATTCTGGCTATGCTATAGGGTTCAGATACTATTATACATGTGGTAGGGCATATTAGTGGAATGATATGATAAAACTTAGTGGTTTTTTTAAAATAAGATCATTGTAAAGGGAAAGAGTCATTGTGCAATCTATCTGTGAGTCAGGGACTTAGCCTTCTGCTATTTTCCATTGAAATTTTTAAAAAATATTTTTAGTTGTAGATGGACACATACCTTTTTTTTATTTATTTATATGTGATACTGAGGATCGAACCTAGCACCTCACACTTGCCAAGCAAGTGCTTGACCACTGAGTCACAACTTCAACCTTCCATTGAAATTTAATGTTGGGATCAACACAACTGTGGCTAGATTTTCCTCCCTATCATCCTTCAAATAGCATCTAAGTCAAGTCTTGGTTAGCTCAAAGGGCCAAGTAGTCTAAAGCCATGGTTTGAGCACATGGGCTCTCAACATTTGTACTGCCCTGTTACTGACTGCTTCCCTCTTCCTGTCTAACCAGCATACTTCAGAGGCTCCCCCTGGTCGTGTTGGGCACCAGAAGTGAGGTTAATTAAGAAACATTAGCTCATTTCTGTGTGCTCTGCTCAGGGTTGTTTAGTGGCAAACTCAAGAAGTACCTACAAATATATGTGTTATATTTAATGATGGAATTCTAGGAAGAACACATTCCTGACCCCCCCAAAAAAAATCATTAAAAACTGTTTCTTTCCCATCTTGTGAACAGTGAGAAATATAAATGATAATATCATAGACTCAGAGAATCACAGTGAATGTTAGTGATCATCAAGTCTAATCTCCTTCCCAATGTAGGATTCTTCTTTGTAGTCCTTATAGGAGTTCTTCAGCATTCTGTAGCCTCTCCATTGTCTGTTGGAGATGTAAGATGGCTTCAGATTAGTGGCAAATTAATTGCACATTGTTCTCTTGACTGGGGAAGGTCCTTGACTTTGGCTCCCATTATTTGAAATTGTGTTTTGAAGGGTGGAAGAGCTGATAGAGAAAATCATGTCTAAAGAGGGGCCAAGATCTCAATCTGGAAAGAGTACACCAAATATGCTTTTCAATATTAAACGCAAGATAGAAGAAGGGAATCAATATGTCAAGGTCATTGTACTGTCATGTGTAACTAATTAAAACAAATTTTAAAAAATGAAAAAAAAGAAGAAGGGAATCAAGATTGCCATGCCCAAAAAGAAGATACCCAAGTGCTGATGAATGAAGAATATGGATTAGGAGCATTGGAGGTGAGTGAATCTGGGGAAATTCTCAAGGGTACATATCTAATCTCATAATAGATATTTGAATATGATACTTGCACAAGTTTATATCATCATGTCAAGTATTTCTAAAGGAGCAAGAAGAGAATATATATTCTGCTTTGGCTGAATGGTTACAGTCACATGGAAGCCCACTCTGTCATTAGGTGGTACCAATAATAATATTCTCTGCATCTTCTTTCTTTTGGCCGTAGGTCTGTTCTTACACGCCTACAAAGCAATTCTAATTCCTTTTCTTCATGACAATCTTAAAATAATTAAAAACAGCTCCAATGTCCCCTTTCTTTCAATGCTTCCTGCTCCAGGCTACACATGCCCAGATTCCTTCAACTGTTTTCAGATGGCATAATTTCATTAGTTCCAGACTTACAATTTGAAAAGGACTTCAGCTAGTCAAGTCCTATCATGAGTCATCCATGGGCTGTGTGTGTGAACTATGCACATTTGAGCATATGAGAGGACTGGTCTGACGTTGTGCGCTGATTGGGCCAAGGCTCACAAGTGTGTCTTTCCTCTTGCTCTGCCTGTGATCCCACACAGCACCTGAGATCTGTGTGACTTGCCAAGATGTCAATCAATCTGCTGACCACAAGACATCATCAAGCAAGACTCCACCTTTAGAAACCCTATCCTTTGCCTTCTTTGGGTGGAATATTCTATCAAATGTCTTTTCCCCCAATAAATAGCGGGGTTCTGGGTGTGCTCTCTCTCTCTCTTGCTTTTTCCAGCACTGCCAATGTGGAGCTGATCCTTGGGGTCACAGAGCAGTCCCACCCTCAAAACTCATGTTCATGTGCTGCGTGGTTTCTTCGCCGTTTTCTTAGTTATTGCTGCAGCCAGCTCCTTTAAACCTAGCTCAAGTCATCAGTCCAGCCACCTGGCGACAAAGTCCAGATCTCTCTCTTTATTCAGGTGGAAGATGGAGTTTAAAGAAGTGCAATGCAGCTGGGTGAACAGTAGCTCTTGCTCAACATCATGTGGAAGTGGCAGATCCAGCACTTAAGCCTGGGTCCCTTAATTCTATATCTAGTGTTTTCCACATCTCTCAAAAACACTTACCAGTCCACTCACCTTTTTGTGAACCTACTCCAGCTTCTCAGACTTCATTAAATGTAGCCCCTGATGCTCAATACAAGGCAGATGCAGTCCAACCAACCAAGAGAGCAAGGGGATTGTTTTCAACTCTAATTCAAAACTCCATATGCTCATTAATGCTTCTGTGATTACTTTAGATTTCTTTGTGATTCATATTGAGCATGTGATTAAAACTATTTTTTATACATTTATTTTGTTTATTTACTTTTATATGGTGCTGAGGATGGAACCCAGGGCCTCACACGTGCTAGGCGAACACTCTACCGCTGAGCCACAACTCCAGCCCCAAAACTATTTCTTTTGTGGGTGTGGTTATTTTTTACTTGAAATGTGTTAAGCAAAATACTTTCTACTTTCCACTCTAATAGCTCATTTTTAATTTATCCAAAATATAGGACTTATTATTTAATACTCCTCAATTTCTTTTTGTTGACTTAGGTATATCATTTCACCTACTTGAGATATTTTTGAATAGTAATTCTCCTACCAAGTATATTAAGCAATCATTTATTTGATGATATATTTAGACACAAAGTCACATTGTAGCAAAGACAATTCTTGCTAAGTATGTCACACAGTCCCTTACTTTTCCAGATTCTGTTGTAATTGGGTTGAAGTCATATGACTTGCTCTGGCCAATGGACAGTAAATGACATCACTTCTGGACCAAGGCTTTTAAAAGGCAATGTGATTCTTTTATTCTTCTATTCCTCTTATATAGAAATCTGTGTTGGAGGTGTCACATTCTAGAAGCCATACTACAGGAAAAGCTTACCTGAGCCTTCAGCTATACACTGAAGAGAGAAATATTCCCTTAATTTAAATTCTCTGTATCCAGCAACAATTTTATTATATCCCCTAAAATATCATTAAAAGACTTAATCAAATGTTATATATGTTAATTAGCTTAATTTAGCAATTCCACAATGTATACATTTGTCAAAATATGCTGAACACCATAAAAATATCCAACTTTTAGCCAATTTTCTAAAAAAGATTTATTTAAATGCCTTGTTAAAATCCAAATACTTTTAAGTTCTAAGGACCACATTAATCCACTGCAGATTTAGAAGCATGGTGGTGATACATTTGTATTTTAGAGATGCATCTGGGTGGGGAGTGAATTGGAAGAAACCAAGACTAGAATGGGAGGAAGAGCTGAGCCTGGTTTATGAACATTTGGGAAGGAGATTGTGAGTGCTGAAGCCAATGTGAGCTGGTAAAAATAAAATTCTGTCAAAGTTATCACATTTCCACTTTGGCTGGAGTCAGAAAAATGACAAAGTCCATAGTCCTGAACCTGGCTCTTGCCTACCACTCAGTTTTTTCCTGTCCCATCCTCCTCCTCTGTCCTCCAGCCACACAGACCCCCTTCCAGTTTACTTCAGGGTCCTCAGGAGTCTCCATCTTGGGCTTTTGCATAGACTTTTCTCTCCGTTTAGAAGTTCTACTCTGTCTCCCTTTCCAGACTAATTGAATGTTTTGAATCTCAATTTTTTCAGAGGTGCTTTCCCAGGACCCCCAAAACTACGCTTGATTATCTTGCCTAAGTCTCTCTGCCCTGCCCTTCCCCTTTGAGAGCATTCAACAGGCTGGCAATCACTTCTTAGTGTTTCCTGGAGACCAAGAATTCTTCAAGGGTAAAGACCATGTCTGTTGTGTTTACTACTGAGAACTTAAAACAGTGCAAAGGAGGTGTTCAGTAATATTTGTTGAAAAGGACTACGTAATAATTTGTCCTGGAAATGGATCAGAAATCGGTGCTAAACCAAATGGACTGCAGATTTTAGAATATTTTAATTCTCTGCTCTTCATGCAGGGTACTTCCTCTTTACTGAAGGCTCCTCAGAGATGACTTACAGTGATTCTGTGTTGCAACTGCAAGCTCTTTCCATTTTGTGGGGTGTCATTGCTTAATATGGGGAATTACACTTCAGTGTAGCAAACTGTAGCCCAGCCCATATCTGGCTATCGGCCTGGTTTTGTAAATAAAGTTTTATTGGAGCACAGTCTAAAGTGCCAATGGCTTCTTTCCCACTACAACAGAATAGATGAGTATCTGGGCTGGGATGTGGCTCAAGCAGTAGCGCACTCGCCTGGCATGCGTGGGGCCCAGGTTCAATCCTTAGCACCAAATACAAACAAAGATGTTGTGTCCGCTGAAAAATTTCAAAAAAATAAATATTAAAATTCTCTCTCTCTTAAAAAAAAAAAAGAATAGATGAGTATCAGCTAAGACCACGTGCATGACCTGCAAGGTATTACCTTTACAGAAAAAAATTGTTGACCCACAGTCTAGTGTGATTATCTGAACTCCTTCAAAACAGTGTAATTCCTTTCTATCTATTGCCTCGTCTATATTTGACTTCTTTTTCTCTTTACTTCCCTTTGATCACTTTATAATTTGCAGATTTTGTTCTTTCCTGATTCTGTACTCCACCCACCAACAGTTCTTTGTGATCCTTTGAGGTAAGAACTCACCAAAGCATTCTTTGCAGCCACAGTAATTTCTTTATTTAGGTTCACTCCCACTTGTGCTAGCAGAATTTTATTTTTTAAATCATCTCTCATGATTGGGTCTTTAAAAAAAAAATTGGTGGTAGTAGTTAGTAATGAAGCCAGAATTAGACAGGCAGTCAGTGTAGAGAGGTAAATCGAGTCAGGTGGGTCAGGTAGGTCAGGTCGGGTCAAGGAGGCCAGTTTTGAGTGAGTCTGGGAAGTTGGAGACTGTCCCCTGAGGGATCTTACCAAGAACCTGCCCCTGCTTCAACCTCTTGCCAAGGTAACCTGTCCCAGGAATTTCCCCTCCCTACAGGGAGCTATAAGGTTGTTAAAGTGTCCTTGTCTACTCCATCCTGCCCTTCCCCCTTCAGCCCACCTGTTTCCACAGGCCACACCATGGAGCATTCCTGGGCCTAGTCACAAAAGCAGAAAGGGGGGGGGGGAGGCAGGAGAACAAAGGAATCCTAGGACAAATAAAAAGGGCAGAACACCTCATTTCTTGGGATACCATGATACCAGCTATGGCCCCCTTCTCCCTCATGGGAGAAGTCTATGTTACCCCTTTTTAAATAAACCCTGCTTCATATGCTTGCCTTGGTCTGCTTCTCTAATGTTCAAACTTCAACTTGTGGGGAAGCAGGACTCATCACCGATAACAGGCGGTATCAGTAGTATTTTGTGATACCAGGGAAAAAACTCTAGAAATTCTGTACCATTAAGCTATATTCCCAGGCCTTATAATTTTTATTTTGATACACGGTTTTGCTAAGTTGCCCAGGCTGGCCTCCAACTTGTGATCCTTCTACCTTAGCATCTGAGTACCTGGGATTATAGGAGTGCACCACCATGTGCAGCTATTTTGAGTCTTTAAATTATATCTGTGAGGATTTCTCCTCTTTTCTTTTTCTTTCTCCCTGCCCACCTCTCTCTCTCTCTCTCATAAATATTTTCCCAATTTTTTATTGGTGCATAATAATTATACCTTGTAAAGGTAAAATTTCTAAGCTGATTCTAAGCTGCAAAAGTCTGAGTTAAAGTGTAAAAGACTGAGCATTGTAAAGCTTCTAAATTACAAGGCCTGGGCTAAAAAGTAAAAGACAAGGCATTGTTACAACTCCTCTGCTACCCCCGGAACCTGTAATCTCTGTAGCTGTTAGGACAATACCTGAACTGCCCAGTAAATATTTCTTCTGGTCTCCTGATTGTTCAATAACTAAGGGCTCCAAGTAGCACGGCACGTAAGCATCTAGGCTCCAAAACCAATCAGTTTAAATGTGTACCCCGCTTAGGAATGACCAATCACCCCTGCCCAGACTGTTCCCGCCAATGAATGGACTAATCATGTATCAGAGTTGTTGTTCAATTTTCCCGAGCCTCATGATGATTTGTTCTGATGCATGCAAAGCCCCCCCTCCCCCGCCCTCTCCAAAAAGTGTACTTAAGCTCTGCTTGACCTCTGCCTTGGGCTCTGGGCTGCTCTCCCTTCTTGAGTGAGCACGGAGCCCCAGCGCGCTGGAATGGATCCCCAATAAATCCCCTTTTGCCAATTGCATGGAGCCAGTCTCTTGTGTGGTCTCTTTCTCCGCCGGACCCTTACAACCTAATAGTAGAATTTATTGTTACATATTCATACAGGCACTCTTCAACCAGTTCTTCCAGTTGGTGAATGTTATGGGTTGAACTGTATCCCCAAAAAGGTATGTTGAAGCTCTAACACCTCGTATCTGAATATGCCTGTATTTGGAAAGAGGCAATCAAGTTAAACGGAGATCACAATGGTAGTTGTCTGTGAGTACAGGGCTCTAGGAAGCACAGAGACAAAGCACAGGAGTCTGAGTCTAAAGGAGGGGCAGGGGGAGCCAGAAGAAATCCCTCCTAGAGAAGCTTCTATTTAAACTGAGACCCCAAAAAAAAAAAAAAAAAAACTAAAGGGAGTCCAGAGTGGTACCTCTAGGGGTTCTTTGAAAAAGCTACAGCCTACCTGGGAATCTACCTGCTCAGCCTGGCAATGTTGAAACAGGCCTTCTAGAATCACTCCACTCCCCTGCTTCATATAGAGTCTCCACTGAGCTTCTCCTGTAGCAAAAATTCTAGGGCACCCTTGAAAGCCAGGCAAACAAAGGAAGTATTAGAGATTTGGAGGAATGAGAGATCTTCAAGCCCAAAAGCCAGAGAGGATGTGAAGGCTCCAGTTAGGAGTAAGGAGTCACTAGAGGGGCAGGCAGGGCCAAGAGTTCCCCAGCCCATTCCTGTCCCACTAGGAAAGTCTCAGGAGAGAGCAAAATCTCTCAATAATGAGGTATTCCTAACAGTCACATTTAAGAACATGATTACTATCTAAAGAAGCATAAAAAAACAAGCATAAGAAGGTGGATGAGCCTCGACTGGCCCTCAGAGCATCCCCTTCCTCTGGATTCCAGTCTCTTTGCCTTGTCTCTCCATCTCCCCAGCTTCTATTCTGCCCTTCTTACCCTGTAATGCCAGATTCATGGGATACCAGTAGATCTCCAGGAGCCGAATCCGATGCAATCACACAAGAGTCTTTATTGCAAGCTTGAGCCTGGACTCACAACCATTTCCGACACAGGGGTCCCAGGGAGTGAGCCCCGGTCCTTTTTCCAGTGAGATTTTATAGGTTTTGGGGGGATACTCTATACGTCACAACATCACACAGCAAATCATTCCATACCGCGGGAAAATCAAACAACAACTCTTAATACTTAGCACATTCACTGGCGGGAACAAGTTGAGTAGGGGTGATTGGTTAGTACAAGAGGGGGATTCGTTTGAACTGATTGGTTTAGGCCACGAGGGGTGTATGTGCTAAACTACATGGTTTCCCAACATGTTATCAACCACCATAAACTACTTGGGGGTCATCTTCCAAGTATTTTCCCTGTCTCATGCTGATTGGTGGTTGCTAGGGGGGTTGCCATGGGTCCTCACCTAGCCTAACTGAGTCAGGGACACCTGGCGCCTCAGACCTCTCCTGTTATTTGCAAACAACTCAGCAGGGTGTGTATGTGCCTAGAAAGTCTCTGTGGGTTTTTCCAAGGACAAGGGTCACACCCTCTTCCTTAGGACAGGCCTTGAGGTAGTAGAAGCTGCTGTTATTTATTTTCAAAAATGGAGTCACATCAGTTTCTCAACCCCACCTCACAATCCACAACAATAATCCATTATTGACCTTGGCCTGTAATTTTTCAGACTTTAGGGGAGAAAAGAGCAACAATCTTATTCTTGTCCGTTATAAAGGGTCACAGCCAACACTCCTAGATCAAATGATGGGTCAACAAGAGAAAAGTATAACAAATTAATTTGATCAGTTTTATGTGATATGGGAACCTTCAAAAATCAGAACCCAGAAACCCAAGTAAACTATTCATGTCCAAGTTTAGGATGAAGCTCATGCAGCTGAGTAGAAATGTGACAGACAGAAGAGAAGTCATCTAATAGTAACAGACTACAGGGCACCCAGCAAGGCCTATCTGTTCAGAGGCTTGTTGGCCTCTCTATGGAGCACTCCTTCCTCCTGGGTATGGGGTGGGACCCTTCTAAAATGGGAGTTTTTACAACTTAGTATCAGACAGAGTAGGCAGAGAATTTCTTTGTGGCCAACTCCAGATAGAAAGGCAGAAAGTGGGGAAATTAAAGCAGCATTCTTCAGCTTTGTGGCTGGCTTTGTGGAAAAGGAGTTCTGGTTGCTACGGCCTGCCTCGAGGAAGATAAATTCTAATTTCTATGTTTTATGTCTTACCTTGGCCGATAAAGGAGAATAGGAGACAGGAAGACAGGAGAGGGTTAGGGAGAAGCTTTGCTTCTGCAGCTGCCTCTGAGCTCTTCACTTCAGGATATGCCTTCTGAGCCTCAGAAGCAGGCCAGCTCTTCAGCTTGGTGTAGCTGACATCTCAGGGTGCCAGCACAGCCCTGCAGCCCTTCCCCACCCCAGCCATTTAGGACAGCCCTCATAGCACCCAAGAAGAAATTTGTTCCTGGCTAGAATTAAATAACAGCCAGCCTCTAGAAAACTAAACTTGACACTATCAGCTGAAGAACTTCTACAACACTGAGCATAAGACTTGGCATGAAAGACTCTACCCCAGTCCCAGGCATTTTGTTTATTCTTCGGTGCTGGGAATGGAACCCAGGACCTTACACATGCCAGAGAAGTGCTATACCACTAAGCTACATTCCCAGCCCAAAGCCCAAGCATTTGGACTTGCCTTTCAATGTGAGATTTACCTAGACAGATCTGAACAAATGCTCACTCTCTTGAACTGCCAGGTTATACCCTCATATTTAAGGGACTGTTAATTCACAAAACATGGCAGCTAATATTTTAAATGAATGGTAAAGAGGAAAGGCAATAATTTGCTCACTAAATGAAAGAGGAGATGTGAATCTGAGAAACACAATGTGGCACTGATTGAAAACAAATTGCCACTTGATTAGATGACTGCAAACACAGGAAGAGAAGCTGTAACCGGCCTGGGAGTTCATAAGAAAGAGGGTAATCAAGAGGTTCAGGAGATGCTCAGCACAGACAGGCTACAAAAGGCAAGAGTATCAGCTCTGTATTGCTGAGAACATAGAAGCAGGAAGGGATTAGATGGGAAGCTTGCCCACCCCCACCCTCCTGGCCCCAGCTCCTAGGTGAGCCTGAAGGGTTCAACCGCCAAACCCAGATCCGGCAGCAGCTAGGAGGGGTGTTTGTTATTGCAACACAGGAAGTATCAAGACTGCTGTTCAGAGGGTTTTTAGGTTGTAGTCAATCTGGAAGTTTCACACTTCCTCTCAAAAAGCCAGGGACTTAGAAACCATTCTCATCCCTGCACCCTACACAGGGACAGAGTCCACACAGATCTCAGTAGAAATGCCATCCCCCAAACAGCAGCTGGAGCCTGTTTCTGCAGAGAGTAAATACTGAAAGATGCAAACCCCCACGATTACCAAAATCTGAGAACTTTCTGCAATTAGTAGATAGAACTTGGGATGAGAAAGGACAGAATAGCATAACTGAAAAACCTAGGACTCCTCAGTGAATACCAAAAGAGATTCCCCTCTTCCTTTTGCAAGTAGGTGGAGTTCAGCCAACCTAAGAGGAAGTGACTGGCTAAAACAGAAAGAGGGAAGAAGGATGAGTGTGATTTCTACTTTGGTTTCGGGGGTGAACTTCACAAATAGATAGACAGTGGATGCCCTAGTGCCACAGGTGTATTGTTTCCATAGCTCTGAGCTACCTTACAGGCGACTGCGGTGCCAAAGGAAGGCAGCTGGAGGCTCCCATGGTCATGGGAAGAGATCATACAGTGTAGGCTCACCACCTGCTAGGTTAGCACAGCAAAGCTCCATCCCGTCATTCTTGGGTTCCAGAGGCCTCTCACCAATAGGGAACTCTTGATGGAGGGGAGTGAAGGGGGAAGACAGATTCAAGGATGATATCAAGTTACAGTTTACATTTAAATCAGACCTTTCCAGTGTAACATGGCAGGGGACACATGAGAGGATGAGCAAACAATATGGAACAAAAATAATGGTTGTAGACTGGGGAGAAGTCTTCTTTGAGGCAGGGTAAAGACATTTCTGCAGCCAGATCAGACAAAGGGTTTCACCACTGACCTAATATGGAGGCACTGAAGTTCAAACACACAGATGATAATAGGCACTTGTTGTTAAGGTATCATTCTGCCTTTTGTGCTACAGTAACAGAAGACCACAGACTAGGTGATTTATAACAAATGGAAATGTATTGGTTGAAGGTTCTGAAGGCTCAGAAACAAAGCAGCAGGGGACCAGCATCTGGTGAGGGCCTTCTTGCTGCAGCACAACATGGTGGAAAGTATCACAGGGCAGAGGGGCAAAGATAAGCCCTGCGGGGGAACTCATTCCCTGCCAGGGAGCCCACTCCCTGGATAACAAACCCACTCCTGCAATGATGGCATCAGGACACAGGGCCCACCTCCCAACACTATGGCATCCGAGATGAAGTTTCCAACACAGGCTCTTTGGAGGACAAATTCAAAACCACAACTGTTTAGGTAAGTGGATATAATCCTCAATCCACATACTGGTCACTCTCAACCCATCTTATGGTTATCTCCATAAAACTCCAGGTTTGAGAATCCCTTGGAAGGTGCATGGAATGTCATCAGTTGTCAGTCACCCAGATTCCAACACCTAAAGATGAAGTCCAGGTAAGCAGTCCTGCCCATCAGATACCTCCTTTACCTTGTTAACAGCTACCTGGATGTGACACCCAGCATGAAAGCCAATACAAACTTAAAAGTAAAGGGGCACAAACAACTGAGACTGACTAAGAAAGAATTCATTTTACTAAGAATTAAATTTAAACTAAAAAAAGAATTAATTTAAAAGTTAGTCTGAGGCCTACTTTTAGGTGAGAACAGAGGAGGAACTGGACTCAATTTATCCGGTGGTAACTGAAATGAAGGTTAACGTGCCAAATATCTGGGTCACTGCCTAAAATAAGACAGATTGGAGAACTCAAGGGTGTAACTAGAGGGAAGTGGTGGCACTGAATGAAGGAAAGGATTCAGAAAAAACATAGGATCTGGTGTCGAGAGCTGGTTCCCTAATGGGCAAGACTGGGAAGAGAACAGAGAGGAGGCTGGACAGCAGAGCCTGGGAGTTTGAAAATTCCCACAAAACCACTATTCACTGAAACCACTCTGGCTCCCCAGCCCTCAGAATGAACTCCTCCTGATGGTGTTGGCAAGATGTGTATTTTCAACATCCCCCGAGACCACTAGACCTTTCTTTTCTGGCAAGGTAGAAGTGAGGATCAATTTTACTTGAAGTAAACACTTGGTTTCAAGATTCAAGAAGCACAATTTATTTCTTTTAAAACATTTCTATTTTGTTTTCCTAAAGACGGCCTATGAATCCCAGGAAGCTACAGTAAGCCCTGAAGGAGCCAATTTAAAGTATTGAGTCTGCTCAGATTCTAGGATTCTAGATAGAACCAAGTTTATTAGCAAACAGTGCACCAGCTACAGCTGCCCACCTTTTCCTTATGGAGTTTCTTCCCGGCAACTAGAGAAAAGCTTGTCTTGTCTGAAAGTAAATATATATATCCCAGGGTCAGACTTTCAAACTGCTTTGGTTAAAACTTTCTCGCCCAAAATTCAACTGCCAGACAACAAATAGTCCTTTCTTAAAAGTGATCCCAATCAGTGTGACTCCTATTGAAATCTTAACAAGTTTCTGCATAGACATAAACAAGCTTATTTTAAGATTTTTATGGAAAGGGAAGGGGCCTAGGATTATCAAGTTTGGCAAACAAGAGTATGATGAGAAGAAATCATTCTTCCCATGTTAAGGCTTAATATGTAGCTGCAGTATCAAGACAGTGTGGTAATGACAGAGGGAATGGGCAAACAGATAAATAGAACAGAATACAGAACCCAGATGTAGATCCAATTAATTTTTTAATTTATTTTTTAGTTATAGGTGGACCCAATGTCTTTATTTTGTTTTTATGTGGTGCTGAGGATCAAACCAAGTACCTCAT
This sequence comes from Spermophilus citellus, assembly GCF_964194105.1. Taxonomy (NCBI): domain Eukaryota; kingdom Metazoa; phylum Chordata; class Mammalia; order Rodentia; family Sciuridae; genus Spermophilus; species Spermophilus citellus. The sequence continues at coordinate 61,494,749 of NC_138191.1, read as the reverse complement.
GCATGCTAGGGGAGCCCTCTACCTCTGAGCCACAACCCCAGCATCCGCCCCCCCCCCCCAATTAACTTTTGACTAAAGAGTAAAAGCAACCCAGTGGAGAAAATATAGCATTTTCAATAAATAGTGCTGGAGCAATTAGACCTAAACTTCACACCTTATTCCAAAATTGAAATGGAACATGTACTTAAAGATAAACACAAAACTATAAAACTTGTAGAAAAGACCACAGGAGAAAAGGCTTTGGGAATCTAAGACTAGGCAGAATTCTTAGACTCAAGACCAAAACAGAATCCATAAAAGAAAAAAATTAAATATTGGACCTCACCAAAATTGAAAATGTTTGCTCTGTGTAACACCAAAAGGACAAAAAGATAAATTACAGACTGGGAAAAAAAAATATCTATAAATCACATTTGAGATAAGCCTCATGTCTAGAATATATTAAAAAATTCTTAAAACTAGACCCCTCAAAAAAAGACTGCTATGGTCTGAATAGTTGTGTCCCTAAAATGTGTTTTAAAATCATACCCCCAAAGGTGATATTTGGAGGTAGGAACTTTGGAAGGTGATTAAGACACAAGGGTGGAGTTCTCAGGAAGAAGTTAGAGTCCTTATAAAATAGACCCCAGAAAGTTTACTTGCTGAGAGGCACTATTCTGTGAACCAGGACATGAATTCTTACCAGACACCAAATCTGTTGCATCTTACCTTAGACTAACTAGCATCCATAACTGAGAAATAAATTTCAGTTGTTTTTAAATTACTTATCTGTTTTTTTCCCCCAAGTCTCACTATGCTGTTCAGGATGGTTGCAAACTCCTGAACTCATGTGCTCCTCCCACTTCAGATTCCCAATTATCTGGGACCACAAGCTCCTGGCACCCTGCTTATAAACTACCCATCCATGGATTCTATTAGAGCAGATGAAGAAGACTAAGACAAAGACCCAAGGCATCATTCAGTACCATGTCTTAAACTGTATGATCTGTGGACCACTTGATGTAGGATCATGGGGAAGAGTGGACAGGAAGGGTTGGATAAAATGTCAATTCCTGTGTCCCACTCCAGAAATTCTAATCCAGTACATTTTGGTAGGACTTGAGAAATCTGTATTTCTATATACAGATATATAGATACACATTTGTTTTTCCTTTTTCACATAAAGTTTGAGAGCTCCTGGTGCTATTCAATCAAACAAACTAATAGAAGAGCAGTTACATAAAGAAAACTAGGATGGGGCCGCTTGTGCCCTGTTGGGACAAAGTAAAAACAGGGACTGTGTAAAGACTATCAACAAAGCAGAAGAGCATGCTGTGGGCAAAAAATTCCAAGAATCAACCACTCTCTAGATTTACTAGGATGTAAATGAAATGATAAAGTACCTTCCTACATACCCACATGTGGATGTGAGGTGACCCCCAAAAGCTCATGTGTGAGACATTGTAAGAAGCTTTAGAGGACAAACGATTAGGTTATGAAAGTCTTAACCCAATCAGTGAATTAATCTCCTAATGGGATTAATTGTGTGGTGACTAAAGGCAGATAGGGTGTGGCTGGAGGAGATGGAAATTGGGGGCATGGCTTTGGGATATATATTTTGTATCTGACAAGGAGACTCTCTCTCTGCTTTATGACCATCATGTGAGCCACTTCCCTCCACCAAACTTTTCCATCATGGTGTTCTGCCTTACCTGGAGCCTCAAGGAATAGAGCCTTCTGTCTATAGACTGAGTCCTCTGAAATCACAAGTGCCCAAATAAACTTTTTGCCCTTTATAATTGTCCTGGTCAAGTCTGTTAGTCACAGCAGCAAAAAAGCTAAAACATACACTTAAGAATCCAAGAGTGGGGCTGGAGTTGTGGCTCAGTGGTAGAGCAATTGCCTAGCATGTATGAGGAACTGGGTTCAATTCTCAGCACCGCATATAAATAAATAAAACAGAAGTCCATGAACAACTTAAAAAAAAGAATCCAAGTCTGAGGACTTCCTCTTTTTGGAGAGATTTTAAATTTAAAATTTTTTAAGTGTTCTCTTTGTCATGCTCAAAGAGCATGTGCCCCCAGGATGTGCTCACAAGAAGTTTTGAGAGCTTGGAAGAAAGAGACCATGTTCTCTGAGGGTAGGGTATGTCCTTTGACAGCTTGGGGGACACTGCCCAGCTGATTCAGTGTATCTGAAGCTCATATGAGCCAGGTCTTCCAGGAACCCACAGATTGGAACCCCTAGTGGTGCCAATGAGTGAAGGGCCTGCTCAGGGGTCCCTAGGTTACTGTCTACCACCACCTTTCCAGTATTTAGCGTAAATATATACACAGAACTAGAGACTAAGCTGCAACTCCTTCTCACCAAGCCAGCAAATAGTCCATCTTTCCATCTTCACCATTCTGCTTCCTTCACCATCCTTTGTCCTTCCTAAGCACCAGAAGCAACATGACTAAGTGCAGAGACAGGTCCAAACTCTGTTTGAGCAGTTCTTGAGTAAAAGGGCTGTGACCACATTTCTGAGAAATGTGGACAGAATCTAGACAGACAAAGAGAAAGTAAAAACTGCTTCAGAGAAGATGAGGTAGATAACTGTCAGTCTTTCAAAAGTGAAAGATTAATGCACTAATAAAAAATAATTTTTTTTAAGTGAAAGGTTGGTCAAATAAGCAAGATGGAAGCCAAAGCCAAGTGGCCAAGATGGGGCAATGCACAGCTCTTTAGCTAAAGATGAGAATGTGCTGCTTGCCTGATCTTGACACCTGGGCTTCTGAGATGTCCTCTCCTGCTTGACACCTGGGCTTCTGAGATGTCCTCTCCTGCCCTATGCACGGCTGAGTGGCTTTCCAGCCCAGCGCACAGCTCAGTTCCCTGAGTTTTTCTTCCTTTGCTCATTTGTGTCTAGTGTATGTCCTCTGGGTCAAAATCGATTGGGGGCTAATTAGTGGTGAAAGCAGACTTGGGCTCACTTCCTTTCACCTCATGATTTTTTTTTCTCTGTTGGGTTGAAGCCAAGCAGCAAACATTAACATTCTGCCTACAGAACAGACACATAGTAGACACTTGGGAGCACGCTCATATGCATCTCTCTCTCTCTCTCTCTCTCTCTCTCTCTCTCTCTCTCTCACACACACACACACACACACACACACACACACACACACACACACCAGCTGCAATTTGTCAGTACAAGGTCTCTATAGTCAGCTGTTTGGGGGGCATCTAGAGTAACTCATCTTTCCATTGAAAACCTGGACTGGGAGAGAAACATAAGTAACAGCCCATCTCACTGATTGGCCTAATGCAAGCAGGGAAAGGATATTAGAAATTTCTGGAATCTGACTCCTGTAGGGTCAGCCCCTGCTGGGACTTCCTAGGCAGCTGTTTCCTGTTGCCTAGGGTTACCACCTGGGCACCCCTGCCTGCACTCATCCCTGATGAGCCTTAGGCACAATTCCAGCCACTGTCAATCAAGTAGGAGACCCTGCATGTTTCTATCTCAATGAAGAACAACTGCTCTAAATCCACACTCCATTTCAGCAAGTCACTTGGATTTTAAACAGCAGGCATTACCCTCTGTGGGATGTGCGGCAACCTGGGCTCCAAATGAGGTGGGGAAGCCCTCTAGTGGCCGAGGCTGACGCAACAACTCCGGAAGGAAACCCAGCTTCTGTAAGTCTCTGCCAGATTTGCCTTCCAGACACTCATTGTTGATCTACTAAGTTCTCTAATTAAGAATCTCCTGAGCTTCCCTGCTGTCTATAGCAATGATCCTTAAGAGGGGGAGGGTGCCCTTCCTTGAGAGGTATATCGCTATTCTAGAACAGTCTATGCAGTCCAGTGCCCCTACATGCTACCCAGGCGCATGCCCTTCCTCTAAGCGTGATATTGAACCACTGTTACTGAGGTATAGTTCCTGGAGATGTCCAGACATTCAAATATATATATTTAAAAAAAAAGTGAAGGAAAGACTGAAAACCTCAAGTCCTCTGGGCAAAAGTTCAAACATCTTGGCCTGCACAATCTGACCTCAAATTTCCTTTCTGACCTTAGAGTTGAAGAAGTGAATGTCTAGAATCAGACTGTTTGCTTTAGAATCCAAGGCATATTGCTTATTAGGAATTGTTACCGTTTGGGTGTGGAACGCCCTCTAAAGGTTTGGATGTTGAAGGCTGCATCTTCAGCTGGTGGAGCTATTGGTTGGTGGTGGAAACTTTAGAATGTGGGGCCTAATGGAAAGCAACAGTGCCCTAGAAGGGTATATTGGCACCTTTGACCCTTTTCTCTCTGGCTTCCTGGCCACCATGATGTGAACAGCTTTCCTCTGCCCCAGTGCTTCTGCTATGGTGCACTGCCTCATCACAGACCCAAAAGCAAAGGACCAAGAGACCATAGACTGAAACCTCTGAAACCATGAGAAAAAAATAGATCTATCCTCCTTTTAAGTTGTTTTATCTCATGTATTTTGTCACAGTTGGCTAACACCAGCATGAAGCTACATGAAAGATCCTAATCTTAGTTTCTTAGTATGAGGTTGTCATGGAAATTAAGTACTGTAGCCTGTGTATCAAATTTTACATAGTGCTTGCCACAAAGTGATCGTCAATAACAGCTGTTATTTTTACTCCTCTGTTAACAAGGCATCTGGTTTGTTCACAGGTCTGGCACATGCCTTGCACTTTCCATCTCAGCACCTTGGCTGTTGACACTTTATTGGCCTGGAGTGACTTCTCCCTCCTCTCTAAAACCAAGTCTCACCTGTTTTTCCAAGCCTAGCTCAAACCCCTTCATCTACTGAGGGACTGAGGCAATCATCCTGAACCCATCTACCTTAAGCTATCTCATATGGAGGCTACTGAAATAACTTGTGATGGGGCATTATACAAACGTACATACATACATGTTTGTACAAATATATGTATGTATTATGTATGGTATTTTTATTGTGTATGCAATATTTTTTAAAAATTTAAGTCTTATATTCGTTACTAGAATAGTAATTTAAATTTTTGACACTTCTCTGCGTAGTATAAGATCTATGTTTTATACCTTTTTCTCCATAGAAAATACCTTCACTTATACTAGTTAGTACTTCATTGTGTTACTTATTTAGTAAACACTAGCTTAATTTAATTAATAACTGACTGGATCTTATCATAATATTAGTACTATAAGTCTTGTACCTTGAAGCAATTTTCCACTCAATGTCTTTTGAACTTCGATGGCCTAATTTCTACAACATCCCTGAAAGAAAAGCAAAACATAGGTTTATTTCATTAGGGACTGCCTCACTTGTCACAAAAACTATGCCAGCAAGGCCTGTTACTTTTATTTAAGTTACATCATCACAATCAGAGAGTCTCCAAGTAGAAGAGCATATGGGTCAAAAAGAGCAATGGGTAAATTTTTCAAAGTATTAAAACTTAAAACTTATAATAAGCATTTTGCTATGGTTATTCACAAATTATTTGGACCCAGCCTGTAAATAAATTCTAGAGTCTAAACACTTTTACTATAAATTTCAAAAATCCCATAATCTGCATATCTACTAGAGTAGCTAAAATGAAAAATAAAATTGACATTACCAAATGCCAATGAGGATACAAAGCAACTATGACTCTTAGTGTCACAGCCACTTTGGAAAATGACTTGGCAGCTTCTTATGAAGCTAAACAACATAATCCATATGAACCAGCAACCCTGTGCCTAAGCATGTGCACTCATACAAAAATACATGTACACCAATGTTTAAAGTATGTAAAGATGGAGAATAGAACAGAACAGGACAGGTTTTGACTACAAAGGGGCAGCACAAAGAATTTTTGGAAGTGATAGCAATCAATGTTCTATATCTTGATTGTGGTCACCATTACACAAATCTATACACTTGTTGAAACCCATAGAACTGTATAAAAATATTAAAGTTTATTATACATTAGCTTAAAATAAACTTTTTAGAAACCTCAGAAGCAAAAATGTAGCTTAATCTCAGCAAGTTTAGGATAAAGCAAATGGTACCATTTGTTTGTTGAACATAAAGATATTGATCGCCTATTATGTACAAGACACAGAGTTAGGCAAAAAGAAAACCTGACCTAGACAAAGAAGTTATAAAAGCATTTGCTTTAAAATCTGCTAGAGCTGAGATGACTCCCTGGTCTATTCCTTATGAAATGTGTGTCCTTAGAGAAGTTGCTTAACCTCTTTGAACTTTATGAGGATAATAAAACAGAACATGGACATAGTAAGAGGTCAAAAACATCATAATTATCATTACTACCACAGCATTGCTAATAATAAAACTGGTGCTGCCAATAATAATGATGACTTTACTTTCAGAATATATCTAGAATCTACCCAGTCTCAACATGTTCACTGCCACCATCTTACCATGTCACTTCCTATGGTAGATTGTTAACTGCCCTCACCCTATGGTCTATTCTCAACCCAGACACCAAAACAGTCTTTTCAAAATGTAACATAATTCATGTTATTCGTCTGCTGAAAATCTTGCTGTGGTTTCTTTCACTCACAGTAAAAGACAGAGAGACTGGGATTATGGATTATTGGTAGAATGCTCACCTAGCATGCACGAGACACTGGGTTCAATGCTCAGCACCACATAAATGTAAAAGAAAGATATTGTGTCCACCTAAAACTAAAAATAAATAAATAAATAAATAAATAAATAAATAAATAAATAAATATTTTAAAAAGATACTATTTTTTTAAAAAAGACAGAGTCCTCACCATTTTTCTAGAAGTTCCTACATTTTCTGGCTCTTTTCCCTCTTTTTATTTTCTTCTATTGCTTTCTTCATCCCTCAATTTCTTCTATAATGCCCTTTCCTTTGAACACACCAGGGATGTACTTACAGCTTTTGCACTGGTTCATCCCTCTGCCTAGAATTCACATTCACAACTTTGCTTGATGGCCTTCACATAAAGAAAAGGAAAAAAAAAAAAAAACTCCTCCTGACCACTATATTTAAAATTTCCACCTGTTATACTTTACTCCAGTACTTCTAATCCTCTGTATCTTGTCCAACTTTCCCTTTTCCACAGTATGTACCACCTTCTAAAATTATATACATAACAAAACTCTGCACTGGCAAGTGGTGCTGAGAGCCACAGCCGAGTCAGAATGGCCCCTGGCATTTTGCCAATAGTACCAAACTCTATATAGATAGATCATAAGAAGGATTACACACAAAAAAAAATTATTAAGACTTTGCTTCAAGTCTCCAACCAGTTATGCAGGGGCTTCTTTCTCACTTTAAGAGCTAAAAGGGTTTATTTGTTTGCTTGGTTTTTGTTTTTTGTTTTTTTAAAGACAGTATCTTGCTACTATGTTGTCTCTAATGGTCTTGAACTCCTGGGCTCCAGTGATCCCTGTGCCTTAGCCTTCAAAGTAGCTGGGACCTCAGGTATGTGTCACTGTGCTTGGCTAGATGAAAGGTTGAGAGTGGGAGAAGGGGACAAGTAGCTATCTTTGAGAAATTTTTGCAACCCCACCGCCTCCCCCTACAGTGGCAGGAAAAAAAGAGGCAGATCGCACAGGACCAAGGACTGAGCATTCCAAGGCTGTTCCAGATTCTACCTCAGGATCTCTTAAAGGGGGGCATAAACTCCCACAGAGCATGGGGCTGGAGAAACTACCAAGGAAAGAGGGGTATCGACATGGCTCCAGGGAACTCTAACAAGAGGCTCATCACTATTTGTCCCAGCCACCCCACTCCTTGAGATACCCAAAGGACTTAAGATCAGCATATTTATAGTGATGCAGCCACATCAATGTTTATAGAAGTTCAACTCACAATAACTAAACTATGGAACCAACTTAGGTGCCCTTCAAGAGATGAATGGATTAAAAAATGATATATATATATATATGATGGACTATTAGTCAGCCTTAAAGAAGAATGAAATTATGACATTTGCTGGTAATGGATGGAGCTGGAGAATGTCATGCTAAGCTAAATAAGCCAATCTCAAAAAACCAAAGGCTGAATGTTTTCTCTGACATGCAGATGCTAATTCACAATAAGGTGGGGGCAGGGCTGGGGAAGAATAGTTACTTTAGATTAGGTAGAGGGGAGTGAAGAAAGTGGAGCAGGTATGGGGGTAGGAAGGATAGTAGAATGATTCAGACATTATTACCCTATATACATATATAACTATATGACCAGTGGAATTCTACATCATAAATAACCAGAAGAATGAGAAATTGTATCCATCTATGTATGATGTATCAAAGTGCATTCTACAGTCATGTATAACCATTTAGAACAAAGTTTAAAAATTTTTTAAAGTACCCTCAGAAGAATATCAGCTTTAAACATCATTCTGACCCAACACTAAGCCAAATTATAGCAGATAGAGCTGAAAGAGAAGACTTCAGGCTCCATTTTCCCTTCCTTTCTCTCTCTCCCTTCCCTGAGGGGTGAGCCTGAGGAGGAGGGAGCAGCCGGAAGAGACCTGAAGGCCCACCTCCATCTCTCGCTGCTGATGGCAGCCCATGCTGGGGCACCAGGGAAAGAAGATTCAACAGTAAATAAAATTCAGACTTTTATTCTTACCAGGATAGGTATTCTAGTGTGTGCAGTGGGCTGTATTTGTGACTTTAAATGACCACAGAACTGACTCTGTAGCACTTTAGGGAGAACTGTATTCATCCAGTTTAGGGAAGGATTATCACAAAAACTTTACAGGATTAATGAGAACAAAAATTATGCTTTTATTCCATTCTATAAGTCACATTCGTTCAACACTTCTGTTACATTTGCTTAGGAATAATCAAATTCAATGCTATAAGTAACCTAAAACTTTAATTATGGTGTTGATCTGCTGTCTCTTTCAGATCCTTTCTCATAGAGCTTTAGTGAGATTTATATTCCTAAGTGACAAGATTCATGTCTCCATCTTGGCCTTAATCTGAATCATTCCTTTATTCAATAACCATTCATTGAAATCTGACAGGTTTCCTCTACCAAAGTCACTGAATGCCACTTTGGTCATGTCATTCCCCTGCTCAAGAACCTACTATGATTCTCCATTATTGACAGCAGAGAGGAATCTCAGTCCTGGGGAGCTTTATATCTCCTTACCTCCCTCTCTTCTCCTGTGTTCTGATGCTTGCTTTTTGGGGTGGGGGAGAGTGCGGGGGGGGGGGGGGGAGTACCCTCATCCCCCAACTTTGTTTCTGTCTTAAAAGCCTCTGCAATGTATCAGGGGACTTGTTTTATTTGCCACCAGCAGAGCTCCTATCCTTCGGCCACCTAAATCACTTAAATGAAAAGGAAATAGAAATTTTATTTCATTTGGATTTCACTTAAGTTTTTCTTTTTCTTTTTTAATTAAGCCAGGGACATGGTACTCTGTTGGCAATGGCCTAGCCATAATTGTTTTAGCCCAGATCTCGTGTCTCATGCCATATCCTGGGAAGGAAAGCTTCTTGGTCTTTCATGAGTGATTCTGTGCAAACGGCAGCTTATTTTTCTCCCAGCGCTCTTTCTTTCCTGCCTCTCACATCTGGCCTGACAGAAGGCTTGGAGGCTTTGGGGTCAAAGCAGTTTGTCTAGGAGAGGGAAGACAGGAACAGCAGCTTTAGATGCATGACCGGTACCCAGCTTGCAGGAGATGGTTATAGCTCACAATGCTGAAAGACTCCTACAATAATGAGCCTCTCCACTCCCTTCCCTGTGGTCTCCACACACTTTGTTTGGGATAGCATTAAAGTAAATTTTGAATTAAGTATAATTATCCTATGAAGTATGATATACACAAATAGTATGTGTATCATTTTGGAAATGCTAGAAATAACTAATTATGAAAAACATTCAAAATACAGGTATTAGAAGATAAGATTAACATTTATATCCTGTGTTTCTAAAATTAGTTCATTATTCTTCATGCTTATACTCAATGCAATAATCACTAAGCCACTGTGTTATACATTGAAAATTACACAGATCAACCAAAAAGCAGCAGGGATGGAGACACTGGCCCTATCATAATCTTTAGGAGGCACTTCAAAGCCACCCAGCTACCATGAAGATGATAATAATAAATGAAAAGTGGGAAGTCTCATGAAAATGCCACCTTTATGGATCTGACATCTGTAATCTCAGATTGTTAGAAAAATGCAACTCCAAGACAGGATTTAGTACCTTCCGCCCATCAAATTTTTAAAGCTGCCACAAAAGAGGTCTATGCCTATTAGAGGAAGTGACAAACATGTGCACAGTGAAATATATTACAAGATGTTGAATGCTATGATGAGGTATTGTGTTTCTCAGTTGGACCACAGGGTCAATTTTCTTCTGGAAAATTAGCAAGTAAGGTCCAGGAGATAATCCTTCCCCAAATACCAGTATATTCGCCAGCACTAATGTCTTGATTCTTCTGAGCTATGTCCTACTATTACTAGGCTTAGAAATGGTTAGGAAGGAAACTCCTTGCATCCCTGAGCCTGTTCCACTCATTCCATTTCTTTCTAGGAAGCCCATCCAGAGCCATTAAGTCTGCCATGTTTGGGATGGTATCTGGCCATCAAGACCTGTCACTTAGGTTATAGCTACATTTTCTTCTACCTACAGCAAAAGAAAAAACTGGTCCCATAAGTGTATGCTTTTCAGGATGAGTTGTTTTTTCCATCAATTGTGGTATGATAGATATTTTTCTGTGTGCTGGTGCAGTGCTGTGTGTCAAACATGCCATGATACACAAACCAAAATGACCCTGCTCTTGTGGAACATAGAAAACCTAGAAGTATTTCATTTCTCTCTGAGTTCCATACAGCATAAAGCACCCGAGAATTTTGTTTTATTTTTCTTCCTTCACCAGGGAAACTGCCCGCAAGCGCTCTCCTTTAAGAGTTGCCCCCAAAAGACTCTCCCAGTGCTATTCACAATCCTGCAGACATTGTTCCAGGTACAGGCATTTCGGTCATGAGAAATAACATGCTTTTCCCACACGATTCTCTATCCCAGTATTCTGTGTACTGCCTGCATGGTACTTTTAGTCGGAGCATATTTCATTGATTAAAATTGTTTATTTGTTCATTACTTCACCCTGTCACTGGAATGTAATCTTGTCCTAGGATGAATCTTCACTTCCTAATCAGCCCCTTTCATCTCTCAGATGTTTAATGATCATTATTGAATTAATAAATACATGAAAGGAAAGAAGAGGGGGGAAGGAAATAAGGAAGGGAAATAGGGAAAAAATTATCCAAGGCCCAACCAAGAATGGGGCACCTGATTTCTTCAAGATTTCACAAGTTCTTGAATGTATCCCATTTACAAGAGACCCATGGGTCTGGTGTGACATTTTTGACCAGTGGCATTCTCTTAGGGTAAACTCTCAGTGAAATACTTTGGGCCTTGTGGACCTTGAGTCACACCTCTGAAAGAGACTTTACTATTTCTTGACATCACTGAGTAGAGGAAGACAGAAAGAAGCACAGACTCCTGGGCTCCAGGCAGCCCAATGTATCTGGTGGTTTAGATACATACTTCCTTAGAGATGGGAGACAAGCACAATTGGCAAGTGTCTGCAGTGCTTTCCCTTCATTGAGGCACAAATTCTAATGAAAACATTTCTTGTTTTTATAAAACTACCTTTTAAAAAAAATTTTCCCTAATACCTTAAGTTCATTTTCTCATAAGAGTTCACATAGATTGAAAGAAGCCTGTTAAATTGGCTAGGCAAGAATATGTGTAGACAATAAGGTCATTGTTGTAAGGAAATGCATGTAATAAGAGAGGTGCAATCCCTCAGAACCACAACCTAGACCTGGGTTAGGAATTTTAAGTGCCTGAAGTCATTTGTTTATCCCCATTTCTGCCTGTGTTAAACTTTTATTTAGATACATATTATGTCTCCATAAAGTTAATTTAGCCAATAACATGGGAGATAAAATCAAATCACACTGACTAGGAAGGAAAACAGCAGTGGCCACTTCTGGGAGACTTGGATACTCACCAGAGCAGTTCCATGATACCAGGATGTTGAAGGCACAAGAAGGCCTTGCTCCCACTCTTGGAGAGCAAGCATATTTCCTCGCCCAACCCTATGGAGGGAAGGAGGTTTTTTGGTGCTATTGAGGACACAAAGGTGTCATATAAAAAGTTTATATGAGAAGATACATCAAGTCTTTCTGCTTTTTATTAACAGTCATTTATATGGAAATTAGCAGTCATTTATACTAGTGAGGTCACCAATGAGCATAATAAGCGTAATGCAATGCCAATGAAAACCCTGATAAGCGACCCAAATCCTAGCCACATTATGTGAAAGAGAAGCACAAGGCCAGGCTGCCATCTATAGGTATCTCACACACATTTTTTTTCTTTCTGCTGTACGGAGGATTGGACCCAGATCCTCAAACAGGCAAGGCAAGTGCCCTACTATTGAGCTACATTCTCAGGCGTTGCTAAAGTTCTTGCTAAGCTGTTCAGATTGGCCTCAAACTTGTGATCCTCCTGCTTCAGCCTCCTGAGTAGCTAGGATTATAGGTGTGTACCACTCTGCCTGGCTTCACACATGCTTTTGATGCTAATGCCACAATTCATATTTCTCTGGGTTTGTGTTTTGCCTGCCACATGGAAGGTTTTACCTATGATGCTAGGGATTTGTGGTCCTGGTACCCTTACCTATCAGGAAACCACCGTACAGCTGTCCTGCCCCCAAGTAAACTGCTGAAATCACACCACTGTACAGACACTGGGATTATTCTCTGATATTGGCTGATCTGCTGCTTCCTCATGATCTTTCCTGGCTCCTGAAAGAGCAATGGAGCACCTATATGTCATGAAGCATCAAAAATCCAAAAGTCCTTGGCACAGCTCATAATCTATGTGTTTCTTGACTTGATAGGTTTAAACGTAGGTGAATCTCATTGACACAGTGAAAAGGAAGGAGGATGGACAAAACAAAGCACAGATTGTATAGGTCCATTTAGCATGAAGTTAGAGAACAGACAAAATAATTCTATAATTGGGCATATGCCACATGACTAACATCCTAGCTACTTGGGAAGCTGCGACAGAAGAATCACAAGTCCAAAGCCAGCCTAGGCGACTTAATAAGACTGTTTCAAAATAAAATATGAAAAAAGGAGGACTAGAGATGCCACTAAAGTGATAAAGTGCTTACTTAGCACACATGGGTTCTATCTCAGTATGAAAAAAAAAGAAGAAAAAGAAAAGGTCTATGGCAATAGAAATCAGATTTGTAGTTACCTGAAGTAGGGATAGATATTAACTGAGAAGGGGCCTAAGGGAAACTAGGCAACTTGTGGGGTATTGGAAGCAATAAATATCTTGATCTAGGCCATAGCTGCATCAGTGTTACTGTGTGTGTGTGTGTAAATTCTTAATTTACATAAGATGTGTACACTTTACTATTTATATATTATATCTCCATTTTAATTTTTTAAAAATTCCTAAGAGTGTGGTTCACAAGATCATATTAGTATGTGATTTTGGTGGTATTTTTCAAAGGACATGGTGTAAACTATCTCCAAATTGCTGTGCCTTTTTTTGAGAAGTTTTCTTTCAAATGATCACTAATAGAATATAACCAACCAGCAGTAAACAGAAGCACCTAAGGACAGTCACAGACTCTTGGAAATGTTCTTGTGGCAATAAAAGTTTCCCTAAGGACTAGATAGAAGATTGGCCTACCACTTCATATCATTGTTATAACCCTAAAATAAAAATAGGTAGCCTGGGGTGGGGGGAATAGTGAACAACCAAGTAGGATACTTTGACTGTGATTGCTCTTGATGGTTGCTCCAAGATGTGAATTGTTGCTAAGATACTTTAGATGCCAGGGAAAAGGTTGAGAAGGATGATGAGCATTAAAGCAGAAGTTTTTAAAGACACAGATATAAGCTCAAGTATGTGTCATGTTGACATAGACTCCAGCAGAAAGTTGAGGAGGTATGAAGGGATAGCACTTGCCCTTGAATTCATCACTAACGGTTCTCTCAGCAAAGTATCTAAAGTTCAGAAAACAATACCTGCCACACATAATAGTTAAAGAAATTTGATTTTTAAAATATTACTTAGTTGGGGACCTTGGTGGCTAGAAATATCAATTATCAGTTCATGTCCAGGAAGCAAGAATAGAATTATCCCTTGACTACAGTGTGGGGAAAGGACAGTAGGTAGGGTGAAATAACACCCAGACAGGATTATCACATTTCCTAAGATTAGGCTATTATTCAAAATTAGACTTATAAAACAGCTCACTAAATCAGGGTGAAATACAGTAAAGAAGGAGTGTGAGGTTTCATATCTGATTTATCTTAGGTCCTGAGGCAAGATGGAAAATAAAACACTAAAAGATGGAAAATAAAACACTAAAAGTGAAGTAGAAAAAGAACTAAGGCTTTCTAAATTAAAAATCCATGCTTCAGCCGTGTTTTGTATTTCAGAAATTTTCAAGATACTGAAATGCATACACAGATGTAAGAAAGATGTGTGTTATTCAGAGCTTAAAGGAATACTCCATGTGCATACCATTGTCTATATTGTACTTTGCTCAGAGTGCTTTTACAAGGACTTTTTCTTTAAGAAGGATTATTTTTTTTAATTTAAAAATTCAACTTTTATTAAGCAAGTATTACGTGATAGGTGTGGAAATCCTGAGCTAGTATGCTATTATTTGGACACTATCCAAATTTTAGGGATGTTCCCGTAACCAAATCTCCTTAAAAGGAATTCTTAAAGAAGTGAAAATTAATCTTATTTTAGAAAAAAAATTACAGAAGTAACAATTCTTTATCTTCACATATGTACTTCTCAGGTTGATTGTAAAGGGATCTGTTTGATGCTAACCTAATCGATAAGGATCAAATCAGAACAGAGCTCAGGGGCAGAGGGTGTAGTTCAGTGGCAGTGTTTAGCATGTGCAAAGCCCTGGGTTCAATCCCCAGCCACAAACAAGACAGAAATGAATTTAAGACATTTCAATGTGTGGTCTGATCTTGGATAGAACAAGAAGCAAAAGTTACAGAATGTCTGTCAAGAAATATCCTTTAAAATAGGACCAACCCCCTTCATCCCATGACAGTTTAGGCATTATATATTTTTTTGTGTGTCAAGGACTCTAATTTCAAGTGTCCCAACATGAGAGTTGTTTCTTTAAAGTTCTCATGCAACCAACAGATGGCAGAATTTGTTATGTTGTTCTGTGTTTAAATGCAAATCTTCATATCAAGCAGAATAGTTATTTTTAAAAAGGGGTGTGTATTTCTCTAGAGTTCAGGATATCTTATGCACATTCTGTTGCTTATCATATGCACATTCTGTTGCTCTTTTCCATTTCAAAGAACAATTTTGAGTCTTTTTCTTCAAAACCTACCAAAGCAATAACTTCACCTAATGAGAGGTAACTGCAGTCTGCATTCAAGAAAGGAGAGGGAGCCAGGCATGGTGGGCATGCCTGTAATCCTAGTGGCTCGGGAGGATGAGACAGGAGGATTCTGAGTTCAAAGCCAGCCTCAGCAATTTAGCAAGACCCTGTCTTAAATAAAAATTTTAAAAAAGGGACTGGGATGTAGCTCAGTGGTTTAGTGCCCCTGAGTTCAATCCCCAGTACCAGGAAAAAAAAAAAAGAAGAAGAAGAAGAAGAAGAAGAAGAAGAAGAAGAAGAAGAAGAAGAAGAAGAAGAAGAAGAAGAAGAAGAAGAAGAAGAAAGAAAGAAATAAATAAAAAAGAGAGGGCCCATGAGCTATTTTTACTCTCAACACATCTGAAACCAAATAAGAGAGTTTTGTGCACACCAGCCAATTCCCCAACTCTCTGGACAACAACTGGATGAACTACAGTTAATTCAATCCTGGCAGTAACTACCCAGAGATAGCCTCAGTTTCCACAAGTTAAAGGACTCAGGCCCACAAAATGCCCTCCACCAGAAGGCACTCACAAGACCTGGGCCAGCCATGCCTCTGCTCAGAGATTCCCACCACCACCTGCTCAGGTTCAATAATTGACCTCAAAAGCTCACAGAACTCAGGATAGCCTTAACTTAACTTTTACTGGTTTATTATAAAGCATACAACTCAGAACACTCAAATGGAAGAGATGCATAAGGCAAGGAGTGGAGAGAGGTAGTGCCTGGAGTTGCTGTGACTTCTCTGGTCATGCCACCACCCAGAACTGCAATGAGGTCACCAGCCAGGAAGGGCTCTGAACTTTGTCCTTTAGAGGGGTTTATGGAAGCTTCATTATGTGGACATGATTGATTATTAACTCAACCCCTATCCCTCTTCTCTCCATGAAGGTTGGGAGTGAGGCTGAAAATTTCAAGCTTCTAATCCAGAGCTGGTCTTTCTTACAGCCAGCTTCCCTCCTCAAGCCACCTAGGGGCCTGCCAAAAGTGACCTCATTAATACTAAAGACACTCGGGAAATTACAAGGGTTTTAGAAGCTCTGTGTCAGAAACTGAGGAGAAAGATAAAATATTATATTTCTTATTATGTCACAACTGATAAGTAAGGCTATGAGATGATGCTCTGGGACACACACACACACACACACACACACACACACACAGACAATCTCATTAGAGCAGAGTAGTCCTTCCAACAAAAAGAGTTCAGAATCAGTGTAAACTACCATCAACCTTCATATCATAGTATAAGGTTGGACTTTCTCATTTCCCAAAGGAATCCTGGGATTGATCAGGACTGGCCTGGAGCCACATCAGACTTCTGAGCTCTGATTACTTGGCCCAAATTGTGATTCCAAACTGCTCCAGCCCACCCTCTCCTCTCCTGAGCCTTTTTGCATCCATGTGAGACTCAGCTTCATCCTTCTTAGTCTATTCCAAAGGGAATTCAAGTCATCCTAGAGGTTGGGCTACATACATAAAAGCAAGGAAACTGAGGTCCTAGCGAACATATGCATCTTATTTGTCTCCCCTTCTTGCAGGAGCACAGGATCAAACACTATGGAAGTGGCTTCTGCAAGTATCATGAATCTCATGAGTCCTTCTCCACTGGCAAACATAATAGCTAATACTTATTGAGCATTTACTATGTACCAGACACTATTCTAAATATGTTACCTACATTTATTCATTCAACATTTATTAATTGGCCACTATTTGATAAGCACAGTCCTTAGCACTGGGAATACAGCAATAAATAAACAAAAATATTTGCCTTCCTAGAGTTTATAGTCTAGTGGGAGGAGAAAAACAATAAAAAATAAATAATTGTACTATATAGTAGACAAAAATTGTGGGTTCAGAGAGAAAATAGGATGAGGGACAATTATGCACATGTATGTGTGTCTGTGTGTGGTGTTGAAAATTGAACCCAGGACCTCATGTATAATGGGTGAGTGCTTTGCCACTGAGCTACATCCCCACCCCGCAATTTCTATTTTAAATAAAGTACTTACAGACCCCACTGGCAGGGTGACATCTGAGTATAGAAAAGAGTTAATGCAAAGTCCTTGGAGAAGAGCTTGGCTGGCATTTTCAAGAAGACCCAGCGTTATGGTCTAAAATAAGTAATGTAGTTTTATAAGAGAAAAGTCATAGATTATTAATAAGTCATACTGATAAGTCATAGACTATAGATTAATAGACATAAATCAATAAATAGAAAATAATAAAAGTAAAAGTTAATGTTAAGATACTTAAATATGTTTTAAGCTTTAAGATAGAAATAACAATACAGTAGTATAAACATATAGCTTTATATAGTACATAGACTTAAAGATGTTAGTGATAAGATACAGACAAATAAAAGTTGTAAGTATGTGTGTGTCTATAGGCCCATAGCTTAACTATAGTGACAGGCAAATGTTAAGATGATATAGGTTAAGTTACATAGTCATATTAAGGCAAAAATTGTAATAGGCCAACATAAGTAAGCTAAAGTGACTCCATTGCTATTCCTGTAGGTAAGAGCCATGTATGGGAAATCGGTGTCTGAACTGTCTTCCCCAAGAGTTGTGTTTTCTTTACTTTGTACCCTGAAAATGTACTAAAACCCAAACTGTACACCCACCTTAGAGGGTCTTTAGTTCTGCTTAGGGGTTCTTAAGTTCCGCTAACTGCTGTTTTAGCTTCTGTGATTGGCTAGCTTGCATGCTAGGGACTTCCCAAGGCTTGCGGTTTTCGTCCTTAAATGATGAAGGTATGGACCAGGAAATTGCTCTTCTCTCCCAGAGCTTCAGTCTCTATCGGTAGGTGACAGTCGCTGGCCAGGTAAATAAAGCTCTCTTTGATCTGAATGCAGATTTGGAGTGTTTTCTGAAGCGCCTCCTCACAACACCAGGATGCCCATGTTACTGGAGTGGAGTGAACATGGAATAGAGTCATGGGAGGTGAAACTGAAGAGGTAATGGTAGGGGGAAAGAGCAAAGGATGAAGAGTCACTGTAAGGAATTGGACCTTTATTCTGAGGGAGGGGGAAGAAAAGCTGTAGAGTGTCCTGGTCTAATTCATGTTTTAACAGAGTCTTTGTAGAGGCCATGTTGAGAAGAGATTGCAGAGAGCTTGGTGTGGTGTGGAGACATTTAGGCACTATCACAACTATCCATGTGGGACCCTTGGAAACAGCTCTGGGATGGGGAATCGGGCTACTGGGGAGTGCCCTCAGAAAATACACCTGCAAGGACATGAAGCAGGCATATAGGGTAGAAGGAGAAGCTGGCCTGAGACATAGTAGAAATATGTCCTCAGCCAATCTCTGGGGGACCCTGGGGCTGAGATAGCCCTCCAGTGTTGTCTGAAATTGTTTTAGCTTCCTGTGGCTGCTATAACAAATTAAACCACCAACTTAATGGATTAAAAAACACAAATTCATTACCTTACAATTCCAAATGTCAAAAATCTGAAATGGGTTTCACTGGGCTAGAATTTAGGTATCAGCAGGGCTGCGTTCCTTGTGGAGACTCCCAGGGAGAATCCATTTCCTTGCCTTTTCCTGCTTCTTGAGGCTTCCTTCCTTGTTGCAATCACATCACTTCTTCCCCCTGGAAAGATTTCTCCTTCCTCTCACCTAGTTGGACATTCCTCAACTTCAAAGCTTAGACAGAGACTCTCTTCCATAAATGCTTTTGTACACATTACAGGTTTGCTTATTTGCTCATAACAGAAATTCAGCTATGTTGCTTTATCCAAATAGGGGTTCATTTTTTTCACACATCAAAAAGTTCAGAAGAAGACAATCTAGGACTGGCATGACTGCTTAGAGAAACCACCAAGGAACAAGGCGTTTTCCATTTCCTAACGGACACCTGAGCATCTAACTTTAGCCTTCACAGACCTAAGATGGCCACTGTACACCAGGTATGGTGTCTTGAGTCCCAGGAAAATAAAGCGAGGGCAAACAATCAAATTGTGTGCCAACTAAATCTGTTCCTTGGTATCAGGAAAATAACAGCTTTTCTGGAAGCCCCATCCAACAGACCTTCAATCATTTCCTTGGCCAGAATCAGGTTACATGGCCACTTCTGCTGATCACATTGCTCACTGACATTTTGTTAGAAAGGAAGAGGGAAAGATAAGGTAAGATAGACAAGAGTGGTGTCTGTCATACCTTCAGAGGACCCCCTCTGGACGCAGCTGGAGTCCATATTTACATCCCCTTAATTGAGTGTTGAGAACATGGTAAATGCTCCATTGATTAATGCCACAAATGTAGTAGTAATGTGGCACAATGGTTACTAGTTAGCTTTTAGACCCAGGTAGACTGGATTTGAATCCTAACTCTGCCACTTAACCATCTATGAGTCCTGTAAACTTGGTCAAATTGTTTCATCTCTCTATTCTTCAAATTCTCCTTCTGTACAATACAGGTGATATGTTAAATGGAGATAATGTATATTTTATATGGTTGTTATAAGTATTAAATTAGATTAATCCTAAATTTAGTATTATACAAAATCCTAAAAAATATAGAAAATTAATTTTTAAGTTAATTTTTGTAAAGCATCTAAAATAGTAAGTGCTATATAAATGTGTGTTTAATAAATACATAGTTTCACCTATGGTTAAAACATTAAGAGAAATTGGGACACAGAGTTGGACAAATTAGAGCATCTTCACAGCCTACAGGGAAGGACCCATTGAAGCTAGGACTGATGAAAACAATTGAGATGCAAGGTCATCACTGGTTGAGACATGAAAGGGATCCAGGGATGTGTGGGTCAGAATTCAGGCCATAAGGTTGAGTTGCTCTGATTTGGCCACTAGCTTTCCCTTATTCCCTGTGTGCCCCTGGGAAAACTGCTGATTATATCTAAGGCTCAGTTTTCTCATAGGAAAAGTTAGGATAAAAATAAGTACAGCCTCCTTGACCAAGTGTGTTTGGAATACTGAATGAGATCATCTATGTAGGATGTTTAGAATGGCTTGTCCCAATAAATGTTAGTTTTGTCAAGAATCAGGACAAGGGAAGGGAATGTAGCTTAGTGGTAGAGCACTTGCCCAGCATGTGCCAGGCCCTAGATTCAATCCTCAGCACCCTCCCCCCAAAAGAATCAGAACCTTTGATGGAGAAGCCAGCAGGACCACTTGACCCTGTCAGAAGGGGATGCAAGAGTACAGAATGAGGCTTTGCCACGAATATTGATTCTCCCTTTGAAATCCACCCAGTTTAAGACATGTTAAGGCTGAGGCTAAAAGTAGGAGCTGAGGGAGACGGGATTCCAGCTCAAAGTCACTTGGTTCCCTGTGGCACTACTCATCTCAGCCCACTATGAATTCTCACCATGGATCTCTGCTAGGAAACACCTACTTTGTTATTCTACAGAACCGGCATACCGAAGACATGCATTTATCCCTGGAAACTCATCGACTTCCAACTCCATTAGATATGTATTATCAAATGTGCACACACATATATACACTCTTCCAGAAAAGTGAGAAGGTAAATATCTTAGTCAACATCATATATTTAGCAGGATCTGAACCACAAGCTTCTAACTTTAAGTTACATTTCAAAACAACTTTTGGAGTATAAAATCAAACTTACAACAATTTAAATTAATGTGCATTTCTGTATTATAACATAATATCATTACACAGAAATACTCTCTATAATCTGTATTCTCTATAAAAAATTCTTCCTTCTAAAAAACTTATGATATATTGTTGCAATCAGAGAAATAGATGACCTGGACAGAAGATCCCTTTAATCCTATTCTTTTTTTTAAAATGAGTTTTATTTTGGCTCAAGCATTATTCACACAATTAGGCATAGCAATGCATTGTTGTTTTGTTGGGTTTTTAAAATATTTTTATTTATTTTTATGTGGTGCTCAGGATTGAACTCAGTACCTCACATACGTGAGGCGAGCGCTCTATCACTGAGCCACAACTCCAACCCCATTAATCCCATACTTAACCTAATCTAAGCCTTGCATGGAACACAGTGCTGAAACTAGGAAAATTTTTATTAAAAACTCAAACTTTGGCCTCAAAACTATTACACTTCATTGGCAGGTGAGGATAAGCCACATGATATGGCCTATGGCCCAAAAAATAAAGCAGGCCACACAGACTATGACTGTTTCCTCTGTAGAATGCTGAGTCTCAGCCCCTCTCATCTCAGCACTCAACGGTAAGGCAAAACCAATTCAGTGAACATCAGGGTTGGGGCACAACAAGAGGAGAGAGGGAGACCAATGTATATCCCAAGGCCTGGGACAGAGCTGCTCTGGCAGCCAACCCCAGCTCTCCTGTGAACTCAGTACTGCCTTTCAAACTTATAGAGGCACACAAGAAAAAGAATGAAGAAGAAAGAGAGGATGAAATAATGCATTCAGTTCTTCCTTTCCCCTTTGGAAGAAAACCACTCCAAAAGACAGAAGTGACACTTGTTCCCAAATCAATCTTATTTAAGCTCCAGCTAACAATGCTCCAACCACTCCAAGTATGGCTCAAAAATATGCTGGCTCAATTTGTCCATAGTAACCTCTCTCCTCCCAGGATAGATCTCAGAGGTGGGTGTGGGGAGCACTGGGGTTCTGCTTTATTTTCTTTGTGTTCACATTTTGGAACATAATAACATTACACAGCATGAAATAATAAATGTCAGGATTTTGTGGAAAGCCTTTGAAATTTTTCCCTCCACTGGGGATGTACCATGTTGTCTCCTAATTTTTCCCTTACAAGCAAACATAATCCATGTTTCAGAAAGAATTTATAATGCAAAACCTTTAAAGGGTGGCATGTAAGTTCCACAGACCTCATTTTTACAATAGGGAAAGATTATTTCCAAGAAGGGATTTAAAAGACGTGAATACTAAGTGAGAAGTGCTATAATATGCATGTGAAATGGAAATGTCTCCCAGTATCTGGGAACTGGAGCATTGGACCAGAGCTGGTTCTAATTATATAGAAATGATTGGTTACAGTAAAACTCAAACTGGAAAATTGCCTCCAAGTTAAAGAATCCGTATGATTTTAGAGTTGGCAGAGACCAAAGTGATCATCTTATTCAAAGGTACTCTTATGGTTTGGATCTAGAATGTCCCCTGAAAATATTATGTTTTGATCCCCAAATGCAGCAAGGTTCTACATTAATTTTTAGGCAATGATTAAATCCACTCATAGTGGATTAATCCATTTCCTGAATTATCCACTGATAGCTGAATGGATTACTAGTTAGGAACTGAAGGTACATGGAGCATGGCTAGAAGATATAGATCACTGGGACCATGGCCTTACTATGTACCTGTCCCTCATTCCCCACCCCCTTTCTTTCTGCCCTGAGCTGAGCAGCCTTCCTCCACCACGCCCTTGCACCATGATGTTCTGCTTCATTTTAGGCCCAGAGCAATGGGATTAGCCAACAATGGACTGAGACCTCTGAAACTATGGGCCAAAATAAACGTTTCCTCCTCTAAGTTGTTCTTGTCAAGCATTTTGGTCAGTAATGAAAAGCTAATACAGTTGCCTTACATTTTTATCTAACCAGTCATCAAATATTTACTGAACCTATTATGTACTCAAAACTCAAACTACGAAAATCCATTTTCAATATTTAAAAATTGCCTCTCATATGTTGGTAATTGTAATTCTAGACTAAAAGAAAGAAAAGTATCTGATGAGGTAAAATTAACTAGGTACAACATTGAACATTATATTTTAATCATTACAACAGCACCAACATTGAAGATTATTGGCATGCACATATAGGAGACATAGTATTCATTTCATTGTCACAAAATGCTTGATTCACAAACATTCCCAAGATTCTTTGCAAGCAACCATAGTTTCCTCCAAGTATAAATCCTGGAGCTGAAAATAACGGATCTAGTCCAATAAGCTCATTTTACTGATGAAAACCAAGGTACTTACTTGTGGTTTCATAACTAGTTATTGAAGAACTACAAGTTCTATTCCTGACCTGGTGCCCATTTGCTGTCTATTCACTTATGTACCAGAGAATGCTAGCCATCCCCCATGATTCACTCTCCTCTTCTTCTGCATCCCAAGTTTGAGTGAGGCATGTGGCCAACCAGATGGAAAGACTGTATTTCCCAGCCTCTCTTGCAGGGTGCATGACCATGTAACTATGACTAGTGGGAAGTAAGCAGAATCCATGTGTGCAATTTTCAGATCTCATCCTTATAAAGGAAGCTCTTACCACTTCACATCCTATCCTGCTTCAACTTTTGTACTGGTGAACTAGTTTTGATAATGAATTCAGAATCTTTGAGGCAAGTGCAATAAATAGAATGATCCTTTCTCATTGGATACCCTCAAAGAGAAAGGCTACCCTGTAGCCTCTACCCATTTTTAGGCTGGTGTCTGAAAGAGGAAGAAAATTCTATTTTGTCTTAACTACTTTATTTCGGGGTCTATTTGCTACAAGACTTTAATCTAAATCTGACAAAAATAATACAATATATTCACATGAAAGTCTATCAGATGAGAAGATAAGGAATATAGCAAACTACTCTTTTGTATTTCATTTTTATTTCTAATTAATTGCATCACATCTGACCTTAGATGATCACAGAAGAAAATTAATTTTTGACTGTTGAAACCATCCTTCTGGTTTTACCACCATATAGTGCCCTCCCATGTTATATCAGTGTTGGTCTCCATGACCAATAGAATATGACACAAGTGGCAGTGTGTGACTCCTGAGTCAGGTCATAAAAGCGTTGTTGATTATGTCTTGTTCTCGCTTTCTTAGATCCCTTTTGGGGAAAGCCAGGTGCTCTGACATGAGGACACATAGGCAGCCACGTAGTGAGGCTTATATGGGCAGAAACTTGAGGTCTCCAGTCAATAGCCAACAGCAATTGAGATGAGCATGGAAGTTTATTCTCCAGCCTCAATGAAACCCTCAGAGAACCACAATCCCAGAAGACATCTTGTTTACATAGGAGAGCTTAAGATACAACCACCTAGGTAAGGAATGGAAATTGGTACAGCCATGATGGAGAACAGTTTGGGGTTCCAAGAAAGAAAGGAAGGAAGGAAAGAAGGAAGGAAGGAAGGAAGGAAGGAAGGAAGG
Source organism: Spermophilus citellus (assembly GCF_964194105.1). Lineage (NCBI taxonomy): Eukaryota > Metazoa > Chordata > Mammalia > Rodentia > Sciuridae > Spermophilus > Spermophilus citellus. The sequence continues at coordinate 61,470,265 of NC_138191.1, read as the reverse complement.
GAGGGAGGGAGGGAGGGAGGGAGGGAAAGAGAAATAGAACTCTCATAAAATCCAGCAATTCCATTTGGGGAGAAATATTCAAAGTAAATTAAATCAATATTGAAGAAATATCCACACCGCATATCCATTGCACATCATTCACATAGTCAAGATATAGAAACAACCTAAATTTTTATCAATGAGTGAATGGTTGAGGAAAATGTGGTACTGAAGTATTATTCAGCTATAAAAAGTAAATCCTGCCATTTGCAATGGTAAAGATAAATCTGAAACACATTATGCTAAGTGAAAGGCATCAGACACAGAAAAACATACTCTGGATGACCTCACTATAGGAATCTAAAAAGGTTGAATTAATAGAAGCAGAAAACAGAATGGTGGCTTCCAGGAACTGGAGATGGGAGAAATGGGGAGTTGCTGGTCAAAGGATACAAACTTTCGGTTATATGATGAACAATTTCTAGGGATCTTATGTACAGCTGGTAGACTATAGCTGATAATACTGTATTTTTGCTTAAAATTCACTAGGAAAATCTCAAATGTCTTTACCCCCTACACACACACACACACACACACACACACACACACAAACCGTGTGGTGATAGATGTGTTATTGGATTGCGGTAATCAGTATATAAATTTATCAAATCAGCACAGTGTACACTTTGAATACACATAATTTTTTTCAATTGTACTTCAATAAAGCTGAGGGGAAATAATTCCAGTTCCTAACTTATAGAAACTATTATATAACAAATGTTGCTTTAAGCCATTAAATTTTTTATTAATTTGTTATTCCACAACAGATAACTGTTACATTCACCGTGTTTGGTATGTTATAGGTGCTATAATATAGCTGCTAACCTGGTGAATAGGTTAATTCCAATTAGCTTAAGCTCCCTAATTTTCTGTAAGATTGGAGGTAATAATATCTATAAGCACATCTCTTCTTATGAATTTTGGATATGTGATTTTGGGGAAAAAGAGTGTGGATAGGTAAGCTCACCATGTATTCTTCCAGACCCCAAACAAAAGAGGCAAATTGGCATCAAGTTCTGCATTTGAATTACATTTTTATTTTTTCTGATATTTAGGTGAGTTTGTAAATGTTGAAGCCAGCTCCCTAATGCATTGCAGCTAATACCTGCAAAGATTTGTGGAAGTCACAATAACAGTCACAGATTCCTCCTTCTACTTCAACCAACATCCTGTCAATGACTGTGTTATAAAAGGTCTAACTCCAGAGCATCCCAGCATTCCTCCTGCTGTCTGAGGACCAGGCTTTCCTGGCAAGGATGAGGAGAGGGACCACACATGCTTTTTCAGGGGTATGGAATGGTACTGTCACAAACAGGCTCAAAGAGACCCTAAGCTGAGCATATCCCTTCTTGAAATAGTCACTGTAATTTCTGAACCCCAAACCAGGTCATGTGTTAATGAGGAACAGTTCTAAAGAATCCAAGCCCCAGGAAGGACCACGATCAAAGAGAAACAAGCTGGCCTAGCTGCCAGCATCCCCAGAGACCAGTCATTCATTCTGTCTATACCTCAGCAGTATCCACTGTGTGTCAGACCAAGCACTAGGCACATGAATGGTCGGACCCAGTCCCTGAATTTGGAGGAAGCTCTTGCTATCTAACTACCAGAGCTGCTCCCTACTTCTCCTTCCTGGGCTCCCTCAGCTTCGCTCTGTGCTCCCAACCCAAGCTGCAAGGTGAACTAGGGACCCAACTTGTTCTTTCTCTTTGCCTTTTAGAATAAGGCTTTTCTATATATTTGGAAAAGGACAGGTTAGAGTGTAGGCTCACTAGGAAGCCAGGAGACAGGAGTATCCCTGTCTGCTGTGTCAATAGCTGGAGAATAACTTGAGAAAGCAGATTTATTTTCAGGAATTCAGGTTACTTAGAGAGTAAAAGTTACCCTTCCATTCTGTGTCAAAAAGAATGTTCTGATGTTTCAAATACACCTTCCCTGGCAGGAACAGTGTGTTAGTTGGCTCTGCATAACTGTAACAAAACACTTGAGATAATCAACTTCTAAAGAGAAGGGTTTGGAGATTCCAGTCCATAGTCATTTGGCCCCATTCCTTTTGGTCCTGTGGTGAGGCAGCACATCTTGTTGCATAGCATGTGGTAGAGGGAAACTGCTTACTTCATCACTGGGATGTCAGAGAGGAAGAGAAAGGGGCTGGAGGCACCATATCCCACCCCCTCCCAGTGACCTGAAGTCTTCCCACTTGGCCCTAACTTTTAAAGGTACAACCACCTCCCAAGAGTACCACTGGTTAGCATTTAGCCAAATAATAACTAATGCCATAGTCACAGAGTTCTAAGATGGCCTCTAGGGTCCTCTGTGTCATGTGATATGCAGCCAGTCTATAGATCAGCTTAGATAACAACTTAGTTTTTAATGCAGTGAAGTCACTGAGTCTATTTCTGATTATAAAAATAAAGAAACAAAACTAAACTAAAATGCATTTTCTTATAGAGTATTTGTTTGCTAAGACAATGCGAAACAAGATCTAAGAAGATCTCAGGTGCCTTTACCTCCCATCCCTATATACACATATACAATGTGTGGTGATAGATGTCTTGGTTGACTATGGTAATTAGTATATGGTATATAAATGTATTAAATTACCATGTTGTACACCTTGAATTTTTGTTAGTTATATCTCAATAAAGCAGGGGAAAAACACTCCCAGTTCCTAACTGACAGAAACTGATATAATCAATGCTTGTTGTTTAAAGCCATTACATTTTGGATTAATTTGTTACCCAACAACAAATAACTGTTAGATTCACTGAGTGTTTTGGTATGTTACATTATAGGTGCTATGCACACTGCTTCCTCTGGTGAATTGTTTAATTCCATGGAAAATTTAAGCTCCCTCATTCTCTATAAGATTGAAGGTAAAAATAAAATGATTAAAACATCCATTTTAAAAAGGAGATTTTTTTTTAGATGAAAATCTCTTTGCCATTGTTTTCATTTGGGGATAAAAATTGTCCTACTTCATTAGATTGTCCCTTCTCCAATATGCTCCTGTCCTGGGTTGAATAGCATCACCCTAAATTTGTGTCCTCCCAGAATTTCAGAATGTGATATGAAATATTACTTTGAAATAAAGGGGTTTTAGATATAATTAGTTAAAAGGACTTCATACTAGAATTAAGGTGGCCCCAAATCTGGTGACTGATGTCCTTGAAAGAAGGTTGTGTGAAGCCATAGAGACATGCACAGAGAAGTGTGTGTGTGTGTGTGTGTGTGTGTGTATGTGTTGATGGAGGCAGAGAATGGAGTGATGTATCTGTAAGCTAAGGAACACTAAGGGCTGCCAACAGCCACCAAACACTAGGAAAAAGAGAGGTGGGATGGTTCCTAGGGCTTCAGAGGGAGCATAGACCTGCCAACAGCTTGATTTATGACTTTTAGATGTCTGAACTATGTGAAAATAAATTCAGGCCTCTCACTTTGTTTCAACAGCCCCAGGATGCTGATGCAGAGTCCCAGAACCTGACCCTAACTTACTGAGGCCTAGGTGAGATGCTTCCTGTAGTAAGTCTACAGGAAGCAACTGAAAGCCCAGCACAGACATAAAAAGGAGGAGCAGCAGTCATGAACCCAAAGAGCCACCAGCTAACACAGGTCAAGGCTGTGGCAGGTGTAGACTGTCCCCTAAGCCTCTGTTTAGCTGCAAGTGCTGTCTCCATGAACTTCTCTCCTAGCACAGACTTAGGAAATGGGGACACTGAGAGTAAACCACCATAGACCTTTGGGAAGGGAAGAAGGGTTGGACTGTGTCGAGAAGACGGTTGCAGAAAAGGCTTCTTTTATGCTTCGCTTACTGAACAACTAGATGCCGTGGTCACTGTCTGTTTGTCATGGAAGAGGTCTCAGACCTCGCAGAGATTATCTTTTAAAAGGGTAAACAAATATTAATTGCAAAACAAATGTAGAGTTGCTACTATGAAAAGAATGCCTGTGGCAGGAGGTTAACAGGGAAGTGATCCCTTATTCCAAAGTGAGTTGCTATCTCTGTTTTGTGGGACTTGCAAAGGAGACTCTGAACTGATTTTGAGCCTTTAGTCAATTACCTGCCTCCAGCCTATGAAAGTGGTCAGAGAGTCTGAGAGGGAAGCCAGAAAGTGCGGGAGGAGGATTTGGTAGGTGGATGATGCAGAAGAGGTAGCCGGCCTCAGGAGACCCTCTGGAGCAACTGGAACATGTCCCTGGATTTCAACTTGAAAAGAACATAGACAGCTCAGCAAGTCTGCTAAGAAACCATGAGCAGAACATCCAAGAAATATGGGATAACATTAAAAGACCAAACTTAAGAGTCACTGGGATACAGGAAGGCACAGAGCTCCAAACCAAAGGAATAAACAATCTACTCAATGAAATAATACGAGAAAACTTCCCAGACTTGAAGAATGAAACAGAATCCCAAATCCTAGAAGCCTACAGGACGCCGAATGTGCAAAATCATAAGAGATCCACACCTAGTCACATTATAATGAAGATGCCCAACATACAGAATAAGGAGAGAATTTTAAAAGCTACAAGAGAAAGGAAGCAGATTACATTTAGGGGTAAACCAATCAGGATAACAGCTGATCTCTCAACACAGACTCTGAAAGCTAGAAGATCCTGGAATAACATATTTCAAACACTGAAAGAAAATGGGTTCCAACCAAGAATCGTGTATCCGGCAAAATTAAGCTTCAGGATGGAAGATGAAATTAAAACCTTCCACGATAAACAAAAGTTAAAAGAATTCGCAGCTAGAAAACCATCTCTTCAAAAAATCCTTGGCAAAACATTACAGGAAGAGGAAAGGGAAAATAACATTGAAAACCAACAGTGGGAGGTAGGACAGAAAAGGGGGGAAAGTAATCAAAGAGGACAACAAATCAGGTTTAGTAACATTAATAAACAAATATGGCTGGAAGAACAAACCATATCTCAATAATAACCCTAAATGTTAATGGCTTAAACTCACCAATTAAGAGACACAGGCTAGTTGAATAGATCACAAAACAAGACCCAACAATATGCTGCCTACAGGAGACGCATTTGATAGGAAAAGATATACATAGACTGAAGGTGAAAGGTTGGGAAAAATCATACCACTCATATGGACTGCGGAAACAAGCAGGAGTGTCCATACTCATATCTAATAAAATAGATTTCAAGCCAAAGTTAATCAAAAGTGACAAAGAGGGACACTAAATACTGCTCAAGGGAACCATACACCAACAAGACATAACAATCATAAATATATATGCCCCAAACAATGGTGCAGCTATGTTCATCAAGCAAACTCTTCTCAAGTTCAAGAGTCTAATAGACCACCATACAATAATCATGGGAGACTTCAACACACCTCTCTCACCACTGGACAGATCTTCCAAACAAAAGTTAAATAAGGAAACTATAGAACTCAATAACACAATTAACAACCTAGACTTAATTGACATATATAGAATATACCACCCAACATCAAGTAGTTACACTTTTTTCTCAGCAGCACATGGATCCTTCTCAAAAATAGATCATATATTATGTCACAGGACAACTCTTAGACAATATAAAGGAGTAGAGATAATACCATGCATCTTATCTGATCATAATGGAATGAAACTGAAAATCAACGATAAAAGAAGGAAGGAAAAATCATGCATCACTTGGAGAATGAACAATAGGTTACTGAATGATCAATGGGTTTTAGAAGACATCAAGGAGGAAATTAAAAACTTCTTAGAGTTAAATGAAAACACAGACACAACATATCGGAATCTATGGGACACATTGAAAGCAGTTCTAAGAGGAAAATTCATTGCTTGGAGTTCATTCCTTAAAAAAAGAAAAAACCAACAAATAAATGATCTCATACTTCATCTCAAAATCCTAGAAAAAGAAGAGCAAAACAACAGCAAAAGAAGTAGAAGGCAAGATAATTAAAATCAGAGCTGAAATTAATGAAATCGAAACAAAAGAAACAATTGAAAAAATTGACAAAACTAAAAGTTGGTTCTTTGAAAAAATAAATAAAATCGACAGACCCTTAGCCATGCTAACGAAGAGAAGAAGAGAGAGAACCCAAATTACTAGCATATGGGATAAAAAAGGCAATATCACAACAGACATTTCAGAAATACAGAAGATAATCAGAAATTATTTTGAATCCTTATACTCCAATAAAATAGAAGATAGTGAAGGCATAGATAAATTTCTAAGTCATATGATCTGCCCAGATTGAGTCAGGAGGATATAGACAACCTAAACAGATCAATAACAATAGAGGAAATAGAAGAAACCATCAAAAGACTACCAACTAAGAAAAGCCCAGGACCGGATGGGTATACAGCAGAGTTTTACAAAACCTTTAAAGAGGAACTAACACCAATACTTTTCAAGCTATTTCAGGAAATAGAAAAAGAGGGAGAACTTCCAAATACATTCAACGAGGCCAACATCACCCTGATGCCTAAACCAGACAGAGACACTTCAAAGAAAGAAAACTACAGACCAATATCTCTAATGAACCTAGATGCAAAAATCCTCAATAAAATTCTGGCAAATCGGATTCAAAAACATATCAAAAAAATTATACACCATGATCAAGTAGGATTCATCCCTGAGATGCAAGGCTGGTTCAATATACGGAAATCAATAAATGTTATTCACCACATCAATAGACATAAAGATAAGAACCATATGATCGTCTCAATAGATGCAGAAAAAGCATTCGACAAAGTACAGCATCCCTTTATGTTCAAAACACTAGAAAAACTAGGGATAACAGGAACTTACCTCAACATTGTAAAAGCTATATATGCTAAGCCTTAGGCTAGCATCATTCTGAATGGAGAAAAACTGAAGGCATTCCCCCTAAAATCTGGAACAAGACAGGGATGCCCTCTCTCACCACTTCTATTTAATTTAGTCCTTGAAATACTAGCCAGAGCAATTAGACAGACAAAAGAAATTAAAGGCATAAAAATAGGAAAAGAAGAACTTAAATTATCACTATTTGCAGATGACATGATTCTATACCTAGCAGACCCAAAAGGGTCTACAAAGAAACTATTAGAGCTAATAAATGAATTCAGCAAAGTGGCAGGATATAAAATCAACATGCATAAATCAAATGCATTCCTGTATATCAGCGACAAATCCTCTGAAACGGAAATGAGGACAACTACTCCATTCACAATATCCCCCCAAAAAATAAAATACTTGGGAATCAACCTAACAAAAGAGGTGAAAGATTTATACAATGAAAACTACAGAACCCTAAAGAGAGAGATAGAAGAAGATCTTAGAAGATGGAAAAATGTACCCTGTTCATGGATAGGCAGAACCAACATCATCAAAATGGCGATATTACCAAAAGTTCTCTATAAGTTCAATGCAATGACAGTCAAAATCCCAACGGCATTTCTTGTAGAAATAGATAAAACAATCATGAAATTCATATGGAATAATAAAAGACCCAGAATAGCAAAAACAATGCTAAGCAGGAAGTGTGAATCAGGCGGTATAGTGATACCAGACTTCAAACTATACTATAGAGCAATAGTAATAAAAACAGCATGGTACTGGTACCAAAACAGGCGGGTGGACCAATGGTACAGAATAGAGGACACAGTAACCAATCCACAAAACTACAACTATCTTATATTTGATAAAGGGGCTAAAAGCATGCAATGGAGGAAGGATAGCATCTTCAACAAATGGTGCTGGGAAAACTGGAAATCCATTTGCATCAAAATGAAATTGAATCCCTTTCTCTCGCCATGCACAAAAGTTAACTCAAAATGGATCAAGGAGCTTGATATTAAATCAGAGACATGGCGTCTGATAGAAGAAAAAGTTGGCTATGATCTACATACTGTGGGGTCAGGCTCCAAATTCCTCAATAGGACACCCATAGCGCAAGAGTTAACAACTAGAATCAACAAATGGGACTTACTCAAACTAAAAAGTTTTTTCTCAGCAAAAGAAACAATAAGAGAGATAAACAGGGAGCCTACATCCTGGGAACAAATCTTTACTCCACACACTTCAGATAGAGCCCTAATATCCAGAGTATACAAAGAACTCAAAAAATTAGACAATAAGATAACAAATAACCCAATCAACAAATGGGCCAAGGACCTGAACAGACACTTCTCAGAGGAGGACATACAATCAATCAATAAGTACATGAAAAAATGCTCACCATCGCTAGCAGTCAGAGAAATGCAAATCAAAACCACCCTAAGATACCATCTCACTCCAGTAAGATTGGCAGCCATTATGAAGTCCAACAACAACAAGTGCTGGAGAGGATGCGGGGAAAAGGGTACACTTGTTCATTGTTGGTGGGACTGCAAATTGGTGCAGCCAATTTGGAAAGCAGTATGGAGATTTCTTGGAAAGCTGGGAATGGAACCACCATTTGACCCAGCTATTCCCCTTCTCGATCTATTCCCTAAAGACCTAATAAGAGCATGCTACAGGGACACTGCTACATCGATGTTCATAGCAGCACAATTCATGATAGCAAGATTGTGGAACCAACCTAGATGCCCTTCAATAGATGAATGGATAAAAAAATGTGGCATTTATACACAATGGAGTATTATTACTCTGCATTAAAAAATGACAAAATCATAGAATTTGGAGGGAAATGGATGGCATTAGAGCAGATTATGCTAAGTGAAGCTAGCCAATCCTTAAAAAACAAATGTCAAATGACTTCTTTGATATAAGGGGAGTAACCAAGGACAGGGTAGGGACGAAGAGCTTGAGAAGATGATTAACATTAAACAGGGATGAGAGGTGGGAGGGAAAGGGAGTGAGAAGGGAAATCGCATGGAAATGGAAGGTGATCCTCAGGGTTATACAAAATTACATATAAGAGGAAAGGAGGGGTAAGAGAAGAATAATACAAGTGGAAGAAATGATTTACAGTAGAGGGGGTAGAGAGAGAAAAGGGGAGGGGAGGGGAGGGGAAGGGGGATAGTAGAGAATAGGATAGACAGCAGAATACATCAGACACTAGAATGGCAATATGTAAATCAATGGAAGTGTAACTGATGTGATACAGCAATCTGTATACGGGGTAAAAATGGGAGTTCATAACCCACTTGAATCAAACTGTGAAATATGATATATTAAGAACTATGTAATGTTTTTTTAAATTATTTTATTGTTGGTTGTTCAAAACATTACATGTATATTAAGAACTATGTAATGTTTTTTTTTAATTATTTTATTGTTGGTTGTTCAAAACATTACATAGTTCTTAATATACCATATTTCACAGATTGATTCAAGTGGGTTATGAACTCCCATTTTTACCCCGTATACAGATTGCTGTGTCACATCAGTTACATTTCCATTGATTTACAAATTGCCTTTCTGGTGACTGATGTATTCTGCTGTCTATCCCATTCTCCACTGTCCCCCCTCCCCTCCCCTCCCCTCCCCTTCTCTCTCTCCTTCCCCTCTACTATAAATCGTTTCTTCCTTGAACGACCAACAATAAAAAAAAAAAAACATAAAAAAAATCTGTAGGTCAACCAATGAACATAGCGGTGTGAGGGAGATGATTCTGGGCTTGATGGTCTTCTACAGCCAGGCTACTCAATGTATGTTCTGGGAAACAGCAGCATCAATATCACCTGGGAACTCAATGTCAGGTCTGACTCCAGACCTATTGGATCAGATTCTGCATATTACAAGTCATCTAGATGGTTCTTCACACATTAACGTTTGAGCAGCTCCATTCTACAGTATGAAAAACTTAATCCAGCTGTGGTTAGAAGAGCAATGTGAGGTCATGGGATGTACATGGATATTCCTTTTCTCTTGAGTCCATAGGGGGCTGTTGCATTGGGTTCCTAAAAGTTAATGTTAGGAGGGATTACAGATGACCCATTGGGAATATGATCAGTCACACTTAGATGGGCTCAGGCTACCGTGATGATATTAGAGAATCTGATCTAGTGCTCCCTGTGTGGGTAGCTCTTTCATGGGGTAGTGGGGTTAAAGGAAATTTAAATTTCATGTCTGGATAGAGTAAATGACTAGAGAATGTAAACAAAGACAAAACTGCTAGGAGCCACAAGCATATATACGATGTATGGCACCTTTGGTTGTAAAGTGACGCCAGCTAGCCACTGAGATGATTATGTTAAAATTTACATTCATATGCAAACTGGACTCCCGCTGTTCACCTTGGCCTGCTACCGGACTCAAGTTACGGGACTTTACGGGACTGCTGGAGAGTTCCCATTGGTTGGGGAAGGATAGTAGGAGGGAATTCCGGAGGAGGTGGGAGGAGACGGGGGGGTTCCGGTCGGCGCGCGGTTCCGGTCGGACACCCTCGTGGGAGGACCGGTTTTTGACTTGCTGGCGCTGAGAGTGTTAGCGGCTTTTTCAAAATAAAGTTTTGTTCCTGCTTGATTGGCTCGTGATTCTGTGCCCAGCCAAGACTGCGGCATTTGGCGGCCCGTGCGGGGAACGCCTGAAGCTTAGAGGTGAGTAAATTGCTCGCCCCTGAGGGAAGGCGACAGGATGGATGACCTTCTCAGAAAACAATGTGTTCTTGTTTTGATTTATTTTGTTTTTATTTCGAGCTCCCTAGCCCTAGAATTTTCTCAGGCGAACTGGGAAAAATGGTTGGCTCAAGGTTTGAAGTTATTCGGCCCTGAGAAAGAGAAAATTGATACAACCATTGTCTGCTCCGTTTTTGTTTCATTCTGCTTCGGCTTTGTTTTATCCTACCTTATTGGGTTAGGTTATAGTAGATTAGAATCCAATAAAAAACAAACCGAAAAACTGTTAAGTAAATTGTTAGAGGTCCAGACTATGGTAGAAAAAACGCTAGGTCAAGCAAAAGAGAAGGTCTCTCAAGCTAGTCAGACAGAGGAGAATTTAAAGAAAGCAAGCTTAGAGGACAAGCAGCCATCAGGTGGAGAATTACAACAGGAGGTTGCTACCAACTCCGTTCTATCACCAGAGGGCGTAACTCAGCCAACAGCTCCATCTACCGCTGAGCGGCCCTCAACTACCGTAGTTGATGGACGGAATTCTGAGGCAGGACCCCAAAGATTAGCATGCCCTGTACTTGAGCAGGCAGGAGGGCAACGAATTCACCGTGCTTTAGATTTCAAAACAATAAAGCAATTAAAGGAGGCTGTAACGACCTATGGGCCGCAAGCTCCCTTCACAATAAGCATGGTTGAATCTGTTACCAACTTGGACATGACACCAGCAGATTGGGCTAACATGTGTCGATCTGTGCTAAACGGAGGACAATATTTGTTATGGAAGGTTGCCAATGAGGAATTTTGCATGGAGACAGCTAGGCGAAATGCAGAAGCTGGGTACCCTCAAAGAAATATGGACATGCTTTTGGGGAAGGGACCTTATGAGGGTCAAAGACAACAAATTGAATATGACCCTGGTGTGTACGCACAAATTGCTGTAGATGCAGTTAGGGCATGGAAAACTTTACAGGGGCATGGAGACTTACAAGGTCAATTATCTAAGGTAATACAAGGAACTAATGAACCTTATGCTGAATTTGTAGATAGACTTATTCAGTCAGCCTCTAGGATATTTGGAAATACAGAACAGGTAATGCCATTTATAAAACAACTGGCTTATGACCAAGCAAATCGTTGCTGCAGAGAGGTCATTAGACCATGGAGACATGAGGATTTAAACACATATATTAAATTATGTAGAGACATTAATGAACAGGGGCAAGTCTTAGCAGCAGTACAACAGGCTTTAGATGCCAGGCCAAGAACATGCTATAATTGTAATCAAACAGGACATTTTAAAAGGAGTTGCCCCATAAGAGGAGGGTTTAACAAAGCTGGATATCAAAGGAATAGAATACCAGGTATTTGCCCACGATGCCGTAGAGGGAGACATTGGGCTAATGAATGCCGTTCTCAAACCACCATAGAGGGTATTCCGTTATCAAAAAACGGACAAGGACCAAGTGTTTACCCACGATATCGTGGAGAAAGGTATCAAGCTCCATTGCCAAAAAACGGACTAGAGGGCCCAATGCCCCGGGGCCCCAAACCACAAATATATGGGGCAATGGAGGAACCCAACAGCCCCATCAAGGTAGTGCCCAGGACGCATTATCCATTAAATCCCTCATCAGACAAACTAGAGGGAGCGCAGGGCTGGACATCTGCGCCTCTGCCAGAGCAGTACTAACCCCAGAGATGGGAATTCAAATCATTCCCACAGGAGTAAAAGGACCTCTTCCCCAGGGAACAGTAGGCTTATTATTGGGACGCAGTTCTTCTACACTAAAAGGACTTATGATAAGTCCTGGGGTAATTGATCCCGATTATGAAGGTGAAATAAAAATTATAGCTAGTTCTCCAAGAGGTATATCAGTAATTTCACCAGGAGATAGAATAGCACAGTTATTAATAATACCCAGCCTGCATGATAAATTTTCCAGTTGTAATGTAGAAAGAGGTTCCAAGGGATTAGGCTCCACAGGTGTAGATTGGGCTATGCTGTCTTTAAATTTAGATTCTCGCCCAATGCTAAAATTAAAAATTCAAGGACATGACTTTAATGGGCTGCTGGACACAGGAGCTGACCTCAGCATCATATCTCGTCAAGAATGGCCAAGACATTGGCCATTACAACAAGCCACTCAAACGCTTCGAGGCCTAGGAGTGGCAACAAATCCCCATAGAAGTGCTATGGTATTAGATTGGAGGGATCCTGAAGGATGTGAAGGAACTATACAGCCCTATGTATTGGATCATCTTCCTGTAAATTTATGGGGACGAGATGTCCTAGATCAATTAGGATTGACATTAACAAATAACATCAATCCTAACGCGCCCACTACTAGGGCTAAACAAGGCTTTAGGAAAGAAAAAAGATTAAGAGAACAAGAACAAGGTATGACAGCACCTATTCAAATAGATCAAGAAATAAATAGACATGAATTGGGTTTTCAGAAAGGGCCACTGAGACAATCAAAATTACTTGGAAATCAGAAAGACCAGTGTGGGTTCCTCAGTGGCCCTTGACTAAAGAAAAGATACAAGTAGCCCATGACTTGGTCAGACAACAGTTAGCGGAAGGACATATACAACCTTCCGTATCCCCCTATAATACTCCCATTTTTGTCATTAAAAAGAAATCTGGTAAATGGAGATTATTACAAGATTTAAGAGCCATTAATAATGAGATGGTTATTATGGGACCTGCTCAATCAGGGATTCCTCAATTGTCTGCTTTACCAAAAACCTGGCATGTTTTAGTTATAGATATTAAAGATTGTTTCTTTTCAATTCCAATTCATCCCGAGGATAGTCCACATTTTGCATTTACTATCCCTGCACTGAATCATGAAGGTCCTGATCAGAGATATGAATGGAAAGTACTCCCTCAAGGGATGGCTAACAGCCCAACTATGTGTCAAATTTATGTTAATAAAGCAATCCAGCCACTTAGAAACCAAAATCCTGAACTACAAATATTTCACTATATGGATGATGTGTTACTGGCACATAAAGATAAAAACACATTACTAGAATGTTATGCCACACTTACAAATTTATTGAAAAATTATAATCTAGAGATAGCAATAGATAAAGTACAATTAAATCTTCCAATTAATTATTTAGGAGTTCTATTATCCTCAACCATGGTCCGTCCACCAAAAATTCAAATACGAGTAGATCAACTCAAATCACTTAATGACTTTCAAAAGTTATTGGGAGACATAAATTGGATAAGGCCTTATCTAGGCATACCAACAGGAGAGTTAGGACCTTTATTTGATATTCTAAAAGGTCCATCAGATCCAAATTCACCCCGCATGTTAACGCCTGAAGCAAGAAAAGTATTAAAAATCATTGAAACATATATGGAAAATATGCATTTGGATAGAATTGATATAAGTTTGCCTTTATTATTTATTGTACTACCAACAAAAAATATTCCTACAGGAGTATTTTGGCAAGAAGGTCCATTATTGTGGATACATTTATCTTATTCCCCTAACACTATTCTTACTAGATATCCTGAGGCTGTAGGACAATTAATACTCAAAGGAATAAAAGCAGCTAAGGGAGTGTTTGGGATTTCTCCCAATAAAATTATTACTCCATATACTATGGATCAAATTGATGAGTTAGCTAATGAGTTAAATACTTGGGCAATAATCCTGTGTAAAACTAGTGTTTCATTTGATAATCACTTACCATCTAATCCTTTGTTGTCTTTTTGGTCTAAGCATCCTGTAGTTTTTCCAAAAATGACAAGAAAAACCCCTATCATAAATGCTCCAAATATATTCACTGATGGGTCAAACAATGGTACAGCAGCAGTAGTTACTCCTGATCAAACTTTTACATTTTTAGTACCCAAACAATCAGCTCAAAAGGTAGAGCTTAATGCAGTATTACAAGCTTTTATGATGTTTAAAGATTCTGTATTTAATTTATTTTCTGATAGTCAGTATGTAGTTAATGCTATTAATTCCCTTGAAGATGCTGGTAGGATTTCCCCTTCCTCTACTGTTTTCTCTTTGTTTTCCGCTATACAAAGTCTAATCTGGGACCGAAAAGATCCATTCTTCATAGGTCATATCAGGGCACATACAGGATTGCCTGGAGCCCTTAGTATGGGCAATGAACTAGCAGATAAATCTACACATGACATACATATTTTCTCCACAATAGAAGAAGCTATAAATTTTCATAAAAGGTTCCATGTCAATGCTAATACTTTACAAAAGCGTTTTAAAATAACTAAAGAACAGGCCAGACATATAATAAAACAATGTCAAAATTGTGTGACATTTTTACCACAAGTTAATCTTGGAGTCAATCCTAGAGGACTAATACCTAACCATATTTGGCAGATGGACGTCACACACTTGCCAGAATTTGGAAAATTAAAATATTTACATGTTACAGTTGATACCTCTTCCGGATTTTTGATGGGCTCCCTTCATGCCGGAGAAAAAACTAAAGATGTTATAGCTCATTGCTTACAAAATTTTGCCACTGTGGGCGTTCCAAAACAGTTAAAAACGGACAACGGTCCTGGTTATACTTCCTCCTCTTTTAAACAATTTTGCTCATCATTTGGTATTACTCACATAACAGGAATTCCATACAATCCACAAGGACAAGGCATAGTTGAAAGAGCTCATCAAACTATTAAAATGTACTTATTAAAACAAAAGGAGGGAATTGGAAAGGGGTATATATCCCCCAAAGATAAACTTAAAATAACCCTTTTTACTCTAAACTTTTTAAATTTAGATTCATCGGGACTTAGTGCTGCGGAAAGACATTTGTACCCCAAAAATGTACATAAGCCTAAGGTACTTTGGAAAGATATTCTAACAGGACAATGGAAAGGCCCGGATCCAGTGATAGTCTGGAATCGGGGCGCTGTCTGTGTTTTCCCACAGGATGAACAGCAACCGATTTGGATTCCAGAGAGATTAACTAAAACAATTTCTACAGAAAAAGAAGATGATTTGACTCAAATCCATAACAGCTGACATCCAGAGCTCCAGCTTGGCTATTCTTACATCTGCGACAGTGATTAACCAAGGTTTTTTTTTTCAGTATCTATTTTATTATTGCATTTTTCCACATCATAAAGTTCTATTTTTTTTTTGAGCTCATACAAACCTAGGTTAATGTTTTTCTGATCAGTTTTATTTTTTGACTGTGTTTTATTTTTTATTTATTTATTTATTTATTTATTTATTTTTTTTTTTTTTTTTGACTGTGGAGTTTTTAAACATTGCAATGGAGATTTCACCTAAGTATAGTTACAAGGCCTTTATTTACTATTGTCTTATGTGTTGTATGTTGTGTGCACACTTCTGTTTTGTGTTGTATGTCTGTATGTGTGTATGTCCATATTTCTTATATGAGGAGCGCTCATGAAAAAATGGATCCGAATTTTTTCTTTATTCACGTGATTTATATGGTTTAATTTAAATTAGGTGAACAGCTGTTTATGATTGTTGTTAAAGATGGTTAACAGATCTGTTTGTTTACTAATTTAAATTTGGTAAACGGCTGTTAAGGATTGTTTTTAAAGGAGTTTAACAGATCTGTTTGTTTACTTTCACCTTT
Organism: Spermophilus citellus; assembly: GCF_964194105.1. NCBI lineage: Eukaryota > Metazoa > Chordata > Mammalia > Rodentia > Sciuridae > Spermophilus > Spermophilus citellus. The sequence continues at coordinate 61,454,114 of NC_138191.1, read as the reverse complement.
TCTTTTTATTATATTTAATAATTCTGTTCAGGATAATGTCTCTTTACCATCATTGCCAGAATTTCCATCTCCATCCCAATTCCAGTGAAGACTGAGATAAAACCAAACTACAGCTTCTATGATAGCTATCACAGTAAACTGTATAAACTGATGCATCAATGAATATAACTCAACAAGTAATGCTATCAAGGACTTGATTTACTTTGGGAGGATATGGACATATTGATAGACTCCTCCAATTTGAACTGCTTGCAGAACTTGCCTGGACTATATATCAGTTGCATACATTGTGAAATATCATCTGGTGCACCGAATTGTGGTACTGCTGGCATATTTTTGCTGATGGTGTCACCAGTGATGCAATTTCCTTGCCAGCTCACCCCATGTTTATTGTGGTAATACTGGCATATCTTTGCTGATGGTGTCACCAGTGACGCAATTTTTCCAAAGGAGCCGTCAATTGGCTTGGTGTCGTGGCATTTCTGTATCCTCCTCCCTTCTACTAGTGATGGTCTAAATTTGGGGGCCAACAGAGGTGAGGCAAAGAACCTCACCCCCCCACTGGCACCAAGGCTAAATTTGGGGGCCAACAGAGGTGAGGCAAGAACCTCACCCCCCCACTGGTGCATAGGCCTATCCACAAGCATGGCTGAATGCTGGACCGGTAGTCAGCGACGGGTTGCTCTGATTACAGTGGATTCAACCTAAGACAGGAAGCTGACGCCTAAAGGTCAGTTCTCCCATGACGGGTAAGAACCATATGTTAAATTGGACAACCTACCAGGCACGGTCCCTAGCCACATTGCTTGTTGCTTAATTAAACAGAAGGGGGCAGATGCTAGGAGCCACAAGCATATATACGATGTATGGCACCTTTGGTTGTAAAGTGACGCCAGCTAGCCACTGAGATGATTATGTTAAAATTTACATTCATATGCAAACTGGACTCCCGCTGTTCACCTTGGCCTGCTACCGGACTCAAGTTACGGGACTTTACGGGACTGCTGGAGAGTTCCCATTGGTTGGGGAAGGATAGTAGGAGGGAATTCCGGAGGAGGTGGGAGGAGACGGGGGGGTTCCGGTCGGCGCGCGGTTCCGGTCGGACACCCTCGTGGGAGGACCGGTTTTTGACTTGCTGGCGCTGAGAGTGTTAGCGGCTTTTTCAAAATAAAGTTTTGTTCCTGCTTGATTGGCTCGTGATTCTGTGCCCAGCCAAGACTGCGGCACAAAACCCCAGATATCTATCTCCACATCATCTTTGCTTGCTTGATGCCTGACTCCCCACTTATCTCAGCAGTCAATTCCAGTTATTTCCTGGGTTGACTCAGGAGTCAGACAAGCATTCATGAATATTCTTTCAGTTTCCAGATCCTTTGCATAAACCAAATCACATTTAAATTTTTTTTTCCTCATAATCACCCTTTGAGGTCATGAGGAAAGGTAGGATATACTTTCTCTATTTACAGCCCCTGAGGATTGATCCTAAATCACAGGGATTTGAACCTAAATTTTCATGGAATGCTGACACCAAAGAAAGATACCACACAGAGCAGAGAGGCCCACTTTGGTGGACTTTTGGGGCACAATATTTGAAGTAGCCCTGATAAGCTTTGTGGAGGAGGAGCCCTCCAGCTTTGTGGAGGAGGAGCCCTCCGGAAAACCTTGGTCATTGGTTGTTTTTTTTTTTTTTTACTCTCATCCCCTGGGGTGTCAACTTTACAGCTGCCAGACTATAAAATGCCACTGTCTTGTCACTCTGATTCTACATGAATGTATATCATGCTAAATATATTGCTGATACAGGAGTCTTCATTTATAAAACAAGAGAAATGTGGGAGGAATGAGCCAACTCAGCCCATCACTTCAGACTCTGCACCTGTTTCTCCACATGATCATCATCGTCCCCTACCCTGCCAGGGACTCCTCCGTACTCAGGGAGACTGGGCTGGGAAAGAAGTGGAAGGAAGCTCAGAGTTTCCCCCGTCAGTATTCTTTTGCAGCCTGAGCTTTCCCTTTCAGTTGCACAGCTTCAAAACAGGAGTGGCTCTTCAAAATCTAGGGGAAAGTGCACTAGCCTGAGTTTCTTCAGTAGTGTGAAAGGTACTTCTCCCTGCAAGTGCTTTGGTCAAAAAGGGGCAGCTAGCTCCCCTAGGGCATTTTCTGCCATTGCTTATGTGAATCTTTACCAGAGTTGGAACCTGTAGCTGGGAAATCAAAGCAAACAAGCCTATTTAAATAGTTATTTCTTGGCTCAAAATGCTGACCACAGCTTTTTGCTCTGATGATAGCTTAGAATGATTCACTGGGCTTCCAATTATGATTTGCTTTCATTTTTAAAAGGATACAATATAGTTACCAGAGTCAAGGACCCAGTGATAAGGAGTATGTGTCTATCCTGCCATTAGTTGTAACATTTTGTCTTTAGCCAGGGCAGAACAAAGAGGCCTACACAGGATGAGCTGGTGCCAGCTCCCTGAGCATAGTCCAAGGCAGAGAATTCAAAATTCAGAGAATCCACATGTTGTCAGCTTTTGCATAATTGTCCTATTTCTGTAGCCTCCTAGAGTCATTCAGCATGCTGAATGTCTAAGCTGGCTGTTCAAATAGATTGCCACACACACACACACACAAAAAAAAATGTAAGCCATGCATGGGTCTTAACCTGCCATTCCTACACAGTCTGAGGCCTTATGAGTTTTTTGTTAATACATTTCTAGAATTAAGAATGTAGAATAAATAAAAGAAAAAAAATTAATACTGGGGATTGAACTCAGGGGCACTCAACCACTGAGCCACATCCCCAGCCCTATTTTGTATTTTATTTAGAGACAAGGTCTCACTAAGTTGCCTAGCACCTCACCATTGCTGAGGCTGGCTTTGAACTCTCAATCCTCCTGTCTCAGCCTCTTGAGCTGCTAGGATTACAGGCATATGCCACCATGCCCAGCCCAAAAATTTTTTTTAAAAAATTTTAAACGTCTAGGAATACAGTCACTGATGATATGAAAAATCACTTAACTTTTCTTTCTTGGCTTCTTTACCCATTAAATGCTACCATGAAATTGATTAAAAAAATAGTACTCATGTATTGAGCTCTTACAATATGCCAAGCCCTGTGTTAAGCCCTTTCATACGTTTCTTTTTTTTAAATTGTTTTGTAGTTGTAGATGGACATAATGCCTTTATTTTATTTGTTTATTTTTATGTGGTACTAAGGATCAAACCCAGTGCCTCATACATTATAGGAAAGTGCTCTGCCATTGAACTACAGCCCCCCCTGCCCTTTCATACCCTTCTTATTTAGCCCATGCAGCAATGTTGATCTAGGCCTCTACATCATGTCTAAAGACCAAAACTCAGATACGCCTATCAAAAGCCCTTACCTAGCTAGGTGTGGTGGTGCACACCTGTAATCCCAGTGGCCAGGAAGCTAAGGCAGGAAGATTTGTGAGTTCAAAGCCAGCCTCAGCAAAAGCAATGTCTCTAAGCAACTCAGGGAGACCCTATCTCTAAATAAAATACAAAATAGGACTGGGATGTGGCTCAGTAATTAAGTGCCCCTGAGTTCAATTCCTGGTACCAAAGGGTAGCCAGGGGGAGCCCATACATGCCATATATCATTCACAAAAAGTTGACTGGAAAGGGGTCTTTATTTCAAAACATTGCCTTTCTATAGCACTTTGTAGTTTTCAACTATTTTGTCAACAGCATCTTTTTTTTTTTGAGTCTCATAATAACTTCTCACTATTTATAGATGAGGAAACAAACTACCAGACAGGGTAAATTATTGATGAAGATTCCAGAACTAATAAATATTGGAATAGCAACAAGAATTTAGGTCCCCTGATTCCTACCTAAGTGTGATATCCACTCCCATTACCCTTACATCCCTCTCTATTTCAGCAAAGAACCATGCATTGGAAGAGACTCCTGTGATTCTGAAGGCTTCAGTTCTCATTTTAGATTTGCAAAAAGTAAGATCCAAACAAGGGGAGCTACTTAGCCAAGATCACCCAACCAGCCAATAACAGAATTGGCCCCAGAAATCAGACTCCCGATATTCTCAGCTCAGTGACATCATTATTCTTTGCAAGTTAAATCATAATCAATAAAAGAATATTTGAAGGAAACATTTTTCAGTTTCTTTGGAATCAAGAAAGGGCAAGCATCAGAATGGAAAACCTTTGGGTCTTGATTCCTATCCTCCACCTTTGTAGTATTTACTAAAAGATTTTGCTTCAAGAAGAAAATCACTAATCAGCCACTGATATTATGGTTATAGGATCACAAAGTAACTTTACTTTTCAGTTAATATGTTGTTTGCTAGTAAAGCTGTTGTTTTTATGTCAGTTAACATCGCTTTCCTAAAGAATAGTTTCTTACAAGTCAGAAACATCTGGCTAGTTGGGAGACAGAATGAATCATTATAGCATCTGACACTAGAGGGCGCTCCATGAGAAGGCTGGATGCACAGACTCCCAGGAGCCTCCAGATGAAGAAAATAAACAGGGAAAAGTTACAGATAGATACACCAGGCCATATGTGGCAAGCCACATGAGGGGCTATGAAATGGTGTGTGTGTGTGTGTGTGTGTGTGTGTGTGTGTGTGTGTATCTTTGGTTTTATTTTTTGCTATTGTTTTAATGTAACCTTGATGCAGAGTAGGATTGACTTTTCCCACATACAGTATTTAATCCTTACAACCTTGAAAAGTGGGTATTATAATTGCCGCATTATAGATTAAGAAATTGAGGTGGGAGTTGTCGCTCAGTGGTAGAGCACTTGCTTGGCACATGTGAGTCACTGGGTTCGATCCTCAGCACCACATAAAAATAAATAAATAAAAATAAAGGTATTATGTCCGTCTACAACTAAAAAATATTTTAAAGAAAGAAAGAAATTGAGGTTAAATGAAACTAAATGATGTGTCCAAAGTCATGAATGTATTTATTATTAAAATCCTTCAACTAATATTGTCAAAGCAATAGGGCTTTGATTGCTGAAGAACATAAAAATCCCTATTATCTGATTAAGAGTTTTTATTTGCAGAATTCCTTAGAATTTCTTTAGTTAGAACCTTGACCTTTCACTCCAGTCGGTCCAATATTTTTGCTATCCTAAACGTACCATTCTGGATCCCCTTCCTGACTTTATTTCAAATCCTCCCTTTTCTTCTTAAAATTCAGAGAAGACTATGATTTCACACCCTAGAGTGCTCTCCCTTGGGGCCTAGACGACTCCACCCTGGTTCTGACTGTAGGAGCTTACTGAGTTGTACAAGGTGCTTGATAAGCACTGGCCTGCAGTGGTTCTCAAATCTTCACAAGCATCAGAATCACCCAGGTTACCTGTCCAACTTGCAGATGCCCAGACCCTAACCCAAGAAAATGTCTTTGTGTATTTAACAAGCATCTTGGGTGATTCTGATGTAGATAGCCAGTTCAACTCAAATGCATATTTTGGGGTGCTTTTAATGTGACAGACACTGTGCTGGACACTGGGAGATCAAAAATATATTAGACACAGTTCCTAAAGTTAGAGATGTGATACATAATGGCAAACTATTTTGTGACCTATATGCCAGTGTATTTAGCTATGAATAGGATACAAGAAATTATACTTTTGCATTCTTAGGGGAGTTCAAATGACTCTGGGCCTTACAATTGCCACATTATGTAAGATAAGTTTTTTTAGAGCATTGTATACTAGTTGGGTTCATCTCAACACATTCAAGCATTCATGGAATTCTATTTCAGTTCATGTCTCCCCTTCTCCCTCCCCCATTCTCTTTCCTCACTCTACTGATCTTCCTTTTCTCATCTTTTTTTTTGTGTGTGTGTGTGGTGCTGGGGATTGAACCCAGGACCTTGTGCACACGAGGCAAGCACTCTACCAACTGAGCTCTATCCCCTGCCCTCAGCTATGTATTTTTGATTGGTTCTTTCTACTTACACATAAAGGCAAAATTCCATGTGGTACACTTATATATATGCACATAGCATAATTTTTTAAAATGTATTTTCCATTTCCTCTCCTTTCTCATTACTCCTCTCTTCCTCTTGATCTTCTTCTTTTACTCCACTGATCTTCCTTGTATCTTTATGATATCTCATCTTCCCTTTCTTCTTTCCTTTATTTTGCTCTAGGTTACACATATGAGAGAAAACATTCAACCCTTGATTTTCTGAGACTGACATTTCACTTTGCGTGATATTTTCAATTTTCATCTGTTTACTAGCAAATACTATAATTTCCAACTTTATTGTGTATATATACCACAAGTTCTTAATCCATTCATCTTTTGACAGGCATCTGTGTTGATTCCATAATTTGGCTATTGTGAATCATGCTGCTGTGAACATTGAGGTGGCTGAAACACTATAGTATGCTGATTTTAGTGTAAGACAAATCGTAAGAAGCAATGAGCTTAATGGGAAAAAGCCAGATGTTAAAAGCCCCACAAACCCATGTGGGAATCTCATAGCCACCTGCTCTTAGTAATCATGCCACCAGCAGCCTGAGCTGCATCTTTAAAGTATGTCTAATAATAATAATAATAATGCCAATCCTGGCATATACTAACAACAGGTAACATTCTTAAGTGTTATGCCAGGCACTCTGCAAAGCACTTTTTATGCATTATCATGTCTAATCCTCTCAGTTATCTAATTTAAGTGCCATATCATTCACATTTTTCCTACTGAGGAAACTAGCTGTTAAGGACTGAATATGTGCCCCCTAAAAATCATATTCTGAAGCCCTAAACCTCAGTGTGGCTGTATTTGGAGGTGAGACCTCAAAAGAAATAATTAACATTAAATGAGGTCATAATGGTAGGTCCCTGATCCAAAAGGGTTAGTGTCCTTATAAGAAAAGACACAAGCTAGACATGGCAGCACACACCTGTAATCCTAGTGACTCAGGAGGCTGAGACAGGAGGATTAAAAATTTAAGGCAAGGGCTGGGGATGTGGCTCAAGCGGTAGCGCGCTCGCCTGGCATGCGTGCGGCCCGGGTTCGATCCTCAGCACCACATACCAACAAAGATGTTGTGTCCACCGAGAACTAAAAATAAATATTAAAAATTCTCTCTCTCTCTCTCTCTCTCTCTCTCTCTCTCTCTCTCTCTCCTCTCTCACTCTCTCTCTCCCCTCTCTCACTCTCTCTTTAAAAGAAAAATTTAAGGCAAGCCTATCTCAAAAAAAAAAAAAAACTTTAAAAAGGTCTGGGTAGGTAAGTCGGTGGTACAGTGTCCCTGGGTTCAATCCACAGTATCACAAAAAAGGAAAAGAAAGAAAGACATCAGAGAACATCCCCACTCAGTGAATACCCCCATATGAGAAAACAATGAAAAGGTAGATGTGTGATTTAAGGAGAAAGTCCTCAGGAGACATTAAGCCTACTAGCACCTTGATTTTAGACTGCTAATCTCCAGGATGATGAGAAAACATATTTCTGTTGTTTGAGCCACATGGTTTATGATATTTTATTATGGCAGCCTGAAATGACTCATACACTAGCTCAGAAAGGTTAAGACTCAGATAATAAATCATACAGCAATGATTTGAACCTGGGACTAGCTGATGAATTAATTAGATAATGCAGGTAAAATCCTGGCCCGGTGCCTGGCAAATAGTAAGCCTTCCATAGAGGGTTTCTAATATTCTTAAATTGAACCACATAAATTGAATCCACGGGATTACTGCTGTTGGGGTAAGTTATTCTCCAAGATAGCAAGGAAGGCTGGGTTCCTGTCTAGTTGGGTTCATCTCAACAAATTCATGCATTCCCGGACAGGACACAAGTCAGAGTCAGGAAAGGAGCCCAGTGCGCCACCAGTGCTACACCTGCTTCCTGGACATAGGAGATATCAGCCCCGGATCTCTCTTCCTGTAGAACCATAGCATTATGGGGTCATGAAGGCCTCACAGGTCCCCCATTCAGGTTCCCATCTGCTGCACACATCCCTTCCCACATTCCTGCCAAGTGCCTGTCTCCGCCTTAATCTGTCTCAGCTTTACCCTCTACCTGCACCAGCTCTTCACATTGCTGTTGGGTAGGGAGAGTAGGAGGTAGAACCTGAGTCCAAAAGTTATCATTGCTCAACACTTTCAAGATCCATAAGTCCATCCCATCTGTCCCTTTTGGGGCCTGCCTGGAGTGGAGATCACTGCTATATAACCAAGGAGAGACTGTAGCTCCTCCCTGCCCACTACAGAAAGAGTCACTCCTCCCCACCCCTCTTCCCTCCTTGTTCCCGAGGAGACAGTGAGAGGCAGGAAGGGGTCATGTGTTTGTGAATCCAAATAATCCTAGGTGCAGGCAAGACAGCCCCTAGGCCCAGGGGTACTGGCATGGTCAGCATCCCCTGAGTGGTGGTTATCAGAGGACAGCTGGCTCAGAAAGCTGGTCACACAAAAACTTGCACCAGCTCAATCCACAAGAAACACCTCCCAGCCAGCTTCTAAGCCACATTAAAGCTACTGGCTACAGTGTGCTCATTGGAGACTAATAGTCTTCTCGAAGGCTCTCCTCAACTTCCATGCCCAACATAAATCCTGGAGAAAGAGGTGTCTGAATACTAATTTGCTGCAGCTTGAGCCTTCCTAGTTTAGCTTTCAGCCCAGGGGAACATTAGCAAGGGGCAAGTATCTCACTTCCTGCTATATTCACACACTGATGATTTGTTTGTCTTCTCTTTTCTATCAGCACATGGCAGGTGAGGCCTAATCATCATTTGATGAGTCAGGATAACTGTCTTCAAAGGGCCGGTACCTCCAAATGGTACTGTCCTTTAGATTTTTCACTCCCTACTTTTTCATGAAATTGTATCAGGATCCTGATATTCTAAGCAGACAGGAGTCAGGAACATATATTGGGAACACATATTATCACTGGTAGCTTATATATACAAGATGCTTAAAAAAAACAAATTGAATTGGGGGCTGGTATATAGCTTGGTGGTAAGAGTTCTGGTCTAGCATGCACAGTCTTGGTTTCAATTCCCAGCACTGAGGGGAAAAAAAAAAACAAACTTGAAAATGAGTGTGACCCTTGGAAGCAGGGCTCTGCACCCCCAAGGTCTCTTTCTGGGCCTCCAGCCTATCCCTCCTACTGGGGTCCCACAGCTCCTGCAGATTGCAATTGTGAAAACTTCCCCCAGACCTCATCAACATTTCTTCCTAATAGCTTTAAGACTTATGCTTAGGCTATTTTTAACTTGTCCTTTCTTTAAAAAAAAAAAAATTACACCAGAGGAGCTTAATGAGCCCCATTTGGCTTTTTGTAGAAAAAGAAAATTTGCAGACATTAACCAATAACTGCTACAGAACACCATGGCTGGCTGGCACGTCTCTTAAAACCAGCCTTTTTTCCTCTTCAATACAATAGTTTATTTTTGGATGACAGCCCCCGCACATCACAAATATGCCACATTGCGGTTGATTGTGAACTTAAAAGAAAAATGAACATCTAGGTGAGAAGGTTAGAAAAAGCACTCAGGGTGCAGAAGGCAAGGTGGGGAGGAGGGAAGACTACTGTGTTCTGGGAAGTCTTGGATGCCTGAAGCTGCTTCCAACACCTCACACCGACACCTGCATGTTCTTTTTTTTCTTTCTGCTCCCCACCCCTGGAACTGGGGATGAAACCGAGAGCCTCCCACATGCTACACAAGTACTCTACCACTGAGCAACATCTCCAACCTTTTTTTATTTTTATTTTGAGTTTGGGTCTTGCTAAGTTGCCCAGGCTGGCCTCCAACTAGTCATCCTCCTGCCTCCCAAGTAGCTGGGATTACAAGTGTGCCACCACATCTAGCCACCTGCACATTGTTTAACTATGCCTCTAATCAGCCAGCAATATAAACAAATGATAGGAATTAAGTGGGAGAAAGCAAATGACATTTCAGATTTTTGTTTATTATCATGAAAAACTAACACATACAAATCACACCTCCACCAACAATTTAAATAAGCCAAAAGGAACTCAAGTGTTCTTGCAGAAGATTAAAAAAAAATAGTGGCAATAAATTCTCAGCTGTCCCATTCACCAAAACTCAACAGTCCACCCGGGTCAAAGGTGATTTCGGGAAAGGTTCCTAGCTGTTGCATGGCACAAGGTCCAAGGCACAAGTTGTAGCACTGTCCCTGAGATTGTCACAGTAGTTGGACATGACTGCTGGCTCTCCGGACCTTAGCTAACGAATTGTGAATGCCTTTTTAGACATGACAGTAAGGCCCAATCATCTTCCTGCTCACACCCAGCTCTGCTGTTGTTCCAAATCCCCGATTACCAATTACAGTCTCTGTCATAGATTTCCCACTCTTAGGAACTCAGCCAGGACTTTATCTAATGGAGTCTAAACAAATGCTCTCTGTTTTGGAGTCTCTGGCTGCAGTTTGAGGCATGCATAGTCTTTGTAACTGTTCTTGGTGTGTCTAAGGTCTAGTGGAAAGAGAGGGAGGTATTTAAATTTCATCAGAGGAAAAGCTTCCTCTTTAGAAAAACAGCTCATTCTCTCTGAATTGTGTTAGGGTTATAATGCACCATTCTATAGAATTTTTGTTCAGAATCCATGTTATTTCAAACATCCCATGAAAATTTAGAAAATAAAAGTGTTTGCTCAGAACACAATAAAGTACTTTTGGGACATCTTGGCTAAAAGAAAAGATTCTTAGGATGATTTCTTAGCATTACTATAAAATTATTTGTGATGAAAAGGAACATGAAGTATTATTATTCATGATGCATACAACTTTGATTAATTAATCAAGAGAAGACAGGATAAGAAGAGTAATTCTTTTGAGTTTCCACTCAAGTCTAGTGCTCATAATGAGAAAGGCAAAGAGTCTCATGTGTAGTCTCTTGATGAGTGATTAAAAAGTCAATAACTTGCATTAAAAAAATTTAAGAAAAAGCAATTTTCTAAGGGCTTTATTTTCATTTTTGCTATTGAGGCCCAAAAGCAAAGCCCAAGGTTTTGCTTTATGCACAGTGTAAACAGAAACTGTGTAATCCTTACTCAAGGACTCATTAAATTTAGGTTAAAAGGGGACTGTCCCTGGTTACGTGATAGAATGAAGATTAAGATTAGCTCTGTGCTTGTACTTGTGCTGTTCCGTCTGCAGGAAGGATCTCTCCTACCTTTTCTAAGAGGTGAACTCCTATTCATCCTTTAGGACCCAACACAAATATCTCCTCTCTGAAGTTTCTCTTGCTATAGAATAAAATCTTTCCATTTGCATTTCTGTCCCTCTTCACTGGACTATGAGCTCTTAAAGAATCAGTAAGTACTGAATAAATGTTATTATTTATAAAGTATGTAAATAAATGCTTGTTGAATATTCATATATGGCAGTGGCAAGGAAAATAAATAAAAATTATTGAGGGTGGGCATTTGTTCATAAGCTTAATGATCATTGGCCCATCCCTGTGTAAGCAGTGGGAGAGGCTTACAGAAAAATAGTCTAGTCCTAGTTGGAAGAGTCAAAAAGAAACACACTCGTTTTCTCTAATATGCGGATGCTAATTCACAATAAGGATGGGGGGCACTAGAGAAGAATAGAGTTACCTTAGATTAGGAAGAGGAAAGTGAAGGGAGGGAAAAGAAGGGGATATGGAGATAGGAAGAATAATACACAGACATTATTACTTTATGTATGTATATGACTGCATGACCAGTGTGATTCTACAACATGTACACTCAGGAAAATGAGAAATTATATTCCGTCTATGTATGATATATCAAAGTGCATAAATGCATTCTACTTTCATGTATAACTAATTAAATTTTAAAAAATTAAATTAAAAAAAAAGAAAAGAAACACATGAGATAGCAGGAGACACACAAAACACCACCTGATACTTCTTGCAGTGAGGTGTGTGTCAAAGCTGGCTTTTTCAGTTCTACCCCTTCCCAAGAGGACCACCCAATTTCATTTTTCAGTTGTTCCTTACCCTACCTTGCTCTTTGTTCTGGTTGTTAAAAGGTGCTGGAAGTCTGGGTATTCAAATAAATTTTCTGATTATTAAACATTGGCAACTAATTTTTTAAAGTTTAGAACACTATGCATTAAATCACACCTGTAGGATGAGCATGGTGGTGTGCCCTTGTAATCCCAACTGGTCAGGAGGCTGAGGCAGGAGGGTCTCAAGTTTAAGGCTAGTCTGGGCAATTTAGTGAGACCCTGTTTCAAAATAGAAAGTAAAAAGGCCTGGGGATGTAACTCAATAATAAAGCACCCCTGGGTTCAATACCCAGTACCAAAAAAACAAAAAAACAAACCAACAACAAAATAACACCTGCTGGCTTTGGGGATACAGTTTGACATCCAGGTGTCACACGAAGAAAAGAGAGACTAATAACAGTTAACTCACAAAACTCTTACTCTAGTAGAAAGAGAAAAAAGAGAGCAAATTTTAGGAGATGGGCATATATTGGTGATGAAATTGTCAAGAGGAACTGTCTACAGTGTGCTAAAAATAAACTTCTAGGGTCTGATGATTAGAAGAAAAAAAAAAAAAAACTCCAATCAGTTTTTCCCATACCCTCACTCAACAACAATCAATCAAAAGATTTTTATGATCTCAAAAAGTGTAGGGACCTCTCTCAAGGAACCAACAAGAAATTGATTCTGCAAAGAATACTAGCTGGGTTTGTTTTTGTTTTTGTTTTTGTTTAGTAATGGCGATTTAACCCAGAGCTTTATATACACTGGGCAAGTACTCTACTACTGAGTTTCATTCCCAGCTCTTTCATTAATATTATTTTATTTTGAGACTGGGTATTGCTCAAATGCCCAGGCTGTCCTTGAACTTCTTGTTTCAGCTTCCTGAGTTGCTGGGATTATAAGTGTGTGACAACAAGTGTCCTGGCCATTGTCCTAATTCTCTTCAATTCTGAACTATCTACTTTGGAGATAGCATAGGATCCCACAAATTGAGGGCTTCATCTCCAGGACTGCCCATCCTTGCTTTTAATTGCCAATTGCAAGCCCCAGGTTGTGTCCTGTGCTTTGGAAACCTAAGCAGTTATAAACTGGGGTTCCCATCGCTTCCTCTTCAGGTTTAATTAACTTACTAGAGCAGCTCACAAAACTCAGGGGAACATGTTTACTGGTTTATTACAAAGGACACAGTTGAAGCAATGCTTAGGGCCAGATATAGGGGAAGGAGCATGAAGCTTCCACACCCTCTCCAAGGATGCCACCCTCCAGGAACCTCTACAAGCTTAGCTCTCAGGAAGCTGCCCACATTCCTGTCATTTTGGGGTTTTATGGAGGCTTAATTACATCCACATTAAGTTATTGAACCCTGGTAATCAACTTAACCTTCAGCCCCTCTCCTTTTCCTAGAAGTTGGGGGGTGGGGCTAAAAGACCCAACCCTCTAATCCTGCCTTGGCCTTTTAGGATTAGCCCCATCCTGGAGCTACTGGGGGCTGACAGTCATCAGTCAATACATTAACATAAAAAGGAACTTATTACTTAGAACAGTTCAAGGATTTTAGGAATTGTGTGATAGGAAATGGAATCACCAAATGTGTATTTCATAATATCACACAGTGAATATCATGAAATCTCAGGAATGGAAGGTACTTGGTCACCTGGTCTCATGTATGGATTATTGAGACTCATGATTTTAGCTTCCCTATAGTAGTCAGGGCTCTTTAGATAATCAGACCCAATAGGATAACAGTTGGAAGGTGTGGAGGGGCAGTAGGGAGAGGAGAGAATGAGAGAAAGAAAGAGGGAAAGATAGATGGGTAGATGAATGAGAGAGGATTTATTATGGGAATTGACTTGTGTGAATTATGGAGGCTGAAAAGTCCCATGGTATGCCTTCTGCAAGCTGGAGAACCAAGGAAAACAGTGGTGTGATTCAGTCTGACTCCAAAGATCTAATAACCAGGCAAGCCTATGGTATGACTCTCAGTCTGAGGCCAAATATTGAGATCCTGGGGTTAGGGTTGGGAGTGCTGGTCTACATCCTGGTGTCCAAAGGCCTGACTACCTGAAGATCTGACCTCTTGGGCAACTCCAATTCAGATGGGAAAGCAACTTTGCCTTTCCCCTGCCTTTTTTGTTTTATCAGGGTCCCCAACAACATGGATGGTGCCTTCTCACATTGGGTGAGGGCAGATGTTCGTTATTCAGATCACTGATTCAAATGTCAATTTCTTCCAGAGACATACCCAGAAATAATGCTTTATCAGCCATCTGGGTATCCCCTAACCCAGTCAAGTTAACACATAGATTAAGCAACACTTGCCTGTGGCTAAGGCTCCCTGCCTGAGCTGTGCAAGGGCAACAACTTCAAGAATGATCAGAATGAAAACAGGAAACTCCATATGCTAGAGGTCTGCATTGCCCAAAGAGCAGCTTACAGTAGGAAAGTGCTGACTTTAAGGTTCATGACTGCAACCTCCCCATCTAAACTTTATTTTCACACCCTTGCCAGATCACTCGGCTGTGAGGCACTATCAGATACAGTTTCAGACACCACAACCCTTTAAACTCAGAACACTGGAATTTACCCATGAGAAAGAAACCCCTGCAGGCGGGCTTCTCTCTTCCTGTAGTCTCTTCCTGTTGTCTAACTCCAGCACTGCTCAGCCTCCTCTTGACATTTCAGATTTCTGGCTCCCTCATCTTCTCTTCCCACAGTCAAGAACTGTGAGGAGCTACCCCAGCCCAGTGAGTTCCGTGTGGATTTTTAAATATTCAACTCACCAGTTGAAAACAACAATCACTCTTCCTCTTTCCACATGACCGTACAAATTAGCCTGCTCTGGTGCCTCTTTAAGAATTTCCCAATTCCTTTTTATGGTTATTTTTCTACGGATTTTTGTGCCATTTCAACATTCAAATTGGCAAAACTATAATTAAGACTACCACTCGCTATTTTATGTCACATCTGTGTTCTTTCATTCTCACTCAAACCTTTTATTTAGCCAGATTAGAATACATAGCAACCTCACTGCACAAGTTGACAGTTTTAAAGTAAATAATGTTAGGGGGAAAAAATGAATGTTTAATCTACTCCAACTTATTCTTTTCACTCTTATGTTACTTTGCTTAAATATTTTCCTCAATAAGAATATAATTTAGGACTTTGGAATTACTGTTTTGTAATTTTGTCTGCTGGTTAATTCAGATAGATTATTTTCCCTCATGGGAGACTAGGAAAATGGTAATGTTTGCCACTAGGTTTCTTCTCTTGCCATGTAAAATACTAGGTGCTATTTTAGGGACAGTTATGATTTTTTTTTTAAATATTTATTTATTTTTTTAGTTCTCGGCGGACACAACATCTTTGTTGGTATGTGGTGCTGAGGATCGAACCCGGGCTGCACGCATGCCAGGCGAGCGCGCTACCGCTTGAGCCACATCCCCAGCCCGGGACAGTTATGATTTAAAAACTGAATATGAATGCATTTTCTCAATTAACAAATATTCAGGGAAGAGCATGATATGGAAAATTCTCTTCCTGAGAAATTTTTTTTGATGTTTGCTATTGATTAGAAATCGAAAATTAATTCATTAGTTCATTAATAATTGCTGACTTTTCCCTATATGCCAAAAGTTTTTCAAAATATATGGGGCATACAAGTAAGCAAAACAGATAAAATTTCCTGTCTACAAATGTCTTATATTCTAGCAGGGAGAAATAAGCTATTAAAAAAAAACATAGCAAGTGCAGGGCCTGGGTGTGCATGTCTGTAATTCTAGTGGCTCTGGAGGCTGAGGCCAGAGGATCACAAGTTCAAAGGCAGACTCAGCAGCTTAGCAAGGCTCTAAGCAACTTAGTGAGAGAGATCCTGACTTGAAATAAAAATTTAAAAGGGCTAGAGATGTGGCTCAGTGGTTTGAAGTGCCCCTGGGTTCAATTCCTAGTACAAAACAAAACAAAACAAAACCAAAAAACAAAAACAAACAAAAAAATCCTAGAGTGTGCTTACAAAAACTAAAATGGCTATGACATTACTAGTTAACTTAATCTTATGGGATCACTGTCAGTGGTCTGTTGTTGCCCCAAACAATGTTATAGCTTTATACCACTTATAAGACTATATTAAAAGGTAGAGCCAACTGTATTTCATGACTATTGAGATGTGGATTGCAAGAGAAAGAGTCAAGGATAACGCCAGATCTTTTAGCCCAAGCAAGCCCAAGGACAAAATTGCCATTTAGATAGGAAGAAAACTGTGGGACACACAGGCAGAAACAACGAGTTCAGTTTTGATTATTTTAATTTTGGGATAACTATAAGATGTCTAAGTGGAATAAAACAATTAGCCAACTGGAAGCATAAATTAAAGCTCAGAGAAGGACTGAGAACTGGAGATAGAAACATGGAGTTGGCCTAAAGAGGGAATTCAAAGCCCTATAACTGGACAGGCTTATTGAAGGGAGTGAAATTCATATTTGAAATTCATATTCATATTTGGTGTTGTGGAAGGCTGCAGAAGGCAGACCACTAGAGAGGTAGGAGTGCTCAATGGTGTGAGATATGCTGAGGGGTCAATTAAGGACCAAGAATTGCTCACTGTATTTAGCAAAGTGGAAGTTTTCAGTTACCTTGGCAAGATCAGCTTCAGTGATACTTTGAGAGTAAAAACCCTGATTTAATTGAGTTTAAGAGGAAAAGGGAAGATAGGAATTGGAGACAATAAGTGTAGACAAATTTTTTGGCATGCTGAAATGCAAAAGTCAGAAGAGAAATGGGGTAGAGAAGGCAAGGTCAAAAGAAATTTTATTACTTTAAATAAGAGACAATGGGCTGGGGATATGGCTTCATGATAGAGCACTTGCTTCACACATGTGAGGCCCTGAATTGAATCCCCAGCACTGCAAAAACAAACAAACAAAATGAGATACAGTCAGTTACAAGGCTGAGACAAGAAGATCCCAAGTCCAAGGCCAGCCTCAGCAACTTGGAGAGACCGTGTTGCAAAATAAAAAAAAAAAAAAAAAACCATAAAGGACTGAGGATGTAGCTCAATGGTTGAGTGCTTCTGGGTTGAACCCGCAGTACCTCCTCAACAAGAGAAAGAGAAATAGCCTCATTTTTTTTTTTTAAAAGGTGATGGTAAGAACCCATTGGAAAGAGAAAATACACAGTCGAGTAGAGAGTGGACAACTGCTGCAGTTATCCACGGAGACTGGATGAGTTCTAGTGCAAGTGCAATAACCAGCTTTTGATAAGCACATGGACAGTTTATTCATAGTCGTAGCAGGCAGGAAAGCAGAGTATGTGCATATAGATTTGCAGGAAGTTGAATTTGGTGTCTCTACACACTTTCTTTTTATTTTTTCTTAATTTAGTGTTCAGGGGATACTTAATTCTACCAATGAAGAAGCAGGAACCTGCTCACCTAGATAGGCAATCTGAATTTTACCACTCTACGAATCTATTTGAGAAAGCATGGATTAGCTCCTTTCTACTCATTCTGGTTAGTTTTTCTAGCTTAGATTATACCAACTTATTTCTTTTTTTTTTTTTTAAATATTTATTTATTTTGGTTTTTGGCGGACACAACATCTTTGTTTGTATGTGGTGCTGAGGATCGAACCCGGGCCGCACGCATGCCAGGTGAGCGTGCTACCGCTTGAGCCACATCCCCAGCCCACCAACTTATTTCTAACTACAGCAGTTTGGCAATTTCCTTCCTCTTTGGACTTTATGTTACGTCATATTTTCATGGGAAATTACCCCACACACTCTACCCAGTTCTATTTCTTCACAGTTTCTCCTCCATCCACCTGCTTTTCTCTACTCTGGTCTCCATCATTTTGCTTTCCTCAGGTGTGAATAAGGGAGACAATTTGCTTCCTATCTCCAGGCTAAGAGTTTATATAAATCTAAGAAGCGACATGGTTTTAGTTCTTCTAAAGAGAGAATAGGAACGAGAAGAAAGTTAGAAGTTGCACAAGGGAGGAAAGAAGATGAGAAGGATCTGCTTTATTATTTGCCCAGTTGAGCTCCTGCTAGTAATTCAAAGCATTCTATGTGTATTTCTTGCCCTTTTAAAATATGAAGGTGCTCTAGATATTGCACATTATGTTAGCTATGGCATTAGTAGAGCCATAATAGATTCATGTGGCACACTTATCATATGTGGACATAATTATAATAGGTAATACTTAATGAGCTGTATATATATTTTCAGGCACTTGGCTAAGTCCTTTCCATATATTATTTCATTTAACCATTGCATTTATACTAACCTGAGATATGTACTATTATCCCATTGTAGAGATGAATAAACTAAGAGAGATGAGAGTAAGAGAGAGAACAATTTAAAATCCTTCAACATTAATAACAGTTTTTAAGCAAATATATTCTAAATTTATTTGTGTAAGGTTAGCCGGTATATCTTGCTTTAGCCTCTTTAGCCTCTTTGCCTCAGGGCTATTTCTCACTTTATGAAGAAGTCATTGTGGTATTATTAATAAGCTACCCCAGTGTATCTGGGACCAATTTATAAGCTTGATTTCTGCACAGTCTTCAAAATGTTAATAAATTATTGGCATTTATATTGCTTATCATATATTAGCAACTCTACTAGGTAATAGAAAAAGGAAGAATGCAAAATTATTCCTTCAAGGAGTTCTGTTTCTTCTCTACTAGAAATGTCAATTATTCATTAATTCATTCAATAAGTATTACTGAGAATCTTCAAGCATATTAACTGCTATATAGAGTTCATGTAAGCACAAATCAACTTAGATTTATAATACTTGGAAAAAGAAGATGCGTAAATAATGGTCTTTATAATACATGGTTCTTTTAAACAGGTCTATGATTAAGTGCTTGGACTTTGACAGCAAGGCTGCTAGAATTAAAAGTCTAGCTCTACCACCTAAAGGCTGTGTGATCTTGACTATTTCCAAAACCTAAGCCTTGGTTTGCCATCTACAGATTGAAGATACTTACTATCTATCTCATATAGTCACTATGAAGACTGTAAATGACACAAGTATTTAGAACAGTGTGTGTGTACTAGTTGTGTAACCACTGTGTATTAGCTATTGTTATTTTTCTGATACAGATTTACCATGTTCAGGATCAGTTACTAATTCCTGACTATAACAACTCAGTAGAGGACAGTAGTGCTCCATAAATTTCTGTAAATTAGATCTTCCTCGAAGATTCATTGTATTTCCTACACCCCTACCCCTATAGAAATGTCTGCATAGCCTCAAATCCGTTTTCTACCACATTTCTTAATTTTGAACCCAATGTCAGACCAATTATTTTCCTTTGTTGCCTATTTCCTTATAGTTTTGCTTACGTAAAAGGGAGAGGTGACAGGTTTTCTTATACTTTTTGTTTTTACATCTTAAACTATTAGAGATATTTTTCATTATTTGCTATGGCAGTTTTTTTCCCCCAATGCTGGGGCTCCAACCTAGTGCTCCCATATGCTACACACCCCTAATCCCAATGATAGAGTTCAAAATAACTTTATATCTGCTATAGTCAGAATCCTTGTGTCCCCCCCAAAAATTTATTTGTTCAAATCCTAACTCCAAAAGTGATGACCTTGGGAGGTCATGAGACATATCTCTCAGGAATGGGATTAGTGCCCTTACAAAAAAGGCCTAAGAAAGACCCACGCACACCTTCAACCTTGTGAGGACAGAAGTGAAAAGGCACCCTCTATGAACCAGTCTGCCAGTGCTTTGATCTTGGACTTTCTAGCCTCCAGAACTGTAAGAAATAAATTTCTGTTTCTTAGCCAACCAGTTTACAGTATTTGTTATAGCACACTGAAAAGCTAATGTCTTAAGTGATTTTTATTATGTTTCTGATTATCAAAATAATATTTGCTCAACATAAAAACAATTGGAATATACAGAACTTGGTAACAGAAAGTGAAAGGCCCTAGTAATCCTGCATCCAGGAGCAACCACTATTAATAGCTTGTCATATATGCTTCCAGATTTCTTCTAGGCTACAGTAACTATACATTTTAATACAAAAACAATGAGATCATACTCCTCAAATGATTCTACAGTGTCTTTCTTTTCATCTACAAATTTTGGACATCCTTCCATGCAGGTCAAAGTGAATCTATCTTATTTTTGTTAATGGTAATTGAAGGCATCCTACAGATCTTGTATAATTTGCTTAAATAGTTATCTACTGGGATTTACTAAGATTTTTACACCATTACATGTTTCTACTATTATGAACAATATGCGGTAAACACACTTGAACATTTATTTTTGTACAAATATTTTTACATAATTTTTTGCACAAATATTCTCAACATATACATTCCTAGATGTGGAATTGCCTGTTCAAAAATAACACACATACTTTATTATTATTATCATCACCATCATTATTTGTACTGGAGATTGAACCTAGGGACACTTTATCACTGAACTACATCCCCAGGCCTTTATATTTTTTGAGACAAGATCTTGCTAAGTTGCTGAGGCTGGCCTTGAACTTGTGATCCTCCTGCCTCATCCTCCCAAATCACTGGGAGTACAAGCATGTGTCACCACATCTAATTAAAATACACATACTTCATTGACAATTCCCAAATTGTATTCTTAAAAGGATTTGTCCAATTTACCTTCACATTCATAATGTGTGAGAATGCCTGTTTTTGACTGCTCTTCTTTCTTTCTTTTGAGATGGGGTCTCACTATGTTGCCCAAGCTGGATTCAAACTCCTGGTCTCAAGTGATTTTTCTGCTTCAGACTCTGAAAAAGCTGGGACTACAGATGTGTGCCATCTTGCCTAGTTATACTTGAATGTTTTCTGAATATAATCTTTTCTTTTCTCAATTTATACCAGTTTTGAATCCTTCCCCCTTTCTTTTTCCAAGTCTGGAGTCACAGTTTAAAACCCAGGGAAGACTGAAGAAAGTAGCAAAATACAGGAGAGTATTTTCACCAACAGCAAAATATTCTAAACTAACTATAATAGTGAGGAATGTTAAATCAAAACATCACATCACTAGTTAACAGTTTTAAAACTGTTCTAAGCTTTCAGAACAGTAAACCTGAGACTGTAATTAGATCACTTGCGGTACACCCACTGCCCATGAACTTCCTCTTTGGCAGTGAGCATGGAATAGGAGAGGCTGTTGGTATGAGGATTAGGAAAGAAAGGGAGAAAGCAAGAGGAGGGCAGGGGGCTCCAAATCTGGTGTCATCTTGTAACTAGCCAGGGGCAGCCCCTTGTGTATTCTGGACCTCTGCTTCATGCTTCTCTCTAAGACATTGCTCTTTACTCTTAGTGTCTGATGCCCAGATGCTCACCATCCAAGGGCGAGTGGAGTCTGTCACCTCCACTTTCAAACCTTTTCTGACACCCTAGAAAAAACATTCTCCTCCATGCCTCACTATTTCTGACCCACACTTTCCTGACTACCTGTAACATTTTGTTTAGATTGCTTATTAATGACATTTAGAGCTGAGTAAATGTTGGTTGAACGCTTGCTGACATGGAGAAATCTTAGTGGAGAGATGAGGCTTCCCATTGTTTCCAGAAACATACGGGTTCAGATAAAAGGAGATAATTAAGTATTGGGCCAAATCATTTATTTCGTTTCAGCCAAATACTTCCAAACTTCTTTCTCCACCTAGGAACGACTGCAAAGGAACTTCAGCCTTACCACAAAAATAAAAAGGAAAACAATCAAGTTGGAAAACACATATTATCAAAGAACAACTTTTTCACCACCTTCTTCATATGTAAGACAATTTTCTGGTGAAAGGGACTTGTGGAAAAGGGGCAGACTGAGATGAAATAAAAATCTGACTCTTTAACATAGATTTAATAGCAGAGGCAGATCGGATGAAGCTAAGAAACTGTGTATGAGGACATTCGGTTGCATGTGCCCCATATCCCAGGTAAGAACTTTCTACTTAAGAGTTGGAAGGCACTTAAATGACTTTTTATGTAATCCCGCACCCCCCAAGTCTTTTTGTCTACACAATATGCTCCTTTGCAGAGAGGATGAAGCTTCCAGACCAAGCCTCGCTGCTGACAGAACAGACTGCCTGGCACCGAGCCCAGCCCAGGTGTACATTTGATAGATTAGTATTATTATCGCCGATAGCGATATTCGACTGCCATTCTTCTCCGCCCCTTGCACCTGCTTGACGTCTCCCGCCAACAGCCCCCGACCCCGGACCACCTCCCTGGCTCCCTGGGGTCAGCCCGGAGGCGCCCCCTTCAGAAGCGGCAGGACCCCCGGCGGGCGCGGCAGTGCAAGCGGGGAAAGTGCTCGCAATCACATGGAGGCCCGGGCCCGCCCTATTGGCTGCGGCCGGGCCAGTCGCGACGCTCGCTGGCTGCGGTTGGTCCCAGAGCTGCAGCGCCTGCACCGGCCCGGAGTCCATGTTACGCTTTGTCTAATTCCCCTCGTTACAGAGTCATGTGCTGCTGCTCTCGTCGCCGCCGCTGCCGCCGCCCGTGGTGCCCCGGCTCCTCCGCCGCGCTTCGAGGTGGCAGCCGCGGGAGGGGCCGCGGGAGCAGGGTCCAGGGCGCCGCGCGCCTTCGCCGCTTCGGCGCGTCCCGGTGCAGCCGCCGCCCGCCGCAGGTGATGCCGCCACCTCCCGTCTCAGCATAAGCCGTGGCTCGGCGGCCGAGCTGCCTGGGCTGCCTCTTAAGGTTGGTACCCAACTCTTCGGGCCCCAAGGCTTCGAGGGAGGGCAAAGCGCAGGTGGAGCCGCGCTGGAACCCGAGCGCGCCATCCCGGCGCAGGCGTCCTGCCTCCCTGTGCGCGGCCCCGCAGCGGAGGCTGCGGTCGGGAACTCGTTCGGGGACCGGCGAGGGGTGTCAGGGGGAGAGGGCGGCAAGCGGGGACGTGCTCCCGCCTCTGGCCGCCCAGGCCCGGGAGATTGTTCCGCTTTCGGGAGTCTGAGTGGCAGGCGCCTCGGCCGCCGGCTGTGGGCCCTGAGGGAGGCGATTTGCCGACTGCTTCCCGGCGCGCGCGCGCTCCCTTCTCCGCCTCCTTCCGCCCAATCGGAGGAGCGGGAGAGCGGGTTACAGCTCCTTAGATTCATCCCAGAGGTGGGTGTTCAGTGTCTGGCCTTGTTGGCCGGGTGCCCAGAACGTGAGCCCTTTAACTTCTCCAGAAACGCCTCCTCTCCGCCTCCGTCCCGCGCCGGGTGGGCCGCGCTGGGAGCCCCACGGGGTGGGGTGGGGAGGTGAAGGCTGGGCCCCGCCTCCCGCGTCTGGGGGAGGGAGCTGGGGCCGCAGGTGCACCCAGCCCGCCGCGGGCCGTCTCTGGGTTGAGTACCGGTATAATCCGCTTCTAGCTTGTTTGGAAGCGTGGGCTCTTGGGAGCGGGACTTGAGCTTGAATCTTATGCTGGTGCTTGGAAAGCAGGGAAATTGGGGTGCTTGCCCAGAGGACCATCGCCTCCAGTTAGTGGAGAGTTGATGGAGGCCACCCTTTTTTATTTGGGGTATGTCTAGCAGATAAATGAGATTTTTTTTTAATTAAAAAAAAAGCCATCTGCAGTGAAGAAGAACTGCTTCAGGTCGAGGGGAGGAGAGGTAGGTCCTTGCTGGAGAGGGAGAGGTGGGGTGTGAGGTCCCACTAGTTCTCACGCAGTTGGGGCATGTGTGGCCAAAAATGGGGAGGTAGGGTTACCGGAAAGAAAAAACAAGCATGAAGAAGAGAAGAGGGGAGAAGGAGTATGTAGGAGGTTGGCAGAGTATTGGGGAATAAATATTGGGGAGTCCTAGCCAAGTGACCCAAGAGCCACTGGGTTCTTGGGTGCTGTTCTTTCGCAGATTTCCTCCTCCTTGACTTGAAAAATATTTTTTCATTGGGCAAGAAAGCTGTGATGACATACTTTTGAAGAATGTAGAAGTAAAGAGCTGACTTTTGGAAACTTTCCTTGGCAGCTTTAATAATAAAATTCCATTCAGGCAGCATTTATTGAGCACCTGTTATATGTTTTGTGCTGGACGCTAAGTCTGGACGTTTGTGGGAGTAGTGAGGGCTGTTAACTTAGTAAACAAACAAGGGCACAATCCACGTGCGGAGAATGATGGTGATTCAGATCTTTCTTCCGAAAGATTATGGTGTCTCTGCATCCTACAGACCTTTGAGAAGAATCCTGAGCCATAACCAGTAAATGGGGTCTTCAGACAGCATTTATTTTTACAGTCCATAAATACTGACTAAACGCCTACTGTCAGCTAGGTCCGGTTTAGAGTTTTTGCTTTTCTGTCTTGACACGTATTGACTAAAACCCTGTTAAAATCCAAGTGTGATCTGGGCGTGGTGACATATGCCTGTAATCCCACCAATTGAGAGGGCTGGAGTAGGAGGATTCCAAGTTCCAGGCAAGGCTAGCATCAGCAATTTAGCAAGGCCTTCAGCAGTTTAGCTAGACCCTGTCTGAAAAAGGCTGGTTATGTGGCTCAATGGTAGAGTGCCCCTGGGTTCAATCCCCAGTACACACACACATACTCTTACTCTCTCTCTCTCTCTCTCTCTCTCTCTCTCTCTCTCTCACACACACACACACACACACACACACACACAAATACTAGTGAGAGAAATTAAGTGGTTAAACTAAGATCTGGCAAAGTTGATTTGGAGTATTTGATTCTGCGTGGTATTTAGTAAGCTCTCTATAAAATAATAATTAGTCCATAAACCTGAAGAAAAAAATGACAAAAATCTTGAATTGTCATGGTTTAATTATACACTTGAACATTTTATCTTAGGTTTGTCTAGTTTTTATTGAGGGTGTGTGTGTGTATACTTTGTTGATTGAAACTTAACGGATTAGAAGGTCGGAGAGGAAACTGTCCTCAAATAACCTGGTCCCCCCTCCCCCAGTCTCTTCCATTACCATGTGGAGTGTTGTATGATGCAACAAAGTATTGAGCCATAGTCACATCTTATTTTCTTCCTACTATTTTTCTCTAGCATTTAAAAAACTTGATCAAAACTTGGCCTTTTTTCCTCTTAATTTTAACATTGTGAAAAACTTTTTTGAAATCATTTTAGAAAATTCTAGTGTTTGTCATGTCCAAACAGTTAAATTGTTTTGTTAACCCTTCTTTGGAAGTTAGATTTGGTTCTATTCTCAGGACTGTAGACAGATTGGCACATAAAAGGGCCAAAATTTTGTCAAAACTTTTTTATTTGTCATCACATATGTTCTTGAGTTTGTAGTTTGCAAGGGATTTCACTTCTTTATATCTGGACCTGATGTCTGATATTCTCAAAAAGACCAGTTAATATTTATTATTAGCAATAAGTAGGAAACTAGAGTGGCTTCTCTGGGTACTTAAGAAAGGAGAGGATTCTTGTGGTCACAGAGATAAGATAGGTACACATGGATGACAACACAAGTAAACAATTATAGTTGTTCTGTTCGGGGTGGTTTGGCCTAGATGAAAATGGGAGTAGGGCATAAATCTGAATTTACTTCAGTAGTCCTTAGGGATGCAGTTCTCTCAAAAGCAAGGGTGAAGGAGCACATGTTAGGAGAAGCTTTGAGGTATGTCATAGGTTAAAAGCAATAAAGTAGTGGGGCCTAGTGGCGCATGCCTGTAATCACAGTGGCTTGGGAGGCTGAGGCAGGAGGATCACAATTTCAAAGCCAGCCTCAGCAATTTCAGCAATTTAGCAAGGCCTTAACAGCTGCAGGAGACCCTGCCTCTAAATAAAACATAAGAAAGGGGCTGGGTATGTGGCTCAGTGGTTAAGTGCCCCTCATTCCATCCCTAGTACCAAAAAAAAAAAAAAAGAAAAAAGAAAAAGAAAAAAGGAAGAAGAAAAGGCAATAAAGTAGGTTTGTCTGGCTGCAGCAGAAAATATGACTAATCTATTTAGTGGAAAACTTAACTACAAATCAGTGATGTTAATCATTTGCCTCAAGACCAGTGGTTCTCTACAAGGTGATTTTGCTTCCCACCAGACATTTGGCAATATCTGTAGGATTTGGGGTTTTCATAGCTAGGGGGCAGGTTCCACTGACTTTTAGGGAGTGGAGGACAATCCACAGGACAAACTCCCCTCCCACCCCCACCCTCCCCCGAAATGATTTTATCCAAAATGTTGATACTGCAGAGGTTGAGAAACTACCCTAGACAGTGAATAGGATGAATGCCACAGTGGCATTCTGCAAAGTGAAGTTACATCTCAGAACAGACCTTGAAGGAGGTCTTGACTTGTGAGGAAAAATTGAGGTTAGGAATCCAGTGTAGGTAGGATACTTCTGCTGTGCTAGTCCTGGTTGGAAGGAAGGGGCAGTTTTGAGACAGATTGCTGCTGAAGAGCTGGTAAAGCAGCACAATAATTGGAATAAGTGTGGAGTCATAGACTCAGAATTGGCATTTTAGAAGCCTAATCTAACTTCTTTTTTTTTTTTTTTTTTGGACGGGGATTGAATCCAGGGCCTTGAGCATTCAAGGCAAGCACTCTACCAACTGGGCTATATCCCCAGCCCCACCTAATCTACCTTCTTTAGCACATTCTTTACACTTGCTAGGTAGCCTCTGTTTAAATGCCCTCAGGAACAATGAATTCTCCTTACTGGAGACTTGCCATTACATCTTTGGACTCTTTATGCTATTGTTATTACTTGAGCTGAAGACCGCCTTCTTGCAACTTCTGTTCCATTGATTTTATTCCTGTGCAGCTTCCCAATTCCACAAGACAGCCCTTTGAAGACAGTATCAAGTCTCCTTCCCCTTAATTAGCTTTTCTTATGTAAAATGGTCCCAATTCTTGTCACAGAGGACATGGTTTCTAGATGGTCTGCTCAGTTTGTCAGCATCTCTCATGGACAGTCTCGAATTGAATAAAGTAATTGAGACATGACTGGCCAGCAAAGAGCACAGTGGGTTAACCGTTCCCAGAAACCTAGACATAAATGTCTGCTTATTGTGGTTTAAATTGACAACTGCCTTCCCCCACAAGTTGCACCTAGTACAGATACAGGTATAAGTTATTGATAAGTTAAAATACCCAGATATATGTTGTATGAACTGTTGCATCCTGCATTCATTGGGCAACAAGTTTTGAGAAGTTGAGTATTGTTCCTTTTCAGTATTATCCAATTTATTTCAGTCAAGTCTTCGAGATTTTTGAATTTTGGTTCTGCTTTCTAATTCTGTCCAAAAGAAGTGGAGGCCGGGTGTGGTGGTGCATGCCTGTTAACCTAGCAACTGCAGAGCCTGGACAGGAAGATCACAAGTTCAAAGCCAGCTTCAGTAACTTAGCAAGGCCCTAAGCAACCTGGTGAGACCCTATGTCAAAAGAAAAAAATTATAAAAGGGCCGTGGATGTGACTTAGTGGTTAAGCGCCCCTGAGTTAAATCCTTGGTAACTACCCCCTCAAAAAGAAGTAGGAGAATGGCTTTGCTGAAAACTTTGCAGTCAACTCATAGTATGTGAAACCTGATAGGCTGGAGCACTGCTGGTCCTGTTTGAGATTTGGGAGTTGCTGAGTGATGGAGGTGAGTTCCAAAAGTCCTTAGTTTGGAGGCTTCTGAGAAATCTGTTTTTGTGGTGGAGCTATGATGCATTTAGCTACCATGCGTTTAGTGATGCATTTAGTGATGCTTGCACCTGAGATGCCATTTTGAAATTGTTTGAGTCTGCTGCAGGTTTCTGAAGTCTGTACTCCCTTCTCCGGGGTCTTTGTAATTCTGTTTGGACATCTGGAAGAGAGATTTTTTTTTAAACAATTCTTATAATTCTTTTTTTTTTTAAGTTATAGTTGAAAACAATACTGTTATTTATTTATTTATTTTTATGTGGTGCTGGGGATCAAACCCAGCACCTTGCTCATGCTAGGCGAGCACTCTACTGCTGAGCCACAACTCCCATCCCCTGGAAGAGAGATTTTAATGTTTTATGCAAATCTGAAAAAACTTGCCAAAACAGTTGCTTTTGAAATTTGTGAGAGGTATCGAGGAAAACTGGCAAAACCAGGTGTGCACTTGGTTCCCACTCAGGCTGAGCTTTGTTTTCTTTTTGCTGATATGCTCAGAATACTTAATAACAGCTTTACACTGAGGGAAGGGGAAAGGATTGAAGCTTAGAAACAAATCTTTTTCCAGAGCTGGACTTTAACTCATCATTGGTTTTACTCATCTTCACTAAGGAGACATTAGGAATTATCATTCCCAGAGGTCCTTCGAGTCAGGCAGGTAAGAAATCCCTTGTAATTTAATGCCAGGTTCTCCAAATGCTCTAGATCTATCCAACAAACTACATTTAAATGAACTCCTTGGTGACCATCCCACAGGGTTGTAGGAGTGCTAGCGTAAAATTCCAAATCTTAGATCCAATACATAACAGCCACTTTTTTAGAAATGTCCATTGTTGGGGGCTGGGGTTATAACTCAGTGGTAGAGTGCTTGCCTAGCATGTGTGAGGCACTGGGTTCAATCCTCAGCACCATATTAAAAAAAAAAAGTATTGCGTCTATCTACAACTAAAATAAATAATTAACAAATAAATAAGAGAACTGTCCATTTTACTCGATTCCTTGTTGGTGGTCAAATCTGTCTTGATGGTTCATTCTGCTGGGTCTCACTTCTGTGCTAGGCCCCGTGGGAACCCTGCCTCTATCCTCTGGAGGTGAAGGATATTCCTATGAGAAGAAGGGATGTTTTATGAATATATGAGTATGAGGAGGTTTCTTCAGGAGGAAAATAGCCAAAACTCTTTAGATATTATCCTGCAGTTTCAGAGACTGTCAAAATTGAAATTACCTTGGGGGACTGGCTTAGTGGTAAGAGCGCTTGCATAGCATGTGTGAGGCACTGGGTTCAATTCTCAGCCCTGCATATAAATAAATGAATAAAATAAAGATCCATCAATGTCTAAAAATATATATTTAAAAAAATTGAAGTCACCTTGGAACTAAGGATATATACCATTGCATCATTTTTTTAATAGAAAGGTAGAATATTATAGCTGCAAGGGATAAACCTTTGAATTTTATAAATGAAAATATCCAGGCACAAGGAAGTGACCTGATTAATTTAAGTTCATACTAATCATTTCAGAGTGGGCATTAGAATCTGTCTGCCTTAAAAAAAAAAAAGAAAAGTTTAAAGAATTCTCTGCTTGAGGTGTGTAAACATTAGGTCCCTCAGGTCTTATTTACATAATTGAACCAAAAGAAGGAGCACACAGTGGAATTTCTACTTTTACAGATGACAGTAAGCTTTTCTGGATTATGAAATATCTAACCAGTAGGGATTTGCTCCAGGGAAACTACACTAGGATGCATTAGTCATCAGAAGATTTGTAGGTGCATTTCTTTGTGGGCAAATACAAGGTCAAGTATTAAGGGGATATTAGGAAATTCCGTAGGATGGTGTTTTGTTGAGAAAACTCAGGGAAGGGCTCTGAAAATACTTTCACAATGTTGTCTCAACTTGTTGAGGAGAAAATGGACAGGAAATGCTAATCTTCACCAAAAAGATTTGGAAAAAACAGAAAACATAGTCTAATTCAGTTTCCATTGTACTGTGTTCAAAGTCATGGGCATTTCAGCTTAGGAAAGACTAATGTAATACCTTGAAGATTTGGATGTTCCTGCTGGAATGTAAGCTCCACAGGACAAGATCCGTGCC
This sequence comes from Spermophilus citellus, assembly GCF_964194105.1. Lineage (NCBI taxonomy): Eukaryota > Metazoa > Chordata > Mammalia > Rodentia > Sciuridae > Spermophilus > Spermophilus citellus. Next base: position 61,424,524 of record NC_138191.1, on the reverse strand, counting down.
CGTGTATTTCTCAGATAAAAACATTAGCATTTCCAATATCTGGAAGTAGTCAGCTAAGATGATATTGCCCCTGAAACTGCCAGGTTAGGGACACAGGAAGCCTTCTTGATTGTTCACTGAATTCCAGTAAACCTGAATTATGGCATTTTAATTGCCTGCCTCCTTGTCTCCATGTTCTTAATACTCTTGTCAGTGTGGTGAAGGTAGGGACCTATCTGTCTTTTTCTCCTCTGGTTTTCTAATGCCACACACGGTACTCTCTCCCTTAGTATCTGTTACCTAAATAAATGAAAATGTTTGTTTTAAAGCTTTGTAAGACATGAATTCAGGATGAATGCAATCGGTACCATATTGGTACCAATTCTTGTGAACAATGGGTGGTGTCAAACTCAGTTTGGGGATTATTTTTAAAATATATATGTCCAGACCCTTCCCCATGCCTGTGAAATCAGAATGAATCTCTGGAGATTCTGAAGTTCTGGAGGCAGAGTTTTGTTTTGAAAAAAGTCCTTTCTCTTTCCAAATGATTCTGATATCCATCTAAAGCTGAAAACCAACATCTTTATGTTGTTGTGCCAAAAGGCTACACAGTGACTGAAAACACCTTTAAAAAGGTGTTGAGACACTTGTGGCTGACAGTCCCATGAAGGGTTATTAAGACAAACAAGGAGTTTGAAGGAGGCATCAGATTCCTTAGAGGATGCTGATTATGATAGCAGGTGGTCCACAGTATGGCCCTTGGTGCCTCCATGAGATAGTGCGGCCTTGATGGGATGGCAATTCTCAGTCCGTTCTTGAGTTTGTGACCATAGGGAAATCTTCAGAGCACTGGAAATTCTAACTTTTGATTTCATAGGCCAGTAAAATTTTAGAAGAGAGACTGTCATAAAATTGCCAGGTTAAAACTTGAGCAAGAAATAACACCAAAAATAACACCAAACCCACCCACAGTGAGCCCATGAGGATAGTTTCACCAGCCTGTGGAATAATGAGAATAATAAATATGATGCAACAAGCTTTTCAGTTTAAATTTCAATGCTAAGTTTATTCAACTTAAAGGGTCTTTTTTGTTTGTTTGTTTCTTTTCTTTTTCTTTTTTTTTTTTTTTAATATTGGATTGTCCTTTCTACTTTGAGGGTTTTTTTTTTTTCTTTTGTGAAAGGATGGTGATTGTTTGATTTTTGGTGTTGTTTCTTGGTCAAGTTTTAACCTGGCAATTTTATGACAGTCTCTTTTCTAAAATTTTTCTGGCCTATGAAATCAGAAGTTTGAGAATTTCCACTGCTCTGAGGATTTCAAGATGTTCCTCCCTTGACACCTGCTATTGGAAGAGGCTCACAGATATGGTGCTGGATTCCATTAAAAGCATTTCTTTTCATAAAGAGGTCCCCCCACTCCACCCCTCTGTTTGCTGGCAATAGTTAGGAACATTGTCAGAGGAGGCTTCATTCTCCCAGCAATGCACAAATCCTATTGCTGAATGTTAACGTCAACAGACATCAAGAACTGCAATGAATTCTACAGAGCAGGGAGAAGAGGATGTGCCAGACACCCTTCTCTCTCTGCTGGTGGCCAGAAAGCCACCTCTAGTTCTCACTCTGAAGATGGAACAGAAGGCACCAAAGTTCTTTTCACTGATTGTTCCCAACCTAATTCTAAGAAATGTTAGAAAATTGATTCATGGCAAAATGACCCTCTTGATGCTTGGAATAGCATCCTATTGAATGAGCTTTGAAAATCAGTTTATACTCAACTATAACTGAGAAAACTTATATGATCGAGAAGTAGTTGTACAATTTATAGGACACCCAAAGTTCTCAGTAATAACAAATAATTCATTTATTGTCTTAACCTCTGCCTTGAAATATACATTCATTCTCATTTAATCCTTAAAACAATCCTAAGTGAAAGGAGAACTTATTCCCTCTGTATAGATGTAATGGTGAGGCTGGGGAGGTTATGTAATTTGCAAAAATATCACATACACATGGTGGAGGTAGAAGTTGAAACCAGGCTTGTTTTATTTAAAAGCCTGTTCTCAATATGCACTGTACTTGGCCTTTTCAATTCTTCACTGTGTCTCTGTATTTATTTTATAATTCTGATACTATTTCTGCTAAATAAAAAAGTGATCAGATTTTGAGGTGGAAAGGAACTGCAAGGCTCATCTAGTTCCTGCTTCTTATTTGAAGGGTGTGGTGGTACTGGTGCCCCGGTGTTCAGGTCTCCAGGCCACTGTTCTTTTCGTCCCACAGTGGCTTTAGAAAACACAACACTTGGGTGACTTGAGAGCTGGTTTTAAATCACTTAACTGTTTTGGTGTTTTCTATAACCTTTTTTTTAAAAATCATGTACTGATGATAGAAATGCCACAGTAGTACACATTAAGCACCTTTCTCCTAGTTAGATTGACCCTATAGCAACTAAATATATTATGTAAATATATAGCTGTTTGCTAAGGAGTCAAAGCTGAATGCATGCTATAATAAATATATGTAATAAAACAATCATTTCCTGTATCAAAGTAAAAAAATGAATGAATGAATAAATATTCATATATCATATTCAGAGTGTTCATTTATGTATTTATTATACTCTAATAATTTCAGTGCAATAAATTCATTTGGTTGAATTTTCTACTTTTAACAGTTCTATTTTTCACATTAATATTTAGCTAATAATAAAGTGTAAACTGAGAAGTTGTAGGTTCAAATCTTTGCGTACATACACTCCCGTTCTATACACACACACACACACACACATTGTGTGTGTGTGTGTGTGTGTGTGTGTGTGTGTGTGTAGAGAGAGAAATTTTTCTTGGTACTGGGGATTGAGCACAGGAGCACTATACTTCTGCAATAGATCCCCACCCCTTTTTATTTTTTTTCTATGACAGAATCTAAGTTGCTCAATGTGGCCTTGAACTTGGCTGTACTCTTGCCTTAGCCTCCTGAATAACTGGGATTACAGGTGTGTGCCATTGCACCTGGCCCTTTAACTTAATTCTTTTTTTTTTAAGTGCTGTTTCTTTTTTTTTTAATATTTATTTTTTTTTAGTTGTAGTTGGACACAATACCTTGATTTCACTTATTTATTTTTATGTGGTGCTGAGGATCGAACCCAGGGTCTCACACATTCGAGGCGAGTGCTCTACCACTGAGTCACAACCCCAGCCCCTAACTTAATTCTTTTGAAATAATTTTCTGTCATAAAAAGTTCCTTTTTTGCTTAGTTCTAAATTATTTTCCATAAAATTGTACCTGGAAAATTCTGAATGAAGAAGAAATTTTATTGCATCTGTAATCATTGTTCTAACTAGAGAGAGAAATGGATAGTAGCTATATCCTTGAGGTCTCAGAAAATACAAACATTGCCTGAAGTGGGCTTCACATAAGATTATTTATGGCAGCTGGTAGTCAAGCTCAGGGCAGGGTAATCAGGAGGGAGTTGAGTGGGGGCTGGGCTGAAGTAGAAGATGGAGGTCCTGTCTATAGAGGGTCTGTTGAGCAGCTGGTTGTTGCCCTGTGGGAATATGGGCCAGATATTCTGATTTTTCATTGTCAGCCAAGAATCTAGATTATTATGTAAAATCTGATTTTAAAAGGTTGGCTAATTCAACATTTTAAGTAAGAACTTCCTTTCGACTAAATAAAATAGCTCTGTGGGCTGGATACAGCCTGTGAGATTAGGCTTTTAAAGATAGATAGCCCTTTAGTGGCCAGATAAATGGAAGTATAGGATTTGAATAAAATCATACTACACTTTAAAAAGTCAACGTAGACTGGGCGGGGTGACTTGAGAGACTGAGGGAGGAGCATCACAAGTTTGAGGTCAGCCTTGGCAATTTAGTTAGACCCTGCCTCAGAATAAAAAAGGGCTGGAGGTGTAGCTCAGTAGTAAAGTGCCTCTGGGTTCAATCCCCAGTACTGGGAAAAAAAAATGTCAATTTAAATAAATCAAATCAAAATTTGATTTGAGGGCTGGGATGTAGCTCAGCATTTGCCTAGAACTTGGGTGTGAGGCCTTGGGGTCAATCTGTAATACCACAGAAACAGAATAAAATTGGATTTGATTCTTTTGTGATTCCCTCCCATGCACAAAAAGCAAAACAAAACCCCATATTTACAAATATGACAATTTCTGACCTTTTAAATTTGGAATGTTACATCTGGAGTGGATGCATTTGAAGAGTCTGTCCTCCCTGAGGAGTAATAGGTTCAGGGAGAAATAGGTAGGGAGTGAGGGCAAAGGGCACCCAAGAGATGGGCCCAGTGCTAGGGAGACAGGTAGGAGCCATCAGGAGTTGAGTGGAAATCAGCTCCTCAGGAGATAAGAGAAGATTTGCTCCTACCTTAAAATTGATTTAGGGGTGAATGGAGACAGAAGAGAGAGAGAGAGGAATAAGGAATCTTTACACAAGAAAGGGAAAATTGGGACTCTGGAATTTAGAATCCATGTAGGAAGGGCAAAGAGTACTATTCTTTTTCTATATAATAGTGCGTTTGTGCTAATTTGTGTGGCTTCTGCAGAGGGGCATTGGAATGAAATGGAAGGGATAGGATTTGGGGCAGAAAGGAGAATATGGAGTGAGAATAAGAGAAGGGGTCCATAGAGCAGGCGATGCCAAAAAGTAAACCAAGAAAGCTGGAAAAGGTTTGCATGTGGAGAGTTTGTTATGTTAGAGTACAAACCAACCTCCACCCCAACAGAACTAAATGACACTATTGGTTGAGAGTCTGTTTACAGCGGTCCCCAAGGAAATGATGGTTCAGAACATCATTTTGTTCTGTTTGTGGAGGGCCGGTGTGCTCAGAACCATGGTCCAGCCCACATATTATGTCTTGTGTGACATAATGTCAGCGAGGCTGCATCTCTCTTGTTGAGTACACTGCTGGGGGAGCAATGTCCCATGAGTTTTAATCCCTCGCACCCGATGGCTGACCCTATGCACAGGACACAGCCTTGCCCCAGTCATTAGTTTTATCTGCTTTGGGAAAATCTTAAATGTGGTTGAAGTGTGATTTGTTATACATATGCCCTCTCTGAAAGAGAGGAGAGTGGTAGTATTTTAGCAGATTTCTGTATAGCTAAGTCTAGAATCCTAGTATAAGAGTATAACAGTTTTGAAAAAAATATATATATGCACAAACACATACATACATTTTTTCCCCTTTCCCCAATCATCGCAAGTACCTAGTCATTTTTTTTTAGGAATTTCAGCATCTTCTGGAAAAGTAGCCTTTGGTTCATCAGCAGGTTTTATCCAAGTCTGTAGGATAGACTTCATGCTGTGAGCTGAGCTGAGTTTTTCCCAAGAGGTATAACTAAATTTTTAACACTTTAGTTGCTTTTTGAAGAAATGCACTTAAAAATATGTCAGTACATTAGTTTATACAGTAAGGATCTTGTTTTTTTTTTTTTTTTTTTCCCCTCATTATGGGAACTCATTTGTGGTATTGGGTAAAATGGTACAGGTTTCCTTGCACTGTTGAGAAGAAGGAAAATTCTTCAGATTCCATTAATTGGCCTTCCAGGGACTGTGGTTCATGGATGGAAATCCTGGAAGATCCTATCAGGAAGTGAAACTTAAAAATAATCTTTGGACTGTGTTTTGTACAGTATGAATTAGCAAGTTATATAAGAAATGTTCTTCAACTTTCTTATAAAGTATACTTAAAAAAGAACTCAATTCTAATGACTAATCTGGAAGTAATAACAGGAAATGCTTATGGAGTGCTCCCTCTGTGCCAGGCATGGCTTGAACCCTTTACATATGCATTAGCTCAAATTTTCTCCTCACAACAGTCCCATTCTGTAGAAGAGGAAACCAAGGCTGGTTGTCTGGTCTGGCTGCTCCTCCCAAGCACGAAGAACAACCAAGTGATTCAAGGTCACATAGCTTGATGTGTAGTTAAGTGGCAGAGCTGTAATTGGAACCCAAGCAGCCATGGCTTCAGGATCTCTGCATTACTGGTCCTTGAATCCTCATAACTGTAATCACAAATTTGCTTTAGAAATTTCTTTTGCTTCCACATTACTTGAGTCTCAAAGTCAGCATCAAAGTTTGATTTACAAAAGAAAATTTTACTCCCTCCCTAATACTTTCTACCCAAACCAATAAGCAAATAAAATTGTGGCAACAGTGTGCATCCTGGAACAGAGGGCTGATATAGGGACCTTTCGGAAACACTGCACTAAGATACTGGACTGATCCTTATGAAAGCTGTTGTGAAAGCCTTGTGACAACCCTCATCCTTGGCACCAGGATTGTTTTCAAGAAGACAAAACCTGCCTTGTTTTACCTTTACCTTTACAAGTAGTGCATTTGGTGAGCTTCCAAGAGCGTTCTTTAAATTGCCATTTACAGTTGATACATTGCTGTGGGAGAGACCTGGGATTTGGAGCTTAGAGAACATGAATTCTGGTCCTGGCTTCTCTTCTCAGTCTTGTTTGCATTTCTCAAGACTTGGGTTTCATGTCCTGAGATTGGGGGAGGGGATAATAACTGCAGTGTGATTGGTTCGGTGAGTATAAGGAGCTATTCTATTTGATAATATATTAATAACAACAAAAGCCACATGCATTAGGCACCAAGCTGACCAGCATGTCCTTTGTGTGTCTTGGAACACATTTCCCATGAGTGGGCAGGGAGGTAGATGGGTGGGATGGGTGGTGCTGGTCTGAACTCTCTTTCTTGTGCTTTTCTTACCTGTGTTATAGCATGGGCCATAGTGTGGGTGTCAATTCAGTTTTTTGGCTGAAACTTCCTTTCCTTGTTTTTTTCCCCCTCCTACTTTGGGCTTGCCTCCAATCTCCTGACAAAGTGCTATTTGTTGTAAGGGAGAAGCAGGCGATTCTCTGGGCAGCAACACTGGCTGCAGGGAGTTACTGTAGTTCAAAGCAGAAAGGCAGGCTGGAGTAGGAGGGACACTGACAGGGCTTGTTCCTTAGAATTTTGTACATTGATTTTTGAGGGAAAGAAAGGAACGTAAGAGATCACTTTTCAATAGAAATATTATGAAATGTCCTTCATTGCAGAACAAAATTGAATAAGGATAAAGGGCTTTTAAGAAGTCACTGTTTATTACATTGAAATTAAAATGCTTGTTTTTTTGTTTTTTTTTTCGAAAAAGCAAACACTTCTTAAGCATCGACTATGTCTGCAGTGCACTCCAGTAGGATGGGAAGCAGAAATTGATAATAAATAATAACAACAACATTAGCAGTCGTGTTGGTGCATTTCAGGTGGTACACAGTGGGCCACTTCTTGTTCTCATCTTAATCTTGAAGATTGGTGTCATTAGTGTCCTGTTTCAAGGATTACAAATGGAGGCTCAGTGTGCCTAGGGTTAGAGGGCTAGTAAGTAACTGGAAGAACTAAACTTTGAGCCTGAGTCTGTCTCAACCACAGTACAAAAGATGAGTCTGATATGCCCCTGGTCCGAAGGCGTGGCCAGCAACGTAAGCAGTGTGGGGTGATTCAGCACACTGTGCGGTATGTGCTACATTCTCATGTGAACTAAATTGTTTGGACATTTTCTCAAAGGAAAGAGAGGCAGATTTTGACAAGAAAGACCAGAGATAACTTGATCAGAGCCTTGAAGGATGAGAAAGATGGTGGCAGAGAACTGGGGACAGTTGAGGGGACATTGGAGCAGCAAAGTATGCAGACCCAAAAGTAGGAAATGAATTTGGGAAATGTTGTGACAGACTGAAGGCTATAGGAGAAAGGGGGGCCAGAGGAGCAGTTTGGGACAGAGTACAAAGGACCTAGCGTCCTGCTCAGGAATTTGGACTTCATTCCATTGCCTTTGAACAAAGGTTATTCCATTGGAAGTTCTTGAGAAAGGAAATAATTCATTCCAATCTCTGACTTCAGGGATTCTGGTCAGGGGTGGAAAATGGAGAAGGACATCTGCAGCAGGGGTTCCCTCACCTGAGGGTTTCTTGAATGTACAGATTCCAGGAGCACATCCTATGTCACTACCGTGGTGCTGCAGATCTTGGATAGGCCTGGGAAAGTGTATTTAAAAGCCCACAAATGTCTCTCTGTGAAGCCTGGGGAGGGAAGGGTTCCTGAAGGTATTAGGATATGGGGAGAAGAGTCTGGACTGAGTCTGATTTGGGGTCTGTCATTGTATGGATGCTTTTAGATCATGAGAGGGAGCCAATTATCAAACCTTGATGAAATATCTATTTAGGTTTTATGGTTTGCTTTTTATTCCCCGTGAATAAACAGTAGTCTCAGAGCATTGTCATTTGACTGAAGTTTTTTATACCCATTTTCCCCTTCATATCTAAAATGTAGTATGGCTGATCCTTATGCCTCTGTGCCTGTTTATGCCTCTTTTTTGTTTATTTAGAAGGAAATGGGATGTATAAGATTTCATTGTTGGCTGTCTTCCTTGATAGTCTCTCATAAAGTATGAGGTCTGGAGTCTGCTGCCTGGATTTTAATCCAGTTCTGCCACTTGCTAGCCATGGTACCATGGGAAAGTTAGTTCATTTTCTACAAAAGGAAGAAAGAGTAGTGTTTACCCACTAGAGTTAGTTGTGAGGATGATTTGTATAACAGGCATAGAATGGTTTCTGGCACACAGTTGACATTCAGAAGGGAGTTGCTGCTCTGGTTGTGGTCAGTAATTCTGCAGATGCCCAGGGATCTTCCTTGCCTACACTGCTCACACATAAAGAGCTTCACTTTAAAATGTAACCATGCAAATTGCTGTGGGGAGTAATAAGGATGACACATTAGGAAGCTTTGATTACTCAGTGTTCCTCTTTCCTTTCAGGGCTTTTTATTTTCTAGAAATGTGCTTTTCTCTCATAAACAAGCCTGGTAAGATGCAATGGGAGCCCATCACTGGGAAAGAACCTTTCCATACATGTTGACCACAGAGGTATTAGTTGCTTTCTTTACTTTCTTAGGAGTTGCTTGATGATCACTTGCACATTTCCTTGGACCCAGCCTGAATACAGACCCACTTGTGTCAGATGTTTCCGCCCTGTCTTAGCTCCCATTTCTTGAGTTCTACTACTAACTTTTAAAAGTATAATTTTTTTTTGCTGGAAAGATAAACACTTCTACCAAGGGAGCGGCTATTTCTCAACATTAAAGAAATTAGAAATTACAATTTATGCTTAGAAAAATAACGCTTGTCCAAGTTTGAGCTCCCTACTGTCCCCCTTCCCTGCCGCTCTTTATCCTGCCATGAGCTTGCAGAGCATTCTCATGACCTTCTGCCTGTGTGGCATATTTGTAGTGGGGCCAGATTATACATACACCACTGACTTGTTCAACTGACTTGGTCATCAGCCTTTGAGCCCCAGCCCCTTTTTTTCCTTTGGGTTTTGCTAACCAAGTCCTTTACTTGAAAGGAATATTATTTCCCATGGAACCTTATTTGTAACATTTGGATTAATGGGATCATACATTGTGAAGTTCAGACTGTAGGTCCTAAAATTTTAAACATATCCAATTTGCTTTTGCTTAGTTCAGTCTTGGCATTTCAGGTCTAGAAGTGGTTTCCACCTAAGCCCTTCACTGCAAATTAAAGGGAACACAGAAATGCAACTGAACTTCTTGTTTTCCTTTACCTCTCTGTTAACAACTAAGTCCACTGGCTTGTCCTCATTTGCCCTTTTCATACCTCACAAATTAATGTTATGTGCAGATTTGATTATAACAGTGTGAATAATTTCTAAGTTACTTTCGAATGCAGATTGAGTACTCTTCCTTGTGGCTCTTTCTCCATCACACTAACAATGTATCCAGTGTTTTTCTTTCTAGTCTGCGAGAAACTGCTGTGTGATTCTTGTAGCCACTTTTCGGTGATTTAGCGATCCTGACTCCACAGGGCACTGTATCAACTGTTTCACCAAGATCAAAGTACATAGGGTTCGCTGCACTCCGCACTCCCTTCCGTTGCTAATTCACTTGTGTGGTAGCCAGGCAATCCGGGAGCCTTGAAATCTAGGATTCTGGTCAAGGTGAGGAAGCAGCTCATCTTCCTGAATTTTCCATTCTGCATTCTTTTTTTTTTCAGTTCAGTAGTAAGTTTTCTGTCTAGTGCCCCTGTGACCAGTGAACATTAGCTTTATTAATGAACATTCGATTTATATATTCTTGCTATAAAAAGGAAAATATTAGAGCCTTTCACCTCTCTTCTTTCTTTCAGCCACATCCATGGCACCATACCATATTCACTTCTACACTAAATAAAGCAAATCCCATTCAGGTTGTGGTTCTGTTGATTAAAAGTAGACTCTGGCCATCCAGGCCACCTGAGTACTGGGATTTACTAGCAGTGTAACATTTTTTTTTTTTTAATAGTAGTGTAACTTTGGGCAAATCACTTAACATCTCTGTTTCCTGATCTATACTATCAAGATAACCTCATAGGGTTGTTGTCAGCAGTGAGTGAATTAATACCCATAATTCACCACATAATTGTATATTCATGAGGATTTCATGCATCCTAATTTTTTCACCAAAGATAGTTTAATAATAAATTAGATTTAAGTAATAGACAATTGAAATACAAAAGCTTCACGAAATGGTTGTATTCCACTTTTTTTTGCAAAAAAAAAAAATTGGCGTAAAGTCTGTGATGATTATGCAGTGAAATATGGTACATGTGAAGTGATTAGCATTTATGAATTAGGATTAGTTTAAAAAATGATGAATAAGCTTTCAAAAGTTAATAACAAAAGTTTTGGATTTTCCAGGCACTTTATTTTCCTTTCGTGCTATCTGCCATGACTGTTCCTCTGCAGAGCAAAGAAGGAGGCTAAAAAAAATCAAACAATCCAGTTTTGCAACCTTAAATTAGTCATGAATTGTATTTTTTTCTTTGTGACTGTGTTATATGGATAATAGAGAATTGATGTACTCAAGATGGTGACATATGTGACTTATTCCCTATCAACTCCTATATTTTACTACTTCCAGATGTATGTCCTTACGTGTGTGTCTGTGTGCGTGTTAATTTTCTGGTATTAGAGATTGAACCCAAGTTCTCATACTGAACACATGTTCTACCACTCAGTGACACCCCCAGCGCTAAAGTCATTTTAAGAGCATTTTTTTTTCTTAGAAATGAACATTAGATTTATTAAATTTGTTAGGACCAATTCTTTGAATTGCTACACTTTTAAATATACTATTTTAAAAAATAAAATTGACCAAATAGGATTAAAACAATTCTTTAAAGAAGAAGGCAGAGATAGGTACCGCAGAAGATGGGCAGACAAAAAAAAAAAAAAATGCCTTTCAAAGAGAAAGATCCTATTCAGTCCACACACTACACATGATCAGGGACATTTTGGCCACTCTTTTCTCTGTATACAGATATTTAGCCCAACTTTTGTGGTATCCTACTCTTCTTTCATGTTATACTCACATAGTCACACAGTTCATCAGCCAGCATGGTCTACTTTCCGTGCATAGTTGCATATTAGCTGAAAAATGAGAGGGGAAACTTAAAAGACATGTAGCACAGAATAATAAATCCTCAGCCAAAATGCACCCACTCATTCTTCTCCAATTAAAAGGAGGAAGAACAGACCAGAGTGGGTTTTAACTCTATTACCCATTGCTTTAAGAAAATCACTTCACATCTGTGACCCCCCCTGCTTGTGCTGTTACATGGTGATAATGGCTTCTCCCTGTGAAGGCGAACTCTGAGGCAGAGTGGGTGCAAGGCAGTAGGTTCCTGATGTGTGTGACTGGAAGCTAAGGACTCTGAGGCCCTGAGCTTTTAGGGAGATGCCCTCTCGGCCCTCAGCCACCTTGGTGCTATGTTTCTTGTGGCTGCCTCTTCCAGGTTGTGCTGGGATGCTCTGAGCAGTGCTTTTCCTTTCAACTTGCTCAAAACCAGGAAACTGTGCCCAAGAGGGAGCCCAGACCCTCGTGGTACACGTAGATATTTTAAAAAGATGACTGGCAACTGTTGCTGCATGGGAAAAGGCACTTGCTCTGGCTCCCTGAAGATGGCTAATGATCCTGTTTGGGAAATGCCAGTCAAGCCAGCCAGTTGGCTCTGAGAAAAGCTTCCTTGAAAGCCATGGCCAAGGTTTTACAGAGACCAGGAGGTGAGCTTGAGTGCCAGAGACCTCCTTTCCAAAAAATCCTTTTGTGTGTGGGGCATTAGGTGATGGCCGAGACAGGAACATTATGCTGTGAAACCTGCTAGTGCAGAGAGGCCATCTCTTAGGTAACCAGACAGATGGTTATCTTTCATTTTCTTGTTTGTAAAAATCTATAATAACCAGGAGTACATGTGATATTCACACAGAAATTTTGTGACATTTTTAACCTGCAAAGTAAGATCTTCCTCTTTTAAGATGAAGAAAGATAAGCAGCATTGCTTGTGGAGATGAGTTGTATCATCTTATAACTTAATATGGAGCCTCTACAATGGCTTTCACAATGTTGCTATCTAAGTACCACGGATTATGATACTTAAGGAGTGGAGACTTTCAAAGAAATCTCCCAAATTCTTCCAAAATCACTTTTATTGTTCATAGCATCATTTGTGCCTTCCTGGGAGCATATTGCTTTCTTTCCTGATGAGATTATGATTTTAATTTTTTTCTGCTCAGCAGCAGTAAGGAAGAAACACTGTTCCGTGAATCAAAGAAGGAGCAGGTTTGCCAGACCATGGGGACGGATGATGTGGTGCTGAGGCCTTCTGGTTGTTGGGATTAGGAAACATCATGGACTGTGTTGTGCTTTCCAAACTATAAACTTTGGGATCCATATACAGGATGAATGCTAATAAATATTTTTTGATAAGGAAGAGGATTTTAGTTATGGGAAGCCTAAGAAGGAAATGGGGTTGTGTTCACCCACTTCAAGGGCAAGGGCCTTCAAGTACAGCAGGGCCCGAGAAAGGGGCCAGAAAAGTCATTTACTTACATTTCTATCCTTCAAGCACTAAGCATAGAAATTATTTGTTATTCAAAACCTCCGGAGGGGTCTTAGCATCCTGTAAGGTCCTGTTGTGCCCCCATTTCCTTCTCTCAGTCCCTTGCTTACTATGGCCCCTGTCAGTTCTTCATGTGTATTTTGTTACTTACTAAATTATATAAACTTTGTATCAGAAAATTATCACTCAGCACAGTATGAGGATAAAATAGGAATGGTTTAGTATTGACTGTTTTTTACATAATGACTTTGAAGTTTTCAGAACTAAGGGAGATTTTTAAAATTTTTTAATTAGTCTAACCCGTCACAGAGACCTGAAGTTCTCAAAGACAGAAAGAAACTCAGGATCTGCAGGTTAATTTAAACACATTACCTTTTAACTTTTCTTAAAAGAGTTTTATTTTTCTTCAGAGGTTTTCCTTCTGGACATTTAGAATTATAATGAGTAGCAGAAATGAAGGTAGGGATATCAAAAGATACTCTAAAATAGAAGTTTATGTTTTTACAATATGATTGTTGGCAGAGCTTTTAAAATGAGCATGTTTTGAGCTAAATGCCCTCCTTCAAGCTGCCCCTCTCACTGGGTTCTTTCTGGGAAAGGAATGGTAGCTCTTTGGGAAAAAGCATTAAGTTTGTGAAAAGACTTGAAGAACTGACAGGGCCTTGGTAAGCAAGGGACTGAGAGAAGGAAATGGGTGGCAGAGGAGTATCTTAAAGGATGCTGAGTTCCCTTAGGAAGTTTTGAATAACAAGGCCTTCTTAGTGCTTGACGGATAGGAATGCAAGTTACTGGTTTTTCTGGCCCCTTTGCTCAGGCCCTGCTTTACTTGAAGGCCTTGCCCTTGCAGTTCAACTGTGTGCTCCATAACTGGAGTCTGTGCTGCTTTTATTAGGGTGATGGGGAAGGGCAGGTGAGATGCAGTTCATCTCTCCTTACTCTGAGCAAGGGTCTAGAGGTATTGCCGTTGTCAAGACTCCTATCCACCTTTTTATACAGGCTATTTCTTTGCCTGCTTTAGGAGGTCACTATAGCAGCATGCTACTCACAAGTCACCGTAAACCAAGTCCTAAGGCAAAAGCAAATGGAAAATGAGAAATTGCCAACAGTTTTACTAGAAGTTGAAGCCATGTGTTTGTTTTTGTAAATAGCATTTACCTTCTTAAAACAGCCTGTTAGGGGAAAAAAATTTTTTTAGGGAACACATATTAGCTGATTAGGTCCTGAACTGGATAGACTTTGTACCTTGACATGTGAGTGGCTGTCCCAGCACCTTTTGAACTTTTACCACCAAGTAATTCTGAAAAGGCTGACAGCCAATAATAGATAACCAAAAGAGCACAGTGTCCTCTGATTCAGTCATCAAGGTATCAATGGTGAAGAACCCAGCTACCTCAGCAGTGGTAGCTTGTAAACTGCAGGATCATTCTCAGGTGGAGGGGATCTCAGATAGTCTCTGTGCTTGACTTTTCCCCTGGAATTCACTATTGTTTTAGGAATTTAGAGTGTAGAGGAAATAGCCTTGATATTTTCCTTCACAAAGACCTGTACTTGATTCTCCATTTGATCACTTTCCAGTTGAGACATTGGGACAGTTACTTGACTTTTGTGAACTTATTTTCTCATTTGGGAACATGGGAATAGGATTTGTGTGAATCTCCTGAGAAATGCTTCTAAGCAAGAGGAGATTAAAATGAGATGTTGTCTAACACTTGAATGGGAGCTTAATATGCATCAATTTCTGTTTCAAAGTTTAGCTTTTTATGTAGAATGAGTCATTCTTTATATTCTGTTCTCCATTTTGAGCTTAGAAACAAGGATGACTTTTCTTTAAGCCAACAATTTGATGATAAAAGGAGTTGTTTGTCAGACAGTCCTGGAAGTGCCTGTAACTTGATAGATTCTGGGTGCAAAGTCAGGCAGGTTACAAATTCCAACTCATGGGGCAGGCACCCTCTCTCTTTACACACAGCAGATTCTTAAACTATCATCTGTTTACGTTTGTTTCATTTTTCAATGCTGGGCATTTACTATTTTTTAATACTACTCTGAAAATTCACTAAGTCAGAGTTCAGCAAATTGAAGGTAATCCTAGAACTTTAGAATTTCTCTGTGATTCACACGCAGAGAAATACGGAATCTTTTTTTTTTTTTTTTTTTGGGAAGAATGCACTCAGAGATCATGTTCCCTGAAGATTCAGTATATGTAAATATTGGTGGATTGAGATGAGGCTGTTCCGAGTAGAGACCCTAGTAGGAACCCATAGTACTGGGTAATTGGTGGTCTCTCCCCACCCCCTCAGTTCCTGACAACTCAGTTTGTGGTAGCGTGCACGCTTTCTCTTTTGAGTCAGCAGGGCACAAGACAAGTAATTTCCCATCCTGAAGCTTTCTCCCGCTTAGCTGTAGTGGATGTACTGGGATGTGGCTATTAACTTTTAAAATTTGCATAAATCCAGCCTTTCCTCTACGCTGGAAAGGCTGAGTCTTGTCTTTACACCTTCCCGGAGGTGATTCTTTTCAGCGGGCGAGGGCGGGGGTGGGGAGATGAGAAAAGGAGGAAAAGGAAGGCCGATTACTGGGGTGCCTACAGGGGTGCCCACCGGGAGGAGGCGCGGAGTCCACGGATGTAGGTACTCGTGGGGAGCGGAGAGGCCAGATGGGCTGGGGACGGAAGGGCTGTGCGCCGGGCAGTGGGCGCTAGGCGGCCGGCAGGGGGAGGCCGGCTGAGGTGGTGCTGGAGCCGGAGCCGGTGTGGCTGGATCCGGCCGGCCGGCGCGGGAGAGGGCGGACCATGGCGAGGTGAGCAGCAGCTGGGGCCCCTGGTCTTCCCTCCGCACTGCTCTGCGTCCTTCCTTCCATGCTGCTAACCCTCGGATCTCTCGCTCTTTCTCTCCCCTGTGTTTTCAAACAGGAAGTGCACGGCTGACTGTAACGTGCTGCCTGGTCCCAGGATGGAGGAGTGAAGTCCTGCCTCGCCGCGGTTCCAGCCTCCGGAGCCCGCCGAAGCCGAGTCCCCGGAGAGAGTACCCTGAGGGAGCAGGGTGACCTCCTGGTCCAGGTGCGCGGGGCCGGGCCAGGGTGGGGACCCCGTTGGGGGGAAGCGCCGGACTGGCCCTGCAGCCCCGGAGAGCCTTTGAGCCGGCTCTCCAGCTTGGCACTGCAGCTGCACTTGGGTGGATTTTCTTGATCGCCTGCCCCTACTACAGCTTTCTCATCCAAGGGTTTCTGCTAAACTCTCGATGCCACCGCCCAGGTGTGTCACACGGGCTGGATGGCTTTGGGCATCGCTGAGCCAGAGCTAGAACCTGCGGGGGCGCTGTCCTAGGCAGGCGCTTTCCCTGCTGGGTTGCCCCAGGGCAGGGTTGCTCGGTACTGCCTGTGGCCGCTTCCTAGTCCTCAGCAGCCCTGGCCGCACTTTCCTCCTCTGGCTGCTGCCTGGAGCAGCTGCTTTTTGTTCCTCACTGCTGACCTGGGGTTGTCTACATAAATGTTCTGGGAGGCTTGAGACAGTAGGGGTGTTAATGAGGTTGGTGTGGGGGCAAGTGTAGGGACCTGGGGAGAAACAAAAGGATGAGTTGTAGGTGAAGAGTAGGTGGAAAGAGGAGTCTTTGTGTCCAGGCCCTGAAACTGAGGGTCCTGGTTTCTTGCTTTTTTATTTTGGAAGAGCCATGCCATCACTGGCTGAGAGAATTGGTGATGCAGACACACACCGGAAAGGTAGAGACCAGAAGTGAGGGAGAGCAGTGAGTTCGGAGGTGTTTAGTCTGGTGTCTGGCTTGTTAACTCCACTGTGGTTTCCACTGTGCTGAGACAGAGGGTGCTTTAGAAGTATGAACCAGCCGTCTTCATTTATTAAATTCTGTTTGTCTCCAAAGTAAAATTGAGAATGACTTTTCTCAAATTTATTAGGTGGATTATAATTTTATATCCATATCTCGTTCCACCTCAGATGTTCATAGGAGAAGAAAACACTAGGGAAAGGTTGGTTTATGCTGCAGACTTTTTGCTTTTTCATTTCCCTGGCTGCTCTTCACTCTGCAGACTAAGTCAAATTGACTTCTTCAGTGAAGTCCTGGCCTTATTATAATGCCTGTATTTATCCACCTGGTGAAATACTAATCTTGGGGAGGGAAACTAAGGGAGGGATGCTAGAGAAGATTCAGTTTGATGGCATGATTATATGAGGACAGATTAAATGTTTGGACAATATGCAAGTCAATAACATTTTCTTAGGCTATTTATTTTGGAGAAAGTGATAAAAACAAGCGACTAGAGGGAGGAAAGTGAGACTTTGAAAATGAGTATCTTTTTCTATAACAGGGAGAGTGTGTAATCACAGTAATACACATATCCACTCATTCACCTCATTGGGTGGTCAAGCCTTCTCAAGAGGCAGGCTTAGTTGTAGAATTCATGATGTGCAATGTTTATTAAACCATTCTGATACTGAAAAAGTTATAATAAAATATATTTGCTATGTAATTAATTTGCTTTGAAATTAATTTTATCTTTTGTACTCAGGTAGACTGATACATTTATATTACCCCCTTCCCTTCCTTTGTTTCCGCATACATAGTATGGAGATAATTTGAATTATAAGATTCTATTGTACCAATATTCCTTCAGAACTTTAATCTCTTTTAAGATGTAGCTGCTTTGAGCATTGTGATATGAGTAATTGGCATAATTATATTAGCAGTAAGTAGCCAAGACATAGTATAAAAACTGAAGCAGTTAATCTCATCCTTACTGAATAGGTAGGTGGACTTAAGTATGTTAAATTGTTAGATGTCTGTATTATGTCTCTTGCCAAATACATCACAAGCTGACAAGTGAAAACAAGTCATCAAGAGAGTTTTTTGTTTTGTTCTGTTTTGTTTTGCAGTGCAGGGGGTTGAAGCAGGGCCTTGCACATGCTAGTGAAGCTCTCTACCACTAAGCTATATTCCCATCCAGCGCCAAGAGAAATTCTTTGATTTATATATTCATTCATTCTAATTTGTTATACACGATGCAGAATGCAGTTCATTTCATATTACACATAGAGCACAAATTTTCAAGTCACTGGTTGTACACAAAGTATTTTCACACAATTCCATCTTCATACATGTACTTAGGGTCCAAGAGAAATTCTTGAAAGACCTTTATAGCCTTATTGTCTTGCCTCTGTCTTTATACCCAGGTATATTCCTTGTACTCTGGTTTATTAGTTTACTTAGGAACTTTCTTCAGCATCTGTCACTCTGCTCTAAGATACAGTAGGATGGTTTCTTTGACCCTCCAAACCTGTTCCCTCTTTAGGAACAGGATCTACTCCCACTTTATTAGGATTTAAATTCAGGAATAGTAATACAGGCCTTTAAATTGTTATAGTAATAGGCCTTTAAATTGTCATATTCTATTTGCAGAGTATATTTTCTATATCTTGTTTACAGTTGGTAAGAGAGTGGTAAAACAGAATTCATTTACTTTTACTCTAGTTTATGGAGAGATTCCCACATGTCCAGGTCTTTTCCCATTCCTCTCTTCTTGGCTTTGGCCCAGAGCTTTGGGTTTTGTTGTTTTTTGACTTGCATGCTTGTCATTTACACCTTCTCTACATCTGTGTCTAGATTTAAATGTGTTTGCGTCAGTGTGATTTGTATTCTGTTGCCAAAGTTCTAATGGTATATTTTCATTTACAGATATACCATTTTTTTTGGGGGGGGTGTGGTAGTGTCTTTTGTGGTGTCTCAGTGAGCAAGTATCTTTTTGTGGATACTTTAACATTTTAGAATTAACAAAAAATATCACTGGTTTACCCCTTTTATAATAGGTAATATATATGGCTCTTCCCATATTCCACCAATACCGCTACCATACATATCCACTACTTTCCTGCCCCAGTATAGGATAACCAACTAAGAAATTCACATTACTGGGAAGTGTGAGCAAATCCACATGACTTTAAGTTATATACTAAATATTTTTGTAATATTGCCTCTATAGAAATAGATTTATTTTCTTATCTTTGCAGTACTTAAAGTTGAGGCTCTCTTTAGTTATAATTTTAATTTTGCATTTTAAAGAATATAAATTAAAATTGGGTATATTTTCACTGGAAAATGCTGAATAAAGTATTTATTTTCTCTTCAATAATTGGAGTATCTTTAGTGGTCTGTAATTCCTCCTCTATAATATTGTGTCAAAATGTAAAGGGTAGGAGAAGATAGGAAAGGGAGGTAAAATGAGGGCTCTTTCTTTTATATGGTAGGAGTGAAATGATTTCATGTATGTTTCCTTAATACACAACGCACTGGCGGTTTCTGTCTCTCCTGGTGAGTTTCAATGGCTTATGAAGTAGCTGCGTGTCTCTTCCAACAGAGAGGCTAAGAATTAAAGGGTAACTAGCTTTGATGTTAAATGCCAAGGAAAAGTTAATGGTCGAGAGAACGAGGAGTGGAAATAAAATCAAGTTAAGCTTTTCCTTTTTTCAAAACCTTCTTTTTTCTTCATGTATATTATAAAATAAAAATTACCATCTCAGTCAGAAATTGTAAGCAGTTTTTAAACTATAAAGCAATGTTTCTCAGCCCTTGAAAACTGAGAAAATGTGTAATACTAAAAGATTTTAAAGCTCTTTAGAGTTTTACTTTTTATCTCTGAGGACTGCAAATATTTTATAGAAAAGCTACTTAATACCACTCTACTGGGTATATGTTAGTGATAATAGCATTTTCTGCATTTGTAAGTAGTAGTGCATGTCCACGTGAGATGGGTTCTGTATCCAGACTTCTCCCAGTACCTCCAGTCCACAGGTTGCAAATCAGGGCCAAAATAAAACAACTGCTTCAGACCAGAAATGCTGAAATGGTGATTAACATATATAGTATGTTACCCTTCCGGTCATAAACACTTCCAGGTGGAATTTTTCCACTTTGTTGTACATTAAATGAGTGGTATGTGAAGTTCTGACTTTGGATCTAATCTTTTTTCCAGGCTAATTGTTTTTCATGGTCAACTTTGCAATCTTTTCAGTTACTCAGTCATGGATAACAGGATTTCTTCTAAGAACATTTCTGTGAACATCCTTTCCTTGTGTTTGCCAGGACTCTGACACCAATCTCAGAATCACCAGTGTCATAGCAGTTACCACATCCTTGTATTTGTTTCCCAGAAGCTCAGAGAAGCTTCCCACCTTTAACCTTGATAGTTTGCAGTAAGTATGTGGAAGGGGAGATATATTGTTTGTCCCTGTTCTGCGGTGGGAAAAAACATAGTTCATATGGAGCCAGTCTCTGGTTTTTACACCTACTGTTAAAACTGTTCAGTCTGTATTCTGCTTAAGATGGGTTAATCAGAGCAACAGAATAGTTCTTTTATCTGGTAAAAAAGAAAAAAAATGACTTCCTATTTTTCTTATTTGTCAGACTTTTATGTGGATTATGTTTAATTTTCTTGATATTGTGCAGTGTGGGTTATAACCTTGTTTTATGTGAAGACACCGAGGCAGGCAGACATGACTTACTCAAGTCTCAGGGACAAGGCCTTGCTTCATGCCCAGATATGTGCCACCCCCAAGCTTAACATTTCCTTTGCTGTGTTTCCTGTGTTCTGTATCCTTACCCTAATGTATGAAAAGAAGTGATCTTGGTTTAGTCTTATCTACCTTTTCAGCAAAGGTTAACTTAATCCCATAGAGAAAATTCAGATGTTAGGAACATTAAAGAGTCAACTTTTTAAAAAATTTGTTCTTTTTAAATGTACATGACAGAAGAATGAGTTTTGACATATGGAGTATAATATAATTATTCCCATTCTTACAGTTGTACATGATGTGGAGTTACACTGGTTGTGTATTCATATATGAGCACAGGAAAAAGTAAAAAATAGTAAATATTTTTGACTTTCATGTGATATATTTTCATTATTTTCCTGAAGAAATTTAGGTGTATGGAATTTATTACCCCTCATGAGAGATTCTTGAGATAGTTGCCTACATGCATAATTAATTGCTGGATTATAGAATATATGCATAAAAACCAGAGACTGGCTCCATATTTCACTAGGAATTGTTGGCAAGTTTATACTTCCACCGATATTGCATAATGATTTCTTTTTTTATTCACGAATTTCCTGGTGTTACCAACTGGATAGATGCTAATTGTACCTCATAGTTTTTTTTATAAAATTTTGTTTAATTTGTTCTCAGTTTAATTTTGCTTTTTTTCAGATTACTGGTGCAGTTGAGAGATATTTTCATTTATTCAGTTTTCCTTTTCTGTGAATTGTCTTCATATCTTTATTCCCCCACTTTTCTGTTGGCACTCCTGCCCTTATTGCAAGAAGTTTCTGGAGAGTTTTTGTGGAGTTCCCTGACTAATCTAGATATTAATTCTTTGTTGTCTTTAGATACTACGAATACTTGCTTCTGGTATGTCACTTCTCTGATAACTTTGTCTGGGGTGCCTTTCAGTAACAACAAAAATCTTTAGCTTTAATGGAGTTGATTCCATTAAAAACATTCTTTTTTCTTTCTTTCTTTTCTTTTTTTTTTCTTTTTGGCAGTGCTAGGATGGGACCTAGGGCTTCACACATGCTAGGCAAGTGCTGTACCACTGAGCCACATCCTCAACCCTGAACTCAACAGTTTTTAATATTACTGTGGTCTGTGCATTTTGAGTTATTTAGGTCATTCCCTGTGACTGGTCTCACTTTCTTTCATTAACTTTATAGGTTTAATCTTATCCTTTATCTTGTAAAATTATTTGGGATTTGAGTATCTCAAATTTCAAATAAATAGTACAAGTACTATTCCAATTTTTAATCTTAAGAAACTGATCATATTTTGAGTCATTTTCCCAGCATTGTCAAATAATTCATTCTTTATAGATTTTTAGTGCTACTGTTAGCATGTAAGTGGTATGTTGTTCAGTTGATTTGTTTGTGTGCTCCTGGGTGTTTGATACACTGCCATATTAATAAATATTATAAATAATGGTATATTAAGGTATAAATTTTATAAATTTACAGATATATTTATATAATTTTTAGCATGCTTTCGTATTACATGTACCATTTATATACAAATCCTATTAACATGATTGAGATACTAATGTATATTAAAAAGTTCAAAAATGTTTAAATTTGGGAAGTTTTTTCTGGGGGGTGGGTGTCGGGACTGGGGTTTGAACTGAGGAGCACTCAGCCAATGAGCCACATCCCCAGTCCTATTTTTTTTGTATTTTATTTAGAGACAGGGTCTCACTGACTTATTTAGTGCCTTGCTTTTTGCTGAGGCTGGTTTTAAACTTTCCATCCTCCTGTCTCGGCCTCCTAAGCCACCAAGGATTACAGGAGGGTGCCACTGAGTCTGGCTTAGTGTTAAGTTTTGTGTTTTGTGTTTTTTTGTTTTGTGATGCTGGGGATAGGACCCCCTCCCCTTTTTTTTTCTTTTTCTGTTTTGTTTTTTAGTGGTTATGGCTCCTCTTCACACATAGTTCTCTATGTAGGGCAGTGTTGTCTCACTTCAAAGACTTCACTTTTTTTCAGTGCTCCATATGGGCTTATATAGCTATGGGTACATTCTGGGTATGGCTTTGAATGAATGTTTTATGAGGTGTGGTGCTCTAATACGTGGGTGCATACTCTTGAAAGCCTGTTAATTATAGATGTCTTTTTATTATTGGGAAAGCTTCATCAGTTTCAGCCTAGTTTTGTCCAAGTGTACTTTGCTCCAATTTGTTCTCAGTTCACTGGGTCTCATTCTTCGTCCTGTCTCCACTGAATGCGATGTTACTTTATTTGATACTAGGTATTTGCATGCCTGTGCAAAGTACAATGTATATAACATGACTTTTTATCAAAATAAATTAGAAATCACTATGAGAAACAAATTACAGTCTCAAAATAGATGGCATGACAAGATTTGTGTAGGCCAAAGATGTTACTCTTAGCTATCAGTTTTAGGATCATGTGACTGATAGACTGTATTTTTATTTCTTCTTTTATCTGCTTTATAGATATAGGAGAGAATTTTGGTGTTTTTCATTAACTACTGAGATTTACTTGCATTAAATTAAGTATGATAAAATTATAATGTAGAAATGTTGCGGAGTCCAAAATCTGCTTATGCAGGTAAGATAGATACCTTTGGGCTATGGAAATTGTTCTGTTTGTGCTTTAGATACAGTTTAGTAGGTATTCACCTGAGTTTGATTATAACAGCCTAAGCTAGTGATTTGATTGAACTTAAATACTTATTAAGGACTTTGTAGCATGGATGTTTCCCAGTTCTCATCCAGATTCTTCTGTGCTACCCTAACTAGCTGTGAGATCCACCTGTCCTACCAACTTCCTCTCTTATTCAACTCTTCTACTATAATTGACAGCCAAACTACTTATCCAAATTGTTAAATCTTAGTTTCTCCTACCTCCTGTGTCCCAGGCATTGTTTTAAGTTCAGAGGATACAAAGTAAATATCATAAGGTGGCTGACCTCAGAAAATACAGGCATAAACCATTAACTGGAATTTAGAATACAAGACATTTTCCAGAAATATATTCTGATAAGCAGTAAAGAGTGGGACACAAAGGAAAGAATGGTATGTTCTTATTTGTGAGGAGAGAATTCCTAAAGGAGGTGATATTGGTGCCGTTAAAGGGTTAGGATTATTTACCAAGTTAAGCAGAAGAAAAGTAGCCCAGATAGAATAAACAGCTCAGATTCAAAGCCCGAAAGAGCTCAGTGTGTGAGAAACATGGAGTATGAGTGATTGGATCAGAGAGGTTGTGGTGCAGAGAGAAGACGTTGGAGGCACCTCTGGGTTTGAATTCTTGGTCCACACCTGCATCTGGGACCATGCATTACAGTTCTGGAAATGTGAACTTTATCCTTACAGCATTGTGGCTTCATCAGAGATAAAATAAATGCTCAAATCATTGTCTTAAGATATGTGGAAAAGCTGAGAACAAATTGGAGCAAAGTACACTTGGACAGAACTAGGCTGAAACTGATGAAGTTTTCCCAATAGCAGGGAAGTCCAGGGTCAGCCCCAATAATCTAGGCAGAATTAATGAGGACCAAAACCGAAGCTTCAGTTGTGAAAAAGGAGAGGAGAGGATGGACTGAAGAGATGTTTAGGCGAAAGAATTGGCTCCTAACTACATAGAAAGTGGGAGAAGAATAAGAGGAAAGAAGAAGTAGGATGACTGTTGGGTTTTCTGGTTGGAAGATTCACTGTCTAAGGGTGTAGCTAGTGAGGATAAAAACTTAAAAGGAACAAGATTGGAGAGAATAGTGGGTCCAACTTGAAGTGAAGTTGGGGCATCTGTGGGGTATTCTGTTGAGTTTCAGAAGTCTAGGTCTCAGGAGAGAGAGTCAGGTTTAGATGTGAGTTGGGAAGTGACTGAGAGTCCTGAATGTGGTTGAGAAAAACTAAAGGATCAAAGACTTTGATCTTTGTAGGGACCGCTAAAGGATCAAAGACTGAGCAGACACATGGAGAGGAGTTAGCAAGAATCAAGAAAATCTAGAAATAAAAATAATATTCAGCACCCTATATTTTAAATTTTGTTCCCATATTTTATGTTGTCATTCCCCCCTGAAGTAATCATTGTTACTGTCTTTTACAGACCCAGTGTCTAAAGCTCAAGTAAGCAACTTACCAAGTCACCCAGGTAGAAGTAAATAGCGAGCAACTGCCACATTTGTCAGAGGACTCAGAGAGGTCAGTTAGAGCGAAGAGAATAAAGGACATTGGATTTGGCAATCAGGTATTCAGTTGGTAGTTAGGTGAGGTCTAAAGTCTAAAGCTGGATTGTCAGGTGATGAAAGTAGGAGATGAGAAGGTGGATCAGAGAGTGTGTACGCTTACGCATGTGCATGTTTGTGTGTTGGGTTAGATGGTGACTGGAGCTTACACTTTGGTTGAAAAGAGTGAAGAGGAGGTGACCACAGGTAGAAGAGGGAATAACTAATAGAGGACGTTTTAGAAAGATAAGGAGGCCAGGTTCAGGAGCACAGACATGCTCAAAAGGGGTTGTCTCGGGAATTGGGACATTTACTCCTTTGGAACGGTTGAGGAGAAAGAGTCTGCATGACTATAGATGAGGGTACAGATAGTGAGAGGGAAGGAAGTTGCAAGAGTTCATATCCTGAAGGCTGGGTGTTCTCAGTAAAGGTGGAGATGAAATGAGCTGAGGATGAGGTAGGTGCCTTGAGGAGGCTGCTGAAAGTTAGTAACAGTTAACTTAGGAAAAAGGAGGCTACAGATGGAGGATGAGAGTTGTGCATAGCTGAGGGCCCCTTGGAGCTCTGTCAGTGGGAATAGATGTTGATGGTGGATTTTTTTTTTCCTGCTTGATAGAGTAATATGATTAATATGAATGAACTTTTAAAATAGAACACACAGGCCTTGCCTGAAACATCAAGTTTAAGTCAGCAATTCAAGGAAGCTTAAAGATCTGGGGGGAAGGGAGGAGAAGGAGGACAGAGGAACAGGAGGTTGAACATTAGAAAACTTGAGTTCTAGTCTTAGGAAGGTGATCTAATCTTTTGGGCCTCAGTTTTCCCATGTTTCAATGGAAAAAAAAATACACTTCGTGTCCTTTCAAGTCTCCTATAGCTCTCAGAACTTCTGTGAGATGTGTATATCATTAGACAAAAAGAGTGCATAAAAAAGATGAGCTAGATTGCTATCATTTATTTCCCAGGGGTTCTTCCGATAGCAGATCTTGGTCAGTTTCAGCTGTCAGATAATGGTGCCCAGGTGGATGCTTTGTGGCTGCATGTGGCAGTTGGAGAGAGGTCACGAGTCAGAAAAGGAGACAGGAGTGGGAAGCTGTGGTAAGAGCTGCACTTGAGGGGAATGAGTAGATCTGCCCTGCGCCCCACCTGCTATGTGTCACGTGGTTCCCTGATAAATCACTGGTCACAGGTGACATTTTGTAAGGGAGGGGATAGTTTTACTTTCATCTTGGTCTTGTTTTCCTCTCACTGGGCTCCATTTCCCCTCTCCATTAAAAGTGTGCTGTTGTGGAGGCTGGGGATGTGGCTCAAGAGGTAGCGCGCTCGCCCGGCATGCGTGCGGCCCGGGTTCAATCCTCAGCACCACATACCAACAAAGATGTTGTGTCCGCCGAGAACTAAAAAATAAATATTAAAAATTCTCTCTCTCTCTCTCTCTCCTCTCTCACTCTCTCTTTAAAAAAAAAAAAAGTGTGCTGTTGTGGAAGATAATTGACCTGTTGCAGAAGCCTGAGTATGTTCAGCACCTTCCTTAAATCACACACCTAGAGTTTCTTTGCCCATAGAGAAATCAGAAAAGTTGGCAAGACTTCCTCTCTCTGTTGAGTTGGGTCTGCTCTGCTCCTTTAGAGGGTGTACTCTTCAAGCTGTTTAACCATTTACTGCTCTTCAAAGAATAGGAATAACACTTTAAAAACCCCAGAGGTGTGGCTGGCATTAAAAGGTAAATCCAGGTCAGGTTAAGTGGCTCCAGAGATCCCTGTAATAATTTAACAAGCCTAGGCAGGTGAAAGGTCACTCTTAAACAGTGAGCCTCGAATCTTTGTCCATACTCTCACAGATTCTGGAGAAGCCTCAGCATTTCCTCTTTCCCTCATTCCGTTATTATACAACTTAATGCTTGGAAAAATTTTCACAGGAAGTAACAGGGTGTCATAATTTTTGTGAGACATTTTCTACAGAATTCACCTCACCCTCTTCCGTCTGAGAATACTATTCTCTCTTCACCCACCTGCTCTATTTTCTTTCTGAAAGTCTTAATTTCTCCACATAATTCGATATTCTTCAAAGTAAAACATAATTTAAAAATTAAAACCCTTTAAACTTGAAGTTAAAATGTAGTCTATAAATGTGTTCTTCCATTTCCTGAGAAACAACAGGAAGGATTTGCTTTCTCAAAATAAACGAAGTAGCCTGACTATGAACTCGGAGCAGTAGAGATCAAAGATTCCAGCATGATCACATAATGGGAAATTTTCAGTCATTTTTCTAACCCAGAAAACCAACTGTAATGTAGTTTTGTTGTTGTTGTTGTTTTGGGTATTAGGCATCAGAAAGTATATGTACAACTCAGAAATGCACCTTGAGCATATTTAAAATGGACTTAGCATAAATGTTGGCTATTTAGTCTTAAATTCCAAGAATCTGTTGCCAAGGTGTATTTGATTTGTATGAACATGAAGCAATGGAAAATACCCTTCTTGAGCATTAAATTTAGGAAGAACAGGGGACAACCAACTGATTTCCTACATCCATTCACCATCTAAACTTTAAATTCACTAGTTCAGTAAATTATTTCATAGCTGTGCTAGTAGGAGAAGTTTAGCAGCTCAGACACTGAACTGCATTGAAAATAGAATCTGCTACAGGAATTCTGTTGGGGTGTGTGTGTGTGTGTAGAAATGTGCACATTAGTATTCATCTATTTCTAGAAACATGATAGGAGAGCCTGTTTTAAAGAAAGGAAGTCAGTTCTGTTATAGTTGGCAGATTCATATTTGTAAGGAACAGGCAAGATGAGGGAGAAATACATGCATTCATTTTTCATCTGTCATTAATTTGTGCCAAACAATATGTGATTCTTTTTTTCCCAAATGGTGTAAAATAGGTCAACATTTTGAAATATTGGATAGTGTTTACGTTGGGAAGATTCTGAATACATTGAGAACTTTTAGAATTTCTTGTTAGAATAATTTTTTTTTTTTTTTTTACTAGTCTTTCGAGAAAAGGTAGGGAGCTGGGAGTGCTGCTCAGTGGTAGAGTATATGCTTAGCATGCATGAAGCCCTGTGTTTGATCCTCAGCAGAAGAGGGATGGGGGTAGGGGAACAAGGAGAGAAAGAGGGGAAGGAAGGGAAGAGGGAAGGGAGATTAAAGGCAAGAGAGCAGATCTCAATGCAGTGTAAGCATGAAGTTTAGGATCTGTGTCTTTCTCAGTCCCTTTATTTTAACCTAAGTCTTTATATTCAAAGTGGGTCTCTTGTACACATCACATATTTGAGTCTTTTTATCCTGCCCAACAGTCTGTGCTTTTGGTTGATGTATTTAGATGATTTGTATTTGAAGTGACTTGATATAAATGAATTAATATCTACTGTGTTTGTAGTTGTTTTCTGTTTATTTATTGCATTTGTTCTTTGTTTCCATTCCCACACCCCCATCTTCTTCTGCCTTCTGTGATTTTTAAGTGAATAGTTTATATAATTCCATTTTATCTCAGCATACCAATTATACTTACTTTAAAAAAAGTTTTAGCTCAGTGGTAGAGTACTTGTCTCAAATGTATGAAACCCTGGGTTCAATCCCCAGCACCAAAATAAAAAAAGCCAAAAAACAAACTTTTAATGGTTGCCCCAGAGTTTTCAGCTGATTTCAGTTTTTCAAAGGAAAAGAAAAATAGTAATGTTTGTATATATATTGCATAGAAAAAAATTGGAAGTATGTACACCAAGATATTAAGGGTGGTTATCAATGATT
Organism: Spermophilus citellus; assembly: GCF_964194105.1. Lineage (NCBI taxonomy): Eukaryota > Metazoa > Chordata > Mammalia > Rodentia > Sciuridae > Spermophilus > Spermophilus citellus. The sequence continues at coordinate 61,396,112 of NC_138191.1, read as the reverse complement.
GGTAGAATAATAGCTGATTTTTGCTTTATGTTTTTATAGTCTTCTGTATTATCTGATTTTAAAAATGTAAGTATTATCTGATTTTAAAAGCAGGCCTTACTTTTATAATCAGAAACAACAGAGCTCTTTTCGTTTTGAAAAAGAACCAAGAGGCAGATTACAGCAAAACAAACTGAAAATGTCCTCTGAATCTAAACTTTACACCCTGATTCTTTCTAACTTGGAGTAAGCACATAGTCTCTCAACAGCCTGCAGTCCCCGGCAGGGAAGAGAGATTTGGCTGCTTTGCACCTTCCACTGGAAAGACTGTCAACCCTCTTCCTGTTCTTCTGAGCATACAGAGCAGTGAATCCCGACAATGACCTGGGAAGCAGTTCACTCTGGGCTTGGCATAAAACTTGTTAACACAGAGTGCTTCAAACCCCTCTGTCTTCATAACTAAGGTTTTCCCTCAGGTGGAACTTCTTTATGTTTCTTCACTATCTTTCAAAAAACTAATGAATAGAAGAAGAACACTTGAAAACTAGTGTAAAGTAAAGCTTTTAAACAACTTGTGGTAGGTTTTGTTTTGCTGTTCTTTGTGGCAGGGTGGAGGGGAGATGAGAACAATTGGTGAAGAGATGCTTCATGTGTGGCTGTTGGTCCAGCTCAATATTGAGGCACCTGGGCCTCTTGTAGGCTACAAGAAAAAATTACCTTTACTGTTTTTGCCATGTGACTTCTATCTTTTGAATTTATTTGGGTTTACATTGTGTTTGAATGAGGTTTTGCGTGACTGTGAGCAGAATACTCAACAAGAACAACTAAGAGTAGTTTATTTGGGGCTCACAGTTTCAGAGGTCTCAGTCCATAAATGACTGACTTCATTGCTCTGGGCCCAAGGTGACACAGCACATGGCAGAAGGACATGGCAGAGAAAAGCTGCTCGGCTCATAGAGGAGTCAAGAGGGGGTGTCAGTCAGGCCCCAAGGTATGCCCACGTGACCCACCTCCTCCAAGCACACCCCACCTGCCTACTGTTACCACCCAATTAGTCCATTCAAACTAGGATGGATTGATTAGAGTATAGCTGTCACTATCTAGATAATTATTTTACCTCTGAATATTCCTGTTAACACAGTGATTTTTAGGGGCTGCCTCATATCTAAACATTGACATGGTATAAACCAAACCCAAACGAAGGTTTAAGAAAGTAGCAAACCAGTGAAATAGTGTTTTTGATTTTTTAAAAATACGGTTTTAGTACTAAGTAACTTCCATTGTGTTATCAAGAAAGTCATAAATTTTATAAATACTAGATTGTTAGCCTGTAAAATTAGGACTATTATGTTTTGCTGCTTGCCTGTGGCATTGAAATAAACAAATTACAAGTGACTTTAAGTCTTCTGAAAGAAAAGAGTCTATAAAAGCAAATGCCTTTTTCTTCCTGTATTTCTAGATGGAAAATTATAGATCTCCATTTTAATGTATTTTATTATTGGAGCAAGGGCGTTTCACTGATGCTAAGCGATGAGTAATAGTCATTCTTTTTTTGTTAATTTTTTTTGTAGTTGTAGATGGACAGAATGCCTTTATTTTATTTGTTAATTTTTATGTGGTGCTGAGAATCGAACCCAGTGCCTCATGCATGCTAGGCAAGCATTTTGCCACTGAGCTACAGAAGTTAACATTTTGATATAAATAAAAACAATCAGAAGAATGTATGAAATAAATATAAAAAGTATTTATTCACCCTACACTGATTATTGCAACTATGTTAAAGTTCATACAAATTTTGAAGGGAACACAAAAATATAAACAATTGCTACTTAAGGGATATGAGTAAAATTTAATTCTCACTTTTGATGTTATTTTACAAGAATTACAGCAGTCAAAAGTCAAGTGTCTAAGATACTTATGAAGATACATAATCTTAAGATGTTACTGAATTTTTATTATTTATAGTACAAGTTCTATTTGTAGTATTCAGTAGAGTGTTCAGTAGGTGTAGCAAGTAAGAGTAGGTAATTTGACTTCTTTTTCTTACTTATTTCTAAATGAGGGACTTGACATGGAGGGTGGTATCATCAGAGGGATAGTGATGACAGTGTAGAGACTGTTACTATCTTAGCTCCTGTCTCCAAGCATTTACCTGTGACAGCCTTGGTGCCTTCAGTCTCTTCCTCTGTTTTTAACTTGCTGAAATTTGAAGTGTAGAATTCTGTTTGCCTCTTGCTCCTCAGGTGCAGCTGTGAAAATTACTTGAGTGAGAATGGTTCGGGGCTAAGGACTGTGAATGGAGGAAAGAAATAATCCTCTCATTATTTTAAATACGGGGAAACAGGATTATGTACAACCCTGCGCTTTCACCCAAAAAGAACAGGTAGCATAATAGGTTATCTTTGCTTTTATAATGTAAACCATAATGCTTTAATAGCTACTCTTAGGAAAAGATTGGCAGGCTCTAATTTCTACTTGCCTTTTCATCCATTTATTTCATGATGATTCCTCTGCGTGTTCAATCATTTGCTTATTGAAAAAACTGAGAGCTTGTGGTTAGCTTTGCCACAAATGCCCAGTGTGAGATCTAGATATTACAGCACTGCATTATAAACAGTAAAGTGAAGATTTTTAAATGACAAAAATTACTTTGAAAGTACCCTGTAAAAATACTGAGCACTAAAAATGTACAGTTTTTAATAGTTACATGTGATATATAAAACATATAAGATATTTTATTTATTTGCATAAATGAATTTCCCAATTTAAGTCTTTAATTCTATATGAATAGTGTATTTTGTGGGACAATAAGGCCAAAAAGCAACATTTTATAATAATATCAAAATATTTTTGGCCAAGTATTATTCCAGTTTGTATCTGGAGCCTAAAAGTCAAGTAGTTAGTTTGAGTTGAAGGTCATTCGGATCACTTGGTAGGTGAAGGATCTCCTATTTTACCTTAGGCTCATATCTTCCATATAAAGAAAATAGCTATTTAAGCTCTTCTGGAAGACATAGAAACCTATGCACTCTCTGATATGTCTTAAATCAATAACTCTTTATATTAACACTTTTATGATAAAACCTAATTAATTTTTTTTCTTTTTTTTTTAATATATATCATCCTCCATGAAATACTAACCAAAGACAGGCCCATCTTCATCTTTCTCCTTAGTAAGTTTACCAATCCTAGAGCTCTTAACTATATCACCGAGTTCATTTTTTTAAAAAAAGGGATACTTTTGAGATTTTCCTTAATTCTTTTAATACTCTCCATTTTATCTTTTGAAATTATTGATAAGGGCTTTGACAAGAAACCTTGTTAGCCACCATGTGATGATGATTGTGAGTGCAGGCAGCGGATGTTGTTGGGAGACAGATATTTGCTTTATCTAAGGAATAAAGTCCTTCAAAATGATAGAATTGGGAGGTTGACAAGAGCCCCCAGGCACTTTGGAAAAGTTTGAAACTTCCATGAAAGGCTGGGCCAGCAGTGGCCTCAGAGGTCACAGGGAGTATATATACCATTCATTGAGGAGCAGTGTATGGGGAAAACTCATGTAAAATACCATCTCTTCCCTGTCCTACCTCTGTGACCCTAGGTGAATAAGCTGACTTCTCCCCCCTCTTTAAAAGAAGGGCAAGGGGCTGGGGTTGTGGCTCAGTGATAGAGCAATCACCTAGCATGTGCGAGGCCCTGGGTTCCATCCTCGACACCACATAAAAATAAATAAAATAAAAGTATTGTGTTCAACTACAACTAAAAAATAAATATTAAAAAAAAATAAAAATAAAAGGAAAAAATGATGTGAGGACTCTTGTGTGAATTTAACACATGCAAAGAAAGCGCTGTGTAGTTCTCCTTCCAGATGATGGTGATTCTGTGGTTTTTCATTTTGTGCCCTTTTTCTTTCCCTCTGTCCTCCCTTTTTCTGTCTTCTCATTCTTGTAGCACTTTTAATAATTCTTGATTTTCTCACTTTTTGTTGTCCTCTTCTCAGTCTATGCCTTAGGTCTACCCCATGGTGCAAGACACCTTCAATGTCTTGTACCCGAGCAAGTCAGTGGTCAGGGATTGATTCTCTGTGACCCTTTGATGACTCTGAAGACATGCACTGCTGTGTTAGCTTCCTGTGGGCTTCTGCTGTACCACTTTCTGCCCCATAGATGAGGGGTCATGAAAGTATCAGTTTGGAGTTGGATATGTTTAGGGAAAAATCTTTTTATACAAGGATTTATGGAATAGAAATCTACGTTGGTAATGCTTTAGTTTTTTCTTTTTTCACTGTAAGTTTCTGTTTTGGAGCCAGGATTGTAATTGCAAATGTTGTATTTGAGAAAGAAGAATATCAGGTCCAGGAGGGCCAGAAGCATTCATTTTCTTTAAGAGGAACATTTAACATAACTTTGTGGAGTAGCTAAAAGTACTACAGAAAACAACATAGAATTTTAGTCATTATGAACTCTTTGAAGATCCACTTATTGGCAGAGTGATATCTTTTAGAAGTATGATAGAATCTCATTAGTACATACTTTATGACTGAAAGAGAACTGGTTATGTCATTAGAGAAATACAAATTATTAGAACTGGAAGGAATTTTTGGTGTCATGCAATGCAATGATTTCCATAATGAAATGGAGAATCAGAGCAATGAAGAGACTTGTTTTTTGTAACTCTTGATGTTAGAAAGGGCAAGTCAGGGACCTGCAGCTAACACTTCCCTGTGCAGCACTAACACTCTAGCTACTAAGCCTAGGAGTCATTTTTCTGTGGCTCAAGAATGTTCTCTATCCTAAGACTAACAGCTTACTAAGGCATTAATGGAAACTTTCTTTATTTTTACATTCTTTCTTTTGTCCACATTTGATGACTTCAAAAGTTTGGTTTATTTGGTTGATGAAGCCCAGGAAAATCTACATAAGCAAGTATTTATTTGGACAATTTCTTTCTTCAATGATCATCACTTTTTGACCTCTCACTCTATGCTGGACACTGTTTTGTATGTGTTTTTTTTTTTATTATAGATGGACACGTTATCTTTATTTTTTAATGTGCTGAGAATCAAATCCAGTGCCCTACACATGCTAGGCAAGTACTCTTCCACTAAGTCACAACCCCAGCCCCCCACCACTGTTGTATTTTTAAGGCTTCATGTGTCTCCTCTAGCAGACTGGTCTAACTGTATACCCATTTGTCAGGGGAGAAAACAGGCTGGCAAAACTAAAGCAACTTGTTCTAGGTTATACAGCTTGTAAAGGGAAACTGGATCCAGGGTGTGTTCTCCACTCCCCTTGCTGCCTGTGTGCTGGGAGAGCAAAGGCGTGGAATTGAAGATCTTATGTGACAAATGAGCCAGTGGTCGTCTGGTCTAGTCTCTTGGCTTTTAGCAGATCAGACATATTTTCCCTGTGATTTCATGGATGAAATATTTAAGACCTTTGATTCTATTTATTTTTTGTTTTGCTTTTTCAAAATGAAAGTGGTCTTTTAGTTCTTTGTTATTAGAAAAGTCACAGATCCTCATTTAAAGAAAGTGTAAGAATATAGGAGATGAAAAAGATCATTTAAATAACTTCAGGAGCTCCATAGTCAGATGATGGAGTGGGTTCAGACATCAACTGTATCGTATCGCTTACTAGCTGCTTGACTCTGGGCAAGTTGTACAGCCTTACCATGCTTAAGTTGCCTGTATGTAAAAGAAGAGTAATAATAGTGCCTGCCTTGTAGGGTTGTTATGAGGATTCAGTGGGTTATTTCTAAAGCATTTAGAACTTTGCATAGTAACTGCTACACAGGTATGGCATGAATGAAATACGTCATCACTTGTGTAAGTAGTCTTCTTGTCTGTGACCCCTGAAGGAAGAGAAGAGACCCAGAAAGGAGATCATGGAAACAGGACAGGGGAGGGTTCCCAGGACCCTCTGCCCCTGTTTGCCTTGTTCATAATCGTAACAACTTGGAATATTACTAAAGTTCTCCTGTCTCATTTTCCTCATGCCAAAAATTATTGGGCTTCTCCTTTTTCTACTTCTTGTTTTTAGGAAGCCCATGTAGACGAAGCCTGTTTATTTGAGATCTTACTGTTGCAGGCTAGGCCAGACATGAATTTCCTTTCATGTGATATTTTCTGTGGTCTGTGTTAGTTTAGTTCTTCCTTTGTTTTCTTGTGCTTTAGTGTGAAGAAGATGCCCTGTTTATAAAGAAAGCCTTGGTGTCTTTCATGTATAATGCATTCTTAAACTAATTCCAGTTGCTCTGACCCTTTGAGATTTTAAAATTGCTTTGTTCCGGTTTTGTAAGCATTTTTGAAAAATATTAAAAATGATCCTGAGGGGGAGGGGTCATGGGAAAATTTTCCCAGAGTTGTTTGTTTTTTAGGAAATTATGAATTTGCATGGAGAGGTTTTATGCTGGGTTAAATTTCACCAGGTGCGCCCCATCACTTGAACTTAAGTGGGTTCTTTTGATATTTAAATCCCTATTCCTATGGTAGAAGTGCAGAGGGTTGAGTCTCTTAAATTTAAATGCCTGTACACCTTGAGCTCTTGCCATTGTCCCATCAAAGAAAGGTCTTTTTTTTTTTTTTTTTTTTTTTTTTTTTAAGTCTTAAGTAGTGCCTGGGTTTGCAGTGAAGCACCATGTCAGTAGTGAGGATCAAAAGATTTGTCTGTTCTCTATTTTTTGTCTTTGAACCAAGACTTTCCAGAGAGAACACAGACTTGTTTTGAATATTGCCGCCTCTGGGTGTGAGTGATTATGCAAGTCTGTAGTGTTTTTGTTTTTTTTTTTTTAAAAAAAAAAACTTCATAATGGATGCAGAGATATGAACTAGCAAGGAAAACAAAAGTATTTCTTTCAAACAACTTGTACAAAGCTGTCTTTGAATGTAGGTGGTCCTCAATATCCAAGGATTTGTATACTTCCATCTTCTGAAAGATACCACTGTCCACAGGTTAACTACTGGAGCGTTTTCCGTAACTCCCACCTGTACTGAATTGCCAAGTCTTCTAAATTTTTGTCTTAAACTTAATTTCTTCACTTTATCTGATAATCCCTTGAATTTTCCCAATATGCTTCCTCCAGTTGTGACCCTGGAATCTGGCCTGGACTACTGGCAACTGACTGCCGCTGCCTTCCTTGCCTCTGAGCTCTGGTGCCCTCTATACATTGAAGCCTCAGGTTGGTATGGAGCAAAAAATGCAAGAGGTCATGAACTGTGTGAAGCCCTTAGTGACAACTCCTTATCCTCAAGATTCCTTTATAAGGCATTAAAAACTAGACTCCTTAAGAAAATCTCAGAACCCTCCTAGAGGAAGTCCCTGCCTCCATCTCCATTCTAGAGCTGTCGCCTCACCCCTCCCCCACTGTTCACTTACAGCCACTCAGAACCTCTTTCTGTGCCTCTGATCTGCTTTGTGACCACAAGCCTTTGCACAGGGTGTGTCTCCTGCTTAGCACTCTCTCTCCCCTTCTGCTGCTCTGTCTGGCCAACTCCTTCTCTTTTGTCTTAATTTAAATGTCATATCCTTCAGGTTTTCTTTGACCCCTAAGCTGGATCAGGTCCATCTGTTATACCCATGAACAACAGGACACATGTTATATTTATTTGCCTTTTCGAGTAGATTTAAGTCCCACAAGAGCTTTAATATATCTGTCTCGTTCCCCACTCACCCTGGCACACGGTAGGATCTCAAATGTTTTTTGAACAAATGAACATGAACAAAATCACTTCCATATTATTATTTGTAGTAGTAATTATCAAACAGCCTGTGAATGAATTTCTTGCCATTAAAGGAGTTTACAGGAAACCCCTTTTGTTGATGTACATTAGCTTTGCTTAGTTGTACCTAATATGTACAGACATGAAATAGATAACGTGTACTTACAGCAGTTATTAAGTCATTTGAAACATCACAAGTAAGTACAAACAATACTTTAAAATTCACATGAATATAATGAGTGCTGTTTTGCCAAAGCCAAATCACCTATGGTAATTTTTTTTTTTTTAAGAGAGAGTGAGAGAGGAGAGAGAGAGAGAGAGAGAGAGAGAGAGAGAGAGAGAATTTTTAATATTTGTTTTTTAGTTCTCGGCGGACACAACATCTTTGTTGGTATGTGGTGCTGAGGATCGAACCCGGGCCGCACGCATGCCAGGCGAGCGCGCTACCGCTTGAGCCACATCCCCAGCCCACTATGGTAATTTTTTTGACAAAAATGTAAAGATGTTGCCTTGCCTGTGTAAAGCCATGGGTTCAATCCCCAGCACAGTAAAAATTAAAAAAAATAATAATGTTATTAATTGGGATCCAAGTATAGATTGAGTTCATGATAATTAATGGTACATTATATTAATTATCAATAAAGTGGTTAAATATATATATATATATAAAAAGTTTAAGTGTCTTACAGGTTCCATAGGATAAAGCCCCAAAGTTAAATTTGACTTCGATAATAATAATGCACAGAATACTTGCTTGCATAAATATGTTATTTAGAAGCACATTATGGATTGGAAGGCCCTGCATTTCTAACTCAGGACTTTCAGACCCCATCAGACCACATATCCGCGCCAAAGAGCAGTCCTTGAGTTACAGATTGTAACGATTTTAATGACTGATGATTTTCTTGCTAGAGATTTAACCATCTTGTTCATTCAAAGGTTAACATTTCGGAGTTACTAAAATCAACATAAAATATATATATCTAATTCAGCTGTCACCAGAATTAGGGACAAATATAATGTTTGTTCATTTTTGTTCAGTGTGCAGTTTTATGTGTCAGACTGTTGAAAAAAGTCAATAGAAACAACTCATTCACACTACTTTAAAAATAACTTGAACACAACCTTTCTTATCATTGGCCCTCTTTGTAATTTTGAAGTGTTAACATGAAGCCTTCATTCGGCAGTACCTTTATGCATAGAACATGCCTTCATGTCATTTGACCTTTGCTTGGTAGTACTGTGTAGACCGTGTGTCCCACCTGCCCCTCTCCTTTTCTCATTACTCTGTAGCAGTTAGGGTAGTACGGTGCTCCACCTCTGTCATTTTATGCCGGCATGAAATCAAAGTCTTGCTTGATGAAAGTGTCTTAATTTATACTTCATTGTCACCATGTTTGCGCTTACCAGTGTGCCTTGAGTAGCATTGCAGGTGAGGGACACTTGGTGCTACTGCAGTCATAAATCCAACCTGGGCACAATATTGATAACAATGGATTGTTAACACTCCAGTTTGTATTTATATCAGTTTCTTTTTGATTAACATTGAAATAAAAAGACAAAATGGAAAGATTACTCTGGAGAAGTCATAGGCTCCTGAATGTGTCTGTGTCCTCTTGAGAGATCCTTGTTCCCGTATTTGAGAACACTTGCATCTAGTGCTCGAGCAGATGGTGCACACACATACAGCCAGAGCATTGCATTTCTGGAAGTGTTCTAATTACTGGTTCATTCCTTTCTTTACGTTTTAGCCTCTTATGTTATTTCTGCGTCTTACAAAACCCTTTCTTAGAGGGATGGTGAAACTGTTGTCTGTTCTTACTAAGCCAGACAGGCCCTATACTGGAGTCTCTCTCTGGTCATTTCTGGTTACCTTGGTCCGTTTGCAGCCCTGCCCTTCAGGAGCATGGAATACCTGTTGAGAGGGGTGTGGTCTGCGCCCACAGAACAGCCAGAGGAGTTAAGGGAAGTAGTGAGGATTTTAAGTATATCAGATTCTTTCACATTAAAGGGAGACATTAGTGCTAATGTAAACTCCAAACGTGAAGGCATTTTGTTAAGCCAAGTTTAACTTTGGGGCTTTAGTCTAAGGACCCAACAAGGCACTTAACTTTATTTGTATATATTTTAAACCACTTTATTGATAATTAATGTACTATACAATTGGCCCATTTAAAGCATGCAATTCACTGGTATTTAGTGCATTCACAGAGTTGTGTAGCCATCATCACAATTTTATCACTCAAAAAGAAACTTTGTACCCACTGGAAATCATTCTCTTTTTTCTTTTTTTTTTTTAAGATAGTTGTAGATGGAAACAATGCCTTTATTTTATTTATTTATTTTTAAGTGGTACTGAGGATTGCATCCAGTGCCTCACATGTGCTAGGCAAGCACTTTACCACTGAGCCACAGTCCTTGCTCCTCCCTATTCTTAAATCTTTTTTTTTTTTTTTTTAAGAGGGTGTGGGTACCGGGGATTGAACTCCGGGACATTTGACCACTGACTGAGCCCCATCCCTTGCCTTGTTTTGTGTTTTATTTAGAGACAGGGTCTCACTGAGTTGCTTAGGGCCTAACTGTTGCTGAATCTGATTTTGAACTCGCCATGCTCCTGCCTCAGTCTCCCAAACTGCTGGGATTATGGTCGTGCACCTCCATGCCTGGTGGTCCTGTTATTCTTTATTCCACTAATCCCTAGCAACCACTAATCTTTGTAGATTTGCCTATTCTGTATATTTAGCATAAAATGGAATTATACAATTTATGTGCCTGTCTTCTTTCACTGAGCATGTTTTTAAGGTTCAATCATGTTGTAGCTCCTGTCAGTATTTTATTTCTTTTTGTTGCCAAATAATATTCCATTGTATAAATGTGCCATACTTTTCAAAGTGTACCATTCAATATTGTTATTTGTATTCAAATTTCAGTATTGTTACTTGTATGCAAATTGTTGTGAAACACATATTCAGAACTTTTTCAGTTCATAAAACTAGAATGAAATGTATCTTGTTTTATTTACCTATTTTTACTGGTTAATGGACATTTGTGTGATTTTCTATATTTTGGCAATTGTGAATAATGCTGCTAATTAATATTTGCATACAAGGTTTTGGGTGGAGAGATGTTTTCATTTTTCTTGGGTGTATGCTTAGTGGAATTGATAGAGCATATGGTAATTCTTTTATTTAACATTTTGAGGAACTGCCAAACTATTTTCCAAAATGATTGTGCCATTTTACATTCCCACTGGCAACATATGAAGATTTCAGTTTTATCACATCTGCCTAACATTTGTTATTATCATTTTGATGGTAGCCATTTTATCGACTATGAAGAGGTATTTTGTTGTAATTTTCAATTTGCGTTTCTCCAATGTCTAAGGATGCAGAGCATCTTTTCATGTGAAGACTAAAAATTTAACTGGGATTTATTTTCTTTTCTTGAAATTTTCTTTTTTCTCAGGGTTATAATTTAAGAAAATACATCCTTTGGGATTTTTTCCCCCCTGTACTGGGAATCTCATGCATGGTAGGCAAGCTCTCTACCGCTAAACTGTATCCCTCTCCCGCATTTTTTTAGAGACAAGGTCTTGCTGAGTTGCACAGGCTGGGCTGGAATTTGAGATCCTCCTGCCTCAGCCTCTCACCTCTCTAGCAGCTGTGACAAAGGCATGCATCACAGTGCTTGGCTTCCTTTGGGAATTCTTGAGGATGTAAAGTTTGACACAGATAACAAGGAATGGAAGAGAGAAGGACTAAGCATTGGCAGATCAGAATTTAAGTAGAAGCAGTTTAACAATCTTTCATTTTTAGGAAGCTACTAAAGTCCTTGTTTGTAATACACAAAGAAAGGAAGAGAAGGTGGATGATGGGCCAGAATGTAAGAGATTCCCTTTCAGGATGCTCAGTTACCAGCATAGCCAAGCCAAAGAGTGACCTTAAAAGGTGGGAAAATTGAAGCCAGGCACTGTGGCATATATCTGTAATCCCAGCAACTCCGGAGGCTGAGTCAGGAAGATATTAAGTTCAAGTTCAGCCTCAGCAACTTAGTGAGACCCTGTCTCAAAATAAAATAAAAGGGCTAGGGACGTAGCTCAGTAGTAATACTCTCACCTATCATGTTCAAGGCCCTGGTTTCAATCTATCAGGAAAAAAATTTAAAAAGCCATCTTTATCGCCCCACTATGTCATTTGGTGTTTTGGGCAAAAAGTATTCATTTTGATTATAAAAATATAACTTTGAATGTAGCCAGCACATTAAAAGTTTAGAATCATGAAATGTAAGATTGAAGCTAATGATTTCATTGAGATTGAATAAAAAGGGTTTGCCAAATAAAGCATCCCTGCGTTCAAGTCTTTATAAACTGCTGGGAACATCCTCTGATTTTTTCAGTTTTTTTCAAGACTCTCTGCCTGCTCTGCCTACTCTGCTTGTCTCTGCTGTGACTGACTACGACACCACATATGCATGAAAGGCATTTGTGAATTTGATGATACCAAGGATTTATGTAACTATATCTCACCTTATTCCCCCTTAAAAAAGACAGATCAGTTCTTATAGTAACAAAGAACTAATTGTTAAATTCAGTTATATAATAGGTATCATTATAAGCAATGTGTTTTGGGGAGAAGGGGGTACTGGGGATTGAATCCAGGGATAATTTACCATGGAGCTACATTTATTTTATTTTTTTGAGGGTTGTACCAGGGATTGAACTCAGGGGCACTTGATTACTGAGCACACACTTGGAAAGTTGGACTTGCTCCTAGATGAAGCAGAGGACCCCCCCGCCCCCCCCCAGTGGGGAAGAGAGGACAGCAGGAAAGATTTCTGTGGGAAACGATTAGGTCTTGGTAACCTGTTTGTGAGTTAGAGGGCTTGAAAGTAGCCTCAAAAATTCTAGCTTGGAGAAATGGAAGAACTACCCTCCTTGATGTGGAGATCGGTTGAGGTGTGTAAAAGCCAGTGGTAGACTTAGGTTCCAGGCTATCTGGGAACCACGTGGCTCTCTTGATCTTGAATGGTTTTGTCAACTTAATTAGAAGGTAAACGAAGTTAAATTGCATCTGCCTGCCTTTTATTTTTTCTAGAAAAATGCTGAACACTGAAGTATCTACTGGCCTCAGGTAAATTTTTTTTTTTTAAAGCAAGAGAAGGGTTTAATTAAACGATGAGTATTTTTACCATAGTTTTTTCTTTGGGGAAATATTTCTCTGAAGTAGGTGCAGTTAGAAGGGAAGCTCAAAGCATTTTATCTCTGAAGAGGCTAGGGTCGTTTTACACCCCTCTCCCCCTTCCCAAGGGAATTCACCCTGGTCATACTGATGCTTGCATGGCCATCCAGTCCCAGCCTTGTCTTAAGATTCTTCAAGACCAGACTTCAGTGTAAGGAAAACAGACTCTGTAGGAACCAGTGACAGCCTGAAACCAGGAATCCCTCCCATAAATGTTTGTGAACATTTGTTCAGTTTGGGAATTTTCTGAGTGAACTAATAGTATTCTGGGAAGATTTTTTTATTCTTGGAAGATTTAAATTTGGTAATTTCTATAGGCTACTCCGTACCTTCAACCTGGACATACAATTCAACTTTAAATAATTCTACAGCAGAGTCTATTTCTGGGATGAGGTACTTAATTAATAATATAGCATTGGAGTGATAGATGATGAAATTACTTCCTAGGTCATTTCATTCATGCCTCAAGGTTGCAGTTATGTAAGTTGTTTTCAGTAAAATGCTAGTGAAGAAATGTCCGTTTGCTGTTGCTAGAAGGTACAGACCTCAAGCATTTAGTGTGATGGCTATCTGGATTTTTCTCGCAGCTGTTTTATGTTTATAGAGTCAAATTATCTTACGTCTATCTGGGGTTAAATGTGACCGTCTCAAGGGTAAGTCTCAAGGGTAATATGGTGCAACAGTTTGTTTTTTTTGGGCTTTGTTAAGTAAAGTGAGTAGATGATTACCTGAGGTTGAGTTGGTATTTGGAGGCTCATTAATGATTAATTGAAAACACACAGAAATTCTTTTCTTGTAAGGACCCTGTGGGTAGTGGTCTTTGAGGTTCCAGTATTCAGGAGAGACCCACTTATCGGTTGTAAAAATATATATTTACTTAAATATATTTGAGCAGAATACAAAATCTATCATTCTTAGAGTATTTGTATTTACATTAATTTACACAGGGAATAATTACTCTTAAGGTCTCTGATGACTGTTAATAGAGTTCCTTGTTTTCTCATTCTCATTGTTTCTGCTACCTGTAGGAATATTTACAAGGTAGCTAAACTATTATCTCAAGGGCTGATGTTTCATACTAATAAAATTTTATTAAAAAACTTCTCAGTGATTTATAAAAATTAAAAAATGTTGGTAACACATAATGAGTGCTTTGTTACGTATGGTTTAGTACAGGTGATAGATTTATTTCAATACCTTCAGTATCTCTCTTCTGTAGTAAAAATTTGATGAAATTGTTATGAAGTAGGGTTGGGGGTGTAGCCAGGTGGTTGAGCATGCTCTTGGCCCTGGGTTTTATCCCTAGCACTGGGTAGGGGGCAGGGGGTATATTTTTTCGTACTTTTACCATCACTTTTTGCTTGTTTGCTTTCAGATGCTACCTCATGTTTCTGTTTTGCTTTTGAGCACTTACAGCTTTTGCCTTCATTTGGCACCAGGGGTCAAGGTATTTCTATTGACCTAGTATTACTCAGTTCCTTGTATGACTCTTTCTCAGTGCTGGGTTGTCTCTTGCAGAATTTGAAATTTATATTTCATAAATTGGGATATCATTTTCCTGAGTGTATCTATCTCTAACTTGTTACAAGTTTTGGGTGCTTTTTCAGTAAACGTGCACTGAATTGAACTGCCCTGGGTGCATAATGGACAGTCTTATCTGGAAGTGCAACATAGGGAGTGTTCTGCTGTTTTCATAGATGTTACTCATCCATTTCAGGCCATACCACTCATGCCAAGATATAGGACCTAAAACTGCCCTGTAGGTGAGGAGTAGAGGTAGTTTGGTGAACTGGTGATGATCTGTTCCTTACAGGAGTCTTTCTATAGTCGTGACTAGGACTTTGCTCTTTTGTTTGTTCGAGAGAACACAGGACATGAACAACCCAGTTGTACTCTGAACAATACATTCGTGGTCTGTTCTACTTTCTCCAACTTTGGTTTCATCATTCCGTATCTCCAGGAAAATTCCCTTAAGGATTAAGGAATTTGTTAGAAATATATCTTAATTGATGTCAAGTGTCTGTATTTAGATATTTAACTTTCCTCCGAGTTCTGTCTGCTTACCAAATGCAACTTCATTTCCCTGAAGTGAAATTTATAAAACATAACAAAACCTAATCTCTTGCACAATTTATCTCTCCCCAACTTTGACCCTCCCCTTTTAGGCAGATGTACACAACCAAAAGCCTGCACCATTGTGTCTCTTACATGGCACCATAGACAATAGGTGCTTAGTGATGTGTTCAAAGCTTCTGTGAATTAATACTTTTAAGAAGTTTAACTTTTAGGGTCTGGGGTATAGCTTGGTGGATAGAGTGCTTGCCTTGCATGCACAATGCCCAGCACCACAAAAAAAAAAAAAAAAAAAAAAAGTTTTAATGTTTTGCTTAATTTCCAAATTTGGGAGCAGAGTAGAATTTAATTGGAGTAGAATATTAGATTTTTAGGTGGGAATAATTTGTCACCCAAGATGAATAATACAGATTGATTTTTAATAAAGACTCGTTTTAGACTAGAAGCTTTAAAAGGTTTACTTTTTCTGTCCAGACTGAACAGTTGTCTTGTTCTCACCAAAGGCAATTTTGTTGAAATGTTCTTAGAAACAGTGTGTACAGGCTTCTGCAGTTGAACAGGGAAGAGATCATAGAGATCCAAGGAACATGGAGATACTAATTCAACCTGTCCTCTTTGAAAAAATATGTGACTCCTCCCCTCTAAATCAGCAACCCCCAAAACTGTCAGTACAAATGCTGTGCTACTGCCTTCTGTGTTTCTTAATAGGTGATTGCATGTATATCCTTCACAGGTTCTTCCTGTTTGTTTGTTTTGTGGTGCTGGGGATTGAATCCATGGCTTTGTGCATGGGAGGCAAGCACTCTACCAGCTGAGCCATATCCCCAGCCCCTCTTCCTGTATTTTTATTTTTATTTTATTTTTTGTAGTTGTAGATGGACAGAATGCCTTTGTTTTGTTTGTTTATTTTTATGTGGTGCTGAGGATCGGACCTAGTGCCTCATGCATGCTAGGCAAGTGCTCTGCCACTGAGCTACAGCCCCAGCCCTCTCTTCCTGTATTTTTAGTGACCTAATACTTTGAACATTTTGATAAGTCTCGCTCTAACAGAAACACTAAGCTGCCAAAAAATGAAAGCCAGCTGGAGGTGGTGAGGGTCTAGCTGGGTTTTGAAGCTCATGGCTTTCTCTCAGTGGCTCCTTCTTTGCCACAGCACCACATTTATGACCACAGTGGACTGACAGGATTGGTACGTTACAAGTGCGCTCTGGAAACAGAAGAAGGATGCTACTGCCAGAAAAAATAGGACCTTTCTGTAAATGTAAAGCTAACAGACGAAGAAATAAAATACAAAGTACATCTTTGCCATCAAGTAGGATTGAATGATCCTATAATTTAAACCATGGAATCAAATTTGTAGCATGAGTCTCACTATCCTAAAATTTATTATCCTCTTAAGTTTGTTAATAAAGCCCAAGTGTTTTTCTTATATTTCTGAAATGAATTTTGAAGGACAGGATATCAACCATACCATAGGCAAATGTAGAGTGCCTTTCAATGCTAAATGACCTAATCGGTGATTAATCTTTCCTATGAGGAATGTGTGTATGTGTGTGTGTGTGTGTGTGTTTTCCATCAGCTGTCTGAAATATTTGGGAAATTATATCTTGTGGGAGTTGCCATTCATCAGGAAATGCTTGTTCATAGATGTAAGCCAGACCACATGTAGCAGTAAGTGTTATTTATCACTATGGAAACCAAAAATCACAAATGGGATAGTCGTATTGAGTGTTCTGCTTCTTATGGGAGTAAGTCATGTCCAGATTCAGTTCAGTTCACTCAGACATTTATGGGGAACTTATGATGCATAAGTCAGTGGATACTTCATTTAGTGACTAAATTTCTTCTATATGAAACCCAAAAGAGTATTAAAGGGAAAAACTAGGAGGAAAAAGTGCCAGATTACATGGGTTATCCAGCTCCTAAATGGGAATCTCCCTATTGGGAGACAGAAGTCTAGGGTCTAACTCTGGTGCTGTCAGAAACTAGCCATGTGGCTTTGGACACATCTTTTAACTTCCCTGTACCTCAGTTGTTTTCATCTCTAACAAGATGGGTTTGAACTCTATGACTCCAAAGTATTGAATCTGTTTTTTTATTTTGAAGAAAAATAGTAACTTTTTGTGTGTTTTGAGAGAGGTGCAGTACTTGGATGTTTCTCCTTTTATCAAAAGAAATGAGGATTGCTGCTCATTAATTCAGTGACTTTACCCCCTTAATAAAAGCAGGAACCTGTGCTCAGTTAGAATTTGTGTCACACATTGCCTTTTGTCTGTGGATCCTGCCCTCCTCTCCACTCCATATACATTGACAAAGGATGCCAGAATTTGAATTGTAGCTGGTTAATTTGACTTGTAGCAAAGAGGTGGCATTTAAAAAGTATAATTGCTATTCGTAGATATAAGTAAAGATGGTGTCTTCAGCAGTGGTCCAAAGATGTTAAGAGGCTGATAGAAAAGCTGGCTGATTGACTAGTGAGGGTGCTGTTCATATATCCGTTGAGTTTTTAGTTCTGAGACTTGGCCATGATTGTCATTTTAGTAGTTCCTACAATGGGAATATCTCATAATTGGAATCACTCTGCTCTACCTAGTCAGCAGAGCTGCTGGGAGGGGACAGGTGCCTGGTTTCCTGCTTCGTGATTGAACAGGTTGTGTTTGGATAAGGTAACCTCTCTTGCCTGTTTTCTCATTATTATAAATGGAGGAAATATCTGTCCCATCCTTGCCCCTCAGGAACACTATGAGGATAAATAAAATATATAAATGAAGCTATAAACTAAGACAGGTCAAGCAACCAGTTAGAATCTTTTGGAACTTGATTCAAAATACAAATTCCCCTTTTCAGACTCAGATATTACTCTTGGATCTTTCTAATATGGGGAAAGTTTACCAAGTTATAAGTTTTAAAATATAATGTGATTAAAAAGTCAGAACCCGGTGTGGTGGTGCACTCCTATAATTCCAGTGGCTCAGGAGGCTGAGGCAAGAGGATCATGATTTCAATGGTAGCCTCAGCAACTTAGAGAGACCTTGTCTCTAAATAAAATAGAAAAAAGGGCTGGGAATGTGGCTTAGTGGTTGAGTGCCCCTGGGTTCAATCTGTGGTCACACCACACACACACACACTTATATGCACACACACACATACAAAGTTGACAACCTAGTCTTTGTAAAATATCATTGTAGGGATCCATTAAATGTTCTTCATTCATTCACTGATTCATTTCGTGAGCAGTCTCTGACCATTTAGAAGAAAAGTTTTAGAAGCTAGAGATACTGTCATGGTATAACATTTTGTGGATGAGCCTAAAAAGCATAAATTTCTTGTATATTTATCAGATGTCCAACAATAAATGTCCACAAGAAAAAGAAATCAGGATAAGGCGACGAGGAAGAGGAGAAGGGGGGGTTAGGCAGCCAAAGAAGGCCTTTCACGTAGAACCATATTTTAACTTCCATCTTCCTAGAGGTTCTCTTTATTTCTACTGTCTTCTCTTCATTCTATGTGCACATAGCAGGTGCTTATTAAATGTTAAATATCATTTTTATTTACTTAACAAATACAAAGAACTTTTCTAAGCCAAGCAGTGTTTTTGGTGCTTTGAAAATATTAATTCACTTGATTTTTCATGAGTACCCTTTGGGTACTGTTTCATTTTATGAGGAAACTGAGGCACTAAAGTTGTTCTTATCCAAAATGTCACAGAAACTGGTTGCAGCAAATAATGAATGTTGTCCAGAAAAAAATAATGGGAAGAAACAAAGACTCTTGAAGATACTTTTGCCACCTCCTGGGTTGCAGGAGGGTGGGAATCCACATGCTAGGGGAAGAGCAAGTCAGCCCTGTTTACAAAGCTCACTTTTTCCCCTGCCTGCCAGGCTGGACAGATGACACTTGCTCTTCCCCAGGCCTCCTTCCCCTGCTTTCCTGATGAACCCATTCAAAGCATCAGTTGCATCCTCTTTCCTGGGGCTGCTGAGGTAAAGTGATGGCTTTTTCTCTCTGGTTAGGGGATCACAGCTACTGCGGGGATTTGTCACCTGCTTTTCTATCCTTCTGTCATCTACTACGTAAAAAGGAAGCAGTGTTTTTCATACTATGGTCTACAGACCACCAGGATTAAAACCACCAGGTGGCTCATTTACCATGCAGATTCCTGAGCTGCACCTCAGACCCACTGTATCAGTCCTTGCCGAATAGGCCCCCCAATCTGTATTTTATGCTTCTTAAAAACTACTGGACTAGAGGCTATATACTTACCCTTGGGAGAGGAAGGAGATGAAATGAGGAAAGAGTTACATGAAAGAAGTTAATCTCCACGAGTTCAGGGTGATTCTATAGTCCTGTGCAATTCTTTCCTCTGCTAGCTAGGGAAGAGAGGTTGTAGGGGAATGGAAGATCAAATACTAAGGGAAAAATCCAAGTAGAAACTCCAGTGTTGGGGCTGGGGATGTGGCTCAAGCGGTAGCCCACTCGCCTGGCATGCGTGCGGCCCGGGTTCGATCCTCAGCACCACATACCAACAAAGATGTTGTGTCCGCCGAGAACTAAAAAAATAAATATTAAAAATTCTTTCTCTCTCTCTCTCTCTCTCTCTCTCTTTAAAAAAAAAATAAAAAATAAAAAAATTAAAAAAAAGAAACTCCAGTGTTACCTAGAATAGGAGTCGGTGAGCTGTGGCCCATGAGACTTGGGGAACATGACTCTTGTTTAATGCACCGTCTGTGAATGCTTTTACATGACAGCCATTTCCTAATTGCTACAAAGACCATATTGCCTGCAAAACCTGAAATATCTACTATTTTACTGTCACAGAAAAAGTTTGCCAGGTAACTAAGCTATCTAATAGATCTTCCAAGACAGAACTATATCTATCTGCTCTTTCCAATATGGTCACTACCAGCATTTGAAATTTGAGTATTGAGTACTTGAAGGGTGAGTAATATGACTTATAGAAAATTTCTATTACTTGGTTTTAATTAATTTTATTTTTTTAAACATAGATAGTCACATTTGGCTAGTTAATATATTGAATAACACAGGTATGCATAGAAGGTTTCAGATTAGGTTTGACTGTAAGGTGTTAAGTATTTTTTTATTATTATTGGTTGTTCAAAACATTACAAAGCTCTTGACATATCATATTTCATACATTTGATTCAAGTGGGTTATGAACTCCAATTTTTACCCCAAATGCAGATTGCAGACTCACATCGGTTACACATCCACATTTTTACATATTGCCATTTGTAAGGTATTAAGTATTGACAAAGGTCTACTTCAGACTTCTGGGAAGACAAAGATTAGGGAAAGGAATATCTAGAAAGGATGCATCCTAGAGAAAAATTTAAAACAATTTCTCTCTCTCCCTCTCTCCTTCTCTGCCGGGTTTCTGTTCTCGCGACTAAAAGGCTCAGGGGTCACTCCAGTTGAACTGGGCTGACTGGGCTGCGCAAAATAACCACACAAGAGACACAAATACCTTTTTCTTTGGGGTCACTGTGATGGCCCCTCTGACCTTAAGGGTCCACAGAAAGAGAGAGCAAGAGCACGCGCTGACCCCTTTTATTGAGGAGAAGCTATTCAAATGAGGCAAGGGGTCAGGTTTCAGGGGGCTGAGTCTATTTTCATGATGTCCACTGTCAGCAGGTTGACTGACACCTGGGTGGGCCACACCCAAGGGCACAGTAAGAGAAGGGGACACACACAAGGCACTTCCATGGAAGATTCTATCCTAAACAGGGCAAAGGGTTATATTACAAAGGAACAGGTGAGCATAGCTTCACCCATGGGGCTGTAGCAAGACACACCCATGTGTGAGACCCTGACCCTCGAACCCAAGAATGGTGGGGAAAGCTCTGCCACATTTCTGTGACTGAGCGCCTCAGCACCCAGCTGGGGAGTGTGACTCAGTCACGTGCAAGATTGGTCTCCCTCACTTCTCTCCCTCTTTCCCTCTCTCCCTCTCTCCCTCTCCCCTCTCTCCCCCCTGTGGTTATTAAGAGTTATTTGTGCTAAGATCCAGCTTTGGCACTTACCAGATTTTTGACATTGGTCAAATTAGCTTTCTCTGCATCAGTTTCCTCATTTATAAAACAAACATGGTACCTACCTGATAAGAATGCTGTGAGGTTTATGTATTTAAGTGCTTAAAAAGGGCCTTGCTTATAATAAAAACTGCATAAATGCATGCTTCTTTTATTATTCCAGAAGCACTTTGAGGCATAGTTGAGAAGAATAATCCTCATATATTTACCCCAGTCCTTTTCTTCTTGTGTTAAGGAAAGAGGATTCTAAATTCCAGGGTGATGGGTACAATAACTGGGCTAATGTATTCTGTTCCCAGTTCGGAGATCAGCTGTGCCTAGTATTCTTTTCTGTAGCTTCATTACATTTAAGCTAGTTAGGTACAGCATGTGACACAGACAATGTGGTATTGTCTGGGTTACTGGTGGTTACTCTATACATTGATAGGCAACTAGATTATTCTGTAGAAACTCTTCAAAAAATAAACTAGGCATTTTTAATTGAAAGCAGAACATTTCTTAGTGTGAGCACTTGTTCTTAAGCCGAAAAAAATGCTAGTAATAGTTGAAAGGAAGCATGTTTCTATTTTATCTTGAAATATGTCAGAGTCTCCTAACATGAGTAAGCTTGATGTCTTCCCTTTTATAGAAATATAAGCAGGGTCGGCAGGAACATACTGGGAGTTGGGTGGTACAATTGTTTGTATAAATGATAACGTAGATACAAATGGAAAAGTGAAAAAATATCTTTGGAATCATACTATGAGTTATTTAATTGAATGATTATTTGTTAACGTTCTCATCTTCAGTATTATCTACTAATAATCCAATGCTGGGTACTTATAATAGATAAACAAGAATCATTTAAAGACATCCCAGAAATCAATGAATGTAGGCCCTTGAAAGTTTGCTTTGAAGTTTCTGAGACATTAGTAATGTAATATTACTTTTTAGTTCTTAGGTCTGTTTTCTGAAGCTGGAATAAATGTCCAACAGTCGCTCTCCAAGGCTGCCTTTTTGATCTGTAAGACCTTGTTGCAACACTCCTTGATAAGCAAATAATGCTGAGAAGAAAGCTTTGCTTCTGTGGCAAGGGCTTTTTTTTTAATGCAAACAGCCCCATTTTTTAAGACATGGTATTCTATTTGTTTTCTATTTTCCAGTTCTAGAATGTATCTGGGATGCATGGAACATGCTGAGAGTTTTCATGGGCTTATTTTGCATTGAGTAGGAAGAATGAGGAAATGGTCAACTGTTAATATCTTATGGCTTAAAACCCTGAAGAGCCTGAAACTTGGGTCATATTAAGGAAGAAGGATATGGAAGTATGGAAGTCTCTGATGTGATGTAGCCCCTGAGGGATTTGATTGTCAGTAAGCACAGCTGTTTGGCTGCAGGCTCTGTTTTTCCTTGCACATCCCTGTACCTCCCCACTTGGTATTCCTTGGCTGCCTCTGCCTGCTAGATATTATCAATTGCTTTTCTAGCACACTTATCTATAGCTATTGGCACTCATTTGCATCACTTCAGCTCAAAGAGAGTTAGCAATAAAAGCCATTTCTCCTGCTCCAGATTCATTATTTTTTTTTTCTTATGTTTGAACTGTAGAGAAGAGGTATAGCTTACAGTTTAGAAGACTGTGCTTCTAATAATTAATTTTTTTGGAGAAGGGGTAAACCTTATTAATATAAATTGCAAAGCTAGAATTAATCAGAAGAAGTTTACAAGAAACCTGACTTGAGCTGAATATAAAGAAACATTTGTTAAGAATGAGGGCTATGGAAAGACCTTGGACACATCAAACACTCGGTTAGGAAGCTGAATGTATAGAAAGCTGTCAGGATGGTCTCGTGTGCTTCAATGTTGTACACTTTGAAGGTCTAATAATAGTAACCATTTTCCCATTAAATATGTGATATTATTTTATTTGTAATTTTGTGTACAAATAACTATTTCTTTTTTACTAAATTATAGGTAAATGGGACTAACTCTAGTATCGATCATTGTTTTAATATGTATTATATAATCATTAGATTCATTTTTTAAAGTATTTTTTTAGTTGTAGTTGGACAGAATATTTTTTATTTTATTTATTTATTTTTTATGTGGTGCTGAGGATCGAACCCAGCGCTTCACACAGGCTAGGCAAGCGTTCTACCGCTAAGCCACAACCCCAGCCCCATTAAATTCATTTTTTAATTAATTAATGACTTACTGATTACAGTATACTTGACAGAATTCAGCAGTTATTTATTTGGGACTTCTGTATTCCATCACTCTGCTGGCATGATGGGGGATAAAATATAAAGGAAATACTGCTTTTGCATTTTAATTGGAGAAATAGACACATGCACATGAGCTAGAATATAAATAGCACCATGAAAAACATTAAATTAAAAAAAACAATAAGGTAGAAATGATTTAATGTAATTTTTTTCTGGAGAAATCTAGAGGTAGTTTGGACTGAAACTTTAAAAGACAAGGTTTTAAGGGGAAAGAATAAAAATAATTTAAATTTATTTGGTATTTACTATGTATGAAACATTTTTCTATGTGTTTTGCATGTCCCTAAGAGATTTGGTACTGTTATCCTCCTTTTATAGATGAGGAAGTTGGTTAGGGATAAGGAGGGAATGTGGTTAGAATGTATAAGGAAAGGAATACCAAGTAGTCTAGTGTGGCTGACTGTCGTATCTGTGGGGACAATGAGTTAGAAAAGAGATGAGAAGGATAGAGGTCAGATTATCTAATCTAAATGAATACCTTGACTTCTCAGTGTTATTTCTAAGACCATAAGAGGCAGAGTTTAAAGCAAAATACTTTGTAGAGAAGGGGTACTTCCTTCTTCCTTCTTGCCTCACATGCTAGGTAACCTCATATTTATATTATATTTCCTTTCTACAATTTGAGTTTACTACCATATTTCTTCATGCATGGACTATTACAGTAGTCTCTGAACTGATCTGTGCACTGCTGTACTGAATGTAGACTGTCAGGTTAATTTTTTCAAGTATACATATCATTTTACTGCCCTGCTAAGGATCTTCAGTGGTACTCTATTCCCATAGAATGAAGAGCAGGTTCTTAGCTATTTGCTTTAGCTCTTCCAGTGTTAACCTCACCTTCCCATTTCCAGCTCCATTTTTCTCCCTAATCCAAGTTTAAGTATTTCTCCTCCCTCTATTGCTCTGTTCCTCTAGTGATATTTTTCATCCAGTCATCTGTTCAGCCAACACTTAAACACACCGCAGGATCACATACTCACCTTATTCACTGAGTGTTATAGGTGTGCATATTGTATTCCTTCTAGACCATAAGTTCTTTTTTAAAAATATATATATTTATCTACTTGTTTTTAGTTATAGGTAGACATGATACTTTCATTTAATTTTTTTTTTATGTGGTGCTGAGGATGGAACCTAGCACCTCACACATGCCAGGCAAGCACTCTACCTCTGAGCCTCAACCCCAGCCCTAGACCATAAGTTATTAGAGGACTAGAACTATGAATTCATATCTTTCAATGTAGCACTAGAAACCTTACATTTGTGACATCTAAATGGATGTTGAACCCGTGGTTGAAATCTTGCTAGTTTTATACAATTATCCCAACTTGTATAAAATTCTGGATATACTGTGGAATTTGCATAAGACAGTGAACCACTTAACTGTCTTTGCATTAATGAAATGAGTATTGTTCTCTGATAATGAAAGTATCATGGATTGTCAAGAAAATAGCTACTCTTTGATTTCTTCACACAAAAAGAAGTATTGGTAGGTATTTTTATATGTAATTCAGTCAATTGTATAGGTAACATTTTAGATATCTGTTGCTTTCTCTCTATATATTTAAGTCATGACTTTTTTAAACAAATCTAAATTGTTTGGAAATTAAAACACAGCCACCAAGTACAGAATATTGTCTCAAACTATTAAAAGAGGAAGTTGAGAGTGACCGGGGACTGACCCAGATCTCAAGATGCAGTAGTGTGCAAAATAGAGTATGCGGTTGAGCCTTTTTGGTGTATGAACACGTGTAAAAATTGTCTCTATTTTTTTAATTTAAAATTTTAGTTATGTATCTAAAGTATAAATGCAGTATGATAAATTTTGGAAAGTTCATGAAAAAGCACCCTTACATAATCACTATTAGTATGTAATCTCTGTTTCCAAAAAATATGGTTAAAGCTGTAGAATACAAAGCATTTAAGTCACTACATTTTCATATCAATATATAGCATGCACTATTACAGGTTTGTATAATATTCCATTTAGTGGGCCCATTTTCTTATAGTTGGAAAACTCAGGTTGTTAGCAGTATTTTACTGTTTGCACAATGCTCTAACTTGTAAGACAGATGATTATGTGCCTGGAGCTCTTCCTGAACTTTAATGTATTTCCAAAATGACTGTTCTTCTCCTAAAGTAATAGCAGAACCATTTGATGGAATAGTTTTTTTCAAAATATGATACTTGTTTCTCTTTCAACTTATTCCCTCCCTGGACAATCAGTGAAGAAAGATGGCATCACTTTATCCAGACTCTTATTATAGCTTGAATACTTTAAAAAAAAAAAATTATGCCTTTGTTCACCAAGTGATTTGAGCATTGGAGTGATTGTGAAATAATCTTGAAAACGTCATTGACAAGCAGCTGATCAAACAGTTTTATGTTCAGTACAAATTTTTTTGTAATTTGGTAAGTGGCAATTTTACGTGTGACCCATCGCATCAGGATTTGTAAAGGACTGTGTTTAGTTCTCGTTTACCTCGTTGGAGTGGCACACCTGAAATGCTTCCTAGAGCTTTCCCAGCTGCAGGCATGTGTGCTACAGAAAGGCCCATTCCCTTCATGGCCAGGATTAAGAGGTCCCAGTATTCCCCTCAAGGGCACACCCAATGACCTAAAAACCTCCTGTGAGGTCCCATCTCTTAATGTTTCCACCACCTCTCAATAGTACCAAGTTAGGGACTCAGCATTTAATACATAAGACCCTCGGACCTGTTCTAGATCCAACTAATAACAGTAAGGTGAAGAAGAGAAAAGTCAATGTGAGCTGCAGTGGGGTTGGGGCTAGAGTAGGAGGAGAGCATATAAGGGGGCTGAAGAATGGTGCAAATATATGGGATGAGTGGAATTTAGTTCCAGTGAGAGTAACAGATCATGAGAGTCAATACCGGAGCAAGTGCTTTGAACAAGTGAAATGTGTCTGAGATGTTTAAAAGGTAAGTAACCCTTAGTAATTAATTTATTGTGAGGACTGAGACTTAAGAGCAAAGTCAGGGATGATGCTCAGACTCTACCTTAAATTGACTAGGTCACTATGGTTTTTATTGTTTATTTGTTTGTTTTTAAAAATAATAATTTTATTTTTAGTTGTAGATGGTCATAATGCCTTTATCTTATTTATTTATTTTTATGTGGTGCTGAGGATGAAACCCAGTGCCTTACATGTGCCAGGCAAGTGCACTACCACTGAGCCACAACCCAGCCCCATTATTGTGGTTTTTGTACTCAAATTTTCACAGGGCCTATCTAGTCAGAACACCAGAGAATAAGGAGTAGGTGAGATGTGGTGAACTGGCAGGTACGTGATCCTTCTGAAAGGAGCAGCTCAGCAGTAATTGTCATTGTCATGGGGCATGTGGATTCCAGACCGCAAGATCTTTTTTTTTTTTTTTTTATTGTAGTTGTAGATAGACACAATACCATTATTTTATGTGGTGCTGAGGATCGAACGCAGGGCCTCACACTTGACTTGCTAGGCAAGCTCTCTACCACTAAGCCACAACCCCAGCCCAAGATCTTTCAGTATTTAAAAATAGTCAGGATTTTAATGTGCAATCTTCACATTTATGATTAGTTTTTTAAAAAAAGTAAACACAATGGCGATTTGTGTTTAGACCCCTGGCTACAACTTTTTTCCCTTGAGGTTATTCCTTTCTGTCAGGGAAATGAGCTTTATATTTAGGGAACTTCACCCTACTTCACCTTCAGGAAAGAAATTGAAGCCTCATGATAGAGGCAAAGCAGGGACTTGAGTTGTGTTGGCCAGGCTACAGACACTGAGTGGTTCTAGGAAGGAACACATGGGAAGTTACAAGTGCTGCCAGCATGTGCCATCCCAGGACCACTGGCCTTGTTCTCGGGCATGGATTCATTGTGGTTTCCATTCCATTGACCTTGAATGATTTCACTAAACTTTATTTTTAGCATCTGCTTTTCATTTCCAAATTGATAGCTAAGCAAAATGGTCATGGGCCTGGTAACCCTTGGCCCAGAGCAGTAAGGCCATGCTGAGAGTGCTCCTGGTGTGAATGAGGAGAGGGAGTTGGTGGTGCTAACTTCAAGCCTTTCAATGAGCTGTTCATGAATCTTCACCTGGACACAGCTCCTCCCTGTCCCTGGCCGTGGTGATAGTTCAGTGTGTTGGGAGGGGTTGCAAATCAAAGCCCTGGTTCTTTCCATAGACCTTTTTTTTTTTTTTTTGGACATGTATTAGGACTAGAAACTAGATATTCTGACCATTGATTGAGAGAAAAATCCCTCTAGAATAGTGACTATGGCTGTTTGCTAGATAGGTCCCTACTATTTGCCAATTCTGCTGGGCCCACGGACACAAAAGTGCACAAAGCTCTATTTGTCATGGTGGTTTGTTTCTTCCTTCCTTCCTTCCATTCATTCATCTGATTTACTGTATGACTATTTTGTGCCATGCACTGGACCAACTGTTTGAAATTTTAAGTGTTAATTGAGTCCACTCAAGTATAAGCAGGTAAATTACAACATCTTTATGTTTCTTCTGTAACTGAGATATCCTGAAAGTTCTGTGCATCCACAGATGGTAAGTGCTATGGGAGATATTAAACAAAAGGGCCCAGTCTCTGCCCTCAGGAAGTTACAGTTTATGTGGGAGAAAGGAACACATATACTCAAGTACCTCCAGAAGTAGAGACTGCCATGTAAATTCTCCATTATTTGGTCATTTATATTTCAGACTCCAAATGTCTTTGTATCTTCAACAGAGTACTGGTGCCCAAATGCTTAATAAATGTTTATTGAATTAATGGACAAATAACTGTTTATTGCAAGACAGAAATTGACATGCTACTATAATAGTGATTCTTAGGCAGGCATAGTGGTACATGCCTGTAATCCCAGTGACTTGGGAGCTGAGGCAGGAGGATTATGGGTTCAAAGCCAGCCTCAGCAATTTAGTGAGGTCCTAAGCAACTCAGCGAGACCCTGTCTCTAATAAAATATAAAAAAGGACTGGGGATACGGCTCGGTGGTTAAGCGCCACTGGGTTCAATCCCTGGTACCACACACACACACACACACACACACACCAAAAAAAAAAAAAAAATATATATATATATAGTGTTTCTTACAAGAAGGGTGACATTTGAGCCATGCCTGGAAAAATAGGGAGAAATCCACATAAGAAAGGAGGAGAATGCCGTGTATCAGAAGTGGCACAAGTCAGCCACTCATAAAACCCAGGAAGCTACACAGAACTCTGCGCAGGGCAAATGGAGAAATGGGAGAAAATAGGAGAAGGAATGGGGTCAGGTAATGGGTAAGACTTTGCCAGCAAGTAGTTTTTATTTTCAAAGTAGTAGAGTTTTTAAAGGACTATTTGCAGCAGCGGGGGTGGGGGTGGAGGGGTACTTGCAGAAGCTGCTGTGGATGGAATGTGGTGGGCAGATCTGAGAGGTTGTAGAATCAAAATGGGGTTTCACTTTTTAGAATGGGAGAGTCTAAAGCAGGAGTGGAGGCTCAGGGAAGAGACCAGTGGACTTCTGTGATGGTGCAAGATTACTCGGAGTTGGTTAAAAAAGAGGTGTGGGACACTGGCAGCAAAGTCTCCACTGAGGAGAGATGCCCTGAAGGAGCTGACCCATGCATGCCCTTGACTCTTGGGCCTTTGAGGCCACTGTGAAAATGCCTCATCATGGTGTTTCTTCTGGGGGAAAAAGAGGACAGGAAACCTAGAAGAAGCTAGTGGCAGACCCCTTATATGCTCCACAGCATCTAACACTTAGTACAAGTGGTGTAGCTGGAATATTGATAGTTGGGCAGAAAACACAGAACTGTTCATCTCTTGGGACCTTAATTACCTCATTAGTAAAATAATCCTTCAGATCCTGTTCAGCACTAGCAGTCTGTGAATGTCATTGGAGACACAGGGACTTTGGAAAAGTTGGGTGCTTCCTGAAAGCCCAGACAACCACCAGCTGCCAGCTTCCAGCTTAGGAAGGGCATAGGGTCCCTGAAGAGGGTGGGCCTGCCATCCATTTCTTGCTTACTTATTACTGCTACTACTTTGTAGGTAAGGTTTGGAGAAAAACAAGTCACTAGTTGAGAGTTTCATGTTAACCTTTTTTTCTTCTTTCTCACTGTTGAGGAAAGTAGGGCACGGTGTTTGAATAGCATCTGTCGTGCTACAGCCTGTACCTAAAATCGCAGATGGGCCTTTCTGCAAGAATCCCAAAGCGTGAACACAGATTCTTCATTTGGTCTATACATCTTGGTGTAAAGAAAAATGATCTCATAGAAAGCCTTAATAAGTTCATCTTTAGGGTGGGCTGTAGACGAGGTAGACTGTTCGATGGGCCCCTTTCTATTTCCTGACATTAGTCACTGAAGGAAAACGCCCACCCAATAATAAAAATAATACCTAACATCTGTTCAGCACTTCAGAGCTCCTAAATGCCATATATATTCACGTCCAAGTATCAGAAATCATGTATGTGATATTAATACTCTAATGAAAGCAGGATCGGGTCTCAGGCACCTGGGGAGTGTACTTAATTTGGGGGTGGCTTTGGAGTGGAGAGCAGTCTGCTGTGTTTCTTCTGCAGGCCTTGATGCTGGGGAAGCAAGGGGAGAGCAAGAGTCACAGAGGTCTACAAAATGAGCTCACAGCCCATCGTTTTCAGCAGGGTGACCTTCTGCTGCTTAATATTTCTGAGTCCCAGGTTCCTTCTTATAAACTATAGTGATAATTACCCTCAGAATTGACATGCCAATGAAAAGAAGTTAGGTTTATGAAACTTCTCAAATAGGGCCTACCCCAGAAAAGTGCTCATAACTGATAAGAACTTACTTACTTGGATCCTGGCTTACTTACTGTCAAATCTTGGCATCCATGGCCTGTTTCCACCCAGCCTATCAGAGTTCCCACCCACATTGCTCCATTTAAAACATTACATTTATTCTCTCTGCCTCAGTCCCACCAATACCAGCTGGACCTCCTCTCTAGCTAATTATGGCAACACCTCCCAGACAATCCCTAGTGTCTCTCATTCTCCCATTTCTGCCCACCCCCATCCCATCTCATATGGCATGGTGTGACTTTGCTTTCTAAAGCTCTTCAATACTATTTTGAGTCGCCACTGTCTCTGTTGCTTACACCTTTTGGATCTTGGTGTCTTCTGAAATCTGGCTAAAACTTTCCTTTTGACTTTATTTCTTAGGACTAATCAGCACCAGTTCTTTCCCCAGTCACACCATGCATCGTGTGTGTGTGTGTGTGTGTGTGTGTGTGTGTGTGTGTGTTATTTTAAAAAATAATTAATTTTAATTAGGTATATATGACAGCAGAATGCATTTTGATTCATTTGTACACAATTGCAGCACAACTTTTCATTTCTTTGGTTGTACACAATGTAGCATCGAACCATATGTATACTCATACATAGACCTAGGGTAATGATGTCCATCTACACCATGCATCTTAACCTCAAACATAGAATGAGCTCAGTGGTAATAGTTTTGGGTGGTAATAGTAATTGAACCGTCACCTCATGTATACTAGGCAAGAACTCTACCACTAAGCTATATCCCCAGCCCTTAAAGTAAGTTTAATTTATTTATTCATTCCTTTCTTGCTTCCTTTCTTTCTTTCCATTCTAGGAATTGAAACCAGGGCCTCATGCATGCTAGGCAAGCAGTTTACCAGTGAGTTACATCCCCAGCCTGCTCATGCTGTTAGTCCTGTGTAAAATATTGTGTATAGTATTGATTACAATTAAAAATATACATGTATGTATGTCTATGTTTAGTCACGAAAGAAGCATGAGGGCCCAAAAACATGTCTTCTTTTTAAGTAATGATGGGGAAACTCATATCTTGAAACCCTCTGCCTTCCTTTTTTTTTTTTTTTTTGATAGTTGTGCTGGTGGGATGGAACCTAGGACCTTAAGCATGCTAGGCAAATGCTTTACCACTGAGCAGCCGCCCCAGCCCTGCTTTACATTTTATTTCTGCCTTGACGATTAATTTCCTGACACTGTTGGGATATATTAATTTCATAATGACTTAGTACATCCTGGTGAAGTTAGTGCCAGAGTGTTTAACTGCAGGGAGGAAGATGTTATTGTGTTGGGATATTTGGGAAGAACAAGAAGCAATGAGTTTCCCATTTGTGTGTACTAAGAAATGTTTTTCTAGACCCATTAGAGAATCCTTATTTTGCTATTGCTGGTATTTAATGTCTTCTCTCAACTCTGTTTACTTAGATGGAATAAGTACCTTGTGCTGAGGCCCTAGTGAGGACCTGGCATGCAGAGCCCCATGTCAGAAAGTGACCTGCTGCCTGTCTTCTCCCAGGAATTTCCTTCCACAGGCCACTGGCTGTGGAGGAAGAATAGGCAAAAAGTCATTTTAAATTCGCTCCCCAGGTTTCCTTTACATCAGTTTTCTGAAGGTGTAGCCAGATGTTTCTTGGACATATAGACAAATGCTATTTAGCTTGATCTTCAAAATGTAAAGTTATTCTGGTTTGTTGAGTGTTGTAGTCAGCTATTTCACTGCTCTGACTGAAAGACCTAACAAGAACAATTTTAGAGTAGGAAAAGTTTATTTGGGGGTTCACAGTGTCAGGGGTCTCAGTCCATAGACAGCCAGCTCCATTCCTCAGGGCTTGAGGTGAGGCTGCATATCATGGCAGAGGAGTGTGGCTGAAGAAAGCTGCAGGAAACATGGCACCCAAGAAGCAAAGAGAGCTCTGCTGAAGGAGGACAAGATATGAACCCAAAGGCACGCCCCAGGGACAGCCACACCCTACCTGCCTACAGTCACCAACAAGTGATTCCCTATCAGGGGATTAACACACTGATTAGTTAAACCTCTCATAACCCAACCATTTCACCTCAAATCCTTCTTTCATTGTCTCACACTTGAGCTTTTCTGGGACACCTAATAACTCAACCATAGTATTGAGGTGCTTACCTCACTGACCTACATTTTTCCTTATACTCTTTCATCTCATTAAAGATAGGTTAAAGAGATGGAGCAAGGGAAGGAGTAGTAATGAGAGAATTTGTTCCCTCTCACATGTCATCCCTGTGAATTCCATTGATCTCTTAAATTCTCTTTCATTTTCCAGAGTACGGTGTCTCATCCATGGCAGTTCATAGATTTCCCTTCGTGCCAGTTCTCTAGACCTCCGGAGGTGGGAGGGAACACCTTAGACCTGGGGCACAGCCCTTCTTCAAAGGCATTGTCAGGGGCAAGAATGTGTAACTGCCTCAAAAATGGAAGTCACACTTGGAATTTTCTCTCTCTTCCAAATGTCTTAGAAGTCTAAATCATGGAAAGATTGGGTAGCTTTTGTAATCTAACTCACTCAGAAAAACGTCTCCTTATCTTAGGTAAGTGCTCATTGTCACAGTAGCAATTAAGAGACTACCTTTCTTTTTCTGTGAGCATTTATATATGAGGACAAGGACGTCTTTTAGAAACCTTAGAAGACCTAGTAATAAGTGATTAAAATGGGTGAGTGTGGCAGGAAGCATCTTCCTCGGTTTTAATCTGAAAACTATGTTATATTCACAACCCATGAATTGATGCTTAAACAGCCTATTTAATAACAGGGAATATCAAGTTCACCAGGTCAAATATAAATATGCATATGCAGTACAAGTTTCATTATAAGATGAAGATCACAAATTTATTCATAGCAAAAATGTTATCAATGATCATAAACTTTTATGTTATTTGTTTACTTCTGTGTCTCTTCAAATTTTTTTGTTGGATGTTATCTTTATAATTAAAAAACTTTTTTAAAAAGTACTTTTTAGATATCAGTACCGAGTGATGAACATTAATAATAAATAAAATTAATAATAATAGACTACCAAGTGATTTGGTGGTTATTATTATTACAATTATTATATTTTTATTATTGTTATTTTTAGTTTTTTTGGTACTGGAGATTGAATCGAGAGGTGCTTCACCACTGAGCTACGTCCTCAGCCCTTTTGAGAGATGGTCTCAATAAGTTGCTTAGGGCCTGGCTAAGTTGCTGAGACACTGGGATTACAGGTGTGGCCCACCATGCCTGGCTTGGTAATTTATTATTTAAATTTTACTTTTTAAAAGAAGAAAACTTAGGAAAAAAGCATGTAAGATATGGGAAAATAAGTGGTTTGATACAATGTGTTGAACATAGTCATCATTCTCATGTGCAGAATTCTCATGCGCAGAAATCTGGAAACTTTAATATATGGGAGAATCACCAAGAAGTAATTTGTCTGATTAAATTAATACATACATGTGAAGTGCTTTGAGCAGTTGTTGGATATGATAAGCTAGTTTATTATTTTCATCATTATCATCCCTGGATACTAGCACATCTTATAATACCTTATACAATGGTAGTATTCACTAACTGCTTTTGAATTAATTTTTCCAGCCCCTTTACAACTCTGGCTCATCTCATTATGTCAGTTAGGACTTCCATTTCCAAAACTGAATAAACCATCAGGGACAGGCATGATCTGACAAATGCAAAAATTGTGGGACCCTCATTTGTTCAATCCTGGTCATTGTCCTGGTAATGGTTTTTTGTGACCAAGTTAATCTCTCTTTGCCTCATCAAACTCAAAATCTGTGAAAACACGAAATCTTTATTAGAGATAAAGCAGCAGCTTTTAAACCAGTCCTCTGACCCTGAACTGAACTCTTGAGTTTTTAAAATCAAATTATTTAATTTGATCCCTACTAATCTAACCATTCTTATTTTGGCCTATTTTTCAATCTGTTAAGGTGTTTTTCTTGCTAATTCTCTTTCTATTCCATTTGCTGTCCTCTTAAACTTTGTGTAATCAAAACTCTTCCTGCAATAGTATCCTGGATTTAGAATGTAGGACAGGTCAGAGAGCCCTGTGGCTTGGCATTTGAGGCGTTCCCATAGGCTGGCATGTTTGTAATATTAACAGAACTCATTTATTTAGTTTCTTGGCTAATGACAGATTAAGGAACAACAGGGAAAGAGATTTCTTAGACAAGGGTGGAGACTATAAAACTAAATGCAAAGAAACTATATATAAGCACTGTACCCTACTTGATAAAGGTGTTTCCCAGGGGTGCAGGTTAACAATTCTGAAGTCACTACATGTGTATACTGGAAGTGAATAATTAAGTAACTGGATGATGGGTGGCGGGAGCCCAGTTTCTTTGAAATGGCAAGTTGTAGATAAGCAAGGGGAGGAATGACCCATGTGATGGATTACTTTGAGTTATTGGTGTGAGTTCATGGTTAGCTTGATGGTTAGTACTGATGGATGCATATAGAAATACAGATGTGTGGATGTACATGAGTTAGCACACAGATGTACATTTCTCTGCTTTTGTCAGCTAACAAGGCTTAGAAGCAACAGTGCCCCAATAGCAACAATCTCCTTTTGTATCCAGATCTTGGTTTCTAATACCATTTTTCTATAAAGGAACCAGTATTCTTGGCAGAATGGCCGATTCTAGTTTCTAGAGCTGGGGCAGAGAATGTAAAAATAAGAATAAGATGAACCTGGCGTATCTTGCCGTGCTGGAAACAGGAAGTACTCAGAAACAAAAAACAAACAAACAAACAAACAAACAAAACACGCAGTGAGGGAGGTTTGTCAAAGTGACACAGAACCTTACAGTTTGATCCCAAAATAAACTAGCAATGATCTATAGTCCAAATTATGGAATAAATATTAATTCATACTAAGGTAAATAAATGATTGAATAAGTAAATGAGGAAGAATAGGCTGTGCAGAAAAGAAGTCCAATTGATTTATGTGGGTGTTTCACCCTCAAGGAGATGAATCATAATTTGCCACTCCTTAAGAGTGAGCTGTGTCTGGTGACTTCCGTCCAGCCGGTGAGCATGGAAAGGGCAAGAAACCTGACAAGTACTACCTCAGCCAGGTGGTCAACATCAACAGCAAAAAGTTGTGTTAATATTTCCCCTTGATGTGGTAAGAATAGCACTTTACTTCTAAGATATTGTTCCCAAAAAAATCCATAATTCCAGGTTAATCCTGAGAAAAACATGAGACAAATCCCAACTGAGGGCCCTGCTATAAAATACCTGACGAGTACCCCTCAAAACTGTCAAGGTCATCAAAAACAAGGAAGGTGTAAGAAACTGCTAAACCAAGAGGAGCCTAGGGAGACATGACTGATAAATGTAGTGTGGTCTCCTGGATGGGATCCTGGAACAGAAGCAGAGCATTAGGAAATCTTCCAGAAACATGGACCCTAGTGGTTGGTACTATACTCATAAAATAACAGGAAACTGAGTGTGAGGTAAATTGTAACTCCTAATGGTAGCCTCACACTTTTCTGTAAATCCAAATCCATATTTTAAAGACGTTTATTTTATTTTATTTTAAGAAAAGGCACCAAGACTCTAGCAGCATTGCAGGAGAGGGGCTGTACACCATACCCAGGAGCCCTGGGGCCTCCACATTATAAAACCGTGTTGATTAATGCTCTTGTTACTGGAGCTGAGTCATCAAGAATGCGTTTGGCTATACCCTGAGAACCAGTTCTCTTCTACTCAGAGCAGTTCTCTCTACATTCTTTTAGTTAGAGCCAATTTTTTGGTATTTATAGCCCCAGGCTCTGTACACTCCATCATCCACTCAGTGTTCTTCCTGACATAGTTTAGCCTGGTAGTCTCAGTAACTAAAATTTAGGTCTGAGTCAGCCTCTCCGCCTTCCCTTTATCTCCTGTCAGAATCTCTGGTTTCCTGGCTCAGGTGTATCCAGTTTTTTTTAATGTTTTATCTTGAAATATTTTTTAGATTCAAGGAAAGGTCACAAAAATAATACAGAATTTTTTTAACTACCTTTCACCTGGCTTCCCTGAGGTTAACATCGTACATGTTGAAGGGTGATAATAGAATATAGGAAATCAATCTTCTCATACAACACTGTTACCTAATGTAGAGGCCTTACTCAAATTTTCCTACCGATGTCCTTTTTCTGTTGTAGGATCCAATTCAAGATCCCTTATAGTCTGTGTCAGTCTGTGGTAGCTCCTCAGGGTGTCCTCCATGACATTAACATTTTGGTGGAAGCACACTGGTTGGTTATTTTGTTCACCATCACTTTGGGTTTTCTGGTATTTTCTCATGGTTAGACTGGGATTATGCATTCTTAGCAAGAATACCACAGAAGTGACACGCTCTTCCCAGTTAATCATACCAAGCTGAACATGATGTTGCTGTGTCTTATCCCTGGGGATATTAACTGAGCTCTTGGTCAGGGTGGTGTCAGTGTTTTCCCCCTTTGTAATAAGTTTCTTGTGGAAAGATATTTTGAGACATTGCAAATGTCTTGTTTCTCATATTTTTGTCCATTAATTTTAGCATCCATCAATGAGTCTCGGACTCTAGTGATTATTACTAAAATATTTGCCTAATGGTTGATTTTTGTGTTTCCATCATTTCCTCTACATATATTAGTTGGAATTCTACTCTAAGAGCTGTCAAGGAGAATTCATTCTTAATAATTACTATAACAATAGCAACAGTATTGATGATAATGATAGTTGTACCCAACATTGTTCTTGTGATTTGCTGTGTGCCCGGCACTGTGCTGAGCTCTTGATTTCACTTACTTTCTCCTCACTCTCTGAGTTAAATCTTCTGTTTCCAAAAGTCGTTTTTTCCAAAACCCAACTCCAGTTGGGTTCTGGAGAACTTTCCCAAACCCATCCATGTGGATTAGACAACTCTGCTCCCATGACTTAGAGTTTGCCCCTATTCCATTGTCCTCCCTACCCAAATTCTGTCCCCCACACTGGACCTTTAGTCTCTTATGCCTTCAGCTCCTGTCCTGTCTGTAATGCCTGTCACATCAGGAGTGCTCAGAAACTGTTACTGAATGAAATCAAACATGAAATTTGTATTTAGAATTTTTATAACTCTGGTTCATCCTCCCAAAGCATGTTTTAGATTCTTGTAATGGTTCTTTGGTAGCCACATCATGTGGGTGACCCACGGGAAGCTCACAATAATAACACTAGGACTTTTCATGGGTGCTACTGCTGGTTCAGTCAGGTGTCCAAAAGTCCATCTCTCTAATCTTAGAATTTTAAATGATATGCAAATCTTTAGGATGATTCCTATTAAATATCCTTGTTTGTTTCAACCTGTAGAGATGTTTTTGATAATATCTGATTCTGTTCTCCCATCCATTTGCTATCCTTTTCGGCTTTGTGCAGTTTAAATTTTTCACCTCACAGACTTTTGATAACAGTGTAGGGTCAGGCAGGACCAGGTACACAGAGACACCCTCCTACTCCATTTTTCAGCTCCCTTGATACAGTGGTTCAGCCTGTAAGGAATCTGTAGACCTGTCACTAGATTGCTATTTCTGTCAAATTTACAAGGTTATTATTTAGACTTTGTTAAATACTTTCCTGAAATCAATGTAGATTGTCTCTAGTGTTCCTGCCAGCTACAGCATACAGAGGTAAGTTTTGATCAAACAAATTCATTTGTAATTACATGTTCATATGACCTCTCATTGACTTCTAGTTAATTTAATTCATTCATTCAACATACAGTTATTGAATACCTACATGACAGGCACTGTTCTGGGTGCTAAGAATATAGTGTGAGCAAGATAGACCAGGTCCTGGCTTATGGATATACAAGCAAACAAATCATAAACAGGATAATTTCAAATAGTTATAAATGCAATGGAGACAGTGAATCGGGGTGGAAATTGTCAGGAAAGCCTCCATGGAGAGGTGACAGGGGATCTGTGGCATGCATGATGAGAAGAGGAGCAGTGAGAAGATCTGAGGAAGAGCAGTCCTGCAGAAAGATAAGCAGGTGCAGAGTTGTCAAGGCACATGTGAGCTCGGCACACCCAGATGACAGAGGGGCAATCAGCGGGCCAGAACATGATGCAGCTTCCAAGTGTACTTGATGAGTATACTTAATGTCTTTGTTCTAGAAAACATGTAATTTTATGATGAAAATTTCACCTTGTTTGCTAAGACAGCTAGAAGAAAAGGTAAACTAGAATTGTAGGATGAGAATTAGTACCTTTCCCTGGTAACAAAAGTATCATCTGAAAATAAAACAAAATACTGTAAATTACAGCTTCCCAAGGATTGCTAAGAACGTTCCTGTGTCCCCAGGTGTAAATTCTTCCCTAACAGTCATACTCCTTAGTAGAAAACCCATCTATCTGTACTGTAATGGGTTATGTTATCATTTTGGGTGCTTCAGTGTCTAGTGTAAAACACTGCCTCGGGATGTGCCCTTGGTCTTCAGACTTAAAGACCTTTTACAGACTTGATCTTTTTTTCAGTAGAGCATAGTAGAAAATGAGAGTTTCATTGCATGCATATCTGGAGTAATTTAATCGTTAGTTTGGCTTGTTCTGCTTTGGTATTTGCAAATAATTGGTGTTTTGGGTTTTTGACTGCTTTTTTCCCCCAATCAATTTAAGATTTAAATGTGCTAAATCCTTGCCTTATAACTCTCATTGGAACAACGTATGCTGAAAGCAAAGGGCTTCTGTTATGGTATGAATGTTTATGTCCCCCACAAAATGCACATGTTGAAATCCTAAACCTTATATGATGGTATTAGGAGTTGGGGCTGTTTGCTGATAATTAGGTCATGAAGGATCTGTCCTCACAATGGGATTATTGCCCTTAAAAAAGGGACTCCAGAGAGCTCTTCTGCCCTTTGTTCACCATGTGAGGGAAGTCAGCTCTCTACAGCGGGGGAAAGATCACTGCCCAGAACTCAACCATGCTGCCACCCTGAGTTCAGACTTCTCGCCTCCAGAACCATGAGAAATGAATGCTTGTTTAAGCCACCTGGGCTTTGTCATTTGTTGTTAACAGCTCATATCTCCTTGTCTCTCTCACTTTGTACTTTCTCAGAGTGGGCCAAGTGCATAGCTTTCTTGGCATCAGAGCACAAGGGTTTGAGAGGAAATACTTGGCAGGTAATTGGAATGTACAGTAAAAGTGTGATTCTTGTTTATCTCTGTGTGTTGCATTTTAGAACATAGGAAATTCTGATGGTTCCTTATCTCAAACATTCTTTTAGATAGCACTTTAGACAGGTAAACTTTAATCATTTAGTAAATCAGACAGGATCGCATTCTGTTGAATTTATAGGTAATTGGTGTAATCAAGGCTGGTGACATGAATTGGCTAACAGTGAATTGAGAACAGAGTAAAACCAATAAGTGTAGTGTACATGATGAGTTCAATATTAGGTAAAGTGGATTATAGAAAAAAACATATATTTACGCTACCACACGGCCTGCGCAATGGTTTCATTAATGAGGTTCTAGGCATAAAGTTAGTTAGAAGAGATTGAAATAAAACACACAGACTCAGTTACCTTTTATTGGGGAACAAGAGATTCAGGGGAGAATTCCATCCAATGAAGGTTGAGGGGGGACCGCACTCCAAGGTCAGGGTCAGTGATTGGGTCCCCGGGGTCAGTGGTCAGGCACACCCCCACACGGATGGGCTCTCTCATCAGGAAAGGGCCGGGAAAGCTTCGACACAGCCAAAGCGCCTCAGACCCTTAACGGGAGCCACCCAATCACGTGTCAGAATGGCTTCCCACAATTTACCACTATTTGCATGTGAGCAGCATGAGTGTATTCATAAAGGCAATATAAGTAGTCACTCAAGTATTTGTCTCTTTTCCTAAGAATATAAGTGTTCTGTATCTTACAGTTGAGGAAAGGTATTGGCTTACACAGTATGGGAAGTTCTGTCAAGTTCAGAAAGAACCATATAGTAAAAGGTAAAAAGCTGTATTCTCTGCAACAGGCTTATATTCTTTCATTGTCAGCCTAAGACCCAAATCTGCCTACCGACCAAGGTCTTGCATTCCCATTCCAGCCAGGCATCATGCAGTGAGCATATGGTTTCAGGGACAGCAGTGACCTGTGTTAATTGACCTCTGTACTTGCTTATCTGAGGACAAATAGGAGCTGAGTACATGATAATACTATAGTGAGCATGTTTGAGAAATGAAATTAAAGTCTGTGAGATAGAATTTTAGTTTGTTTTTCTTATTTGACATGAGTTTTAAATTCTTAAATTTTTTCAAGCCATTATTGTAAACAAACAAACAACTTAGAAAAATTTTCAACTGTGTATCTGCTTAATTTCAGAGGCAACTCAAGCTGGCTCTAACCAGGCTCCCAAAACTGTGTATAAATGTATGTGTAATAAAATTTTTTCTGTGTAGTACATGTATCGTCTGAGTAGCATAATGTTGATTTGAAAGTTTTATATAAAGATGTATATATTCATTCCTCTTTTTGCTTATCTTTAGTTTCCAATTTTCTCTGTGAACAGATTTGACTTATATAATCCTTAAATTACTAAAATATCTTCATATCTACATGTTTCTATTCATATATTTTATACAGCACTTGAGCTTCTGAAAAATTAAGACCTTGAACTTTTGTTAGCTAAATTATTTTTAGATGTCTTAAAAGAGCTCTGAGAAAATGAATAATCACATCTCATTCTTTTATGATTCGAGTGATCTCTTTATCGTTTTTTCTTAAAGCAGTGTGCATCTGTGTATAATTTGTAAGGCTCAGGACAGAATGACTGAGCCCCAAACTCCAGAATATTATACCCAGCTCTTTGGGATAGGAAAAGAAAGGTATGACAGCAGATATGTACTGAACATTTTACATAGTGTAAAGTTCTAACAGGCAAGTGTTTTAACCATTGTTAGATACTGTGGTCTTATATAATCTCTGTGTCATTTATAGGTACACTAAGTCAGCTCTTTATCTCTGTGACAAAATACCTGAAATTTTCAACTTAAAGGAACAAAGGTTTATTTTATTCAGGGTTTATTTATTCAGGGTTTCAGAGATTTCAATTCATGGTCCTTGGCCCTGATACTTTGAGCCTGTGGTGGCAGAGTTCATCATAGTTGGGGTGCTCAGAAGATTCCTGTTCACCTCATGACAGCCAGGAAGCAAAATGGAGAGAAAAAGGAAGGGCTGGGTTCCTAATCTGTTCTTCAAGGACATGCCCCCAATGACCTAACTTAAGTGGCTGTTTACCTAAGTGTCTGAAACACTAGTGGATATAGTATAAAGTTTCAAATGGTGTTACTGTTGTGCTTGTCATTTTAATTTTGGACCAACCAGGTGAGCTATTTTGAAAACACCCAGGCCTTTAGTACTGGCTGCATGTGAGAATTGCAGAGGAGCTTGTAATCAACTCAAATGCCCACACAAGGGCCACCCTAGGCCAACTAATGCAACAGCTAGCTTTGGGTGCTTTTAAGAGGCTACTCCATGCCATTACAGGGTACAGCTGTGCTAAAAACCACTTTCCTAAGCTGAGGAGAAGCTCAAGTGCTCCACAGGGTCACAAAGAGTCAAGACCCACACCCGCCCCGCCTGCCTGTTAGCTGCCTGCATTTCCTGCCCCTTTTTGCTTCCTGAGCCTAATGGGGAATCAGCCACATCCAAGTTACTTCTACTTTGGCAGCTTGCAGCTGTCCCATGAGCAGCTCTTTCAAGATGTCTGAGGCAGTGTTGGCAGTTCACCAGAGACAGTTTGTTTCATGACCTTATAACCAGATAAACTTTGTTTGTATCTAAGTCATGTGTACCCAGACATTTCTGCAGAGCTCTAGGACCAAAAGGTCCTTGAGAAAAGAATTGATGTAAACTCCATCTCCATATCTGATCAGCATTCCTGCTTTCAGAACAGTTATTCTGCCCATATTAGAATATTTTGTATGTTTGTACTTCACTTGTGTGGGTCTCTAGCATACGCCCACATCAGAGGATCAGTGCTTTCGCCTTTGTCTTCTATATTTGTACAGTCAGCTGATTAGAATGTGGTCCTGTGAAAAATCGAACCTAGGAGCCATAGGTGTCAGAACTGAAGGCTCAGAGAGTCTATAAAAAAAACCCCTCTGAGCAACAGTTTCTTTGTAAAAGGAGACCAGTGATTCCTGCCTTACAGTGCCACTCTTAAGAATCCAGCTAAAGACTGTGGTAAGCCTTAAAACTGTGTATTTATTGCACTCCTTCCTTGTGCTGGGTGCTGTACTAGGCCCTGGAAAAGCAAACGTAGGTTATAATCCCTGTCCTGCACAAATTTACAGTTCAGTGAGAGATACACAAAAGCAGGCAATTGTTGAAAAGTTTGGAAGGTCAGAAATGCAGAGGATGCTCTGGGAGAATCAAGGAAGGATTAGCAGGGTTACTGGCATGGAGATTTCAAGAATACCTCCAACAGGCACTGATGCAGACAGAGATAAAACCAAAAAGGAGAACCAGAAAACCAGATGTTCCAGGCAGAGAAAGCAGTGAGCAAAGAGAACCCTGAAGGGGGACGTTGTGATGCTGATGCTAACCCTGTTTTATTCAATTATTGCTTTCCCTTGGGAGAAATAAGTGTTTGTTGGGTAAAGGCTTCATTGGAGAGAATTCAGAGGGTAAAGAAGGTGAGAGATGTAGATTAAAACCATCATCAGGTGTATTCTTTTTTTGCCTGATTTTGTGTAGATATTTGGAGGTATGGAAGAGGAATGAAGTTGAGTGATTTTTATACATCATCAAAAATCCACGGTTAAAAATAGGCCTCTGTTCAGGTCAGGTGTAGTGTATGCTTAACATTTGAGGCCAACCTTGAAATATAGTGACACAGAATTTCCAAAGCAAAGCGAGGAAGGCTGTTCTTCTCAAGAAAGTCTTTACAGCTCTGGAGGTCTGAATTATAATTTAAATCAAAAAGTTTATCTACAAACTGCAGGGAACAGCA
This sequence comes from Spermophilus citellus, assembly GCF_964194105.1. Lineage (NCBI taxonomy): Eukaryota > Metazoa > Chordata > Mammalia > Rodentia > Sciuridae > Spermophilus > Spermophilus citellus. Next base: position 61,353,000 of record NC_138191.1, on the reverse strand, counting down.
AACTGGAGCTTCTCTTTAGCCCCAGTCATTTTTTGTGCCTGTCCCAGTTTTCCAAGCATCAAAGCTACAACAGCATCCCTTTGAGACTACCCAACCTTAGCAGCTTAGGTGTCTTGTCTTCTCCCTGTTTGCTTCACAATTGCACCCCCCATCTTAGCAATCAAGAATCACGAAGCCAGATATCCAGTGGTGATTTCTGTCCTTCTGGTGAGTGGAGGCAGAAAGGGGACAGGAAGGATAAGGGGTACCTAATTCTTGTGCTGTGGGCTTTTGTGCCATGAATTTTCACGTGTTCTGATAACAGCCAGACTTCCTGCAGGATGGGGAACAGACTGTGCCTCATACATTTTTAGCCCAGTGAATCCTGTCAGAAAACCGAATGGCTTCATCATAAAGTGTGATACGAAGGGGTCCATTCTCCCTAGCTCTGCTGACCTGCAGCACTGAGCACAGCACTGAGCAGCCTGGTACAGTAAGAATGAAAGGGTGGGGCAGCACCGAGGACAGCTGGGGATCAGCAGTGATGCATTACAGTAAGCTTAGAAACTGATTCCTGCCAGCCTAAATCTAGAGAGAACTTCAGAAATGGTCTGAGCCCAGTCTTCTCCTTCCACAGGGTAGAAACTAGAGCCCTGTGGTGAGAACTGGCCTAAGGTCCAGCTGCCAGCTGGAGACAGGGCAAGAACTGAAATCCAGCTCCCCCTCTACCTCACCTGCCCATGCTAGCTTTCCTGCTTCAGTGGACCTGGAGGGAATCCTTGGTGCAAGCAGGACTAGATCACCAGGTAGCCAGACTCGACATGTATTCAGGGCACCTGGAGATTGGTGCCCAGTAGGAAATATTTTTAAAAGAATTTGATATTCAGTACTTATCCAAAACACCCCAAATGGGTTGTCATGGGTAAAAGCAGACCTTCACTGACTTCCGTAAAGTTATTTTATGGTTTATCATTTCAATTTCAACTTCGATTTGGAGAAACACCGTGATGTTTTTGGCGCTTGGGAACTTTGGTGGCTTCATCTTCTTCCTCACTGTAAATTCTTGGACTCAGCCCCTTCACCAAAGCCTCTCAGAGGCAGGGACAAGCCAGCCCAGTCTCATCCATCTATATGGCATGGCTCTACTTCATTATGTACTTTCCAGGTGAATATCTCTGCTGAAAGCTCTGTCCTATCCCCATGCCAGTCCAATCACGAGGGCACTGTTTTAAGAAAAAAGAAAAAGGTTTATTGCTTTGCTAGCAGAGGAGAAACACAGGGGAGTCCTTTTGCAAAAGCTGTGATTCTGCCCATCCGCAGGAACAGGGGGCTTTTATAGAAGTAATTCAAAGAAAATGAGATTAGGGAGAGATCAGGGAGAAGTTTAGGGAAAAAAATATTAGAGGAGATCAGGTAGGAGAAGATTAAGAAAACAAGATCAGGGAGGAGAAGTTTAGGGAAAAGAAGATTGGGAAAAAGAAAAAAATATATGTAAGTTTCAAAGCCACAAGAGAGATAGTCAAAGCATCAAGTGAACCCCTGTTAATCTCTATGCAGGGATTTGGTCCAAGGGCACAGGAAGGCCAAGAGTGTGGGGCACAGTTGTCCTTCTGTAACCGAAAGCTCCATCCTCATCCTCAATGCCAATCCAATAACAAAGGCAAGGTCTTGAGAAAAAGGAAAAAGAAGATTTATTGATTGGCTAGCAAAGGAGAAACCAAGGGGCTTCTGTCCCAAAGACTGTGATTCTGCCCATCAACAGGAATGATGGTCTTTTAAAGAGGTGATTCAAAGGCTACATTGCTCCTGTTCTCTGTTGAAGTTGTAATTTACTCGTTAATTTGGGAGATAAGCGTTTCTGAGATCTTCTAGTACCATCCCCAAAGTCTGGATTACTTCATTCCTATGGTGGGTGTGTGCTTAAGGACCGAAAAATCTAAGACTGGGAAGAAAGGTAATCCTATTTCCCCTGAGATTAGAGAGGGGACAGATTAGGGAGGAACAAGGAGAGAGGAAGAGAAAGAAACTTGTCCATTTTAAAAACAAATTGCATTGGCTGAGCAGCAAGAAATATCCAAAGCATAAAATGAACCAGTGTTATACACTGAGCTAAATGGGTGTTTATGTGGACTCACTAAATCCTCCCCAGGACTACTCAGGTGAGTGCTGTCATTTCTCTTTTATTGAAAGGAACATGGAGGACAGAGATAAGTAATCTAAATGGCAGATCCAGGATTGTCACTCTGGATTGATGTAAGTACTGAGCCCTTCCTCTTAATATGACATTGTGCTGTGAGTTCAAAGAGGAAGAGGAGGGGAGGTGTAGTGGGCTGGAGACAGTGTGGGGAAAGTAGTAACTTACCTTGAGTAGATGAAAAGCTAATTAATTCTGGGTTTCTTTCCATTATAATCAAAGTTGTGTTTTGTTGTTTGTTTGGTTTTTGTTTTTTGAATTGTTAACAAGAGGAAGTTTCAGAAAATGCTCTCCCTTGAATATATTAGGTAATATCTTCTCCACAGTGCCATCTTTTCAATTCTCTTCCTCACTTTTCTTACCCAGTATTCGTGGTCTGTCATGGATGCCTTTTCAACGAGGTTCCCAGTATCACATTGCTGCGTGTAATTTCCACTCTGGTGATACTTTCTCACAGCTGAGAGAAATGGCAGGATTAGCAGAAAGAGGGGTGTTAGGTGTTTTATCTCAGTCACCTTCAAGTAAGCATAGTTACACACAGGATGTGTCTTTTCAAGATTCGGGTGCAGTTGGTTGGTCTTAAGGAGGATTTTTCCTTTGGAAAGTTAAGCATTATTTCTGTGGCTGCTTCACCACACTTAACTGAAGTACAATAACCATGATTCATAAGAAGGAATCTCTTATGAACATTTCAATCTGCTATTTCTCCTGAATGAAGTTCTTAAAAGACTAATTGGGTGTCTTGAGTTGAGCCCAGAAATTTGACAAACAGGTTTCACTGAATTGATTTCCAAAACAAGGATGCCTTTAAGATTCACTTAATAGGGCTGGGGTTGTGGCTCAGAGGTAGAGCACTCACCTAGCGTGCATGAGGTACTGGGTTCGATCCTCAGTACCACATAAAATAAAATATATTATGTCCACCTATAACTAAAAGATAAATATTTTTTTAATTCACTTAGTAACTCTGGTATACAATATCCAAATGTCATTTTATTTAATGATTCTAGTGGTTTGGGAAGCTCCTTTTACGCATTGTTTTTGTCCTTGATAATTGTTACTATCACTGGATTCCCAGTTTGGCTTGAGATCACTCAAGCTCCCCCTGCTCAGGACTCAGCCTTTTGCTGTGCCTTCGAAAATTAATCAGAGAAGGTGGGCCTGAAGAATGCAAGTGGGCGGAGCAGGATGCAGAACTACTACTAGAAACCTGCTTTCCCAGCACTCAAGGCTCTCCCTCCCTCGTTTCCCATAGTGCTGTCAAAGCCAACGCCTTTCATCTGTAGGTTGGCTCCTTCAAGAACCCCGTGCCAGCTGCTGCTTTCGTGGCAGCTGTAGGTAAGCATCTGAACACTGGTGAGTTCAAGAAAGCTGAACCGTCAGGTTCTTCTTGGAGTTAAGGGGGCATCCTGTAGTTAGCAGATGGGAGACTGTTTCCTATCAGCTCTCCATTGGTCAGGTTCCTGGGATGTACCTTCTCAGGTCAGGCCAGGGACAAAGAAGGAAGGAAATAAAGTGAAAGACTTCACTCACTTTTCTTCCTTAAAAGGAGCCTGCAGGAATAGAGAAAGGTTGGAGGAATCTGAAGGCAGTGAATTAACTAGCACTTCTGTATGCTCCTGCTTATTTTATTCGGGTCTTGCTTAAGTGTCCAGGTCTCAGGACCATAGACTGTAAAGCTGCAGGGGAAAGTGTGAACATCTTAGCATCCTTATTCCAGAATCATGACTGAATGGAACGGATAGCAACTAAGTTTTAGAAGACCTGGGTTTCTATCTCAATGCCATTATTGTTAATCAGCTGATAATCTTGGTCAAGGAATTGAACTTCTTGAACACAAGTTTCTCCCCTGACTTGGGGTTGATAACAACACTAGTTTTCACAGGCTCCTTGTGCATTTGTGAGGGTGAATTAAAATGGTAACACCTTAAAGTCACTGTGGAAGCTGGTCAGGTCCCCTTGCTATTATGATTCTACACACAGTTCCCTTTTTCAACTGCAGGCAGATGGCTAGTTGTATGAATTTTTACATGGAAGCAGTTCATTTTGAATGTTTTTTAATAACTCATAAAGGAATAATAGCTTAAATATTTGGTTATAAAAATGGGGAAGAACTTGTGAAACAGTGTCATGGTGCCCTTCAAGTTTATTTTGGTACATATAAAGGAAGAGTCCTTCCTCTTAGGTTTTCATGTCTTAGGCTTTCATTTGGCCTATAAAATATCTGGGAAAAACTTTTTATGTTCTACATGGTTGAAAAACCAATTTCCATATGCTAAGTCCTTTTTATTTTGAAAACAGGGTCTCACTAAGTTTCTTAGAGCTTTGCTAAATTGCTGAGGCTGGCCTTGAACTTGTGATCCTCCTGCCTTGGCTCCCCAAGTCCCTAGGATTATAGGCATGGGCCACTGTGCCTGACTTGAATATAGTTTAGATTACTTTGCTCTGAGAATTCATATAGAAATTTCTGCATATCATGTTTTGGACTGTTTCTCAAAAATTAGATGGGGTCAGATATGGTCAAATATCCACTCATGAAGAAATAAGATCATATATTTTATTGTTTGTTTCCTTCTTATCACGTTTTTGCTTTTTGAACTTCTTGAACACAAGTTTCTCCTGTGACTTGGGGTCTATAACAACACTAATTTCATAGGATTGTTATGTACATTTACACATTTTCTTTTGTTAAGAAGATAAGTTTTCTTATAACATTTTTGCATATATATCTTCAGTAAATATTCACTGAAACTATAAGATATACAAGGCAACTCCTAACCACTCTTGAGATTTGAGGACCCAGTAAATAACTCCTCTTTCATTCCCAAATTCAAAACCAGTTAGAAAGAAAAAAGTAAGGCTGATAGATACAAAAATGCCATCATTAGTGCTGATGATGCTTTTTAAAGAATGTGGCTTTGGGTCTGCAGCCAAGGGAGCCTTCTGAAATTTTATCCATGAATTATTAGGTAGACTTACCCACCCTTTCCCTAGCATAGCATGACAACAGAAGCCAGGAAGCTGCAGGGAAAGCCATCTACACCCATAGGAGAGGGATCCAGAATCATCATCTCTGTAGGCAGGCAGACCCCAGAGAGATGAAAAAGCAAGGTTCGAATTTTCAGGGGGAGAGAGAGGCCAGATGAATTCTTTTAGGGAATTCCCTCCAGGTGATGTAACCTGAGGAGGCCTTCTGGCCCCTGCTCAGTAAGTGCATTCAGTGGGGAAGGAAGCCAGGAATTATTACTGGGAGGACTGAACCTCAGTTTGCCCTCTGCGCATCTTTAGGAGTGGGAGCACATTTTGTGAGGCAGCCAATCCCCGATGTTTTAACTGGACTATTACTTTTCACGTCTAACCCCCATCCTATCTCTGAAGCTTACTTATGGATTATGTGTGGATTCGTGTATTTATTTATGGTTCTGGAGCCTCATACATGCTAAGCAAGCACTTGACCACTGAACTACCCTCCCATCCTCTCTGGAGCTTCTTTAAAAAGCGCCTTTCAAAAATTAATCCTTATTTGACTAAAAAATGAAAGGAAGGATTCCTCTTCATAAAGTACCAGATATCTGATGGTGAATGCACGCAGCCCAGAGGTGGATTTTATCTGAAGCTTGAGCAGAGTGTTATGCATGGCAGCTATCTGCTCTGGGGCGTCTCAGTAAAGTAAAGCCACTGCTGTCACTGAAGGGAGTTCATCATTACTGCCATTACTGATTGCTCAGCCTTGGAAGGTGATTTGTGATGCATCAGCCAAAACCCCATAGTTCCATCCCACCCTGTCTGTTCTTTTCTACATTCTCCAACTCCTATGCCTGTCTAGGGGAACAGTTTTACAGGATTTCAGGTAGACTGTGATTGCTAGGTGCCTGCTCTGTCCTTTATGTTGGTGTTCTCAGCCAAACTTTTGGGAGTTGATGTTACCCAGAACCTGGGGATTGACCTTCTTCAGAGAAGCCTGCCACTGCATGTTGTTCTCAGATAGGCTCTGGAGTAAGACCAGTTCCTGTGCATGCATTTGTAGCAGCACTGGGTAAAGACTCCGGAAGTGAAGGGTCACAGCTCTACCCTGCTGAGTCATCTGGGCTCCGGCTTGCTGGCAAGGGCTCCCAAACTGCATTTAGTTTGCTTTTCCTACTGGTTGCATTCCAGTGGCTGTCAATGGCTCTTTTTGCAGGTCTGTGAGGGATCAAGTAGAGCTGGAATAAGTCTGGGTACAGCCCAGCAATTTCAGTTTGCTATATCTAACCCAACTCATCTGAATTCAGCTGTTACTTCTTGAGGAATATTTTATTTTTTTGTGGTGCTAGGGATTGAACCCAGGGCCTTGTGCACACCAGGCAAGCACTCTGCTACTGAGCTACACCTCCAGCCCCAGCTGTTACTTCTTAATAAACACTAGAATGGGTAAATCAACCTCCTTTAGACCAACCTGTCAGCCTTTACTCATGCAGGGAGGCTATTGTGATTTGTCATTGTGAGAACACAGAGGGTCCCAAAGGACTCCCCATCCATCTTCCAGGTGCTGGGCTTCCTGTCTTCCACTGTGCCTTTATGCATGAGTGACAGCTGCCATTACTCCCTTTTGTTCCTGATTGCCAGGGATGTGCATGCACAAGGAAAATAAATGCCAAAGAATAGACAAGCAGTACATGAAATTTTGTTTTGGAACTTGAAAGCTAAGCACCTCAGGCAAAAAAAATATACATCTTTTCTTTTCTCTCCCTGGCCTTATGTAACCTCACTCTTAATTCACACCACTTCATTAAAAATTTTTGTTAACCTTTCCTAAACTTTTTTTTCTTTTTCCTTCCCTTGAAGTCTTTTCCAGCTCTGAATCAGTCTCTCCCCTTATGAGATCACTTTTTCTTCTCAACAGTTGAATCTTTAAAAATAAGCATGCTGTAGCAGGGCATGGTGACACAAGCCTGTAATCCCAGTGACTGGTAAGGCAAATTCAAGGACAGCCTTAGCAATTTAGCAAGCCCCTATTTTAAAATTAAAAAATTAAAAAAAAAAAAAACTGAGGATGTAGCTCAATGGTAAAGCTCGCTGGGTTCAACCCACTGTATCTCCCCTCAAAAAAAGCATTTCATCCCCATAATATGGAAGAAGGGGGGAAAAAAAGTTAATAGCTTTACAAGGTGAATCACAAGACAGGAAAGCATCAAAGAATCTTCAACTGTTGAGATCTTAAACTCCTGGAGTATGCTTTTCCTTAAACTTATTACAAATTTTTTTTATTGGTTCAAAACATTACAAAGCTCTTGACATATCATATTTCATACATTTGATTCAAGTGGGTTATGAACTCCCATTTTTACCCCGTACACAGATTGCAGAATCACATCGGTTACACATCCACATTTTTACATAATGGCATACTAGTGACTGTTGTATTCTGCTACCTTTCCTATCCCTCTACTATCCCCCCTCCCTTCCCCTCCCCTCCCCTCCCATCTTCTCTCTCTACCCCATCTACTGTAACTTATTACAAATTTAAAACTTACTTTTTAAAAATGTGCTAAATTTAAATTTGTAGTAGTATAGTCTCACCTGTTTGTCCTGTTTCCCACCACCACCCCGCCCCCACCCTGCGCGCCTTTTTTTCCCCCCCTCCTATTCTGGGGATTGAGCCCAAGGGGTGCTCCACCACTGAACTACATCCCCAGACCTTTTTATTTTGGGGTTTTTTTTTTTTTTTTTTACTAAGTTACCAAGGTTGGTCTTAAAACTTGTGATCCTCCTACCTCAGCTCCCTGAGTTTCTGGGATTACAGATGTGAGGCCAGGGGCCCTGTTTCTTAATTGAAAATACTTTATGGATGAGAAAACTAGTGTGTCTTAAGAATATAGCCAAGGGCCCCTGAAAAGACAAATACCAAATGGATGCTTGATAGTGTGATTACAAGAGTTTATCCCATAAATATTTGTTACTTGTCTCTTGTGTACCAGGCAGCTAGAATGTGTTAGATGACACATATACAAAGATGAATAAGACAGTCTCTCCTGAAATCATGTATAGTCTAGCCTATTGAGTATACAGAAATTATCTGTTGGTGATTATCCTAATAAACTGTGAAGAAACTATGATGGAATGTCAAGAAAGGCCCAGATAACCCTGCCTTGGAGTGGGATGGAAGGTGGCTTTTCTTAAGGACACATTTGAGTTTGAATTTATTTGTTGTGGTGCTGGGGATTGAAACCAGGGCCTTGTGCATGTGAGGCAAGCACTCTACCAACTGAGCTATATCCCCAGCCCTTGACTTTGAATTTCAAGGGAACCAAATTTTAGAATTTTAGGTCAGGAAGGGGCCCAAAGACGATCTTAATATAGTCTTTTATAGATAGACAAGGAGTCTGGGACCTAGAAATGTTGATTGTCCTTGGTGGGATCCAGCAGCTCATCAATGTCTGTCAGAGCTAGAGTTCTGCTAGAACTCTCCTGCATCTGCTGGAAATAGAGCTTGGGCCGCTCATGTTCTTCCCATATAAATAATTGTTTTGGGGAAATAAAATCAACATTCTATTGAATATAATTTCTCATAGAACTGCCCGGTGTGTATAGAGTTACCTTTATCATAAATCTGAGAAGGATTACCTTTTAAATTTTCTTTTGTAGAAACCTAAAGTAACAACTCTTCTGGTACCTACACTACCTACATGTACAGTAAAAAGACAGTAAAATACAGGACAGACTAAAATAACCTGTTGATTGGTTAGTTTGGTTTGGGTTTTTTTGCTTATTTATTTGTTTGTTTTGTTTGGTACTGACTGGAGGATTGAACCCAGAGGAACTTAATTACTTATTTAAATCCTCAGCCCTTTTTATTGTGACAGGATCTTGCTAAATTATTGAAGCTGGCCTTGAACTTTCAATCTTCCTGCCTCAGCCTTCTGAGTTGCTGGGATTATAGGCATTCAACACTGTGCCCAACTAAAACCTCTTAATTGGAATAGTTTTGGGGCCCCAGGTAATCTAAGAACTATAAATCAGAGCATCACACAATATCATTAGGCAGATAAAAGAAAAAAATGAAAGAATTTTATTCATCTGTTGCTAAGTAGAGATCCTGGTACCCAATAAAAAGTTTATAGCATTGAATTATTTGAATGTTGAACCTTTTGTCCTAGATCAGCCTTTTCTATAAAATATTACAGTGTCACCAAACTTTTGTTCTTAATTCTGATTATAGAGATTGGTTAAATAATAGTGATATAAACTTTTGACCTTACACAGGTACCTAAAAGGTCAGTTCCTACAAGTTCATGCTAAGTTTCTTGCCTTATACCCACCAAACACTTACAAATTTATTTTATCTTATCATTGTAATTCCTGATTTGTAGAATTAAATGAACTAGTTGAATACCCTCAGGCAGAACTACTTAAATGATTTCCTTTCTTTTATTTTTTCTTATATGATTATGTGGACAACCTAGAAATCAATTGATGTTTTTTAAAAGGATAGCAAATGCTGGGTGTGGTGGTGCACACCTGTATTCCCAGCAAGTTGGAGGCCTGAGGCAGAATTACAAATTCTAGACCAGCCTGGGCAGCTTAGTAAGATCTGAGGATATAGCTCTTGCCAAGCTCCCCTGGGTTCAAGCCCCGGTACCATAAATAAATAGGAGATGGATAGGAAGGAAAGAAGGGGGGGAAAAAAGAGTTGTTGGAAAGGACAATTACTTCTTAAATTTAAGGTTTCTTTTTTTGTTGTTTGTTTGTTTTAGTTTTATAAAACTTTTGTTCTAGCTCTGTAGGCTGAGATAGGAGGATAGGAGGAATTCAAAGCCAGCCCCAGCAAAAGCAAGGTTTTAAGCAACTCAGTGAGACCCTGTCTCTAATAAAATACAAAACAGGGCTGGGGATGTGGCTTAGTGGTGGAGTGCCCCTGAGTTCGATCCCCAGTATGGGAGGGGGAGACTTGTTCTAAGCAATGTCTTTCTTGATGCCTGAAATAGATCTAAAGTAGTCTAGGGCCTGTCTGGAGCCAGCTCCAGTTCATCAGGTATCATTCATTCTTACCAGTTTAAAAAACAAACAAACAAACAAACAAAAATTGGGGCTGGGGTATAGCTCAGTGGTAGAGCTCTTGCCTGGCATTCTTAGCACTGGAGTGGGGGGGGGGGGGACCCAACAACTCTTATGTGTATATACCCATGTATTTTTTGTTTTGGTTTGATTGATAGATTGATTGATTTGTAGTACAAGGATTGAACACAGGGCCTCACACATGCCAGGCAAGCAAGCATTCTACCTCTGAACCAGAGGTAGAATCCCACATATTTAATTTTGCTTGTGTTTTGTTTTATTCTGTTTTGGTACTGGAGATTGAACCAGGGACAGTTAACTCTAAGCCACATCTCTAGTCTTTTTCTTTTTTTTTTTTTTAATATATATATATTTTATTTAGACAGAGTCTTGCTGAGTTGCTTGGGACCTTGCTAAATTGATGAGGCTGACCTTGAACTCTCATCCTCCAGCCTCAGCCTCCTGAGCTGCTGGATTATAGTCTTGTGCCACACTTAATGTTCTTGAGCCCCCCCCACACACACACACACTTGAAAAATTGAGGAAATAATTTATTTAAATGAAATGATCTTATAACCCCCCACCCCTGTGTGCCCACATATTTCAATCTCAGTAAAATTATAGTTTGAATTATTTTGCTTCATTTCCTGTGGATATGTTGTAAAGCATTAAGAGTCACAAAGCAAACCTTTTGTATTGAGAAACAATATCCGGTTCTTTCCAGACATAACAAGGGTATGATAAATATCTTCCACCCCACCCCCACCCGCCTCTCTTTCTCTTTACTCTTTGGAGGCTCTGGAAAGCACTCTTCCAGCAGCAGGTCTTAGTGATTAATTTCAAGGCCTGAACCTAAGCATTATCGACTATAATAAAAACCACAGGTCCCAAGAGTCAGTAAGTATTGATGTTGGTTTAAAGCCAGTGGATAAATGATGTTTAATGTATTAAATATTAAAGGCAGAAACATGGTTTGGTGAGTGCTGCTGAAGCTGCCAATTAAAACATCCAGTTTGATTTACAGAAATTTAATTTTATCTAGATACAATCTATTTCAACTGACAGTCACTATATAATAATGATAAAATACTATTATAGGCCCAAAAGATTTCCTAAAATTATATGTGAATGCAATGAGAAAAAAAATGAAAATAATATTTAATGGTCTATATTTTCTGATAGGTAGCCAAATTTGCATCTTTTTAAAATATTTTTAGTTGTAGATGGACACAATACCTATATTTTGTTTAGTTTTTTTTTTTTTTTTTAATGTGGTGCTGGGGATCAAACCCAGTGTCCCATGCGTGCTAGGCAAGTGCTGTACCACTGAGCCACAACCTCAGCCCCCAATTTGCATCTTTAATGTTACATTGAATTCTTACAATTTTGGAATACTATAAACTATATCTTTTTTAAAGATAATACTATGACAGTGGAACAAAAGAAATCTCGAGGGAATATATAAATACCCTCCTCCCTTTGTTTTTTACTTTTCTGTAATTTCCAAAATATTATTCAGAGCCCTGATATAGTTACTTTAAAGGTGGGTCATTTTTTAAAATAAAAAGATCTCTGATTACACCACCTTAGACTTGCATTAGTGTGTTGGCTTCACATCTGACCCTTGAAGTAAGTTTTTAAAATCATACTTGATGTATAACATTCCCCGCAATTCTGCTTAAAGTATAGGTTGTTGAAGCCAACAGCCTATATTTCACCACTGATTATTGGAACATTCTATAAATTTCTGAAAAGTGAAACTTTCCATCCTAAGAGTAATTTTTTGAATAGCAATCCAAAGATCCCAGTTACTGCACTTTGGAAATGTACAGCTAACTCAGGTCACCTTCAGTTTGTGCCAGGAAACACTTCTGTATATGAACTCATTAAATCCTCACATTGGCCGTATATGACAGGTGACCATTACTATTCTTATTATCACAGCACTGCCACATTTCATAAGTGAGGAAACTGAAGCACAGAGAGATAAAGTAAATTGCCCCAATTCCTATAGTTAGTAACTAGCAAAGTCAAAATTTTAACCCATGCAGTCTGGCTCTAGGATTCAGTCTCTTAAATTATTGCACCTAGGGCTAAATCTAGACCCTGTTTCCACAGACTTTCACAGACTTGCAAGTATAATGTATATTTGAGTAATATTCTTTAAAAAAAAAAGTGATTTTTTTTTTAGACTTTTGTATCCTACAGTTTTCCATTACTTAAGATATCTACGTTATTTCAAATAATCTATGCATTGACTGTGAGCAAGCAAATAAGAGGAATCATGCTGTGTTGAGATTATTGCCAGTCTAAAACTAGTTTTCTCAGGATTTTAGCCCCCAAAGATGATTAATTTGTTGTTTGATTCCCTTCTTTCCCAGTTTACAAATTAGAGGAATTCTTCCATGAGTCCCCCAGACAAAGTTAGTCATTTCCTGCCCTCTGATCCCACAGCATTTTGTTCATACTTCATATTTTAAGTAAATACTGTTTTGTAATTAATCTGTTTATATGTCACGTCTTTCCACCCCCACCCTTGCTTCCAAGAGTTCTTCAAGAGCTGGAACCAGGTCTAATTTATTTTTTTCTGCCACTAGCCTGTTGACAAGTGAATGAATCATATTGCCAGAGAAGTGAAGGGACTTGCCCAGAGCCACAAGCCTGAAATGTGAGCACCTTTCGAAACTCCTCACCTCATACTTGTCACTCACTAAGTGCCAGAAATGTTTTTAAGGGATTTGAACACTTGCAGAGGAGTTTCCCTGGGTTCCTCTAGACCAAAGATTTGTAAAACAGTAAGGGTGACCACAATGATGAGGAGGAGGAGGAGGACCACCATAGTTCCATTGCCCCTGATCCTGCTGTTATCATTGAGAGCATCAAATGCAATGTTTGTGAAAGCTTTGACACTGGTAAAGCCCCTTAGATAAGTATGTGTATCCTGTAACTCTGACCTGTTACTATTCACATGTGACTCGCAAGTACTTCATAGTCATTGTCTCGTTAACTTTTCATGACACCTCTGTGAGGTAGGCGATCTGTTTGCTGTTTCACAGAGGAGAGAACTGAGCCTGAGAGACACCAGGTACTTCAGCTGTTATCACAGATGGCTGAAAGGGAACTAGAATCCACCCAGGACACTGGCTTGTATCCAGTAAGCCACCAGAAAAAGGCCACAGGGTCCCTCAGGGTGTGTCCTGGTCATCTTCTGATGTCCTGGGGCTCTGGAAACCTCTGGAATGAGCCCAGGAAGGAAATACAATGAGAAATGAGAGTCAGGCTCCTCTGGGGCCAATTATATATGTGTGTTTAGATGTTAGTCAGATTTTTCATTTTATCAAAATGCAGGGCTTGGACACCAAATGCTCCATAAGATAAAATGAGCAGTTTGGTTTTGAAGTGGCCAACCACCATCTGCTGTTGTAACTGTCAGCAGCCGCGTGGGGATCCTGTAGGTCTGGCTGGAGGGGCTAACCTCTGCATTGCTTTTGTCTCGATGGGGAGTTCCTTACTTTGACTCTCAGAGGAAATGAAGGCTGATAAATCAGCTGCTGCTTCCTGTTCCTATAATTCTGAGATTTATTTTTTATACGAGCAGAATGCTTTATTTTTAAACCAGTGGAAAATACCCTCAACCTGTTTGTTATTAGTATTTCCTTAAAAAATGGATGTATTCACTTGAGCTTGAGAGAGAGAGAGAGAGAGAGAGAGTGTGTGTGTGTGTGTGAGAGAGAGAGACCCATAATGCTGCCTGAGATGGCTCAGTTTTCTGTTTTTCAACGGCAACAGGATGAAAACCAATTAAGGCAGACTTGACTCTGCAGAAAGCTCTATGTGAGGTTCATGACAGAGTTTGATTTAGGGGAGGCCTGTAATTTATATCTGTGTCCTTACTATCTTTCAGCCTGTGCTTGTCTAATTCAGGTCTGGTTTTTCTTCTGCTTGATTGTGACATTAGTGAATAAATACCTGCATCCTCTAAGAAATGCACTACCTCCTCAAATTCCATCATATACACAAAGCAGCCATTAGGTATAGGTTGCTAGGATGCAATTTAGTGCCTTGGATTGTGTAACCGATGATTTCGTAACTAAAAGTAGTACGTAGAAATATTTTCTCTAATGCCACATTTTTTTTCGTTTCCTAGTTTAAGAGACAGAGAAGAAGGCATATGGGGTCCAATGGTGCATCTTTCAGAAGCACTAAAGGAAATTTATTTGGCAAAGTAGAATTCTAAGAATGTAGTAAAAATACCAAACCCCTTCACTAGGTCTGAATTAAGCCTTTTAGCCCTTTCCTTAATATTTGTGAAATCATAGCTAACGTACGACTGTTCACGGGGTAAGAGTACATATTTTACTCTTTGAGAATCAGTGTTACAGTTAATATTAAATGATTTCAGAATAAAAGGAAATCTTCATAACATAGGTTTAAAGAAGGGCTTACCCTGATTATTTGGTCTGAATTTGTTAAGCTTCTGATAGTGATGAGTAAAAAATTGAGTGAGACTTGACGCTCATTGGAGCCAATCTAGCATACTTAATGTCAGAGGTGTCTTTCCAGTTGTAATCTCTATTCTGCCATCTCCTTGTGTAGCCGTTTCTTGCTATAAAACAAAGTTCACATTATTTCTTTGTCTCTTAGTAGTTAGTAAGGATCGGGTTCTTTGGACTCCATGAATGGGCTATTAAAAAACCAGAAAGATGATAAAGGTGTGAAGTGATGTTGTCATTAAATAGCAGTTAGGTTGTAAGTTGTAGCTGCATTTTTTTAGACTGTGTTCCAGGTGTCCTGGGGTAGCCTTTGAACACTAAGCATTGTTTCCTTCACGTAAAGGTTCCTTCTAATGGTTGGTAAATTTGGGGATTTAATTTAATTTGGGCTCATCTCTAATGTAAAGCAAGAGAACAGGGCAGCTGTGGGCTTAGTAGAGTCAGTCAGATCTGGGTTTGAATCCTAGTCCACTGTACATTAGCTGTGTGACCTTTGGTCAAATTACTCAAGCTTTCTATCCCTCAGTTTCCTCTTAGTAGAACTGAAAACATAATCCTACTGCTCAGATGGACAATTTAATGAGCCAAGTATGTGACTACTTGGTTCCTCAATAGGATACTTTTCTTCCCACCTTCCCTGTGTGTTTTCAGTAGCCTTGGGGTTGCGTGGAAGGCACTGCCTGAGATTGCCCTGTGAGGACATCAGCACACCCTGCACCTCCCACCTCTCTGCCTATTACTTGATCATACCCAGAGCTGCTCGCCTCTGTGGCCATGTACTATGTGGTACAGGTGGGGTGAATTACATAGGATGTGGAACCATTTTGCAAGGTATCTTTTTTTCCTTTAGTCTTTCCCCAAAAAGGACCCTATTATGTTGGTGTTTACCAACTTACTAAAGGGAAAAGCAAACACTATATATCCAAACTTCTATCAGAATTGGAATTCCGTGGTCTTTAGTCCTTTCTGAAGGTGTGAATATTAAGCATCCTATATATATGTGAGTTGTAGGTTCTAGTAGAAATGTTTATAGTATGTGACTTACCTTTAAGCTCAAAAACGTCTCTACATCTCTCAACTTTTTCACTCTTTTTGTCTGTGTGTGTGTGTGTGTAGTAGTACTGGGATTTGAACCAGGGGCACTCCACCACTCAGCTACATTGCCAGCCACCCTACCCACAACCTACTCTTTTAAATTTTGAGACAGGGTCTAAATTGCTAAGGCTCAAACTTTCAGTCCTCCTGCTTCAGCCTGGGATTATAGACGAGTACCACCGTGCCTAGCCTCCCCCTGCTATTCTCAATTTCTACCTCCCTACTCCTTTCCCATCCTAAAAAGTATATTCTTCCATCAGTCTTGCTGTTGACCTAGCCTTTGTTTCTTTGTGTCCCCCACCCCAGGTAGGTTTTGAGAAGGGAATATTCAGTATTCACTTTTTCACTTGACCCTTGCTCGCTGTGGGCCAGATTTCACTGAAAGGGCTCCATAGGAATCTCTGGAGGCTCCAGCACTGGAGGCACTTTGATTCCTGACTTCAGCACTAGCTTGTGATGGGTGTCGCTGCTCACCACTCTCTTCCTGAAATGCTTCCCTGCTGTGGCTCCCACAGGCTCCCAGGACAAGCCTCTCTCCCTAGTTCCTGTGTGTGCTCTCTTTGGGTGATCTCACTTTCCATACACTGATTAGTCATAAGTCTAGTTGTATTCCAGATCCTTCTTCTGAGATTTAGCTCAACCATCTCTACTTTAAAATTATTACACCAATCCTCATTATCAAAACTGAAAAATCGCTGGGCGCAGTGGTCCACATCTGTAATCCAGCAACCCAGGAGCTGAGGGAAGAGGATGGTGAGTTCAAAGCCACCCTCAGCAGATTAATGAGGCACAGCCAGACTCTGTCTCTAAATAAATACAAAATAGTGCTGGGGATGTGGCTCAGTGGTTGAGTGCCCCTGAATTCAATCTCCAGTAAACCGCCCCCATGCACCACGCCCCCCCCCAAAAAAATAGCAGGTGCTTAAGTATGAGTTTGCAAAACAGTTTTTCAAAATATTACATTGAGGGTTGGATATTCCTCAGTGGCAGAGTGTTCACCTAGCCTGTGCAAAGCCTCAGTGAGCTCTCTATCACTAACCAAAATACCTGAGAACAATTTATAAAGGGGGAAAAGTTAATTTGGGGCTCTAGGTTTCAGAGCTCTCAATCCATGGTCAGCCAGCTTCATTGCTCTAGGCCTGCTGTGCTGCAGAAAATCATGGCAGAAGGGTTTGGGGGAAGAAAGCTGCTCAGCTCCTGGCAGCTGGGAAACAGAGAGAGCAAGGAACCAGGCGCTAGATATAGTCCTCCAAAGCACCAACCCCCAGGGATGTACCTTCTCCAGCCATGCCACCTACCAGCAGTTATCAACCAGTAATCGTCTCACCTCTGATCATTCCTCCATTACCTAACACACGAGCTTTTCAGGGGACATTAAAGAATCAAACCATAACACCTTAAGAACCCCACAGTTAAAGCCTATTATTTTTCAGACTATTCAGGCTAATGGAATCTGGTTTCTGGAATAATTGAAAAACTAGTGAAACAAACAAAACACACACACACACCAAAAAAAAAAAAAAAACTTTCTAGGGAGACAAGGAAAGGTAGCATAGTTTTTCATTCATCAATGGGGTTTTTTTTAGGCTAATATTAAAATGATTTACACTTCATAAGTAAATGATAGCCAAGAAGTAGGGTAACAGTAAAGGAGGGCTCAAAGATACAAGGATGTAGAATGAAGACAAAACCAAATACTCTAAACCTGTACAAGATAATCAACACAACAAATATCATAATATGTACATAAGTAGCCTACAGTCTCTTTTGTTGAATTAACTTAAAATAGAATTTCAATTTTAAATTGCTCGAATGGTATATAAGAATGTGACTTAAGGAGTTTCACTTGCCTGAGTTTTCATTTTATCTCTACCTTTTATGAGTTCATCTGAAAAATGAAAATAGTTGATATCTCACATTACTCACTGAGTAAACTCGGATCTTCATTTTCCTTATCGATGAAATGGGTTAAAACACGGTTGTAATAAAGCACACATATTAAATGTTCTCATGGCTAGGGCTCCCTGGAATTGGATTCAGAGGTCCAGAAACATCTGGGGGGATGGGAGGGCAGGGGGAACCCGTGAAGAAAACCCAGAATTTGGAATATGATGGTGATAGGAAAATAAAGAGTCATGAAGGCTTTGAGAGGAAAAAAAACAATAAAGAAAAGAAAGGAGAATAGAAAAATCAAAACCAGGAGGGGACTTGAGAGAGAGTAAAGGGATAAATCAGTCAAATAATGCGCAAATTAAGGACAACCTAAACACTTAAAAATTGTTAATGACCTTCAAAGAATAATCTCTGTTGTGGTGGGATTTATTATTAACATTAGAAAATGTCTTAGAATTAACTAAAAATTCCCCCAATGGGTTGACCTTTTAAAGTAACACAAATAGAGCCTGATTTTAGAATTAGTGATAAATTAGTAAACTTGATAAATATTACTTTTGTCCTATTTTGAAGGATTTGATAAAACAAAGACATGTTTTATTCATATTTAATCTTGTTTCTAAGTACTTAGCATCTATTTATTTGTGTCACTCTTGTGAAAATTACAAATAATCCAGAGAGGGAGTTCTGAGAGGACATTTAGCAGGAAGCCTTTCATTAGCTAAGGTGTGCTGTAATTAATGGTCATTTCCCTGTCCCCAAATTATTTGAACAAGTGGAGTTTTAATGGAGAGCCATAGTTAGGACATTATAACACTTCTCCCAATTATAAAGAATTAGTGGAGTTATAATACTGAATCAGAATTGAGTGGCCTGTGGTTTATTTAAAAAAACAAAAACAAAAAAACTCCTAAACCTTCATGTGGTGGGAAGGTACAAAATACGACAAATCTAATTTTTAATTCAGTATGTTTTTCTTATTTTAGATGAGTTGCTTCTTTGAAAACTCATGAAGATCTTTGACTATGGATCATTTTGAATATTTACTTTCTGATAAAGCACATCTATTTAACTCTGGGAAAATGGTCCAAGATAGTATTTTTGCTTTTGTGGTGCTGGGGCTCAAACTCAAGTATTATATGATTTGGATTTGTAACGTTCCCCAAAAAACGCATGTTAAGCAACGCAGGAATGTTCATGGGTACAAAGATTAGATTGTGAGAGCTATATTCTTTTTGTTTTTTTTTTTTAATATTTTTAGTTGTAGATGGACATAATACCTTTATTTTTATTTATATATTTTTTATGTGGTGCTGAGGATCAAACCCAGTGCCTCTCACATGCTAGGTGAGTGCTCTACCACTGAGCCATAATCCCAGCCCTTGAGAGCTGTATTCTTTTTTTTTTTTTAATATTTATTTTTTAGTTTTAGGTGGACACAATATCTTTTTTTTTTTTTTTAATTTATTTGTTAGTTTTGGTGGACACAACATCTTTTTCTTTATGTGGTGTTGAGGATCGAACCCAGTGCCTCGTGCATGCCAGGCGAGTACACTACCAATTGAGCCACATCCCCAGCCCAAGAGAGCTGTATTCTTAATCAGTGGATTAATCTATTTGATGGATTAATTATTTTATTTTATTTAGTTGTGGGTGGACACAGTATCTTTATTTATTTATTTCTATGTGGTGCTGAGGATCAAGCCCAATGCCTCACACCTGTGAGGCAGGTGCTGTATCACTGAGCTACAGCCCCAGCCCTGGATTAATGATTTTAGTAGACTATTGGGTGAGCAGGTGGAACATGGCTGGATGAATAGGTCACTGGAGGTATGTCCTTGGGCTTTATCTTGTCCCTGGCTCCTTGCTCTCACTGTTTCCCAGCTGCTACAAGCTGAGCAGCTTTCTTCCACCACCCCACCCTACTATGATCACTGACCATGGCCTGAGACCTGTGAAACCATAGGCCTAAAATAAATGTGTCATCTTCAAAATTATTCTCATCAGGTATTTTGGTAATAGCAAGGAAAAGCTGACTGATATAAGGCAAGTTGACCCCTTCTGATTGTTTTGCACACAATGGTTATATTTTTTAAATATAAGTAAAGACAAAATTAAATATTTTTAGTTTTCAAAGTATGCTTCACTCCAGAAATATTGCGAAAGAGTAGTTATCAATTACCTTTACATTGATAACACATTATATTCCAACTAAGCTGGTAGATTTCATGGTCTATTTCTTGTCCAAGAATATGAGGGTTTATAGTTTTCATTTATTATATATAATCTTAACTTTTCAAAGAGATTTGAAGGCATGTGAAAAAATTAATTTATAATAAAACCATGTGAATCAGAGTAAAAGAACAAATAGTGGAACAATGAAATGGAGGATTAAAAGAAATCTGGGAGTCACATCTTTTCCTCTTTCCCTTCCCCATACAATCAGTTGTTAAGTTCTGCTTTCCCCCACCCCCTAACTTTTATAAGACTTTCTTATTACTCATTTTCCTCTCTATCACTCACAGCCTGGTCATAACTACCACATATGTCCTTTGACCAGAGTAATGCAACATTTGCCTTCTTTTTTTTTTTTTTTTTAATTTTTAGTTGTAGTTGGACATAATACCTTAATTTTTTATTTTTTTATGTGGTGCTGAGGTTTAAACCCAGGGCCTCACACGTGCCAGGCAAGCACTGTACCGCTGAGCCACAACCCCAGCCCCAGCAGCTGCCTTCTTGAGCTCTCATCTTCCCTACTAACCTGGATGTTCAGCCCAGAGTATTCTTTTGATAAAGATACATAAAACTGATTTTCACTTGTCTTCAACAAAAAACCTCAACATTGACTTGCCACTACCCTTAGTTTGATGATCTCAAATCTTCTAGGGTCCTGCGTCATCTCACGCTGTACTCACTCCCTGACCTCTGGGCTCTGGCTCTTTCTTCATACTTCACTTGTCATAACTTCAGAAAATTCCTCCCTGATCTGTTGACCGAGGAAACTCTCATCATCCACTTTCATCTTGCCATGCAATCAGGGAAAGGTCCATGCTTTCTGGGACCAGAAATTTATGAAATTTGGGGAGCTCAGAGAAAAGAGTAAACAATTAAAGATACAGAAGTAGTGCCAGCCTTGAAAGGGCCCTGTGCAAAGGTGACATACTGGTGCATAAGCTTCTTTTTTTCTGCATGGCACATCTGCCTCTGCCCATTCCTCTTCTTGGCAGCTCTTCACAGTTGACAGTTTGATTTATGTGTCCAACTAGATGGGTATTTCCTTCCTCTACACTTTACAGAGTGAGAGAGAAAATATGGCTGAATTTGATCACCAATTTTCTCCAGCAATTTGCATAGCTTTAACACTTCAGTGTACAGTATGTGCTTGAATGTTTAGCATGTGCCTAGGCACTACAACATCCAGCGCCATTGCCTGTGCAGAAGTGAAGAAAACCCCATGTGTGAGGAAATCTGAGGCTCTGGCAGCTTCATAACTCAAAGAGACTCCCTCTCTGGAGCTCCTTCATCCCTGGCCTTTTCTATTACCTGCTGTGTGCTAAGACCAGGCTCTAAGCCTCTGCCCTTCATCAGGAATTAGATATTGATCGTCTGTCCTAGTAAGGATATGCTCACCCTCACCTTTGTCTTTCTGTCCCTATAAAATGTTTAGGTGTGAGCTAAACTGCCTGCTTTTTGTATATTGAAACGAGTTAGGTTCAGAATAACCTGTTACAAAGAGCTATAATGTGTTGTCCATCTAGACATTGAAAATGATCAGCCTGTCAAAGCCGATCATTTTTACTTTGGAATAATTAATAGTGACCTTTATTAATTAAGTGCCTATCTTGTGCATTGCCCTCCTTGTAGGAGAAGCATTTAAACCCAGCTGAGGGAGAAAGGAAGACAGCCTAAGGGTTGTGCCGGCCTCAGGAGCAGCCATTATTTGACTATACATTCATTTTTATTTCTAGTGACTAGGGCCTCCAATATACTACCAAGAAACCCTTTCAACTAAATAAGCTACCTATCCAAGGATTAGAATTTGTATTAGTATCTTTCTCTCATACTACCTTTGAGAAGTTTTTGAGGGCTCATAGGATGAGCACGTGTATGTACCAGGTACTTGGGTGCTTTCCAGCAGTCTTCACCACAGCAGAAGTAAGGATTGGCAGGCTCCCAGCTGTTCATGTCCAGAGTACCCATGAGTTTGCCAACAGAGGGGCTCTCTATCCCAGAGACAGCTGGAAGAGAGTGCGACAAGCTTCTGGGACCATGCTGAGCTGCTTAGGAGGTCAGGGAATTCCATCCCTAGCATGTTTTCCTTAGCTCTGTTTCTGGCTTGTGCCATGCATACTCCAGGAAAAAAAAAAAAAACACTCAAAGTGAGTAAATGGAAGAATAGAATTGTCAAATTTTGGTCTAAGATGCCCATGTTACAGGTGGAAAAAAGGGACTTGAAAGATGCAAGCAAAGCTCTCTTAGTAATCCCACTGGCTACATAATAAACTGGGTAAAGTTAGGATTATGAAGGTTAGAATTATGAAGGCTTCACTCTAGGCTTGGGCCAGCTGTCTCTGGAGCTTTAGTTAAGGTCAGGTAGCTGCCAGACTCTAATTGTAGGGGCCAATAAGACCTTTGCCATTATCCCCTGTTTTATGTTTTCTCTAGGATGCGGTTCTCAATAAGGGCAGCCTCTGGTTTTAAATTATTCCCGTTTACAATCCCCAGAAGCTGTATCTAGCACATAGCAAATAATCTGTAAATATTTGTTAAATGAAGTTTCTAGCGGAGAGTGTGTTAACTAAGTGGGGTCTGTAGGAACTAAAGCATGGTGATATTCTGTTGTCCAGAGTTTGGGATTTAGGGTATGCCAGTGACCGTGTGTTGGATCACCGGGGGTCCTGTGAGTAAAAAAAAACGTGGAAGCATGGACTTGGAGACTTCTTTCTTTTGACCCATGAATAAGTTCTCCTCTTCAAGCTCTCAGACATAAGCCTGGGTTTTTACAAGTGAGAGCTAGAACAAAAGGCCAGGAATTCACGGTAACATATTAACACATTTTTGTTAATTCTTAAGCTGCTTTACCTTAGATCCATTACCAAGTATTTAGAGTTTTGTTCCTTAGCTTTGAAGCAAATTTTCTCTGAGAATAGCAGTGCTCTTGGGAGAAACTACTAAAGAGGTACCAAAATATTCCTTGTGTAAAGTTCTTTTTATATTTCACAAGTTCTAAATTTTCTTCAGAACTCATCTTCCAGGTGTTAAATGGATGTTATAAAAAGTTTTTGGTGATTCACAAAATGGGTGGATTTTGCCCAGTGTGAAATCAGATAATAGTAGGTTCTATTTAAAAAGTGTTTCATTGGGCAAGGGATGTCCTTTCAAGGTAGAGCACTTGCCTAACATAAGCAAAGCCTTGGCTGCCCCAAGAAAGTCTTTTTTTTTTTTTTTTTTTAATGTCCCATTTTTAAGAAAAAAAAAATCATCTTATATTTTGAAGCCTTGGTAAGTTGCTGAGGCTTGCCTTAACTCGTGATCCTCGGATCTGCCTCAGCCTCTGAGTACCTGGAATTATAGGCATGTACCACCATTCCGGGTATTATTTCCTTAAATTGTAGGGATTTTTGATACCTGACTTGGGTGTTTTGTGAGTCTGTGTACTTGCATGTACATGCTTACATGTATATTGAGTGTTGGGGAAGTTTGTAGTGATGGTAAGATTTATTGTTCTTAAAGTTTTAATTTAGGTGATCATATTTTTCTGTTTGATACTAGAATCTTGCTGATTGCTGGTAATAATTTCATTGATTTTTGTTTTCCAATGTGTAGTTAGTTAACCGTTTTACACTTCTATCAAATGTGAACAAAGGACAAAATTTAAACTCAGGTCTCTGGGGCATCAAAGTTGTACCCAATCTAATATAATTTACTCCTTTCTAATATAAGTAATTTTTTAAATTTTTTTAAGAGAGAGAGAGAGAGAATTTTTAATATTTACTTATTTATTTATTTATTTATTTATTTTAGTGTTCGGCGGACACAACATCTTTGTATGTGGTGCTGAGGATCGAACCCGGGCCGCACGCATGCCAGGAGAGTGCGCTACCGCTTGAGCCACATACCCAGCCCTATAAGTAATTTTTTAAACATATTTATTTTTTAGTTGTAGTTGGACACAACACCTTTGTTTTATTTATTTATTTTTATGTGGTGCTGAGGATCGAACCCAGGGCCTCATATGTGCTAGGCAAGTGCTCTACCACTGAGCCACAACCCCAGACCATAAGTAATTTTTATTTACATGTTTTTAAAAGAATATGTGATATTGAATAACACATTTTTAAAATTATTATTTGTTTTTTTTTTTTGTTACACATGACTATAGAACCTATCCTGATATATTTATACATGTATGGAGTATATCTTATTCTAATTAGGGCCCCAGTTTTGTGGATATATATGATGTTAAGATTCACTGTGGTGTATTCATATATGTACACAGAAAAAGTAAGCCAGATTTATTTTACTGTCTTTTCTATTTTTTTTATTGGTGTTTGGTGCTGGGGATCAAACCCAGGGCATTCGAGGCAAGCACTCTACCAACTGAGCTATATCCCCAGCTCTTGTTTTTTCTATTCCTATCCCCACTCACTTCCCTTGATTCCCCTTTGTCTAATCCACTAAACCTCTATTCTTCCTCCCTACTCCACCCTGTCCCCTTGCTGTGGGTTAGCATCCACATATCAGTGGAGTATTGGGCCTACATTTTCTTATTCTATATGCAGGGTTTCTGGTCTAATACCTGGGTCTTTGATCCACTTTGAATTGAGTTTTGTGCAGGGTGAGAGAGAGGAGTTAAATTTCATTCTACTATGTATGGATTTCCAGTTTTCCCAGCACCATTTGTTGAAGAGGCTGTCTTTTTCCCAGTGTGTGTTTTTGGTGCCTTTGTCTAATATGAGATAACTATATTTATGTGGATTTGTCTCTGTGTCTTCTATTCCATTGGTCTCCATGCTGTTTTTTACTACTATAGCTTTGTAGTATAATTTAAGGTCTGGTATTGTGATGCTTCCTGCTTCTCTTTTCTCTCTAAGGATGGCTTTGGCTATTCAGGGCCTCTTATTTTTCCAAATGAATTTCATGACTGCTTTTTCTATTTCTATGAAGAATATCATTGGAATTTTAATAGGAATTGCATTAAATCTGTATAGTGCTTTTGGTAGTATGGCCATTTTGACAATATTTATTCTGCCTATCCAAGAACATGGGAGATCTTTCCATCTTCTGAAGTCTTCAATTTCTTTCTTTTCGTGTTCTATAGTTTTCACTGTAGAGATTCTTCGCCTCTTTTGTTAGATTGATAACCAATTTTTTTTGAGGTTGTTATGCATGGGATAGTTTTTATGATTTCTCTTTCAATTGCTTCATCACTCCTGAATAGGAACACAATTGATTTATGGGTGTTAATTCTGTTTCACATCATCAGCAAATAGTTCAAACTCTCCTTTTCCTATTCATATCCCTTTAATGTCTTTCTTTTGCCTAACTGCTCTGGCTAAAGTTTCAAGAACTATGTTGAAAAGAAGTAAAAGAGGGCATGCCTGTCTTGTTCCAGATTTTAGAGGGAATGCTTTCAGTTTTTCTCCATTTAGAATGATGTCAGCCTTGGATTTAGCATAGATAGCTTTTACAATGTTGAAGTATGTTCCCCCTGTCCCTAGTTTTTCTAGTGCTTTCAACATGAATGGATGCTGTATTTTTATCTAATTTTTTTTCTGTATCTATTACGGTAATCTTGATTCTTGTCTTTAAGTCTGTTTATGTGAAGAATTACATTTATTGATTTCCATTTGTTGAACCACTCTTGCATCACTGGGGTGAACCCCGCTTGATTATGGTTCACTATCTTTTTAATGTGGTTTTTGTATGTGATATGCCAGGATTTTGTTAAGAATTTTTGCATCTATGTTCAGCAAGGATATTGGTCTGAAGTTTTCTTTCCTTGATGTGTCTTTGTCTTTTGGTATCAGGGTGATACTGCTTTCATAGAATGAGTTTGGAAGGGGTCACTCCTTTTCTATTTATTTCATGGAATAATTTGAAGGTGATTGGTGTTAGTTTCTCTTTAAAGGTTTGGCAGAACTGGGCTGACAATTCACATTGTCCTGGGCTTTTCTTTGTTGGTAGGCTTTGGATGGCACCTTCAATTTAATTTCTTCAAATTGGTCTATTTAAATTTTCTGTATCCTCCTGGTTCTATTAGATCATATGCCTCTCAAAATTTGTCGATTATCTTCCAAGATTTTTTAATTTATTGGAGTAAAATTTTCAAAAGAGTTTCTTATTATCTTCTGTATTTCAGTAGTGTCTGTTCTGTGGTGATTTTTCCTTTTTCATCATGAGTTTTAATGACTTGATCTTTTTTTCTCTTCTGGTTAGCTTGGCTAACAATTTATCAATTTTGTTTATTTTTTCAAAAAACCAACTTTGGTTTCATTGATTTTTTTTTTTAATTTTTAAAATTTCAACTTTATTGATTTCAGCTCTGGTTTTAATTATTCCCTGTCTTCTACTGATTTTGGTATTGATTTGTTCTTATTTTTCTAGGGACTTGACATACAATGTTAGATTATTTATTTGGTGTCTTTCTGTTGTTTTAATGAACGAGCTCAATGCTATGAACTTTCCTCTTAGAACTGCCTTCATAGTATCCCAGAGATTTTGATTTCTTATATCACTATTCTCATTTACCTCTAAGTGGCTTTTTTATTATTATTATTTCACCACTGATTTCTTCTGCTGGCATTCCTTGTTCAATAATGAATTATTTAATTTCCAGATGTTAGAGTAGCTTCTATTTTTTATCTTATCATTGATTCCTAATTTCATTCCATTATGATCTGATAGAATGCAAGGTATTGTGTCTACTTTTTGGTCTTTGTTAAGAGTTGCTTTGTGGTCTAAGATATGGTCTGTTTTAGAAAATGATCCATGTGCTGCTGAAAAGAAAGTGTATTCAGTCTTTGGATGAAATATTCCATATATGTCTGTTAAGTCTAAATTATTAATTATATTTTTTAGTTCTATAGTTTATTTATTTAGTTTTTGATTGGAAGATCTATCCAGTGATGAGAGAGGCCCCCAGTATTATTGTGTTGTGGTTTATTTGATTCTTGATGTTGAGAAGAGTTTGTTTGATGTGCTTAGATGCTTCATTGTTTGGGGCATAAATATTTACAATTGTTATTTATTGTTGTACATAATTCCCTTAAGCAGCATGAAATGACCTTCTTTGTCTCTTCTGATTAACTTTGGTTTAAAGTCCACTTTATCTGATATGAGAATAGAAAACCTGATTGTTTACGAGATCCATGTGATTGATATGTTTTTCCTAGTCTTTTACCTTCAGTCTGTGGATGTCTTTGCCTGTGAAGTGAGTCTTTTGGAGATAGCATATTGAATTTTTTAATTCAGTCTTCCAGCCAGCCTATGCCTTTTGATTAATGAATTTAGGCCATTTACATTCACTGTTCTTATTGAGAGATGATTTTTATTCCCTGTCATTTTGATTTATTTCTAGTTTTTAATTTGTAGTAATTTCTCCTTTGAATGACTAATCTTCTAGTGTAATTTCTCCTTCTGCAGGTTTTCACTTTTAATTTTTATTTTTTCTTCGTGAAATAATTTAGTGATTATGTTTTGTAGTACAGGCTTTCTAGTTGTAAAATTTTTTTTAACAAAAATTTGATTTTCCATTTCATCCTTAAGGTTTGGGAAATTTTCTGATTTTATTTCATTGAAAAGATTGTACATTCCTTTACTTTGTGTTTTAAAAGCCTTCATCTGTCCCAAAGAATTTTAAATTTGGCCTTTTTGCATCCCATATGTCTTGAAAGTTCTCCTCATGATCTTTCAACATCTTTTCTCTGTGGTCAGCTTTTTTTTTTTTTTTTTTTTTTTTAGGATTATATACATTTGTCTTCATTGCCTAGAACTCTGTCTTCCAAGTTGTCTAATCAGCTGGTGACGCCGGCCATTGGATTTTTAATTGGGTTTATTGATTCCTTCATTTCAAGTATTTCCATTTGGTTCTTTTTCATTCCTTCTCTTTATTGAAGTAATCTTTCATTTCCTGTATTTTCTCTCTGATTTCACTCCTTACATCACCTTTTACCTCACAGATCAGTTTAACTATAAACTTTCTTAACTCCTTCTCTGACATTTTCTCCACTGTGATGTCAGTGGATTCTATTATTGAGATATTTTGGTTTGTTTGTGATGGTTTGTTTCCTCACTTCTTCATATTGTTTGTGTGTCTACCCACTTATCAGTATGAATGTGAAGCAGTGGAGTTTCTACCCTATGACTTATAACGTGCCTGAAGTTTCTAGTACCTTACAGTTTAGGGGGAGACAAATAATAACAACAACCAATGCATTTGACTAAATACTTAGATCCTGTTATAACATCTACAGCGTTAATCGGCACAATAAACAAAAACGGTGTGATAAGCAATTGCCAACAGTAATAACATTAACTTTGACAAAACATTTTTTATTTCAAAAGGTGAACAGGGATAATGCAGAAGAGATGAAGAGAGAATCAAAGAGAAATAGATAAGTGTAAAAAAATACAAAACAAAACTACAATATACCAATCAAAAACCCTATCCCTCAAAAGACAGAATCATGAAAAATAACTGTCTTCAGAAAATACAGGAAATGAGAAAAGAGGCAAATATGTACAAAGGTTCATGAACCATTCAGCACACAGGCAAACAATCAAAAAAGAAAGAAAAGGGGGGGAAAATGTTTCTTGATAAAAAATTAAGGAATTGTTTCCTTATGGTGGTCAAAAATTGTCAGAGTATAGGTTCATTGCTCCCCAATGTCTTTCTGTTTTTTCTTGAGGCATGTACTGCACATGAGAGTAGTAGCCTCAGGCTGTCAAGTTCTTTCTCTTTACGTTGCTCCTCAAATTACCAGTTGGAGTTCAAATTCTTGGTTTCCCTTCTCAGCTGCGTGGCATGGAGTGGGTTGGAGTATATTGGCCCCGTGGGATGGAGTGGGTTGGAGTATATTGTCTGCTCCCCTCTCAGGATGAGGTTGCTATAGAGTTCTCTGAGCAGAGTTCCTCTAGGTGGAGCTCCTGAAGGCAAGGTGTAGATCCAGGTAGGTCACAGATTCTTTAGCTGAATAGCAGTTAGTCTGAAGATTTAAAAATCAGCGCACCTCCAGGGCCCAGCAGCTGCCAGTCTACACTGGGAGACTGCACTTCAAGACCCTGGGTTTGACTTGAGTGGTGGAGAAGCCAATCCTTTCTTTAGTTATAAAGACTGAAATTGGCTTGCTTATCTCCTAGTAAGTCTTTTTTACATTTGGATTCAATGACCATCTTTGGAGGCTTATTTTGTGCCAAACTGTGAACTGGGTGTTCCTGATACATTACCCTGTGAGGTCATTATGAAGATTTTATAAATGAGGTATAGATATCATAGAGGAATGAGTACATGCTAAAGATTTTTCTCCAGAACCAGTTCTATATAATAATGATAACATGTAGCAATCATCTTAACATTTGTACTTGAATTAGACTGTGGCCTAGCATGAATAACTACAATAGGCTGTAGCCATACCTACTTTCACTATACTTTTTCTGTTGAAAGATGGTATAGTTTCAGTTGCTCTCATATCCTCACCAGCACTTAGTATTATCTGTCTTTTTCAGTTTAGGGATTTGGGTGGATTTTATAATACTTTATAGTATTTTGGAAATGGAGCCATTTACTTTGCCACCAAAATCTTAAACTCTAAATTTTTCATACGTTCATTTTCAGGAATGCATTCTGTACAAACACAGGGATGGTGTCAGATATAAAGCTCCTGAGATAGTGCATGGTATTTGGCAGGAAGGTGACAAGCAATAACTATTATTATTATTATTATTACTAACTGCTTTCTGTACTCTTTCAGGAGTAGATGTGGGGCAAAAGGTAGTGCTTCCATGGTAATTAAAGAGAAAATAAAACTCGACAGAAGGGAAGTAGACTGAAGGAAATGCAGGGGCACAGAAGCTCCAGTGGGGTGGCAGAGTAGACAGTGTGCTAGAGAATAGCTCACCTGAGGTTGGAGTTTCTGTGCTAGTAACTATCCAAAGAACATTGGTTACTTGTCTTTTACATTTTGATTATTTCAAACTATTCCCCCTCTCTATTTCCTTTTCCAGGAAGCCGTTCAATGAAAGAATTCAGCTTAATAAAATGTTCCTCTGCCTAATACCATAGGTAGGCAGTCACCAAGTGTTCCTGGAACTTTTATGCAGATGAAGGTGATGATCAGAATCTTGTACATTCTGTTACTGATTGAGCACTGCTATGTATCCAGTATTGGATATATAGGACACAGAAGGAAGATGGCCACAGCCCCTGTTCTTACCAAATTGATAATCTAATGGGAGATCAGACAGGCAGTGTGATTGGGTCATGATGGGGAGAGCTGCAGAGTCATGTGGGAGCCCCTGACAGACACCTGACAGCCTAGTGTCAAAAGGGGGAGGAAGTAGTCTAGAAAGAGGAAACAACAAGGGGCTGAACTCAGGGAGAATAGCTTGTTAGAAAAACTGAAGTTACTGACTTCAGAGGGTGGGGAGGGGAGGAATTAGCCAAAGGACCTGCAGTAGGGTGGAAGACTGACAGGTTGGAGGAGGTCAAGAGTGGAGGTGGGGATACCAGCTGAAATAATCAAGATGCAAAAGACAGCCAATGTTCTTAGAACAGTCACTGTCAACATTCACTTCTCAATTCAATCCTCCAACCCTAACAGCTTTTCTAAAACCTGATAGAAAAAAAAAAAAATATATATATATATATATATATATATGTATATATACATATATATTTTTTTTCTGTTATCCACACAAATGGCCCTTTAAAATTATGGTCCTAGGTGGACCATCAATTTTTTTACCAAGAATAAACTTGTGCAAGGCACAGTATCCATGTACTTGAAGTAAGAGCTTCTTTGTAGCCTGTGAGTCAGTGCTGTTTTGTGATCTCTAGATTGGGACTGAAATACTCATGGCATGAGATAGAGTTGTTTATCTTTTAGTTTGGCTTACCATGATTCCAGAATATCAACTATATGTTGGTAAATCCTAAGTATGTATTCTATGACTTCTCTTCAATTCTGGATCTTTTATTTCAACTGTTCATGGACACTTCCAGCACAATATAATAAGAACTAATATAAACAGATAACAAGTACTTGGGACCAGAGGGTATGCTAGGGCATTTGCATTCTTTCCTTATGAAGCCTTTCTGATAGTCTTTAGAAGTTGCAGATGGGAAATACAAGGCTTAGATAATCACATCTTGCGTAAATGGCAGGATCAAGTCTGGGATACATGGCTGTCCAGAGTTGAATAGTGCATGCAGACCCTTCCACTTGGGCTTTTTACAATAGAAGTCATCCCATGCTCCTGCCCTGAATTTAAGTCTGAACCTTAAATCAGTCCAATCCATAACAAATGGATCCCGCTCTCCTATCCTCCTCCAGATCCAGTCATCACTAGACTTTTCGTAGGCTGTCATCATTTCATACCATGCAATCCTTGTTTTTGTTTCCCTTTTCTCTTGCAGTCGGAGAGAAACGGCTATAAACAAATGACCATTTGCTTCATATATATTCCTCTTTGTTTATTTTTACTATGCCTATCTTGGATGAAAAGATAGACCTTGTATGAGGACTCTTTAGTTTGGAGCAAGCATGGGGGTTTTTTCTCATTTACTGTTGTTACTTGCATTTCTGTTATAATGTCTTTTTTCTCTCTCTCTCGTTTTCTAGGAATGTTTACCCTTGCGGAAGTTGCTTCACTTAATGACATTCAGCCAACTTACCGAATCCTGAAACCATGGTGGGATGTGTTTATGGATTACCTGGCTGTTGTAATGTTGATGGTAGCCATCTTTGCCGGAACCATGCAACTTACCAAAGATCAAGTGGTCTGCTTGCCAGTACTGCCATCTCCTGTAAATTCAAAGACACATACATCACCAGGAAACACTGACATCACCACCGAAATCCCGAAGATGGAAACAGCCACTCACCAAGACCAAGATGGGCGGACAACGAATGACGTTTCCTTTGGCACATCTGCTGTGACACCTGACATACCTCTCAGAGCCACGTATCCTCACATGGATTCCACAGTTCCAAGCCAGGAGGAAAAGAAAGAGAAGAGAGATCCCACGGGCCGAAAAACAAACTTGGATTTTCAGCAATATGTATTTATTAATCAGATGTGTTACCATCTGGCCCTTCCTTGGTATTCTAAGTACTTTCCATACCTTGCTCTGATACATACTATTATTCTCATGGTCAGTAGCAACTTTTGGTTCAAATATCCCAAAACATGCTCAAAAGTAGAGCATTTTGTTTCAATACTAGGAAAGTGCTTTGAATCTCCTTGGACTACTAAAGCGCTGTCTGAGACAGCCTGTGAAGACTCAGAGGAAAACAAGCAGAGGATAACAGGGGCCCAGACTCTACCAAAGCATGTGTCCACCAGCAGCGATGAAGGGAGCCCCAGCGCCAGCACCCCAATGATCAACAAAACTGGCTTCAAATTCTCAGCTGAAAAGCCTGTGATCGAAGTTCCCAGCATGACCATCCTGGATAAAAAAGATGGGGAACAGGCGAAAGCCCTGTTTGAGAAAGTGAGGAAATTCCGTGCCCACGTAGAAGACAGTGACTTGATCTATAAACTGTATGTGGTCCAGACAGTTATCAAAACAGCCAAGTTCATTTTTATTCTCTGCTACACTGCAAACTTTGTCAATGCAATCAGCTTTGAGCATGTCTGCAAGCCGAAAGTTGAGCACCTGACTGGTTATGAGGTGTTTGAGTGCACCCACAATATGGCTTACATGTTGAAGAAGCTTCTCATCAGTTATATATCCATTATTTGTGTTTATGGTTTTATCTGCCTCTACACTCTCTTCTGGTTATTCAGGATACCTTTGAAGGAATATTCTTTTGAAAAAGTTAGAGAAGAGAGCAGTTTCAGTGACATTCCAGACGTCAAAAACGATTTTGCGTTCCTCCTGCACATGGTAGACCAGTACGACCAGCTCTATTCCAAGCGTTTTGGTGTGTTCTTATCGGAAGTCAGTGAGAACAAACTGAGGGAAATCAGTCTGAACCATGAATGGACATTTGAGAAGCTCAGACAGCACGTGTCCCGCAATGCCCAGGACAAGCAGGAGCTGCACTTGTTCATGCTGTCAGGGGTGCCCGATGCCGTCTTTGACCTCACAGACCTGGACGTGCTAAAACTTGAACTGATTCCAGAAGCTAAAATTCCTGCTAAGATTTCTCAAATGACCAACCTCCAAGAGCTCCACCTCTGCCACTGCCCTGCGAAAGTGGAACAGACTGCTTTTAGCTTTCTCCGCGATCACTTGAGATGCCTTCATGTGAAGTTCACAGATGTGGCTGAAATTCCTGCCTGGGTGTATTTGCTCAAAAACCTTCGAGAGTTGTACTTGATAGGCAATTTGAACTCAGAAAACAACAAGATGATAGGACTTGAATCTCTCCGAGAGTTGCGGCACCTTAAGATTCTCCACGTGAAGAGCAATTTGACCAAAGTTCCCTCCAACATTACAGATGTGGCTCCACATCTTACGAAGTTAGTCATTCATAATGACGGCACTAAACTCTTGGTACTGAACAGCCTTAAGAAAATGATGAATGTCGCTGAGCTGGAGCTCCAGAACTGTGAACTAGAGAGAATTCCACATGCTATTTTCAGCCTCTCTAATTTACAGGAACTGGATTTAAAGTCAAATAACATACGCACAATCGAGGAGATCATCAGTTTCCAGCATTTAAAACGACTGACTTGTTTAAAATTATGGCATAATAAAATTGTTACCATTCCTCCCTCCATTACCCATGTCAAAAACTTGGAGTCACTTTATTTCTCCAACAACAAGCTCGAGTCTTTACCAGTGGCAGTATTTAGTTTACAGAAACTCAGATGCTTAGATGTAAGCTACAACAACATTTCAATGATTCCCATAGAAATAGGATTGCTTCAGAACCTGCAGCATTTGCATATCACTGGGAACAAAGTAGACATTCTGCCAAAACAATTGTTTAAATGTGTGAAGTTGAGGACTTTGAATCTGGGACAGAACTGCATCACCTCCCTCCCAGAAAAAATTGGTCAGCTGTCCCAGCTCACTCAGCTGGAGCTGAAGGGGAACTGCTTGGACCGCCTGCCAGCCCAGCTGGGCCAGTGTCGAATGCTCAAGAAAAGCGGGCTTGCTGTGGAAGATCACCTTTTTGACACTCTGCCACTAGAAGTCAAAGAAGCATTGAATCAAGACATAAATGTTCCCTTTGCAAATGGGATTTAAACTGAAATACTACATGCACATCCATGTGCAGGAACAACTTCCTAGATTGCAAATGCTCATGTACAAGTTATTGCAAGATAATGCATTTTAGGAGTAGATACATCTTTTAAAATAAAACATGAGAGGGTGCATAGAAGGCTGATAGAAGACATAATTGAATGTTCAATGTTTGTAGTGTTTTAAGTCATTCATTTCCAAATCTTTTCTTTTTCTCTTCTTATTTTTTTTTTAATTTTTTCTTCTGGGGAAAGAGAAGGAAAAATTATAATCACTAATCTTGGTTCTTTTTAATTGTTTGTAACTTGGATGCTGCCGCTACTGAATGTTTACAAATTGCTTGCCTGCTAAAGTAAATGATTAAATTGACTTTTTCTTACTCTACTACCTTTTTTGAGGTGTTTGATTTGTTTTGCTTAGCTGATGCAATATTGCTTTACTCAGATTGCTTAAGACACATCAGGTCCAAACCTATAAATTTAGATTTGCTGATATATTGATTTCTTTCCTGTTTTAATTTAAATAGCACCTCAAATAAGCACTTCTTTTAATATTTGCTAAATGCTGCTTCTTTGTAGAATCCCCTATGGATTTTACCCTCTTGAAGGCCTGAGATGTAGTAAAGGGGTGTAGATTGTTGGGCCTTTTTGTTTTTCTTAAAAATAAATAATAACAAGGAAAAAAAATACATCCTTTAATAGTAACTTTTTTCCCATGGACTAGATTTCTGATTATATGAGACACTTTTGTACTGATACTATAATATTACCAATAAATAGAAAATGTTTTTTAAAAATAAATGTGTAATTACAGCCACAATAATTTTAGTGACTTTGGTGACTCACAACTTTATAAAATAACCATTCGGAAGATAACACAAAACCAAAGTAAGTATCACTTAATTTCCTACTCTTTTGATGGAGGTAGTGGTTATAAAATAAGACCCGTAGTTTACTGAGTTGGAAAACTTTTGACTTCCTATTCATCTTAGTGACAAACTGTATTTCCTGTGTTTGTCTCAAGCTAGGATAGGTCATGTCCAGGGACATTCTAGCAGAATACACTTTTTAGATTATGATTTTCCTACTTTATCTAGCTTACGGATTGTCTAAGTCTGTCTCAAAAAAAAAAAGAAAAAAACTTCCTGACCCCCATCTAGGTATTTATTGGCAAGTGTTTCATGGGCCTTCCCTGGGAGTGCTTTTTCAAGGGAAAGAACTTTTTGGTGCTCTGAGCGACAAAGTACTGTTCTCTCTCTACAAGCCTGAACTTGCTCAGTGAAACACAGGACATCCTTTGGACCCTAAGCACAGCTTAAATGATTATGCACAGACTATGGAACGATGGACTTATTTCCTTGTTGTCTTCCCCAAAATTAAATTCTAGGACTCTCATCTAGATACTGGAGGTGAGTCAGCTTTCTGGAGAACTTGTAAATACTCTTGGGTTGAGAAGTATTGTCACTAATAGGAAAGGCTACAGTCACTGTCATTGAATTAGGAACTCCCACATCCTGGCCATTCCTTTATATTCCTAAAAGGTTTGAGATGGGGAGACCACCATATAAAAGACCAAGTTTGGAGAATCAGAGGTGAATGGTAAATTTTTTATTCAAATACATTATCCCCCATATATACTCTTCTATTTCTCTCAGCCTTCATTAATATAATTCACCAGTGTTGATTATGCACCAGCATTGTGCCTAGCCAGTGTGAGGAACTGAGAATTCAATACTAGAATCAGTCACAGGGCTACATAGAGATTGTCAGCCAGGTAGGGGGCATTAATATTAATATGCAAGTGATAGAAATGATTAATTACAGTTGTAATATAACAAAGTGCCTGTAAACACTCCTTGCGTTTCCCTCCCGTCAGCCACATGGCACTGTTCTCCCCACTGAGCAATTGCCATCACCTGAAATTGTTACAGCATTTTTAAAAGAATGCCACACCATCTTAATTATGAAATCAACAGACCAAATATTATGATCTTTGTTCTGTAGTCCAAAAATTTATCTTCCTTTTTTTATTTTGAAACTAGGTCTCAATAAGTTTCCCAGGATGACTTTGAATTTGAGATCTTCCTGTCTCAGACTCACAGTCTCTGGGATTACAGGAGTGTGCCACCACTCCCAGTGATAAATCTCTTTATGCTGGGTGCAAAGGGATGTAACTCAGTGGTAAAGCATGTGCTAAAGCATGTGCTTAGAATGCATAATGCCCTGGGTTCAGTCCCTCAGCACCAGAAATAAATAAAAAATTATTTTATTAAAGTTTAATTGGCATATAAAAAGCTGTACATACTGAACATATATACCTTATGAAGAGTTGTTTTAAAACAAGCTTTTGGGGTTGTTTGCTTTTGATTTTTGTGGAACTGGGGATTGAACCCAGGGCCTCCAAATGCTAAACAAGTACTCTACCATTGAGCTACATCCCCATCCCTTTTTAAAAATTTATTTTGAGAGGGTCTCGATGAATTTCCCAGGCTGATCTTGAATTTGTGATCCTCTTCCCTCAGCCTCCTGAGTTGCTGGGATTACAGGTGTATGCCATCACACCTGCCTAGCATTTGGTTTTGGGGGTGTTTTTGGTTTGTTTTATTTTTTTGTGGTACGGGGGATGGAATCCAGGAGCATTCTTCCTCTAAGCTATATCCCAGGCCCTTTTTAAAATATTTTGAGACAAGGTACCCAGAGTAGCCTTGAACTTGCACTCCTCTAGCTTCAGCCTCCTGAATAGCTGGGATTACAGACATGCACAAAGGGCAAGCATGTCATTTTTGTCGGGGAGAAGTGGCAAGATGCCATGCTCATCTTGCTTTTCAGAGAACAGCCATTCTACAGGGCCTAAAATCTGAAATACTCCCAAAGCTTGGCCACTGGCAGCTCTCCCCCCAGGCAGCCTATTTTCTATTTAGTAATTGGGGTTCAGTCAATTAGAACTGAGTGGCATGAGATGCCTCCAAACAATATCAAAGGATACCATTCCTCTTACCCACTTTTTGTTGACTTTATCAGCCCTTTGTAGTGTCCTTGAATGTTGAAGAGTTCATGGTCAGTTGATTTAAATGCCACATTCCATGCTGCTGTTTGCAAGTAGCACTGTTCTAAGAGAAGTTTCCTGATAAATGCTGATTAATTCAAAATACCTGGGTGTTGGAGTCTCGGCACATAACAGATGAGGGATTTGTGGGCCTGTTTTGTCTACCCATGTATCCATAAATTTATGTTGATCTCATACACATCAGTATGGGGTGATACAAATTAGAATGTATAAGTCTTGGCTCAATATTTTCATATCTTTCTCCAAAGTTTTTGAGCACCCATCTGAAGAAAATTATTGTAAACAATCTAAATATTTCATGTTTTGGTGAATCTCATGCAGTCAGAACCTAGTTTTCTTGTGGCTTTTTTTTTTTTTTTTTTTTTATTCCACCATTGTTTAGTTGGCTTGGCAAAGAAGACTCGCTTTCTTAAGGGTTCAGAAAAATGAGCTGAAATCATTACAGAGACTCCATTCTTAGTGGCGATTTAGCAATTTAATAATAGAGTTCATTCTGTATAACTCCTGGCCAGTGGATTCTGACTGACTGACATTTTTTATGTATAAAGGGAAGTCATATTTTATAAATATCCCTAGTAGTTTCTGTGACTGTCTCTCCTGCTTTGTACATCAACCAGGAACAAACTCTTTTCAAATTACTAATGACAGCAAACTCCAAAGTGCCCTCGACCAACGCCCAACAGTTGTTTCCATTCACCTTGCTGAATGAAAGCCAGAGTGCTGTCCTCTCCCAAAGATTTCTGGCGGTGATTACGTCAGTAATTCATTCTGATAAAATGGTCCCTTTATTAACTGAGTCCCCAAACAAAGGCTGTGGTTAACAAAAAGCCCCTTTCATGAAAAGAAAGGGGAAATGAGCAAACCCCTGGAAACAAGTTTTCAAATGTCTTCTAACTTATGACTGTGGCACAAAATGACCCCATCTGGTCCTGACCAGCTGTGGCTCTCCTAGGCAAGGGCACCAGCCTTTTAGGGTAATGTTTGCTGGAGACAGGGAGAGATGGAAGCAAGAGAAGAAGAGCAGGAAAGCACAAACCAGGCACCTCTCAAGTCTGTCTGAGAGGTGGGGATGGGTCATGCTCTGCAATGGGGAAAGCCACTTCACTCACAAATCTTAAAACTTACAGACTAGCTTGTTCTTTCTTCAATGTTGGTGGGGGGGGGGTGGGCAGAGGGGTTATTCTGTTTTGTGTTTTGTGTAGTGGGATCTTTCCCAGGGCCTTGTCCCTGCTAGGTGTGCTCTACCACTGAACCATACCTCCAACCCCTCTTGAACTTTTTGGAAACTCAAATGCATATCAACTGTCTATTTGGGTTCCAGAATTTGGGCTTGTGTGTGACAATTGAATAAGGTGATTCTTTAGAGGTAGTGTGCCTAGCAAACAGTACATACTCAGTAATACTTATATTACTTTTGTCTCTAATCTACAATTGTGAGTCTTTCTAATACGTATTCTCTCTTTTTTTTTAATATTTATTTATTTATTTTTTAGTTTTCGGCAGACACAACATCTCTGTTTTTTTTTTAAGAGAGAGTGAGAGAGGAGAGAGAGAGAGAATTTTTAATATTTATTTTTTAGTTCTCGGCGGACACAACATCTTTGTTGGTATGTGGTGCTGAGGATCGAACCCGGGCCGCACGCATGCCAGGCGAGCGCGCTACCGCTTGAGCCACATCCCCAGCCCCAGACACAACATCTCTGTTTGTATGTGGTGCTGAGGATCGAACCCGGGCCGCACGCATGCCAGGCGAGCGCGCTACCACTTGAGCCACATCCCCAGCCCCCGTATTCTCTCGAGAGTGAAATTTTCAGTGGGCATGTGGAACACAGAATAAAATTATAAAAATATTTCTCAGCCTTACTGGGAACTTGATGTGGCCACGTGATTGAATTCTAGCAAAATGGGAAGAGAAAAGCAATGCACTATTTCTGGACTGGGCCCTTAAAGAGAAGGGCATGCCACCTCCTTGCCCTATTCCTGCTGCTTAAACTGCAGTTATAGAAATGGGTCCAATTTAGACTGTGCAAAGCAGAGCAACAAATCAGACATGGCACAGCAATGCAACAATGGTCTGGTCCCCTGATGACTTCAAGGAGCAGGGTTGCACAAAGGAGAAATAAACCTCTCTTATGTAAGCCTCTATTAAATAAGCACTCTGGTGCACACAGTAAGTTCTGAAGACCTTGCTACTCAAAACAGCTGTGTACGTCACGAGGCTGAGGCAGGACAAATGCAGGCTCAAAGCCAACCTCAGCAACTTAGACCCTATCTCAAAATTAAAAAGTGGCCTGGCTCCGTGATCAAGGGCTCCTGGGTTCAATCCCCTAGTTCTCGGTAACAAAACAAAAAATCAAAACAGCTGTTTATAGACAGCAGCAGCAAGAGCATCATTTGGGAATTTGTTAGAAGTGCACAATCTATAGAGAATGAATCAGCTGGTCATCCTCAGCTGAAAAGAGGATGGTGCTGACTAGTTTTCCAGCACCACTGGGTTCTGCCTCTCCCATCAGCCTCCAGAGAGAAATTTGGAATTTGGCTGGTGCTTGTGACTTACACCAATTCCCACACCCCCATTTGCTCCTGCAGGCAGCATGCTGTTCATATCACCATAGCAACTATAAAAAAGATGGGTAGTAAACTGCTGCTGTGGGCTGCTTGCCAAGGTGGTAGCAATATATGTCCTCTTCCCAGGGGTGTGAGGTCTGGAAGTGCCTATAATTGCCCCAGTAGCTCATGCACTTGGGCTATACCCTTCATCCATTGACACCGTTCACACGCCCAGGTAGCTAAATGCCCCCATTCCTTTGTTTAACCTTAGACTGGTCTGGGTTAGCAGC
Source organism: Spermophilus citellus (assembly GCF_964194105.1). Classification (NCBI taxonomy): domain Eukaryota; kingdom Metazoa; phylum Chordata; class Mammalia; order Rodentia; family Sciuridae; genus Spermophilus; species Spermophilus citellus. Next base: position 61,312,989 of record NC_138191.1, on the reverse strand, counting down.
AAAAGCTCAGCCAACCATGAGATAATTTGCCCATTTGAACCTTTTTAGAGTGCCCCTGGGAAACCTGGCAGGAGTAATATCAGGGTAAGATCTACTCAAAGGAAACACATGGGTATTAAACCATGCCACATAGATAATATAAAGAAATATATTTTTGCCAAGTGCGGTAGCATACGTCTGTAATCCCATTGACTCGGAAGACAGGAGGATATTCAGTTTGAGGCCAGCCTAAGTAACTTAGGGAGGCCCAAAGCAACTGAGTGAGGTCCTGTCTCAAAAAATAAAAAGTATTGGGGATATGGCTGGGTGGGTTCAATTGCTGATACCAAAAAGAAAAGAAATATATTGTTTTTAGTTTGCCACTGAAAAACTATATGTAGTAGCCACATAATTCAGCATTTTGAAATGAGGCACTGCTTGGAAGGAAATGTATCTTCAAGATACATTTCCAAAAATTTCATCCAGATTTTTCCTACAGCTTAGGCCTACTGACTATCTGGCTTTGGTTATAGTGGAAACATCTGGTCACCTTCCTAACCCCCTTCCTCATCTTGATAATGATGATTAGATTACTCATCATTTCATCTTTCCCAGGATATTGTGAAGATAATGTCAGCACAGTGCCTACTACTCCCTGGAGATAAACCCTGCATAATAACTGTTTGCCATTAATTTATCATCGTAGAAGGCAGGAAGTTCAGTTGAAGACAGCTTGTTCATCTTAGTTGGAGAAGTAGCTGACACATAGTCAAGCCCACACCTTCCACTGATCAGTTGTAAGTAACTGCTATTCAGGGGATTATGTGCATTCAGCACATAATCTATTTCAAAAAGTGGAAGAAGATATTAGGAAGTGAACTGGACAACGCAGGTAAGTAACAATAGCTCCAACTCAGTGCCCGATGGGCACTTGACTCGCTCATCACAGAAGATCAGGGAATTGAGAATGTCCCTGTTTCACAGATGAAGAAACTGTGAGGTTAAGCTATCTGTCGAAGGTCACCCTTTCTGGCAGAAGAGGGGCACTGCTAAATCAGGCACCAGAACTTGTGTTCTCCCACTCAACTAACTGGTGTTTGTCAGCAATTCCAAAAGATGTTTTGAAATCACTGTTGACATCCAGTTACATAAATATGCCCCAAGCTAGGAGTTTCTTTCATTCTTTAGCATTATTAGAGTGAAGTTTTTGATGTGTCTCAGCACCTGTCCTTAGTGTTACAACTTGTTTCCTCAGTTGGGCTGTTGACAGTTATGAAAGGGCAATCCACCCCAGGTAATGTAATTATTTTTCCTTGCTAAATGATAAAGGCATGACCGTCTTTACTCATGGTCACTTACTCAGAAATGAGAAAGCTCTGTCACCGCTATTTGATGCAGAGTCAATGCGGTAGAGAGTGACATTCAACAGATCCAAAAAGGTGGGTGCAGGAAAACAACTAACATTTGCTGGGCCCTCCAGGCAGATGTGACTTTTCTTTCCAGCTTGGCATTTCAAACAGGGACTCTCAGGCTGTTACCAACCCAGGCGGCACCAGGCGCCTGCATCATCCTGACCTTTATTTTCTCTGGATCTCTCTCTTTCTCTGTCAACGGTCACTGTACTTCACCATCTGGGCTAAGACAAGAAATCGGATATTTGTGGTCTGTGGGGAGGAAGGACCCAGTTTCACACAGAAGAAACTGCTTATGATAGAGAAAGAAGGAAGAGAAGTGAGAAACTGATAATCCCACCTCTATTGTAATGCACTACACTAACAGGTTTACCTTTCAAAGCCTCTAAAATGTTCTGATTTTATTTATTTATTTGTTTGTTTGCGAGTGTGTGTGTGTGTGTGTGTGTGTGTTTGTGTTGTTTGTTTCATATTTTTGGCCTTTCTTCTTACCCACTGTAACTTGTTCTAAAACTTCACCTCAAATGAGCTCAGCTTGGCTGTAGCTCTGTGATAGGACTCTTGCCTAGCATTCAGGAGAACCTGGGTTCAATCCCTAGCACCAGGAAAAAAACATACAGATCAACAAAAAACTCATTTTGGTAAGTGAATTTTAACCAAGACACGAGTTGTCATTTGAGACAATTTGTGTATGTTTTATATCCTCAACCTCTTGTAAAACTGAGCAGACTTTTTTTAAGATAATACAATTCATATACAGTCAATATTACCAAGAGAATCTTCTCATTCACCAGGACTAAAATTAGAGTCCGTGGTGACCAAAAAAAGTCTGCTGACAGAGGACTGAGAAAGAACTTGGAGGAAGCCAGGAAAGGGGTGGGAATGTTTTAAAATATTGTAAACAGTTATTCTGTTATTTACAGAATAAAATTAGCCTGATGACACATTCTAAGTATGGCCTCAGTTCTTCCACCACCAGCGAGAGCTGAAGGCAGAACAAATAACATGTGCTCAGTTGCAATAAACTGGGAACTCTTGCAGTTTGCTTTTGAGAAGATTAGGAGAGGAAATAAGTTAACTGTACTCATACTGAATTCCTTTTGCTACAATCCTCCTAATTGCATGAAGTTAAATTAATTTTCTTGGCCTAAGACTTAACTCCCTGTGAATAAACAGAGCCTCCTGCCAGCAGCTTAACCACCTGCTCTCTGTCATTGGAACTGAGAAACTGCAGAGTACAGCGGCTAGGGCTTAAGCTACTGGAACTGCCTCCTGGAAGGGGAATTACTTAACATGGCATGATTTTGCTTCCTCATCTGTGAAATGGGGTTAATGATAGTCTTCACCTGAAGCACAGCTGTGTTGATTAAATTGGCCAACACATACGAAGCCCTTAGGACAGTGTCTGGCACATTGAATGTTTAATATGTGGAAGTGGTCTTCATTACTAATGTTTCTGAGAGTTTGGGGAGATGTGTTCATTAGCAAATATAAAATAAAACCTGGGAAACAAGACTATGCAAATGTAAGATTATAGTAGAGGTAAGGAACTGGACGCTATCCCAGTAAGAATTAATTTGCCTTCCTCTCATTTCAAAAGACAGCAAGGACAAGTGCTTAGTGACTTGATACACAAGCAGCTCTTCATACACTTATTAATTTGTTTATTTTGCTAAGCAAATCAGGGTAATCAGACTTTGTAATGTTAAGAACCCTCTTTGGTTGGTTATGATGATTTCTAAGTAGTTCCTTAAATTTGGGACAGACCCAGTGATCTATCTAGCAAAAGGCTCAGCTTGCTGGGAGACAGATTTCAGATTTCTAAAGAATAGCAGCAAGGAGCTCTCTCTTAGACTGAGCTATTGGGTCCACAATAAAGTATGTGATCTGCTTTTGTGGTACAGGGGATAAGGAATTTGCTGCTTGGCTGAACAGCATTTTATATTTCTTGTTGGTTAATTTGAAACTTATAACTAAGATGGGGTTATTGAAAAGTCATCTCTCCATGACCACAAACTGGGTGATTTTATTTCCTTTGAAAACTGTGTTTCATTCATATATATAGAGAGAGATCTATATCTATATATATATAGAGAGATATACATCTGTGTGTATTGAAAAATACTAGATCTATAAAAGCCCATGTTAACAGATCATTAAGGGGATGATCATTTACAACATAAAAAGAATGTTTTCTTCTATTCATCAGGGTTAGCTCCTCTAGAATTCAGAAAAAAAGATAGATTATTCATGTTTTGGCAATGTTTCTGTTGATTGCAGCAAAGCACATTTGCACTTTGGACAGGCTGGCACTGAGCATCTTTGTTCACTGAGCATCCCTTTACCAAAGAGGGGGAAGAAAAAGCAGATAACACTTTCACAAACGTACAACAACTCCTACAACATTCCCATTGTGCTTTTAACAATTTCAGTTCCAATCACACACTTACACATAAATGGATTGATGAGATGTAAAGGGTTATCCAAGGACCTGTGAGATTTCAAAGTTTACTTGAAGGTTCAGCTCAATTTACTACATTTTAAAAACTAGAAACAGACCATGAGGTATGCAGGGCTTAAGTACAGTAGACTTTGCTATTTTATTATATGAAATATCAACCTCTACTCCATCCACTCTTTTTGTAAAGACCCTCTGTAGAATTCAGTTGTAATGTCAAAGAAAGGGGATGGGCATGGAGAAAGTGATGGACAGAGTCATTTAAGGAGACTGGTCAGGCCAGTTCATTCATTTCTTAAAGAAATATTAACTGAAGATGGGTGCTATAATCTCAGCAATTTGGGAGGCTGAGGCAGGAGGATTGCAAGTTGGAGGCCAGTTTTAGCAACTGAATGAGACTATCAGCAACTTAGTGAGACCCTGTCTCAAAATATAAAGTTAAGGGCTAGGGTTGTGGCTCAGCAGTAGGGTGCTTGCCTAGCACATGTGAGGCCCTGGGTTGGATCCTGAGCACCACATAAAAATAAAATAAAGATATTGTGTCCATCTATAACTAAAAAATAAATATTTTAAAAAAATAAAGAGGGGCTGGGGTTGTGGCTCAGAGGTAGAGTGCTCGCCTAGCATGCACAAGGCACTGGGTTCAATCCTCAGCACCACGTAAATGTAAAAGAAAGATATTGTATCCACCTAAAACTTAAGAATAAATATTAAAAATAAATAAAGAGTAAAAAGGGATGGGGTTGTAGCTCAGTAGTAAAACACCACTGGGTTAAAACCCCAGTCCAAAAAAAAAAAAGGAAAAAAGAAAGAAATGTTCACTGAAAGAGACAGTCTCTGTGATATTCACCTGCAGTCCCAGCAACTTGGAAGCCTAAGGCAGAAGGATCGCTTAACTTCAAGAGTTCAAGACCAGCCAGGGCAATATCATGAGATCCTGTCTCCAAATCCAATAAGGAAGGAAGTTAGGAAGGGAACAGAAACAAATATTAATTGAGCTCCTTACCCCACATAAACCAGGCAATGTGCTAAGTGCTGGAGTAAAACAGATGTACTTGATCCCCAGCAAGGAAGGACTCAATCTATGCTTTGTTTTCTGTTCTGGCCCATTCACCCTCTGCTCCCAGCCTCCTCTCCACAAGGGTGTAATTAAGAGCAGGAGCCCAATGCAAGCATCTAAGTTTCATAGAACCCAAGGATAGTAGCCTGGTGGAACTGGTCTTCTAATCAGCTTCAATCTCTCCCCACCTACTCTCTTTCTCTGCACCTCATGGGCTGGCATTAAAGCGCATCACTTGTTTTGTTTACTTATGTAGCCTTCTAAGTGCTTTGGTCCCTTTTTTTCCTGATTACAAAACTAACTTATGTTCATCATTACACAAAAGTCAAATATTACAGAAATCCATGCCCTTTGGAAACATGTCATTCCATCCTTCAAAACTCTGTACCAATCTTTCTTCTAAGCCAGAGTAAAAGGCAAAGGCTTTAAATGGCCTAGTGGCCTGCATTCCACTCCCCAGGCTCTCAGACCCCATCCTCCCATCCTTCCTTCCTCTGCTGTGCTCTGGTTTCCCAACATTCCACCTTCCCTGGGCTTCAGGGCCTCTGTATCAGCTCATCCTTCTGACTGGAGAGCACCCTCCTGACATCTGCGTGGTTTCAGTATTAGTCATCCCAGGCTATGACGAACTACCATAGACAGATGAGGTGTTTCGAACCACAAAAATTTGTTTCCTCACTGTTCTGGGGGATCGATGTTCAAGTCAAGTTTCTGACCAATTTGGTTTCTGGTGAGGGCTGTCTTCCTGACTTGTAGTCAGCCACTGTCATCATCATCTTCTCCCCCTTCTCTTCCTCCTCTTCCCTCTTCTCCCCTCAGTTCTGGGGATTGAACTCAGGAACACTCTACTACTGAGCTACATACCCAGGACTTTTATTTTTAGTTTGAAACAGAGTCTTGTTAAGTGGCTAAGGCTGGTCTTGAACTTGCCTCCCAAGTAACTGGGATGACCGGTATGTGCCACCTGGCCCAGTGTCAGCCAACTTCTTACTCTGTCCCCACATGTGCCTTTCTCAGTGCTCTATGGCTCTCTTCTTCCGAGGACATTGATCCCATCAGATCAAGTCCCCTTCCTTACCTCCTCATTTAACCTTAATACTCCCTTAGAGGCCCTTTCGCAAAATACAACCACTCTGGGGGTTAGGGCTTCAAAATGTGAATTTGGGGGGGTAGAGACACAAACATTCAATCCATAATGCCTCCCTTCAAGTTTTTGTTTAAATATCACCTTCTAAGAGAGGCTTTCTCTGGCCTCTTAAAAACGTCAGTTTATTATTTCTCACAATTTTGTGGGTACCTACGTTCACCAGGGTCCTCTAGCAGCTCGACTTGGACCAGAGGGAGTAAGATGGCCTCACTCCTGTGTCTGGGCCTCACTGCTATGGTTGGCAGGGTCTGTCTCTCCTCCTGTGGTATCTCATTCTTCTAGAGTCCAGTCCTGGCTTCCTTAAATATTCATTTTGAAACATGAATATTTCAAAAGCGAAGAGTGGACATTTCAAGGCCTCTCAGGGCCTTGGCCTCTGGCCAGTCAGGAATAGCAGAATCTATTGCAAGAGAGTGTGGGCTTATTTATGTGTGATTTATCAGGGGCCATGATGGTAACAATCTGCCACAACATCCTACTTAAAATAACAGCCCCACTCTTACTTTTCTGCATAGTTTTTATCCTTGATTAACAAACTATAAACTCTATACAAGTAGAAATATCTGTTTTTATGCCCTGATTTTTCTCCACCTCCTATAATAGAACTTGGCCTATGGGAAATGCTTATATCTGTTAAATGTTGAATATAATAATTTGAAAATGTTTCCAGAATGTTTTGTTTTTAGTCACATTGTGACTTTGGGTATGCTTTTACTGTAAAAAAAAAAAAAAAAAAAAAAAAAAAAAAAGATCTTATTTTATTTTCACAACTGTCTCACTAGACAAGTAAGGCAAATATCAACACCTCTACCTTAGGAAGGAGAAAACAAGGCCCACACAGGGAGAGTGACTAGCTCAAGGTCACACAGCCCATAAGAAGTAAGCTTCTGACTTTTTGACCCACATTTTCTACTGCCATCACGAAATCCCCCAAGCAAAACGCCCCGGCAGCTTCTTCTGTTTTCCTCCCCAGGGGATTGAGCCTGGGAAGCTCTGTAAATATTTCTGGTTAGCCAACTGGCTTCAGGCCAGCGGCCAGGAGGAAATGGAAACATTTATTTTTCTGATACTTCCCCATGGAGGACATAATCTGAAGGTGTTCATGATCCAGAGCCATGAAGACACTAAACAGTAAAGGTGTCAGGTCCTTTCTTTATGGACCTTGCCCCTGGACAGCACTGTGCTATTTGTCTAAACTTACACTCTGAAGTCATGTGTCTAACCTGTGATTGCCAGGTCATTCTGGTCTGAGCAGAGAACAATTTTCACTCAAGCTGGGACTGCTTTTCTACACTGAGAAGGTTTGGTTAATGAGCCAATCTTAATATTAACAGGAAATGATAACCAGACTTGAGAAAGTGCTCAACTGAGTATATTCAAAATGTGCCTTTATGATTTGGGGGCTGAAGAAGAAGGCTTGGCCCCTTCAAGAAAATCCTTTTGAGTTATCTACAGACTATATTGTGGCTAACAGCAAGTTAGAGATGAGTCATTCTTCCAAACATGATATTTTATTCTTTCTCTCAACTTAAGTGTTTTTAGTTTCTTACTTACTGTCATCCTATGTAAAAACAAAAATATAAAATTTTAAATTATTAGATTAAACTTTATCATTCATCTATTTACTTATTTATTTATTGGGGGGATTACCAGGGATTGAACTCAGGGGCACTCAACCACTGAACCACATCCTCAGCCCTACTTTGTATTTTATTTAGAGACACCATTTAGCATGTGACACCATTTCCTGAGATGTGAAACCCAAAAGACTTGCTTTTGCTGAGGCTGGTTTTGAACTCGTGATCCTTCTGTCTCAGCCTCCTGGTTGCTGGGATTACAAACATGTGCCACCAAGCCCAACTCACCTATCTATTGTACTATGTTTATTTTAAATGCAAATGCAAATATAAGAGCTTAAATTTGTATGTAGAATTAGTCAAACACAATTTACATTTTCTAGCTCAAACATGCATATGAACTTTTCTTTCTTTCTTTCTTTTTTTTTTTTTTTTTTTTTTGGTAATGGGGATTAAACCCAGGGGTGCTTAACCACTGAGCAACATCCCCAGCCCTTTTTATTTTTCTTTTGAGAAGGGTCTCACTAAGTTGCTTAGGGACTTAATAAGTTGCTGAGGTTGGCTTTGAACTTGTGATCCTCCTGCTTCAGACTCCTGAGTCGGGATTGCAGGCCTGTGCACTGCACCTGGCAGATTTTGTTTTTAGCAGAACAATGAAAATGCTATACAAATGTAACTCAACTGTTTGTACTTCCCCTGTTGATATAGACACATTCTACCAACACTCCCTCTGGTTTACTGATGAGTAAGGAATGAGATTTTCATGTGTTATGGTTTAGATATGAGGTGTCCCCCAAAAGCTCATGTGAGAGATAAAGCAAGAAAAATTAGAGGTGAAATGATTAGGTTATGAAAGCCTTAACATAATCAGTGCATTAATCCACTTGAATGGATTAACGGGATGATAACTGTAGGCAGGTAGAATGTGGCTGGTGGGTCACTAGAGATGTGCCTTTGGGGTATATAATTTGTCCCTGGTGAGCCAAGCTTAGTCTCTCTCTGCTTCCTGATGGCCATGTCCTGAGCTGCTTGCCTCTTCCATCATGATGTTCTGCCTCAGCTTGGCCCAAAGCAATGGAGCTGGCTGTCTGTGGACTGAGACCTCTGAAACTCTGAGTGCCAAATAAAAATTTCCCCCTAGGAAATTGTTCTTGTCATGTCTTTTGGTCACAGCAGTGAAAAAGCCGACCAAAACATCATATGAGTAATTTTATTAATTGGAGATTATTAACATACTTTTCCTTCTTAATAGCTATTAATTGATGATGTACTCCATGTAAACAATAGGAAATGTAAAGCTTCAATCTTCAGTGTTCCACAAGCTCTATAAGACAAGAAACTAGCATCATTTACACTTTTCTGGGGAGACCTGTGATATTATTTTACATCTCTCAGCATTCCAAGCTTTTGTAAATTCCATGTCATTATTACCACCTCATCTTCTGGTGTCAGGCTTCTTTCTGTCCTTTCTTCTTTTATTAAATATGATTAGCATACAGCAAGCAATTTGTGCCAAAATAACTGATATGACTAATACTTTTTCTGACTGGTAACTTGGTTAGAAAAAGCTAGAATAAACAGAAATCAAAAATTTGTTCTATTCCACCATCTCCTTGATCATGAAGATTAAATGTGTGTTGGAATATTCATTCTTCTATCAAGTAAACATGGTTCTAGCCTTCATGAAACCTTGACTGTAGTGGAGAAAAAAACAGCAAGCAGGTTACTTAACAAATAAAATGTTTTTGTCTAAAGTTAATTGCCATGAGAAAAATCAAGTAAGTGGAATAATAGAAAATTATTTGGGAAACTAATTTAGATTGGGAGTTTGCTAAGTCTTTCTGAGGAGGCAGCAACTAAGTTGAAGTTTAAAATTTGCATAGGAAACAACCGGGGATCTTATAAAAACATAGATCATGATTTAATACATGAGGATTCTGGCCTGAGATTCTGCATTTTTAGTAAGGACCCAGGTGATGTTTATGCTACTTGGTTTATGGACTACACATTGGGCAGAAAAGACAATGAAAGAATCTAGAGAGGAGAGTTTCAGAAAGAGAAAACACCATTTAGTCAGCTTTCCTTTACTATGACAAAATAACCAGGTAATCACTTAAAAAGAGGAAATGTTTTGGATCACAGTTTTAGAGGTATCATCCAAGGTCAGTTGACCCCATTGCTTTGGGGCCTGTGGTGAAGCAGCATGTAATGGCAGGGAGAGTGTGGAAGAGCAAATTGCTTACCTTGAGGAAGCCAGGAAGTGAAAGAGAGGAAGAGAAGGGGGTTAGAGTCCCAAAGTCCCCTTCCAAGGTGTGCCTCAGTAACCTAACTTCCTCCCACTAGATCCCACCTCTTAGAAGTTTCACCACCCCTCAGCAGCATCATAGACTGAGGACCAAGCCTTTAAGACATAGGCCTTTGAAAGGTGCTGAGTTTAAAACAAGTTGGATGTTTGGGTTAGAGAAGCACAAGGGTTATATTGAAGCCAGGAAGTAAGTGAAGAATACTGGGTATGAGACGAGGTCAAATATGTGGGGTCTTCTAGACAGTGGCATGATGTTTGCATTCTATTTTAGTGTGATGAAAGACACTGGAAGATTTCAAGAGGGTCAGAAACCAAATGAATAAATTTAAGTTCTCAAAGCTTAACCTAGCAGCAATAAAAAGGATGGGTTTTAGGGGAGCAGGGGTTGAAAGAGGATAAATTTTAGGAGACTAGAGTAATAATGTTCCTTCTGTAAGATGCTGATGGCTTGGACCAGAACAATAGCAATAGAGATAGAAGAGGAAGACTTGGATTCTGACTCAGTGGTAGAGCCATCAGGACAAATGAATTGATTGGATCTAGGGGAAGTAAGAAAGAGAAATCAAGGATGTCAGCTAGATTTATGCCTTGATCAAAAATTAGCAAGTGGGGCTGTTGTTGTAGCTCAGTGGTAAAGTACTTGCCTAGCATGTGTGAGGCACTAGGTTCCATCTTCAGCACCACATAACAATAAATAAAAATACTGTGTGTTCATCTACAACTAAAAAAAAAATTTAAATACAATAACATTAAAAAAAAATAACAGGGTATTTTTTTAAAAAGTAGCATGTGATACCATTTCCTGAGAAGTGAAACCCAAAGCAAACCAACCCAACCAATTTGAATTTTAAGTAAATGGAGAAGGAGAATTCATCAAGAATGGCTTACCACTAAAGCATCTGTCTATTTTTTTTTAATTGCCATACTTTTTTTTTTTTATTGGTTGTTCACAACATTACAAAGAGCATCTGTCTATTATGTTTGGTGATGCAAATTCCATTTAGGATCTGACATTAAAACGAAGGTAGAAGGACAAATGCATCTGAGAACTTAGAATGTTTGGTAATAATTTGCCATATAAAAAGGCTACTCTAGCCAGGAGTGGTGGCACACACCTGTAATCCTAGCAACTCAGGAGTACTGCAGATTCAAGGTCAGCCTGGGCAACTTAGTGAGACCTGTATCAAAATGAACATAAAAAAGGGCTAGAGGTATAGCTCAGTGGTAGAGCACCTTGGCTATACTGTCTAGTAGGTGGCAGCGGGGTTGGGGGTATTCTGGAAAATAATGTTTTATGTTATAATGCAGGTTAATTTGTCTATGCCCAGAATTTTCTAGTGGAGGTAGATGATTTCTTAGGACAGTATGTGTGGTAAACTAAGGTATTTCTGAATACCCAAGAGTAAAATAGCAGTGTTTATCCCTTAGACATTGTTCCCTTTTAGATTCTCATGAATGATTTCTCTCACTTGAAATAGTTTGAGGAAAAGTGATATTTTTCCAACAACTCTTCTAACACATTTTTCTTGGCACTGTTTATGTGCTCATATTTCTAGTTGAAATATGGTTGAGACTCAATTATTGTTTAAATTCTTTTTTTTCCTTTCAATTTTATTTTTCCTTGAAGAAGTTTCTTTGTCACTGTCCAGGTTAAATGAAGTCACTACTGAGAGAAAAACGAGAAATTTGTAACGATTTCCATAAACTTTTGAACCCCAACAAGCTACCTACCACATGAAAATCCCCAGTAGGGCTTACAGATTTTAGGATAAACCATTTTGGAAAAATGTTTTCTTCCTTTGCTGTCAGGTTGACATGGCAAAAGAAATAGTCCTTTTTTTTATTGGCTTTTATTCTGGCATATTATTTCTCAAAGCAAGGGTGTAGAAACCATGAGAATTTTTCCCTGGGGGAGACAAAATTGCACTTTCACCTCTCAATCCTGCCCATAGCAGAGATTCACTAGACATTAGGTGAATTACACTGGATTCCAAGAATCTGCTTGAAATCTTTGATCAGTTCCTTTCATCTTGCAAATAGTGAACTGGAAGAAGAGGTCTTTAGATTCCAGATAAAAAGGCACATGTTAATTAGGAATCTCACTATTTCCCTTGAAATTGAAGAATATGAAGAATATAAAGTTTCTTTAAGGACACTTTACAACTCAAGGCACTGAATGAACAAACAGAACCGTTGCAATTATCTTGCTAATTCTATATACAAACTTCTAAATTCCTATTTATTCTTGCAGCAGGATAAGCTAGATCCTTCCCATTACTGCCCCATATGGGAAGAGATGTGGGGATCAAAAAATTCTGTGGTAGGCTGGGCACCATGGTGCATGGGTGGAATACCAGCTTCTCGGGAGACTGAGACAGGAGGTTCTCAAGTTTGAGGCCAGCCTGGGCAATTTAGCAAGATTCTGTCTCAGAGTAAAATTTAAAAAGGGGCTGGAGAAATAGCTCAGTGGTAGAACATTTTCCCAGCATGTGAGAAGCCCTGGGTTCAATGCCCAGGACCACCACCAAATAAAAAAAAAATACAAAAATCAATAAATCTCAACTCATGAGGGACCTTTTCAATGAAATAGATTCAAAATGGAAACAAAAACTCCTTTACCACAATAAAATGCCAAAATTTTAATAATAGGAATAGATGAAGATCATATTAATTGGCTGAAAATTTCTTTTTTGCCTGTTATACTGACCTGCATTGTTTTTGAAAGATAATAATAATGGTCTTGGGGAGAGATACTTGTCTTTGGGTAGTTCATAAGGAAAGTTGTCTGGGCCAACAGTCTTCACTGTCCCAGAGTTAACAAATTTGAACATTCTACTCTAGGACCAATCCACCATCCTCCTACCTCTGAGTGGCTGAGGCTGGGAGAGGGAAGTACTTTTAAAATCCATCAGAAAGCCAAAACATTAATCTTTGGATTTAACAAGAAAAGACAGCAGCAATAAGGGAGGGCCACTTTCTTTTATGGGAATAGGGCAGAGTGGAGTAGATTTCTATGGCAAAGATACAGGAACACTAAAAATGGGATCATGGAGGAGGACCTAAGAGGAAGACAGCAGAGGCCTGGGAAGAGAGAATTAGCAAGAAAGCAGTGATTTGAGGAACCCCCCAAAAGCCTAAATAGTGAGTCCTTGTCCTGTTCACTTGCCTCCACCTTTCCCCATGTAGAAGAAGTGGGGAGATTACTCAGATCAGGTTACAACTGTTGGTCCTTCTCCTGTGAATTATTTTGTAATGCTGACCTAAATATTTTGCAAAAAAAAAAAAAAAAAAAAAAAAGTCCAGATACTCCTTTATCAGTGTTCAGGAGGTATGGGTATGTGAACTTGGGAAAATATGTGTGGATATATTTAGAAAACAAAAATTCTGATCCCTTGATAGGAAGATGGTCTGAGAAGGGCATAGGCCAGATTCTCCTCTCATAACTAAGAAAAAGAGAAGTTAACAGGTGTTGGGGCTCAGAATACTATATCCTACAGTGTGGTGCTATGGCATGCAGAGTATTTTGAACTGAAGAACATTGAAGGGTCTCAGAGGCAAGGTGATTCTTACCTTCTCCACCCTCCTGTCTCCTGTCCTTTCTTCCGCAAAGCAAGTCATAAAACCTAGAAATGTCACTCTCTGACCTTCTCTCTTTTCCCCTGAAGCTTCTCATGTAACAGGTGTTCTACCTATACTGAGAAGTAGGAAGGCTTCATAGAGAGGCTAGAAGAATCTGAGCAGACAAGCCTTGCTGTGTTCCCCCTTTGGTTTATGACCACTGAATCACACTTTTTTTTTTTTTTGATCCAGTGGTCTTTCTTTCTTTCTTTCTTTCTTTCTTTCTTTCTTTCTTTCTTTCTTTCTTTCTTTCTTTCTTTCTTTCTTTCTTTCTCTCTCTTTCTCTCTTTCTCTCTTTCTCTCTTTCTTTCTTTCTTTCTTGAATTTAACTCAAGGCACTTAACCACTGAACCATACCTCAGCCCTATTCTATATTTTATTTAGAGACAGGGTCTCACTGAGTTGCTTAGTGCCTGCCTCACTAAGTTGCTAAGGCTGATTTTGAACTTGAGATCCTCCTGTCTCAGCCTCCCGAGCCACTGGGATTACAGGCATGTGTCACCGCACTCGGCTTCCAATGGTATTTCTTCACAGCTGTCCATTCTTCATGAAATCAAGCTAAAAAATACATCATTTTACCTGGGTCTTTGGGTTTCAATTTTGGAGGTTCTCATGCCACATAAAATTCATTAACTCAATTTGTAATGGTAACCTCTTGCTAGCCTCCTTTTTGCTATATAAATGTTGGTGATGGCCCTTGCTATGGGTGACAAAAAAAATACTACATCTTTTTACCCCTACACATGCCTGCAGAGGACCCCTTTTCATGGGAGACAAGATGCCTGCTTTGTCTTCATCACATCTGGAGGACTAGCAAAGCCTAGCCACTCTGCGGGTCAGGAGGGGGTTTCTGGCACACCTGGGTCATGTGAGATTAAATTGCTTTTATTACAAGGGCTTTCATTAGGGATTTTCAGGCAGTGGAAAAGTATGGCAGCAGTGTTCTTCCATGAGTGCTAATGAAATGTCTTTAGATGGAGGACTCTGTGCTGGGTTCTGGGAAAATTACTTCCTTTCTGTCTCTGGCTTTCAGGTCAGGATATCCTAATCTGCTGGGGAAGACAACCATGAAGAGATAACTCAATTCAATTAGATGGAAGGAAGACTGAGAAATTAGAGGCTAAGAAACATTTAAGCAGATTAAAACAGATTTGATAGGCAGTTGGATATAGTAGGATGAGGTGTCGGAGAAGAAGATTTTGGACTCCTGCTTGGTAAGTCTGATCTCACTTAGTTAAAAAAAAAAAAAAATGGAACCAGGGATGTAGCTTATGGGTAGAGTGTTTGCCTGGCATGTAGGAGGCCTAGGGTTCTAGCTCCAGTGCCACAAATAATAATAATAGGAATAATGATGATGAGGAGGAGGAGGATGAATTCAGGTATGGTAGCACACACTTGTAATCCTGGCCAAAAGGGAGGCTGAAATAGGAGAATGGCAAGCTGGAGGCTAGCCTGGGCAACTTAGTAAGACCTTGTCACAAAGTTAAAGAATTTTGAAAAAGGTGCTGGGGATACAGCTCAATGGTAGAGCAATCTGGTTTCAATCCCCAGTGTATCTCTCTCTCTCTCTCTCTCTCTCTCTCTCTCTCTCTCTCTCTCTCTCTCTTTCTCTCTCTCTCTCACACACACACAAAGAAAGTGAAGTCCAAACAATACTATCAAAGGGAAAGGAAGTCCTGAGAAGCTGCTCTAACTTGATTTGTCCTCTACTGCCCCACCAGATGATACTTATTCAAATGGACAGGTGAAGTATTTTAAACCTGGGAGCTTTGGTGTGGGTTCTAAAACAAGCCACAAAGTGGAATTCAGTTCCTGGGAGTGTCAGAGCTGCCCCTGGATGTCAATGCCCAGACATCACCACGAGGACAGATTCAGCCCAGGTCAGGTGAGACCAGGGTCAAGGAGAGGCGGCAGTTGTGGCGTCAGGGTTTTAAATCTTCTGTCATGAAGGAGGGTGTTGTTTTGCCTTTTTGGATGAATCCATGTGTGTGTTGGAGACTTTGTAGACTCTGGCAGTCCTTGGAAAGGGTGGGGCAGGGCACTCACCTCAGGGAAGGGCAGGGAACAAAGAACATAGGCAGACTGAGTTGTCCAACACCAACAGCAGATATACCGTTTCCTCTTGCAAAAAAATGAAACAAATGTCAAGACAAGGGAGATACTTTCAGTAGGACAGTGAAGCAGTTGAGAGCCGCAGTCAGATTAGCTGGATTGACCCCTACTAGCCCTGAAATTCTGGGCTGCTTACCCAAGCTCTTGGAACTCTTTAACAAGAGCCGGCACCCAGTAAGTACTCAGTAAATATTAGCTTCTACTGTTCTGAGCAATTTGGGGCAGGAAAGAAAAACCAGAACTATTTTTCCAACCCTGAACAAGAAGCTAGGGAAAAAAAAATAGCTCTCAAAACAGCACTAGAGGCTCTGATATAGCTCAGTGGAAGAGCATGGGCTTAGTATTTACAAGGGCCTAGGTTCCATCTCCAGCACCACAAAGAAATAAAATAAAATAAAACCAGCACTAAAATATAACTTCAAAAGCAAAGGTAACAATAGGAAAAAAATAGATAAATTGGACATCCTAAAATTAAAAACTTGGTGCTTCAAAGGACATCATTAAAAAGGGAGAAAAGACAACCCACAAAATAGGAGAAAAATTTGCAAATCATATATTTAAAATGTATCTAAAACATATGAAGAACTGCTACAACTTAATAAAAAATAAAACATGCACACAAAGCTGGATGTGGTGGTGAACACCTGCAATCCCAGGGACTGTGAAAATTGAAGCAGAAGGATTGCAAATTTAAGGCTAACCTGTGCCACTTAGTAATACTTTTTCTCTAAATTAAAAAAAAAATTACAAGGACTGGAATATAGTTTAGTGGTAGAGGGCTCCTGGGTTCAATCTCAAGAACTGCTGTGGGTGGGGTGGGGCGACACATGATTCAATTAAAAAATGAGCCAAGAACCTGGAAAAGATGCTCAACATCTTTACCTATCAAGGAAACGCAAATCAAAACCACAGCAGGATATCCCTTCACACACACTAGTGGTGGCTATAGATGTGGCTCAGTTGTAGAGTGCTTGCCTGGCATGCATGAAGACCTGGGGGGGGGAAGAGGGTTGGCCAGGGTATGAGTAGAGAAATTGGAACATTTTCACAGAGCTTGTAGAATTGTAAAATGGTTCTGTCACTTAGAAAAACAATTTGGCAGTTCCTGAAAAGGTTAAAAATAGAGTTACAACCTAGAAATTCCACTTCTAAGTATATACTTAAGAGAAATGAAAACATATGCCCCCGCAGAAGCTTGTACCTAAATTTCATAGCTGCATTATACATTACATAACAGCCCAAAGTGGAAAAACTCAATAATGTGGTATATCCATACACTGGAATATCCCTGATATATGCTGCAATGTGGGTGAATCTGAAAACATAATCCTTAGTAAAAGATGCTAATAAAGATAGAAAAAAAAAAACAGTGTTTTCCCTATTCTTACACATGGGCCTTCCAACACCAGATTGGGCATACCAAGCAATTCTCCAGCAGACACCAACTGAGTAGACTATGATTTAACTCAATTCTGACCCTGCCTACCTGAAGACAGTGTCATATCCCATAGGTCAAGGACGCAGTTCCACAAAATTACCTCTACCCCCTTTTGATGCCAATTGCAAGCCCCAAGTTGTGAC
The DNA here is from genome assembly GCF_964194105.1 of Spermophilus citellus. Taxonomy (NCBI): domain Eukaryota; kingdom Metazoa; phylum Chordata; class Mammalia; order Rodentia; family Sciuridae; genus Spermophilus; species Spermophilus citellus. The sequence continues at coordinate 61,295,740 of NC_138191.1, read as the reverse complement.
TTGTACATCTGACCCTCCAGCTGTACATAAGAGGTTCCCACAATTACAGTATACAGTGGACACATACAATGATTTATACACTGCAATGAGCAAATTCCATTTCAAGAAATCTGGGGGGAAAAGCACTAGAAGAAAGAGGCATCAGTGTGTTAAGAATATAGAATAATTTTCTTGCTTATGATATATCATATGAACTGAATGTTTTAAATTAATAGATCAATGAGTAGACTATAAAATTTCTAGTGTTGTGCTGAAGATCTCCATTTATGGTCTTGAATGTTCTACATTATAATTAATGACCTGGAAAAGTTCATGTGGTCCCCTAGATCCACTCTCCATCCTGCTCTAGGAAGGGAGGAAGACTTGTGTAAACTGTGTGCCAAGTGGCCTCGGAGTCTATTTGGGTCTGGACCTGAGGAGCTCCAGTGGGAGATCCAAATGGAAAGAGAGAATAGAGGACTGCTCCCTCCCTGCAGGCCAGCACAGGACTCTCTCATCCAGAGACACAAGACGTTTCTGTTGCCTAGGCGTTCACCCTTCCCTTGTGGCTTCTGTAAAGTTACTAGCCCTGCACCACCCCTTGGGATTTCTCTGAATTCTGGTCAGTTTCCCGTTGGGACACTAACTCACATATCCTCAATGCATAAGTGACATAAGCAGGATCCACAGACCTGGGCTGAGGGGAACAATGGGATTAATTTAATATGATGATGCTTAGTGTAAGGTATAGGTGTTCAACTCCACGACTGCAAATGCCCCAAGCACACTGTTCAACAATCAAAAATAAAGAACTTGGAGGACTCAAGGGAGAGGGTTTGGACATTTTATCATTCACATATTCCTTGGCAGCAGTAGGCTGGGATACATGGGAGGGCCGCAATGCACCTACAAGCAGGGGGGAAATATATATATATGTGAATGATGGGTTGCATGCCCACTGTGTAGAATTTCTTAAGGTGCTTATGAATATATTCTCTTACTTTACAACCAGGGTACTCTGATTTTCACCCGAAGATTGGAGATGAGGGAAGTGGCTAGCATCTTCCCCTTCCCATTTCTGCTCTTATCACATTTTTTTCAGAGTTCTTCTGATCTCACAGCAAGTGTTCCCAGGCTCCAATTAGAGTTTAACCCAACAAAAGGTGTGAAAATGTAGTGACTACACTCTGTGGAGCTCTGATTATTACCAGCTTATAAGAATCAAGAGTTGACATGACACAGCCTCTCCAAAGAAAATTCTAGTCATGTTTGTTCACAGTACTTGGAATTAAAACCATGGCTGTGTGTGGACTAGGCATGTGCTCTACCACTGAACTACATCGCCAGTGCCCCCTCCCATACTGATTTCACAGCTTCCCAAATAAAACAGTGCTGGAGGGGCTGGATTGTGGCTCAGTGGTATTGTGCTTGCCTAGCATTCGTGAGGCACTGGGTTCCATCCTCAGCACCACATAAAAATAAAAAATAAAACTGAAAAAAAAATTTAAAAAATAATAAAACAGTATTGGAATTCTCTTCCTCTTGGGATAGACCACGCTCAATGCACTGCATTCCTCTATAGGTGACAAGAAAAAAAATCTGTGTCATTACTGCACATGTTATTGCACCCATTTCACTTTTAGCCCCATCTCTGGGGCTCTCAGGAGCAAATGGGGTCTGTGAACATTATGGGTGGGCGTGGAGCTATTTTTAAAAATTGCCTTTCTCTTCTAATTCTTCAGACATTGTTTTTGAACCAAACTCTCACTTACATTGAAATAAACTTTTTTTTCTAGGAGGATTCTCAAATCTTCATACACATAGACTCAGTGATTCACTCCATGGACCTTAAATAAACCCAGCCCTATGCATGCACTGTAGCCTCAAATCTGGTACACATAGAAAAACTCTCAAATAAATAGAGTAGATCAGAAATAGTTTCTTTTAAGTCTAGTTTAATGGTAAAATTCAAGTTGAGGTCAAATAATGTTCATGCTAGAAGTGCTTTTGATATCATTTAATCTAAACCTATGTTTTTAAAAAAAATTTAGTTGTAAATGGACACAGTATCTTTATTTATTCATTTATTTTTATGTGGTGCTGAGCATCAAACCCAGTGCCTCACACTTGTGAGGCAAGTGCTGTACCACTGAGCTACAGCCCCAGCCCTAAACCTGTTTTATAAGTAGGGAAACTGAGGCCCAGGCAGGTGAAGTGACTTGCCCAAATTCACTGAGCTAAGGTGGTAGAACAAGAAAAAAATCTCAGTTCTTCTGAGTTTATTTACTGTGTCACATTACCTCTCTGAGGAGATCAGACTATTTTCTTGAGGTACTAGGGATTAAACTCAGAGGTGCACTGCCACTGAGTGATACCCCAAACATTTATTTTATTTTGAGACAGGGTCTTGCTAAGTTGTGAGACTGACCTTGAGCTTGTGGTCATCCTCCCTCAGCCTCCAGAGTTGCTGGGATCATAGTTGTGCACCACTATGCCCAGCATGAAATCATATGTCAAAAAGCTAATGAATTTGAGCCAATTTGAAGGGAACTTTGTGGATATTACTTTCTCAATGTTTGCTCAGTGTCTACAAAATAAGGCACTGGGTACCACATTTCCAAGGCATTCTTTCTGCCTTATTGAAGCTGCAAAAGCACAATATTTGAAATGTTTTACAAAGAGACTTAAACAAAAGTTTTCCTGATTTTTCTTATCTATTTATTGCAAAAACATTTATTGAGATACTGTCACGTACTAGGTCATGTCCAAAATATAAAGCAGTGAACAAACAGAAAAAAAAAAAAATTCTTGCCTTCAGATAATTTATCTCATTATTCTTGCTTTTTATGTTTGAGGTGGGCTTCAAGTGACGTGAGAGAATTCCTGCCTTCTTGGGTAGCCAGCATTCAAAATATTGCCAATGATATCCTTGCCTCCTGGTGACCACATCCCTGTAAAATGCCCTCCCACGGTGCCCTGAGTTAGCAATAGAATACTGTAGAAGTGACAGTGTGTGACTTGGAGTTTCAGTCAAAAAGAACATTGCAGGTCTGTCTTCGCTTTCCTTGGATCACTTCCACAGGAGGAAGGAGCACAACTCAAACAGCACTGCAGAGCAGCCACGTATCGGGAGGAACTAACCCTCCTACTCATCGTCAGCATGAACTTTCCAGCATGCGAGTATGTCATCTTTGGAAGCAGATCTGCCAGCCTTCAGATGACTGCAGCCTCGTGAGAAACCCCGAGCCAAGCCTGCCAGCTAAGCTGCTCCAGAATTCCTGATCCCCCCCCCCCTCCTCAAAAAAAAACCTGTGAGAAATAGTAATGTCTATTGTTCTTCTACATCACTAAATTTTAGGATAACCTGGTAGACAGCAGTAGATAATTGACACACTCCCTAGATTAAAGGAAGGCTCCCTGTAGGGCAGTCTGAGAAGTCCCTGAATAATTAAAATGGGAAAGGTGGCAATATTTTCCTGCACTTCACAGTGACCAGAGACCCAATTTGGTGGGAAAGGTATATTAAAATATTGGCTATTTCAGGGCTGGGGTTGTAGCTCAGTGGTAGAGCTCTTGCATATATAAATAAAATAAAGGTCCACTATAAAGTAAAAAAAATTTTTAAATAACAAATATTAGTCATTTCAAACTCATAGTTTCTGATCAACTATTCTATTTTTTGGGTGCTGGCAGAAATTTGGGGTTTCAAAATGTGAGTAGTAGGAAAAGACTCAAGGAGGTCTACCTTCCTAACATGAGAGAAGGAAGAGACTCACAGAGGAAAGGAGGCAGCCTTGCTAATAAAGAAGGCTACAGCAATCAACTTCAGGTAGCTATACTTAGCAGTGGGCATGGCAACAGAAAACATTGCAAAAAAGTACAACAACTCTGCAAGCCTATTTGCTAATAATTTATTTTCATCAAGAAAAGAAAAACATATTCTTGGTAATACACCAATTCTCAACAAGGTAATTCATGGCAAATCTTTCCCCGGGAAAAGAGATAATTAAATCTTTTTGAAGTCTTTTCTCCCTACCTACAGTAGTCATTAGAGCTGTTCACAAATATTCTTGTCCTCTTTCCTTCCTGACCTGTGGTGGATAGTAATTTCTCACCCATTGGGAGGGAGTGCCACATGACACGCTTTGACCAATGAAATGTCCGTGGAAGCTTTAAAAGTCAGAATGCTGTATCATCTTATCTTTTTCCTGTTAGGGCAAACAGTGATGTTCCTAAAAGGAAAACTCTGTCAGACTAGGGCCTGAGTACAGATAATAAAGGTGTGGGATAGAGCCTCCAGCTATTATGAAAGAGTATTATGAATAAGAAATTTTATTTTCAAACTTTAGTCACTGAAATTTGGGTGCTACTTATCACCACCGCAGAGCCTAGCTTAGCCCAGCTGAAATACTAATAAGGCCTTGATGTTTATGTTCTTTACTCCTGTCTCTTCAGATACTGGCTTAGCAGCTCTCGGTAGGTTAAGAGTTACTATGAATAAAAATCTGGCTGGGAGCCAGGTACCTTCCATCCTACGTCTTAGTTCATTTTCACAGTAAATTTGAAAGCCAGGTATTATTCAACCCATTTTATCCTATAAAGAACATGAGAAGTGAAGTGTCTTTGCCCAGCTCACTTGCAAGCAGCAGAACTGGGACAGGAAGCCAGGTTTTCTGAATATAAAACATGCAGAGTCACTGTGCTCTTCCAAGGCCTCCTATTACTGATTGTGAACCAAGTTAATTTTATCTTACTTGATAACTCAGATGTCACCTCTTCCTGAATTAGTCACTTTTGCATCCTCCTCGTCTCTCCTTTTCTATTTTCTCCAAGAACTAGGCTGTGGGAAGCTTCCCTCATCATGTTCCCCCACTTAGTGGTAATTTTCACTCTCCCACTTAAAGCAAGAAATAATACTTGGCAGGCAGCCCCTGAAAGGTACGTTAAGCCTTTTATATGCATTGCAATCTTGTTTAGTCCTTATAGAAGCTCCATAACAGAAGTATTATAGATGTATTTTTGAAATGTGGAACTGAAGCACAGGCAAATTATGTGAATGGTTCAAAGTCTTAGTCAATTATGATTGGTGGGTGGAGTACAAACATGTGCCCACCTGACTCCAGACTATGTTCTTTCCAGTACCTCTTCCCACAGTGATATTCATTGTGTCTCATTCCTTTCAGGAGGGAGTGGGGGCTCCCCAACGAAGTGGAGAGGATTCAGGCACCCTGCAGCCAGTTTGGTTGGGCTTTTTTTTATGAGAGCTAGCCCAGAGTCTTCAAAGACCCAGAGGTTCAATCATCTTGAGAGGAGGGGGCCCTGGAAGCTCCTCAGGGTCAATGCAGAAGTGAGATCAACAGGAAATGCTCTTTTAATCTCTATCCTTTGCTTTGCATAAAGGAAGTGCCTATTATATACTTGTTCATAAATATCAGTTCTCCAGGGACTTATCAAAGTTAGCAGAAACTGAATAAGGCCTACACAACTTCTGGCTTAGGTAGGCGGTTATGGAAAGCATCTCTGATGAGGGGACTTCTGAGCTTGACTTGAATGATAAGGAGGCAGATTGGGAAAGAACATTCCAAGTGGAGGGAGTGGAAAGTTCTAAGGCTTGCAGACGAGATTTACCATTCATTCACTAGCATGGCCTGGGCATTGTATCATGCACTTTTATATTTGATCTCATTTCAATTCTTATAATTCCCTGCAAGGCAGATATTATTATCTCTACAGTTAAGCCTTCGGTTCTATCAGCACTTGGGATTCCCTTATTTCAATGTGGACACTCAGAGAAAAGTTCTCCACTGGAGCCATTTGGAAATATGTGAGCGGAAAAAACTAGCATTTAGTGGTCAGAGACCAGAAGGAAGAGACATGTTGCCATAAGCGAGTTGGCCCATAATGAACCTCTTTAAGTGTGACTTTGAAATGTCCCACCAGATGAGGTTCGTGTAGGTAGAAAACCTGTTTATAATCTTCAAACTTAAAATAGAACTGCATTTTACATACATTCTGAATGCAGTCACCAGCTAAAGGGAGGGAAGATCGTACTCAAGTTGGAACTTTTATGAAGAAATGTTCACCATTTCAGCAAGCATATCATTTACTATAATGCCTGCTCATGATAGCTGACTCACAGAATATTGTGCCTGCATCTGCCTGCATTTGTAGCTTTCATGTGCAAATATGCAACACAGAAGATTCCACACCCCTCTCAATAGGTTTAGAATCAATCTCATTGAGTTTTATGAATAACAGTTGTTTTAAAAATATTTCATATTACCTACCCTGAATTTTAAAAAATTTAGGCTGTGATAAAAAATTCATAATATGAAAACAACAAAGTTATTTTGGGGTTATACTGATGCTGTCCTCAGAGCTCTACCCCATAACCTCTATAACTCTTGAGTGACTCTTTTCCAATCTGTACACTTGTCCATTCAAGTGCATGTCCCCAGGGTCTTCTTAAGTACTTTTAAATGCCTCAAAGTGGTGAGGGTTTTCAAGAAAAGAGATGCCACCTTGCCCATGTAATTGTCTATAGTGTCATAGAAAGATTCTATATTAATGACAAGTCCCATTAGTATGGATTTGGGCATTACACTATGTCTGGGTTTCCACCTACATGAACCTCATCTGGTGGGACATTCGAAAGTCACACATGATGAAGGACAATTCATTACTGGCCAACTCACTTCTTAAGGCAGCACATCATCATGGATCTCAGATTTGACATTATGTAATTTGTTTTGCATGTTATCCCAGCACTAGTCAAATGAAATGGACACTTTCCCTTCTCTTATATGAATAAATTTAGTCTGTTATTACTTCTTTAAATACTAGATTTTATTCTAGTGTTCTATACACCCTTGTTCTTCATATTTTTGTATTTCTTTCTTAGGTTTTATAGTCTAACTCATTCATTGTAAATAAGTATAAGCAACCGATATTTTACTTTGTCTTGTAATAGAGCCCAGCACAAGCGAAGACTTCCAATACTTATTAATTTATTTTAATTTTTCTTTTATTTCTCCTTTATATTGTAGTTAAGGCTTTGTACTAAAAGTCATGTGGCCCGGAACATTTCTCAATCCCAGGTGAATGAGCACTCATGATCATCCGAAATGAAGTGGGGTTTTGCTCCCTGAAATCATGTAGATAGTTTATATTATCCATGTGTTTAGTTTTATGATGGTGAAGAGAGTGTTACAAAATATGTTGTTGTAAGAAAAGGGAATTAAAAAAATATATAAAAAGAAAAGGGAATTAAGTCTGATGGGGTGGAGAACCATTGCTCTAGAGAAAAACCTGACTCATGTTGAGTTTTAAGAGTAGGATCTGTTTGCACAAGCTTTCCAAAAGGGGGAACACCCAGGGCTGAGCCCCAACCCTTCCTGCATAGATAAGATTTGCATCTGTGAAGCTGGGCGAGTGTTTTGGGGTGGGCATTTGACATCCTCCCTTTCCACTGACAGCCTCCAGCACACATGTCAAAAGGAATGTACTAGATTTTTCCCCCCAAATGAGAAGTTTGTGTTTGCTCTTCTTTCCTCCTCTTTTCACACTCCTATCCTCATGGTCCCTAAATCCTCATATTGAAAACTTTTCCCCAATGTAGAAGGAAGACGTGTAGGTTCTGGCTTCAGTCAGACTTTGATTCTGTTCTCTGTTCCAACCTAATCATTCTGTGTCTAAGCTTTCTTCACTGCAAATGAGGATGATAATATATTTGCCTCATCTTCTTAATGTGAGAAGTAAATATAGGAAGTAGACTAATGTCACCCATTCTTAGCAAAACACATAGGGATTGTCTAAGAAACTTTGTTTATTACTTTTCCTAGGCCTACCCAGCTTTGTCCTTCATAGTAGCACTTTGTGAGTTGTAATTACTTTTGATTTCTTGATCACACACCTTAGGCAAGGGCTCTACCACTGAGCTACAACCCCAGCTCCCTGGGGAAGTAATTTTAATCTTCCTATTGCTGAAAGCTCGGTCATTGTCCCTGATGCCAATCCAATAATGAGGACACGAGGACACCGTTTTGAGAAAAAGAAAAAAGAAGGCTTATTGCTTTGCTAGCAAAGGAGAAACACAGAGGACTCTTATCCCAAAGGCTGTGATTCTGCCCATCTGCAGGAACAAGGGGGCTTTTATAGAAGTGATTCAGAAAAAAATGAGATTAGGGAAGAGAGATCAGGAAGAAGATCAGGGAAAAGAAGAGATCAGGGAGGAGAAGTGTGGGGAAAAGAAGATTGGAAAAAAGAAAAAAACATGTAAGCTTCAAAGCCACAAGGGATATAGTTCAAGCATCAAGTGAACCCCTGTTACATTTCTTTTGTGTCAGACAGATTACACGATACAATAAAATTAAATTAAAAGACATATAATTAGCTGGGTGCAGTGGCACACATCTAACTCAAGTAGGTCAGGAGGCTGAGGCAAGAGGATCACAAGTTCAAAGCCAGTTTCAGCAACTTAGCAAGGCCCTAAGTAACTTGGCAAGACCCTGTCTCAAAATAAGAAATAAAAAGAGCTGGGGAGGGATGGGGCTGTGGCTTAGTGGTACAGCATTTTGCCTAGCACATGTGAGGCACTAGGTTTGATCCTCAGCACCACATAAATAAATAAAGGTATTGTGTCCATCTACAACTAAAACAATATATTCTTATAAAAGGGCTGTGGATGTGGCTCAGTGGTTAAACTCCCCTGTGTTCAATCCCTGGTACCAAAAAATAGTGATACAATTAACAAAAATTCTTTATGCAAATTATTAATAGATACCTAAATACAATCTGGTTTGGAAAATGAAATAAAATTAAATCATTTGTGTATGGTTGTATTCATAACTTATGCTAAATCAGAAGCTATATAACAACGAGAAACATTATGGGTCAAGTCCAAGTATAAATGAAGATACTCCTCTGAATTTCCATGTTTCATCAAGCATCAAACCCCACCAATCTGGGGCAGTGGCTGTAGCTCAGTGGCAGAGTGCTTGCCTGGCATGTGTGAGGCACTGGGTTTGATCCTTCACCCTGTGTAAAAATAAACAAGGGCATGCTGTCCATACACAACTACTAAAAATAAATAAATAAATAAATAAATAGAAAACCCACCAATCTTTTGGTTCTTTTCTTGTACATTATTTTGTATTCACATTCTCTGCTTCTGATTGGATTTCTGGATTTTATTTCATTTTTTTGTGTGACATTCTCCATATACATATCATTGGCTGCTGCTTTGGGGGTTGAATGTCCTTTTGGGTGTTCACTGTTAGTACTTATACAGCACAGAGACACTTCTCTGTATGTTTTTTATGAATTTTTTTTTTAATTAGAAGGAAAGGGGAGCACTTTTCCAGTGCTCCCTGTTGTGGGTTGAATTATTGTTTTTGCTACATTACCGTATGTTGAACCCCTAACCTCCAGATTGTGAGAATGTTGAGAGTAGGATCTTTAAAATGACCGTGAACACTAAACTAGGTCATTGGGGTGGGCCCTGATTCAATATAACTAGTATCCTTATAAGAAGAGATTAGAATACCCACATGCACAGAAGGAAGATTGTGTGAAGACAGAGAAGAAAGCCATCTCTGAGCCCAGGATCGAGGCCTCGAAAGAACCAACAATGCTGACAACTTGATCTAGGATTTCTAGCCTCTGCAACAGTGAGAAAAAGAATTTCTGTTGTGTAAGCCACCAGGCTGTGGTACTTTGTTATGGAAGCCCTAGAAAATTAACATACTCCTTTACCCTTGTTATGGATCCTTTGTAGATTTAAGCTTTGAGCTTCTGGGACCAAATTCCAAATAACTTTCCTGAATTCCTTGTTCTGCTTTTTCATACTTATGGCAATTCCCAAAACTTTAGTTTACTCACCATTGTGAGCCCATTGTAATTTATGGAATGAATTGAGCATCTACCCATGCATGGAATCTAATCATCATTATAACTTATGGGTGATTATCATTACAGATTAGGAAGCTGAAGGTTATAGAGGTTATATATCTTAACTAAAGCAATCACTCATTCAACAAGTGTTTTTTTAAACATCTATGCCAATTATTTGTATGCCAGGCACTGTGATAGGTGCTGCAGAAACTTCAATGTATCGAACTGACTTAGCTCTTGATTTCATAGACCTAAGAGTTTAGTGGGGAAAACAGATGTTAAATAATTACAAATATTATAATTATGATAAATAATTGCAAATGTAATAACTTTTGAAGGAGCACAATGTACTAGTAGAAAAGCCAAATCAGTTTAGTTTCATTCAAAAAAATTTACTGAGAGTACATTATATGCCAATTGTTATGCTAAGTGATTGAGAAATGTCAGTCAACATGACAAATATGGAATCTATTCTCAGAGAATTTCCATGTCTAATGAGAAAAGAAGACATCAAACAATTTCCCAACGATAGAGCTATGTAATGAGAACCAGCTTCAAGATTAGGTGAGAGAATTTAGCAACGGCTAATAATTTAGCATCAGGAGTCAAGTTAGAGCATCTAGAGGAATCACCATGCATCCTGAGATCTGGAAAAGCAGGCAGCAGTGAGTAGGCAGAGGTCTTCTCCAGTCAGGCCATCTCCAGTTCAGACAGTGCCTCCTCCATGTGGCTCTCTCTGAAGGCATCTTTTCTTTGGCTGACCATAAACATGTCACTGGGCTCTAAACAGAGAGCCAGTTCAACATTGAGTTGTCTGGAATGGGACATGACTTTTTTTAAAAAACTTTTATTTATTTATTTAATTAGGTATATATGACAGCAGAATGCATTTTGATTCATTGTACACAATTGCAGCACAACTTTTTATTTCTCTGGTTGTACATGACATAGTGTCATACCATGTGTGCAGTCATACATGTACCTAGGGTAATGATGGGCATGACTTTTCTCTTAGGGGATAATCCTAGGAGCTTCCCACTTCAGTGGGTGACTTTAAGGTGTCTCTTCTCCCTTACAATTCTGTCCACGGCAAACACTGGGGGATGGCTTCTAAAGTCTTTTTCCTTATTGCCCTCTGCTACAGAAACTGTTTACCAAAATATGTGTCCTGACTTAAATGTCACGAGGGGTTACTAAATGGCTCACCTTCACCTGCTCCCTTCCCTCTGCTGTTTATTTGTAACTACACATATTCCTGTGTGGTTCATTCATTGCCCTACCTCCCTGGTAACAAAAAAACTGGGGATTGAATGATTGCATGTTAGCTTTGAAGGAGTGCAGATAAAACTTTCTATATTCTGTTTCATGTCAGGATGTTCTTGGTTAGAAAGCTCTAGGCATGGCTATAAACTCGAGCTGAATCATATTTGTATAGACTTATGTTCAGGATTACAGAACCAGCTAACTTTTGAAGTGCCGTGATTTAAACACCTGGGGGCTCTCCTGTCCATGCTTCCTGTTGAAACAGGTAAAATGTATTCAGAAGAGTAGCTACTCTCCCAAGTCTGAACACAATAAAAAATGACTCAGATTAATTTAAAAACTTACAGATAAAGGGAAATAGAAAAGGAAAATGTAAAGTGGCGGGTGGGGGGGGGGATGGCAAAAGTACACAAACTGGTTTGAGGTGTTGTCAGATTGTACTTCCTTTGTCAGATATAAGTGAGTGGAAAACAGAGCCTCCTGAGGAAGAGCTTCCCTGAGATAGAAAGTCCCCCTGTCCTGTGTGACTCCCTCCTTCCCAACAGATGGCCTCGAGAGGGGTTTATAAAACAGATTTGACTCAGCAGCAGAATTTCAAAAGCATTCTCTTACTGAAAAAGCCCTTTTATTTGTAAGAATCGTTCCCCTTGGGACACAATCTTAGAGTTTGTAAAATAAAACTAAATGTTTACCTTATTACGGAGTATATTCCCTGCGCCAGAATTTTTGATCTTTGTAAAACTGATCCTCAAAGAGCCAGATTAGTAGACACCTGGACTCAGTAGCTTGTCCTGCATGTCCCCTGCCTAACCAGTTGAATCAGAGAGATTGCAATGACTTGGGTTTATTGGCTTGGACAGAACCTCTCTGTGGGCAGAGAGGAAAATCAGAACAGCCACTTCTCATAGTCATTCACATATATTCCTGGTGGGTACCTGACATGGGCTAATGCTTTGGGTTAAGTCAGTAAAAAATCACTGCTTGAGAAAGAGTGAAAAGGGTTCCTTGGTCTCCAGGAGAAGAGAGAGGCTGAAGGCTTCTAGGAGAGAAAAGGTTATCATAGATGTACAAATGGCAGCCAGAAAGCTGATCAGTGTTGAGGCAGTTCCAGGGACTGGCTGTTCCTTTTGTTTCTCTCATGGCCAGTAAACTCTCCCTCTTGTCATCTCTCTGTTTTCTCTTGTAATGTTCCACTCCCCGCCTACTCCCCCACCCCCAACCCCTACCTCCACCCCTGCTCCAGTTTTTTTTTTTAATCAATAGGACTACTAATTCTTCAGTTCAAGTGCCAGAGACAGGTAGTGTAAAGGACTTTGCTCATTGGCATTGCCTTTTGAGTAGAACTCTCTGCCCCAAGACATAGTCATAAGCATGAGCCAAACAATGAACAGACCACTTTGGGCCAGATATCTACCTCTGGTCCACTCAGCAATTGCTTTTGCACAGATACTAGCCCAACCAAAATGACTTCCCTGATCCTGGATGTTATGGATATAGCAATTCGTACTAAAAGTGATTATCTTATAACACAGTCCCTGGAATGTGTATTTAAGCTGAGTCCTAGCACCATCAAATCATGTGCCTGATTTCCTTGACCAGTTGACAATCAAATTCCCTTATCTATACACAAAAATCACAATTAAAGCTATCTCATAGAATTGTGGTGAGGCTTTAGTAGGATAAGTGCAGAGGTAAAAGTGATCTGTAAACTGTTTAATATTATACTAATGATATTGTTATCAAAAGGAATAACCTCTTGAGTCATTCTGAACAGTTCAGCTTCTCCGAAAGGGCATCCATTCATCTAGAAAGGGAACAAGGACAGGATACAATGGGTGGGGAGTGACCTGGAATCTCCTGTTATCCTGCATTAAGGGACATCCAGAGGTGGCTAGGTGGCTAACCAGGAGTCCTGGTCGCAAGGCTCTCACAAGGCTCTGAGTACTTGGTGTGTGTGTGTGTGTGTGTGTGTGTGTGTGTGTGTGTGTGTGTAAAACAAGTGACAGAATCGAGGAACCTTTTTCTATTTATTCAGAGCCTCTTCTCCCCTCCATGAGTGCCACCTCCTTCACTACATCTTCAAAAATTTTTAAAGACAAAGAGAAAAGCACACAGGAAGTAAGGAAATGAGAGCCGAAAAGAGAGAAGTGACAGTGCATAGGCAGAAGTAATAAGATATTGGGTGTGAGTTCCCAGAAGGGCTGGGCAGTTCAGCCCACAGAATTAAACTCCTGGGGAATTTTGGCTCCTAACTAAACATCCTGCAGCTGCCGGTAAATATCAAGCCCTTTGTATGAAAAGTGGCCCTGACCTTGAGCAAAACTGCATCTGGCAACCCCTGGATCTTCTGACTCACTACAGAGGTAGCCACTAAGGGCCAGGCACTGACAAGGGTATATAGCAGCTTCGTTATTGGGTTTACCAGGTCCCCTTATTTAATAAGGCAGAGAGGGGGAAGCTTGGCTGAACTAATACTTTAAAGCCTCCTGTCCTGAAGCTGAAACTAGGGTCCTGTCTGAATAGGCTCAGGTTGTCCACATTTAGTTTGTCATATAAAAATGAATTAATTAGTGTACAACCAGAGATACAAAAAATTGTGCTCTATATGTGTAATACGAATTGTAATGCATTCTCCTGTCATATATAACAAATTAAAATTTTTAAAAAAGGTTGTACAAGCCATCCAAATAGAAAAAAATGAATTAATTAAATTGTGCTGCAGAACTTTGTAGTTTTATCCATAGAAAGTAGTTTTCAAAAACATACTGCAAACTGGAATGTCTTGGTCCAGTACAGACCATCTGCTAAATTCTGATGGTCAGGAAGGGCCTATGCAGAGCCATGTGGAATGCGAAGATTAAAAAGGAGGTAAAAAAAAAAATAGAAGCAAACTTTTGATATGTTCCTTTGAGAAGGATACAGAAAAGCCAAGCAATGAGAGATAGGAAAGTGGAGAAGCAGATGAATCATTCTCCTCTATATTTGGCTAATTTGCTCATTGGCATTGGCTGATGTGACTGCTGGGATCCTTTCTTCTTCTAGGGCTTTTCATTCTCTGTTAATTAGGACATTAGAAGGACTGTCATGATAATTACAGTGTCTAGACTTGGGAAACTATAGAAGGCAATAAGAGAATATTTAATTGCAGAGTTGAGAAGACACATGAAGATGACAGGATTTTGAAAGTCCCTCCAGAGAATAATGCTGTACCGAGCTGAGTTTCTCAGGATTGTCTTGACACCGTCTCTTATGCAAAGGGGCATCTTTGTGTTTTGTCTGAACACTTGGAATTGTCAAAATTCTCATTTCTGCTGGAGGTGTTGCTCAGTGCTAGGACGCTTGCTACAGGCCCCGATAGTTCAATCCCTAACCCTCTCCCCCATCACTGCCACATAAAATCTTATTTCTTCAAGAAGATTCTAAAGACTGGAGAGAAAACTGTGTTTCAATGCCCTGGTCTTTGTCAGTTTTGCCCTCAGGAAGTATCATTGAAAAGGATGTAGAGACAGATGCTCTCAGTTTTTAGACTAAAAGATATTAACTGTTTTTTAGAAAAAATATGGAAAAGTGATTAGGCATGGAAGTCCCCTACCTTACCAAGTCTAGTCATTATATTTTTCCCTTCCACAATTCCATTTCATGTTTTTTCAGCTGGTTGCTGGAAGAATTGAGCAGAATATTTTCTTATGCAACATCGAGTGAAACCCTGTCTATTGGTATTTAATCAAATAGGAATCCCTGTTAATCAATATCTCTCCACTTGGAGATGACAAAATGATAGATGTTCATAATGATGCCTGGAGTGTGCAAAGCTATCCCTAATTGTCTTTTAATTTTCCCAAATGAAAGTATCATTTGTTTCTGTTGATTATGTGTGTAAAACTAACTACCTTATTATAAAAATTCAACACTGAAAAATGGAAAAGTTAAAAATCCCTTTGCAAATGGCTCACCTCATAGTTAAGCTCCCAATTATCAAATTTATAGATTAGTATAGATTCCCTGGAAAATATGATGCAAAATATGTTTATACAAATGAGATCATATTATTCATACTGTTACCTTTTTACTTTGTCATAAAGTTCCATTTCAAACAAACTTTGTAATGGTTACATTTTGTTCTATAGTATTGATTCATCATAAATAATTTCTCTAAGCATTCATTAATTATTATTAGGCTACTTCCTATTCTTTGCTATTATATTCAATTCTCCAGTGACATCTTCACAGTGCTCTAATTTTTTAAAATGATAAATTATATTCTTTTAAATTATTGAATACATAGCTTATGTACAATAATTTTAAATCTTTAGAAGTATACAATTTGATAAGTTTTGACAAATGTATCCACCATGCAACTACCACATAGAGTTATGGGAAGTTTCCATTACCTCAAAAAGTGCCCTCATGCCCCTTTGTAGTCAAAATCCATCTCTATTCCTGGCACCAGGTAACATTGCTCTGCTTTCTATTACTATAGGCTAGTTTATATGTTCTAGAGTTTTATATATGGAGAATGTACATTTTTTGAGTCTGGCTTCTTTCACTTAGCATAATATTCTTCTCTTTTCTGTTTTTGTGATGCTGGAGATCAAATCCAGGGCCTTGTGCATGCTAAGCAAGCTCTATACCACTGAGCTACATCTCCAGCCCTAGAATAATGTTTTTAAGATTTATCTATGCTGGGGCTGGGTATATGGCTCAGTTGGTAGAGTGCTTGCCTTGCATGCACAAGGCCCTGGGTTCAATCCCCAGCACAAACAAACAAACAAAAAAAATCATGCTGTTATGCTTGCTGTTGCCTTTATCAGTAGTTCATTTCTTTTTATTACTTAGTAGAATTTCATTGTGTGGATGCACTACAATTATTTATTCATTTGCTTGTTGATGGATATATGGAGTGCTTCCAATTTTTGCTACTATGAATAAACTTACTATGAACATTTGTGGAAAAGTCTCTGTATAGACATAGTTTTAATTTTTCTTACATATAAACTTCACAAAAAAACTTTCAAACTGTTTTTCAGAGGTCATGCCATTTTATTTTCCTATTATCAGTATTAGAGGTCCAGCTAGTCTATATATCTAATTTTAATTATTCTATATTGGATGCATAGTAATATATCATTATGACTTCAATTTGCATTTCCATGACTAAGGATGTTGAACATCTATCACAAGCATTTGACCATTGATATGCTTTATTATGCATCTGTTCAAATATGTTGCCCATTTAAAAAATTAGGTTGTTGGGACTGGGGATGTGGCTCAAGCAGTAGTGCGCTCACCTGGCGTACGTGTGGCCTGGGTTTGATCCTCAGCACCACATACAAATAAATATGTTGTGTCCGCTGAAAACTAAAAAATAAATATTAAAAAATTCTCTCTCTCTCTCTCTCTCTCTCTCTCTGTAAAAAAAATTAGGTTGTTGTATCCTTATTCTTTTGTATTTTAGATGCAAGTCTTTGTCAGATATATGCATTCCAAATATTTCTTCCAAAACTTGTGTTTTATTTTTTTAACAATGTGGAAAAGCAGTTAATTTAAATAAAGTCCATTAAATTTTTTATTTTAAACATTTTATTTTATTTTAAATATTTTTTAAAACAGAGATAAAGATGGGGAGGGAGAAAGAGAGAGTGTAAACAGTGGTCAGTATAGTTTTACTGATGAGTGCAGACAAAATTTCAGTTACCTTGAAAATTGTCAACTATGAGTTAGAGTTTAAAAAGACACCTTGAAAAAATTGCCTTAGATAACAGAATTTGCTGTATTTATGTGTCCTCATGACTCTGAAATTTAAATGCCATCTTAAACCTTTGTTTTAAAATGTGACTTAAGTGGGAAATGTAGAGAAAAAGAAATATATTAGAACTTTACTGACCATTCATATTAGAATATCATTTACCAAAACGAGTAATCTATAAGAATGAAAACACAGGGCTGGGATTGTGGCTCAGTGGTACAGTGCTTGCCTGGCATGTGTGAGGCACTGGGTTCAATTCTCAGCACCACATATAAATAAATGAATAAAATAAAGATCCATCAACATCTAAAAAATATTTAAAAAAAAGAATGAAAGCACAGTTCTTTCAGAAAGATCACACTCTCATGTGCAGGCACATTGCACACACACCTGCAAGACCCTTTGTAACCGTGACGGTGAGACTCCTAAAGAAGGGAAAGGAGGTTGTCTAAAGTCAGAATGATGATGAAAGCACTGAGTGCTAACTATATGTCAGGCACTGTGCTAAATGGATTATTTCATTTAATCCTCACAACAATGGCCTATGAAACATACCATTATTATCCCCCTTTATAGATAAACTATCTCAGAATGAAACTTGTAAAAGTTCACTTTGGCAGAGATGGGATCCAAACCCTGGATGTACTTGTGTTCATGTGCTGTAGTGTCCATCCACTACTCACATGTTTTGTGAGTTTCCATTGGTACATTGAGAAATATTGTATATCAATGACAAAATTAATCTAGAAATGTAAACTAAATTGTTGTACATCAATATCATTTAATAGTCAAATCAATATTCTGATTTCCCAGCTTGTCCATCAATATTTTTGTTATACCAATGCTTCTATGCTATTAATAGATCTATACTAACCATCTATTATCTCTCTCTCTTTCTTTGTCTCACTTTCCAATGTTGAGGGCAGAACCCAGGTACTTGTGCATACTAGGCAAGTGTTCTACTACTGAGCTACAACCCCAACCTTATTCTTTATCTTCAAATATCTTTTCTATGACTATCTCATTATTCTTATTAGGCATTCATTCGTTGTTGAGTATAAACTGTTTTGAGATTTGTTTCGTTGCTGTTGTTTTTATGTGTGTGCATTGGACGGTACAGGGTGTGTGTGTTTGCTGGGGATGGAACAAAGGTCCTTGTCTATGCAAGCCAAGTATACATTCTACCCTGGAGCTATGTCCCCAGTCCCATTTTGAGATTTTTGAATATTTCATTTCAGCCTCAAGAAGAATTTTTACAATTTGGAATTTAATTTTAAAGCTTACATTTGCCATTATTCTTAAGAAAAGAAAAAAAAAAAGAAGATCCTAGCATTGAACTTTCTAACTGATAAGGTATTAGGTCGGTTTGAGGTGGTTAAGGGAACAAAGCACTGTGCAAACTGCTGGCGGACGAAAGAACAACCAATCAGGTGCCCACAAACAAGCAGTGATGGTGTCTCAACCACCTGTCAACCAGCGGGGTCTCCTGATGAATCCTGGAAGGACATGGATCTCAGCAAGATCCCCCGACCAACCCCAGGAGGACAAGGGACTCTAAAAACCTCCCTTTCCTGTCCCAAGCCCTCCCTTCCTGCTCCAAACTCAATAAAATTCCAATCCAGCTGAGCCTGGGTGTGATTCCCTAGTACCTGCTCTGTTGGACTGCAGGGTCTCTCCCAGAGCGAATTTCAATAAAGCCTTGTTCAGCAGCTTTTAACCTGCCTCCTTTTGATCACTGGTGCCTGACCTTATAGAAGGTACAGCTTACAAGACAAGAATCTGAAAGGATGGACAGAAATTGCTAAGGGAGATTAGGGCTGTCCCTCCTAAATAAGAAACTTTGCTGAGTCACAGCTAAAGATACTCAATGGAGGCATGCAGAAGTGAGCCCTCAGTGCCTCACAAAGCTGGTTACATTTTCAGATGGGACTCAGAGACAGTTACAGTTATAATACATTAGTGCCAAGGGTTTGAAGGTTGCCTATGAAGGGAAAGCGAGGAAGAGAGGCGGGTAAGCAAGAAATAAAAGATGAGACCAGGCAGAGATACACATGAGAGTTTATTTGTCAGAGCTGTTACAGATGGCCATTATAGGATGTGGAAGAGGACTTCTTCCTCATTACTTTGCATTTTTAAAACTACATGAATAGTCAAGTATACTCTTAACATTTTCCTTTCTGATTTCCTGAAGCAAACAGCAATAAACAAATTAAACAATAGAGAAAACATTTCTTTTGCCTCATTAGTGGACTAAACATCATAAAATTACCACCTTTCTCCCCTGGTAATTCATACCAGCATGACAGGACATAAGAAGGCTCTGGGGAGAACAGTGTATTATGTAAACAGGAACATCTACTAACTCCTTTTGTAAAAGAGATCTCTCATTTCTAGGGCCAGGACACAGGTTTGTCAAAAACAGCTGCCATCTGTATCAACTCTCTCTCAGGCAGCCTTGGGGTAAGGGTGGGGAGAGAGGAGAAAAGGGTAATTCCCAAAGTTACAAGTTTTGTTCACTGATCCCAGCCTTAGCAGGTAGATCCCTGGAGAAAGCAGGTCTGACTCCATCCCAGCAGCAGTCCTCTTCTTCCCAGCCTGCCCTCCTCTCTAAGTTTTTCTTTTCATAATTCCTGAAAAGGATGTGGTTGGAGGAAGGTGATTGAAGCAAAAGGAAAACAGCTTCTCAAGACTTAGGGTGGGGTATGTGTCAGAAGGCTATTGGGAGTAACCTGTGTGCGTTGGTGAGGGGTAGAAACCAACAGACCAGAGAGTTTCACAAATTTCTGAAAGAGTGAAAGAAGGGAATGAATGGTTACAATGAGTAGGAAGGAGCGGCATACTCCCATGCCTTAGGCATGTAATAAATTTTGTGTTCTTTTTCCTGTTAAAATAAAGTGTAATGGGCAGAAAATGCCACAGGCTGAAATATACACAATAAAATGACTTGTTTTCTTACACTAATGCTTGTACTTATTTGCTGAGTAATCTTGGACAAGTACCTTCAGTTTACCAGGTCTTCTTGTCCTCAGCTGAAAAGTTGGGAATAAAGGCAAATGATCCCCAAATACATGTCAAGACTTGACAACTTCACCTCCCCTCTGTGATTCTTTTAGTTCTGCCTGCCTCATTCAAGACAATGCTGAAAGCACAACATGTGCTTTAGACAGGGATCTGTTAAAAATGATCAAGGGAAGTTTCTATTAAATTTAATCATTTTCCTATAATCATGCAGTTCTTTTAAAACAAGGAAGAGAATTGTATCAATCTGAGCAATCTACTTTTAGAAATATTTGGTAGCAGGAAGTCACTGATAGATCAAAAGAATTGTTTCCTTCTCCTAAAGGAGCCAATGTAAGTTCAAAACCATAAGGCTCCGGATGCTCCCTCCCTACCCCCCACCCCGCAGGGTTTTGCTATGTTGTCCAGATTGGCCTTTAACACCTGGGCTCAGGTGGTCTTCCCACCTGAGTCTCCTAAGTAGCTGGGACTACAGGTTGTGTGCCTGGCTTTACTTTTCCATTTTTAAAGCTACTAATATACCCACTGTAAGGAATGATGATAAAACCATAGGAAAGGTGAAGTAAGTTTCCCTGTCAAGAGAGAAGAGGAAACCTAAAGGCAGTTATCTTCAACTGAGGCTCCACTGAAATACAAGTAGACATGTACAGAAAAAAAAAATCAGTAAGTATGGGGCTGGGGTTGTGGCTCAATGGTAGCACACTTGTCTGGCATGTGTGAGGCACTGGGTTCGATTCTCAGCACCACATATAAATAAATAAATGTTTATCAACAACAAAAATAAATTTTAAAAAATTAGTATGTATTGGGGAGATATAGAAATAGAAACCAGCAGGCTGGTAACTTCAACCAATTTCTAAAAGAAAGTGAAAGTGGAAAGTGAATGGTTAAAATGGACAGGAAGGAATCTAATACTCCTGTGTCTTAGGCATGTAATAAATTTCCTGTGTTATTTTTCCTATTAAAATAGAATGGGCAGCCAGCTGGGTGTGGTGCACGCCTGTAATCCCAGTGACTTGGGAGGCTGAGGCAGAAGAAATGCAAGTTCAAGTCCAGCCTCAGAAACTTAGTGAGACCCCAAGCAACTTGGTGAGACCTTGTCTCCAATAAAATACAAAAAAGAGCTGGGGATGTGGTTCTGTGGTTAAGCAACCCTGGGTTTAATCCCTGATTTAAAAAAAAAAAAGTGAGCAGAAAATACTACAAGCTGGAGTACACAAAATAAAATGACAGTTAGAAACTTGAGAAAAAAAGTTTGAGCAATTAAGTCACAAACTGTACATGAAGCAAACTATGACCAGGCATAAAAATATCTCTTTCTCGAGGTTTATCTGACATTTTTTCTTACAATTGGGATGTGGTTATTGGTTCTCTAGTGAAGACCACAAAGGTAAAGTGCCATTTTCGTCACATTTGACCAAGAGTATATACTATACCCGACTTATCATTGTTGACGTTGACCTTGATCACCTTGTGTTTGCCAGGCATCTCTGATATAAAATCACTTCCTTCTCCTCCCTTGGCATAGTTTACCTTGGAAGGAAATAGATAGGTTTTTAACTTCTAAAGTCAACCTAAAGATAAAGCAGAGAATGATTTTCTTTTTTTAACGGCTACAGCATACAATGCAAATGTTAACAATTTTGTTAGTGGCAAAGTGTAGCTGGAAAAAAATGAAAAGCAGAGGAAGAGTGGAGGAATGTGAAGAGGAACCACTACTTTTATTCTATAAAACAGAAATCCACAAATACTATATTAAAAGAAGTAGAAATTTGAATATTTATTTAAAAATATAAAAGTTTAGGCTAAGTGCAGTGGCACATGCCTGTAATCCCAACGTCTGGCATAGGGGAGCTGAGGCAGGAGGCTCATGAGTTTAAAGCCAGGCTCAGCAATTTAGTGAGGTGCTAAACAACTCAGCCCAAAATAGGGCTGGGGATGTGGCTCAGTGGTCGAGTGCCCCTGAGTTCAATTCCCTGTTCACCCCCCCAAAATATATATAAATAAATATATATAAACATATATTATATGTTCATATAATAGAGATATATATACATATTATATATAATTATATAATATATGAATACAGACAATTATATAATATATAACATATAATGTATGCACATATTATATGTACATGATATATATTATGTATACATATTATATATTTTATGTCATATTTTATATATATTTTATATTTTTATATATTTATATATATAAAAGTTTAGTTCCTATGGGGAAATAAAATACTATATATATATATATTTATATATATAAAAGTTTAGTTCCTATGGGGAAATAAAATACTATTGTTGCATTGAAAGCAGAGAGGAGGAAGGTAGGATGTGATGCATGTCCATTTTCATACTGTGGAATCTACTAATGCCAACTACATTGGTAAACCAAGAAGAAGAGATATAGAGTACGGTGGAAGTAAATAATAATAATATTATTATTATTTTAAGATAGATAGAGAGAATTTTTTAATATTTATTTTTTGTTCTCGGCGGACACAATATCTTTGTTTGTATGTGGTGCTGAGGATCCAACCCAGGCCGCACGCATGCCAGGCGAGCGCGCTACTGCTTGAGCCACATCCCCAGCCCGGAAGTAAATATTATTGATCTCACACCAGATAAAAAAGAGGTTTCCTTTGCAGATAAGCTAAAACTGAACCAGGTGGGGGAAAACCAGCTACTTTTCACTGGAGCTCTTTCATTCTATGTGATTTTCTACCGAATGCACACAATTATTTGCTTTTAAACAAAAGATGAACTAGGCATAGTAGTGTGTGAACTCAAGTCCTGCTACTCAAGAGGCTGAGACAGGAGGATCACTTGAGCTCATCCTGGGGAACATAGTGAATCCCTTATCTTAAAAACCAAGCAAACAAAAACACAAAACAACATCAAACAGCCCCAAAAGATGATGTCTAGGGTGCTTCTTCAGTTATACAAGCAAACTAGCCCACTGCCTAAACTACATCCACACAAACCACTTTATAATGTGGTGTTTTGTTAAGGCAGGCATCTCACTTCTAAGAGAGTGAAAGATGTAATCTTCTTAGGTCTTTGATTTGTAGGAAAGTCATTTGAAAAATAACTCCTTTTGTTTCCCTTAGATGACAGATTAGAAAGATTTTAGGTGCAGAAGAGAAACTGACCAAAAGATTCATCAAATTGTCTCTGGTTGAGAAGTATTGGCAATCAGGGGAAATCCTTTGTGTATTTCCTGTGTTTAGCATTTATACAACATGTTTCAAGTTTAAAAGCCCTTTACTGTCATTAGCTAATTATCTCCCAAGGGCTGCAGGGTAGTTATAGGGAATCAAGCCAGCTTTTAGAGCTGCAGGATGTACACGTGTCTGTACCAGCCCTGACTCAGGGTGCAGTTGTTTTCCCATTTCTCAACAGATCAATCAGGGAATGTGTGGTTATTCAATCTCTAAAGTTCTTTTAACAGACTTGACATTTTCTCAAGTACAAGTTACTAAAACACAAAATAATTTATTTCAAATAGCATCTCTTAGAATGTCTTGAAAATAATTAAACACTGATGACTGTGTTCAGAATCCTTGAAGTGATGCTTGAGTATTGGTGCTTACTAAAAAATGCCCTGGATTCCAGAGTGACTCAAATGGCCACTGGAACACCCCATCTCCCACCTTAACTATGTCTCCACAATAGTAAGTACAGTATTTGACTAAAGACAACTTTTAATAGATACTAGTCATTAATAAATACAGCATCTTATTTTATGTCAAATACATATTTTCTATTATCAAAGTGCTCAAGAAATTTGGAGAATGTAGAAGAATAAAACATGCCTGTGTATAGAAAAGGTCATTACACATAGAATCACTATTCACGTTTTGGATTTTTTTTTCTATTTTATTTCTACACTTTATCTTTTAAAAAATTTTTAACATAGCAATGATCCAATTTCACATGCAATTCTGTATTTTCCTTTTCAAAATTTGTCATTCTAATAAACAAGCATTTTGCATTGTTTCATGCTTTCAAAGTCATCTCTAAAAATGAAAGCTAATGAAGGCAAATGGGAACATTTATATTTATGATTACACCGTAATAGAAATACAGGTACCTGCAGAACATAGGCCCACGTGACTATTCTCTACCATGGTGTTCATTTGAGAACCTTCAGATCACCAGAAACTAGAACTTGTGCCCAAATTCTGTTGTCTACATTTGGTGTATGGTGCCCTCTACTGGCTATTCTAGGACTGTGCCCTTTTCTGTTGTAAACTATACCGTTGGGAAGGACTCTACAAGTGGTTTAGATTGCATACCTTTGTGTTTAAATGTTATATGTCTGTATTTTTATTTCCAGATGTTGCCTTAATGTATAATGGAACTATATAAATACAGGATCTGGATGTAGGTCTTTCTATTTTTTATTTATTCAACACACATCAACAACCTACCATGTGCCAGATATGCTTCTAGGGGTTTGGTGACATGAAGATGAAATATTTGCTTTCGTGGGGATCATTATTTGCTGGGAAAAACAGGGCCAAGTGGGTTGACCTGTTCAACAAGACTGGGACATCCAAACGGAAGAACTTGATTCCTTGTAGAACCCAGTGCAGTCGACAGATGTCACAGCCAGCTTGCTTTCAATTTACTTGGACAATTAAAATTTGTGGCAGACTAAAACACATTAGTAGTATAAAAGAAATGGCAGAAAATCCCTAAAAGAAAATTAACCTCATTTTCCAAAAAGAGCATACTTTATATAATATGTAGCTGAGACAGGAAAGTAACTGTTACATTCTGAAAGCACCTGTGCATTTGGAACTTCACCCTGCTTTCTTAGGAAGGAAATTCATACAAAGCTGTTTGGTTTTTCTAATTTGAGGAAGGCCTGGAGCATAGGGCAAAGCATTCATGATCACTTCTTTTCCTGAGTAGTTCTCTTTGTCCACATTATGCAGAATGATGTGAAACCATCGGTCATTTCTTTTTTAAACCTAGGACTCTGATGATGATATTGGGTCTACCAATAGATCTATGCCTGACTGTATAATATTTATCATGAATACGGAGTGGGCAACTACTTGTTGTGTACTGTTGGGTAGATTATTTGACTTCTCTTCAGTTTTCCTCCTTTGGAAAAGGGTACAGCCTACCTCATTGTAATGATCAGAAATAAGGCACATAATAGGGTGTTCATCAAAATTTCTGGAACACAATTAGCTGCTTAGTATAGCATAGTAAGTACTTCAAAATGATAGATATACGTATAAGTTTGGATTCTGGAACCAGCCTGGCTGGGCTGGAATCTCTGTTCTACCCTTTATCAGCTGTGTGACGTTGGGCAAGTAGCTTTACCTCTCTTGGTCTCAGTTTCCTCACTGAGTTTGGGATGTTATTAGCCACTGCATCATAGGGTTTTTCAGGTGGCTAAAATGAGTTAATATAAGTAAAGTACCTTTAAAAGCATATTTATATTATAGGGCTTAATAATGGTTAATTATTTTTATTGCTATTCCTTTCAACTGGCAGAGATTCCCACAGCTTTTTGAAGTTCTATATTAAAACCTGGGAGAAACACTTTGTCATATATATAAAACACATTCCGTCGCACACCATCGTACTAGTTGATTTCAGTTTTCCATTGTATGGCCCTGTAACCAACTCTCCTTTGATAAGTCCTTCGAGTCCTCAGTGGGAATTGCTTTTAAGTTTGACTGCTTTGCTATAAGACAGTAATTCTTAGGTCTTGAGTTTATTCCTTAACTGTTTCTGGGTTCCATAAAGAACATGGGAATAATAATTACTTGGAGGCAAAATAGGAAAGCATTGTGAAAACTGGTCTCAACTTTACTGTTACTCTCCAAAATAATTATATAATGTAGTAGTTTCTTTTTCCTTTCTTTTTCTTTTTGGTGGTGCTGGGGATTGAACCCAGGGCCTATGTACATGTGACACAGGCATTCTACCAACTAAGCTATATCCCCAGCCCCAATGTAGTTTTGTGCAGATGAATCTCTGGGCAACCAATTTCAGTCAAGTCTTTTTCTTAGTAGTGATTTAGCGAATGCTCCTCTCCCTCAACATATGTGATGTTAGTGTGCTATGTATAGGCCACCTAAAGGGCACAGAGAAGGGTTTTCACATTCAAAAAGGATAAGCAAGGAGCTACAGAAAGATATAACTAGCTCACTCACTATAACAAGAATCCGACTGTGAAACTGCTAATAAGGTTACATAAAGTGAATGAGACTCTGATTGGGGAGAGGTTTAAAAAGAGGCCACATTTATAGTGACCCTAAAACACAGAAGGAAGCAGCAAGTCATCTCAGCAATAGCAGCAAGGTATAATTTGAGCAAAGGCACAGAAATGTGAAAATACAGAGTTGTTCAGGGAACAGCTGATGGTGCTGGTTGTTGAAACAAAAGTTATATAGGCAGAAGGGTTAAGAGTTGAGGAACAAAGTTCTCTGTGTCCTCAAGGAGTCCATTCAGTGAGTTCTTTTCAGGTTCGGGGGTGGAGCTTCTCTGACAACTCCCTTAGGAACAGGTCCTACTTGTGACCTCTATTTCCTCCTTGTCCCTGAAGTTTGTTTTTGATTTCAGCCCCCATATCTTTTGCTACTCTGCAAAGTAAAAAACAAAACAAAACAAAAACCCTCTTTTATTTTTCCCTTTAGACTTTGTTGCTCTGGGATTTATGAACCTGTTACTCATTGTAATTTTGTATGTTTATGTCTTGGGCTGGGAATTGATTCCAGGGCCTTGTGCA
Source organism: Spermophilus citellus (assembly GCF_964194105.1). Classification (NCBI taxonomy): domain Eukaryota; kingdom Metazoa; phylum Chordata; class Mammalia; order Rodentia; family Sciuridae; genus Spermophilus; species Spermophilus citellus. The sequence continues at coordinate 61,269,078 of NC_138191.1, read as the reverse complement.
TGCTATTCAAGTGCTCTACAACTGAGCCACACCCCGGCTTCCACCTGTTGTAAAATATATGAAAAACAAAATGGCATATGACTTTGTACAAAAGATTGAGATCTTGGGGTAAAAATGTGTGAGTCTAGCAAAGTGGGAATCAGGTAGTCCCATTTAGACTCTCCAAAGTAGGAGTGGTAGGGGTGAACAATGGCAATGAAGTGAGAAAATGATGCTTGGCATATAGGTGGTGCTCAATTAGTATTTGTTGAATAAGTGAGTCAAGGAAAAACTTGATGGCCTCTTGAGCATTAATTGCAAGGTATCTTTGGGGTATGACCATCTGTGAAAGAACATTTCCTATTTGGGAAAGAGGAAGAAAGGGGCGAAGAGCTATATGTATCCTGGCTGTCCATGTGATTATGGCCAGGCTTCCTCTGGAGTTAAGAATTCCTTGTCTGGCAGTTTTCTTTTTCAAGGTAGAAGGGTGTGTGTGTGTGTGTGTGTGTGTGTGTGTGTGTGTGTGTGTTACACAAAATACAGTGACCCAATGTTTATTTCCTTCTAGTCATGGTAAGATCTGAAGATTTTAGGTTATAAGACCATTCCTTTACCAGAGGAAGCTGTGGGTAAAAATGAAAACAAGAAAAAGATTTAAAAACAGGGAGTGGAGAGCTCAATTTTACTTGGCAAACATGTGCTTGGTACTAAGGATACAAGAAGACTTTTAGGGGGGTACTAGGGATTGAACTGAGGGTCTCATATGTGTTCATCCAGTGTTTTACCCTGAGCTACATCTCCAGCCCCAGAAGACTATTCTATAAATAAAGAGCTTTGATTGTGAAAAGATGTAACACCAGAGTACTTGATGCATGGGAGACAGTGCTGTAACAGAGAACAAAGCCACCAGCAGCAGCCGCCCTTATAGGTTTGTTGGGAATGCATACTCTCTGACCTCATCTCAGACTGACTGAATGTGAATCTGTTTTAACAAGTCCTTAGGTGAATAACTTGCATAGTAATACTTGAAAGGTGCTGACCAAGAGGGCAGGAATGATGTCTGGAAATGTTTCCTAGAAAAGGCAAATCCTGAGCTGTGTTTTGAGGATGCCTTGATTTAACCAGGTGATGTTCCAAGAAGAGGCAACAATGTGAGCAAAAGTTCAGTAGCATAAAAAAGCATAAAAAAGGGATGTTTTGGAAGCCAGTAGTCTGAAACTGCTCATTAAAAGGAATAGTGTGGGAGAGAGAAGGGGGAAAATAAAGGGAGATAGTAGAGGTCAGGCTGTGGCCAGATCTTGCTGCACATGTTCTAGGTTAAGGAGCTTTGACTAGACTTAAACCATGCTAGAGATGTGTAATGACACGTTCAGGTTTGCTTTTAGATCACTGCAGGCTGAGGAGGCTGAAAACAGGAGAGGCTGAAGGATAGAGAAATTAATTAGGAAGCTAAGGCAACAGATGCATACAGAGATAATGAGAGTTTTAACTCAAGTAATGGTAGTGGGGATGAAGAGGAGGGGACAGCTTTAAAAAACTTTAGGAGGTAATGAATAGATGAAAGACTTCAGTATGGATTGCAGATGGGAGGCTGGGAGAAGACTGAGTGTTAACTGGATGACTCGCAGCCTTCTGGCGGGTACTAGTGGGTGGTTGCTCATGATGCCACTAGTAGATGAAAGAATAAAGGAGGATGAGCAGGTTTGAGAAGGGAAATTATGAGTTCAGTTTTAAACATGCTCAGCTCAGGTGAACAGAAAACATGTACAGGAGGGGTAAAAAGAAGAAAACAAATAATGGGTGGAGAACAGGATGAGTCAATCAAGGTGGAGAAGGAAAATGATGAGAAGGAAACAATGCTTTGTTCAGATATGGAGCTACAGTAATAATACATACCTGCGAATTTTCCTTCCAATTCACTTCCAGTTCAAAGGAGGCTGCCCCCTTTGACTAAAGCAAAGTCTCATTGGTGGTTTCCTATGTGGTGATGAATTCATTGTTGCCACCATTTGCTCTGTGGGGAAAAAAAAGTTTCTAACGTGAGGTTCAAGACATTCCAGGGTCAGAATCACCAAAACAGCTGCACCCCCCCCATACTGCCCCATGGGTAACTTTGCTTATGTCCCTAATACTGTTTCCAAAGTGGCAATAATACAATACTAATATGTGTGTGTGTGTTTGTGAGGGCCATTCAAGTTCTGAATTACTCGTACCACAAATCTAACCCTGAGAACTTTTACAGTTCTTTTAATTGCACCTTAAAATTCAGAATCATTTGGATAATTTCCATAATTGTTTTCTGTTCAGTAATCTGTTCTTCTGCGCACGTTCCAGACTTCTGTGTCTCCAAGGCAGAAACTGAGAAGTACTTAAAAATTTTTCTGATCGGTCATCACTAGCCAATAAAAAGCAGAAGGTTGGCACGTGGTTTTATTAGTTCGGGCAGGAGGAAGATGTTCCCACCAGATCCTTTCGCTTTTGCCAGGTTCAAACATGGCGGGCCACAGCCAGCCCTTCCAGAACACTCAGCTCACTTTCCAGCAATCCCCTCCAGTCTTTGGCGCTCCTTTTTCACCTTCCGTCACACTCGGTAGCTCAGGGAGTTTAGAGAGTAACAGCGACCCTGCTTCACGCCTCCACGCAGAGGCCCGCCCATCACCCCGCGCCAACCAATCGCAGACCGCGCTGCTGCGGCAGGCAGCGCCGGCCCGCCCCGCCCCCAGCCTCGCTGTGGCCTGCGGCTTCCCCGGCCGGTAGCGCCGCTTTTGGTCGCGTGAACTGGTCTAGTGGGACGGTAGGTCGCGAGCTCTTGCCGCGGGCTGCAGCTCAACTATTCCCGCCGTGGTCGTCAGCCCGGAGCCTCCGCCATGGACTTCGAGGACGGTAAGCACCGCCTCGGGCTGGTGGTCGCGGCATGCGGGAGGCGGGGTGGCCTGTGCTGGGGGTCTGTTTACCGTCTCAAGATGGCCGTGTGGGCTTTGTTCTGCCGGCCCGGAGGCCACCCGCCCTCCGCGGGCCCAGCGCCGGGACTTGACCTCCTCGTCTACCCGCGCGCCGCTATTCGGCCCGCCGGGTGTCCACTGCTAGAGGGGATCTGAGCGGTCCGTGCCGATCTCGGTGCTTAGAAGGAAGAGCACAGAGCGCGAGGGCCTCGGGGTTCGGGCCCCGGAATCGCCCTGCCCCCCTGGGCGTGCAGATTGCCTCCACTCCTCCAACTTCCCGGCCTCGGGCAGCGGGGCGAGCGGGCCGCCCCGGAGTGGCTCGCTTTGGCCCCAAGGGGCGGTGACCGTGATCGCCCGTTTAGTTAATCCTCAACCTGGGTGACTTCTTGCTAAATACAGTTTCCAGAAGCTTGTACGCGGTGTTGTTCCTGGTTGACTTAGTTCAAGATGAGTTTGAAGGGCGTCATATTTAGGTAGTTATTTATACCGAACGAGAAGCAGTCTATTTCCTGGTTAGCAAACTGGGATATTTCATCCCCCTAAATTACCTAGACGTAAATACCTAATAGGCAGTAAATTTGTGAACCAAAGCACTTTTTTTTTTTTAAGCTTGTGTTAAGTCAATCAGAATTCTGGCACAGCAAGCATCAGACGCCCTTCACATCAGTACACAGCAGCCTGTGTTGGATTTACTGATTAAATAAACGGGATTTTTACAAGACCTTTCAATCATCTCTGACACCAGTTCACAGGGTCACATAGTAGAATTATTTTGGTTGTCCTCAAATCTTGTCCAACTTTTATAGGACTTAGCATCAAGATAAAATGGTATGTAGTGACATCATTAAGGAGACATGGGCAAGAGTTTATATTATTACACGGAATTAATCCTGAGTAACCGGGCACTTCTAAATAAAACGAAATCACTAGGAATTGTATGCATTCAATCCCACCAAAAAATGATCTGTAACATTGAATGAACTTTTGATCTTTTGTTTTCATAGGACAGATAGTTAAAACTGCCAAATCTAAGTATGGGAAAAGTGATAGAATAACTCTTTTGTTATTGTTTCTTTCTTTTCACCATATGCCTACACCTATAAAGTGTTTGTAATTGCCCATCACTGCTCATCCTCAGCCACCTTGCTGTATTTACAAGATGGAATTTGACTTAAAGGGTTTATCTGAATATAATCCTGTGTACTGTTGTAGTGTTCTTTTGTATCCAAATGACCATTGAATTGAATTCTATTCTTTTCATCACTTGTAAATTTAAGTAAAGAATTTAACTTTGTGAAATTAGTTTTTGACAAAGAAATTGGCAATATGGTTTTTTATGATGGTACATCTTGGGTAGATGTAGCACAAACTCAAATATGCATTTCTCTGATAAGACCTTGAAATCTTTAGAGAGCAAATTAAATGATAAAAGAAATATTAACTTTGAAAACAATTTGTTAACATAGAATCAATTCTCAGATGTATCTGATTTTTACATTTTTGATACATAATATGTCTGCCCTTTTGTTACTTAATATGAATCAATACTAAATCCCCTCTTTTGACTGTTATTATAATATCAGGTGTTACAAACTAATTTTTACATTGGCATAACTTGGATGATGAACCTGTCATTTGGCTAGGTAGTGAAGAACATGAATACATGTTTTCCCAAATGAATATTGGTAATTATTTGTGCCCCAGCTGTTCAGATAATTGAGTCAATGGCATTTAAAAATCGTGTTAATAGATGGATTTATAATTTTGGGTTTTTGTAAATACTGCACTAATTCCTTTTTGTTAAATATGTCTTCATAGATTACACACACTCTGCTTGCAGGAATACTTATCAGGGCTTTAATGGTAAGTATTCTCTTTCATTTGCTATTAAAATTGTTGAGGGAATGCATTTTGTTTTTTTCTTTCATATCCATAAAAGTAAAGAGGCAATGGAAAAAGCCAGTCCCACCTTATTTCAAACATTGTTTTGGCTTGTGATTTATTAGGTTTCAGTGTTGTTATACTATCATTTAGGATCAGAAAAGGTTACTCAAATTGGCTTGAATTTTTGTCTTTTTTTTTATATTATGATTATTTTAACTTATTTCAAAGACTGACTACATTCTCAGTATAGTGGAGGTCTTTTTTTAAAAATTGGTTTAAAAATAAATAAATAAGTGAATGAATGACAGCGGAATGCATTACAATTCATTATATTACACATATATATGCATTACACATTAAATTACAATATATTACATATGTCACAATTTTTCATATTTCTGTATATATAAAATATTTTGACACCCAATTTGTGTCTTCATACATGTACTTTGGATAATGATGTCTGTCACATTCCACCATCCTTGTGGAGGTCTTTTTTTGATGTTTAGTAACGTAGATTTAGTGGATTAGTGGCTTGGTTCTGTATATCTTTACAGTAATGCATCTTGTTTTTGGTGGCTGGGGGAGGGTACCAGGGATTGAACTGAGGGGTGCTCAACTACTGTACTACATCCTCAGACATTTTTTGTATTTTATTCAGAGACAGGGTCTCACTGAGTTGTTTAGCGCCTAGCTAAATTGTTGAGGCTAGCTTTGAACTCAGGATCCTCCTGTTTCAGCCTCCCTCCTGTCTCAGCCTCCCCATTTGCTGGGATTACCGGTGTGTGCAGCTGCATCTTGTTTTTGAGGCCATTTTTTTCACAGTGTGTTCAAATGTGTTGGTATATAAGAGCTGCCTGGAGAAGTACATGAAAAGACTGATTGTTTATTGACATAAGCATGATGTTAGGTGCTAGCTAGATAAAATCACAAGAGAGATGTAGAATAGAATTGAATGTTATTTTGGTAGTTATTAGAGTTAAGTCCCTGCCAGAGAGGATAATAACACAAAAAAGAGCATAGAACAATTTAAAAAGGTTAAAAAAGCATTATATGAAATACTTGAAGGAGTGATATCCTGTCTGCCAGAGAAAGGCAAAATCCAGCTATGGTAGAGAATATAATGTGCTCACAAAATAAAATGTAAGTAGATGAACTAAGAAGACTGCCATTTTATAGAAATAATTACCATGCAGTTTTTATTTATTATCTCTTAACGATTAAGAGAAACTTTGGATTTGATGTATAAAAAAGGCTCAACATGTAGGAAATAGTCAATATATATTAAATGAATGCTTAAGAATATGTTTTTGAGAGGAAAAGTGATGTACAATTACCAAAGGAAATTTAGTTTACTTCAACATAGCCACGCAAGGGTTAGATTGGGAACTGGAAAATTAGAAAACTTTACAAATTCAGATGTAGGGAATTTAAGACCTTAGACTTTTTTTTTTAATATTTATTTTTAATATTTATTTATTTGGACACAATACATTTATTTTTATGTGCTACTGAGGATCGAACGTACTAGGTGAGCGTTCTACTACTGAGTCCCAGCCCCAAGACCTTAGACTTTATTTTATTTTTAATATTTATTTTTTAGAAGTAGTTGGACACAATACCTTAATTTTGTTTATTTATTTTTATATGATGCTGAGGATAGAACCCAGGGCCTTGCATGTGCTCGACGAGCGCTCTACTGCTGAGCCACAGTCCTAGCCAGAAGACCTTAGATTTTAAAGATGATGATGTTACGAAAATTAATAGAGGGCTGGGGATGTGGCTCAAGCGGTAACGCGCTCACCTTGCATGCGTGCGGCCCGGGTTCGATCCTCAGCACCACATACAAACAAAGATGTTGTGTCCGCCGAGAACTAAGAAAAAATAAATAAATGTTAAAAAAAAAAAGAAAATTAATAGAACTTGTAAGCTGACTAATAATGGGTAAAAATTTGATAGGGTTGAGTAAAAGTGAACTCGGGATTTTAAACTGAAGTGAGTAGGTCTTGTGCTTTAACCAAAGAGAGATTTGGAAAGACAGAAGACCTGAAGAATTGGATTTACAATCTAAAGAAAGGAGGTGAAATGCAAAATCATTCAGCACCAGACATTTTTTTTTCCTTATGAATGTACAGTGTTACAAAAGAGATTTCATGCTGAATTTTTGTCTCTTTAATTTTAGTTCCAGTAGTGGTTCTCATCAGAGGGTGATTATTAGAGTCCTCTGGGGAGCTATTTCAAAGTATGTATAAACTTAGTTTTAGGGCAAGCTATCCCTGACTATGTATGTGTTGCAAAAGTACTCTGAATGAATTATTTTGGCTTTCACCTCAGGTTAAAGACCACTAATTGAAAATACTTGAGGTCTTAGTTAATTACATATCGTGACTAACTTTAGGAATTTGATTTGACTTCATTGGACAAATATTTATTTAGTGACTCCTGTGTATCAGATATTTTTCTAGGAGCTAGGACTGCAGCAGTGAAAAAAAAAAGGATAAATATTCCTTCCTGTGTGGCACTTCAGTCAAATGGGATGACATAGAAAACAAGATTAAAAAAGTAACAAATGTTGTATGTTAAAATTGCTAGGTAAAAAATGCTAGGGAGAAAAATAAGGTAGGAAAGGGGGACAGGTGTGTATGTTAAGTTGTGATTTTAAAGAATTTGGGGAAGGACTCACAAAACAGGTGACATTTAAGCTCAGACGCAAACCTTGAGGGCTATCTAGAGAAAGAACTTCAGGAAATAAAAGATATGTAGGTACCCAATGAAACCAATAGTATACTTCATTGTTAGCACCATATTTTCTAGCTTTCTACTGAAATGAAGTATAAGGCATCAGAGAAAATGTCAAGATATGATTTCCTCCATACTATTTTTTGAAAGGAAGTTATATTTCCAGCGTTTCCATGCTTTCCGTTTTGTTCATAATAACTCTTTTTATATAAATAGCCCATAGAAAAAGGAAGAACTTTCCAGGTAGAGGGAAATGCATGAACAAAGCTAGGAGTGAGTGTACTGTGCTTCTCAGAGACTTAACTGGTTTGACCAGAATAGATTATTTTTGCTGAGCAATCTGAAGACTAAGGCCAGAGAGGTGAGGTGTAGCCAGAAGGCATTGAAAATCAAAGGTAATTTACATATTTATGGGAAGCTATAGAAAAGACCAGAAAGAGGTGAGTAGTGAATAGTGCCAATAGGGGAAGAGTATTCCTGGCCTGGCAAGCTGCAAAGTGCATAAACTAGCATACACCTGTTCTAGAAACTGCAAGGAGCATAGTGTAGCTGGAATGCACAAGGGATGTTGAAGAGAAGAGGTAATGGGGTAGATCATATAGAGTAAATTTCCTCAACTTTGACACTGTTGACATTTTGAATTAGATAATTTTTTGTTGTGGGGCAATGTCTTGTTAGTTGAAAAGTGAACTCAGGATTTTAAACTGAAGTGAGTAGGTCTTGTGCTTTTACCAAAGAGAGATTTGGAAAGACAGAAGACCTGAAGAATTGGATTTACAGTCTAAAGAAGGAGGTGAAATGCAAAACCATTCAGGGCCAGGCATTTTTTTCCTTATGAATGTACAGTGTTACAAAAGAGATTTAATGCTGACTTCTTTTTTCTTAATTTTAGTTCCAGTAGTGGTTCTCATCAGAGGGTAATTATTAGAGTCCTCTGGGGAGCTATTTCAAAGTATGTTTGTTCAAGTTATACCCTACACTTGTTTAGTAGCATCCTTGTTCTCTGGCCCCAGTTGTAATAATCAAAAATGCTTTCAGACAGTGCCAGTGTCTCTGTGAGCCCCAAATTGCCCCTGATTAAGAACCACTGATATATGACCTTTGGTTTTTTTTTTTTTTTTTTAAGGGGTTTGGCTTTTACTTGGAATAAGATGGAAGCTGTTGGAGGATATTGAGCATTGGACATGATATAACTTAAATTTGCCAGAATTTTTCTGGCTTTTGTCTTCAGAATAAACAAAAAGCTAGTAAAAGTAGAAGTGGGAAAACCAGTTAGGAATCTATGATTGTGATCCAAGCAATAGCATGGATTTCATTCAAATTAATAGGTCCGTTTTATTAAGTCCTGAGTAAATTGCTCTCTTATCTAACACTAATAGTAAAGAGATAAAAGAAGTGTTATTTTTTGTGTACTCTATAGTGCCTGACATAAAAGTGTTCAGTAAATGTTAGTTATATGATAGCATAGTAAAAGAAAATAAACAGAATTAAAGAAAAAGGAAATAACTAAAGGATTTAGTACCCAGAGGCAGCCACTGCTAACTCAAAAAGGGCAAAAACAACAAGATTTTTTTGCTTTCTGTGTTTGACTAAACCTAGATTATATATGTTTAAAAAAATTTTTTTATGGACACAATACCTGTGTGTATTCAATTTAATTTATTTATTATTTTAATGTGGTGCTGATGATAGAACCCAGTGCCTCATATATACTAGGCAAGTACTCTATCACTGAGCTACAACCCCAGTCCTTAAGATTATATTTTAATGTGAGTCCTTAGAGGAAAACATTTTTTATGTTAAACTTTATCTCAAAATTTTTATCTCTAGGAGAAAAACAGTTGTGTATTACACTACATCTTAAAACATTTAAGACAAATAATTGATTATTTTATTAATGTAGAAATGTGTTGCTCATACTGTGGTAGCCATTATCATAGGAAACTATTGAACACTTGAAATATGGGTAGTCTGAAATGAGAGGTTCCATGAATAAATTACGTACTGTATTTGTATGAACAAACGATGTAAAAATCTCATTAGTGCTTTTTTATATTGCTAAATGTTTTGTACTCTGTTATATTAAAATTCATTGGTATGTCTTGTACTTTGAATGGACCTTTTTACCATGTATGATTCTGTAATATTAGTTATTTATAAAATATTCATTTGCTGCATTATGCAGACAGGTTTTATTGTATGATATTTTAAAAACCAGTTAATACTAACAACAGTCTTATCAGAAAAACATTGAAGTATTGACACACCGTCAAACTGATAGATAAAAAATTTTTTAATTCTAATTTTCACTTAAAGGTATGATTTTTATCATTGGCAACAAGTAACATTTAGCTTTAGTTGTTTTCCTTGAAGCAACAGTTTACTTCGTTCATTTTTGAGAAAATGTTTGCTACATGCTCAAGTCTGAAAACCAGTTTTTGACTTTCAGTCTTTCTAGAAAAGAGCACTTTCCTAGTAAAAAGTGGCTAATTTAATTCATAAATGAAACACTTGAGGATGGCTTTTCTTGGAAGGATCTGGGATGCTTTGGTAGGCTGCAGAAATGGTTCATGTATACTTCCTCTTTCATTACATAGAATGTAAAAAAAGATGTGGTTACATCAAAGATCATGATGTAATAAAAATAATTATTGCTTCATCAAGGACACATTTAAGTGAAAGTAATATTTTTATTTATTTTTTTCATTGTGGGTGTGTGATATTAAGTCTGGTGCCAGCTACTGCCTTAATTTGTAGCTGAAATGCCAGCAGTTTTACCCACCAGTACTTTGTATCTTCAATGTCAACACCCTGAAAAAGGCAAATAATGCCTTATTATTATTTATTAAAGTATTTTTGACCTTGTGAATCCCTAGAAAAACGGTCTTAGCAAATCCCAGGGATCAGCAGACCATTTCATGAGAACTATTCCTATAAGATATATAAAAAAAAATTAGTGGTCTCTCTCTTCTCTTAGAGGACCTGCCCGTTTCCCTTGAGAATGTTTCCCTTTTCCCTTTTTCTGTCTCTACTAATAAACTCATGCCTGTTTCTCTGAAACATAAGATTCTTAAAAAATCAGATCCTTAGCACAAAACTGGTATTTAAGATAAGGCATGAACAACAGAATCTAAGACTTAAAATGATAGCACCACATAAGATATACAGGCTTTTGTAAATAGTAGAGAGACAATATCAGTAAACGTTTTATTGATAGGTTATTTCAAGTAGACTTTAAAAATTAGAAGGTTTCACTAAGCAGGTGTTTGAGTGGTAGAAGAAAATGTTTCATATATAAGCAACAGTTTGAAGCTAGACAGGAGTATGTCTACAAGACTCAAATCTATAAAATGAGAAGATTAAATTTGATTGTTTAGGTTGCTTCCAGGTTTAAAATGACAAAACTCTCAATTTTTCAGTTCTTCTCATTATTAGAAATATTAAATTATTATAAGTAATGCTTTAAAAATATAAATTCAAGTATTTGTATTCACTGTTGTACATAAAATACGGGGAGGGTAGTAATGAGGCATTTTAAGGGACTTTATAGGAAACATTTTAAATAGTAGTTTTAATTTCAAATTTTTATAGTCAATGTAAATTAATTTTATTACCTCATTGTATTTATTTTTCATATCAGAGTTTAGGATATAGGTAGAATTGCAGTGTATTAAAATATACCTTACCCTTGTTGTGTCACAACTTTTTTTAGTGTTTGTATTGCTAGAATTCATATTCATTTCCTTTATTCAAGAGAATTTGAGTGTTTGTTGTTTGTTGAGTCATTATTTATAGACATGGTGCCAGTGATTGATCCCAGTCTGTGATTTTACTTTTTTAAAATATCTGTTTCAGTTAATGTGAATGGAGCTAGTAAAAAATGTAGCTGTTTCTGAGTTTTTAGACATTTGAGGAGAATTAAATGCAGAAGATTAAGTACAGTACGTTTATGTCACAGCATGCTTAGGACAAAAAATCATCTCTTTTCACTTTATTAAATGCTGACTTATCTTGAGAATAGGAATCGTGTATTATTAATTATATATGCTGTAATAGCAAATACAAGACCTTATAGTGAACATAGTTTTTTAGTCAAGTAAGTATTGGTTAAATTAAAAATAATTCTAATATAGAATTTTGTAGTTGATAATATACTTTTCTCTGAAATACAAAGCTTTGTTAGCAAGTAGTCGTTTTGGTGTGTTCTCTTTCAATGTCTCATATGAGTTTAGCTTAATTAATGACAAAATTATTATCTCAGGTGATGTGAATATCTTGTTTTATACCAAGTTTTCTGAAGAAAATGATATATTTTATTAAAGTTTCTTCATTGACTCTCTTTTAGGAATGGATCGTGATTATGGCCCTGGATCTTATGGAGGTCTGACATTCAAGGATATTTATCTAAAAATTCTTCTTTTGAGTGCCAGTAAAGGTGAGCATCATTTAATTTTTTTCTTTTTAAACTCTTATAGGGATGGATCGTGACTATGGCCATGGATCCTATGGGGGTCAAAGATCCATGGATTCCTACCTAAACCAGTCATATGGCATGGACAATCACAGTGGTGGTGGTGGGGGTAGCAGGTAAATTGCTTAATCACTTGGCCAAATAATTAGACAACTATAAGATTCTGGATATATTATTTTAAGTATTCTTTAGGCATGTTATAATTCTTGAACTTTGTTGTTTAGAATTGAATAATCACCTTAAATATTTAAGGGTGTTAATGCTCATAAAAATTATCTCAGGAGCACTGCCAGACATTATTTTACAGAAATCTCAGCTAACTCTTATCATTTCAATATAATAGAGTAAGATATTCTATCTTCAGCAGTGAATTTTTTTTAACTTTTTTTTTTAACTTTTAACTCCTTACCAGTCAAAATGTCTGAACAACTGATATGAAAATTTGTTTCTAAAAATATTACTTGTGAAGCTTAACAATTAAAGAAAAAATATCTTTTCAAATGTGGGGTGTTATGTAAAGCCGGAGAATGGGTTTAAGTGAATCAGTTTAGCACCATTCAATTTCTATAAGAAACATTTCAGAAAGTTTTTTTTTTTAAATTCTAAAGTAAGTTGTAAGAGCATATTGTGATAATAAGAGTGTTCTTTAAATCATATCCAGGTTATTTATTGGCAGTTACTGTTTACAAAACACTTGTTCTCCAGGTTAGGAGCATTGTATTAAAGCCTCATATACTGTACCTTCGATTACAGTCTAGATTGTATCTATATATCATGGTTGATACTTTGTAAAACTTAAGTTTATCTACAGACTTTAGGATTGCCTGAATTTCAGGAAAGGGGGTCTACTTTTTGAGGCACAAAGCTTCCTGCTGAATATTAAGTAAAACTAAGTTAGGAGACATTTGAAATCATCGTTCCTTCTTCATAAATTGAAGGATCCGGATTCCTTAATGATGGACCGAATGATGCTTACTTTTCTTCTTTCTGCTTCAAGTGTGCCACTATGATTTATAGTAGAGAAAAATCAAGAAAATGAACAGTTAACTTTTTTCTTATGTGGAAGAAGTTTTGAAATACGTAGTTGAGAAGAGGAATAATTTTTATATGACTACTAGTATTTAGAAATGAATAGTATCTTCTATTTAGTGATCTGTAATTAATTGAAGTAATGTAACACATTTAAATGCTTGGAAATGTCAGTTATTGCCCTATTATGTTGTAAATGTAATGTGTGCATAAACTGTTTCTGTAGATGTTATCGTTTATCTCATGTAATTGTGGGCCTTTATAAAACTGTGTTGTAAGAAAACAAGTAATTTTTGTAATCCATGTTTTAGTTTTGTGAGAAGATGACTTTTTTTTTTTTCTGTTGACTTAAAACATCAAGGAGACTGTGTGCTCTCCTTTTTTAGAGTAGTTTAATGTGATAATTTTCTGATAGGAAATAGTTTTTCAAATAATTGAAGACATTTTAAAATGTGTTCTTTCTCATCTGCCTTGAAAATTCATATGCAGAGGGTATATGTTGGTGATCTTTTACTTTTTATGTTTTAGTTTATGTGTTTATCCTTCTAGATTTGGTAGGTTTACTAGTCTACAAGTAAAAAGTGATTAGGGATTGATTATTCACCTTGGCCTAAGTTTGGCAGATTGTCAAAATTTTATAACCTGAGATAATTCCTTAAATTTTGATTATTACAGACACAAGGAGGCAGCTTTGTGATAATAGATTATTGGGGGTGCGAAAGGATCGCTCTCTGTCACAAATAGCCTACATCTATTTAGTCTTCAATTTGTGTCCCAATGGAAAGCCAAAACATTGTAAATGCTTTGTGATTTTCAATTTAGGGATGGTGTCAAAGAAAGTTTGAATAGTTTGTGAACTTTAGCAAATGACCTTTTCTAAGACTAGGGCTGGGCTTAAATAATCACAGACAAATCTTTTCTTCATCAAATTGAAATGCTGCTAAAAAGCAGATATTTAAGCTAAGGTTTACTATTATCAATTCATATTTAGAAACTGACTCAGATAGCTTTCTATCTGGTGTCATGTTGAACTGCCCAGCCCTAATCAAGTGTGAACAAAAGTAGAACTGTGCAAATCAGTATGGTATAAATGAATTTTAGTTGATAAATGTCATCTGATAATTTGTCTTTTGAATTGTCTAACATTAGTAAGCTTACTTTTGTTTTTTCCCTTACTGTGCAACTTTTCCAGGTTTGGACCTTATGAGTCTTACGACTCCAGGTCTTCTCTGGGTGGGCGAGATCTGTACAGATCTGGCTATGGTTTTAATGAACCCGAACAAAGCCGCTTCGGAGGTAGTTATGGTGGTCGATTTGAGAGCTCCTACCGGAATAGCCTTGACTCTTTCGGAGGTAGAAACCAGGGCGGGTCTAGCTGGGAAGCACCTTACTCCCGTTCAAAATTGAGGCCTGGGTTTATGGAGGACAGAGGAAGAGAGAATTACTCTTCCTACAGCAGTTTTTCTTCACCCCATATGAAGCCTGCACCTGTAGGCTCTCGGGGGAGAGGAACGCCTGCTTATCCTGAAAGTACGTTTGGAAGCAGAAACTATGATGCTTTTGGAGGACCATCAACAGGCAGAGGCCGAGGCCGAGGAGTAAGTACAACAGAATCTTTTCAGATTCTTTTCACTAGTCAACTCTTTTAAACCCTTTCAAGACCATGGTTTTCAACTAGAATAAACACTGTTCATCCCAGTGTATTTTAAGCAAAAGCTGAGTCATAAACATAAGTTTTAGGTTGACTATAAAAGTTTTTCTAGCACCTCAGAAAATAGGTGGCAGTTTGAGATGAATGTTCATAAAATTATGCCATATCTCCCTTTATTAAAAAGGTGAGGATGTTAGGTTTGGTCTAAAAGGGGTTAAAAGGAGTTACATTTTTCCTTGTAAACACTAGCAGTTTTGCTGGTGGGACAGTTCTTGGATTATTGTAAAAGGTAACTGAACCCTTTTTGAGCTTTTGAGTAGGTTAAAGGTGCAATGTATGATAAAATGTTTATGCTTTGTTACTAAACCCTAGCAGTTAGAATTTCTTTAGAGCTCTATGTTTCACCTTAAACACAAGAGACTTAAAAGTTGGTGATAAATCAGGAGAGCATGGTGAAGTCGATGTGTATAATAGATTGTAGAATGATTTGTGGTCAGTATAATTTTGATAACTTATTGTCTTACAGTATGTCCTGTTGGTGGTTGCTTTATTTCCCCTTGTGTCTCTAGCTTTACTATTGAGAAATAATTTTCTACCTATAAAATGTAAGACATGTTTATGGCTCCTTCCTAGACAATAATATTTTGTAAATTATTACTTAAATGAGTATATATATTAGTCCTCAGGTGTTTAATTTCAGGAAATATAGAGATTATATTTTATGTTTTTAGGTTATGTGATTGATATAAAATTTTACCTAGTAAGTGTATGTAGATTTTGGGATTATTTAGTTTGATCGTGTTAAAGACTATTGTGTTTTTGCTATAATGTAAGAATTTCTTTGGAAGGCAATTGCTCTTAATATTCTCTTTGCAGAGGAAAGTACCTGTAATAAAAAATGTAATAGAGCACATATTTTCAACTGTTTATTAGCCCTTGGTACGACAGTATAGTTTGTCATACTTGTGTAGAAATTTTGCAGTTTTAACAGTTACTCTTTACTTATGTAAAATGCATTGCACCTTTAATGGATAGTTAACAAAGATTTTTCTGATGTGACTACCTAGATTACCAAAAAAGATTAATATGAAACTACTAGGTTAGTTAGGTATACCTAAGCCATAATATACAAGTGTAAGCAACCGTGTTGCTCTTCCACCATATTTGATGATTGTAGGTTAATTGAAAGTAGTCAGAGTGGTAATAGACTTGCTTTGGGTTTTGAAATTGAAAATTCATTCTAGTTTGGAAATTGGAAAACACTTAACATTGTTAATATGTTAGGTGAAGGATTTTTTTCCTAATAAGAACCTCACATGTCAATTTTGGTTTCATGATAGTAAATCAAGTATTCCTGTACTTTGTATTTACATACATTCTAGTCTGAATGGACTTCTCTTTCTTTCCTCCTGTTAACCAAGTAGATGAGCCAAGTAGGATCTTCATTTTTAATCTTCACTTGTACAATTCCCATTGGGTCCTTCTCTTCAGATTACTCCTCAATCTTTACCTTCTAAAAGTAAGATTAGCAGAATAAATTTCTGTGTACATGTGACTTCTTGGTGTAGTGGAGTTTGCTAATGGTAAGAGAAGAGGAAGGGATATAAAGAGTCCTTTGGTGGCATGACTCTTCGTCTGTAAACTTTTGCTTCTTGGGCTTCTGGGTCAGAATGTTTCTCTAGGTAAGAATGTGAATGGAACGTCAGATGCAATTCTTTATCTGAAGTGTGTTTTGGAAGTTGATGCATGGTTATGCTTTAACTCTCCTATTTCATACTAATGTTCCATCTCGCCTTCTCATTCCCTTTTTCAACAGGGAGAAATCCTAAATGATTTCTGGATCTTTTTTACTTCAAACTACAAATATAATCTTCTTTGTGTATCTTAGCTTTTAGCCAGGTTTTAGTAAAATAAAGATTTCTTTTAAGGTCTTTTCATGGAAAAACATCAATTAGGAACTCTGAAGAGGAGTTGTCAGAGAGTTGTACAAGTGGTAACCTTCTGACAGGCACATATGTTGTTCATGATCTCAGATAATTTTGAATTGTAAAAATTAAAAAGTAGGAAATATTCACATTTGTTCTACTGGAAGTAAAAACACTAATTCACTGGATTCAAGTTCATGTAATACTTTACAAAGCTTTTTAATGTGTTTTTTCCAAGTGGACATGTAAAATTTAGTCACATTTCAGGGAATTTTCAGGTGAAAACTAGTAAATAGATAAAGTGAAAATTTTATATGAATTTATATTTTATCGTTGGACAATATGCTGATATTTTTTGATTTCACAAATTTACAGCATATGGGTGATTTTGGAAGCATTCATAGACCTGGAATTGTTGTTGACTATCAAAACAAACCCACCAATGTGACAGTTGCTGCTGCAAGAGGAATAAAGAGAAAAATGATGCAGCCATTTAATAAGCCCGGTGGAACCTTTATCAAGAAACCTAAGCTAGCAAAACCTATGGAGAAGATGAGCCTCAGCAAATCGCCTAGTAAGTAAGAAAACATAATTGCTATGGTTTAGGATACTCTTTATTTTTTGAAATTTATTGCTTTAAGGTAATTTTTCAGTGTTTATGTAGAAAAGCTGCATAATAATTATAACTATGCACATTAGATCTGTGAATCCCTAGTATAGTTATTAATTAGTCATGACTGCCCAGAAATACTTTTTAAATTTACACACCCTTGTCTAGATCTTTTTTCTGAGTCGTGTGAGGTGGGGCCCGAACATCTGTATTTGTAAAAAGGTAATACACATAATTTTGATTCACACCCCTTAATTGGCTGTTACAGTTTTTGTTGAAGGCATTGTTAATGAAGAGTGGTTTGTTATATCAGATAGAATCTCTTTGTGAGGACAAAGAAAGTTTTCCTGGTCCTTGGCAATAGGGAAAACTGTTCTAGAAAACTCATTTGCTTTTAATCTTTTGGACATGATGACTCTTAGAGATATTTCTATTTATATATTGATGAGTGCAATTTTTTTTTTAAATTTTGAATTTGTCCTAATTAGTTACACATGACAGTAGAGTGCATCTTGACACATTATACACAAATGGAGCACAGCTTCTCCTCTCTCTGAACATGGTGTAGAGTCACACAGATAGTGCAATTCTACATGTATCTAGGGTAATAATATTTGTCTCATTCCACTGTCTGTCCCATCCCCAACATCCTCTCCTCTCCCCTCACTTCCCTCTGCACAATCCAAAGTTCCTTCCTCCCCCACTCCCACCCCATTATGGATTAGCATCTGCTTATCAGAGATAACGTTCAGCCTTTGGTTTTCTTGGGTTTGACTTATTTTGTGCTTAGCATGATATTCTTCAGCTCCATCCATTTACCTGCAAATGCCATAATTTCATTGACCAGTGCAAAATTTTGAGCCAAACTGAAAATGGAATTAAAGTTTTACTCATAGTAGCATCAAGCCAGGCAGGGGGACGTGATCTGTAGTTCCAGCTACTTGGGAGGCTGTAGTCATAGCATCACTTAAACCTAGGAGTTTGAGAAAAGCCTTGGTAACATAGTGAGACCTTATCTCAAAAAAAAAAAAAAAAAAAAAAAAGGCATCAAGAATAATACATTACTTGGGAATACATTTTAAAAAAAGCAAAACTAAATTTTGAAAATTATACAACGTTGTAAGATATTCAGTCTAAACAAATGGAAAAACTAAACTAGGTTAGAAGACAAAATTGTCAAAATGACATTACTTTCTAAACTGATCTATAGATTCATCACAATCTCTATCAAAATTCCTGTTGTGTAAGTACTTACACCTCATGATTTCAAAACTTACCACAAAGTGATGGTAATCAAGACAGTGTATTTAGATCAGTGGAATAAAGTTGAAAGTCTAGAAATAAACCCGGACATCTGTGGAGAACTGGTTTATAACAAGGGCATCAAGATTTTTCAGTGGAGAGAGAATAGTTGTTTTTTTTTTCTAATTTGTTATATACGACAGCAGAATGCATTACAGGTTCATATTACATATATAGAGCACAATTTTTAATATTTCTGGTTGTATACAAAGTATATTCACACTACTAGTGTCTTCATGCATGTACTTAGGTAATGATGTTCATCTCATTCCACCATCTTTCCTACCCCCATTCCCCCTTGCCCTCTCACCCCTTTGCTCTATCTAGAGTTCATCTGATCCTCCTTTGCTCCCCCTCCCAACCCCACTATGAATCAGCCTCCTTGCATCAGAGGAAACATTTGGCATTTGGATTTTTGCGATTGGCTTGCTTCACTTAGCATTATATTCTCCAACTCCATTCATTTACCTGCAAATGCCAAGATTTTATTCTCTTTTATTGCTGAGTAATATTCCATTGTGTATATATTCCACATTTGATTTATCCATTCATCTACTGAAGGGCATCTAGGTTGGTTCCACAGTTTAGCTGTGGAATTGTGAATTGTGCTCCTATAAACATTGATGTGGCTGTGTCCCTGTATTGTGCTGTTTTTAAGTCCTCTGGGTATAGAATGAGGAGTAGGATAACTGGGTCAAAAGATGGTTCCATTCCCAGTTTTCCAAGGAATCTCCATACTGCTTTCCATACTGGCTGCACTAATTTGCAGTCCTACCTGCAATGTATGAGTGTACTTTTCCCCCCACATTCTCACCAACACTTACTGTTGTTTGTTGTTTGTGTTCTTAATAGCGCCATTCTGATTGGAATGAGATGAAATCTTAGAGTGAGTTTTGATTTGCATTTTTCTAATGCTAGAGATGTTGAACATCTTTTTCATGTATTTGTTGATTTATTGTATATCCTCTTCTGAGAAGTGTCAGTTCAGTTCTTGGCCCATTTATTGATTGGGTTATTTGTTTTTTTCATGTTTAGCATTTTGAGTTCTTTATATACCCTAGAGATTAGTGCCCTATCTGTTGTGCAAGTGGTAAAAATTTGCTCCCAACATGCAGGCTCTCTATTCACCTCACTGATTGTTTCTTTTGCTGAGAAGAAGCTTTTTAGTTTGAATACATCCCATTTATTAATTCTTGATTTTAATTCTTGCACTATAGGAATCTTATTAAGGAAGTAGGGGCCTAATCCAACATGATGGAGATTTGGGCCTACTTTTTCTTGTATTAGATACAGGGTCTCTGGTTTAATTCCTAGATTCTTGGTCCACTTTGAGTTGAGTTTTGTGCATGGTGAGAGATAAGGGTTTAATTTCATTTTGTTGCATATGGATTTCCAATTTTTCCAGCACCATTTGTTGAGGAGGCTATCTCTTCTCCAATGTATGTTTTTGGTGCTTCACTCTTTTTTTTTTTTTTTTGTTCAGTGTTCTTTACTTTCCATTGTGAAAAGTTATTTCTGAGGAACTGAAACCCCAGAAGATAACCACCACAAAAAAATGATAAATGTTTCTTTTTCAAAAGATGATGATTCAAAGGCAGACCTGAAGAAAAGTAATATTTAGGAGACAGAAGGCAGCAAATGCAGCCTCTAAAGGGAATTGTTATAATTATTGCCTAAAAAGTAAAGTTACAGAACTACATTCAAGGTCATAAGATAAAGCACTACTTTAAAACTAGAATGATCACTTAGGTGGAAAAACACAGCTGAAAAAGGAAAGTGAAATAGACTAAAGAATAATTTGAACTGGAACAATGATCCATCAGTTCTAGATGCTTCTGGTATCTGATATCTTGAGTCGTATTGTTTCCTTCCTTATCGCCATCTTCACTGACATCTTAAAAGGAGCATTCTCATGAACTAATAGTTGCTGCTATTTTGTTTGGATTCAAAATTTCAATCCATTAACCATCAGGATCTTGAATAAATGCCAGACCTTTCATTTTACCATCATCAGGTTTCTTCACAAATTTAACTCCCAGTTCTTCAAATCTTTTACAAGCTCCATATACATCAGGAACAGCAATTCCAATGTGACCAAATCCCCGAGGGTCTGAATTGCCATTGTGGTAACTCTGAGCCTCATCATTTTCAGTACCCCAATTGTGTGTCAGTTCAAGTGTAGCTTTTCTGGAGAATACCCATGCCATTTTTTCATTTTTATCTTTAGGAAAGTCATTTTTATCCTCATAAGCCAAGAAATAGAGTGAAAAATTTATAGTAGGAAAATCTAATTTTTGAATTAGCGTCATTCCAAGGACTCTAGTATAAAAATCCAGTGACTTCTTAGGATCCTTAATTCGCAGCATGGTCTGTTGCAACAGAAAATCCTTGGTGCTAGGGTCCGGGTCGGAACAGCAACTGAGAGCGACCTCGTCAGTGAGGCCGGTCGCGGGCTGCGGTTCTACCATGGCTGCGCTGCAATATCACCGACGATGAAACAAGGGAACCGAAGGCCACCAACACCCTCTTACCCAGCCTCTATGGTGCTTCACTCTTTTTGCAAAGGATTGCTTTAGCTATTCTGGGTGTCTTATTTTTACAGATGAATTTCATGACTGCTTTTTCTATTTCTATGAGGAATGTCATTGGGATTTTGATTGGAATTGCACTAAATCTGTATAATGCTTTTGGTAGTATGGTCATTTTGACAATATAAATTCTGCCTATCTAAGAACAAGGAAGGGCTGGGGTTGTGGCTCAGCAATAGAGCACTCGCCTCGCACGTGCGAGACCCTGGGTTCGATCCTCAGCACCACATACAAAAATAAACAAGTGAAATAAAGGTGTTGTGTCCAACTACAACCAAAAAAATAAATATGTTAAAAAAAAAAAAAAAGAACAAGGGAGATAGGGAGATCTTTTCATCTTCCAAGGTATTCTTTAATTTCAGTGTTCTGTAATTTTCATTGTAGAGGTGAAAATAGTATTTTTGACAACTGGCTAGCCACATGCCAAAACTAAAATGCAAGACCTACTTGGAAGATCTAAAACTATAAAACTCTTAGAAGAAAATACAGGGATAAATTTTCATGATTTTGGATTTGGCAAGGAATTTGTAAGACAAGATGAACAACAAAAAATAGGTGAATTGTCTTTATCAAAATTAAAACTTTGTGCTTCAAAGAACACCATCAATAGAAAATGAAAAAACAACTTATATAATAGGAGAAAATTATTTCTGTATGTCGTGCATCTGGAAAGCACTTGAATCCAGAATGTATAAAGAATTGTTAGAACTCAGTAACAAAACGACAACTCAAAAGTGGGCAAAGAATCCAAACAGACATTTGTTTCAAAAAATATAAGCATATAAAAAGGTACTCAATAATTAGGTATCAGATAATGCAAATCAGGACTGCAATCACATACTACTTCACATCCATTTGGATGGTTAGAATAAAAAAGATACTAAGTTTTAACAAGGATCTGGAAAAATTAGAACCTTTGTACACGTTTAGTGGGAATGTAAAATGGGGAAGCCACTTTGGAAAATAGTCTGGCAATTCTTCAAATGAATAAACAGAATCATCAAATGACCCAGCAATTCCACTTCTGTTTATATCAAACATAAATGAAAATATCAGTTCACACATAAACATACAGTCAAATACTTCATAAAGATGTTTTGGTCAATGATAAGTACATATAGAATGATATATGTCATATATTTTAGATGTGTAGTACACTATACCATCTAAGTTTGTGTAAATACACTCTGTGATGTTCACATAACAAAATAGACTAATGATGCATTTCTCAGAATATAGCCTGGTTGTTTAGCAACTTATGTTTTGAGTTGATAAAAATGTTCTAAAATTGATTGTGATAATGGTTGCACGTATCTGTGAATACATTGAAAACTATTGGATCCTATAATTTAGAAGGGAATTATATTCCATAAAGCTCTTTTTTTTTTTTTTAAAGCACAGAACCAAATTACTCTTTTTTTCTCATTACTTTTATTTATGTTTCTCTGTTACTTTTGTTGTTTAACATTGTGACGTATCTCTAAATGGGGGCAAGTATATCTGAACAAATTATAGTAAGCCAAGGATATAAATAAAAAAGCTAAGGAAATATATTTATCAGCATTCTGTGAAAACATAATAGTAAAATTGTATACAGTAAATGTTTTGCCTGTGCATTGAATTACTTTTATTTTTCAAATTTTTGCCTTGATTATTACTAAAGTATTTTGTCTTTCTTAAGTAGGTGGTATTACAAAGGTGCAAAAGTTACTCTCTTCAGGATTAATAATTAATTACATAACTCATTTGGAGCTGAAGAAGGTTTAGATAATTGTAATAAATGAATCTTTTCAAGTTCTGGTGAAAGTTTTTGATGTCTTTACACTTAGTTTTAAAAATAAGAGGTAGTGAGGATTACAGTGAATGTCTTAGAGTGTGTTTTTTGCTGTCAGAATTGCTAAGAAAGTGGTGGATAGCCTTTAAGTAATTTTCCCAAAAAGGGAAGAGGGAGTAAAGCATGAAGACCTAAGTAAGTCCTGATTTTTTAAAAACTTGTGTTTATATTATATATTTTTGAAATACAGTATGTTTGTTTTTAAAATTTTGTCTCCATTTAAGTTGCTTAAGGATTGATAAGTATCTTTATTAAAAATGGGATTTTAGTAATTGCTAATAATAGTAAGCTGGCACTAATTGAATGCTTATTGGACTTTAGACACTGTTAGAGAGCATAGTGTACATTACTTTTATAATTCTCACGTGAACTTGCTTAGGTATGGGTGTGGGTATCAAACCTCTCTACAGCTGACGCAGCAGGAGTAGAACAGATAAATAATTTGCCACCTAGGTCAGATAATCAGTAAATGGCTAAAATCCAGGATTTGTTTCAGGGCAAGGTTTGGTTCACAGAAACCCTGCTCTTAAGCTTCCAAATGTTTATAACGGAAATTTATATTATTTTTTCCTTTTATTTATTTATTTTTATATTTGTATTTTAGTTTTAGGTAGAAACAATATCTTTATTTTTTATTTTTAATGTGTTGCTGAGGATCAAACCCAGTGCCTCATGCATGGTAGGTGAGCACTCTACCACTGAGGCACATTAAGTAATACTTAATGCTACTGGATTGGACACTCCAGCCCTCTTTTTATTTTTAAACAACTTTTTTCCCTAATTATGACATTATAGACATTTTGATTTTATATTTTTAAAATTGAAGTTACAATATTAGATTCTTTCCTCAAAATATATGAACTATAATGTAAAACTTAGGATAAGGATTAAATACTATACTTAAATCTACTTTCCTGTTATGATACCTACATTATTTAATGAGAAATAACATTCTGGGACTAGGGATGTAGCTCTGTGGTAGAGCACTAGCCTAACATGCATGAGACCTGGTTTAATCCCCAGCACTGCCAGAAATATATTTTGACAATCTGATACCAAGTTAGTGGAGTACCTTTTTTTATACCAGAGATTGAACCCAGAGGTGCTTTACCACTGAGCCATAACCCCAGCCCTTTTTATTTTTTTGAGACAGAGTCTTGCTGAGTTGCTTAGGGCCCTGCTAAGTAGCTGAGGCTGGCTTTGAGCTTGGTATCCTTCTGCCTCAGCCTCCCAGGTCACCAGGATTACAGGTGTGCGCCATCATGCCCAGCTGGGGGGTACCTTTTATAGTGTGTTCATTGATAGATACTTATTTACCATGTAAGAAATTTTACCTGGTATTAGTAGAATAAGATAATTCAGCTAATTGGTCTTCTTGGAACAGATTTGAAAGATGCATTTTACAGTTACAATTACAGTTATGTAAATATTGCAAAGTTTGTTATAGAAACTGACTTACCATTAAGGCAGATATATGTCCTTTCCCTCTTATCCTTTTTTTCTTCTTAATAAAACTTGAGAGAAGTACAGGGGTAGCTAAGAGTGAAGCCAGAATTCTTTAGTTAAATCAAGCCTTCTCTTCAGGTATGCCTTCTCTTTTCAGGCATGAAATGGATAACTTAAAAGGATATGTACTGAATTTTCCAGTATATGAGTTCTTCCTATGTTACAGTAGTATAGACTGTATGTTTGATAGAAAATTAATAAGAAAGGAACCATATTCTTTAATTTGCCTGGAGGTTAAAAAAAATCAATATTTTTAGCATAGGAAGGGAAATTTAATTCTTGTTTGAAGTAATATGTAAACGAACTTTAGTTGAGGGTTTGAGGGAAATCTGTGAATCATGAGGGTATTGAAAAATGGTTAAAAAATATACATTTAAGCTCTTATAAATCATGAAAAAATAGATATTAAATTTTAAGATTGATTTTGTATAATTTTAAAACATCCCATTGTGTACTTCGCAAGTGTTTAAAATTGTTTATTGTTAAGCTGAAAGGAAAAGTGTAAGGGCAAATGGGGTAGGATTTTTTTAGCTGTTAGGTTTAATGTATTTTAAGAGAGTCTGCTTACAATGAGATACTACTCCATATCCACTATGGTGGTCATAATTTAAAAAAAAAGTAACAAATATTGGCAAGGATATGGAGAAACTGGAATGCTCATACACTACTGGTAGAAATGTAAAGTGGTATAGCCATTCTGGGAAACAGACCCAATAATGCCACTTGTAGGGGTATATATCCTAAGAAATTAAAAAGAGGTGTTCAAACAAAGATTTGTATAATAATATTTGTAGCAGTGTAGTTCAGTAGCAGAAAGGTGGAAATAATCTAAAAGTTCATCAAGCAGGTGAGTAGATTTTAAAAAAACAGTATATATTATAACATAGTATAGCATGGATAACCTTTGAAAACATATTAAATAAGAGAAGCTAAATAGAAAAAGGCAAGACAATGCTGTTTCTATTTAAGTGAAATAACCAGAAAACAGAAAGTAGATTAGTAGATACTAGAACTTTAGAGTAGGGTTGAAATAGGGAATAACTGCTTAATAGCTACTAAGGTTTATTCGGACTGATGATAAAGTTCTGGAACTAGATAGTGGTGATGGTTGTATAACATGTGAATGTACTTAAAGCTACTGGATTGGACACTTCAAAATGATGGTTAAATGGTAAATTTTATGTTTTGTACATATTATTACAAAATTAGAAACATATATTTTGCAACTTTGGGCATGGTCTTATAATAAGAATATGAATTCTTGCATCTAGGACTTTCTGGTGTTCATTGGACTTCTATTTTCATTCTGGGTCAATTTCTTCAATGTTAAATATATGTGATATGCAAGATAATTTAAGGTAACAAGGATATTATTGCTTAGAGTAAGGATAAGAAAAAAATGAACAGATTTACTAGATGAAAAGCAAATATTGCAAGATTATGATCCTTAAAGCAAATGAAATTTATTCAGTGCAGTTTCTGAAATTCTGGGTAGTCTCAACTCTTAAATTTTTCTGATGAATTCAGTTTAGATTGTGATCACTAAGGAATCTTTGTCATGTCTATACTTTATTATAATCTGGTACTTGAAAAGGGAAAATGAAAAAATGATTTTTAGTTCTGACTCTTTGTTTAATATCCTAGCAAAAACTGATCCTAAAAGTGAAGAAGAAGAAAAGAGACGGATTGAGGCTCGGCGAGAGAAACAAAGGCGCAGAAGAGAAAAAAACAGTGAGAAATATGGAGATGGATACAGGTTTGTTTTTTTGTTTTGTTTTGGTACCAGGGATTGAACTCAGGGGCACTTGACCACTGAGCCACATTCCCAGACCTATTTTGTATTTTACTTAGAGACAGGGTTTCACTGAGTTGCTTAGCGCCTCACCATTGCTGAGGCTGGCTTTGAACTATCGATCCTCCTATCTCAGCCTCCCCAGGCGCTGGGATTTCAGGCCTGTGGGTTTATTTTTAGTAAAGTTACAAAAATAAAAAAATGGGCTTATTGAAAAATAGTTTCCTGGTTAAGGCAAGTTTATGAATTGGAATATGAAAAAATTCTTAAAAGTCAAGTGAAAAAGTTTGGTCAAAGATATATAGAATTTTTTGCTTTTTAATATTTATATGTAATCACCTATTAGTATAAGAAAAAAGATCCAATTCATAATGGTAATCCAAAAATATAAAATATATAGAAATAACACTATTTTTAAAAAGAAATACTTGTTATAGAATTATTTAATAAATACTTGTTACAGAAGAAAACTATGAAGTTTTGAATTTTGGCTATATGGAGACATAATGATATAATTTTGGCTATACGGAGACATAATGATATTTTTGGATAGAAAATCTGATTATTACTGATATTTTTGGATCAGAGAGCTGATCCTGTTCTTAGCTGGGTGTGGTGGCATAGCCTGTAATCCCAGTGACTCAGGAGTTTGACGCAGGAGGATCACAAGTTTGAGATCAGCCGAGACAACTTAGTGAGACCTTCTCAAAAATGAAGAGGACCTGGGATATAAAAGGCACCTGAAAAAAATAAAAATAAAAAAAATAAAAGGCACCTGAGTTCAAGTTCCAGTACCACCACCCCCACAACAAAATGAACCCAAATGATATAAGTTTTTTCTATCTAGATCCCAAAACAGATTCTGAAAAAGAAGAATAAATGAGTAGATATTGGCTTTTTTAGATATTGAGACTATTAAAAGTCTGTAGTAGTTTAAAATATGTGGTAAGGCTGGGAATGTAGCCCAGTGCTGGAGTGCTTCCCTAGCATATGTGAGGCTCTGGATTCAATCTCTGGCGCCACACACACACACATACACACACACAAGTGGTAATAGGCTAATCAATATAACAGTTAGTAGCCTGTAAACAGATTCCCTTATATGTAGGAATGTAAACTTGTAATAAAAACAAAAGGATTTGGTTAAGCAACAAAATAATAAGGAAAAAAATCAGTTTAGATTCTCGTTTACCATTTGGAATAAATCCAAATAGATTACTAAAAATAATGGAAAATTACAGGAAAATAATTGGAGTACTTTAATCTCTTCAAGTATAAATTTTTTCCCCTAATAAGTTTGTTGCTGAATAAGTTAATAAATGAGATAATGAACAAATTTGGCTAAATACAGACTTGCAAAACAAGCAAACAATCTTGAAAATATAATCATGGGAAATGTCTTATGTCTAAATTAGATAAAAATCATCCGATTTTTCTTTGGTAAAGATGTCTTCCTGTGTTGCCCAGGCTGGTCTTAAAATCTTGGGCTCAAGTTGATCCTCCCACTTCAGCCTCCCAAGTAGCTGAGTTCAAACTTTTTTTAAAAAAGTATGAGAACCAAGATGTCCAGTACTTAATGTGGTCAAGGAACAACAGTAGTTAATAACTTGTGGAGAAATGTTGAGACAGTAATTTAAGGAACCAGAAAATGCAAATAATAATATGCTATTTTATTAGTGAAGAGAACATATTTATTTGTGAACTAAGGTACAGTCGAAAGACACTTAAAATTCTGCTGCCACCAGGTGTATTGGCACAGCACTATAATCCCAGCTACTGAGGCAGAGAGATCACAAATTTGAGGTTAGTTTCAGCAACTTAGTGAAATCCTGTCTCAAAGTAAAATAAAAAGGACAGGAGGTAGTTCAGTGACAGAATACTTGCCTAGCATGTACAAGATTCTGGGTTCATTACCAAGTATTGAAAAAAAAAATCTGTATAATGTTGTTACCATTGGAAAGCAATTAGCAGTTTCCTTCCTTCCTTCCTCCTTCTCTCCTTTCCGTCCTTCCCCTTTCTCTCTTCCCCTCCCCTCCCCTCCCTTTCCATTTTTCTTTGTTTCTTTCGTCGTAAATTTCTCTGTACCCATTAACCTTTCCAAGAAAATAATATAAAAACATAGAGAGTGTAGTCTAAACATATATGCCCATTGCAGTACTTTTTTGTAATAGCTCTAAACAGGAAATAAAACCAACTATAGAAAGTGAGCAAGTAGATGGAAGTTTTGACACATTCCTTTATGGGTTTTTAGGTTGTTGTTAAAAATGAAGATGATAAAATTTATGATAGCATGGAGAAAAATGCAGGCAAAATAGAAAAATACATATATAAAATGCAAATTATGCATTGGAGAAAAGGACTAGTAGAAGTTTTTATTTTTATTTTTTATTTTTTACTAAGTATAAAGGACTTATTTAATGACGTGGAATAACACTGAGGGTGCATGGAGTGGGCCACCTCCAAGAGAGAAAATGGGGCCTAGAATTTTTTTCAAAAAGACTATCATTGATCTTTTTTCCATCATTTTCTTTGCAGTCTTCTCATAAGGTTCTACTTATGCTAGGATATAAAATTTACAATGGAAATTCAGTAAATTTCCCATTTAGAATGTACATTTGTTCTTTAAATGTTAACTTATTGGTGTAGCAAGAAGAGAAAGAAGTGTTTCACATAATTTTGTAAGTAACCAAAATTTCCTCTAAAAGAATTTAGAATTTGAGAAACTTTTAATATTAAGAGATCCTTTTTTAAAGAGTGAGTTTCTTCCATATTAAATAGGTAACTTTTTGTTACTCCTTGGTAATTATATAGGTATTAGTTTTATTTATGTAAAATGTGGAAAAGAAAATTCAGTTATATCTGAAGACCCAGATTATTTTGTATTTGTCTGTTTTTTTATTTTAGTCTGTTAATTATACTTGTGTAATATTTGTATCTAGCTTTAATAATCTATTCTTTTTTGATTTGTTGTTCCTGGGATTTGTTATTGGAATTTGAGTAATAATAAGATTAACCTTATTAAGAATTGATCCATAAAAAGAAGTTTTAGTTTTAAGAGGACTGCTGTTTTTGGTATTTATGAATATCTTTTCTACTCCTCATTTCTTATAATTCCTTCTTGCTACAGAGGTAATGGGCATAGTTATTTTAATATGGAAATGAATTAAAGTCAATACTTTGTATCAAATGTTTAGGAGTCAAAAGATGATTTAGCATTTTAAGATTAATTTTTATGTTTAATTAACCTAGGAGTATTTTCCCCATTAAATTATAGATTTGAATATGACATTCACGTTAATATAATAAATGTTGTGATTTGGAGAAAATCAAAGAACTCAACTTTCATTTAACTGTTTTCTTCATAACTATAAATAAAAACCTGATGATACATCCAATAGAATGTCAGTTCAATTAGAATGTCAGTTGTCATATTAGGATAAGAACCCTTTAAAATAACCCCAAATTATTTTAATTTACCAGAGCAGTTTTTCTCTGAGTTAGAAGTATTAGAGATTGACTGTAAATGACTACTATTCTTGTGATATGTTTCTTTGATTACTTGAATGTTCTTAATATAAAGAAGATGGAAATGTAACTATGTATATGTGCTTAAGGGAAACTAGGAAGAAAGGGTTAGATGTGTGAGATGTATACAAATAATAGTATATGGTGAAGAGTGCAAGAAGACATACAAGGTAGTTTTATGAGCAAGAACTTGTAAATAAGAGTGCAGGTAAATCAGGGAAGGGTACTTCATGGAAGTGGTATTTGTACTAATCTAGAAATGGTAGGATTGCAGGAGCTGTGAGAGGCAGTGTAGGTGGAGTGCTTGGCTTGAGATAAAAGCAAAGAACTGTGTGGGGGTTTTTTTTTTATATTCAGAAAATGAAAAGCTATATAGATTAAAGTGAGTACAGTAGGGCAAAAGGTATAATGTAATTTAAACATTTAATAAAGACATACTGTGTCGTAGATTCCATTAAAGGTATTGGTGTATAAAGTCAAAAAGAGGAGAGATTAGGCAGCTGAAAGCATTTGACTTTGTTTTTTGATCGACAAGGAGCCATTCAAGCATTTGAGCGTAATTGTGGTATTATCCAGATTAGGACATAATAATAATTAATTGAACAATTGCTGTTTTAAGGACTTTATATGTAATAATTTTTCTTTTTTTAATCCTTATGGCATCTCTATGAGAAATCTCATTTCATAAAGATAAGAAAACTGAGCCAGAGTTAAATCATTTGCTCAATCTCACATAAGGGAGCCAGGATATAAACCCAGCATTTGACTCTAGAGCCCATAGTATGAACCAGGAAAATAAATCTAATAGCAGTGTGGGGAATTAATTGGAAAATGAAGATTGTGGTCAGAAACCATTTTGGAGACAATATTGACATAATTCAAGGAAAAAGAAATGATATATTATGATAAAGTAGAAACAATGGGGAAATTCATTCTGATATGGCTCTTCAGCTTACAAATATATGCATTTGTCTAGGCCAGGCCTATTATTTTCCCTGAAATGTTGTATAGTGAGTAGAACTTTTGATCATCCAAGAGTTACATTGTTTGGTTTGCTACCTGGCTTTGTTGATGATACAAATGTAAAATAAGTTGTAGAACTTTCGAATTTAATAGTCCTCTGTTTGCTTTGGCCTTTTAATTGTATTAATTCCAAGGTGGGCCAGAAATGAAAAATGGTATAATAACAGTGCTGTCCAAATAGGTAAAAGAAAGACTATATTTTTCTGACTTAAGTTAAATTCAAGTAAGTCATAAAATGGAAAAAAAGGAAATGATTTATGTGGTAAAATTAGTTTCATTGGTGTATTCTCTAAGAGGAAATGGTAATATTTAAAGAAAAACTTTTTTTCTTCATAGAATGGCATTCACATGCTCATTTTGCAAATTTCGAACCTTTGAAGAAAAAGATATCGAACTGCATCTGGAAAGTTCTTCACACCAAGAAACATTAGATCATATTCAGAAACAAACCAAATTTGACAAAGTTGTTATGGAGTTTTTGCATGTAAGTAGCTGTTTTTGAGGTGATAAGCACTTTTATCTGATCTGAATTATCTTATTTTTTTTTATAGTTCCCCACCTTTTCTGTTCTATGTTTCTGAAAATTTAATAATTAACTTTATTGAGAAAAAGCTATTAAAATTAACCCAGAATTAGATGTGAATTCTTCTGTAATAGAGTTTGGATTTGGTATTTGGAAAACCATTTTACATTTCTCACAGAAATGGCAGAAGTGTTAGAAAAGTAATTGCTTTACACTGTTTGTTCATGTAGTTTCAGCTATCATCCACTGTGTATACATGTGGTTGCCACTTTAATTCATTATTTCAGTTGAACCTTATAGCAACTCATTTTTATCATAATTGAAAGATCATGCTCAGAGCAGCTAAAGATCCTGTCAGAGGCAAAGAACCTAGTTGTTTTAGTCAGCTTTTTTACTGCTATGACCAGAAGTCCTGACAAGAACAATTAGAGGAGGAAAAGTTTATTTTGGGGTTCCCAGTTTCAGAGGTCTCAATCCATAGACAGCTGGCTCCATTCCTTGAGGCTCCATGTGAGGCAGAACATTGTGGCAGCAAAAAGCGTGGCAGAGGAAAGTGGCTCAGGACACTGGGAAGTAGAGAAAGAGAGCTCCACTCAGCAAGGACAAAATATATTACCCCAAAGGCATGTCCCCAGTGACCTATCTCCTCCAGCCAAACTTTACCTACCTACGGTTACCACCCAGTTAATCCCTATCAGGGAATCAATACTCTAATCTGATTAGGTCAAGGCTCTCATAACCCAATTATTTCCTCTAAACTTTCTTGCATTGTCTCACACATGAGCTTTTGGGGGACAACTCATATCCAAACCATCATCCTTTATATTATCAGTATGTGGTCATGCATTTTTTTGTTTGTTTGTTTGTTTGTTTTTTAATTTCTATGGAAGATGCTGTCAGGCACTGAAGACTAGAGATACCATTCTTAATGCAACAATAATAGAACATATTGACAGATAAACAGATGATACATTTAAGAATAAATGGCAATAGTTCAGAAGTACAGTAAGGGCTTGGGCAAGAGAAAAGTTGTTGGGACCAGGAATGCAGAAAGAAGAGGCTTGAGCTGAACTGGTAATTGTACAGAAAACAGATTTAGACAGGAGTGATAAAAATTATTAGAGGATTAGAAATACAGTGATCATTCAGACCTTGCAGAATTGTGTCCCTTAATTACAATTTCTTTCTGAGGGGCTGGGGATATAACTCATTTGGTAGAGTGCTTGCCTCACATGCACAAGGCCCTGGGTTCAAACCCCAGCACCACAAACAAACAACAACAACAAAAAATCTTTATGTAATTTCTTTCCTCAGTGGGTTGCTATCCGTCACTTACGACTTAAATATGCATTTACCTAAGAAGCCCTCTTCACTATTTCAGCTGTTTTTGATTTTTTTCTCTATGTGTAAAATACATTTTGAAAAGTCAATACTTTTTGTAATTTTTTAGTATTTTATGATAGCCTACTCACCTAAATTGTAAGCTGCTTATGAACAGATATTAATTCTTATAGAGCAGGTATTGTGTCTTCAATAAGATGAGCATGGTGCTAAGCATATACTGAAGTGCTTATTGAGAACTGTTTGGATTCTTTTTTATTTTCTAGGAATGCATGGTGAATAAATTTAAGAAAACATCTATTCGTAAACAACAGACAAATAATCAAACAGAGGTTGTCAAAATAATTGAAAAAGATGTTATGGAAGGTAAGTAGGCAAATTGTTTTAGGAAATTTACATGTATATTTAACATAACTTTTTTATCATAAATGATAGCTTTCTTGTTCTCCCCTACAAAGTGATATAGCACATAATTAAATATTTGCTTGTCTTTGTGGGTTAACAGAAGTGAATTTTGATTTCCTGTTTCAGTGCTTACAAATTTGTTATTACCTACTGTTGCCTCCTTCATTTGAGTTTATAAGAAAATTCATCTTTTCCTGTAATTCCTTCTGAACTCCAGTCTTATTTGTCCAACTGCCTATAGACATCTCTTCATCAGTTAGACAAAATCAATATATCCAAAACAATTTTATCATTTATTTCAGCATATGCCCCCTGCAGAGAAAACAAAGCAAAAACCCACTAATATCTCCTTCATTTATCTTGAAAAGTAGTCCCACCGTCTACCAAAACCAGAAGTATGGAGTTAATTTAAGATACCTTTTCCTTTCTGTGTTTGTAGCACTATTTCTTACAGGTTCTATCTTAAATATTTACTAAGTCTGTTCCTTAACCTCTCCTTTAGATTTTGCTTTTATTGAAATCCTTACCTGTTCTCTTGATAGTTGTTGTATTTTCCTAACTAGTTTTCTTACTTCCAGTCTTTCATATTTCTAATTCTGTGTAATCTTATTAGTTCAGAAAATTGCAGTGGTTCTCCATTCTCTACACTCTCTAGTTCAAATTCCTAGACATGGCACACAAAGATCTTTTAAACCTAGGCCCTTTTTAGTTTTTCTGTTCTCATCTTTTGTCCCTTAATTATAGTCTGTGCCCTAGTCATACTAAATTGCTTGCAATTCTTAGAAAATCTGTGCTATTTTCTCTATGGTTAGCAGAGACCCCAGTGCTCAGACCCTGCTTGTGATTTTGTTTATGACTTATGTTCTCTTTTCTACTTGTTTGTAATCCCTGACAAAATCAGATTTGATGGTGGGGCCAAAAAGGCAAATAGTATTTGCATAATGTTGTTATTAAAGTAGTAAGTTTTAAAATTTTAGAAAAATAATTAAAAATGTATCTTGAGCATACACACAAAATATCCCTTGCATATATTTATACCTTTCCTTGAAATAAATTCTAATCATTTTCAAGGTCTAAAAAAATATTTTTTCCCCTTAAGAATCAAATGTTGGGCTGGGGATGTGGCTCAAGCGGTAGCGCGCTCGCCTGGCATGCGTGCGGCCTGGGTTCGATCCTCAGCACCACATACAAACAAAGATGTTGTGCCCCGCCAAAAACTAAAAATAAATAAATAAATAAATATTTAAAAAAAAAGAATCAAATGTTGACATCCTTTTTCCTCTCTCTACCCACCCATATTTATAATCATGAAAAATTCTTATTTTATTACAAAATCAACTTTGTTTTCGTTTATATTTTGGGGAAGATAGATTTATAGGCCTCAGAGTATGAGTGTATAACATGATTAGGAAGTACAATGTAATTGCACCTTGTAATTTTAACCAGTTATCTTACATATCTAAAAAATCTGTAGATTTATGAGATGTGTTAAAAATCTCGACATAAACCTATATACTCTTATCCTTCTTGTGGTAAAAGGGGTACAAATGGTTATGAAAACTAAGCAGTAGAGTCTTGATTTGTCAGAAAAAAGAATATATTAGTTTTTTAATGATAGGATTTGTTTTGTAGGTGTTACTGCAGATGACCACATGATGAAAGTAGAGACTGTTCACTGCAGTGCTTGCAGTGTGTACATTCCTGCTTTACATAGTTCAGTTCAGCAACACTTAAAATCTCCTGATCATATCAAAGGGAAACAGGTAAGTTTTGATCTATCTTAAAATCCTTGAAATTTCTCAGTCCTTTATTATCTTTTGGCCATTGTTTTGTAACTATCTTCCTACATATAATACTATTAATCTCAAATGAGAATAATTAAAAGTATACTCATAGAAGCAGCATTGTATATTGGTTAAGACTGTGGGCTCTGGAACAAGACTTTCAGGGTTTAAATCCTCAATCAGTATGTAACAAGTAAATTAATCTTTCTAAGTTTCCTTATATATAAGGAAATAGGAGGGATAATGATTCTCTCTAATAAGATTATTTAAGGATTAAATAAATTAAAACATCTAAGGTAATTAAAATGGTGTCTGGTTACAGTAAGCATTGAGAAAATCAGTTATTGAACTATTTTTTTTCATAGTTGATGCAAAATGGTTTTGTGAGAGTAGGCATGTGTTTTAGAATAAAAATGAGTAAAGATTATAACTGATACATTTTCTGGTGGTTATGAAAAATAAATTTTAAAATTAA
Organism: Spermophilus citellus; assembly: GCF_964194105.1. Lineage (NCBI taxonomy): Eukaryota > Metazoa > Chordata > Mammalia > Rodentia > Sciuridae > Spermophilus > Spermophilus citellus. The sequence goes on along the minus strand of NC_138191.1, from coordinate 61,233,750 downwards.
GATGATCAGTTACTGTCTACTGTTTTTATTTTTTAGTTTTTGAGAAGAATATCCTGGAAAATTTTTAGCTTATTTCTTCTGCATATTGGCTGTTGTTTTGGGGGTCAGATTTATTTCAGACAACACAATTGTTAATGTAGTAGGAAATTAACTCACTTGAGAACTAGATTTAAAGATTCATATATTAAAGCTCTTAAGTTTTAAATAGAGGATACCTGTCTCTTAAATTCATATTTTGTATTGAAGTGAACTTCATTTAACTCAGACTTCTATATGCAGTTTGAGCACATAATAGTGTTTTCTTAATCTTTGCCCTTTCCCCCGCCCTTGATAATTCTTTGATGCTTTTTGCAGCCAAACATTTTATATTATTACCTTTTCTTCTCTGCTTAATACATTATTGTGATACCTGTAGCCTAGAGGAAGACTAATTAGTTACTCTTGTGGTATGAAAAATATTCTTTCACAAGAGGTGGGACGGGGAGGGAGGAGTTGGAGGTTCACTGGATTGGACAAGGAGGTTTGGGGAATGTGAGGGGGATGGGAATGGGAGAGATAGTTAATGAATTGGACATAACTTTCCTATGTTCATACATGAATATACAATCAGTATAACTCCACATTATGTTCAACCACAAAAATGGGAAGTTATACTCCATTTGTGTATGATATGTCAGAATACATTCTACTGTCATGTATAACTAAAAAGAACAAATTACAGAATTAAAAAGTATATTCATTAATAAAAAATTATATTCATTGAGATAGCATGAAAATTAGTATTTGGGCTGAGAGATGACTTAGAGAGGAGAGAAAGCAACTGTCTAGTACATCTAGATTTATAGTGTTTAGGGATTTATTGTTTTTATTGAAACTAATTGGCTTATGAATCTTCATTGTTTTAAGTTCATAATCCATTAAATCGGTTAGTGTTTAGTCCATATTAATCTTTATTATTTAATTTAGATTATGATCCCAATAGCTATTGCTCTATAGTTTTATTTGCCATAAGAGAAATCATTTAAATTTAAGGATTTGAGCATAAAATGTTTTTAGTTATACAAGCACTTTTTATGGCATGACATTCTAACCTTCAAATGTATTCTGTTTTCCATAGGCTTATAAGGAACAAATAAAAAGAGAGAGTGTCTTGACTGCCACAAGCATTTTAAATAATCCAATAGTGAAGGCACGATACGAACGATTTGTTAAGGTAAGATTTGGGGGCAAAAGTTTTTTAGGAAATACTGTAGTATAGTAGTAATTAAAAGTGACACCATAGTAACTTTGTGATATTTAAATACAGTACAAATTGGGTACCCTACCCACTTTACTACTCAGGGTTTTCGTCATATGTTACTGCTTGACTCCTTCTTTACACAGAATTTCTTCAAATAGTTTTTGTACAAACATGAACTCACACACACTGTTTTTCAGGAAATTAATAAATTTTACAGGTTAGTTTTTGAGTATTTGCAAAATATTTAAAATCATTCTGCACTAATGAGACCTGTTATATTGAAGATTTACAAAAGTCTGTTATTTGCATTTAGTAAATCTATAGAATAAAGAAGTTTATTTTGGCTTTTATGGTGATTCACAGCTCACTACTCTTGTGAAAAAGCCTGATATATTTAATGGCTATTAACTATTATCAAGCGACTTCCAAGCTGAATAATCTCAGTTCTTTTGATTTATTCCTCAAGGGCCATTTTCTAATTCTAATTAATTGTGCTTGTTGCTGTTCACTACTTTCTTGACACTATTAAAAAAAAGGCAGCTGTGAATTGAAATGTTAATTTTGGGGGGAGGTATGGCATCAAAAAGACAGAAGCTTAAAAAGATAATAGCTAAATGAGGAAAAATTAGATTTTTATCCTTGCTTTATCACAAAGTTTCAGGAAGTTAGTGATTTCTGTTGTTGAATGAATTTCTAATGAAGAAAATATAAATTAGGAGTTTCTACATAGGGTTTTCAGACTATCCAATTGAGTCATTTCATGGAATGGGAGACATCACTGGTGGAAGTGTTTTGCTTATGTGCATATTGTAGAGAAAACACCTGAACTGAAGAGATCTCTAGAACTTCAAATATGATCTCTAGATCAGTATTCTAGACATCACCTTGGAGCTCATTAGAAATTCAGAATTTTAAATCTTATTATGCCTACAGAGTAAGGAATAAGAATCTTCATTTAGCATGAACCCATTTGATTCATATGCATGTTAAAATTCAAGAAGCACTAGAATCACATTCCTCATTGATTTGCCTTTGTTAAGCATTTCTGTCTGTGATGTTCCTTGTCATTCCTGAGAACATCCTCTGCTCTTAATAGCTTTTGTCATGGCTTAAACCTCTTTTACCTTCAGTTGCTTTCACCCTGAGAAAAATACCTTTTTAAATCTTTGACCCCATCAAGATAATCAGTTCATCAGTTTATTTTCCAGTTGTATCATTATGTTCTACCTTTACTTCCTTCCTTGGACATTCATGGTCAACCATTTCAACAAGCAATAGTGTTCTACAATTGCTTATTTGTTCTTCAACTGCTTACCAGTTCCCAGCATTTAGCTACCTCTAGTTAGCTAAACTATGTATCATGGAGCTGGGTACAGTTGCATGGGATCTGTACTCCCAGCTACTCAGGAAGTTGAGGCTGGAGGATCATTTGAACCCAGGTGTACAAGGCCATCCTGGGCAATACAACAAGTCTCTGCCTAAAAAATGAAGAGAAAAGAAAAAAACCCATGCTGTTGTTTCAATCCTGTTTGCCAGTTTTTCACTCAGTAATTTTACTTATTAATTATCAATATTGTATCTTCTGTAGTGAACATTCTAAACTCTTTTTCATTCTTCATATGTTCTATATTTCATCTTTATTTTCCTCACTTCCATGTTCTTTTCTCTTTTGTTAGGGAGATTAAGATTATTAGAAATGAGTTTATGCCTTAGATTTATGTACCTTTTCTTTTTATCTTTTTTGTTATCAGTGAGGAAAATATTCTTTTTTGACCTTCATCTATGTTCTTATTTTACCATTATCTTTTCTCATTTTACCCCTTATCTCTTATTTTTACCCCTTATCTCTTGTTTTACGTTGCTTGCATCTGATTTTTACTTTGCTTATTATTTATTTTCTGTTTTTATAAGCAGACATCCTTATGAGTTCTCCAAACTAAAAATGACTTTATTTTTCCTGAATTTTGGCCCTCCCCATATTAGTGTTTCTTCTCATCTGACTGTACTTTGAAAATATTGTTTTGTGTTGTGCTATTTACTTCTTATTATTCACTCTTTAACTGAGTAGTTCTCACCAGGAGGAATGAAATCAGAATCACCTATGAGGCTATGATCAAGTAAAAAGTTTCAAGGCCTTTTTTTCAGATCTTCTGAATTAAGGTTTCCTCAAACTTTTCATATTAACATTTTATGAAATGCTGCTCGAATATACAGGTTACCTTCTACTCTGGAAATTTTGATTCAGGAGGTCTGAAACTGATTCAGAAATTAGTGTTTTTAGTAAGATCTCTAATACTTGTCAATTAAAATATTGAGTGTGGACCAAGGCCTCTGGATTTTGTGAATTTCACAGGGAATTATGAAGATGGAGTCTTTGAAAACTTACTATTCAAACTCCCGTGTGTGAGTGTGTGTATGTTTTGTGTATTTTTTTTTCCTTTTGTTTTGGTGGTGCTGGGGATTGAACCTGGGGCCTTGTGCATGCTAGGTAGTGAGCCACACTGAGCCACATCCCAGCCCTGTGTTACACTTTTGAAACTGCTTCTCCTAAGATTACCAGTGACCCAATTATTAAATCCAGTGGCCTTTAAAAAATTAACATACTATGATTTATTTAACATGGAAAAGTAAACAGTTGGGAACCCTTATTTAGCTTTAATAAGTTGATTGGCTTTCATGACATTTTTCAGTCCTTTTGTTACTTTTATTTGTGTTCTTTTTTGACACTGCTGATTAATCACAATTTTTCTTGAAACTCTTTTGGCAGACAATATTTTACTATCATGGGTTCTTCTGTACTGAACAGTTCCTCTCTTCTGACCTGTACCTTCACATATAGGCATTTTCATACGTTCTCTCTCAAATTTTGAGTTGCAAGTTCACAACTGCTTGCACCCAATTCTCCTCTCCCTGCTCTAATTTACCTATTTTCTTATGTTGTCATATCTTTTATGTTGTCCTTTTCTGGATTATTAGTGTAGCCCCCTCATTAGTATTTCTTTTTCACTTTTCTTTTATTCTCAGTGGGTATTGAACATAGGGCCTCCTAAGCACATGCTGTACTACTGAGCTACACTCACAGCCTGTTCCTTTCTGGGCATCAGTCCTAATATTTTCCTGTTTAATAACTTTTACTGCCTCTCTATTTCTTACTACATTAATATATGGTCTTGTGATATGGTCCAACTTATATGAAGTTTGAGTCAGGTATATAATTGCTAAAATTATTCCTATGAATGTTTACTGAATTAAAGACTTGTCTATTTTTTTATAAGTTTTTTTTTTAATTTTTAATATTTATTTTTCAGTTTTTGGTAGACAGAAGATCTTTTGTTTGTATGTGGTGCTGAGGATCGAACCCAGGCCGCACGCATTCGAGGCGAGTGCGCTACCTCTTGAGCCACATCCCCAGCCCCAAAGACTTGTCTATTTTTAATTTATTATTATTATTTTTAATGACCTATGCTCATTTTTGCTTTTGTTCATTTATTTGAGTTAATTTTTCATTGGTGCATTGTAACTATACACAATAGTGGGTGTCTATTTTTTAAAGTGGAAAGAAATCATGGTATCTGGTAGGTAAAACAAGGTACCCAGTTTTCATTTCAGATTTAAAAAGACCCTACAATAATAGTAGGTGATTAGTTATTTAAGATGCACAACTGTGTATTCTCTGTTTCTACCAAAACCTGCATATTTGCCTTTGTCTTTCACATATAATTTTAGAAATTCAGTTAAGAAGAAAATATGATTTTGGGGCTGGGTTTGTAGCTCAGTGGTAGAGCACTCGCTGCCTACATGTGAGGCACTGGGTTCAATCCTCAGCACCACATAAAAATAAAATAAAGGTATGTGTCCATCTACAACTAAAAAAAATATTTAAAAAAAGAAGAGAAAATATGACTTTTAAGTATTCTAGTTTGTGGAGTGCAAAGCAGTGACTTAAGTATGGAGTTCTGAAATAGATATGAACATAGATTTAATGGACTTTTCATAAGTGAAAAAACTACAGATAGTATTTTTCATGATACAGCAAATAAAAATTTCACTGATGGAAAAAACAAGTGTGCTGATTTTAAAAGGCATTACTCATGTTTTTAGGGTGAGAATCCTTTTGAAATTCAAGATCATTCTCAGGATCAGCAAATAGAAGGAGATGAAGAGGATGAAGAAAAGATTGATGAACCCATTGAAGAAGAGGAGGATGAAGAGGAGGAAGAAGAAGCAGAAGAAGTGGGGGAAGCAGAGGAAGTGGAAGAAGTAGAGGATGTGGGAGAAGTTGGAGGAATAGAGGGAGAGGGGGATGTAGAGGGAGGGGAGGAAATAGGGACAGTGGGGGAAGATGGGGCAGTAGGGGAAGTAGAGGGAGCTGCAGAAGCAGAAGAAGTGGAGGAAGAGGCAAAGGAAGAACCTGTTGACTTCCCTGTTGAGCAACCTGAAGAAAATTAAATATAAGGTAGTAGATTTAAAAGAAGCTTTAAATTTTTGTCCTAATGTGGAAAAGGGTAAGAATTTTAATAGCTTAAAATATGAATTAACATACATGTTGCATGCGTTCCACCCATTAAAATTTGTTTTATATAATTTGTACACGTTTGGTATTTGTTTAATAAAATGAAGGTAAGACTAATTTAGTTTTTATAGCTATCAAACTTAGATCTGATAAATTGTATAATTTTTAAGCTTAATTTTTATTACTTTATTATTGGTGTTAAGGATAATAGATGTGTATTATTAGTATATCTATTCTAATCATTTGAACTTAAAAGCTGCTCTTGGGAGTGAATTTTCAAGTGTGCATTGATTTTTTTGAATACTTACCCTAGAAGAGATAAATTGGGCAAGTATTTTGTGCTCTGTGTATTTTTTTACTGCATTGGACATTGACCAGTAATTTGCGTTAAGATACCTTAAAAGCTTTTTGTGTACATGTTTCCCTTTGTAGTAATAAAATGTTTTTTTTTGTTGGTTTTTTTTTTTTTTACAAAATGTTTATCCTTGGATTAGCAATTTAAATGAATTGGTTTATCATTGAAATGAGTATCTAAAATCAGTATTTGCTCTAATGTATGAGTTCAGCTTGCAAGGATTTCAAGATGATTGAGAAGACTTGAATTAAAGAAAAATATTTCTCAGTCATATTTTTAAAAAGTGTGACTAAAGTATATTTTTAAGCATATTTCAAAGAGAGGTCAGTGTGTGACTGACTTTGTTTATACTTGTTTTAGTTTTTTCCTTTTGTTTCTGCCTGTGTCAAATCTTGAAATCTTCCTGAAGATACATTTGAATGCAAGTTAAGTGTGCCAGTTTTAGTTCTTTTTTCTTTTTTAAAAAACTTTATTTTATTTATTTTTTTATGTGGTGCTGAGGATCGAACCCAGTGCCTCAACCGTTCTAGGCAAGTGCTCCACCACTGAGCTACAGCCCCAGCCCCAGTTTTAGTTCTTTTATCGTGGCTGTTTTTGCCTAAAGAACCAAGAAGCAAACTTTTTTTTTTTTAATTCTTTCTCTTTCATATATTCTCTTTTTAACTTATGTTTTGTATACCTATATATTCTACAAGAGAACATAAAACTGGTAGATATCTACTCTTCAGTCATTTATTTTCAAATGACAGTGTGTATGTCTCACTGAAAATCAGTGCTCTTACAAATCTTATATGAATCTTTTGTGAACATGAATTGAAAGAGCAGCATCTTTAAATCTTTATTCTGGGTTCAATTTTAGTGAAATTAGCTTTTCAAAAATTTGAGGCAATTGTATAAATGTACCATGTATTAGATAATAAGGCATTAAGTGGATGAATATATGGGCATTTGTAGAATTTCACAGATAATTTCTCTTTGTATAAAACAAGGCTTTTAAAACTAGATGAAATTTTCCTGGACCATTGTGATTTTTTTTAAATGGTGAACTAGTTTTGCTTACCTTTAAGTTGGAAAAATTCAATATTAGATATTAAATATTTGGAGCCAATCAAGAGAAGGGAATTCATATTTACTTAGTGGAAAACCTGTTTTGCTCAGGAGTTCATATTTTAACATAATAGGACTTGGTCAACCTTCTTAATTCTTTATTTCAAAATAATTGTGTAAAGGCTAAGGTAAAAGAATAATAGATTTCTCTGGGTTATTATTAGTATTTAGTTCTTTTGACACTAAATTGGGATTTTAAAATGTCATGTCTCTAATCAGATTAAGATATAAGAAAATCTTTTAGAAGAGTCCTCTATAATAAGAATTCAGTGTAACAACTTTCAGGTTAATGTTTTAGAGTGAGAGGAGGCAGGAGTTAAGTAGTAATTTTTATGGAAGGCTTGAGGCTTTATACAGAATAGCTTATTTACAAAGTAGTAATAAAATATATCTTGTTATTATACTTAATTTAGAAACTCAAGTTCTTGTATTTTCCAGTGGATAATTTGTAGATTTGTAGTTTGCAGGCAGATTAATTTTTGTGATCCCCTTAGTGTTTATATCTTCATTGCTTTTATAAAAAGAATTTGTGTAAGAACTTTAACAGTCTTTCAACTTCTGTTTTCTAAGCATTACTTGTTTTCTTTTTTAGAGAGAGAGAGAGAATTTTTTTTTTAATATTTATTTTTTAGTTTTCGGCGGACACAACATCTTTGTTGGTATGTGGTGCTGAGGATCGAACCCGGGCCGCACGCATGCCAGGTGAACACGCTACCGATTGAGCCACATCCCTAGCCCCCGCATTACTTGTTTTCTTGATTAAAAAAGAAAGAAGTGGGCTGGAATTGTGGCTCAGTGGTAGAATGCTTGCCTAGCATGTGTGGGGTACTGGGTTCGATTCTCAGCACCACATATAAGTAAGTAAAGGTCAATCAACAACTAAAAAAAAATGTAGTTTAGTTCTAATAACCAAAGAAATTATGTTCCATATAATTGTATAAATTATGTTGCTAGGGACCATCCTGTAGTCTTCTTTTTTTATTGTTTTCTACATCTGATCTATCAGGTAGTCTTGTCTATTCTACTTCCAGAATTTATCTGCATGCTTTTTTTTAAATCTGCTGCTATTACCCAATTGAAATCATCATTGTCTTTGCTGGATAGCCAAAATAGCTTATAACTAATCTTGTTTCCACTCTTAACTCTGCTAGACTTAGTTTTCTACACAGATTAAAAGTATAATTTTTTATTAATTATTTTTTGTAGAGGGGATTGAACCCAGGGGCACTTAACCACTGAGCCACACCCCAAGCCCTTTAGCACCTTGCTAAATTACTAAGGTTGACTTTGAACAGCCACTGGGATTACAGGTGTGTGCCACTGTGCCCAGCCACACAAAGTATAATCTTTTAAAAACATAATTCAGGGGGCTAGGGATGTGGCTCAAGCCAAGCGGTAGCGCGCTCGCCTGGCATGCGTGCGGCCCGGGTTCGATCCTCAGCACCACATACAAACAAAGATGTTGTGTCCGCTGAGAACTAAAAAATAAATATTTAAAAATTCTCTCTCTCTCTCTCTCTCTTAAAAAAAAAAAAAAAAGACATAATTCAGGTAGTGCTAGTCTCTTCTGTTTGGACCTGTGCAATCCAAACTCCTTATGGTGATCAGTCCTGGCCTAGGTTTCTAGCTTCATATTATGCCATTCTTCTCATCAGCCATGATGGCCTTCTGTTTCTTTTTGATGAAGCTCTTCTCTTCAGAGACCTTTCACATTTTTTTGTAGCCTTTACCTGACAGCTGTCTTTGGCTGACTCTTCCTCCTTAACATCACCTAAAATGTTAGAAAGGGGCAGTAGTTCTTAAAATTTTTGTAGAGTCAAGGATTTGGAGTGCCACCCCAAAATGACTTAAAGAGTATTTTCTTTGGAAGTAATGTTTTTTGTTTTTTTTGTTTTTTGCAGGGGGAGTACCAGGGATTGAACTCAGGGGCACCCAACCCCTGAGCCACATCCCCAGCCCTATTCTGTATTTTATTTAGAGACAGGGTCTGATAGAGTTGCTGAATGCCTTCCCATTGCTGAGACTGGCTTTGAAGTCACAATCCTCCTACCTCAGCCACCTGAGCTGCTGGGATTATAGGTGTGCACCACAGCACCCAGCTGGAAGCTATGTATTTTTAATAAGTATTCCATGTGATTCTGAAGGTAGTGGCAAATGATTGCAATTTTAGAAAATAGGGCCCTCAAGTAAATTTCTGGTACCTATGACTCTCATATCAAAGCAGGAGCTTTGGTCCTTTTGTAAATATGCATAGGTTTGGGGATTCTTCATAATAGTTTACGGAAGCTTTGGAATGATCTGTAACAGACCTGTAGGAGTCAGAACCCTATCCCCCCTTTAAATTTAATCCATCATATTGTAAAGTCAGTAGTAGGACTAGTAGTTTTTTTCCATGTAACAAGATCTCTCTTGTATACATGACAGAAAAAAGAACTACAAAGGCAATATTAGTATATATTAAAACATTTGAATGAGAGGGAGTGGTTATAGTGTGGTAACCAGATTTTTAAAGGACTAGTTAATTACTCTAGTTACTGGCTCAGAGCTGCTAGTCTACAGAATCCTTCCATGGTAAAGCCATAACATTTCTTGCTGTTTACCAAATAAACTGAGACACAGAGCATATATGGAGAGAGTGAGTGGGTATGTGTGTGTGTATATACCAGAGTATGCCAGTTCCCCTGGTGTTTTGTGAATACTAGAGGGCTTTGATTCCTCATATTTCCACAACCAACCAACCTGCTAGCTGTCTATTTTCCAGTTTTTCTACTGACTATTCTTACTTTCTTGCAAAATTAAAATGCTAGATTTCTTGCAATAAAAACCTGCCGGGGAATTTTTTCACTCAAGCTGGGAAAAATTAGGTAATGCTGAAAAAAATATAGTGGTTAGAAAATTACCATTTGCAGGCCTTCAACTGCCTGTATTTGTACAGATTTTTGTATCCGGAAAGGGCTGGATAAAACCAAAACAAAGAACGTGTGAATCATACTGTATGTGGATCTCAAAGCCTAATCTTTACAGTAAAGATTTACTGATCAGTAAAGTGTCTTGCAAATAGAGACACACAACCAGGAAACAACACTTAGGAAGGAGCAATATGAAAGATAGGTGACATACATAAGCAGAGTGAATTCTTGGGGAAACAATGCAGGGAAAAAAAAGTATAATTAGTATTATATGAAATAATTAGTACTAATTATAATTTTGAACTAAAGGAATCTTACAAGAAAAGATTAAATAAATGAAAATTATGAGAAAAGATAGGGAAGATGTTGGAAAACACTATCCACTTAAACTTTCAGAAATTAGGAACATGGAATTTAGCATTGAAGATCTTGATTATATCACAGTGCCAGGCACATGGTAAGTGTACAGTAAGTATTTTTGGACAAATGGATGTGTGTATGTTTATATAGGAGTTTCAAATGGTGAAAAAAATAGGAAAAATTTTTGGTGAAAGAAAAAAAAGGCTGAAGGTAAGCAAAAATAATGAAAATGGAGTCATATAGGATAAATCCTGTTAAAATTTCTGTAATCTCAGGATAAAGAGAAAAATCTCAGTGTCTAAAGAGAAATATTTTTTCATTCTCAGACTTCTGTGTGTTGGGATGCTGAAGGATACTGCTATTTTTAAGGTTACAAAGGAAAATTATTTTAAATTTAGAATTCAACCTTAGGTCAAACTACCAACTGAGAATGAAGACACAAGAAGGACATTTTAGCAGTTGTAGAATGTGCGAGAATTCCAGAAATAACTGTCAAAACCTATTTGCTAAATAACATCAAGTTATATAAAGAGAATTTTGGATAAACAAGGAGATACTGACATTTGCCATCATAGCTAAATAGTTGAACATAGCTCTAAGAAGTTGTCAGTTCAAAATTGAGGAAACAGAATTTTGAATGTAAATTTTAGTAGTTATAGACTATATATTTCTTTTCAAACACCTTGAAAAAATGATCATGAAAGTGGGCCACAAAAAGAATTTTTGTTAGGTAAAATCAGGTTTCATCCTGTCATTACAGTGCAATAAAATGATTGACAAGTGATCCAGTCAGTCATAAAAGTGTCCTTGCAGTGCTCACATTTAAAAGGAAATAAAAACTTAGAAAGATTTTTAAAAATTTAAGTCTATATTATACAAGATCTTGAAACACCTCAGTTTAGTCTCAGAAACAAACATGTTCTTATTTCAGGATAATATTCATTAAAGAAACTATACACCAGTCTTTCTTAGGAACAGATAGAATCATTGGAAAACATTACCAATTAAAGAATTGTGTCAAGGCAAAGAAAGTAACATAACATGACAGTCCTTTAGAAAACATAGTACTATAATTTAAAAAACATTAAGTAGGGAAAAATAATGACTATTTTGATGGATGATGAAAAAACACATTTAACACTTAAATTTTGATTAATTTTTTTTCCAGGATAGGTTTCCTTTAAACCTTTTTAATATGGATAAGTAGGTCTATCAGAAAGCTTCAGCAAACATTCAAGTTTATGGCAGGATCAAAACAGTGAAGGCTGTTAGCAATATGAAGATCTTTTAACCCTAAGAAACATTAGGAAGAGACATCACAGTCACTGTTTCAGGCGGGTGACTGGAGACAGAACATCCAAGGGAATCAGTTGAAAAAGTATAGAATAACAAGGTAGTTTTGTGTGATAGTTCAACAAATAAAACTCTTGTTGCTTTTTATAGACTAGCATTGACTGTTGGAAGTATAATTTAAAATATCTCATTTCCAAAAAAATAAAATCCTGAACTGTGTATGAGCTAGGAATAAAAAAGGAGAAAGGCAGTATCCATATGAGGAAACTATACATTTTAATGAAGGATGTAAAATGCCTGAATATTAGAGAACAGGTTTATGTGTAGATAGAGCTGTCTATATTCCTGTCTATAAAAATATTACTTAGATGTCAGTTCTATCTTCAGGTGATTCAGTTAATTTCTCATTCTAGCTATTTAGGATTCATTAGGGCTGTGAAAATTAAAAATCACTGGCTTAAGGAAGATTGGGATTCTCATAAAAGTTCAGGTAGACAGTGGAGGGCCAGTGGGACCCTTCAAAGTGTCAGAGACTGAAGCCCTTTGGTCTTGGCCTGCCATCTTAAAAACCTCTCCAATTCAGTCCATATTCTGTGCAGTGAGAGGGCGAAAAGAAAGATACGCACCTTCACTTTAAGAACTGTTCCCAGAAATTCTGCCTGTTTATCTACATTAATACTGTTGCCTAAAATAGTTACACCAACACACCTGGCTTCAAGGAAAGCTAGAAATTATTCTCCAAGATCATGTTTCCAGCTGTAAAAGTAGAAGTTCTAATATAGGAAAAGGTGAGAATGGATATTAGGATACTACTAGTAGCATTATGCTACTTAAGCTGATTCAGAACTTCCTGTGCCAATGAAAGAGAATAAAATCATGGCATTTGCAGGTAAATGGATGGAGTGGGAGAATATAATGCTAAGTGAAGTTAACCAATCCCCAAAAAACAAATGTGGAATGTTTTCTCTGATATAAGGAGGCTGATTCATAGTGGGGGAGGGAGCATGGGAGGAATAGATGAACTCTAGATAGGGCAGAGGGGTGGGAGGAGAAGGGAGGGGGCATGGGGTTAGAAATGATGGGAGGTCCTAAACGGAGAAAAACTGAAGGCATTCCCTCTAAAATCTGGAACAAGACAGGGATGCCCTCTATCACCACTTCTATTCAATTTAGTTCTTGAAGTACTAGCCAGAGCAATTAGACAAAAGAAATTAAAGGCATAAAAATAGGAAAAGAAGAAATTATCGCTATTTGCGGATGACATGATAATATACTTAACAGATCCAAAAGAGTCTACAAAGAAGCTGCTAAAGTTAATAAATGAATTCAGCAAAGTGGCAGGTTATAAAATCAACACGCATAAATCAAAGGCATTCCTGTATATCAGCAACAAAACGTCTGAAATGGAAATAAGGAAAACCACTCCATTCACAATATCCTCAAAGAAAATAAGATACTTGGGAATCAACCTAACAAAAGAGGTGAAAGATTTATACAATGAAAACTACAGAACCCTAAAGAGAGAGAGAGAAGAAGATCTCAGAAGATGGAAAAATGTACCCTGTTCATGGATAGGCAGAACTAACATCAAAATGGCGATATTACCCAAAGTTCTCTACAGGTTTAATGCGATGCCAATCAAAATCCCAACGGCATTTCTTGTAGAAATAGACAAAGCAATCATGAAATTCATATGGAAAAACAAAAGACCCAGAATAGCAAAAGCAATTCTAAGCAGGAAGTGTGAATCTGGAGGTATAGTGATACCAGAGGTCAAACTGTACTACAGAGCAATAGTAACAAAAACAGCATGGTACTGGTACCAAAACAGGCAGGTGGACCAATGGTACAGAACAGAGGACACAGAGACTAATCCACAAAGTTACAACTATCTTATATTTGATAAAGGGGCTAAAAGCATGCAATGGAGGAAGGATAGCATCTTCAACAAATGGTGCTGGGAAAATTGGAAATCCATATGCAACAAAATGAAATTGAATCCCTTTCTCTCGCCATCCACAAAAATTAACTCAAAATGGATCAGGGAGCTAGATATCAAATCAGAGACACTGCGTCTGATAGAAGAAAAAGTTGGCTACGATCTACATATTGTGGGGTCGGGCTCCAAATTCCTTAATAGGACACCCATAGCCCAAGAGTTAATAACAAGAATAAACAAATGGGACTTACTTAAACTAAAAAGTTTTTTCTCAGCAAGGGAAACAATAAAAGAGGTAAATAGAGAGCCTACATCCTGGGAACAAATTTTTACCCCCCACACCTCAGATAGAGCCCTAATATCCAGAATGTACAAAGAACTTAAAAAATTAATAAGATAACCCAATCAACAAATGGGCCAAGGACCTGAACAGACACTTCTCAGAGGAGGACATACAATCAATAAACAAGTACATGAAAAAATGCTCACCATCTAGCAATCAGAGAAATGCAAATCAAAACCACCCTAAGATACCATCTCACTCCAGTAAGATTGGCAGCCATTATGAAGTCAAACAACAATAAGTGTTGGCGGGGATGTGGGGAAAAGGGTACACTTGTACACTGCTGGTGGGGCTGCAAAATGGTGAGGCCAATTTGGAAAGCAGTATGGAGATTCCTGGGAAAGCTGGGAATGGATCCACCATTTGACCCAGCTATCGCACTTCTCGGACTATTCCCTGAGGACCTTAAAAGAGCGCACTATAGGGATACGGCCACATCAATGATTATAGCAGCACAATTCACAATAGCTAGACTGTGGAACCAACCTAGATGCCCCTCAATAGATGAATGGATAAAAAAAATGTGGCATCTATACACAATGGAGTATTACGCAGCACTAAGAAATGACAAAATCATAGAATTTGCAGGGAAATGGATGGCATTAGAGCAGATTATGCTAAGCGAAGCTAGCCAAGCCCTAAAAAACAAATGCCAAATGTCTGCTTTGATATAAAGAGAGCAACTAAGAACAGAACAGGAAGGAAGAGCATGAATAAAAGACTACAGTAAACAAAGATGAATGGGGAGAGAGAAACGGAGAGAGAAGGGAAAGCATATGGAAATGGTAGGAGACCTTCAATGATACATAAAATTATAAGAGGTCATGTGGGGCAAGGGGGAGGGAAAAAAAAGGGAGAGAATTGAACAACAGCAGGGGAGGTAGAGAGGGAAGATGGGAGGGGAGGGGAGGGGAGGGGGGATAGTAGGGGATAGGAAAGGTAGCAGAATACAACAGTCACTAATATGGCATTATGTAAAAATGTGAATATGTAACAGATGCGATTCTGCAATCTGTATTTGGGGTGAAAATGGGAGTTCAAAACACAATTTGAGTCAAATGTATGAAAGATGATATATCATGAGCTATGTAATGCTTTAAATAATCAATAAAAAAAGAATAAAACTAATTTAAAATTTAAAAAAAAGAATTTAATAAAGAAATGTTAGAATAAAAAAAGAAAGAAATGATGGAGGAATGTGATGGACATTATTATCCAAAGTAGATGTAAGAAGACACGAATTGGTGTGAATATACTTTGTATACATCCAAAGATATAAAAAATTGTGCTCCGTGTGTAATATGAATTGTAATGCATTCTGCTGTCATATAATAACAAATTAGAGTAAAAAAATAATAATAAAAGAACTTCCCATGCCAAAAAAGAAAAAAATAAAGAACAATGAGGAAAATTTGATTTACATCTCTTGCTGGAAATGTATAACAAAACTACAGAGGTAAGTTATGAAGATAAATAGATCAAAAAAACATTAAAGAAATAGACACATGTAGCTGGGTGCAGTTAATCCCCAGCAACTTGGGAGGCTGAGACAGGAGAATCAGTTCAAAGTCAGCCTCAGCCAGGTGAAGTATTAAACAACTCAGTGAGACCCTGTCTCTAAATAAAAATACAAAATAGGGCTGGGGATGTGGCTCAGTGATTGAGAGTCCTAGAGTTCAATCCCTGGTACCAAAAGGGAAAAAATAATATATAGATATACAGTGTTGGTACTAAGGAAAAATCTAAGAACCCTTTAGCTTCACTTGCTTTTAATTGGGTTAAAAAGTCACTAATTTGGAGGTCACAGAGCTGGGCAATATGTTAATAGTCTCCTACTAGCTTTACTGTAGATTATACCTCTGATGTATAGGTTATGAAGATAATGGTTATTCTTCAGGGACCTGAAGGTAGTTTTTGCTGAAAACATGTTGAACTCTTCGTTTGGGCCTGTGGATGACTAGAATGGAATGAAAGGCTTCCCACTTCTTGCTTTCATATTGTGTCGATCTTTTGTTGCCTTAACTTTTGGGTCAGATTCTGTTCAGCTCTGTTTACACATAGACCTGTTGAACATTTGAGAAATAATTTGTCCAAAATTATAATATAGGGTCAACTTGAACTAGACCTGCCTCAACTCTTCCCACCCCAAGGCTAAAGACACCTAATAGCTACCATGAGTAAACACCAAACAACGAAAGGAATGACAACCAGCAGCACCTGAGTTCTTTGGAGATCTCCACTGATTCTCAGAAATTCAGAAAATTCATTATTATTGCTTGCCTTTATTAGCCTGTCTCCCTCATCATTCCTACCCTAAATCTGTAGTCAATCACTTGGATTAGAGAAGCTGATTTGTGAGCAGAGCTACATTTTCTCCATTATTTGGCCACTGAATAAAATCTTCCTTTATCCCCAATACTAATCCCTCAGACTTTTTTTTTTGGGGGGGGCAGGATTAGCATCTGAATGTGTATATGCTAAAAACAAGGGTAAGAAAGCCTATGGATGATTTAGAGACAGAATAGCCGCATTGGAAGGGGACAGATATTACCTATACCACACTACACGAAAATAAGTGGATTAAAGAAAGGTTAAAATTCCACAAGTACTCAAGTACTATGTTATGCTGAAGTAATAGACAGGAAAAAGTCATTTATTTTGTAATAGAGGTGTTTCTAAGCAAGATGTAAACTGCAAAAGTCCTAAGGAAAAAGTATGATGAATTTGGTAAATAAAAAAAAAAAAAGAAAATACTGCAGGGTGAATGACACCATGAACAAAAGTAACAAGGAGAGAAAATATTTATAATATATAAGAGACTAAAGAATAAAGTTGGTTTCTTCAATTTAGCAACTCTTACATTGGTAAATATTTGGAAATTTATAATAACTATTTTAAGATGAAAATAAGCCCTTTCCAAGATTGATGGCTGTATAGATTGCTTCCCTATTTTGAGGGCAAATTGGGTACATCTAGCAAAATTTAAAATGTACATAAAAGTCCATCAATCTTACCTATAAATAGCCATGTATTTGCCTGAAATTGTAAATGCCTGGAAGTATATATGAATGGAAGATACCTAGCTAATATAAAAGGTATTGAGGTTAGGGTTATTTTTTTTTTTTATTCTTCCAGGAAAATGTAAAAATAAACAAAAACTTAGACAGCAAATCCATCTGGCTGACCTGGCTGACAGTAATGGTAACTTGCCATCAGCATGATAAGATGCATCCAAGCATCAGAAATGACAAAATATAGGGGATTTACTTTTTGTCTAAGAATTAATAAAACCGAGTATATAAGAATGGTCTTTGCACCATTATTTGTAGTAATGAAAAATTGAAAATATCCTAAATATTCAGCAGTAAAGGGAATAATTAAATTATGGTATAGGTTTCACAATTGAATATTGTTAGTAATGATGAGAAACCTGTATGTTTTGGCTTGGAAAAATCTCCAATATATGTTGTTAAAGAGGAAAAAGCAAGTTACAATATAATGCATATATTTGAATTCCACTTAGGAAAAGCTATATATATGTAAATATACAAATTCCAAGCTATCTATTTGTACAGCAATGTGTAAAAATATGTTGACAAAAAAAAAAACAACAAAAAAAAATACAAAAAACTGAGCAGATATACAAATAGTGTTTACCCATGAAGAGAGAAATCTCATTGAAAGGTATGGGTTGTTGTTTTTTATTTTTATTTTCAACACAATAAGATTATTTAGTATGGGTCATATTATAGTGCAAATGTTTTAAAAAGTCTTGGAAATACAGAGAAATTTAAAGAATAAAATAAAAATTAGAATCCAATCATCCAGATAATAATGCTAACATTTTTTGTTTCCTTATCTTTTGTATATTTCCTTAGTCTATGCAATGTTGACCCTGTTTCTTCAGGAAAGAACAATGAGAAGAAGAGCCAAATTTAGGTGACGAAGATGATAATTTGATTCTGGGGCATAAGCTGGTGCTGTCTGAGGGACACTTAAATGGTATTATCAAGTAAACAATTGGATGTATGAGTATATTAATTGGAGGGAGGGAGCTCATGATCAACTTATAGTATTAATGCTTTCTCTTACAAGTGATGAATTTTAGTATTTTTGTGTCTGACATAAAAAATGTAATTTTTCATGGCAATATAGTATAAAATAATTTATTAGCCTTGGGATTTAGTAGATGTTCCTTTCTTGCTATTCCCCAGCCGTACCATTTTTTTTAATTTTGTCCACCTTAAGAAAAACATTTAAATAAAGAAAAGCCTCATTTTTGTCATCTATAAATGAAGATAGTTACTTTCTTTCTAAAGTTGTTATAAAGATTAAACAAATGTAAGTAAGCAGGTAGTACTGTCTGACGTGCTTAGCAGGCTTTCAACATTTAATTTTTAGTTTTCCTACTGTTACCTAAAAATCAGAACTTCTTTATTTTTAATTAGAGATAAAAAAACAATATTGGCTTGGTAAGTCATTATGTAAAGCTACAGGAAAATGTAAAAAACAAAAATTTTTAAAATTTTTAAATGTTCATTTTGACTCAGTTTTGTTTTTCATGACTTATTTTGAAGATTACCATCAACTCATTTCTCTTTAAGGTTTACATAGGGTTTTGGTCAAAATTAGCAAAATTTAGACCCGATGATTTAATATAGTTGAAGGGAAATAATTCACAAATGTCTCACATAAGAGAATTCATCATTAACGATTTTTTCCCCTTTGACATCAAAGGTCCTCAATTGACAAGAATATATCAATAAACTGCTAATCTTAGAGCTCCCAAATTAGTCACCCCCAAAGGGTTAAGTCACTCTACTCAACTGGGATTTGAATTGTTGTCAGTGCTGAGGTCACTGTTAAATGACAGATGTTTTCCTGCAAATCCCTTGTATCCCTTCTGCTGAAATAAAGTTCAGTGTCTGAAACAACAGGGTGGTATTCTTTAATAACTGTTAAATTTATTCTTCAGAGATTTTACAAAAGATGTCCTATTGCTTCTGGAGGACTCCCTTGACACCCTACTCTGCATTTTCTTTTTGCATAATGCCTACAATTTAAAGCCACCAGACTCCCTGTTGTATAGCTCTTGTATCCTTGGTTCAGTATAACCAAAATACTCATAAATCTCCCTTTCTTCCAGTAGCTTTCTGCAGCAGCTGGGGTACGACAGTGATGTCCCTGATCTATAATTCCAGACAGCCCTGGGGTGAACAGATAGACCAATGGAAAGCCACTGCGTCAGATAAAGTGATGTTGTTTGCACAACTCAGTGTCCTCAAGAGGTAGTCATGTAATACTCCCAATTTGTATTCTGCATAAAACTCCTTTTACAAGTTATAAACTTCCTATAGGGAACGAATGTATCCAGCTACAGGATGCTGACCATATGACTATGTAATGTAATTTTAAACTCAAAAAGAATGGTCTAAGCCTTTTCTATACTACAAGCTGAAAGCTAAAAAAAAAAAAAAAAAAAAAAGAAAAACACCTCACAATTTCTATTTAAGTATGATATTTTTCAGTTTGGAATTCTAATGAAGCAATGTTTTCCTGAGACACTAGGTTTGATACGTAAAGTTATAAATATGACTGATTAATGTATTTGAATTGTACATGCCATGAAACTTACATGTTTTTCACATCACAAAATTTTAATTGATTATTTTATTGGTACTTAAATTGACTTATAGTTGAAGCAGCTAATTAAACAATTACTGTGATCATGTTAATTTCATTACAGAAATTCTTTCCTAAACAATGTATTTGTGTTTATATTTATATGGTACTTCATAATACTTTCATTCTGGATGAGGAATTCTTTGGCTTGCCAACAATTATCAAATGCACTGAAGTAAATACAAGCTGTATGAAGAAGCAATTGTAGTTTGAAGGCTAGTGTAACATTCCAGAAAGAAATAGCAAGGGACTGGTGAAGAGTTATACCTGGGTCATAATGGAGAGGAGGCAATAGGTTTGGAAGATATTCATAGAATAAGATGGTGCCTGAAATTTATGTGATGCAGAAAGCCAGAGAAAGGAAAAATAAAAGCTCACAAATAAGCTTTTTTAACTTGAGTGACTATTAGAAATATCACTAAAAAAAGTCAAGTTTCCTGAAGGCAGTGGTCATGTTGGCTGGTTAATGAGGAAAACTCTTGAGTTTGATTTTGGTAATTTGAGTTTGAAGACTTTGTTGAGTATCTAGGTATGAGCAAAGCTTGGGTGATGAGGGTTGGAGATACCTTGTCCGTGTGGAAGAGATGGCTGAAGTCACAGATGTATTCCTGGAAGAGCATTGGTAGGAGCAGACTCTGGGAAATAGATCCATAGTGCCTTCATTCCATGTGCTGAATGAAGCCTTGCTGGGCCCTAGTGATAGATAATAATGGGGTTCAGATAGTAGAGGATATTTTGGAACCTCTAAGCTAGAGTAACATCAGTGGGCTTTGCTTTGGTGTGTGTGTGTGTGTGTGTGTGTGTGTGTGTGTGTGTGTGTGTCTGAGGGCAGAACTGGGGGTGCATTTTTACTGTAATGATTTAGTGATTTCCATTTCTACCAAATGCAATTTTTGTAATGGACAGCAGGGGGCAGCAGAGCCCCACTTTTCAAAGGATCAAACCGAAATTTCAGCAGAAAGACCACCCTCTGCCTTTCTGTGTATCTTTTTTTGGTTGTTGTTGTTGTCATTAAGGAAGTTATATTCCCCTTTTAAAGTTAAAGAAAATAATTTCTTTCCTAAGTTGCTGTCTTTGGGCACAGTGTATGGATTGAATCTTTACTTAGGGGGCCTGTGTCTCTAATCTGATTTTGGTGATCTCTTTTAAAGAAAGGAGTTAAGAATTTGTTTACTGGTGATGGTCTGATGGTGTTTCACTGGAGAAGGTAGAAGTGTGAACTGCAATTGGGAATTTTTAGCCTGAGCGCTAATTCCATCCTGAAGACTCAGGTTTGTATTTAAGATCAAAAATTATGGGGATGAGGCTGTACCCTACAACACACAAGGCAGCACACAGGATTGATCCCCAACACTGAAAAAACAAACAAACAAACAAACAAAACCCCAAAATAAACCCTATCATTGCTGTTAGACTTTAAAGATATGTTTGTTATTATACAATCCATGTTGACTATAGTCTGTTGTCCTTGTTGCTGCTATTGGCTGAGTTTCCTGAAATCAGGTTGACCTGGGATAGGGTATGAAATTAAGCCACAATAACCTAGACTTCTAACCTAACTTACTACTGCAGGACTTCCATTCTTTGCAATCTGTCATTTTACCTGTCTTCCCTACTGTCTAGATTGCCCACGGAGCCAGTGGCATGAGGTCTCTTGTTTCTAGTGCTTTGCTCGCTGTGTCAGGTGATGTGATGTCATTGCTGACCCGAGTGGTAGGTCTTAATGTTGTCCTTCAGTGTGCCAGAGCCATGCTGGGCCCCATGCAGGGATGAAGGGCTGCCTTTTCCCTTTTCTGGTTTGCTTTGTTAATGAAGAACAGCCTATCTATCATATATGTTATCATATCTGTAAGCCTCCTTTGCAATAGGGTTTGATAATTTTTATTTTTTGAGTGTTAGTGAATTGGTATCAAAGCATTTTTAGCACAGTGTCTTATGGAATTTTAATTTTTGTGTGTAGTGTTGGGGATCAAACCCAGAGCCTCATGTACACTGGGCAAGTAGTCTGCAAGGAGCTATATCTCCACTCCTATCTTTACATCCTTAACAGTGCTCTTTCCTCTGGTCACCCCACAATATCACAGGTTCTTTGATTATGCATTCCCCTTAAACTTGGCGGCCTCTGTTCATATTATTTTTTTCCATTCAAATGTTCTTCATCTTTTCTGTTTCATGAATTTCTCTTTCCTGCCCTATTTTTCTTTTTCCCCCATATCATTTGTAATTTTCTAATAAGTTATATAATTTATTATGTTTGCTTGGTAGTCTTCCTTCTTCCTCCTAGAACCCCACAAGATCAGGGATTTTTGTTTTGTTCACTGGATATATCCAATGCCTAGAATACTGCTGAGACCCCAACAGGTACTTAATAAATGTTTTTAACAATGTTTAAGTGAACAAGTGGATCCTTGAAAGCTCAACTCAAATGTCATCACCTCAGTGAAGACTTCCGTTCTGCTTCTACTCCCAATTCTGGATAAAATTTGTTTATTTTTCTTGTATTTTACCATATCAATTTGTTTAAATTTGCATTATAGTGCTTATTCCACTGTTTGAGAGCTGCTTCATAGTTCATACAAATGATAAATAATAAAATATGACATTAAATTGGTAGTTTTGACTAAACACTAAATTGTAATGAATATGGAATTCCAAAGTGAGATGCTGTCTATTGATGCCCATTTTCATGAACTTCTTGACTCTTAAAAAACTCCAACCACATGGTGGATATTAAGAGGCCAAGAAAGAGGAGATGAAGTGACTCAGGAGGCTGAATCAGGAGTATCGAGAGTTTAAAGTGAGCCTCAGCAATTTAGTGAGGCCCTTTAGCAATTAGTAAGACCCTGTCTCTAATAAAATATGACAAAGGGCCAGGAATGTGGCTTAGTGGTTAAGTGCCCCTGGGTTCAAACACCAGTAACAAAAAGAAAAGGGTGAGGGTCGGGGAGATGAGAGGTGGGTTGAGGATTTTTCTTGGGAATGCTGGGCTGGGTGCTGCCCCCATGAGAGGGAGTGTGGAGAGTGCTTTTACCTTCAATTCAAGAGAGGTTCCTAAGGGACCCTGGCTGTTGGGAGGCACAGCTGCTTCCTGAATCTTGCCTAGAATTTGTAAAAGGCAAAGGGACAGATTGGTCAGTTCTCTAGTGGTAGAAGCCAGGGGCCACTCCCACAGTTAGCTGATGAGAATTTTCTTGGAGTGAGTATGAACCACTTGGGAGACTCACCCAGTCTGGAGTCATTTAAAATCCTTCCCAAGATTGCTGTCAGAAGGGGAGATAAAAGCATGCAATGGAGGAAGGATAGCATCTTCAACAAATGGTGCCGGGGAAACTGGAAATTCATATGCAACAAAATGAAATTGAATCCCCCTCTCTCGCCATGCACAACAGTTAACTCAAAATGGATCAAGGAGCTTGATATCAAATCAGAGACTCTGCGTCTGATAGAAGAAAAAGTTGGCTCCGATCTACATATTGTGGGGTCGGGCTCCAAATTCCTTAATAGGACACCCATAGCACAAGAGTTAATAACAAGAATCAACAAATGGGAATTACTTAAACTAAAAAGTTTTTTCTCAGCAAGAGAAACAATAAGAGAGGTAAATAGGGAGCCTACATCCTGGGAACAAATTTTTACTCCTCACACTTCAGATAGAGCCCTAATATCCAGAGTATACAAAGAACTCAAAAAATTAAACAATAAGATAACAAATAACCCAATCAACAAATGGGCCAAGGACCTGAACAGACACTTCTCAGAGGAGGATATACAATCAATCAACAAGTACATGAAAAAATGCTCACCATCTCTAGCAGTCAGAGAAATGCAAATCAAAACCACCCTAAGATACCATCTCACTCCAGTAAGATTGGCAGCCACTATGAAATCAAGCAACAATAAGTGTTGGCGAGGATGTGGGGAAAAGGGTACACTTGTACATTGCTGGTGGGGCTGCAAATTGGTGCGGCCAATTTGGAAAGCAGTATGGAGATTCCTTGGAAAGCTGGGAATGGAACCACCATTTGACCCAGCTATTCCCCTTCTTGGACTATTCCCTAAAGACCTTAAAAGAGAGTACTATAGGGATACTGCTACAATGATGTTCATAGCAGCACAATTCATAATAGCTAGACTGTGGAACCAACCTAGATGCCCTTCGATAGATGAATGGATAAAAAAAATGTGGCATTTATACACAATGGAGTATTACTCTGCACTAAAAAATGACAAAATCATGGAATTTGCAGGGAAATGGATGGCACTAGAGAAGATTATGCTAAGTGAAGCTAGCCAATCCCTAAAAAACAAATGCCAAATGTCATCTTTGATATAAGGAGAGCAACTAAGAACAGAATAGGGAGGAAGAGCATGAGAAGAAGATCACCATTAAACAGGGACGAGAGGGGGAGGGAAAGAGAGAGAGAAGGGAAATTGCATGGTAAAGGAAGGAGACCCTCATTGTTATACAAAATTACATATAAGAGGAAGTGAGGGGAAAGGGGAAAAAAACGAGAAATGAATTACAGTAGATGGGGTAGAGAGAGAAGATGGGAGGGGAGGGGAGGGGGATAGTAGAGGATAGGAAGGGCAGCAGAATACAACAGACACTAGTATGGCAGTATGTAAAAAAGTGGAGGTGTAACCGATGTGAATCTGCAATATGTATAAGGGGTAAAAATGGGAGTTCATAATCTGCTTGAATCAAATGTATGAAATATGATATGTCAAGAGCTTTGTAATGTTTTGAACAACTAATAATAAAAAAAAAGAAGGGGAGATAGGAAACCACCGGAAAAGACGGGGGCCAGCCAGAGTAGGATGCATTACTTTCTGTCAGGCAAAGAAGAGTAGAATATTCCTAAGTTTTTGGAGGGGACTCTAAAGAATCCATAAAATTATTATTCATCTTTAAATACCCATTAGTCCTCCAAAGCAAGAAGCTGGCCCAGAAGTGAATCAGTCAAAAGAAGAATTTTCTGTCCCTCTTTGCCCCTCCTCCATCCAACTTTGTTTGCCTCTGGCAGGGTCATTAACCTGGTCAGCAACTGCTGGGAGAGCAGACAGGCCCAGGGCTGTAGAGAGAATGTGGGGTGGGGAGAGGATGAGACTCTTCTCCACTAAATGCTGTCAGCCTTGGGCACAATCTTCCCCAGAGATGATTTAACATTAAATCAGATTAGAAGTTAAACTTCTTATGTGAACTGGACTTTCTGATTTTTGAATTAAGATAGTTTTTAATGGCTTAAAGTGACTTGAACACTTTTCCTAGCACTATGCTCTTAATGCATTTGCCATTTTTCTGTGAAACAACTGTATTAGGGAGGAACTCCCATTCGACTTTACATTTAAGAGACTGAAGTGAAAGACATTGAATCAGTTTTCTGAGGTTTACACACTATTAGAAGTAGAATTAGCATCTGAACTCAGGTAATCTTCCTATCCTTTACTCTTTACTGGATTCACCTTTCTTCAAGAATTTATGTTCATATTCCCTAAGGCACCATAGGGCCTGGCATTTAGTCTCAACAAAATTTTAATTAGTGACTAGTACATAGTATGGTTGGTAATATTTCTTAGTAACATGCAAAATTCAGGAAATACAGCAACAAGCAGCTTAGGCTTTGGAGTGTGGGTGGTGTTGAGTTCTGGGCCCACCTCTTCATAGCTATTCTTCTTTAGGAAATTATTTAACCTGTCTGTACCTGAGTTTCCTCATTTGTAAAATGGAATAATAATACTTATATCAGCATTATGGTGAGGACCAAGTAAGATAATAAACATAAAGCACCTGATAGTACCTGGAAATTAACATATTAAATGTACTTGGTGTATAGCTCAAAAATATGATGATACATATTTTTTTGAATTTTGTTTTATTTTGTGTTTCTGAATTAGCAGAGGTAGATTTTGGTAGTGGTACACAGTTACAAACAACCCTAATCCAAATTGTGAAGAACAACTGAAGCTTTCGAGCAACTCAGACGTATCTCTCCCACAGTCCTCTTTTGTTTTTAATTTTATTTTTTTTATTTATATATGACAGCAGAATGCATTACAATTCTTATTACACATATAGAGCACAATTTTTCATACTTCTGGTCGTACACAAAGTATATTCACACCAATTCGTGTCTTCATACATGTACTTTCCCACAGTCCTCTTGACTAACGTGATGCCCTTGCTGACTGACTGTTCCTGTTAGGTGGCTGTTCTCCCTCATTCCCATGTGTTTCTGCTCCTTTGTGAGGTATGCTTCTGGTGGGTCACTGTACTTGTTCTTAAATCTACTTTCTTATAATTACATAAGTTAATTAAATATTATTTAAATGAAGTGCGAATGTGAAGACTTTATAGTTATCTCCTTAGCTTGCCTTTTCTCTCCAAGGGGACAGTCTGTCCTCATGATTCTTTCCCTTGTTTAGGAGAAAAAACTGACTAAACTCATTCACACTAAAGCATAAATGACTTCTGTCCCTCTCAGTTGCAGTAGCATTTTAATAGGATTGAATGCTCTAGCCAAAGGAAGAAGGCTTTATTTGAGAGTTGGACAGGGTGACTGTTTTATCCTATTTAAAACCATGTCATAAATCCTCCTTGATCCCTGCATGCTTTGAAGTATAGAATTGTTTCTGTTATAATTGTGCATGTCTGTGAGGAATTATTAATAACATCTGGAATATAATAAGCACTCAATAGGTGTTGGAATTTTTCTTCACATTTATTAATTCATTTCATTCTCACAACAACTCTACAACAGGGCTGAGGATGTATCCCAGTGGTAAATCACTTGTCCAGCATGTGTGAGGCCCTGGATTCCATCCCTAGCACCAAACTCACTAAGAGTGTGTGTTGTAGTATGCACCTTCGGTCCCAGGTACTTGGGAGGCTGAGGCAGGGGTATCACTTGAGTGCAGGAGTTCAAAGCCAGCTCCAGGAATGGAACATAACATCATCTTTTAAAGAAGCTGTGACAGAAGCATGAAGGGGCCAGTGGTGCAGAGCAGTTGTAGAGCACCAGCTTAGCACATGCAAGGTTGGATTCCCAGAATCAAAAGGAACAATAAACAAACAAAAACGAAAAAAGGGAAAATATGAAAGTTATTAAATCTATGAGGACACAAAAATTGTGACAAATCCCTAAAGACAGAGAAGGTTGATGAGCCCCTGTATAGGAAAACGATGGAGATCCAGAGCAGAAGTAGGCCGTATGTCAAGTACAGGGAATAGACAAGGAAAATTATGTGTGTCATTTTTCACCCCCATCTTCATATTGTCCTAAATAGGCCATGACCTGCACTGTCTGTTATCAGAAAAATTGTAGACTAGCCCACAACTGGTGGGAGAAGGAGAGTAACATGAGAGTTGTACTGAGTCAGGTGAGGGGGCCGTAAGCAGATAAAACCCAGAAGTATTCACACTGCTCTACCTATCCCTACTCACACCACAAAGGGTAAATAATAAGGAAGACAAGGGTGGCAGTCCTCTGAGAGGCATAGTTTTTTGGTGCATGAAATGCCAGTGGCACATAGTCAAATCTAGATTCCAATACCAGACACTCCACTCGAAGGCAATTTCCCCCTCATTTACTCTCTAAGTTCATAAAACAAGGAGTAAGTTAGGACTGGACTGTAGGTTTTCTCTTTCAGGTATACAATACTGGCCAGTGTTTTCTAGAAGGTTGGTTTCCTATGAAAATATGAAGAAAATACCAGAGAACAGAAAGATAACACTGTGATAGAACATAAACTGAAAAGCATATGCTGGGTAAAGCAGAATAATGAAACTAACAGAATAAGAACTTAAAATATACATAATAAGTACCCTTAAATAGATAGGATTATATTGGAGCCATGAAGCAGTAAGAAGAATATATTGCAAACACTGGGTATAAAATTATAATTGCCAAATAAGAATTAAGACATTGAGTAGAATGAAAATAACCAAAGAATGAATTAGTGAATTTTATGATTAATACAAGAAATTCTTTTGGAAGGCATGAAGAAGGATAAAGAGAAGGTATAAAAAAATGTTAAGAGATATGGAAGATTGGTGAAGAAATTTCTGTATGAGCATCCCCACAGGGGACAGGAGACATACTAAGCTGGAATATTAAAGAGAACTTAGTGAAAGCACTATTTAAGTAATTAAATTTAAGGTGAAAAAATGTAAACAGAATTGAAGAGGATATTGCATACTGACCAATAAATCAAGAAGATATAAAAATTAAAAAATTGACACACACATGGAGAAAAATGGATAAATCCAAAATTGTAATTGTAAAGGAAGAAAATTATAAATCCTTTTAACTTATGAACATGATTTAAAACTATGAAGAAAATTCTAACTGAAAATGAGTTAACAAAAACCTGACAGACTATGAAATGATACATTAAAACCAAGTAGAGATTATCTTTGAAATGCAAATATTTAGTATGTAAAAATTTATCAGAATAAATTACTACATTTAGAGACTAAAAGAGGGTTGGGGTTGTGGCTCGGTGGCAGAGTCCTTGCCTAGCATATGTGAGGCACTGGGTTTGATTCTCAGCATGGGATATAAATAAATAAAAATAAAGGTTCATTGACAACTAAAAAAATAAATAAAAGACTAAAGGAGAAAAATCACATGATAACTTCCTTGCAGAAAAAAATCTGATGCAGCTTAATACATGTTTAACCTAGCCTCCCTCCAAATATTGACAACAGAAAGGGTATTACACAGCAAAGAGCATATTTCAACAATCTTTTTGCTGTTTCACCAGTAACCAAGATATAATATTCCTTTTGAAATTCGGGAACATACAAGAATGCCCTTTATTACTGTTTTAATAGTGACTAACTATTGTTTTGGAGATCTGGTCAATATAACAAGAAAAAAAGAAAAGAGATATACAAGCTGGAAGGGAAGAGACATAACCCCCATCATTTGTACATGATATAATTATCAACCCAAAAAATCTTGCAGGGATTTCAGCAATTAGAGTTGATATGAAAGTTCAACAATACAAGTGATACACAATCAAGTTACAAAAATCAATGATAATGAGCTATAAAATGATGGAAACAAAGATATTATTCAATAGTAACAAAAACCATGATATGTCTAGGAATAAAAATATCAAATTCTTCCCCTCATTGTTTGTACAGTTTATGCAATTCCAAAAAAAGTTCTAATAGAATTTTTTCCCCTCAGAAACTGGAGAAATCTTCAAAAGAGTTTACATAGAACAAATTACCATGAAGACTCACCTTTTCTGGAAACAGAATAACAAAGAAGGAACATGGAGGAAGCTGTTTTATAGTAAACCATAAGGTACACCTCCGATAGGAACAAATAGAAAAAAGAAACAATGTATACAGATCCATGGATACATGGTGACAAAATTATTTTTAACCAAGAAGAATAGAACATCAGCTTACTAGTAAATCATATCAAATTAAATCATTTTACTGAAAAAGGTTGTTTTATCAGTTCCTTAGAAGAAAATCATAATGTCTGAATGCTAAGAAAAACATTTGATTTAATTTCTCAAGTATTATTCCCTTTCCCTATATCCATTTTTTTTCTATACACATCATTCCACTACTGTTTCCACTACTTTTAATGGATTCCCCCATTGCATGTATCTCTGAAATCTGAATACTACTTGCCTTTCTAATTTGTCTCATGAATAACAGCATTCCCCTCAGCCAGTTTTTCCCCCTACTTGAGAAAATTAGTTTCATTATACTTTATACATTTCAGTATATGTTTTTGGTATTTGACCAAGAATATCTTTGTTGCTGTTTCACCAAACCTTTTTTTAATATTTGTTTTTTAGTTTTAGGTGGACACAATATTTTATTTCTATATGATGCTGAGGATCGAACCCAGTGCCTCATGCATGCTAGGCGAGCACTCTACCAATGAGCCAGAACCCCAGCCCATTACCAAACCTTTTCATTAAGAACTTTTTCTTCCTTAAAATAGCTCATGAGACACCATACATTTGTACTCTGATGTTTAGCACAATACCAAACTCATAGGACTCAACAATGTTAGTTGAATGAATGAATGATAAAACTTAAAAATATTTTCAAGACAATCCTGAACAGGCATTAATAAAATTTGTTAGTTTTGAAATGGATTGCCAAATAATTAAGAGGAAAAATAAAACTGCTCTCATCAATTTTTGAGCTCAGATTACATTTAAAACTATATATATATATATATATATATATATATATATATATAATATATATATATATAATTGAAAACACAGCTAGAATTTTGACAGAAATATCAGAAATGTCCTATTACTATAAAGTGTAAAACATTGCTTTTTTGTGTGTGTGGCAGGAGAAGTCTGAAGTAAGGGTAGTGAAAAACAGATTGACATTTGGTCATTATTTCTTATCAAGGGTGTTTTACTTGTAATGCTATTTGACAGCTATATTCTAGGTCTGACAGCATTGAACCAGCTTAATTCCCACTGAACTGCTCTAAATAGGCAGTATTGCAATCAGTTTAACAACCCCTGGAGGCAATAAAATCTCTCCTTTGAACGAATACTCAAGGGGAAGAAATCTAAGATTTATAAAGGGCAGCAAGTATTCAAGAAAGGGGCAAAGTTTATGTGTGAGCCTATAATTGATGTTTCCTTTGTTGGAAAAGAAAGCTTGAGGATGCTTTAAGAATTAATCTTTAACAAGTTCTAATTTGCACTAACAAGTATGTTCAAGATAAGTGAAAGAGATATGTGATTCTGAGAGTTGTGTTGCTTCCAGCCAACTAAGAAAATTTGGAGGGGTCATGAAGTATGAGAAAGAAACTTGAAAATGAAACTGGAAGACTTTAGCCATGCTTTTTTGATGTCTATGCCAGAGGGTCACGATCACTACAAATGGTGCTGATTAGGCTTTATGATGGACTAGTGGTTTGTACTTGCTTAATATGTATGTACTTGCATGAAGAAAATTTCAGTCAAATACCATATCATTTTCTTTCTAAATGAATGTGGAAGTAATTTAGTTAAACACAGTTTAATCAGGATTTAAATTAATAGTCCTAGGTTTATATTGCTGTTCCCACTACTATTACCTGTGTATCCTTGTGGATATTATGCCATCATTCAGTTTTCTGATCTATAAAATGGGGATGATATAGTTTTTACTAACTAGGGAAATTTGAAACTATAAGGTTTAAGAAGAATGCTTAATTCAATTTCGGCTGAAGAATGATAAATTTGGGCTGAAGAGTGATAAGTGAACGTAATCAAGATCTTAGTGTGTGCTAAACAACAGTGCTAAAAGCTTCAAATTTGATGCTCACAGTATAATAGAGAGAAGTCTCTGAGTGCGGGAATTTTAGGAGAACAGGGAAGGATACATAATCAACCTGTCAATTTTCTCTCTTGGATTAAGTTGCTGGAAAAATAACTTTGTTCCTGTAAATGGATTCCAAAGAGCTTGATCCTGAATCTTTGGAATTCTTCAGCATATCATGGTGTTCTTTTCCCTAGAGAGTAGTTCAGGCAGGCACTACCATTAAACTTCAGGGATATCTATTTGTACCTCTCCATTTTTTTGTATATATGGATATGTGTATGTATGTATATGCATACATGTATATAAATGTGTGTATATGTGTGTGTATTTATATATATATAAATTTTGGGTTTTTTTTTTTGCAGTGCTAGGTATTGAACCCTGGGACTTTGGCTTGTTAGAAAGTACTCTACCATTGAAGTATGAGAAAGAAACTTGAGCTACATCTCCAGCCCCTGATGTATGTAAATATATATTTGCATACACATATATGTATATGTTTGCATGTTTGTATAATGTATATAGACTTATTACTGATTCTGAGAGCTCTGATGCTTTATTTTACTATTTATTTACTATTTTAGTTTTATTTCACTTTTGTTTGACACATAATGATTGTTCATATTTTGGGGTATTTGCTTCACCCTTTACACCAGTGTTGTTTGTTGTGACCTCCATAGCACCAATGGGAACCAGGTAGGGTAAATTCTTCCTGCTTTCTTAAACATTCCCTTTAATGAGGACCCTTACCTTTCAGCATCTATTTAATTTATTGAATTCTACTCATCTTTTGGGTCTCAGATTAGACCCAAAGCCCTCCTTGACTTTCCTCTTATGTGCTTGGATAATACTCTGTCACATGCCATTTTGTTTGTTTTTCTGCACTGTTACTGTGCTGGATATTGTTACTGTTTAAGTGGTTCTGTTTCTCTGCTTCTGAGAATACAAGAGGACTGTGCCTTCTTACCTTCCTAAATGTAGGAGGGGCCATATGGTTTGATTTAGCTGATGACTGTGAGCAGAATTGATGTACATTATTTCTGTGCTCAAACCACTCTCTCTCTTCGTCTGCCTTGGTAACTCTGAAAGTGTGTGTGGGCACAGAGGTGCAACCATAAATCATCATGTGGGGGCAGCTGCCATGCAGAGTTACCAAACTGTGCAACAGGCTTTGCCTGTGTGACATGTATACCTTTGTTGCTGTTTAACCAACAGAGTTGTTGGTTACTACAACGTACCCTGACTGATACAGTTGTTGCTGAGCCTTTGTCTTGCTTTCTCACCTGGCTGTAGGTCTGACTGAAGGAAGCAATTGTCTTGTTCATCATTCCCTCCCCAGAGTCTTGTTACAGGACTGCCTGACATATGGACAGCAACTAATAAATCATTCATGGAATGAAATAATGATTCTATATCAAGGAAGGATCTATTTGAAGATTTAATTTCTACAGTGACCAAACACTTGGTGTGGTTCTGATGTAAGGAAAAGTAAAAAATGCTATCTGAGGGGAAAAACAATGATCATGGATCCATATCTAAAGCTTTAGAAAATAATTTCTTTAGAAAAAAAGAAAGAAAGAAAAAGAGAATTATGTATAGACAAGAAATACAATGCATACTTCTGCTTTGTTTGTGGACAAATAACAGCAGTGAAATATTCTAGGAACTGAAGAAAAAGGCTTGTGATATGAACTCACATTAGAACAGTTATTATGAAGCATTTATTCACTTAACGTTGTGTGTGACTGACCTGTGTGTGCTGTAACGGGTGAGGAGAGTAAACTGATACTTATCCCTGAAGAGCTCACGGTCAAGTAAAGATAAACAGAGACCAAGATAAATAGAATACAGTGAAATAAGGGCAATGAAAGTAGTGGTCTTGAGAAGGAATGCAGAAGAAGTCTGTAGTACTTCTGAGATGACAGATCATCAATTCACAAAAGTCACATTTTAATTGGACCCCTCTGCATATACAAACTAACCTTTTATTTCCAATGACAGTCACCTGTATTCAGCTTCCTACCATGGCCATATAATGGCCTTTGATGTTATCCAGACTGTACTGACTGTGATATGATGAAGTCCATGACCTCACTCTGACCAAACCACCAGTCTCCTCAGTTTATTTATTAAGTTATGGTCGCTACAGCAGTTCCTGCAAACTTACTGAGACTTTCCCTCTCAGACGCCTCCTCTTCAAACTTGTCTTTTCTCAGTGTAGACCTCCATGAATCAACACTCTGGCCTGTCTCTGTTGTTACTCTTTATTCTTTTACTCCTTTATTGTCCTTTTGAGGGTTTATTTGGAAAATCCTGTCTTGGATTGAATCATTTGTGGCCTTTCAGGTTTACATTTATACTGCTGGAGGTAATTACAGGCAAATTGGGGACATCTAAAAATCATCATTCCCAACTTTATCTAGGACCTCAACATTTCCCAGGATTCCTTTTATTGTTCTCTACTTAATGCTCTTTCTAATCCTTTGTGATGACTACTTAAAACCTTTTTGTCTTTCCTAATATTCTTGAACTCTACCATCTTCTACCACAAGTTCAGCAGAAAAAAAAAAAACAGTTCATTTTTTTTTAGAGGAAAAATAAGCCATCAGACGGGTGTTCTCCCCTCACCCCCATACCAAGGATTGAATCCAGGGGCAGTTTACCACTGAGATGCACTCCTAGCCCTTTATATCTTTAATTTTGAGACAGGGTCTCAGTAAGTTGCCAACGCTGTCCTCAAACTTGAGATCTTCCTGCTTCAGCCTCCTGAGTCACTTGAATTACAGTCATGTGCCATCATATGGGCCTGGTACTCTTTTAACTCTGACAGTCATAGTCATCCAATTATTCTATCCTGCCAAAATGAAAGAATTGAAGTTCTGTCTATCTTAGGCTAATAACTTGGGTATGGATTAAAAATACCAGGTGGAAGAAGGAGAGTGGATATATTTGTACAAAATGGCCTAAAAAAGAATTCTGAGGAATAGCAATAGAGAGGGGGGAGGTAAAATAAAGAACGTGTGAAGTTAAGGGTGACAAAAGAAGAGTGCATTTCAAGCAAGAGGGAGAATTGACATTTCCAATCTGTAAAACCTGGAGAAGTTAGGCGAGATGAAAGCTGAGATATATCTTTTGGATTCAGCAAAAATAGTCTACTAAGGACTGTGGTGAGAGTGCTTCAGGGGAAAGATAGGAGCAGGTGAAGAGGAAATGGAGATTCCAAGTATAGACTTTTAGCATTTTCAGCTCTGGAGGGGAGGAGGTAAACAAGACTATAACTGCGGAGAATTATGGAGTATACAAAAGCTACTTAGTTTTTTGATGATAGAGGCTTAGTTTATTACAATGCCTCTGGAAAAGAATAAGTAGAAAAAACAGAGGTTAAAGAAGCAAGTAAGAGAAGGTAGGATATTAGATGGAATAAGGTCCACGTGAAAGCAGGAAAGAACAGAATCCAAAGCTTTTTGCAGCCTCATCTTTTTCTTCCTGTGCTAGACTCTTTTCTTTTTACTCTATATAACCCTTTTATGCTTTCAAGTATATCTACATGATAATGACTTCCAAATCTGTAGCTTTATGCAAAATCAGTCTCTTGAGCTCCAGGTCCTTTTATCCAGCTGCCTATTGGACAGCTCTGCCTGGCTATCCCCAGGCACCTTAGGCTTATCACATTCAAAACAGAATTTATTATTGCTTCTTTCAAACATGCGTTCTTTTCAATGTTTCTTATGCCAGGAAAATGAACTACTATTCAACCAAAATCCTAGTGGGCACCTTTGACTTTCCTTTATCTTCTTGTTGTCTCCTCCCACTTTCTTTCCTTGGTTAATTCCAATGCTTGACTCAGTTTTCCTCTTCACCCAGAGGCCTTCCTCTGTAGGCTCCACAAGTTAGGGCTAGGTGTTTTCCCCACATGTCTTCATTGTATAATGTACCCTCTGTTTTAGCACTTACCATTTATTCTGTAATTACCTTTTTACTAGACTCTAAACTCTATGCTGATAGGCAGGGACATTGTCTATTTCCCATTTGCATGTCCAGTGCCTTGAACACAGTGAGTGTTGAATATGTATCAGTGGAATGAATGAATATTTATGATTACTAATATTTGCATACCACTTTAAGGCATTTATACAATTTGTTATATTATTTAATCTTCATATACAAGCATGAGAGGTAAGTGTTATTTTCCCCATTTTACCAGTGAAGAGAAATGAGGCTTAGCGAGTTTGTGTAACTTTACCCAAGATCTTTCACCCCTAAGTGGTAGTTTTTGATTTGCTCTCACAGGACATTGTCTCTTGAAGGTCAGGAGGTCTGATTTGGATCAACACTGACTTGAGGCTGCAGGTTCTCCATGTGGACTGCTAGACACTTTCTGATTTTACTCCTGCTGGTACTTTATGATTCCAAGTTCCTAGTGTGATGGTAAATAGAGGGATGCTGGAATCATGCTGCATGTTTGGGAACCCTGGATGCTACCTCTTGTGGTACAGGGCAAGTGCTGCAACTTCTCCCAGGCTCAGTATTCTTAAAGGTAAAATGGGAAAAGTAAAACCTATCTCCTAGGTCTCTTGAAGAAAGCCTTAACAGAGAGCTTAACCCAATTTTGGGGATAAATCAGTGGTACTTGTTATTATCACAAACACAGTTGTGTTGTGCAGGCAAGGTGACAGACTCAGGAGTTCCTGTTTCCTGGGGACAAGTAAAGAATGTCACTTGCCCCAAGCCCATGGCAGTTTGGTTAACATGTGCAGACTGATCTTGAGTTCCAGACCACTCAGGTTCTCTTATGCAGGATGGCATTCTGAGGAGGAATCCAGACTCACATAACCCTGGGGCAGCTCTAGGGAGGCCAGAATGGGTAGGATTGGAGCCTGCCGGTTGGAAGTACAGCCCAGAACCTGAATATGTACACTTGGGGAAGGGTCAGAAGGAAATATATTTTGCTTAGAGAGAAAACAAAGGTAGAATTTCCCAAGGGAAAAGAGGAGTTAGACCTGAGTATAGCCAGAAAAAATTTTAGAAAGGTAACTGTTATTGATTGTTATAATTGTTATTGATTGCATGGTATACATCTGGTACTTAAATCTATAACTTATTTAATTCTTATTACAACCTAGTCAATTGTGATACTATCCCTATTCTTCAGTTGAGGAAACTGTTAACAACAGAGTCTGTAAACAAGTCAAGATGGCGCCTGGCATTTTGCAGAGGGAGTGGTTTGTGAAGTAACGCCAGCGAGCCATTAAGTGTGGAGATTCCTTATTGGTTGACTGCTGTATCTAGTTTATGTTAATTAAGATAAGCTGCGTGGAATGTATATATACCCCTCCAGTCCTACAATAAATGGCTCCCACTTCTGCTGTATCAATGTACACAAGTTGCTCGTCACCCCCCCCCCCCCCCCCCCCCCCCCCCCCGGTTATTTTGCCCAGCCAGCCGGGCTGCAGCAGGAAACCAAGACTCAGAAAGGCTAAATAACTTGCCCAAGGTCTTGCAGATGAAACCGAAAGAAGAGGACATCAGGAGAGCAGGGCCAGCATTGCACCTGGAGGTGATAAGGGTGTGTGAGCATGGTGCTCTGGTCAGTGCCCACCAGCAAGCTGCATTTGTTTCTGTGAGTTGTGTGATGAACTTTTTGTGCCTTTTCCCACTCAGGTTACCCCTAAAAGAAGCTGGCAAACTTGGCGTTCCCCTGAGGGATTGTTAAATTGACAGATTCCCTGGTCACCCTCCCGGAGGTGCATACTTGGGTCTTAGGAGGTCCATCAATATCTTCTCCCCACTGCCTGATTTCTTTTAACTGAGTAATTAATTTTTGTCATATCTCTGATGACCACCCCAGAAAAATCAGAAATACCTGGTACCTGGCAGATGTAAAAACCACTACTTTAAAGCCACTGACCCCAGCTGGAGGTGGAATGTGGTTTTCATGCAGGCTTGCCTCCCACTAGTTAGTTATGGTGGCTTTAGCTGGAGTCTATTGATGACTAAGCTCTGGCTGGAGAAAGGTTGGAACTATGCCAAGAAATTCCCTTGGCTCCTGAATTCCAGGCTTTATAATGAAACCTGGATTTATGGGCTGCACATGTAGAATACAACATGGCAGTAATTTGGGCAGTGATGTGTGTTTCTGTTAAGCCAACTTTATTTTCATAAAGGCTGCTGGTCTGTGAGGTTAGCTTACAATCCTGCATATCAGGTTTGAGTTTCACAGCAATCATTTGTGTTCTACATGAGTAAAGAAGCAATAAGCATTTTGTCTGCAGCAAGCTAAATCATCCTGAGGGAGCCGTTTACATCATTAGGATGTAATGAAATAAGTTGTCACCAGCAGCTGCCAACAATATTTCTGGTGACTTAGAAAAAGGTTATGTTTAGCACATATTTTCTGAGTCATATTTACTTTTGTTCATGGATGGAGCAGGGTCAGCTGGCAGAGTGATTTTCTTTCTAATTTCATGTACTTTTAATAATGCTTTGTCTAGATAAGTATGGGCGAATCAAGTATAAAATATAAGTACTTGATGAAATACTTGATGTCAAAGCAATAATTTAATGCTTTACTAGGAGTCTTTCAAGAGTCTGGCCTCCTCAAAGAAAAAGTGAGTAGCATGCTAAATGCTACTCATCACCATTTTTTTTTTCTTATTTCAGGCACAGCAGTGAAACTCCTGACTAGGGGGGCCAATGCCTACCAAGTCTATATTTCCTTCATCTCCAAGGTCAAGTCCTCACCTGGATTACAGCAATACATTCTGCACTGGTCTCGTCTCCCTTCTTGCTTCTCTATATCCAGTTCTCCACTCAGTAGACCAGTAGCCAGACCAACTGTGCATATATATGTATGTGAGTGTGTGTGTGTGTGTGTGTGTGTATCTCATCATAGTTAGTTGTTATTTCTCCAGCATTTAGAACAGTCTTTGGCATGTAGTAAATGCTCAGTAATTATTTGTTTAAATGGATGAATAGCTGTTACTCTTCTGCTAAAACTTTTCAGGTTCTCCTTTTGCCTTTAGGCTATAGACCAGAGTTCTTAACAGGGGCTATAAGGCCCCTGACTACCTACCATTCCTTGCTTACTCTGCTCTACTCTAGACCAGCATCAGCTCCTCCAGTTACCATCTCTTGTTTCTCAGCCTCCATACCTGCTATTCTCTCTGCTCACCTTCTCCCCACTGCCTGATTTCTTTTAACTGAGTAATTCATTTTTGTTCTTTGGATCTCAGCTTAAATGTCACTTCTTCCCACAAGTTCTCTGATCCTGCTATGATTGAATAACCTGAACCTTATTTGTGATCCATTAGCTCCTGAACTCCCCACTCTGGCTGCACTGTGCTGCAATTGCTGATTTGCTTGTCTCTACATTCCACAAGGCCATGAGCTTCTGAATGCAGTGATACAGCTTCTTATATAACTGTACAGGTCTGAGCACTGAGCATGGGTTGGTTAGGGTTAGGGTTAGGGTTAGGGTTAGGCATGTATTCAATAAATATTATTGTCTGATGTTGGGTGGAGGAGTCAGATTGAAAATAACAGCCTTAAGTGACAAGGGCACATTCTTGATTTTTCCTCTCAGCTTGAGTTGGTTAGAAGGTCCTTCAGATGAATTCATAGGCTCTCAGTGGACTGTTTATTTCAACTCCCTCATTTGACATTGGGTCACCATCCTGACTCAAGCTATTAGTCATGGCCCGGGTTATCGCTTTAGACCTCAAACTGATCTCCCTTTCTCTCTCTTTGCCCTTTATACACAGCTCTCTCCACTTAGCAGGCAGAGAAATTGAAGCCCAGACTTGATCAAGGTCTTACAATAGCTTAGCAGCAGGAGCATACGTGGGAGGATCAAGAGGAAGATGGTTTGAGAAACCATGCAGTTTGACTGCCTTCAAGTAAATAGTTAGCAACACATAACAGGAGAATGTAACTGAAAAGCCCTGTCTGTGTTTAGCTAAGTAAGCACACACATCTCAGGGCTTCTTCCCAGTGTATTTTCTTCCTAGCCCATACACTTTATCTGTCTTTTTTTTTTAAATTTATTTTTAGCTGTCAATGAATCTTTATTTATATGTGGTGTTGAGAATTGAACCCAGTGCCTTACACATGCTAGGCAAGTGCTCCACCCCTGTGCTATTGTTTGGTGTGAACTGATCAATGTAATCAATAAGTCATAGACATAAGTTATAGATTATGGGAATAAGATAACATAGATAAGCAACAGTAAGACATAAGTTTATAGATAAGTTCATCAGGAGTAAGCGTAAGTAACAGTAATAAAATCATGTAACTATAAGACATAGGATTTAAGCCATAGGAAAAAGATATGGAACAGTGAAAGGTGATAAGTCAGTATGCCAGTATAGTTACAGATAAATATAAGTTGATAGCTTTTTATAGATACACACAAGGTTAAGTCAATATAGTTGTGAACAATTGTATTCGCTTGATCATGTAGACATAAGGCTTATAGATATCAGTAGTAAAATGATGAGTAAGTGAGATAATTGCAAGCATCAGATAAGTTGCTAGTACTGGGGTAGTGGTAATGGAGTCACTGTGGCTATAAGAACAAAAAGTGTGGCCAATGGGACGCCATCTTAGCTGTTCTAGACTTCATCTTAGTTTTTCTGTTACTGCTCCTCTCTCAGAGAGAGACAAAGATTGATTTCATATGCAGAAAAATATACAATAAGTCTTAAATCTTGAGAGTACATATCAAGGATTAATGCCTCAAAAAGTCTTTATTCTTTTAAAGAGGGAACTACATGACCCATTTCTGAGAAACAGAAACAAAAGCTATCTTCTTTTAAAAAAAATTGTTTTTCTGTACTTTGTTCTGCACAGAATGTACCCAACTCAGGATATGGTGGTGGTCGTGGTCAGCTACACCCTGGGTTTGAGTACATTTATGGGTCTAGATTATCGCCCCCACTCAGCTGAAACTCAGGATACAGTTGTCTAACACTCGTTAGGACCTGAGATATGGTTAAGCTAACTGCTTTTTTTAGCTTCTGTAACTTGCTTGCTTGCTAACTGGAAAATTCCAGTTCTGTTTAGGTCCTGCTAATTACTATTTTAACTTCTGTGATTGGCTAGCTTACATGACACTAAACAAGCCACTGAGTTGTGTTTTTCATCCTTAAATTCCCAAGACACAGGCCAGGAAATTGCTGTTATCCCACAGAGCATCAATCTCTATGGGTGGGTGACAATCTCTGGCCAAGTAAATAAAGCTCTCTTTTGTTTGAATTTGGACCTAGCGTGTTTTCTGAGGTGGCTCCCCATGACACTATGACCCCAGCGCCTCTCTTTTCTTTTTAATTTTTAAATAATTTCAGATTTACAGAAAATTGCAAAAATAGTACATCCTTATGCCTTTCCTCTAGATTCTTCAAATGTTAACTTTTTACTATATATGCCTTAATATTCTCTTTCCACATACATATATGCACATATAAAAATGTATTTCTTCTGAGTCATTTAATAATAAGTCACAGGCACACAACTTTATCCCTGTATTCAGTGTATATTTCCTAAAAACAATGACTCTGTCTTCCATAACTACAGTAAGTGTAACTATCATAATCAGGAAATTAATATGGATACAGTGTTTTTTATTTTTTTGGTGTGTGTGTGTGCCTGAATGGATTGAACCCAGAGCCTTGTCTATGCTAGGTGAACCCTCTACTGAGCTACATCCCCAGATTGGATACTGTGTTAATTAAAAAAAATTTTTAGATTAAAATTTTTTTTAAATTAAAAAAATTTTAAATAAAGGTTCAATGAACCTTTATTTTATTTATTTATCTGTGGTGCTGAGAATTGAACCCAGGGCCTCACACATGCTAGACAAGCACTCTACCCCTGAGTCACAATCCCAGCCCCTGTGTTAATTATTAGTTAATCTATAAACCTTACTTGAATTTTGCCAATTATTCTGAATGTTCTTTAGCACAAAAGGAAAAAAATTTCCTGTTTAAGATACAATCTATGATGTCTCTGGATTACATTTAATTGTTACATTTAGTTGTTATGTCTTTTAGTCTTCTTTAATCTGGGACAGTCCCTTAGTTTTTCTTTGTCTGTCATGACCTTGATATCTTTGAAGAATAGAGGCTAGTCATTTTTTAGAAAGTCCCTCAGTTTGCATTTGTCTAATATTTCCTCATGATTAGATTCAGACTGTACATTTTGGCAGAGAAATCACAGAAGTGATGTTGTGTCCCACTCAGTTCCTCACATCAGGAGGCATATGATGTCAATATGTCTCCTTAATGGTCATGTTGGCTTTGATCACTTGGGCAACATGGTACATGGTATATTTCTCCACTAGAAAGTCACCTTTGGTAATTAATAAATATTTCATGGTCAGATATTTGGAGACAAATGCAAATATCTTATTTATCACCAAGGTATATATCCATAATGATTTTTGTCTTAAACAGTAATTACTGTGGTGATTGTCAAATAGTGATTTTGAATTTCATGATTGCTTTTGATTTATCAGCTGGCATTTTACTTTAAGGAAAAGCTAGATTTCCTTCCTCTCTCCCTTTTTTCTTCCCCCCTCTCCCTCCTTCCCTCCTCTCTTCTTTCTTTCCTTTTCTTTCTAACTGTATGGTTCACAGAATTTTATCATATTCTATGAGTTGTAATTTGTTACTATAATTCATACTCAGAATGACCCAGATTTTTCTAGTGGGGAGTTCTTTGAAATTGGCTTATGTCTGACATGTTCCCATCAGTCTTTGAATACTTCCTTCTTCTCTGGTATAGTAAGATGTTCTAGAATCATCTTGTATGTTTCCCACCACAGCCCTGGAACCAGTCTTTTCATCTTGGAATCGTAATTCCCTCTGGTGAAGAATGGCATTTAGAAGTCAAGATCCGAATGTTAGGTGTGCTCATCAGTAACGAGATATCTTTCTTAGCAGACGCAGCTAAAGAACACGTACACACCTGCATACATTCACACGTACATATCTATACATAATTAAGGCAATGGGATATAATTTTTTACTTTGTGTTTGGGTAGTACTTTAAAAAATTCTATGTCTCATATTCTCATCAATTTTAAAATGGATCATTGTTTTCTCCCCAATTTTGGCACACATTTCCTTCATCTCTTTAAAATTGCAAACTCTAACACATGTGCTATACATGCACAAAACAAAACCAACCAACCAACCAAACAAACAACCCCCCCCCAAAACAACAACAACCACCACCACCAAATATAGACCAATGCAAGTGGGCAGAAACAATAGGAGGAAAGCCTTACTGCATTTCAGTGCTACCTGCAGAAAATTATGAAGCTAAGTCCATGTCTCTGCTAGGGCATGCGAACTTATTCCTCCAATGAGTCAGGTAAAATTGGAAAAGTTCATTTATTTGGACCAATGTAATCAACAATGCTCTAGGAAAAACAAGAACCAGTGTTGTATTTATATTTATATTATTATACTAGTATAGTCTGAGATTGTTGGCTAATATGTTGGTATTCAATGAAAGGATTATTTTTAAATGAAATATGTAGAATATTTAATATGCTAATGGTTTTTATGACTCTTCAAAAAGAGCATATGGTATAAAGTTTCCCAAAGTTTCTTATCCATGGAATCCCATTTTTATGGAGCATCTAGATGACTTTATGTTCCATTAAATTTACTCTGAGAAATGCTGTTACACATACATTCACTCATATGATAAATGGCCTAGAGTCATACTATTATAAAGGCCCCAGAAAACATGATTAGCTCTGAGCCCTAGACTCTGCTGGATGAGGTCCTAACGGAGCTTTCTCTCTGCCCTGTTTTTTTTTTAAATATTTTTTGTAGTTATACATGGATACAATATCTTTATTTTGTTTATTTCATATGGTGCTGAGGATCAAACCCAGTGCCTCACATGTATGAGGCAAGTGCTCTGCAACTGAGCCATAACCCAAGCCCATCTCTCTGCCCTATTTTGTCTGTTCAGCTTTTTATGTGTCCCTCATCAAATGTATGATTTTCATATTCCTCTATCAATGAGATCTTGGAGATGTTTAAAAATTATCAGATGTGCTAATTAGTTTGAGTATTTATTTCTGGTAGTTATATCTCTAGTGTGCCCTCATTCCCTCCTGGTTCCTGACCCATCCTCCACCAAAGTCTGCCATGATCCTGCCCCTGAAGTGAATTTTGAACACTTTGGCACGTGAGTGTAAGTGAGAGGGGTGACTCCCACATAAGTAAATGTTATATGCTTCCTCTACATCTTACATTCCCACCTGTATTCCTTTTTAAAAAATATTTTTAGATTTTTTAATTATAAATGGACATAATACCTTTATTTTGTGTATTTATTTTCATGTGTTGCTGAGGATCAAACCCAGTGCCTCACAAGTGCCAGGCAAGCGCTCTACCACTGAGCCACAACCCCGCCCCTCCATCTGTATACCTTTTAATAAAATCTTATTTATTCCGGGTAATAAATTGATCACTTCAAGATTTTACTTTTCATTGATTTCATTTTTCTACAAACCCACAGAAAATTCAAGTTAAGCTAATTTTTTTTCCAAATAGATTACAT
Source organism: Spermophilus citellus (assembly GCF_964194105.1). NCBI lineage: Eukaryota > Metazoa > Chordata > Mammalia > Rodentia > Sciuridae > Spermophilus > Spermophilus citellus. The sequence continues at coordinate 61,190,125 of NC_138191.1, read as the reverse complement.
TATACAGATATTTTAGTATTCGGTGTGTTTAGAAAATGTAATTGACTATCAAATCATTTTTATACTCACGTTTTTCACTGATTGACAGATTTTTACTAATGCTACTAAATACATTCCCCCAGTATTTAAAAAAAATCATGGACAAAACATTTTGGGTCCCAGAATGGGCTTTAGATCTGTAAATCAATCCCATGGATCGTTTTAAATTACTAATCATAAGCAAATAGATAAGCAAAAATGACTATAAATTGGGTTAATTACTGTAGCTCAAGTTTTAGCTCATAATTTTGACTTTCAAAGGCTACACAAACCAATTTTGTACTCTTAGATTATAATGAGCAGTCTTTATTCTTTAATCAGCTCGCCCCGTATCTAGCTGTCTAATGTAACATTCCTTTGAAGTCTAGAAAGATCTAACATAATTGAAGAAATGTCGAACTACTTGACTCTTTTTTTTAATATAAAGGAATTAAACATTAATCAGGTTTGTGCATCTCAATTAAGCCAATTAAAATTATCACAGAACGTAGTGCATACCGCAAGAGGTAGCTTTAATGCTTGAATACATTATCAACTTGCCCCTAATATTCCCATTTTCATTATGTTTATTACACAAAAAGTAAATACAGACCTGAAGTCCATATTAGAAAGCCCACCAGTTAATATGGTCTGGCTAAGCACTGGTGAAAGCAGCTCTTATTGTTTATGATGTTTATTCTATGACTGCTGCTAGTGCTGGAACCTACCTTAAATCTTGCTGCCAAAGAAGGAATTCTGTAATTACGGTGATGACTGGAGCCTTCATCCAAATAGCCCATTAACTATTCAATTTGCTTCCCTAACAACTGGGAAATGCAGTTTTGGTCTTGTAGGCTATAGAATATACACAAAGTCCATATAATTACTAATAATTTGTAACAAGTGTTAATTGATAAACAGCTCCCTCTGGTAGCTTAATTAAAGCTGTAGGATAGCTAGGCGATTTACAACTGGGATTGATCTCAATTAGTCAACAAAATCTGTGTAGTCTGTTCAAAGAAGAGTAAGGAAATTTAGCCTAGTGAGGCTTTGGGGATTTTGTCTTGTCTTCTGTTTCTTTTTCCTTCAAGGAGAGAAATACAATCAGAAGAGCTGCCTCGCTTTGTCAGGAGCGATCTACCCAGCTTATTCGGTGCATTACTTGCAGGCTCTTTAGCATTTGTTCTTCCATTTGTTTATTCTCTGTCAGGTTACTGAAAAATATTCAAGCATTTGCTTTTATTGCACCCAGTGGTACACATTGCTGAATACCAACCCGGAGGGACCTAAAAGTAGAAGGGAAAAACAATTTTTAAAACGTCAGGTTTTCATCTTGCAGATCTGTTTGTAAACTGGCATTTTGGGGCCATAATTAAAAGGAAGCCCAAGAAAGGTGGCATGGGGGAATCACCAGAGAATTGGTGGCCTGGGGATCTTGTAAAGCCATCTTGGCTGCTTCAGGACTCAACTTATTTTATCATGTGGGCTAATAGAATAAAAACCTAATCTGAACATTGCTGAAACTGCCCCTATGGAATAGAAGAAGAAAAAGTGTCATCTGTGCTCCATGAGATCACAGACTGGCTGCAAACAGCTGCTGAAACATTAATTAATCTGTTTGCAAATAAATTGTGGATCTGTGCTAGCAGAAATTGCTGTTATAAACAAGTTGGGATGCTGTACTTCCTAGGTTTGCCTGTATTTTAGGACTGTTTTTTTCCCGATGCTGTAAAATCACCAGGGCCTTGATCTTGTGTATTTTTCTTCTGGAAGTTCTGAGTGTGTATACCCAGCTTGGGGGCAGTTTGTAACCAGTATGTACCAGTTGTGGTACTTATGAAGGTTGTACAATACTGTGTCAAAGGGTCCGTACCTCATTTAAGTCAGATTTGTTAATCAAAGAGAATGAAATATTCTACAGAGTAAATGGATGTGGATTTAGTAGTTTTGTAGTTTTTAAACATTGCATAAGTGTCACAGCTGCTTAGTTTGTTCTAACTAGGCTATGGAAAATTCTTATTGCTATGACATTTAGGAGATTAATGTTGATTTCCAGTGTTTACTCATTTTTATGAAAGTGACAGTATGTGTAGCCGGAACAGGAAATCTGAGTTTGTCTTGCCAAAGTTAGAAGTTCGAATGTTCTCTGTTCCCTGTTTTTTTCCCCAATTTTTCTTGAAGATGATTTTAATCTGATAAACACTCATGTGTTTTCGTTTATTTAACATACATTTATTGAATGCCAAGTATGAACCAATTACTCTGCTATGTGCTGAGGTACAGAAGATACCAAGAATATAACTCTCATTCTCAAGGAGTTTGTGGGGTTAACAAACTTTTTCTTAAAGGATTAGTAGTAAATAAGGACCCCTTTGGGGTCCAGAGAGCCTCTGTTACAACTACTGGATTCTGTTGTACCTTAAAAGAACCAGTAACAATGTGTAAGTGAATGATCATATCTATATTTCAAGAAAACTTTTATTTACCAAAACTTGGTATCAGTCTGGATTTAGCACGTGAGCTATAGTTTGCCAATCCCTGGTCCATTGGGAAAGAGTCAAGTAAAAAGCCAAACTGCATTCCAGTGTGACCATGATCTCTTATGGCTAGGAGATTAAGTGGGACATATTGAGGAGAACTTTATGCAGATTTGCTGGTGGTGGTGACTATAGGCTACAGTAGACCTAGCTTTAGAGGAGCTGTAAGTGGGAAGGAGGAGCTCCAACTGAGAGGAAGCTATTCAAATGAAGGAACAATGTGGGCGGGATGTCCTGAGCAGAGGTGACAAATGGATCAATGTCCATGGTAGGATATGGCATGGCGCATATGGTGATGAACACAAATTAAGATGTTCATCATTCTCATTTTCCGTCTTTCAACTGCACTGTAGGATCACACTTTTTTATTCTGCCCTAAAAGTAAGCATGGCTACATGACTTGTTTGGACAATGATATATGACAAGAAGTGTCATGGTTACCTCTGGGTGGAAAGCAGTGTTCAATCTCCACATTCCCATCCTTTGCTGGAGGGATCACAGAAGCTCGTATTAAGATAGAAACTCTATTGGTCTGGTTCCTGAGAGATTATGGTGGTTCCCCCTATTTCTCCTAACCTCCACTGGACATTTAGTGTGAGATTCTGATGAACTTTTGTTGGTTAAAATAAATGAATTTCTTTTTCTTTTTAATTTCAAAATAGCCTACTCTATTCTGTTGCAATGTATTCCTGAGACTAAAACTGTTTGTGGAAGGCTTTGTCCCCAGTACTGGGGTAAAGACAAGGACTTCAAGGAGTTTACAATCTCCTGACACTCAATTATGACACAAAGGCAAAATGTGGTAGAACCTTTGAAAGAAGTAAAAAATGCCAGAGTATAGTAGAAAAAAGGCACCTCCTAGAATCTACTGAAAAAGATTCGTTAAAAAACTGAGCTAGGTTCAGTGGTGCACTCCTATAATCCCAACAACTCAGGAAGCTAAGGCAGGAGGATCACAAATTCAAAGCCATGCTCAGCAACTTAGACCCTGTTTCAAAATAAAACATAAAAAGGTCTGGGGATGGGACTCAGTGGTTAAGTGCCCCTGGGTTCAATCCCTGGTATCCCCCTCCCCCGAAAAGCTGTCATTTGAATTGAGTTTTAAAGATCAGTTAGTTATATCAGACAGTTATATACAATAAGGAGGAAAAAACATAGGTAGTTAGAAGAGAATGACACATGGTATGAAAGCCAAACATTACAACTTATTATTAATTTGTCAGTCAGAAAAGACAATTGAGTTCAATCAATGGGGATTCTTACCGAGGAGTTTGAACTTAGGTATAATGAGTAGAAAAATGGATGGATAACACGAAGATCTGGTTTTTGATCCTTTTCGTACTGGTGACCAGCTGGGAAGCAAAAGGTTGTCTGTCTTCACTACCCTCTACATTATATCCAAGGGGCTACTAACTGGGCTTGTGCTGAAATTCTGCTCTCAGGCTGATCTAGTTTAGATTAAAGTCAGACCGGGGGTGATTGGAGGAACATCTGCCCATGAGAACAAAGGAATTATGATATACATCTCATCTTGGTTCATGGTGGTCAAAATGAAGATATAAATAAAAATCCATAATTCCCATAGACTGCAGTCTTATGCTTCTGTTACTATCCATTTATGGGATTAAACTTCTTTTGTTGTTAGTTTGTTTTTGTGGTGCTGGGAATCAAACTCAGGGCCTCACACATGCCAAGCAAGTGCTCCACCACTGGCTTACGTCCCTGGCCCCTATGATACTTGATATTTTGCATATCTTTTCAGAAACCTATTGATAGTATGTCATACCTGTTTTAGTGCCCATACAATATTCTAGGAGCAATGAGTTTTCAAAGTTTTACCAATGGCTATTTGTTTCAGAGGGTATAAAGTGTGGAATATCATAACAGATATCAGACTACATGGGTCTAGTCTAGGTTCCAAAATTGTCAACTTGAATATTTTTGTAAAGACTCAATCTTTTTTAAAAATTTTCTCATCTGAATCCTTGAACGGGCTTAAGAAACTGCTGTCAAGTATTTGTAAATCAAATGTATTATTTTTGCTGCTGTCAATTTTAAGAAGTGTTTCCAAGTGCAACTTGGAAGAGATGCTTCTCTGAGATGCTGGCATTACCTGTTTGGGATGGTGGGCCTGGGTTAGGCCATTTCACTTTTCTTGGGAAGTCTCCTATCATCTTCAGTGTGAAGACAACTACATCCCTTATGTCTCCACAAGATCTTACTTTTTGCTAAGGGACCTGTTACATATGTGTTCTTCTCTGACACTTATGAGAGCTCCTTAAGAAATATGTCTTACTAACCTTTGGGTCTTCACATAGTGAAGTCATACCTATCTAGATGTATGTAGTTGGGTGGAGTCACAAGAAGAAAGAGAGGGAAAGAGGAGAAAGATTTGACAAGGGCAAGGAAATGATGCCAGTCACCAATGCATTTAATGGGCTTCTTGTCCTGAATCAGCAGGGAGACCGTTATCTATCCTCCCTCCTCTTACCCAGACCCAGTTTCCCTGAGCCTCTTGTGTTGTGAGCATATTGATGTTCTGGCTGTGATTCTCCTGTTAAAGATATGTATTTTTCCTACAACATAGCCTCTTCAACAAATTGTGCTGGGAAAACTGGAAATCCATATACAACAAAATGAAATTAAACCCCTATCTCTCATCATGAACAAAACTGAACTCAAACTAGATCAAGGACCTAGGAATTAAACCAGAGACCCTGAATCTAGTAGAAGAAAAAGTAGGCCCAAATCTTCATCATATCGAATTAGGTCCCTACTTCCTTAATGAGACTCCTATAGTGCAAGAATTAAAATCAAGAATTAATAAATGGCATGGATTCAAACTAAAAACCTTCTTCTCAGCAAAAGAAACAATCAGTGAAGTGAATAGAGAACCTACATCTTGTGAGCAAATTTTTACCACTTGCACAACAGATAGGGCACTAATCTCTAGGGTATATAAAGAACTTAAAAAGCTAAACACCATAAAAACAAATACCCCAATCCATAACTGGGCCAAGAAACTGAACAAATAATTCTCAGAAGGTGATATACAATCAATCAACAAATATATGAGAAAATGTTCAACATCTCTAGCTATTGGAGAAATGCAAATCAAAACTCCTCTTGTCACTTTTGTCTACACAAGCCTTCATGTTTACACATAATGCCAGCACCTTAGGGCCTTGCCAACATCCCCAAAGAATTGTCGCAGACACAGCTCTGACTCAGGGGCACTAGAGAGTCTTTGCGGTTCAGCATCTTGGCTGAAATCTAATGTACCAGCTGTCTATTCTGGAAGACAATTTCCATTCTCTAAAAGGGACTTTCTTGTTGCCTTTCCTCACTTGGCTTAAGAGGAACATTAAGGAACTGATGAGTACTGCTGACTCTGTCAACAGCTTTAAACTTCAATAAGTCTCTGAATCTTCCTTTAAAATAGTATGTGTTTTCTTATAAGCTTGGAGTGAGTCATGGTACCAGTTTTCCATCCTGTGGTCTTTCCAGGATGTACATTGCTTTTGCATTGGCTGTATGAATATGTGTTATCAATTATGTTCCTCTTTGGACCATAGTTTAAATTTAAAGATGACCAGAAAGTCCCTTTCAACATTTGATCCAATAACATTTGGATTTTTTTTTTTTGCCTTGCACAGTGATTTTAAGAGCCAAATTTCCTAGTCTATGATTTTACCATATATGTTGATGTTTAATACATATGTGAAAAATAAACTCAGCCCGTATCCATTCTTGGTGTCATGCCAAGGGAAATCATGTGGCCTCAGAAAATCCTTCACTGGTTTGAGATTGACTTTTAAAACAAGAATTATCCCTTTTGCTAATTTTTAGAAAAGACTGCAAGCATAACAGGAATTCTAATATCTGTTAGCATAAAAATATGCATAAACTTTTCTAATGGATTAAAAACACTTTCCTAAGTAGAACTTGGCAAATGGAATCCAAAGCAACAATAGAATACATTTAAATGAGTTCATTTTAAGAATGCTAGTTTTTTATAAGGTGATCTATTGACATAATTTGTCATATAAATAAGTCAAAGGAGAAAAGAATCTCAGCAAATAGTGAAAGAAAATTTGAAAATTTAAGCTTCTATGCCTGAATTAAACTCTTTTTGTGGTAAAAATACATGGATCTTTCCTTACCATGATAAAAAAATGTTTAAATTTAAAATCCAGCATTATTTCCATTAACTAAATGCTAGAAATTTTTATTAAAGTCAGGAACAGGTTGCCAATAATCACTATTTTTTTGTTTCTTTTTTTTAAATTAAATTTTATTTTATTTTATTTTTTTAAATTTATTTATTTATTTTTATTGGTTGTTCACAACATTACAAAGCTCTTGACATATCATATTTCATACATTAGATTGAAGTGGGTTATGAACCCCCAATTTTACCCCAAATGCAGATTGCAGAATCACTTCGGTTACACATCCACAATTTTACATAATGCCCTATTAGTAATTGTTGTATTCTGCTACCTTTCCTATCCCCTACTATCCCCCCTCCCCTCCCCTCCCATCTTCTCTCTCTACCCCATCTACTGTAATTCATTTCTCTCCTTGTTTATTTTCCCATTCCCCTCACAACCTCTTATATGTAATTTTGTATAGCAATGAGGGTCTCCCTTCATTTCCATGCAATTTCCCTTTTCTCTCCCTTTCCCTCCCATCTCATGTCTCTGTTTAATGTTACTCTTTTCTTCCTACTCTTCCTCCCTGCTCTGTTCACAGTTGCTCTCATTATATCAAAGAAGACATTTGGTATTTGTTTTTTAGGGATTGGCTAGCTTCACTAAGCATAATCTGCTCTAGTGCCATCCATTTCCCTGCAAATTCTATGATTTTGTCATTTTTTATTGCTGCATAGTACTCCATTGTGTATAGATGCCACATTTTTTTAATCCATTCATCTATTGAAGGGCATCTGGGTTGGTTCCACAGTCTAGCTATTGTGAATCGTGCTGCAATGAACATCGATGTGGCAGTATCCCTGTAGCATGCTCTTTTAAGGTCTTTAGGGAATAGTCCGAGAAGGGCAATAGCAGGGTCAAATGGTGGTTCCATTCCCATCTTTCCCAGGAATCTCCATACTGCTTTCCAAATTGGCCGCACCAATTTGCAGCCCCACCAGCAATGTACAAGTGTACACTTTTCTCCACATCCTCGCCAGCACTTGTTGTTGTTTGACGTCATAGTGGCTGCCAATCTTACTGGAGTGAGATGGTATCTTAGGGTGGTTTTGATTTGCATTTCTCTGACTGCTAGAGATGGTGAGCATTTTTTCATATACTTGTTGATTGATTGTATGTCCTCCTCTCAGAAGTGTCTGTTCAGGTCCATGGCCCATTTGTTGATTGGGTTATTTGTTATCTTATTGTCTAATTTTTTGAGTTCTTTGTATACTCTGGATATTAGGGCTCTATCTGAAGTGTGAGGAGTAAAAATTTGTTCCCAGGATGTAGGCTCCCTATTTACCTCTCTTATTGTTTCTCTTGCTGAGAAAAAACTTTTTAGTTTAAGTAATTCCCATTTGTTGATTCTTGTTATTAACTCTTGTGCTATGGGTGTCCTATTAAGGAATTTGGAGCCTGACCCCACAATATGTAGATCGGAGCCAACTTTTTCTTCTATCATACACAGAGTCTCTGATTTGATATCAAGCTCCTTGATCCATTTTGAGTTAACTTTTGTGCATGGCGAGAGAAAGGGATTCAATTTCATTTTGTTGCATATGGATTTCCAGTTTTCCCAACACCATTTGTTGAAGATGCTATCCTTCCTCCATTGCATGCTTTTAGCCCCTTTATCAAATATAAGATAGTTGTAACTTTGTGGATTAGTCTCTGTGTCCTCTATTCTATACCATTGGTCCACCTGCCTGTTTTGGTACCAGTACCATGCTGTTTTTGTCACTATTGCTCTGTAATATAGTTTGAAATCTGGTATCGCTATACCGCCTGATTCACACTTCCTGCTTAGAATTGCTTTTGCTATTCTGGGTCTTTTATTTTTCCATATGAATTTCATGATTGCTTTCTCTATTTCTACAAGAAATGCCATTGGGATTTTGATTGGCATTGCATTAAACCTATAGAGAACTTTTGGTAATATCACCATTTTGATGATGTTAGTTCTGCCTATCCATGAACAGGGTATATTTTTCCATCTTCTAAGATCTTCTTCTACTTCTCTCTTTAGGGTTCTGTAGTTTTCATTGTATAAATCTTTCACCTCTTTTGTTAGGTTGATTCCCAAGTATTTTATTTTTTTTGAGGATATTGTGAATGGAGTGTTTTTCCTCATTTCCGTTTCGAAGTTTTGTCGCTGATATACAGAAATGCCTTTGATTTATGCATGTTGATTTTATATCCTGCCACTTTGCTGAATTCATTTATTAGTTCTAGTAGTTTCTTTGTAGACCCTTTTGGGTCTTCTAGGTATAGAATCATGTCATCTGCAAATAGTGATAATTTAAGTTCTTCTTTTCCAATTTTTATGCCTTTAATTTCTTTCGTCTGTCTAATTGCTCTGGCCAGTGTTTCGAGAACTATATTGAATAGAAGTGGTGATAGAGGGCATCCCTGTCTTGTTCCATATTTTAGAGGGAATGCCTTCAACTTTTGTCCATTCAGAATGATGCTAGCCTGAGGCTTAGCATAGATAGCTTTTACAATGTCAAGGTAAGTTCCTGTTATCCCTAGTTTTTCTAATGTTTTGAACATAAAGGGATGCTGTACTTTGTTGAATGCTTTCTCTGCATCTATCGAGATGATCATATGGTTCTTATCTTTAACTCTATTGATGTGGTGAATAATATTTATTGATTTCCGTATATTGAACCATCCTTGCATCCCAGGGATGAATCCTACTTGATCATGGTGCACAATTTTTTTGATGTGTTTTTGTATTCGATTCGCCAGAATTTTATTGAGGATTTTTGCATCTAGGTTCATTAGAGATATTGGTCTGTAGTTTTCTTTCTTTGAGGTGTCTTTGGTTTCGGAATCAGGGTGATGTTGGCCTCATAGAATGAATTTGGAAGAGCTCCCTCTTTTTCAATTTCCTGAAATAACTTGAAAAGTATTGGTATTTTTTTTTTTATTTTTTTTTTATTTTTTATTTTTTTTATTGGTTGTTCAAAACATTACAAAGCTCTTGACATAGCATATTTCTTACATAAGCTTTGAGTGAGTTATGAGCTCCCATTTTTACCCCCAACGCAGATTTCAAACTCATATCAGTTACATATCCTCATTTTTACAAAATGCCATATTAGTAACTGTTGTATTCTGCTACCTTTCCTATCCTATACTATCCCCCCTCCCCTCCCCTCCCCTCCCATCCTCTCTATCTACCCCATCCACTGTAATTTATTTCTCTCCTTATTTATTTTCCCATTCCCCTCACAGCCTCTTATATGTATTTTTGTATAACAATGCGGCTCTCCCTCCATTTCCATGTAATTCCCATTTTCTTTCCCTTTCCCTCCCCCTTCATGTCTCTGTTTATTGCTAGTCTTTTCTTCCTGCTCTTCCTCCCTTCTCTAATCTTAATTGCTCTCATTATATCAAAGAAGTCATTTTGTATTTGTTTTTTAGGGATTGGCTAGCTTCACTAAGCATAATCTGCTCTAGTGCCATCCATTTCCCTGCGAATTCCATGATTTTGTCATTTTTTAGTGCTGCGTAATACTCCATGGTGTATAGATGCCACATTTTTTTAATCCATTCATCTATTGAAGGGCATCTGGGTTGTTTCCACAGTCTAGCTATTGTGAATTGTGCTGCTATGAACATTGATGTGGCAGTATCCCTGTAGTACGCTCCTTTTAGGTCTTCAGGGAATAGTCCGAGAAGGGCAATAGCAGGGTCAAATGGTGGTTCCATTCCCAGCTTTCCCAGGAATCTCCAAACTGCTTTCCAAAGTGGCCGAACCAATTTGCAGTCCCACCAGCAATGTACAAGAGTACCCTTTTCCCCACATCCTCTCCAGCATTTGTTGTTGTTTGACTTCATAATGGCTGCCAATCTTACTGGAGTGAGATGGTATCTTAGGGTGGTTTTGATTTGCATTTCTCTGACTGCTAGCGATGGTGAGCATTTTTTCATGTACTTATTGATTGATTGTATGTCCTCCTCTGAGAAGTGTCTGTTCAGGTCCTTGGCCCATTTGTTGATTGGGTTATTTGTTATCTTATTGTCTAATTTTTTTGAGTTCTTTGTATACTCTGGATATTAGGGCTCTATCTGAAGTGTGAGGAGTAAAAATTTGTTCCCAGGATGTAGGCTCCCTATTTACCTCTCTTATTGTTTCTCTTGCTGAGAAAAAACTTTTTAGTTTAAGTAAGTCCCAATTGTTGATTCTTGTTATTAACTCTTGTGCTATGGGTGTCTTATTAAGGAATTTGGGGCCTGACCCTACAATATGTAGATCGGAACCAACTTTTTCTTCTATCAGATGCAGAGTCTCTGTTTTGATATCAAGGTCTTTGATCCATTTTGAGTTAACTTTTGTACATGGTGAGAGGAGAGGGTTTAGTTTCATTTTGTTGCATATGAATTTCCAGTTTTCCCAACACCATTTGTTGAAGATGCTATCCTTCCTCCATTGCTTGCTTTTAGCCCCTTTATCAAATATAAGGTAGTTGTAACTTTGTGGGTTAGTCTCTGTGTCCTCTATTCTGTACCATTGGTCCACCCGCCGGTTTTGGTACCAGTACCATGCTGTTTTTGTTACTATTGCTCTGTAATATAGTTTGAAGTCTGGTATTGCAATACCGCCTGATTCACTCTTCCTGCTTAGTATTGCTTTTGCTATTCTGGGTCTTTTATTTTTCCATATGAATTTCATGATTGCTTTATCTATTTCTACAAGAAGTGTCATTGGGATTTTGATTGGCATTGCATTAAACCTATAGAGAACTTTTGGTAATATCGCCATTTTGATGATGTTAGTTCTGCCTATCCATGAACAGGGTATATTTTTCCATCTTCTAAGATCCTCTTCTATTTCTTTCTTTAGGGTTCTGTAGTTTTCATTGTATAGGTCTTTCACCTCTTTTGTTAGGTTGATTCCCAAGTATTTTATTTTTTTTGAGGATATTGTGAATGGGGTGTTTTTCCTCATTTCCGTTTCAGACGTTTTGTCGCTGATATACAGAAATGCCTTTGATTTATGTGTGTTGATTTTATATCCTGCCACTTTGCTGAATTCCTTTATTAGTTCTAGTAGTTTTTTTGTAGACCCTTTTGGGTCTTCTAGGTATAGAATCATGTCATCTGCAAATAGTGATAATTTAAGTTCTTCTTTTCCAATTTTTATGCCTTTAATTTCTTTCGTCTGTCTAATTGCTCTGGCCAGTGTTTCTAGAACTATGTTGAACAGAAGTGGTGAGAGCGGGCATCCTTGTCTTGTTCCAGATTTTAGAGGGAATGCCTTCAATTTTTCTCCATTCAGAATGATGCTAGCCTGAGGCTTAGCATAGATAGCTTTAACAATGTTGAGGTAAGTTCCCGTTATCCCTATTTTTTCTAATGTTTTGAACATAAAGGGATGCTGTACTTTGTCAAATGCTTTTTCTGCATCTATTGAGATGATCATATGGTTCTTATCTTTAAGTCTATTTATATGGTGGATAACATTTATTGATTTCCGTATATTGAACCATCCTTGCATCCCAGGGATGAATCCTACTTGATCATGGTGCACAATTTTTTTAATGTGTCTTTGTATCCGATTTGCCATTATTTTATTGAGGATTTTTGCATCTAGGTTCATCAGAGATATTGGTCTGTAGTTTTCTTTCTTTGAGGTGTCCTTGTCTGGTTTCGGAATCAGGGTGATGTTTGCCTCATAGAATGAGTTTGGAAGAGCTCCCTCTTTTTCTATTTCCTGGAATAACTTGAAAAGTATTGGTATTAATTCTTCTTTAAAGGTTTTGTAAAACTCCGCTGTATACCCATCCGGTCCTGGGCTTTTCTTGGTTGGTAGTCTTTTGATGGCTTCTTCAATTTCATCCATTGATATTGGTCTGTTCAAATTGTGTGTATCCTCCTGACTCAGTCTGGGCAAATCATATGACTTAAGAAATTTATTGATGTCTTCACTATCTTCTATTTTATTGGAATATAGTTTTTCAAAATAATTTCTAATTGTCTTCTGTATTTCTGTAGCATCTGTTGTGATATTGCCTTTTTCATCCCGTATGTTAGTAATTTGAGTTCTCTCTCTTCTTCTCTTCGTTAGCATAGCTAAAGGTCTGTCAATCTTATTTATTTTTTCGAAGAACCAACTTTTAGTTTTGTTAATTTTTTCAATAGTTTCTTTTGTTTCAATTTCATTGATTTCCGCTCTGATTTTAATTATTTCTTGCCTTCTGCTACATTTGCTGTTGTTTTGCTCTTCCTTTTCTAGGGCTTTGAGATGAAGTGTGAGCTCATCTATTTGTTGGTTTTTTCTTTTTTTGAGGAATGACCACCAGGCGATGAATTTTCCTCTTAAAACTGTTTTCATTGTGTCCCGTAGATTCCGATATGTTGTGTCTGTATTTTCATTTATCTCTAAGAATTTTTTGATTTCCTCCTTTATGTCTTCTGTAACCCATTGATCATTCAGTAACATATTGTTCATTTTCCATGTGATGTAGGATTTTTCCTTCCTTCTTTTATCATTGATTTCCAGTTTCATTCCATTATGATCAGATAAAATGCATGGTATTATCTCCACCCCTTTATATTTACTGAGGGTTGCCCTATGGCATAATATATGGTCTATTTTTGAGAAGGATCCATGTGCTGCTGAGAAAAAAGTATATCCATTTGATGATGGTTGATATATTCTATATATGTCAGTTAAGTCTAGGTTATTGATTGTGATATTGAATTCTATAGTTTCTTTATTCAACTTTTGTTTGGAGGATCTGTCCAATGGTGAGAGAGGTGTGTTGAAGTCACCCATAATTATTGTGTTGTGGTCTATTTGATTCTTGAACTTGAGGAGAATTTGTTTTATGAATGTCGCAGCACCATTATTTGGTGCATAAATATTGATAATTGTTATGTCTTGTTGGTGAATGGTTCCTTTTAACAGTATATAATGACCTTCTTTATCCCTTTTGATTAACTTAGTCTTGAAGTCGATTTTATTCGATATGAGGATGGCCACCCCTGCTTGCTTACAAGGACCGTGTGCATGGCATATTTTTTCCCAACATTTCACCTTCAGCCTGTGTATGTCTTTTCCAATCAGATGTGTCTCCTGGAGGCAGCATATTGTTGGATTTGTTTTTTTAATCCATGATACCAGCCTATGTCGCTTTATTGGAGAGTTTAAGCCATTAACATTCAGAGTTACTATTGATATATGGTTTGTACTTCCATCCATGTTTGATTGTTTATCCTTTTTTTAAAAAAATTTAGTTTGTTTCTCCATGATTATCTTTCCCCTCGCCGTCTGTCTTTACTGAGGCACTTCCCACTGATGGTTTTGGTTATTGTTTTTCATTTCTTCCTCGTGTAGTGTTTTGCTCAAAATGCTTTGCAATGCTGGTTTTCTGGCTGCAAATTCTTTTAACTTTTGTTTATCATGAAAGATTTTTATTTCGTTGTCATACCTGAAGCTTAATTTTGCTGGATACAGAATTCTTGGTTGGCATCCATTGTCTTTCAGTGTTTGAAATACATTGTTCCATGACCTTCTTGCTTTCAGTGTCTGTGATGAAAAATCCGTTGTTAACCTTATTGGTTTACCCCTGAATGTAATCTGTCTCCTTTCTCTTGTAGCTTTTAATATTTTCTCTTTGTTATATTGGATATCTTCATAACAATGTGTCTTGGCGTTGGTCTACTGTGATTTTGTGTGCTCGGTGTCCTGTATGCATCTTCAATTTGTATATCTGTTTCCTTTTTTATTTCTGGAAAGTTTTCTGTAATTATTTCATTCAGCAGGTTACTCATTCCCTTGGTTTGAATCTCTGTACCTTCTTCTATCCCGATGACTCGTAAGTTTGGTTTTTTATGTTATCCCATAACTCTTGGATGTTTTTCTCGTGATTTTTTACCAGCCTTTCTGAGTTGGCTAGACTCTTTTCAAGATGATATATTTTGTCTTCATTATCTGACGTTCTGGCTTCTACTTGCTCCACTCTGTTAGTGATACTCTCAATTGAGTTTTTAATTTGGTTTATCGTTTCCTTCATTTCTAGAATTATTGTTTGATTCTTTTTTATAATCTCTATCTCCTGATAAAGATGCTTAACTTCTTCTTTTATCTGTTTATGTAATTCATTCTCAATGTGTTCTTTCGCTGCTTGAATTTGCTGTCTTGTATCCTCTTTAAGGTTCCATTCCATCTGTCTAAGGTGTTCATTGAGTTCTTTATATGACCATTTTTCTGATGACTCTAGGTCCTCCTGAATATTTAGGCTGTCCTTCATTGTTTGTACTCATTTTCTTCCTTGCTTTTTGAAGCTGCTCATGTTACTTCTTGTTCTGTTTGACTGCTGAGTTACTGTTTACTCCTATAAATTTATTTGATGCTTGGGAGGAAAGGTATTAGAAGGGAAGGGAAGAAGTCACTAAAGAGAATGGGAGTAAGCAGGTAGAATTCAAGGAAGGGGGGATAAGAAAAATGAAAAGACAAAAGAAGAAAAAAATAGGAAATAAAAAAAGAAAAAAAATTTTTTTTAAAAATAATAATAATAAAAATTAAAATTAACCTTAGAAGAAAAAAAGTTAAAAAAATTGTAAAACAAATTAAAAAAACAACAAGAAAGAAAAATGAAAATGAAAGAAAAACCCAAATTAAAAAAAAAAAGAGAGAAAAGAAAAAAAGAAAAAAAACTAATAAATGCAGTCTTAGAGTTTGATTAACTTCTCTTTCAGTAGGTGGCGCTGTGCCCACCAGGTCAAGTTTCTCCTGTCAATACACGGGAACCAATCACTGTGCAGCAGCTCCTCCCAGACTGGGCGAGTCTCCAATCCTGAGTGTCTAGGGCCTCCTCTTGTGTCTAGTCAGTTCCCACTTTTCCTCTAGCCAGGCCCCTCTCACGGGTGCCGCTCATCACAATACTGGCTACACGCCAGGTCTGCTGCTCCCGGGAGCCCTGTTTTCATGATCGACTGGGCACACTCTTCCAGTTTGCCATTCCCTCAGACCCTAAGTTTGTAGAGCTTGGGGCTGAGAATCCTCAGCGAATTTTACTTGCCCTCCGGTAGCCACTCCCCCAGTAGCTGGTGCAAGAGACCTCAGAAGTCAGCCCTGGTGGGAGCGGTAGTTCTTCGCCACGGGTCCCGTGCCACCTCTGATTCCCTCGGGCTGGCTGTCGCACTCACGGGAGAGCTGGGAGGGTCCCTTACGGGAGAGCTGGGAGGGGCCCTTGAGGTTTCCCCGATGTGTTGAGAGGGAAGGCTAGGGGATTACACACCTGTAGCCGCAGGTTTCAATGAAGTTATCTCCTCCGCCGCAGTCTGATGACGTCAGTTCTCTGCCATGGTGGTGTCTCTTGCAAATGGCAACAGTTCGTTTCCCTTTGCCGGGCGACCAATGCAACGGGTGGGTCCTTACTGTCTCTCCCAAGCCCCGTTTCAAACCTGTGGCCACTACCTATGAAGGCTCGGTAGGCATTTACCTCCGTAGGATGAGAAGGGCTGACCAGTTGTTTCAGCCGGATGGATTAGTGCTGAGTCACAGCTGTTTGTCTGCGGGAAGCAGGCGAACGGGAGCTTGAATTCAGCCGATCCGGGCTCAGTGTGTGTTCTGAGAGGCCCAGACTGTTCGCCCCAGATCCACGTTAGCTCAGCATTCGCCAGTAATCACTATTATTGCTTAACATTGTTTAAAAAATATTAGCCCATGCAATAAGAAAAGAACAAGAATTAATATACAAATGTAATAGAAAAAATCATTATTTCTTCTTGATATCATTATATATTAGGAAAATCCAAGAAAAGCAACTAGGGGGAAAAACCCTGTAGAGACAAGAGAATCCAGTAAATAGCTCGTATGTAATTAATTTAAAAAAATCAATAATAGCTATCACAGAAATATAACAAGTTAGAAAATATGATGGGATAAGACATTCCATTTGCCTAAGATATAGATGTGATTACTTAGAAATAAATTCAACAAGTAAGATGCAAAACAAATATGAAGAGAACTTCAGGTAAGCTTCCTTAAGGGAGAACATGATCCTAGTTTGTAATAACTGAGAATTACTCTTCTTAACTCTTAACCTCTGAAGTACAAAACTACAATTTCACCAAATAAACTTTGTTGAGGGACACAAAACAAGACTAATAAATGGCAAAAATATATTGATCTTGAATAGGGAGAAATGAATATGGTAAGCGTGCCAGTTCTCCCTAAATTAACCCAAATATTTAAGTAATTCTAAAAAAAAAATACCAACTTCATTTTAATCTTTTTTTTTTTTTTTTTGTGTGTGTGGGGGTAGTAACAGGAATTGACCCTAGGAGCACTTAACTACTAAGCTACATCCCCAGCCCTTTTTTATATTTTATTTAGAGACAGGGTCTTGCTGAGTTGCTTAAGACCTCACTAAGTTACTGAGGCTGGCTTTGAATCCCAAATTGCTGGGATTATAGGCATGTGCTACCACATGTGGCTCTTTATTTAATCTTGCCAGAGTATTACTATAATTTTTTTGGAAGAATAAACATGAAAAATTCAAGAGATTAAAGAGAGAGGACAAGCCTGGCTAGATTATAAACTGTATTACAAATCTATAACATTTGAAACAGAATAGGTAATTCAGAAACAGAATTAAATCCATATGGGAATTGATTATTGATAAAAAGATATTCCAAATAATATTGGAAAAATTGAATACTTATTTAAAGACTTGGTTGGAGGCAAGTGAGTAACCATTTGGAAAAAAAATATTCTAACCAAATTTCTACTTCATATCTTATAGTAAAGACTAGATAACTTGAAGACCTAAAATAAAAATCACATTATAAATGTTCTATAAAAATAATTTGGTTTGAATGTTTTTGAATAGAGAGCATTCTAAGGATGAGCATTCCAGAAATCATTAAAAATTGGTAATTTTTACAACATAAATGTTGAATACTTTTTTTAAAAACTTTTTTTTTAGTTGTAGATGGACACAATATCTTTATTTATTTATTTAATGTTATGTGGTGCTGAGGATCGAACCCAGTGCTTCATATGTGCAAGGCAAGTGCTCTACCCCTGAGCTATAGCTTCAGCCCCTAGATGTTGAATACTTTTACAGAGCAGAGAAAAAATTATAAACAACAATATAATACAATACACAAATTGAGAAAGCATTTGCTTATAAAGAGTGCATTTGAAATATAATAAAATATTTCTTACACAAATTGAGAAAGCATTTGCTTATAAAGAGTGCATTTGAAATATAATAAAATATTTCTAATATACAGTGGATTAGAAAGTTGAATGTGAAGACACAAAGAAATATGGTTGAATAATCTCATTGTTAATAACATACACACACACACACACACACACACATTCATACAAAACAATGATATACCATTTTAACCTATTAATTTGCCTAAAATTAAGGAGTGATTATTTCCAGGAAAATAAGTGTGTGCACTTGTGCACTGTTGGTAGAAATGTAAATTGGAGTGGTGTAGTTTAGAGATTACTTTTGGCATGATTAATCAAATTTTAAAATGTGCATATTCTTCGAATATTTCTACTTGTAGAATTAGGTGTGTACTTCCTATATATACATATATGTAATGTTCATTGTTGTCTGCAGGTTCTATATCTGTGTTGTAGATGATGTTGCCGCATTGTCTGGCACAGCATAAAGGTTGGAAAAATACTTAAAAGCTACACGTGGTAATAGGCCAAAGGAATTATGATCTGTTCCAACTAGTATCCTTTAAAAAGTTTGAGGCATATATAGAAGTATTGATATGCACAGATGTCCATGATATATTATGCAAAACAAGAAAGCATTAGAAAATTATGTCAAGTATGACTTCATTTGTGTGGCAGTAAAAGGATGTCCAACCAAGGTGTGTGTGTGTGTGTGTGTGTGTGTGTGTGTGTGTATGTATGTTTTTATGCCCAGGTTTTATATAGAGAGTCTCAAGAAACTAAAAAGTGATTAGCTCTGAGTAAAAAATATTTGTGCTTTTCTATACTGTTTACATTTGTTGTTATTTTACACGAGTCGTTTTCCTTGTATAACTTAAAACCTAGCTATAATGTTTCAAAATTAATAGAAACCTAAGGTCTATGGCAGAGGCTGTGAGTCTCTTCCTATCTCTCCTTTCCCACTTCAGTGCATGATGCCTGGCTTCCAACTTCCAGCATCACATTTTTTTCTGAGGACTTTCTGTGGTTCCTGAAGCCCTCTGCCTACCCATACAATAGGCTGGAAATGTCAAGGAATTAATGTCCCTCAGGACCAGTCTCAATCAATGACCATAAGGAGAGTGTGTGCATACTTCAACTCCCTTACTCCTTGAGGGGGCAGTCTTAAAGTTTGTGTTCTATTCTGGATCTGGGTATCCAGCGGGATTAAGTTCCACATACCAGAGGTGATAATTAGCTTGATAAATGCACCTTTACTGGATGCCTTTTTTTTTTTTCCCTCTGTGTTACTCTCTTATCGATGTTTTCTTCTTCTTCCAAATATACTACTAGTACCACATCCTTGTTTTAGGTCTGCTTCTGCAGGAACCCAGACCAGGATATGGCCTCACTATTGTTACAGTGCAGAGAGAGATGTACTCAATTATGGAACTCAATGGTTGAGCAGATCTGGCCAGGACCATTTTGTGAAGATATTACCCAGGTATGAGCATCTATAAATCAATGAAAGGAGTTTTGGTTTATGGATATGACATCCTTCATTCATTAAACCCAAAACTACTCAGACTGCCATGCTGATGATCAAGTGTGGGCTCTTTTGATTTCTCCTATGTCTTTTGGGAAGCAGAGGAGAGCTCAGGGACTGAATAACTAGACTGAAGACTTCAGAGAGCTCATCTGCAGGGCTTGTTGGCATCTCCCATTTCCCTAAGCAAATGTATTTACTCCACACAGGATGGTTGGAAGTGTGTTGTGTGGGGGAGGGGTCTGGTTGCACAATCTGGGGATCTTTTCCACAGCCTGTCGTGGAGGTGTTTGTCCCAGGCCCTCAGTGTCCCAATCACAATTCGGTTTTACCCACACTTGTGTTCCACCAGGATTTATAGAGCTGTCAGCTTATAATTGGACTGAAGGGCTGAGTTCAGTTATGGAAAGAGAATTTTTTTTTCCTCGTTCTTATTTTTTGAACAGTTGAGCATTTTACAGCTGGGTTGGTGAAAGGTTTTTATGCTACTGGTGTCATGAAACATTTTATAGGAAAGGATAATTGAGTTTTTATTTTTACTAGAAAATAATGCTATCAGCCTGGCTTTGGGGACCAAAGTATCGAAGAGCTCAATTAAGGACCGGAATTCAGAGAGGCCCAGTAATTATGAAAAATACATAGAGACAATGCAGGAAAACAACAAGACCAGAGGAAGCACAAACTAATTTTGATTCATCTGTAAGATTCTGACCAGAACAATGAAACAGTCAAGGACACTATAAATCCATTCATTTATTTCAAAATTTGCAAAACAAATCCCTTCTTACACATAGTATTTGTACAACATGAAATTATTATTCAATAAGTTGACATTTTAAACCTATTACTGCCTAAACCCATCTATTACTGAGCTATTCAGAGCACTAAGTTAACATTTACCAGAACATTCATCCTCACATCATGGGGAGATCAAGCTGAAATCCTTTATTTCATATTCAGATCTTGCCGGGTCAGGATTGAAATCGGCTACCTTTCTGATACTTTACTGAAAAGCCACTGTGAAATCCACAAAAGAATTATTATCAAGTTACTGCAGTTATTCAGCTAGATGTTGACTTTGATATGTCAAATCTCTGATCTTTAATAGAAAATTGATGGTCGTGCCCTGAGGGTCAGTCATATGCATGACCAGGATAGGCCAAGGTTTGCATTAAATTACATCCAGTCTTGTGGTCTCATTCCCTGGCAGCCAAAGTCAAACAAAGCAAATGGATCCCTCGCTAGTTGGGTCTCTTCATTGTTTTGTGTTGGCATATGGATTTAATTCTGTAATGGGGGACTGCTGGGCACAATCTGCCTTATTGATTTTCTGGAGAGAGTTTTTTTCTTAGAGCACCCGGAAGTGCAATAAAAGAAAAGCAACTGGTGCAATTTTTCTTTTTCCCTGCCTTGGACAGTGGTGTTAGCAGCAGATTGATTCTGCCACTAGAAATCTTATGAAGATATTAAATTATATCATCAATCAATTTGTTTTTAGAGGTTTGGCTTTCTCTGTGTTAGCAGGTTAGAGAAAAGGAAACAGTAATTCCCTTACGTCTCAATTGAGGGGCAAGTTATTTGGCCATTGTGTTCCCTGAATTTGAGCTGTGCTAAAATGGACTCTTTCAGTAATGGTAATGGCTGACATGCTCCCATTGCCAGTGCTGGAGGTGGGAAGGCTGGGAGAAATTGGAGAGGAAGAATATTCTCTAAGGTTTGCAGTTTTCACAGAGATCCGAGTGTCAGCAGAAGGATGGAGACGGACAGCTCAGACCTCTTGACATGGATCATAGACCATATTGCCAGAGTGGAACAGCACATCTACTACCCCCACCAAGGGATGAGAAATTTGAGACCTGGAGAAGTTGAGGGATACAGAGCCTCAGAGACCCTGAGTGTCCTTGTTGAGTCCAATAGGTTACTAACTGGCAGTAAATTTCATTTTCCTTATTTTATGTCTCAATTTTTTAACCTGTAAATTATAGTCATTTTGAGAAGTACATGAGAGGGCCTGGTTTCTAGTAGGTATGGTTAAATTTTAGCAGCTGGTGTTTGGTAGCTTCTCCTGGGATGGAGCCTACTGGAGATGGACCCTTGGCAGAGGAGGGCTGTGGCATTTGTGGGATGGGCTTGGGTCTGGGGCCTCATCTCCCCTCTGCCTGCTCAGAAGGAGTGGTGTTTATGCTGTACTGAACTGAGTTGAAATCTATGAGGAAATGGGCACAGCACTGTAAATCTGTTTAACCGGCTTATCATTTGCCAGGTTAAAATAGGCAGGCCCCACTTTGGCTGTACCTTGGTTTGCCAAATCCAGGTCAAGTTGCATTGCTAATAATGAAGAAAAGGAGGGCTTACTTCTAATTAGAGAACAATTATATGTGCTGGGAACAACAGCATATTATCAGACCAGAGGAGGCCAGAAGGTTACATCATTCACATCACTATAGGGATTCAGTTTCAAATTGTATCAATCACTATTTCTAAAATTCCCTTCTGATGACTCCATGTCATATTAATCATAGCAATATTGATAACAATAAGAGTTATTTTTTTTTGGAAAGTTTTACTGTTTGCCAAACACTGTGCTAGACACTTTTCATGGACTTTTCTTACCCTAGAGAGGAAGTTCTTTTTTTAACACCTATTCTGCAGATGGGGAAAATAAAGCTTAGGATAGGGAAATAAGTTGCCCAGAGGCCTATGGTAAGTGGCTAAGTAATCTTCACTTCTAAGTGTGTCTGATTCCAAAGTACCAGCTCTCTTCAACTATGCCTGGCCACACTGCTTGCTAGAACAGGAGGCAAGTGGGGGGTAGACACAGCCTTTTGCTTTCTTTGTGCAGCATATCTCCGAAACTTTGGATGGAGCTACTGAAAATAAATTGGTATCCATCCTGTCATTTCCTGGGGTCATTCATTCACTCAACAAACATTTGTGAAGACTTTGGTTTATGTTGCAAACCCTGTGCTTGTGGCTGGGGAAAGAAAGATGAAGACTTGTTTCTTGTTTAATTAATACAAAGTGCAGGCTTGGTAACATGGCCTGATATGGCTATGAATGGGGTTAAAAGCTGAAATTTTGCCATAGATCAGAATATGAAGAAATTGGGTTGGGTTCTGTAGGGGAACCTTTTTCCCTTTCATTCCTGATCATTAACGTTCTTCAAGACAAATATTCAGCCTTTACCTTTGGGGGAAGAAAACACCGTGAGGATCTTAAAAATGTACTTTATAGGAAGGTCTTCTTCCAGGTTTGTGGTGGTGAGCCCTGGAAATGACATTCATCTGTGTCCAAGTAAATACTCATTAAGTCATTTCAAAATAAGCCATGGGAGGCTCTTTTAAATCCAAGGTCAACTGAAGCCACCCAAATTTACACCTGGCGTTATCTCTCCCAATCCTTCCCCTCCCCCTACCCCCCCCCCCCCCCCCAATCCGGAGTGTGTTTTAATGAAAGAGGAACACTAAATGTTTTCGCTGCATTTGAAGGCATCGAACTCTGAGGCTGCGGAGTTCTGCCTCACAGCCAGAGCTGGCCCCGTCCTCACCCTGCCCCTTTCATCTCCCTTTGTTCCGTGTCTACGCTGAGGCTGAGATTTCCCCACCTCTCCCTGTCTTACTGTGGCTCTGAAAGATGATTGCCTTCTGGTGAAGCCCTTTCCCCTTCTTCTGTACCCAAGCTCCGTGTTCAATGAACATCAAAAAGCCTTATCATACCCTGATGGTTTAAATCTTTAAACAGAGCGTAACAGCCGGAGTACATCCAGACCGCTCACATCCCAGAGCCTTGTCACTCTGCGTTCCTGCAACAATTACCAGGAGAGGGAGGCTGCGGAGTGAATCAAGTAGCGCGTGTTGTCTCCCCGGACTCCATGCTGATGCTCTGATCAGGACTTCAGCAAAATTCTGTTTGAAATGAGAATAGACTAATTTTCATCCGACTCTTCTCAGAGGAATCCCATGTGGTCCAACACGCCAAGGGTCATCATTAGAAAACCGCCTTCAAAAGAGCGGAGGCTTCTTGTGGCAAAGCTCTCTCCCTTTGTTAAATTTATAAACATTTATGTAAAAATGTATACATTAATTGTTCAGGCTCTTCTTAGCCTGGAAAGCTATGCCCAGGAATGTACTTGGGGGAAATAAACTCATAAAAATACCCCAAGTCAGAATGAAAATGGCCTCGTTTTGACTGAAATTTCAGAAGAATTCAGTGATCAAAGGCAATTCTTACTCCCAGCTGTTCAAAGGGACTTATATTAAAAAAAAATCAGATGTGACCAAGAATAGAAAAGAACTCATTAAGAGCTTAATGAGACGGTGACAGGTGAAGTCATCAGTTTGCTTAAACACTGTAATTTTTTTTCCTTCCATAGGCGTTACTCATTTGTTTTGCTGGATTCAGTTTAGATTTTTCTATAAATCATTATAAAACATAGAAGAGTTCATCAAAGGAGGAACATCTTTCAGTCTTGAGTCACTGGCCATCTATGTAATTAAGATGTCATCTGCCCCACTTGCCCTGTACCTCCATGGAGATGTTTGCAAACACATCCAGGGAAACAAAATATTGAATGTTACTACTTTCCTCTCTTCATCTGTTTCCTGGGGAGGGAGAACCCATAAGAGTGAGCAAGTATGCCAGAAAATGCTTGATTGGAGGAAGTTTAACAATAAGCCCCTTAACTCAAAAGAGAAGGTAAGTTTTTGGTTTCCTCAGAAGCCAAAAAAGAAAGAACTCTAGAGGTTTATGATTGGATATTTTTTAGCCAGTTTTGTTTTGCTACTCTGGTGTTTATAAAATATCCAAACAAAGCAAAAATTTTTCTTTCAATTTTTTTCCCTTCTAATTCTCCTAAGCAGCTTAAATCCCCCTTTGCTTTCCCCAGGCAAGACCAGATTCTCTTGCACGTTTCCAGGCTCTGACCTTCCTGGCGTTGGTCTCCCCACACTAGTAACCACTTTTTTTTTATTCTTTAAGTGCTAGAGGAATCATGAAAAATTCAGACACTGGGTTTCCCTGAGACCAATCTGGTGGCTTTTTCTTTGTGCTAACTGCTGCTTTCTATGCATCATTCAAAAGGTACATACCAAGTCGTCAGCCCCTGAACTGCTACTTGGTGTTAAACATGAATATTTGTAGCTTAGCAAGGGACTAAATTTAAAAAAAATTAATATTTGACAAGCCCAAAGAAAGGCATAACAGGTCCAGAAGTATCCATTTGAAAGGTTTTTTATTTGTAAAAAGGCAAAACTTTTTGTACAACTGGGGTGATTCTGAGCCACAAAAGATTCACTTTGAAAAAGCACTGATTACTAGACTTCTTCTAGGAACATCGATTATGATTACACCACCACAAATGCACAGCAAAGTTTTTTTTTTATTTTATGTAGATGGCTGGAGGAATATTCATTCCATGCATTTGCCGCTAATCTCATATGACCAGGAAGCCGAGCAGGATGATCTAAGACTTATTCCAGTTGCACATCAACTATACCTACAATGGCAAAATTGCCTTTTCCCACATTTCTTAATTAGAATTAGAATCAGCTTAGAACTAATAGAATCTCTTATTAGTAACAAAAAGAATGGCTGGCTCTCTAGTTCAAGTGGCATATCTGCATAACTTATAGCCTTAAGAGCTTACAGTCCCTGGTACTCTTGGCTGACTGCCTTTAACTCTCTCATATTAATGAGTTGTTCTAAATTTAGTCTGCTGTGACAAACTAATATTAATACAGTATTTTATGGCCCAGAGCATTGTTAATACATTGGAATGAAAGCCAGAGTCAAAGGAAGGGGGAGAGATAGTGAGATTACTTTGTGTGATTGTCAAGATATAAGATAATCCAAGTATGTAGATATTAAGACTTAAATATAATACACTGCTTATGGATTTATATTATGTGAAACATTTTCTATTATTTTAAATCCTAGCGGCATTAGTTTCCTATTTTCAGGGGTTTATAACTTGGCCATACAAATTCACTCTGGGCTGAAACCTGGAATGCAGGGTCTTAACCTGGGGACAGTTTATTTATTTATTTATTTTTTGCTTAACCAAATTAAAAGTCAGTTTGGCCATTTTTAACCCAGGCATGTAGCAAAGGAGGAGCACAGGTTTAGAATACGATTTTGTACACAGAGCTCCAGTTTGTTTCAAAAAATGAAGATCAGAAAAGAAAACAATAAGTGAGAGATGGGGGGAATTTTCTAAAAAGGAAAATGAAAGCTACGAATGCAGCCAATAAACATAATGAAGGGATTTTTTTTCCGTAAGTGCAGATTGTACTCTTAAAGCACTTGCTTGGAGTAGCAGTTGATGAATGGGTGTTGGTTTGGGTTGCCACCATGGGTAGACAGCAAATATACAGAATTTGCAGGACGTGTAGGGGTGTGTGTGTGTGTGTGTGTGTGTGTGTGTGTGTGTAAATATAACAAGTAATAGAAACATTGAGTGTGGGAGTGGGATCAACCCACTCACTAGCAAGATGCAGTGCTTTCTTTTTAATGAATCCACAACTTCAGAAGAAGAAAAGCGAGTGTCACAGTTATTATCATAGGCAGCTCCAGGCTGCCAGACGCATCAGTTGGGGGAAATGGTGAGGTACATGTGAGGAAGCTCACATGTAGGGTGGGAGTTCCTGTCAAAGGTTAGTTGTGAAACTCATTCTTAAAGTCCTGAAGGAGAGAGAAAACAGATGAAGCAGCATTTTCATCCCTACTAAAAGCACTAAAAGCTTACAGCAAAGCCAGCTCCATAGGTACCTCTCAAGATGTGTGGGTGTCTGTTTGGCAGGTGTTTTTTTTTAAATATTTATTTATTTTTTAGTTTTCGGTGGACACAAATCTTTATTTTATTTGTATGTGGTGCTGAGGATTGAACCCAGGACCTCGAGCATGCCAGGCGAACGCACTACCGCTTGAGCCATATCCCCAGCCCTTTGGCAGGTGTTTTAAAGAAGTTTTTCTTCATATCTTTTAAAGGGAAGCCTGTGTGGGAAACTGTCCTTGTATTTCCAGGATCTTATATCTTTTTGTTTATAGAAAAATGTACACTGACTATAAATTGAGACATTTCCTTTTTCTCTCTTCTTTTTCTTTTACATATACTTAATTCGATGACACTGAGGCCACTTGGTAACATTGTTTGCTTTTCTTGTAAATGTCCATTCTGTTAGGTCAAAGTGATTAATCCATAGAGCATTCCTTTTTGGCATCAAGCTTCCCAGGGACACTTTGGAGAGTTCTTTTTTTTTTTTTCCTGGAATTTCAGTAAGAAAATTTCATCATAAGGGAAATGGAAACTGTTGTCTCTTCAGAGAAAAAGAAAAACCCAAATACTTCAACCCAGCAAGAGATTGTCAAATGGCTTCCCAGAGTAGAAATAGCTGAGCAGCCCCTGTGCAGAGAGGCTGGGAGACCCTCTGGAACCAAGAAGCTGCACTCATAATCATTGGCCTCCTGTAGTGGACCATGATATATTAATGGGTGGCAATGTATCTGAAGAAACTGAAAATAGCAACAATAAAAAAGACAGAATATTTAGACATCTCAAAGTTATTGATTTCTTTCTTTAAAAATATAAGTCAAATATCACTGAAAGCCAGAAACATTTACTTTGAGGTTTCCAGTTGAAGGTGTCTTCTTGTAAAATTCCTAACCTCATAGTACTCTTTCTGCTAATTGGTTAAAATAAATCATAAACCAATAATCAGATGCAAATTAGTGGTAACTATCTGCTAAGGTGAGCAGCTTCCCTCAGGGCTTCTTATGATAACATTTCAATCCCTGTTGCTTCATGATGCCCAGTTATAAGGCTTAAGCTTTGAATATGCTGGATTTCACCTACTTGAGATGTGCAGCTCATGTTGTTTAGATTTAGCTGTTGATTCTACATTACAGAGGTTGATATGTTTTTGAGCTAAGAAGATGAATTTTTACTCTGTCAAAAGAGAAAATAAATTCTGCATTTTATGTTATACCTGCAGAATTTAACAAAGTGAGAATCAGGTAAGGAAAGAAACCAATAGATTTTTAAGCTTTGTTACAAATTTGAATGGGAGTTTCATTCAGCAGAGGTTGGCCGAGCATATTAAATTTGGCTTGGTTTTAAGAAAATCTGGGTTTATTTTGATATGGAGGATTCAGGTGGGATAAACTGTTAGAACTGACAAAATGATCCTGTGCTTGGAGAATTTTTTTCCTCCTTTATCTTCCTTGGGATGTAATTCCTCTTTCTATGTCTTTTTATTTTATTAAAAAATTTTTTTTGAAGGGGGAGTGGTAACAGGGTGGTTTCTTTTTACATTTACTAAAACAATCTGTTAAAATTTAGGATGTCTTTCAAAGGTTTCCCACCATTATAACTAAAATTATGTAGACAGTTACATTTTAATTTAATTTTCAAAAGGAAGTAGCACAGTCACAGTCTCAAAATTCAAAATACAGTATACAGGAGAAAATCTACCTTTTAATGCTATTCTCCAGATACCTACCCTGTTTTCCTCAGAATCACTGCAACTATAATTTCTAGTCTATCCTTTTAGAAATATCTGATGCCCATCTTGCCCTTTCCTTTCATATAAATTGTAGCATTCTTCCACACTGTTCTGCACATTGGTTCTTTCTCTTAATAATTGACTTTGAAGATTTTCCATATCAAATCACAAGAATTTACTCATGCTTTTTTTTTGGAAGGGCAGCACTATATTCCATTTTATAATTCTATTATAATTAGGTAGTCTTCAACTGATGGAAATTTAAGGTCTTTCCAATATTTTGCAATTAAAAACCTGTAGCAAGCATAACCTTATACATGTCACATGCAAAAATATCCATAGGATAAATTCCTAGAAATGTAATTACTGATTAAAGGAAACTTACACTTGTAATTATCTTGCATAAGGTTTGTTATCAATTTCCAATTCCTTCAATATTGGATGAGGGTGCTTGGTCATCCAGTAAGTGGCCTTTTCAAACTTAATTATCTTTATTAATTAATCTGATAGGTTAGAAAAGAAGATACTTTAGTATAATTTTAAAAATTTTCATCATTGGTTCTTCTTAATTATATGACAATAGGATTCATGTAGACATAATTATAAAAGCATGGAATATAACTTGTTCTAATTCAGTCCCTTCTTCTCCTTTCTTTCCCCTCCTCCCTCCTCCCTCTCACCCTCATTCCCTTCCCTCTACTTATCTTTCTGCTATTTACATATATATATATATATATATATATATATATATATTTTTTTTTTTTTAAATTAGTGTGTTGTGGATGTATATGATGGTGGGATTCACTGTGGTATATTCATATATGTACATAAGAAAATTAGGTAAGATTCATTCCACTGTCTTTTCCTATCCCATCCCTCCTTCCTTTCCTTTATTCCCCTTTGTCTTCAGCATAATTTTAAACTTCATTTCTCCTATTATGAATTGGGGTAAGTTAAATATATTTGAAAATAAATTTAACAACTATTTATTTTTCAGTTTCTGTGAACCATTTGCTTTTATATTTTAAATCACTTCGATTGAATAAATCAAATCCCATATTTTCCTGCTTGATTTTAAAGGATTGTGAATCTGGAATTTGAAATTATAGATTTGTCTATTTCTAATTAGGAATACTGGGAGGAATATCTGGGGCCATGATATCAACATGAAGAACATGATAGGGTTTGGCTGACCTCCTCCTCTTTAAAAAATTGTGAAAGTTCTGATATAATTTGGAGATTTTATGACAGATCAGGAAATAATCTTTGGTGTTAAGTTCGAAAAAATGCTCAGGTTGTCTGGAATTGAAATTTGGGCACTTAAGAAAATTTTCTTTTAGTAGGATGCATCTCTGTATTTACACTCCAGTTTGCCATCATCTCTTGTTCAATATAGGCTGATCCTGTAGTCAGGTGATCTCATATGTTGACCAGCAAGTAAAGATCATAAAACAAAGATTGGAAGGAGCTAGTCATGCACCAGCCCTGTCTTTTTAATTTAAAATATTAAAAAATGAATCCTAATAGTTTTTTTTTAAAAAAGAAATTCCCAATGAAAAAGGAGAGTACACCCTCATTCCCATTACTCACAATGAATGGTTAACTTTGTCATACTCACTTCCAGTCTTACAACAATTCATAATTAGTGAAATCCCCTTTAATCTTGAGTTTAATTTATTTTCCTCCTCTGAAGGACAACCACTGTCCATTTTTTAAAAAATTCATAGGTATAAATATGTAACATATGTTATAACACATACACACATTTAAATAATCCTTAAACAACATTTAGTATTATTTTGGGCACTTCTAAAAATTGTAAGTAGTTCAATGACAATATCATCTTGTATCTTGTATTTTTAATTCTACATTACAGTTTTTTTTGAGATTTATCTATGTGTGTGTATATATATGTATATATGTATATGTATATATTATAAAATATATATTTCTATCTCCAGGCTCTTTATTTTTTTGTGTTATTTCATTATATTAGAGTCTCAGATCTAATATAATGTCCTCTTCTCCATTGATGGATGTTTAGGTTGTTGCCAATTTACCGTCGTTTTCAATGCTCATTCATAAAAATTAGCTCATGGGATCAGTGTGTAGACTCAGGGACACATGTGAGATAGGAAAAATGAGGGAATTCAAACACAGAGACATTAAGTGATTCAGCAAAGGTTTGTTACGCTCTCAAATACAAACCAGGTTTTCCTGATTCTTCATGTGTGACTTTACACATGTGTGACTTTACACATTCATCTTGGTGTGACTTTACACAACTCTCCACTCCTTAAAGCTTGGGGTACACATTCATCTTGGTGTGACTTTACACAACTCTCCACTCCTTAAAGCTTGGGGTGACATTTAAAAGTTGTAACTGAGCCTAATTACACAGTTTGGGTTGGGAATAGCCCATATTTTCCTCTGTGTGACTCTGTTTTAAAATTCTTTTTTTGCACTCAAAGTGATTTCAAGACATTTGTCAAGAAATAACTATTCATAAAATGGTTGTTTTAATATACAACAAAAATCTCAACAATTTTTTCCTCATGCATGTTTAAGTTTAGTGAAAATGTTACAAGGAACAAAAAAGTCTTTCACATAGCAATTTTTTCCAACTTAATTTTTCTTATAGAAATATATTCTTGAAATATTGCTGACATTTTTATACAAAACCGGGACTTTAGTAGATCCCCCCCCTGCAACTTCAATATCTATTTCCTTTTTCAATGACTAAAATTTTGATGAGAAAGGATAAGATTAAATCTTTCTCAAGCAGGAATTTTTCTCCTACATACTATGAAGGTAATTAGAGGCTGAGAAGTTGAAAGTTGTTGAACAGTTCCCAATGAATGTAATTTTTTAGAACGAAGGGCATATTTTACATATAGAGCTGCTTATAGACTTACAGAACATTCTGGCTGAAAGGATCTTATACCATAAATACATGACTTGCTCAAGATCACACAGGGTGCTAGCAGTTACATCAGAGCACATGAGGACCATGTAATTACAAAACAATGGAATTTTATCTTTCTTCTATTTCTCAGAAAAAGACAGGCATAATATTCTGTAGATATGTTTAAAATTTAAAAAAGGAACAAAAGTTTCTGTTAAGTAAATATATCAAAATAGGAATATTTTACTCTATATTTTTGGAGTTTAACTCAAGTACCTGTATGATTGGTGCTGCGTTTGGAACCTCCATCACTGAATATCTAATTGCAAATGATATATTGATGAATGCACCATGTCATAGTCTTGGTGGAATTACTTCTGTGGAAAGAAATTGGTCTTTCTGGCTAGTATCAGCTTTGGAGGGTTTCAATGGCTGTAGGGCCCTGGGGAAGCTCCAATTCAACTCCCTTGGGGAGCCAAGTGTACTTGCCTTCACAGTATTGGATTAGGTGTCCTTCCTATGTTCTCTCAGAGAGCCCCTTGTTTGTCCATTTGTGACAGTGTTTCGTAATTACCTGATTGCATGGTCTGTCTTCCTCACTTGGCAGTCTCTGCTGTAGGGTGCTTATATTTTGGAATTGGATCCATATTTTTCACCATTACATCCCATGTGACTAGCAGAGTATGGGTTTAGAGTAGGCAGTCTTTAGGGTTCATAAAAGTTGTAAAATGTGCATAAATGTTCTAATGGGAAGATTGTTCTAATGGGAAGAAATGTGTACATTAGGATTTACAAAGTTTAGCATACAAGTTAAAACATGCTAAATACCTGTCACTGTTAAATGAGTAAAATTAATTAAAATTCTGTGAAGAGGTTCGAAAGGACAGAACTTCCTTTTTTACCTCTGCTAAAAAGTGACTAGTTCCATTTTCTATTTCTATTTTTTAATACTCTTGTAGTAAGAACATTATCATTCTTGATTTTTACAGCAAAGTAAATCTCTGAAAGTAAATTGTTGCTTATCATCACAAACATTCTGTGGTATATCCGTCACTTTGTATGTTTTTTTAGTTGACTGATGTGGGGATCCACATCATTGCCTGTAATGGTTTAGTTATGAGGGTTGCCCAAAAACTTTTGTGTGAGACAATGCAGAAATGTTTAGAGGTGAAATGGTTAGACTCTGAAAGCTGTAACCTAATCAGTAGGTTAATCCATTTGATGGGCTAATAATTTTAAAGTACTGGGTGGTGACTATAAGCAGATAGGAGGTAGCTAGAAAAGTATATTTAGCTGTACCACTAGCCTAAAGAAATAAAGACGTCAAACCTCAATATTAATTAATATTATTAGATTATCAAATGTAAAAATCTAAAAATATCTGAATGTTCCATGAGTAAATATTACACAATAATATTTTACCTGTTAGAACAGTAAAATATCGAGATATTAATATTAAATATTAAAATATTTCTTTCTAAAATATTTTAGAAAGAAAATATTGGCATTATCAATATAAATGAAAAATGAAATAAATATCTTAATATGGAACAACTGTGGTTTCTGCTTGCAGGTTCTACCTGATTATATCCAGGTGTCTGTCTTTTCTTCCAAGCCCATGAATAGCGTTGTAATCCCAGGGCCTTGAGTAGCCTTTTAGAGTTTTCTCACTAGAGGGCAGCATTTGACCAAATGTCCAAATAGGTTTCTAGGCAAACTGGGAATATCCATGCAGATCACTTTAATAACTCAGTTAACAGTCTTACATGGATTTCTAATTCGATTTGTTGGGCTGGGACCCAATTTGGTTTGATAAGCCTTTAGAAAAGAATTTTAGGGATTTATTCCACTAATAAATATGAATTGTTTTTAGATGGGTTTCATATCAAGTTTGTGAAAGTCATGCTTACCCTAGACCTTCTATTACCTAGGCTTTTAAATGCACATAAATTATTATATTAAATTATTTATTATTGTAACCGAATAAAACATAAGTGGTGTTACCGCTTTAGCAGCTCTCTGTTTTTTTAACCTCTCTAATGGCATCTACTTCCCAGTTAGTCTTTTCTGTGTTGTTTTGCTTAGAATTCTGATTTTTCAACATGGCCTGCAGAAGTGTTGCTGATGCCTGCAAAGGCAGCTGATAGAGGTTCACCCTTGTAGAAGGTGCTCTTTTGCTGATCTGGGCCTTGAGAATGACAATATGTTCCACCCCCTGGAGAGCATGCTCAAAGGCTGTCCCATGGAGTGAGGTGTAGGACCTCAAAAGAGTCTCATCATGATTTTGTGGGGCAAGGAGAGTAATTTCTTGGTACTCATCATTATTTTGGTGGTGGTGTTGGGGGGATAAAACCTTTTCTCTTATTTTCTAATACAGAGTTGAATGTATAGTGAAATTATCTGGTGTATTAATCAGCTTTATGTTATTGTTACAAATACTTGGGATAATAAACTTGTGAAGAGATAAATTTTATTTTGGCTCATGCTTTTGGAGGTTCCAGTCCATGACTGGTGGACATATTGTGTTTAGGCCTCCACTTGGCCTTCAGCACATTGTGGTGGGAGCGTGTACCAGGGCAAAACCAATCACCTCATGGCTGGGAAGTGAAAAAAGAAGAAAGAGAAAGGGGCTGGGGTCCAGATATCCCTTTCAAGGGCATGCTTTCAATGACTGGAAGATCTCCCATCTTTTAAGTCTACCTCTGGAGAGCACCAAGATGGGGACCAAGTCTTAATGCATGGACATTCGGGGGACATTTAAAAGCCAAATGATAGTATCTGGGATATACAATTCTTTATGGAAACTGTATATGACAGCTAATTACTAACTACATCCCACCATTTGTTAATAGGAACATTGCTACAGAAGCCAGTGTCAGAAAAAAAGGCATATCTTAAATAACCATTTAAATAGTCTTTCTTTTCACTATGATTTATTGCTCAAAGAAACTGTTCAAATTGTCTAAGCAGAAATTTGAATCTGCAAACATACATACATAGGTATATGTTCATTTATGCATATATTGTGCCATTGATTTGTATCTTTGGGTCTTGGTATAAACTTATTTTGGTGGTGACATATTTTCTTGGTGTAAGTGATAATCATATTTGGCTCCCTACAGCATTGAAAAGATGCAGTTTTCCTATTCTACTTTTTATTTAGATGAATTATCAAAAAATTGCCTTAAAAAGACTCTTGAGGTGTTAAACTGAGCTTCTAATGACTATGTAAGCAGAACTAAATTTCTTGAACATTGTGATTGTTAGATAAGGCAATTTAGGAACAAATATTTTTCTCAGAAAGGTCAGAGAAAAATTCGAAAGCAGAAATGCTACTGCATGAGGTGCACAAGATAAATTTTTTCATTTTTATGTTCTTCAACCTTCCTGCCCATATTCAATAATAACTACCAGAGCCCGCCCAATTTCTTCTTCATGTTAGGAGATCAATTCAGGAGAAATAGACCACTTCCATTCCATTTTATGTGTTTCCAAGAGCTTGACTGATTAGCATACTTTTGCAAAAAAAAAAATGTATAATTTAAACAGTTTATCCAGTTGCTCCAGGGCCAATCCCATTTTATTTGGTATTCAGAACATATTTGAGGTTAATATTTACATATTTTTTTAGAATTAGAATTCAATCCTCTAACTAGTAAAGAACATTATCTCTCTTTTACAAAAGATCAATTGGAAATAATCTAACCAATTAGATCTGGTGAATAACAACTCTTAGATGTAGGTAATGGACCAAATGCTAACTTTCCATTCAGATTTACATACTTTTAATGAATTTTTTTTTTTTTTTTTGGCAATCTCAGAGAATTAAGGAACTGGTAAACCAAAATGATCCATTTCCATACCATTTCCTGAGTATTTGAGGTTTATTTTTGATCCTTCCAACAGCTTTTTCTGCCTCTCTGTACAGACACTGTATGTCTATGGATGAAGTGAGAGAAACAGAAGTTGGAGGGCAGACAGAGACCTTCCAAACCTTTGTTTGTTCATGGAATAAATGTATATAGAGTCCTGCTTCATGACAGACACAGTGCCAGCTACTGATGATACAGTGATGAATAGGAGACAATCCCTGCTCATATTTAAGTACAGGTAACAAAGAAAGCGATCAATTATTGTGGTCCAGTGTGTCAAAAATTGCCTGTATATTATGGGAAGGATGGTGAATGGTCATCTAATCTCTAAGGATCAGGGAAGACCTGCTTAGTAAAAGAATGCACGAAAGAATTGATAGGAGTTAAAAGGAAGAGGGAGACAATGAGGGGGGCAGAGAAGAAATTTTCAGATACCTAGAAGCATGTGTGATGCAGTGGTAGCAGGAGACCGGATCAGAGATTTAAGGATATGGAGCAGTCACATTAGAAAGAAGAAAGAGAATAAAAGGTCACCTTTGGAGCAAAGGGATTTTGTGGAATTGTGGATGGTGAAGAATTAGGCAGGAGCTGCATCATGAAGTGCTTTGCTAAAGACTTTAACACTGTTTTTCTTCTCTACAACCGTCCTGGTTATTACCACGTAGGGGTAGTGATTTGGGCTCCCAACATGTCACTTTGGGGAAAGACTGTTGACACCATAATTTTTTTCCTAAGAGTTCTAAGAGAAAAGTCAGCAATGGGGAAGGGGAGAACTTATACTTGAAGTAGTGACTAAAAGTATGAAATTTGCCTAAGATCAAATCTTACCTATCACATATTGTCTGTGTCACCTTGGAAAGTTGTTTAGCTTCTCTATAACCCAGTATCCTTATCTGTAAAACGGAGCTAAAAATGATGCCCACCTTCATAAGATTATTACGAGTATCAAACGAACTTTTGATTGTAAAGCTATTAGAACCCTCACATTAGTGTATCAATGAACATGCTTATAAATTAAATATTGAGTGCTTACTGTGAACCTGGCTTTTGCATAATGTCACTTCAGTTTCGTCTTTAGCTCTTGTGAGTAACTATTATTCACCTATGTCATGGATTTAAACAACTCAAGTTGAAAAGGAATTGGTAAATGGCTGAAGAGCACATGAGGGTAAACCAGGTCAGAGCCCATGCTGCCATAGTCCTTTTCTGTGGGGAAAAATAGGTAAGTGTTATGTCAAACACAGCCACTATAGTCCACATGGGAGGCCCACTCCTGACCATGAGCCTCTCAGGATTTGGCCAAACTCCTTGGAGAGCTGGAGCCCACATCTGTGGCGAAGGAGATGCCAGGATTCTGAATCTGATTCTTGCTCCTCATGGTTCTGTGGGGTCCTCACCTCAGGAGACCTGAGCCCTCATCTCAGAGAAAATCTGCCCTTGAGTGTGGGCTCCCAAGCTCCTTAGTCAGAAATGTGCTACAGAACCACAGTTCAAGGGTAAAGCCTCCTTTAGGAAAGACCATGGAAAACCTAAAATGTTCCTTGCTATTGAGCCAGTCCTGGCTTTTGTTTTCTTTGTGTTTTTTTTTTTTCAGGTCTATGTTTGATTGGCATAACAGAGATGCAGTTAAGAGCTTTGGAGTGAGTCTATGATATTCAATACTATTATTAACACCCGACACTGGACAAGTCTGCGGTGAATGTATACCAGGTACTGGGCAAGGCCCTGCACACCACTTGCCCTTGTTAATCCTCACTGTAATTCTAAGAGGTACTGTTATCATCTCTGCTTCCCATCGGAAGAAGCCAAGGCTCAGCTGTGTAAGTCATTGTCCACAGACAATAGCATGGTAGCCTTGGGTGCTGGCTGCAGCATCAGGTTGCCCAATGATTTATCGTGAAATATCTTACAGTCTGCACAAAGTAAGGGGGCAACAGAACCTCTTGAAGCTTGAGTTTCCTTATCTGTAAAGCAGAAAACAAAAAGTTATTTCTTAGGTTGCTAGGACACTAAATGAAAGAGCATATGTGTGGCAGCTTCCAGAGCAGTGGGCGGGGAAAGAGGTAAGCTGCTGGCTGACTGTCCCCCTATGCCCCTGCTTGTGGTCAGGAGCACTCATCTTGGTGTCTGCTTAGATCAGTGTCTCATGTACTTGCTTTCTCCTCATGATCTTCATCATTGTTCAGTGAGCTTCTACTAGGTGCTAGGCAGAGCTGGGAAAACCAGACGTACTATGCATGAAGCTGGTAATGTGTTACAGAAAGTCAGAGAGCAGTTGCACCATCCTTGTATGGAGTAGGCTGGGAACACTTCATGGAGGGCAATAATAATGGTTAATACTTATGTGGCACTTCCTATTTGCCAGATCTGGCATGCATTTTATATCTGAGATCATTGAGGCACAGCTAAACAGAGTAACTTGCCAAGGTCATACAACTTACAAAAGAATGACCCAGGATTCAAAATTGGGCAGTCAACTCCTGCATTTCTTTGCTTGTGAGCTGGCCTTGAATGACAGTAATGATGACATCAACAACAGTAGCAATAGTAACTTATTACTTTTGAGTAACTACCATGTGCCATGCAATTTGCTTTAGTATATCATCACTTTAATTCTTACAATAACTCTGTATAGTAGGATCATGATTCAGGCTTTGAAGATGAGAAAAGAAAACTTGGAATTGCCATCTAAGACATGATGGAGAGAATTGCCCAAGGATTTGCAGTTAGTAAGTAGCAAACCGGGATTCAAACTGAGGTTGAACTGCCTCTGAAAGTGAAGTGACTGTTCTTTTCCCTTGTAGTCCTTGTCTCACATGAATGAATACAAGTGAAGAAGAAAACCATTCTAGGTAGCTGTGGAGATTGGGCTGCATAGGGGGTTGCAGCTACCAGTAGGCTGGAGGTGAGGTGTGTGTGTGTGTGTGTGTGTGTGTGTGTGTGTGTGTGTGTGTAGAGGCATGATGGAAGAAAAAGCTTGAGAAAAGGCTTTAAATGCTACTGGCATTTGAAGCAAGACTCAACTATTAATGTCCTCCGACAATCCAAGGCAGTTCATGCACAGGTAAGAGGGTGTTTTCAGATAAGGGGTGATTTCTTCAAGCCACCATGAGTCTATTTCTGTTGACTGTCCTACTCTCATTCCAAATCTCTTCATTTTACTTCCTTGTCTCTTATTTTCAGCTTGGTCTAAGAGTAGCATGACCAGATTTAGTAAATAAAAACATAGGATCCTATCAACTAAATTAGAATTTCAGATAAGAAACACATTATTTTTCAGTACAACTATGTCTCATGTAATTACATGTATGCAACCACATCTAGGAGGCCCATGGAAAGGCACATTTCTCAGCTATGAAGCTTGGACAGCCCTGGTGACAGCTTAATAAACTGCTACCTACATATTTCAGAGAGGGCTCTTCCACACATGGTGCTATCGTCTGTCCTATGTGTGGTCACCCAGAGAAAGTCTTGTCAACTAGGCTTTACCTCCTCTACACTCAAAATACCACATCTGGTGACCAATTAGAAAAAGGGATTCAGAATAAATACTGGGCTTAAAGATACTGTGCCGACCACCGCCAGTAGATGTGTTGCCTTGTAATGCAGCCGTGTGTTCCTGATTCAGCTTTGTTAGCTACCAGGAGGTCTTCTTGCAAATAAGGCATCATTGCATTTGCTGGGCTTACTCTTGAAAACTCTCCTTGGTTGCTATCCACACACCCCAACCCCCATTTGATCATGGCACACCACCTCTGATGTGGGCATACTGCCAGCAGAGCAGATGGCTGTGAACCTTGGCATGCCAGGAAACCATTAGGTTCATCAGTGTGAGCAACAGGGGGCAAGTTTCTATCTGCAAATGTGAAACTAACAGCCCTGCAGGGCCAAGGGGCAGAAGCCCTCTTGATCTAGGGGGCTGACCCTTCAGTCCCAGGTACTGTCTCTGCAGAACTGCAAGTTTAGAGCTCGGCAGGAAGGAATGGCCTCAGGAGAGACTGAGCAGGAGAGGAGGCGGCTGCTGAAATCGACAAAAAGCTCCATTTCTACTTGGCTAGAGGGCACTGAGGGCCTGGGCTGCTTGTGGGTGACAGCAAGTGGATTCAGCAGGAGTCTGCTTCCCATTTCTGGTGAGTAATCCCCTGTAGAGAAGCAGAAGTCCGCCAAAGGACAGGCTGTGCTCTAGTTTCTTATGCGGATGGTGGTGGTGGGGTGTCACATTGTTTCCCCTAAAACCAAGATTCTTCTCGTTTACTGGTCAAACTAACTCAGATAGGTAAAGTAAAAACAGCTGCCTTTAAACTGGAGCTGAAGATTTAGGAAAGCAGCAGAGAAAGGGTAATTATTAGAAAGATAGGTTTGTTTTCTTTTAATCGATTTTTTTATGTTTAAAAATGCTTTATCATTAGATAAACCTCAACTCCTATAAAAATGTACAAGAAAAAGGATGTGCCTTCTTACCCATGGGCCTAAAAGATATTTAGTATTAATAATTTGCTGTATATTCATGAAAATATTTTTCCTTGAGTAGTAGATGCCCACTTTGAAATCATAGTTTTCTTTTAATGAAACAGTCTAGTTTTCTCCCTCATCATTGAAATATTCTTGAGGTATAAGTCAATAAAATACACATAGTTGATGTTAATACTGCCAGACTCAAATAATTTATTTATTGTTAATGTTATTGAAACTGTTATTGTTGAGTGTTAATAAAATTGCTGAGCTCTCTTATTTCTAGTTCTAATGATCACATTATCCATTTCATGCCATTCATAGTAAATGGTTCCTTATTTACAAATATTAATGTGGTTGATGTATCATTCAATTTTCTTGTGTAAGTAGTGTCCTACTTACACAATCTGTTGCTCAGATTTTTTCTTGGCCCACTGTTCTAGAACTAATTTCTTTTCT
The DNA here is from genome assembly GCF_964194105.1 of Spermophilus citellus. Classification (NCBI taxonomy): domain Eukaryota; kingdom Metazoa; phylum Chordata; class Mammalia; order Rodentia; family Sciuridae; genus Spermophilus; species Spermophilus citellus. Next base: position 61,150,499 of record NC_138191.1, on the reverse strand, counting down.
GACTTCTGATCCATTTATTCAAATGCATGCAGACATTAATACTTGGATATTTTACATGCACCTTGAATCCTGTACCTCCCCAGTTGGTGCCCATCCATTAACATCAAATATACCATCATCCATCAGATCACTGATATCGGAAATCTGGTCTTTATTCTCTTTCTCTTCATATTCAATCAAGTGCCAAAAGATTTTATTACCTAAATGTTTCTCAATTCTTTGTTTTCAAAGATATCCATACTGCCTAAATTTACTCCCTGAAAATAGACCCCAGTTGCTTCTTGCCAAAATGCAATTTCAGTAAAACCATTTTGCTGTAGTCAAAAGAAACAAATGCTGTCCAAGTACCCAGTTCTCTGTGACCTGGCTTAACCCAGTAGTAGAATTTAGAGATCCTGGAGAGATGGATCAACTCTTTCCTCTAGGAAAGGCTTCCAAATGTCATTCCTTTCAGCTGAGGATTTGCTGAGATGTACTCCCTGAAAAGTATCTCAGCACAGCTGGTATACGGTGCCACGTAAATAGTTATGTCTCTTTTAACAGACAATTAAGCAAGGGCTAAGGTTGAGATTCCCTGTGGAAGTTGAACAAGGAAGGCGGCCTGGAGAGAAGGGCTGTCTCTGCTTTAGATGAGCAGCCAAGAGAGTATCTGTAGGTAGGTCAAGATTTCAACTCAGAAAAGAGTTTTTAATCTGTTCTAATGTCAAAACAAATGTGTGATCAAGGGTCCAAAGTTGTACTCCATATAATAATGCTAATCTGGAAAAATGGTAAAATAGATGTAGCTAGATTCTTGACTTCATCGTAAAACAAAACTCAAAACCTTCAACAGCTGCAGCATGTTCGGCTTTAGCAAATCCTAAATCCTGGTGTGTCATAACCTCCAAGGTGAACTGTGATGATATGTGAACCAAGGTAAATGAATGTAGCTGCTAGGTCCCTGTGATGATTATTTATGAATCAGTTAAGAGCTGGGTCTGTACTACAAAATGTAATAGCTGTAGATTTAGAATATCCTTTCTGACAATCAGGACCAATTATCTAAGGCAACATCTAAGTTTAAAAAAATTGCTTGTCTTTTGTTGCTCTAAATACCAGCAGGCAGAGATGCTAGTGGCAGCAGGGCAAGTCTCCATTCCTTTGGTTTAAGTGCCCCATATTGTTCTTTTCCCATCTGAAAAGCAGCTATTGTAAAAGAACAGTTTTCAATGATTATCAAAAAATTGGAAAGTGGAAAGTGGGCCAATGGTATGCTATTGCAATAACAGATTATTTTTTTATATTGGGGACTGAATCCAAGATCTTGAGCATGCCAGGCAAGTGCTCTGCCACTGATCTGCAGCCCTGACCCTAAAAATAAAAAAAGCCAAGATCAGAACCATTTGATGGCCTCAGAAGGATAATAAACTAATTATTCTCCAGAGTTGTCTATATTTGGTTTTGAGTAAATTTTGGTCTTAAAAACAATATGATTTGGAATGGTAATCCTGGAGGGGGATGAGTGGTGAATGGCCATGCTTGGACTATGGTAGGACCATTGTCCACTGAAATCCTGAGCTCAGGAAAACCTACGCAGCCTCCTTGTTGCATCTTTCTAAGGCGTTTGGTTCTCCAGGGTTTAAATAATAGGTAGCTACGTGATGGTGAATGACAGGTCTGCCCTGGAAACACTCACTGTGTGAATCACCTGACATATGGACCAAGAAGATGGAAGAGTGATGTTCCTTTTGAGTAAACTGAGTCACTGTTCACCAAGTTATGGCTGTACATTTATAACCTAGGAAGTGGCTCCATTTCCTTGGTGTTTAGTATTAGACTTTGGCTTGAGGACATACACTTATTATTTATCTTTGTGTTCATCACAATATTGACATAGAGCTGGTGTTCAATAAACTTTGGGAGAATGGATGGTGGAGATGAGGATACGCCCATAAAATCCCCCAGGTGGTGTAAAATGCACACCATTAATACAGCAGTGGAGAGAGGCAGACCGATTGAGGTTTCCTCTGAGATGCTTATTTGTATTAAAGAAGCTTTCTTACCTGAAGAAGGAAAGAAGAGAGACAGTAAATAATCAACTGTGGTTAAATAAGAGTTACTGCACCAGCTTTGCTGTCAGCACCAATGAGGAAATTGCTCATGAACAGGTGGACTCTATTGCCTCTGTGATGAGAAATATGCAAGTTAGCCTAAAAATCCAAAGTCTCATTTAAAATAAAAAAGCTAATGCAGATAATTAGGTTAGCTTTGTATCACATTCTACCAAGATTCTAAGTGTGAGATCAAACAGGACATGATGTCTTAGGTTAGCCACAATTGTTATGCATTCCCACACTCATGGCTTTCCCAAGGGAGGGGAAATACCAAATTGTCCAAACCAAAGCAAAAAATTTGCAATATTTAATTCTGTCATATCAGCTTCTTTAATGTGAAAATGTAATGTTCATGATTTTTCAACTTTCCTTAAGTTTTATGAATTCCTGAGTTGTCCTAAGGACAACTTTTCTTTTTTTATTATACTTCTAAGTAAACCAAGTAGTTTGCTCTTATACGAAGAGTTTATCATGCATTTGACAAGAGTTGGAGACCAAAGTAGACCCAACTTCAATAGAGAGGTTGGAAGGAAACCTTAGACTATGACACAGTACAGGAAGTCTGGGAGATTGTAACCTCTCTGTCATGAAGTAGTGTGAAGTACTGCTTTCATTCTGCATGTGGGGCAATAAGTGATGTTGCCATGGAACAGCATATTTGCCACCCCCCATACTTAAACAGACTGAACCCATCACAGATATTTCAGCATAGCTTTGCTTTTGTTCTTTCAGATCAAAACTGTCTTTTCTTAAGCCTGGTATTTCAGGTGGTAAAATTCAAAATGGATTTTTGAAGGAAAAATGTTTATTTGGTTTATCACTTGTTTATGTCCTTGAACTTCCTTACAAAAGCAGAGTCGGAATACATACAAACCATCAGCTGGATTTCTGGTTTGGAAGAGTATAGCAAACAAATCTTTTGTTTCACTGCATCATAAAAATTCTCCTATTTGACATAATTAACCACTGCAGCCAGTGTTCATGACCTTTTATTAAGAGTGTAACTATAAAACAAAACTTCTCTTTTTATTTCTTTTTAAATATTTGTTTTGTACTCCAAAGAATCCTTGCCAATAGTCAGTGATCCATTTGTAATAAAAATTGATACTGTATTTTTAAAAGAGCCTTATTAAGAACGTGTCATCTGACATGCAATGATAATAACACCAGATCCAGAACTGACTGGGTGCAGAGTCAATGCCAAGCAAATTTTTGTAGAATAAAGAATGCGCTTTGATTCTTTGAGGTTCGTCTAAGTGGTAATTAACATTAAACAATGTTTCTGCAGCTGCTTCTGGGATTAATGCTTTCTTAAATATATACACATTTTATTTATTTATTTTTTAAATTTTTTAGATGAATTCTAGATAGGACAGAGGGGTGGGAGGGAAAGGGAAGGGGTATGGGGTTAGAGACGATGGTGAAATATGATGGACATTATTATCCAAAGTACATGTATGAAGACACAAATTGGTGTGAAAATACTTTGTATACAACCAGAGATACGAAAAATTGTGCTCTATATATGTAATATGAATTGTAATGCATTCTGCTGTCATATGTAACAAATTAGAATAAAAATTTTTTAATTAATTTTATTTATTTATATATTTTTATTCTAATTTGTTACATATGACAGCAGAATGCATTACAATTCATATTACCTATATAGAGCACAATTTTTCATATCTGTTTGTATACAAAGTATATTCACACCAATTTGGGTCTTCTTCATACATATACTTAGGGTAGTGATATATGCACATTTTATATAAAGAAAACAGTGTGTGCAAAATTCTTTCCTAAACCCCAGCTAAACTTCACCTCTTTGCTTTTGCCATGAAGAGAGAGCAAAACTGGACTATGCTTTAGCTTTAGCAAGACAGAATCTGGTCAGAGACAATGAAGAAGCCCCCAGTAAAATTTATTAAATCCTATACTGAGTGATTGATGATGAATCTCATGTACAGAAAGGATCAGAAAAAATCGCCAAAATTCCCTCTCTGGATTGGCATCAATCAGATCTTTACTGCAGGCAGGGATGAAAATAAATGGTAAGAAGACCACCTATATCTCTCTGAGACCATGTCTGTTAATTTCTTTGTGGAAACCTGGTCATTAGAGAAGTAGAAGTGCCGGCTGCTGGGTGCTGGGGTGGGCCATCTCCACACCACTCTGGGCTGGCTTCTCAGCTCCATGTCTACCTCTCTCAAGCAGCCCAACACTCTGGCTCTTCTCCTGTCCCTGAGATCTCCAGGGAGGGAGCGTTTCCTGTTGCCAGTGTGTTGCTGCGTGAAGATTTCCCAGGATTTAAGTGTAATCCCCAAGGTGGTGTTAAACACACAGCATTAAGTGCAGCAGCAGAGGGAGGTAGAAGGATTGAGGTTTCCTCTGAGACATTCACTTTTATTAAAGGAGCTCTCTTACCCAAAGAAGGAAAGAAGAGAAACAGTAAAGAACCAACTGTGGTTAAATGAGTTACTGCACAGGTTGTTTGCCAAGAAGAGTTAGAAAAATATCAGGAAATAACACGGGGCGCAAGGGGAACAGGTCAAGTAATTAACAGCTCAGGTTTGTGATGCCACGTTTAATAGGGTCCTTTGGGGCCACTTTTCTCTAGAACTCTTGGATTGAATTCTCTATATGATATGTCATTTCAGGAACACAAGTTAACATACAGATTAAAATGTCCTTATATACCATTAGACTTATAACAAGCAATATCTAGTGACTGCCCTGGAGTAGCAGAGTTGTGGTGCCATGTTTGCTGTGGAGAGATATTCATATTTCATTAGATAAGATTCTAGATGGCTAGGGTGGATGGAATAAGTCTATATATTGGTCCAAGTGATCCTGATGCAGGGGTGAGAAAATTAATATAGACACAAAGGTTAACATTCTCCAATTTTGAGGCAGTAGAAGTGACATGAACTCATCAATGAATCCTGAAAAATAGGACTAGTTGGCCCATTCCTTGAACTAGAAATAAAATAAATTTCAGTTGAATGAGAAGTTTAAATATCGAATTTCCAATTCTAGGAAGTAAAAATAAGAGATAACTTCTTAAAAAGGTAAAAGACAAACTCCATGAATATCAGGTTCATGAAAGCTAATTAAAAGAAATATTGCTGTTGTAGAGGTATTCTTAAACCTCAGGATGATGTTGGGAAGATTGTCTTCATCCCTCTGAACTAGACCCTCATTGCCATAATTTGAGCTTTTTTTAAATTCCTTAAATCAAATTTGGTTTTCTTTTCACTTTGGTTGATGAACTCTTATTTATACTTCACAACCCATCTCAGTTTGCCTTTGTGAAACTATCTGAGTCTTCTTATCCATCCTTCCTTTTCTCAAGTACATTTTATGTACAAACCTCAGTGATGACATACACACTGCATTTTGATAATTTTTTTTAACCTCTCTCCTCTCTTCCTTGCTTGACTGCAGGGCCCCCATCTGCTGTCAGCATTGAGCATGTTCTAGAAGAGAAGCCCAGTGTTTACAACATTTTTAAAGCTAAATGGCTAAAATTCTCTTTCACATTTCAAAAATTATTACCTAGAAAATCCATTTGTTCTTTTTCTAATTAGAAAATAAATAAATAAAATCTCATGGATTTATTGACTTAGGCCTTCAGCAAAATATTCCAAATGATCCCTCTAGTAGTCCCTCCTTCCTCAATATCCTTGAAAATATTCTTTCAAAACCTGGGTGGAATTATGTCATCTATTTCCCCAAACATCCGGAGCTCCCCATTATCAGTAAAGTCAAACTCTTCAGCATGGTACCCAATCTCCACAGGGCATGGCCCCCTCATACCCTTTCACAATTGTTTCCTGCCACATCTTCTGTTCTCACTGTTCCTTTGTCAGATCTCTCAAAATACCCCCTTTGCTCTCTTGCCTTTGGTTTTCCTCCATTGTCTGCCTACTTTTCCTTCTCTCACCTTCCCTTATAACTAAGTGCAAGTACCCCTCAATTGGTCCCCCACATCTTTCTGCCTCAGTGGTGACTGTATCTCTACTCAGCACTTATTTCTTAAATAACTTTTATGTCTTCCTCACCAGACAGAGTTCACTGAGCCTTTGAAATCCTGAGCAAAGAATCCAGCACCAGGTTGACAAACAATAGAGTAGTTGTTATTATTATCTCTGGCCCTTGAGATATTTTTCAAAGATGTGGGGCCAAGAGTTCCAAATATTGAGAGGAAGAGGTTAAAATATTAGGCTGAAAACTGAATATCCTTCTAGTTCATGTTCCCTCAAGAGTGAAGGTGAAACAGATGGAAATGTCTGTATTTAAAGGATGTTTCCATAAATTACTCTGTGTAAAAGACACCTAGGAGCCCACTCAGTCAGGAGAACTCAGGCCATTCAGCCTTTGTTTTCATTGATTTTTCAGTTATCTTGTCACAGCCAGGCACAAAATAATGCTAATTGGATGAGGCTTATCTAAGGACACCTTATTAAGAAACTAAAAAAGGATCTGGGAAAGTATAGTGGTGATACCAAAGCCTCAGGAAAGGAAGAGATAAAGTATTATATGTTTGTCAGAAGAGAGAGTTGAACCAGGTCTTAAGCACCTGAAAACAAAACACAGGGCGATATTTATCTTCCAAGATGGCACAGCCTCTGGGATCTACGTCCTCTATCGATATTCAAGACACTTTCAGTAAGAAGGATATAAAGCTTCCCTTGTGCTTGCCACCCTACCAGGAGCTGGGGAAGCCAACAGTATCCTCAGGGGTCATGTGTCTAGCTGAAGAGGCAGATGTTGTGAAGTTACAATCCTAGAGTGAATCTGAGAGAAGCCTAGAGTAAAAGAGGGCAGCCCACCTCTGGGTGAGTGGGGCCAAGGGGGATTCATGCACAGGCTTGAGTTGTGTCTTGGAGGATGATATGCAAAGTCACAGTGGAATGAAATCTCAAGATGACTTGCATCAGGTATGACATTTTCCAGAGCATAAACTTTATGATTTGGTCCCTTTCATTGGGGAGTTACTGGGTTGGAAATGCCTATGAATCTAATTGTATCTTAACTTTGCAGTTGTGGAAGCTGCTAAACTGTTTTTCACTCCTTCTTTTGGAGCAGTTGCCCTTTCCTTATCAATGTTTGAACTTTCTTAGATGTTCCCACTCTTACAAATCAGCATTCTTGTAGGCAGAAATGGGCTGCCAAATAGTGGGCTGATTTGTACCCTCTCTGATGTTCCCTGGGTGAGCCCAACCATTGGGAAATGTCCGAGGGTTAGTGAGGTGGGGATGCGGAAGCTATGTGTAGTTGGTCTGCTTGAGAGCCCTTATGGACCTGTCCAAGGAAGTTTTGTTAACTGTTTTCATTCTGTAGGTGCTGTCCAGATCTCTAGTTCTGCACACTTGGGGGATATCCTAGGGGACTTTTGATCGGTACTGGGGACTTTGATCCTGCTGTTCAGCTGTTATTCTATCAAACTGTGTTCCTTTGAATAGGGAGAGTCAGCATTAGAGAATTGGAATTTTTCGCTGAGTCCAAACAGAGCTAGAAAAGAGTTGCAAGAGAGAAAGGGGAATGGACTCCAAAGGTTACTGTATATTTCCTCATTGCTGTGTCTCATTTTCTCTTTTCTTTTAAATGTACCTTTTTTTCTGGTGCAGCACGTCAGTACCACAGTCAGTTAATTATGAAAAGCCAAAAGGGCCTTTTGTCTTGTTCTTTTCACATTTGTTTAAGACATCCTTTTAATGACTATATAACATCATTTCACATGGATCTAGCAACAATAATCTGTCATATCTGGAATTAATTTTGACTCATGGCCAAGTGCCCTAATAAATTTGCTGATGAAATGTTCCTGATGTTCTGAGCTCTTTGTGGGCTGGTTGTATGTGTGCTCATTGACTGCTGCTATGAATTCTATAACCAGCGCAGCCTGCGAATCTGGTTTAATCTGTAAAATAAGCAGGGAACCAGATTCTCAGACCAGCAGGGCTAGAAATGACAAGGCCACTGCATATGATCTTGAAGTGGCACTGCAAGACTCTAGGGGGAGCCATTCACACATGTTATGATGTCAGTGGTGCCCACTAGGGTTAATTAAATTGCAATCTTCTCTTCTGAGTCTAAGAGTTTTTGGACCACCTTTTGAGTCACATCTTCCCTGGCTTTTATTTTTCCCATCCTTCTTCCTCCATTCCTGAGGCCAGCTGGGGGTTTTACGTGTTTGTACTTGGCTGTTGGCATTATATAGTGTTGTATTCATCAGGATGGGCTAGGTTATGCGGCACTAACCAACCTCCTCAGAATCTCAGAGGTGTAAATAACAAAGGTTTATTTCTTTCTCACTCTCCAGATCCAGTATTAGGATCGTGCGCTGTGCTCTAAGTCATCCTTAGGTCCAGACTGAGAATGACACCCATTATTCCATGTAGGGGACCAGGGAACCACAGTTTCTTTTAAAGCTTCAGTTTGCATTTTACTGGTCAAACAAGTTTACATGTTTGTGCTCACTTCAGGGAGGGCAAGGAAAACAAACCTTATCATATGCCTCAAAAGAGGAGCCCCAGATCACTTATGAGAAGTCCTCATGACTGCCACAGGTGTTATAGAGAAGGATGGGATCATGGATTTTAAGTTCAGTGAGACAGAGGTTCTAATTCTACCTTGGCTTATTAGATGCTTAATAACCCACCAGCATGTAGTATAATTTCTCTGTGCCCTAGTTTCATAATACAATTTTTTTTGGGTGGAGGATGGTTACAGATTGTCAGTTCTGTGCTAGGAGACCCCCCAAATTTCTTTTGTCTTATGTCCCCACTGCCCCACTCTCCATGTGGAGTCCCCCACAGTGCCAAGACTGTATCAGTCTGTTGACTAAGGGGAGGAACTGCCCTTGTCTCCCAGCCAACAAACAAGAAAGCCCTGGTGACATTTGCCAAAGCTCATGAAAATAACTATTAGGAAGGCAAACTGTGCTTAGAAAAATATTAATTGGACTTTAAGCTCATTAGGAATTAAAAACAGCAACAAAAATTTCACCTTTAGCATAAGAGAAAAAAGCTCCTTGAGAGCCACATTGCTTCCCCCTAAAATGCATAGCTGCTGACCCTCTGTAAATGCCCAGAGGATTCTCTCTGCCTGGCTACAGAGGTTCAGGATAACCTAGCAGATGCGAGTGACTTCAGGATACCTTTCATGCTTGGCAGGCGTCCCCATTTTATTTATGATATCAAAGCTGCAATGCTGTGTTCTCTTCTGCCTAAGACATAAAAGAGATTCAGAAGTCATCCAAATCATCTTGTAATTAATGTTACCACGCACGCCCAGGACATTAAAATGTTAACAGTGTTAGAATCGTGTGCTTTGGAATACCGAGTGAGGGCTTTATTAGAGAGAAATGCTCAGCAGATGTCATCTACCCTAATTGAGGACATCAGGGTGCCTGCTGCTTGTTCTTATCAGTGGTGCAGAGTGGTTTTTTTTTTTTTTAATTTATTCATTTTCTTTACTGCTAGAATCTGCTCTCATTATTAGACTATCTTGTCACTTATTTGCATTTCAAGTGCTGGGACTGGGGGGGGGTAGCTGCTATCTGCCTTAGAAGAACACTTCAAGGGTTACTCTATCAAATAGCAGCACAGTAGCACAGTGAATCTGACATCTGGGTTATCTTATTCCCAGATGCTCTGTGGTGTCATTAGCAGGATTAATCTTAGCTTTAATTTCATAATGATTCTTATTCTAATATATGTGAATGAACACAAAGTCTCTTGACTCATTATCACCAATTTACCCAAGATATGTAATCAGGCTCTTACATTCACCAACATTTATTTTTGCTAATACATTTAAAATTGTAGATTAAGCAAATACAGTTAGTTCCAGCTGAGTGAATGCCTACCGAGGTAGCACTGTAGTATTTATGTTTTAATTAAGTACATTAATGGTGTTGTTTTAAAATATGTACTGACCAAAAATGTGTTTGCAGGGAATAGTGAAGTCATTGTTTGAGCAGCGTCCAGCTGTAAAATTAGTCACAGCAGCATTACATTAGAAGCCATCACCTACTTCTTTTGCAAATTATTGAAATTCCCTCTGCTAATTATGTTTTTAACCTTTATAAGCAAGATGGAGGTACATAGCTTCAATTCCAAACAACCCTGCTCCCCTAAGGAAACAGAACAGCAAGTCCTTAATGGTGAGCATAATTGTAATAAGCCTTGTTGTTTTCATTCCCATTCAAGGTTAACATGTCACATCAAATATTGTCACTTAGAGTTTATGATCCAGAGTAGGCAACAGACCGTTTCCCCTCTCATTTGACACTAAGTTTAGTAATATACCGGTGGGGGAGGAGGAGACAGGAGGAGGTGATGCAGTCGCACATTCCAAGTCCCTCTTCACTAACTTCCACACTGGACTGACTTCTTTCATTTACCAGATGTTGTCACCCAGCAGCATGTAGTGCTTTATTATTGATGGATAAAATGTTCAAACATTTAAAGAAATGAAAGTCAGCTTTGCATTTTTAATTAATTAATTAAAAGTACTGTAAATGCCAGCTTGTTAATTGCTTTGCACCTGCAAGCCAACACAGGTTTTGTGCACTCTTTCTTTGAATATTAAATTTTTTCTCGCATGTCTTTATAATGCTTGGGAAGTCTCTCCAGCAAACATATTAGTAAAGAGTAAATATTGAATCTTAGACAAAACTCATGGCTTCATCTTTCACTGTACCCAGAATAGGATTTAAAGGAGGATTTAGATTTCCAAGGCTTCTAATTAAGTAGTGATAATCAGGCTTTCTGCTGAGGGTCACTTCCTGGGAGTAATTTGAGTTATTAAAATGCATGTTTTTGTTTGTTCTGCTTTGTGAGCTAAAACTGATCCCTTTTAATATAGCAGCAAATATGCAAATTGGTGTTTCATTATATTGTGCAATTTATGGCAATCTTCTCTAATTTACTGAAAGGTCAGGAGCCTGACCTTGTCATTCAAATTTTTTTTTCGAGTAAAGCTAAACTAATTATGTGGATTTTTTTTTTAATTTTATGAAACTCTGAAAGTGTGCAGCATGGTAAAGAATGTGACAAATTTAACTTCCATTTAGCTCTTATATTCATCAAGATAGCCTGCAGTTTTGCATGGATCTCGGTAGCAAAGAGCAGGTGATTTCAACTGTGATTTAGGAGTCAGTTGGTTTTAAGTACTGCATAGAAAAAAAAAATAGAATGTAAAAAAAACATCCTTCTATCTCAGATAAATGTGACAACTAGAATAGCCTAGCTTTACTGAAATAATTAGCATGTGCATACTTTAAACTGTCATTGGCCAGAAAATGTTAAAAAGAATCATCACAGGCTGAATAGTAAGTTTTTTGCTCAGAAGATTTCCCAAACTTTCTTTATATTATTTTTGTTCTTTTTTGTTCTATTTTGTGGATGTCAAATACACTTTGTTAATCTTTTTCATTGCTTTATAAGATTTTTAACTGTTATGATTTAGACCTAAAAAATGTTTACCAAAGAGCTCATGTGTTAGGCAATGTAGTTCACAGGTATAACATTGGATGATGAGAGCTGTAACCTCATCGGTGGACTAATCCGAACGATGGGCGAATAATTTGAATGAACTACTGAATGGTAACCATAGGCAGTGGGGTGTGCCTGAAAGAAATAGGCCACTCGGGACATGCCCTTTTGTGTGTGTGTGTGTGTGTGTGTGTGTGTGTGTGTGTGTGTGTGTGTGTTGTTAGGACTTTTGGTCACAGCAATGAAAAACTAACACATCAACTTTGACCAGGAGAATTTCTATCTCAAATGTTTAAAACCCATCAGTAACACAAGGAGGTACCAATGAGCTATTTACTTTTACATTTTAGGCAGTGGTTTTGACATTTTAGCCTGCTAAAAATGTCTCCATTTTTTTTTTTGCTAAAATTAGATTCTGGGGTCTCTCATCCTTAAAACTCTGAAGTGGTTGGCCTGAGATTGTCTTCTAGTAGTCTGTATTTTTATTCATATTGTTCTCTATACTTTGGAAAGAATTCAGAGACATTTGCCTCTCTTATGTCCAATACATTCATTTGCCTACTTATTCATAAAATATATGTTTGTTTTTTTGATAAGTAAATACATATTATGTGTTGTGAATAATTGCTGTTCTTAAGGAGATACATAAAAAAGAAGTATATAAATAGGACAGTATTAGTATAGGTATATTAACAGTATAGAACAGTATTAAAGGTGTACAAACAAAGTTGTGAACAAAATGCTATGGGAACATAGAAAAAGTAAAAATCACTTCTAGTTGGGGAACAATTTATGCTATGCAGGAAGGGTAGAGGAGAAATATTGATAGTAGAGTGGAATTTGGACAAACTTCAAAGGTAAGAACAATGCATGGTATTTCCAGGGTAGCCTAATGTGACCACAGCATATGCTATATCATGGATTGGTAGTGGGCACAAGGAGAAAAATATACTGAAGTTGGACTGTCTCAGTGCTGAGAAGTTGGGATTTTATTTGGTGGGCAGTGGCATGCCAATGTAAATTTTAACATGAGATGTTGACCTGAGTAAGTCTGCATCTGGCAACAGTTGCGAGGGATAAAATTGCAAGGAAAGAAGATGAGTTAGGAGGCTACTGACAGCTCACAGAAAGACTAACATCCTTAGCTAAGATAATGGAAATGGAGACACTGTACTAGATTCAAAAGACAAATTTGACTCAGCCATAAGTTGTACTGGAGGGGAGGAGAGAGGAAGAGTAAGGGAAAAGGAATTCGAGGCCAAAGTTTCCAGATGAGTTACTGGGTCAATAATGATGATGTCATTAAACAAGATAGAATGTTTAGAAAAAGAACTATAATTAGTAGAAATAAAGATTTTTGTCTTAGGGGATTATTTCTCAGTGCATTTGAGACCATCAGCATCAGCAGCTCCAGGAATTTTGTGAGAAAACACAGACTTTCTTGAAACATGGTACTCCATAAATAGGTACAGTTTTTATGCACCTGTTAAAAAGTTAACTTACATATAATTTTTTTAAATTAATTTTAATTTAAATAAAAAATAAAGAATCTCAGAACTCCATCCCAGACTTACTGAATGAGAATTCTAATTTTTATACCATCCCCAGATGATCCATATGCACATGAAAATCAGAAGCACTGGTGCAGAACATTCAAAGTCTGTTGTTAGAAATCTTTTGAAGGGCTTCATGTGGAGAGTGTTTTGTGGACATATAAGTTCAGAAAAACTCCAAATGATAACTCCTAATGGAGATTCAAAGTACAATTCAAACTAGTTTATTAAAGGCTCTGAGAAGTTCTATAGTAATGAAACCTGTCTGGTTTGGCTTTAACCAACATTTCCAAAATGTATTTTATCACAGTGTAGTGGATTAGTTGTATTCTCCTAAAAGATACATTCAAATTCCAACCCCCACTTACCTGTGAATGTGACCTTATTTGAAAATAGAGTGTTTGCAGATATAATCAAATTGAGATGAGGTCATGCTGGATTAGGGTAGCACTATATCCAATTAAAGGTGTATTTATAAGAGAAAGGAGAGGGAGATTAATATTGAGAGAAGGTTATGTTATGACAGAGGCAGAGATTGGAATGATGCAGCTACAAGCTCATCACCAAGTTTTATTGGTAACCACCAGAATCTAGGAAGAAGCATATGAAGTGAGATACCTCTGGTCTATGCAGGTGGAGGTGTCAAACAAACTTCGGAAATCGAGTATAAATTTCAGAAGAAAGGATCAGAATAGAGGCGAAACATTTGTTTTTTTTTTTTTTATTGGTTGTTCAAAACATTACAAAGCTCATGACATATCATCTTCCATACATTTGATTCAAGTGGGTTATGAACTCCCATTTTTTACCCCAAATACAAGTTGCAGAATCACATCGGTTACACATCCACATTTTTGCATAATACAATATTAATGACTGTTGTATTTTGCTACCTTTCCTATCCCCTACTATCCCCCCTCCCCTTCCCTCTCATTTTCCCTCTCTACCCCATCTGCTGTTGTTTAATTTTCTCCCTTGTTTTTTGTTCCCTTTCCCCTCACAAACTCTTATATGTAATTTTGTGTAACAATGAGGGTCTCCTTCCATTTCCATACAGTTTCCCTTCTCTCTCCCTTTCTCCCACCCCACTCATCTCTGTTTAATGTTAGTCTTTTCCTCATGCTCTTCTTCCGTGTTCTGATCTTAGTTGCTCTCTTTATATCAAAGAAGACATTTGGCATTTGTTTTTTAAGGATTGGCTAGCTTCACTTAGCATTATCGGCTCTAATGCCATCCATTTCCCTGCAAAATCCACGATTTTGTCATTTTTTAGTGCTGCGTAGTAATACTCCATTGTGTATAAATGCCACAGTTTTTAATCCATTCATCTATTGAAGGGCATCTAGGTTGATTCCAAAGTCTAGCTATTGTGAATTGTGCTGCTATGATCATTGATGTGGCAGTATCCCTATAGTATGCTCTTTTAAGGTCCTCAGGGAATAGACCGAGTAGGGCGATAGTTGGGTCAAATGGTGGTTCCATTCCCAGCTTTCCTAGGAATCTCCATACTGCTTTCCATATTGGCCGCACCAATTTGCAGTGCCACCAGCAGTGTACAAGTGTACCCTTTTCCCCACATCCTCGCCAGCACTTATTGTTACTTGACTTCATAATGGCTGCCAATCTTACTGGAGTGAGATGGTATCTTAGGGTGGTTTTGATTTGCATTTCTCTGACTGCTAGAGATGGTGAGCATTTTTTCATATACTTATTGATTGATTGTATGTCCTCCTCTGAGAAGTGTCTGTTCAGGTCCTTGGCCCATTTGTTGATAGGGTTGTTTGTTATCTTATTGTTTAATTTTTTGAGTTCTTTGTATATTCTGGATATTAGGGCTCTATCTGAAGTGTGAGGAGTAAAAATTTGTTCCCAGGATGTAGGTTCCCTATTTACCTCTCTTATTGTTTCTCTTGCTGAGAAAAAACTTTTTAGTTTAAGTAAGTCCCATTTATTTATTCTTGTATATAACTCTTGGGCTATGGGTGTCCTATTAAGGAATTTGGAGCCCGACCCCACAATATGTAGATCGGAACCAACTTTTTCTTCTATCAGATGCAGAGTCTCTGATTTGATATCAAGCTCCTTGATCCATTTTGAATTAACTTTTGTGCATGGCGAGAGAAAGGGGTTCAGCTTCATCTTGTTGCATATGGATTTCCAGTTTTCCCAGCACCATTTGTTGAAGATGCTATCCTTCCTCCATTGCATGCTTTTAGCGCCTTTATCAATTTCAGAAGAAACATTTGTGTATAAAGCATTAAGTGCATAGTTTAAGACTTAAGAATGCATGGAGTTGACCAGGGAGAGAATTTAAAGAAAAGGAAAAATTCTGGGAGAACCGTTCATGGAAACTGTGGAATCCTTAGAGTTTTACATCATATAGGATAATATCATCAACAAATGGATAATTTTACTTCCTCCTTTCCAATTTGAATGTATTTTCTTCTCCCCCTACCTTTTTTCTCCTTTCATTTCTCTTTTCTTTTCTTACCTACTTGCTCTGGCTAGGACTTTTAGTGCAATGTTGAACAGACATGGTAAAGGTAAAAAAAAAAAAAAAGAGAGAGAGAGAGAGAGAAGTGGTAAAAGTAGCTGTACTTGCATTGTTCCTAAAAACAAACAAAACAAAACAAAAAAACAAAAACAAAAAACAAAAACAAAAAACTCTCAAAAACCCAGGGTAAAAACTTCATAACATTGGATTGGCAATGACTTCTTAATACACCAAAGGCATACGTAACAAATGGAAAGAAGAAAATAAAAAAATGGACGTCATGAAAGTTTAAAATTTTTATATATCAAAAGGCACTATCAATAGAATAAAAAATATGAGAAATATTTTCAAATCATATGTCTGATAAAGTTTATATTATTATTTTCTTAATATATAGAGAACTCTAAAACGCAACAACAAAATATAACAATTAAGAAAATGGGCAAAGGGCTTGAATAGACATTTCTCCAAAGAAGATACACAAATGGCCAATAAAAAGATCTCTAACATCAGTAATCATTAGAGAAGTACAAATCAACACTGCAGTGAGTTACCACCTCATATCCATTAGTATAGCAACTATGAAAAAAAAAACCCTCAGAAAATGAGGGTTGATGAGGATGCAGAAAAATTAATACATGTGTAGACCATTAGTGGAAATGTAAAATGGTACAGCCGCTGTGGAAAAGCAATATGGCAGTTCCTAAAAAATAGAATTATCATATGATCCACCAATTCCAATTCTGGGCATAAAACTAAGAGACTTAAGAGCAGTGTCTTGAAGAGATGTTTGTGTATACATTCATAGCAGCTTTATTCATAGTAGCTAAAATAGAAGAAATCCAAGTGTCTATCAATGTGGCGTGTACATATAATGAAATATCATTCAGTCATAAAAAGGAAAGAAATTCTGACATATGCTACAACCAGGATGAAATTTTCGGATGTTTGGGCCATGAAGGAGGTGTGAAAATTTAGATTCAACCATCAAGGCATTTTCGATAAAAAGAAACTCACAAATTAGGTCAATTGAACTTGTCTGCACTCCTTACATTGTTCTTGGAGGCAGGGACTTTCTCTTCCTGCCATTTGTTTTTCTACCTACATCCCTATGAGACTTGACAAATCTTAGAATATTATAAGTTAAAGAAGTCAGACAAAAAGGACAGGTATTTTATTATTGTACTTACATGGTATAGAGTGGTTAAAGTTATAGACACAGAATGTAGAGTGGTGGTTTCCAAGTTCTAGGAAGCAATGGGGAAATGGGGTATAGAGATTGTTTTAGTACAAGATGAAAAGAATTACAGAAATGAATGGTGGTGATGTTCACCTAACTTTATGATGTATTTAAAACCACTGAAATAAATGGTTAAGATGGTAAATTAATGTGTATTATGACACAATAAAAAATACAGAAGAAAAGGAAGAAAAGGTGACAAAAGAATGACAGGGACATATAATATAAATGCAATTAATGTTTATGGGGAATAAAATATGACCAATGAAATCATGAAAGATTTATAGATAATAGTGGAAACTTTTCTGAAAATAAAGACTTGACCAGGAAGATAGCAAGACCACCCTGTATTCCAGAAAAAGTCCATTACGATCAAGCCATGCTCCCAGACAAATTCTGCAGACTTGTTGAGTCTTATCAATAAATATAGAGTCCTGTGGGCATGCAAGGTAGGAAAAGAATGGCAGAAAGGGAAAGTTCCTATCTCCAAGAACAACATCAGGAGCGCAGACAAGTTCAACTGACCTAATTTGTGAGTTTCTTTATATTGAAGATGACTTCATGGCTGAAATCTACTTTTTCACATTCCTTCATGGCTAGTGGAATACGAGAAGCAAAGGCAGAGAAAAGGAAAGGATTTGGGACAATCTCTAGTCTAAGAAAAAAAAATTTTTTAAGAAAAACTGCTTTTTTTTTCAAACAAAGGATTTTTGGGGGGCAGGGTGCTAGGTATTGAACTCAGGGCCTCATGCATGCTAGAAAAGTGGTCTACCACTGAGGTATATCCCCAGTCCTAACTTTGAACCTATATTTATGATATTTTAATCCTTCTGGGGGTCATTCAAAAATGCTACTTTCTAAGACTTGAAAAATTATTAGTGAACTACTTGATATTCCTTCCTGATACTCTTATGTATGTCTATATTTATAGAAGTGGGCAGATGCTAATCCATAAATGGAATCTTTTTTTTGCAATTTCCAGTCAACATTATATACTTAAGTATTTTCAGAGTCAATATTTTGTCTGTGATTATGTTGACTTTGTTAATCTTTAGGAAAATACATGATTCATATTATAGGTCACAGGGTTTAATAAGAAAAATAAGTTCATCCTCCAAAGCCTTTAAGTTTTAACTTTTAATTTTAACATTTCTGCTGTTTTTACTCTTGATTATTTTGAATACCTTGTAGAACTGTCTTACAATTAATATTCTAAAATACATTTCTTCCATAAAGGAGTGCAAAGTCTCGTCTCCCTTTTATGTGCCTCTTACTGAAATGTTTTCCATTTTGCCCAGAAGTTGTGCCTCAATGGTATTCTATAAATTAGTAAAAGGGTGCTTCCAGCATTTTGATAAATGCTGGAGATATGATCAATTCTTTCATCCCTTTTCAGTTCTCTTTTAGGTATGTCTTTTGCAATGTCTATCCATTCAAGGTTTCCCTTAATAGTTTTCATAACCAGATTTTCCTCTGCATGAGCATACTGGTGATGCAAGTTGGAGAGGAATATACGGCCAATGACTCAAAGTTGTTTGAGTTTTCATAGAGCTACATGGAGAATAAGACAGAGTCTGCATACTATGGAATACAGTGTGGATGGCATCTGTCCCCAAGCTATCTTAATCCTTTAAATCGCAGCCTCACAGTCTCCCATAAACTGATGACTTTTAGATGGCACTCTGCTCTGCAGCACTCTGCTCTGCAGAGGTGAGTCTGTCTCTGAACCATTGTCCTTAAGTTTTAATGAGTTTAAATGGCTGGAAGAGTCTTTGACAACCCATTTTAGAAGAGAAGCCAGTTTTCCAGGGGACAGACATTATGTTCATCTGTTTGTGCCCTTTCCCAGGAGAGTCGTTTCCTTTCCCCACTGGACAGCTGTCCCTGCTTTGGGTTTTCTTTGAAGAATTTGCTGCTAGAGGACAATGCATATATTCAGCTTAATTCACCAGATAATGCAACTCAAGCTCAAGGTTTGGTGTCCAAGGTCTTACACCCTGGAAAAATGTGACTTAATGTTGTGTGGTTTTAAAATTCTCTTGAACATCATTAAACTTCATTTGGTGTTTGTTGGCTGTTGCATTTGACTGGGATGGGAGAACCAAGTGATAGTTCTCTGCCTTCCCTAGGACTGTGGGACCAACTCATCTATTTTCTTGGCTCTCTAGCAATGCCAATGGGCACAAAAACCCTCTTTACAGCTAGTTTATTAGGAAGAAAAGAAAATAATTCTGTAGGGCCTTATAGGTACAAGGACATCACTACACATGGGTCTTTCACTAGAAGAGAAGAAACTGGGGGAAATTTTCATTATCTCAATGTGTGGTACCACCGTTTGCCAAGTCAGGGTTGGGAATTTTCCTTGATTTCTCCCTTGCCCTCTCCTCCACAACATATCATTCTCCATTTAAACCTCTAGCAGCTTCTAGTTCCCCTCAGAATAAGATAAATGTTTCTTATTATGACCTTCACTGCCTTGCATAATACAGTTCTGGCTTCCTTTCTCTTGAGAACACTCCGGTACACTGGTTTCCTTTTGATATCATGCACATGCTGAACTGTCAATCTTCAGTGTGCTGTTCCTCCTCAGCACTCTACTGGTTCTGTCTCCTGAAAATACCCTATCCCCAGTTCTGCATGGATGAAAACGTCTCACTTTTCACTGCTCAACTTACTTTGCAGTTGTTTAGAGAAGTTCTCCTTTCTAAAATGATTGTATCCTGCTCCTTGAATTCTCTGCTCAGCCATCTATTTCTTTCTTTCTTACACCTTAAAAATATTTATAATTATTTTAGGCTGTTCATTTACTTTTTTTTCTCTCTTCCCACTAAAGCAGGAGAATTTCAAGAGCAAGAACTCAATCTGTCTAATCCCGGTCACTGATGTATTCCCAGAACTTTGCATGATGTCCAATATCCAATATATGCAACAATTTGTTTGGATGAATGAAATGAAAAATTGAGTCCATTCTTGCTGACAGTGTGTGAACTCAGAACCCCTGACTGTGGCACATACACATACTATGCTTCCTTTTCATTTCAGATTTTGGAAGATATGTACCATATTTGGGGATGTTTGCAAAATCCTTTGAATTGTAATTGGTCAAATCAATATCAAAGGATTACAAAATGGAAGTTTTTTAAAAAATATGCTATGTAACTCTGCAAAGTCATAGTTTGGAAGTCCGATTCTTCTGTGAGTTTTCATTGCACGGAAAGTTCAGAACACAGCAATTACAAACCAGTTCAACCACAGACTTCACCAAGGCCCTCATCACATCTGGCTTTTTATATCAGCTATCAAAATTTAGTAAATAAACATAAAATGGATACTGATGAGGAGTTTACAAGTAACAGCCATCCATTAAAAATTGACCCAGCTAAGGATTATGACTAAGAACACAATAAGGTATATATAGTTTAAACATTTGTTTTTCTGGGAGAGACCATTATGGGAAGAGAGTAGAAATGGAAAATATTAACCAGGTGATAAAAATATATTTAAAAGATGGCTTTGGAAGAGTACACTGCCTTTAGATATATTCAGAAAGGTGTTATCTTGTCCTCTATATATCCTTCTTTCTACCACTTTTCATTATTCCTGGTTGGAAAGACCCAGACTAAGGGATGCAGAATGAAGATTGCACTAGAACCTTAGGGAAAGATAGAAGATCAGAAAAGCGAGAAGAAGGAAGAATCAAAGGAAGAAGGGAGCATCCATTCAAGGCTGATTTTGTATGAACTGAAAGGTGGCCCTATCAATCAATAAAAAAGTGTTCTAGGCATCTAGGCTCTTGGATCAACTCACACTAGGATTTTTCTTTTCCTGGCAGTAGACTTCCTGAACTACCTGCGTGTGTGTGTGTGTGTGTGTGTGTGTGTGTGTGTATACAAATTATATATATATATATATATATATATATATACATATATATATATATATACATACATACATATATATATATATATACATACATACATACACACACACACACACACACACACACACACATACATACATACCAAATATATATTTGGTGTGTTATGTGGTAGATGGGAGGCAGGGAGCAATTAAACTCACATAGGAGTTTTATCTAGAATCTCATTATTAGGAAATTTACCTCTGCCTAAAATATGCCTGAAACTGAAATTTGAAAACTTAAGGCTGTGGCTGTTTTCTCCAGGGTCACAGAAGGCTTCTCCCCCAACCAGGTATACAGGTGACACCATTTTATTCTTCTGCTTTCCATCCTCTTAAAGTTGAATTAAGGTCTTTTTGTTCATGTTTAGTGCAAAAATACAAAGATTCTGGCAGGATGTAGCTAAGCATAATGTAGATAATAAGTCTACTATTTAATTGTAGCTGTTAAAGCAAAATTTGATGATTGTGTCTCAGTTGGTACAATTAGTATTTAATCACTTTTTTTTATCATGGTGATACTGCATTTATTGCTTGTTTTGCTCTGAAGATGTCTGCAGTCTCTTCTATTCATTTAGAATTTTATGAGTTGGACACTTTGGCTTTAGAATTTCAAGGTTTTGAGGCCACGAATGCTTAGAGAAAATTATTTGCATTTCTGCAGACCACAGATGATTCCTAGTTTTTTTGGTCCTTGAGCTGTTTTGTAGAGGTCAAGGGTAAGAGCTTTGAGATTGTTTGAGCCTTCAGCACAGGTCCATTATCTGCGTAACCTTGGACAAATCATTAACCTCACTGTCCCTCAGCTTCTTCATCTGTAATTGGGGATAATAATACCTGACCACTAAGAGCCTCAGATGAGAGGTGTGTGGAAGTGTCTTGAAAACCCATAAACTGTTGAATGAATTACAATTTCATCATGATACTTATTGTTATCTTTATGGTCACCATCTAAGTTAGTCCAGCGTGGAAGCTCAGATGAATTGAGGGTTGATCATCTGTTAGACTTGCCTTCATTTAACAGAGTTTCCCCCCATGACATTTATTTAAATGGTGAGCATCTCTAGGACTTTAATTCTGGATCTTGTTCATAAGAAACCTCTAAGGAACACAGTTGTATAAAAGAAGATACTCCTGTAAGGAAATATAAAGTGATTCTTCTTCATCTGCCAGTGATGAGGCTTTGTCTTATTGATGATCTAATTTCATTCCTGTGGGAAAGGTAGAATGGGGGATATTAAGTCTCTTTGATGGAAGAGAAAACTTAGGCCCGAGGAAGGTGGGTAAAAGAATAAAAGCATCCTAATAAATTTAAGGTAGAGCATGATGTCTTGTCATTTTGGAGACCCATACAAAATGCAGTGATCTTTGAACAAAAGGAAGGGGTTGAGTTTAAAGAATCACCATGGAAGGGCAATCAGCTGGCAGGAGAACAGGAACTTAGAGCCACTATTGATAGGTAAGGAGGGGGAGATATACTTGGGTATTCAGAGCAGTCCCTTTTTGATGTCTGGACTCCCCAGGTAAGTGTTGCACGATGATAAGACTTTCTTTTTTTTTGGGTTACCAGATTATCTAAATTGATTCAAGTATGCCTTAATATAGTGCTGGATAAAGCAAATGGATTATTTTGTTTAAATTCTAGACATGATCTTGAAAGGATTGGTGGATCACGTATGGGCCTGAATACATAGACTTCTCTAAGTGAATGAATATCACACTCAATACATGTGATAAATAGAGGGGTCAGTTATTGCTCTGGGCAGCCTGAAGCACAGGCCATACACATAGATGTTGTCCACATGGCTACTGTTGCTCTCCCTGAAGCCCATGGAAGGATACCTCTTCCTCTCATCTCCTTTATGGATAAACTCTGGTTTCTTGGGCCGCACAACTTGTTGAAACCAGAGCTACCAGTGGGAATGTCATACTTTTTCAGAAAATTAGGGAAAGTTCTGGGTCAACCTAGCTGATAGTACATGAAGTGATAAGCATAAGGTACCTTTGAGTAACTACAGAGACACATCTTCATCCAAATAGTTGCAATACTGCCAAAGCTAGATTTAATCTCTCATTCACCTCTTTAACCAGAATCCTTTGTTCAGTTCACAAACTATATGCCTGTACATGTCAGTTCTGGATAGAATAACTCCAATTTCTTTTCTTAAAGTCCTCTACTTAGGATAATGAGAAGCCCTTTATTCCTTGCTTTGATTAAGGATACTCCCCTTTCTTCCTTTTCTATGGGGAATGGTAAGCAGGGTTTATAGAATTTTAATTTTACTCATATCTTGATAATCTATTTTCTCTGTGTAAAGCCCCCATCCTCCCCAAGGGGAGAAGGAGAGGTTGGGGGAAGAGAGGTGGTAGGGGAGAGAAATTGCTTCAAATTCCTTCTCCAATCAGATTAATTCAGGGGAGGAGTTGTCCTTCTCTTGTTTTGGGAAACCAAACTGATGGATATGGAGAAAAAGCTTTTTTGGTTAATGTGGAGCCTGGAATTAGGAAACTGTGTCTCAGTGCAGATGTGAAAAATGGCCCCACCTAATGTAGGGACAGTCATGAATGGCACCTTCTTGTTGAAATTCAGAAAAAACACAAACTTAATGTTTGTATTTTATAATAATAGCTTAGTTTTTTGTGATGATAGCTACTAGTGATAACTATAGTTTGTTTCCATTATTATGCTGTGCATTTATGAATAATACGACAACATATGAGGAACTTTGTCCAAGATCACAGTGAGTATTTGATGAAGTTACTAGAACATAAGTATCAGGAAGTAAGATCTTTCTTTATACCCAAACCTAGAATTGTGCTGGGTTATACAGTAGATGCTTAATAGATATTCACTGAAGGAAGCTGTGATTGCAATGCGGGGGTCTCTCAGCTATATTGACTCTTGATATCAATGCAATCTCTACATTGTTCCTAGCGGAGAGGTTTTATATATATTAACTAATCACACCACAAACCTATGAAATAGGTACTATGATTACTATTGTGCAGATGAAAAAAAAATGAAGCATAGAGAAGCTTACCTTCTCTTGCCTGAGGCTAGGAAGTGGTTAAAACTGGGCCTTGAGCCAGGGTAATCTGGCTGGAAAGACTGCTTTTAATTAATAATCATTTGTGTGTAAATTTCCTTTAAATTCTCAGATTTTGGTGTTAGTAAGAATTTTTATACCAGGTTGTAACATAAAACAAGATCATTGTATTTTATGGGGGAGTTTAATGGACTTTCAAAGGCAAAGTTAGCCTTAGGAATTAACATTAGAAGTTAATCTTCTAAGATGAAACCACATTGTGTCATTTAATTCTCAAAACACTATGAGCTGGAAAGAGATCACTTAGGGCTTTTGTTTTAAATGCTGTTTTTAATTGAGACATCATAATTGCACATATTTATGGGGTATAGTGTGAAGTTTCAAAACATGTAATACTAGGTCAAGGATTGTCCAACCTTGACCTGAGGTTGCCAGGAGACCCCAGTGGGGCCCAGAGTGTGTGGCTCTTGCAGGCAGCTGGCTGCCACTGGGCTCATTCCTCCTCTTTGGAGCCTGGGGATGTGGGAGTGGCTCATGTTCCCCCACACCAACCCATTTGATAGATGAATTTAGGGGAGTGGCATTTGATGACAGGGGCCTCCTTTGAAGGAGGAGTGAAGACACCTTGTTTTACTCTACACAGATGAAGGTTGGGGGGTGGGTGAAGGAGGTGCTTCATTTGTTTCCACTTTTTCTTTTATTCTTTAATTTTTTAACCTCAAACTAAAAAACTGCTGTTTTTCACCTCAGCAAGACTCACTTAGATTTCTTCATTTCACTGTTGTTTTCCTCTGTCACCCTAAGCCACCCCCCAAATCTCATTAATCACCTACACTTAAATTCTTCCTTATTGATATTATGCTCTTGCTGTGCCTCTCACAGCCACCTCTCATTACCCAGTAACATGTCCCCATGAGAATTGTTCCAGTTCCAGGGGTCACCCTCACCTCCATCCTGCCTGCCACCTCTCTTCCATCTTAATGGTCTTTAGTCATGTTGGCTTCCTTACTTTTTCAATTCCCCCCCACCCTTTTTTTGTCTAATGGTAAATACAGCTTTGTCAGTGCTGACCCTTATTTAAGATGTTTAAAAATTTAGGTTTGTAGATAGATAGACTGTAACAAAATATGGTCCAAATACTGAAACTCAGTGGGCCACTTTTGAGACTTTAAAACCTAGAAACAGGGAGCTGGGGAAGAAACCCTCAACTTAACTGCCATTTATTCCTTCCAGTGAGACCATCAGTCCTTCCACTTTGGAGAAAATCTCACCAAAGAAGCCAACAACTGGGAGCTGTCCAGCTGGACTTCGAGGTAGCCTCATCTATGCAGATCCCCATTCACATTTCCTTCCCTCCCTCCCTCCCTCCCTTCCATCCTTCCTTCCATCCCTATTGTGCATCAAGTACTAATGCTAAGTGCTGGGAATGCAGAAGGAAGAAGTCAAATGGGGTCTCTGTACTTTTGGAGCTTATAGTCTAGTCTAGAATTATTCAATCATGATTAAGGTTGAGATCTGCAAAGATAATACAGGTTAAGATAGATTATATTAAGAAGGAACACAATAGGGTGAGAGTGGGTCAAGAAAGACCCACCTGTGAAAGCAATCTTGCAGTTGAGGCCTAGGGAAAAAGCACAGGTGACTCAGGTGGAGCCTTGAGGTGGGCAGGCAGGGGGCAAGAGGGAAGAGCCTATGGGAAGCCTCTGAGCTGGTTCAAGGGCCCTCAAATGCCAGTGTGGCTTGGGTACAGCAAACAGAGAGGGTAGGATAGTGGAATTAGGCTGGAGGGTTGGCAGGAGCCATGGGAAAGACTTTGGATTGGGCCCTAATAGCTGTGGGAACCATGGGAAGGTTTCAAGCAGAGGAGTAACATCAGATTTCTTCCTTTCCTCTCCCTGCCTTCCTTGATATTCTGCTCTTGCTTTCCCCCCTCTTTCCTTCCTTTTTTTACTACTCTGAGTTACTTTCCATTTTCAGATATGTTCAGGCCTATAAACTTTAAGATATATGTATTTTCAAAGTGTCCATCTATTATTGTCCTCTATTAGCAGGAAGGGGATTTTAGTCCTTTAAAAGTTAAATATTGAGGCAAGTCAGACTTTAGTTAAATAAGACAAATTGGGAATTACTAATACCAAATTCACAATATCTAATTTAACATTCAGTAGCCATCACCCTGACCTTGAACAAGAGCTGTCATAGGCAAAGAAACCAAAGCTTCCTGCTGGGGAAGGGACTGTTTGACCAGCCATCAGAAGTGATCTGCATGTAGAGACCATCTCTGAGGGTTGTGATGGCCTGGTCTTGTAGGGACTGTATAAAGTATTCATGTTAGGAAGATAGATTAGAGGTAGAACCAGTCTCTGCTCAGCTTCCCTAGCAGAGACTTTCCCAATTATGGTAAAGAAGGGGCTCTGGCTCAATCCAGGATAGTCTCACTGCAACACTGTGCTTAACCCAAAGTCCCTAACTGGGTTTGGAAATCAATTAATGAGTGATGGGCTTATTTTGAAGGTGATGGAGTTTTCAAGACTTCTGCCAGTTTTCTAAAAATGAAATGCAAGGTTCAAAGAGAATTGTTTTAATAGTGTTTGTCATGGAAAGCCTGTTAAATGATGTAAGTTCATTTTGGAGAAGCTGCTGTTACTTTCAAGGTACAAAAACTACTAATTCAGACATATTTTTAGACCAGAACATACCCTGCTGGGAACTCATTGTCTTAGGTCTCTAAAATGACAGAATTACAGGAGACTTAATTATTTGCTTGATCTGATTTGCCAGGAATTCCTGGGGCACCCTGCCTTGGGAAACACTGAATGAACTGGTAATGTTCTTAGGTGGCTTAAGACCAGTTCTGATGATCCCCTCAGCATTCCTAAGACTTCCAGCTCAGGGATGCATGGTCTTGACTGAAGACTGAGAGTCTATAGTGAAGGTTCAGAAGCTACGCTCATGCTATTAAACAGGGCACCACTATGGTCTTCCTGCCCTGTGTTCTCATGTTCTCTGAATGTGACTAAAAAGTATAGGAACAAATGAAACTAAACAGTTTTCTTCTAATTATTAAAATCTTTTATCACTTCCCATCATGGGTAAATAATCAGTCAATTCAACATTTACTAGGCTTTTGCTATGTATAGGCACTGTGAGGAGCTGGGGTGAGTTCACAAAAGTATAAGATTTTGGCCTTAGGGAAGAAAATAGTAAAGTCAAATGATAATTCAAGACCAGCCAGACAGTATCTCTAAGGAATGAACCCATTCCTTCAGGAAAGGTATGGCTTTCCTGGTCAGGGGAGGCTGCCCAGGAGAGAGAAATTGAAACCAGACTTGAAGTATAAATAATAGCAGAAGAAGATAAAGGGCTGAGCAAGTGGATTGAATGAACTATAATTACATCCTAAAAGATAATGTGGTTACTTTTCTATAGTAGTAGAAGGTTTAGATGGTCCAATGTATTTTCAGGTCTGGAACAACACAAAGTGTTTATATGTGTGGGCTGGGGATGTGGTTCAAGCAGTAACGTGCTCGCCTGGCATGCGTGGGATGCTGGGTTTGATCCTCAGCACCACATAAAAATAAAATAAAGATGTTGTGTCTGCCGAAAACTGAAAAATAAATATTTTAAAAAAATTTTCTCTCTCTCTCTCTCACTCTAAAAAAAAAGTGTTTATATGTGTGTGGGTGTTAGTCATTGTTTGTTGTTGTTTTTGTTGCTATGACCAAAATATCTGACAAGAACAACTTGGAGGATAAAACTTTATTTTGACTCCTGGTTTCAGAGGTTTTAGTCCATAGTTTCTTGACTCCATTGCTCTGGGCTAGAGGAGTATCACAGCAGAGGAAAACTGCCTACTTTGTGGTAGCCAGGAAGAAGTGATGGGGCAGGAGAGAGAAGCTAGGGACAAAATATATAATCTTCAAGGCATGCCCCCAGTCACTGATCCACATCCTTAAGCTATGCTCCACCTGCCTATAGTAACCACTCAGTCCATTCAAACTAGGATGGGCTGATTAGGTTACCGTTGTCATAATCTGAGTGTTTGGCCTCTCAACATTCTTGCATTAACACAGGAATTTTGGGGGACACTTCATATTCAAACCAAAACAGTATGTATTCTTATTTTCTGAAAATTTATTGAATATATAGGTCAATTCAAGAGAGATTATAATTCAGCTATAAAGACTTAAGAAACCAGCAGAAAAGAGCCTTTTTCTTAAACTTTGACTGCACATGGGAAGAACAAGTCTTAGGTCTAAGACAGTCATTTTTATGACCCATTCACCAGCATACTTGATTCCCCTCCTTATCTTTTGCCACATGTATTCTTTTGTCAAAAACTTCCATGAATCCTACCATCTTCTTCATCTGCTTCTGCTTGTGGGCAGTAAGATAACCAGGTCAAACAAATGGGACAGTCTTATAGGTCCTAATCTCATCTGGGCCCAAGACAATTTTTTTTACTTTCTTCCACTTAGCCTCTTCTTGCATTCTTTATCCATAAGATCCTAGGCAGGACATAAATGGCACACTCCAGTGTGAGGAGAGGAGAGTTTTAAAGAAAGGACTCCCCCTAATCCCCCAGGTGTGGGTAGAGTTAAGGAAAACCAAAAAGGCATAGTGAAGCTCCCAGGGCTAGCTAGAGAGGGAAAGCCATTCCTTCCAAGCCTGCAGGGGATGGGGACTCTACTAGGACCTGTAGCTTTAAGGGGAGGTCTCTAATTGGAGCTATGGACCTCAGAAGAGGAAGTCTGCTACTAGCCATTCACAGCAAGGCAGAAAGATGCCCAAGGGAATACACATCCCAAACTCTTCCTTCTCCATTGATTTAAATCAATCCAAAGTCAAAGAGTTGGGAAATTGGTTGGTGCAATCTGTAACTCTCAGGCTCCTGGGTCATAGAATGAAGTGGAAAAGACAAAAGGGAGACACACTGCATGTCTTGTATACATGCACCTCCTGGCAGTGGTTCTGAATAGTTACCATTCTTCTCAAACTCCTTACCTCAGCTTTAACTTTCTTTTAGGAAAAGATTCCATTCCATTTTTTTTCCTGAGTGAAAATAAGAGGCATTTCTTTTATCTTCCTTCCTTACTCTCCACTTCCAGATTTTAATTGTTCTTCTGTTGCTACCTCCCATAATATTCCAGGCAAAGAGAAATTCCTCCTGCCCAGGCAGAATCTTCTAGCTATGCTCACAACTCAGAACATATCACTCTGAACTTACCTATGTAGATTATCTTCATTCTTTCTTTTATCTTCAATTCCTCCTTTATAACTCTTTGCCTTTGAGTTGATAAGCATATTCAACTTTCCCCAAATTAAAAGCAAACTTTCTATTTGATGATCTGTTCTCTCCAGTTGCCACCATATCTGCTTCCTTCTTTTTTTTTTCTTTTATTCTGGAATAGGCTGTCCCCATTGACTCTGCTTCTTTACTCCACCTGTGGTCTAGGTTCTGACCCTCTCTTCCTACTTCACTGAAAATGTTCTTGTTAAAGTCCCTAGTGATCTTCCTAGTGCCAAATTCAGTTTTTTTGTGTGTCCTATCTACTCCATTTAAGTAGATTGAAAGTTGAGTAAAAATTAGCCAGTTGAAGAATTGGAGGATGAGCAAGAGAATAAATACCTCAAGTATTTTATTTAGGGTTTGCATTTCCAGAACCTAGTGCATCATGGACATAAAACAAATAATTACTGAAGGATAATATGAATAAGTATAAAATCTCCAGTGTTTTGTTGTGGGATAAGCATATTTTACATACAAATACTGAAAGAATCAGTAATACTCTAGCAAAACAACAACAAAATCAGTGGATAAACATCAAGGCAATTCTGGTATAATGCTGTTAAGACATTACTAGTGGAGAAGAAAGTAAAGTAGCACACAATAAAGAAGAAGGCTGACAATTCAGATTGAGAAAAATGATCAGTGATCACAAAAGCAATTCATCTTATGGAAAACATAGGAAAAGAAACAAATACAATTAACATGGAAAAGTGGACATTGATTGCCATCCTAGAGGATAATGGTAATATTACAGTGTAACTTATTATATAATATATGACATACTACAGATCAGTGTGACATGAAATATGGCATAAAATCAATACAGTTGGCATCACATATTATGCTAATTTGAACAGGAAAGGATAATTATGAAGCAATCATGTCCTTTTATATAAAAAACAGATAAATTATAAAGTGGCTTTACTCTGAAAAAGAAGTTCTTTTCCCCAAAGGATTCACATCATATTTCCTTTAAATAGTGAATCCAAAATGAAAATGTGGATACATTTAAAATATAATTCTCCTTGCCCTTTGTGGGTCTTCAGTAGAGAAAACTAATAGTTATTATTCTTCAGTATCTTTTGGTTTGGAAAATACTGTTGAAGGATAATATAAAATCAATCATTATCAAGATTAGGAGTGAGAGTCTGAGTGACAATTGAAAATACTCATCTATAAATTCATAGTTTTTCTCCAAGAGAGTGTCTAGCCGAAGCTGAGTCAGAGATAGTGTGTAAGCCATTATAATGTATAAATTAATATCTTTTTTTTTGCTTAAAAAAGCATAAAAGCTGGGCTTTTATGTTGAATTCTTATTCCTTATAACCTGACTCCAAATAGATGTCTTTCTAATATTATTCACTGCAGTTAAATTTTACTTTTGTTAACTTTCTGGTGTAGTTCTTGAGAAATACTTTATTCTCTCCAAATTAATGAAAAGGTGTGAAATTTGTACTATGACTTTCCCAGATTCTTCTAGGAGCCCCATAGAACAGAAGGCAGTGAAGTTCTTCCTGGGAAGGTGGTGTTCCTATTGTAACTTCTGCTGAAACTTCTCAGCTAAGGCATGGTCTTTCCAAACCCAGGAAAGACTCACTCCCACGCCCTCAGAACATTATACTGGTTAATTCTAAGTTGATGTCTCTCTAGGTTCTGAAATTTAAACACGAATGCTCCTATGGGGAAAGACTAATCTGATCTATTGCTAAGTATCATTCCTCTATAGAAGCAAGAGTAATGTCAGAGTCTTTAAAAATACTCTTAAGTAGGAATTCATGAATTTTAACTGGAAACTTGAAATGGCGGTATGTTCAAATTGTTACAGGCTCAGTAACTGTCCAGGAGAGAATAGCAGTTCACTCTCTGAAAGAAGGGGGTCTGTGGGAAAAGGTCACATCCATGCTGACAAAATTGTTGAGGTTGGCCTGGTGTGGTGGAGGCATCCCTAAAAAACATGTACTTGGACTAAAAAGAAAACATAATTAGAAGTCATTGATTCTGAAATTACTGACTAAATTGTGAATCAAAGAATATAAAATCTGAAATCAAAGATATGATCTAGACCTGTTTGATGAGTTAGGCCCATATACTGCCTATACCCTCTTTTTAATATGAAATATTTAAATAATACATAAAACATAAAGGGTAACATTGCATCCATCCCACCATCTGTATTTAAGTTTACTTTGGATCTTTTTTTTTAACACAATACCTTTATTTTATTTTATTTTTATGTGGTTCTGAGGATCGAACCCAGTGCCTCATACATGCTAGGCAAGTGTTCTACCACTGAGCCACAACCCCAGCCCCTGGATCTTATTAATAAAGTTCATCTTCTTTTCCCGTTCTATGAAAGACTAGCATAATATATGGATAATGGACTATAGATAATGTACTATACATTTGAAAAAGCTTAGAAAAAAGGCATGTGAACATTTTCAACATAAAGAAGTGACAAATGTTTGCAGAGAGAGATGTGTTTAACCTGATTAAGACATTATACAATGCATAATGTTTATTATCAAAACATCATGCTACTCCATTAATATGTACAATTTTTGTGTGTCAGTTAAAAATGTAACTAAAAAACCCCCAAATAATAGTAGATAATAGTTTCTTAAGAGTTTGGAGAAAGTTAGCTGTAAAATTAAACAGACCTGGGGACTTTTGGGGGAGTAGTGGAGTTTGCCAGGTTAATCTCTTTAATTGCTCCTGGCTTAGTTTTTAACTTTTTATGTCAGTTTTAGGAAGTTAGATATTTTCAGAAAACTGTACATTTCATCTCTTTTAAAACTTAGTGAGTTGTTGATAGAGTTTTCTTATTTATTTTAGAATCTCCACTCTGTAGTTATGTTTCTATCATGATTAATGTATGACTTCTTTATTTTTAACTTTTGGATCGGTCTCACCAACAGTGTATAATTTTGGCCTTTCAGAGAAAAAGCTTTTGATTTGTTGAACATCCCTTGTTTCTCAATTTCCTATTTTATTCATTGTTTTGCTCTGACTGTATTAGTCAACCTTATGGTTAAAAGTTGAACTCTAGAACCAGAGTGTCTCCATCCTCATCCCAGCTCTGCACCTCTCTGATTTGCATGATTATGCACAGTTACTTAGCTCCTGTGCACCAGGTTTTCCATGTGTAACCTGAGAATAAAATACCACTTGATTCATAGGGTGTAAAGAAAGGTCAGTTTTCATAACTGTTTTATGTTTAGAAAATATCACAGACTCTACTTGTTGGTTATGGGTTTTTCTGTAGGCCTGATTGGAACAAGTTTAATAATTGTTCAATTGATCCTTCCTGATTGGTCTTGACTACCAATACCTGGCCCAGACCCTGCACTTATCCTATGCTTTCACAGATGAGCCCTGTACACTCTGCTCCTCTAGTGACTTTTATAGTTTTTCTATCCCTTTAGTACTCCTTGAATTTACTTTGTGACTGATTAATATTTCCAAAATGGATTTATTTTAGCTAATATTTGCTCAGTATATTTTCCCATTTTCTTTAACTTTCTTTCTTTTCTTTTCTTTCTGTCTTTTTTTTTTTGTGTGTGTTTGTGTGTGTGTTGGGGATTGAACCCAGGGCCTCATGCATGCTAGGCAGGTCTTTTACCACTGAGCCAAACCCTTAGTCACAACTTTCAACC
This sequence comes from Spermophilus citellus, assembly GCF_964194105.1. Taxonomy (NCBI): domain Eukaryota; kingdom Metazoa; phylum Chordata; class Mammalia; order Rodentia; family Sciuridae; genus Spermophilus; species Spermophilus citellus. Next base: position 61,117,705 of record NC_138191.1, on the reverse strand, counting down.
TTTTTGCATCATTTATATTTCATGAGTGTCTCTTGTAAACACCATATGGTAATTGAAATTAGTTTTGTTTTGCTTACCATATTCCATCTAAAAATTTCCAGCTTTACATATAGATTATTACATAATACATTTACTTTTTTGGGTGATTACTGATGTGTCAGCCTAATTTTTACTATTTTATTTCATGTTTTAAAAAATTATCATGGTTCCTTATCATCCTTTTCTTATCTTTATCTCATTGAACATATTACTTTTAGTTTTATTCTCTTTTCCATTCTATAGTTTGGATATACATTCTAGTTCTATTTTTCACTGGTTATTCTTTAAATGGTTATTAAGTGTGCTTAATGTAGCAAAATCCACCTCCCCCAATGAAAGTCCACTATATGAATAAACTATGACCTTAAAATGATTTTAATGTGAAATTTCCTTTTGCATATTGCATATTATTGTTTACAATTTTAGTTTCACCATGAATTTAATCCCCCAAATTTTAGACATTATTATTTTTATTTATAGTCAATTCTTATTCAAGTTTACCAAAAATGCATCAGTTTCTTTACTCAATGCTGTTTCTTCTGCATGGTGTTGTATATTTCAAAGAGGGGCTATAAATAGTCAATTACTCTCAAAAGCTACATTAGCTAGTCTGATAGCATTCTATATTAGGAGTAATTTTCCCTTAGCATTCTGAAGATATTATTTATGTCTCTGGCATCATTGTTACTCAAGCCTTCTGAAGAACCAGTTGTCATTTCCTTGTAAATGTTCTGACTTTTATTCTTTGATATATTTTAAGATTTTTCTCCTTACCTTTGATATTACACAGTTATGCTGCAATTGTGTCTAGGTGTGAATTTGTTTTAATTTATCTGGCTTAGGATTAGGGGAGCCACTGCAGTCTGAGGGACTGATATAGGCCTTACAGGCTGGAGGAGGGAGAACACATTCACATGCATTAAAGTTTATGATATAACTAGCCAAAGATATAACCATTTAAAGGAAGCCAGAAACCAAATCCAACCTCTGCCTCCACAGACAGTACCATCTTCACCCATCTCCAGTCAGGCCGGTGCTTGGTTGATTCCATGCTTACCTGACAACCTTCATATCCTTGGACTTTTCTTTCCTAGGGTGACGAGGTACTGAAGAGGCTCATTAAATCACTGTATTGTCCTGATGGGAGGTCCCCGTAGTATAGGATTGAGACCCACTAACTCTTTAGTGGAGAGGGCTGATGTATCCTAGGAAGAAAGACCAGGACATCCTGGGGTACTTGGGGACTTGGGGCAGCAGTTATTTATCAATGGTATAGACTGACTTCAACATTTAAGGGCCACTTTACTGGTGTGCACTCCCTGCCTGTGAGCTTACTCCATGCTCTCCTGCTGAGCCAGATTTTTTAATGTCCAGTTGTTGGATTGGCATTTTGCACTAGCACAGGGAAGGGAGCTAGAAAGACAGGAAGGAGTGAAGGATTTTCTTCTTGTTCATTCGTAAGTATTTAACAGCGTGGTTTTCCGGGGCCCAGACTAGATTCACTCTGAGTGTGCACGTGACTGACTGCCTGTGCCACAGCTCCTCTCAGGCCTCCCTCGATATTGATCCTTGCTTCCTGAGCATATCTGGAGGCCTCTTGCTTACCTCTCTGGGCTAAGATTTCTTTTTTTTTTTTAATTTTTTTTATTGTTGGTCGTTCAAAACATTACATAGTTCTTAATATATCATATTTCACAGTTTGATTCAAGTGAGTTATGAACTCCCATTTTTACCCCGTATACCGATTGCTGTAGCACATCAGTTACACTTCCATTGATTTACATATTGCCATTCTAGTGACTGATGTATGATGCCTGGTTTCAGGGTGGCATTTTTGGACTCTTAGAAAGGGAACACTTAGAGCTGTCTGTGTTTGATAATGCAACACAACAACCTGTGGTGGCTTTAGGAAGGATGGAGATATGATCATTCTTCAGCCTTGAGTCAAAGTGGGATTATTTAAAGAAACCTGGTTATTCTATTGTGATACTTTCTAGGAAGGTTTGCTGCAATTCTTTCAGAATGGAAGGATCTTTGTGAAGCCATATAGAGGCTATGCAGTGCCCTTCTGCTCTGTTTGAGCTTGAGCCCACTGGTGTAGATTTCTTATCACGAGCATAGCCACTACTCTTCCTCCTTGAATAATTCTGCCTTTTTCTATCTCTTCCTCTCTCCTTCTGTTCAGTGAGTGCAACTTTCCACATTACACTGAAAGCCTTTGATGATTTAATTCACAAGAAATAAACCACATCATTGATGCTGCTTATAAGTCTGCATGTGAACTTGACCAACTGAAGATCACAGTGAAACCCCAAGTGCAGCTTGCTGAAGCCAACTCAGTGAAAACTCCTCAATGAGTTATTCAACTAGGCTATATGTAGGAACTTGCATTGTTCAAGGTATGCTTCGGACTACTTATTTCAGTCTTGCTAAATCTGAGATAGTGATTTTGCTTTCATAAGGTGTAACATGGCGGAATAGATTCATTTTTAGTCAGAACAACACAGGTGAATGACAAGCTTTATTGAGTTCTGTGTCAGGCCAGCACACAACACAGGGCCAGGTCTGAGTCCGATTCCTATCTTCAGGAAGCTTGCTGCCTACTTGCAGTTCTGAGGACAGCATCCATGAAATAACCAAAGAATAGGACAGTAATTAATTGTGCTAAACAGTATGTAACAGACTTCAAGAGCTAACAAAGTATACATATAAATGAACGATTGCATGAGTACTTAGTCCCCTAAAAAGATATTGGGCAGTTTCTCTATGCAAGGCACTTAGCCAGTTGCTATGTGGGACCAGCATACACACACAATCTGACTCTTTGCCTTCAGGGGGCTTACAATTGTTTAGGGTGAAAAGTGAATGTTCCTTGCAGCACTTCAGGTCCAGGGAACATTCCTTTTCTGTCTTTTGGTCCACTTTAAATTTCCTTTTATTTTGAAATTGAAATAGTAGAGTAAAGTGGTTTGGTTAAAACAACCTTCAGGGAAAAGAAAAGTGGAAGCTTAATCAGTTAAAAAAACGAATTCCTACTTGGAGCTGTTCCACCTCCCTCAGACAAAGTAGAGAACACATTAGAGGGAGGAAATGTATAGTCACAATCAGGGTTGGTGATGGTCAGCAGATTTATAGAAAATGTCACCTTTCAAAGTATCTGCAAGTAGAAAGAGGAAAAAAAGGTACCATTCAAATTTAGAGATAAGTCACCAGCAGACAGTCTCCTCCTGACCCACTAGGATTCATAAATCTTTGTTTCTTTCTCTCGGGGGAGTGGTTATTGGGGACGAGTGGATGATTTCAGTCTCTCTGCCTCAGGGTGGAGAACATTCTGGTCTCTTCTGCTTTTTGGAAGCAGGATGGGGATGGGTAGTGAACCCTTCTTCCTCACAATCCCTGATGGAGCTGTTTGTCCCTGCTCCTGCTACTGTGTTTCTATCTCAGGTAATGTCATCCCTGGCCACTTAGCTGTTCCATTTAGACTCCTAGGAGGCATCCTGGACTCCCTAATCACTCTGAACCCCTAATAACCCTACTGATTCTATAGCGCCAATCTCGTCTCCCCCTCCTCTTCCCCAGTGAGACTACCTTATGCCCTCCATACATGGCTCACTAAAATTGCTTCCTAACATACCTCTCTGTCTAGGGTCTGGTCTCCCTTTCAATCCACCCCTGCTTCAATTAACATTATTAAAGAAAAATCTGATCAGGTCATTTCCCTGCTCACAATCTTTCAAAAGATTCCATTAGTGGGAAGATGAAATATAGCCTTTCCAACAGAGCACTTTCTTATTTCAGCTCATGCTCCGCTATTACTTCTTTTTAGTTGCCAGCTACTTTCTCCTCCTATAACCTGGGGTTATGCCACTTCATTTAAAAAGGTCTTCACTCTTTTCCCTGAATCACTTTTCTCATCTCCTCCAGGAAGCTCTCCCTCCCTTGTCTGCAGACTGTTAGGTTCCAATGTCAGTGCTTCCTTCAGGACATTCTGCATTAAAAGTGATCATGTTAACTATTATGAACCAGTAAAAAGTAGTTTGATGTTAAAAAAAAGTCATGTTAGTAGACAATGTTTGGTTTCCAGTGAACTTTAAATGTCTTGAGGGCAGGAAATAACATCCTTTCCATTTGCATCCCCAAAGTTTAGCTCAGCCTACACATACTGATAGTCAATACACATATTGAGACTGTTTGCTTAATGAATAGATGGCAATTAGATGTACTACTTGGTGTGAAGTGAGCAATACAGATTTCTGGTAATTTATGAGGATCTTGATGTTCTAGAGAAGTGGGGGAGAATGGTCTAGGTAGCAGAAGAATCTTGAGCTAAACGGCAAAGATAAGAGTGAATTTTGGAGACTTCAAGGAATCAGTTGGTATTTTGGAGAAAGGCAATGGTCAGGTAGGTTGGGACCAGATTTTGGTGTTCTAAACCACCACTTTAGGACTAACTGCTGTCAATTGGACTGGGTTCCCAAACATAATACTATGTATAAGATGTTATATATGATTATATAAAATTTATTTCAGTGATGTTAATTTTGGCTCTTCAACTAGATTGCAAACTTCTCTGAGGGCAAAGACAGTTTTAAACTCCGTGGTCATTAACTTTCTTTTTATTATTTAACCAATATTTACTAAAAATTGACTATGTGCTTGAGACTATCAGGAAATATACAAAGTATAATAAGACATTCTTAGTTTTCTAAAGGTGACACCAATCAACAAATGTTCTTTACACAGAAGCTCTCTACTTGAGCTATATAAATGGTGTTTCAGGGTCATGAATGATGAAACTATTACTATATGGGGGGATTCAGAAAAAATTCTCAGAAGTCATATGAGCTCAGCACATGCCCCTCACTTATCACCCTAGCCAAGAAAATTCTTCCAAATAACCTTGTTAGGAAGTCTTCCTCTTTCTTTCAGTAATGCTTTGTAATCCTATATTATGTTTATTTCCATTTTGAATGATTACCTCAGATGAAAAATTATTTCTTATAAAGTTATACAGTATTTCTCTGCCTGACATATCAATTCATTGATTCCAGTTCTGGAGCTACACCAAAAGGCTAATGAAAAGAGATAACTTGGTCACTTCCAAGAACATCTTTGCCCAAGCATTCCTTGAGCTTCTCTCCAAATGATTTTTAAACTCCCCCCCCCCTTTTATTCTTTCATAGTAGAAGACTGGCATACTTAGAGAATTGTTGAATGTCTTAATGTTTGTATTTATAAAACAGTTTTTAAATTTCAATAAAAAAATTCAGTTAGTGTTTTTGAATGTTATGCTGCTCCTTAGTAAAGCATATGAGAAGAGTGACAACATGTAGCCAATGTCAGCCCCAATACATTCACAGAGTTGTGGAAAATCTGCTGAAAGGGGCCTTTGAGACTTACCTTGTCCTATCTCCTCATTGTACAGATGGTGAAGCCAGGATCCAGGAAGATAAAATGGCTTTAGAAGTGTACACAGTTAGTTTATTCCTCTGACCTTTGTGTGTTTCTAGTTGGTATTTGAAGACAGACATGGGAGAGTTTGGGAGCTCACAGAAAGATGAAAGTGAAGTAATTATTTATCCTAATTAAAGAAGAATCTAAAACACTTGCTTAAAGCTTTTTCCAAGTAACTGTTTATATAATTAATGCCGTTGCATTTTCTCTCTTTCTTCTAGGCCTCTGGGCTTGGCTGCTCTGACCCACAGTTGCCTCTGCTGTGGACAGTCTTCTGTGTTTGTGGGTTATTGGGTAATGATTTGTATTTGCAAGGGAATGCCTGACTGGTGTGGGCTGGGTTAGTTCAGCTAGAGAAGCTTGATAATGAAGCCTAAGGTTGAGGGGTTTGGTCCCTGTGAGCACCTTAGCTATGCTATGATCCTTAGCTGCAGTGATACCCCTACTCTCCATTAGTCATCTCATATGTGTGGGCTTTTGAGAGCCGTGGGGTGCCTGGAGAGAGTGAAGAAGAATGTTTACCTGCAAATACTCACCTGCAATGAAAAGCCACATGTATAATGAATAATAATATAATATGTTGATAATGGTAATTATCACAGCAACCAAGGCTGTCACCTCCAGGGTTAGAATTTCAACCTGTGAATTTGGAGGGGGCAAAAGCATTCAATCCATCACACTGACTAACATGCTGTAGAGCCTGCCTAGGACGAACCTGACTTCAATGTTTAAAGTTTAGTTGCAGCACCCAGATTTCCCAGCCTGAATGCTTGATAGTGCATTGGTTATTTCTGAGTTTCAATTCATGTATGAATTTGCCTGCTCTTATTTTATTATAAGTGGATTGACTGCCATTATAATCTACTGCTTAAGACTATGGACTCCAAGGCCAGAATTCCTGGTTTCAAATCTTGGCTCTATCATGTATGTATTAACTCTGTTATCTAGAGCAAGTTATCAGACCTCTTTGTGCCTCCTTTTTTACTTCTGTAGAATGGGAAAAATAATAAGCATGCTTATTAGAATTATTGAGGAGGATTAAATTAGTTAATAGCAATAGAGAGTTTAGAAAAATATTTCATATTAGGTATTGTTGCCAGGTGACCTAATAAGGAGCTAGTAGTAGCATCATAGACTTTGAAAAATTTGCTCATTTACATTGTTTTATTATTCCAGGATGCATCATTCCCAAAACTTCAAGTCTGAATATTCATAAAGAGAGGGTGAGAAGGCTGGGCAGGAATCAAGAGCCACTGGGGAATGTGTATTAAAAATAAGCATGGATTTCTAAAAATAATAATAAAAACCAAGATGGTGCTCTCAGGAAAGTTAAACTTTTTGCACCTCAGCCTCTGTCCTTGTTGAGCATGCCAGGAACTCCATTAGTCATTGAAGGCCATTGTACAATGTCCTTTGCCAGGGAATACTGAGCATGTCTATTGAGTTCCCTCCTGTGGCCCACCTGCCTGTTATCTGGCTTCAACCTTCCATTAATAGAATCCCTGGGGATAAAGCAGTTCCCTTACATTAGGTAGTAATGTTCTTGATAATGATAAATTGATGAAGAGCTCCATTTTTATATTAGATGAATGGTCCTTTGATAATGGGATTGAAATAAGACCAGGACTTTTACTCTATTTGGCTGGGAAAGTGAGAACTACCTAAAATATATATTTTTTTCTTATCTTACTAGAAATTGATAGAGTCAAAGCATATTAGCTTCCCATTTTGATAGAACAACTCAAGTTATATGAATGTGATGGGTGATTTTTTTTCTTTTCTTTTATATTGTCTTTTGGTAGGCTATAAGCTTCAGAATAGGTCTTAGGGCTTTAGCATAAACTATGGTCCATTTATGGCCCCGAAAACATCTGATTGGGTTGAGAGCGAGTATGCTTTCAGTGGGATTTGAGTATTTATTCTATATTGCAGAATAAATTTAATTTTTTTCTTTTTTTTTTTTTAGGGAGATCTTGTGCTTTGGTTTATTTTCAGCTGTCTGTGGCCAGTGTGGTCTGACCCTGGAGAGAGTCCTGTGTTCAGGAAGACAGTGGAGGCAGTTGTGGAGGCTCTCTGGAGTCTTGCTAATAGCCTGAACAATTTGATTTTTACTTTATTTCCAGGTTGGGGAAGAACATGGTTAGCTTCTGTGACAGGAGATAAGCTCTATTTCCTAAGGAGTTTATCCTATGGTGATACATACCTTGTTTGTTATGTTTACCTCAACAAAGGCAGCTTGGGAACCATCAGACCCTAGTTACATTGTCCCCTTTGTGGTGGTCTAATAGACATCTGAGCAAGAATCCCTTGTCCTAGAGTAAAAGTCCCCTGTAATTTCCCTCAAGGATTTTCTTGGGGACTTCTTTAGATTCTTTCCCAAACTATACAAATTAGAAACTAATCAAAGTCATGTTGACATGCTGATTTAGATCCAGGGCCTGTATCAACAAGTATAATCCCCCTTTGGGATAAATTATTGAAGGCAAGTACTTTGAATGTAATTAGTATAGCACACATATCTGGAAAAAAAAAGGTGTTTGTATTTTGTTTTGGCTGAGGGATTGTAAGCTCATAATAAGTTGCTTATTTGCAGGATTTTCTTTTACTTTGTGTTTTTTTTCCCTTATTATGTTAAAGGGAGAGTAAATCCTAGATAGGGATACATTTTTGGAAAAAGAAAAATAATAATTATTGAGTGACTACTATATGTTTGGCATAGCATTTATGTGTTTTTCCAGAGTTTTTTTTTAATGACGACTGTATGAGAAAAAATTTAAATCAGTTTTTAAAATTCATTTTATCAATAAAGAAACCAAGACTAATGATGTCATGAGTAATACATTTGCTGAGCTGGGATTCTAATGGGTCTGACTCTTTCAAGTTTCCTCTGAAGTGTGGTATTGATGACTTGGAAGTTGCATTAGAGGTAGGGTTTTAGAGAGTTATGGCCACTGGGCAGGGCACTACTGTACTGAGGAGAGAAGCGAAGCCTACTTACTTAGTCAAGTTTTCAAATTGCACCCGTCATATGATTTGCCTCAGGCACTGGGCAGCTAGGGATCTTATTTTAGCAGAATTAAACTCTTTAATGGATTTTCTTCCCCATGCCCTGAGAATATTTCTGGTCTTCCTTTTCAGGAAGTTCTATTCACCACAACAAAAGACCACAAGCAAATGTATTTCTAGCTTACAAAGAAGAAAAGTAAAGAGAAAGAAAGCAATTAGGCTTCATTATTTTTTGCACATCAGGCACTCTTCTAAAAAATGTTCTTTTTCAATCTGTCTTGACATGAATTTAGAATTTTGCATGCAATGACTCCCCTAGAAAAAAGCCAAGGAAAGCAACAGTGGTAGGTGGTGATGATGCATTGGCAAGCGGACCTGCAATCCTGCTTGTCAAACTTCTCTCATCCTAAAGGGCTGGCTGTGGATTTGAAAGTGGGGGCCTTCCCCATTCCTCCTTTTTAATACATAGAGTTTGAATATTAACATTTCAGGTGAAATATAAGTTTCAGACTTGCAAATTTTTGTCATGAAATCAAAGGGAATAGAGAATTGTAAGAGCAGAGGGGGAGTGTGTGGGAGATAAGAGGACCTCTTAGTGTCAGTAGGATGGAAATCAACAGGATAATGAGGATTGCTAGAGTAAATAATTTCCATTTTATCCCCAATAAGAACATTCCCTCCCTCACCTTTCAAATTCCCTGCTCACCTCCTGTGCATCCGAAACAAATGATTATCTACTCTTCATTCCTGAAACGAGCCCTGAAGTAGGTGTGTTATGGAATTCTGAAGTGTTTTCTCTGGGGCCCTCTCTCCTAAGCTGGTAGACCATAGGCATTAACATGTATGCTGGCATTATACATATTTTGCAAAGCCCTATTTGTTTTTATCATTTGAATTTGTGAGTATAGTAACACCTCCCCAAGTATATTAGATATTCTTATCTTGGGGATTCATAGACAACTCTGGAATTTCTGCAGAAAAACAAGAGATTCTGTATAATGTGTCCAGTTAAAGCTAGCAGAAACAAAACAAAATGGATAGGCTGTAGATCTCCTCCATCTTAAAATGACATTTCTTTTTTTCTGTCTCCTTCCCGAGTGCAGATTCTGACACCTTCTTTGGCCCTCATGACAGGGATGATCTTGCAGCTTTTTAAAAAATGACAGTCCAAGTATCTGGAATGACTTTAGTCCTTCTGTATATAAAAGACTGATGCACAGGCACCAAGGGAACCAAACCATGAAGAGACAAAGAAACACACCCTCTTCTGTGCTTGGTCTTCAGTGGCTGTAGGGGATGGGGCTTTAAAACCGGCTATCCAGTGGGTTGGTACTCATTACTTACCTGTTTTGATGTGAAAATGAGCTATTTAGCCATGTAATAGGCACATCTTTCCTTTCCCTTTCTATTTTAGGTATGGAGAATGCATCCCGGGGGTTAAGGTGAACTTAGCACAGAGAACCAGTACTTTCTGGAACAGATGTCAGAGTGGAGCTCCATCCCTCAGCCCTCAGTGAAGCGTGATGCTTCATAAAGATGCTCTTTATACATCCCTCCATTCACTGTCCCCTCACTCTCCTCTGCTGGATGTAGAAAGTCAGATTGATGTATATTGTCATCAATGTTCAGCACTTGCAAACACGAACAAGAAAGGGTGACCAATGCTCAGTGCTTTTCAATGGAAAGCATCTTGCATTCATACATTTTAGTGGTGGAATCAGGCAGCGTAACTTCTTGTTTTTGATAGAAGAGTATATTGAAAAAGGAACATGGTTATGTCAATGTTGCCCCAGAAAAGAAAAGGATTATATAACATGAGAATATTGTTGTCTAAGATGCTTTCTTAAAGGAATGCTACATGTAAACTCAAACTTTATTTAACTTTTTATTCACTTAGTCTTATTCTGCAAAGCATTTAAGTTGACTGATATTATTCTTTACACATTAGGACCTTTAAGCTCTTTTGTTGTCTTTAACCTTGTCAAGAGCATTTCTGATTATTCTTTTCCTTCATCAGACTATAACTCTGAGTTCAGAATTGTGCTGTTTGCAGTTATAAGCGAATATTTATTAGTTAAATGATTGACTAACAAAATACAATCTTTAACAGAGACCAAGGCAGTCCAATATAACTTTAACATCTATAACTGGGGATAAGCTCAGTCTAAATTAGTTAAACTAGAGTCTAAATTATGGAAATATAGAAGCAAAACCAGAATGTTTTGTTTGCATATATTGGCCAACTTGAAAGGCTAACAAAATGCTTTCAGGTATATAAATTGTGAATTTTTCTTTAATCAATAGATTGAATCATGTGATAAACCAAGTTGGAAAGTAAATTTTCTGCAAGGGCATATCAAAGTATTTAAGAACTATTTTATCTCATTAGCTGATAGGACCCTCAACTCTAGTTTATCTTTTATCCTTTACAAACTCTTTGTATAACAAGTTAGTACAAGCCTGACTTCTGGGATCCAGTCACTGACTGGTGGTCAGGGTGGTGCCCTTTTCTTGTAATATGCTAAGCTTCACTTCCCACAAGTAAGCAATATTTTAAAATAGATTTTTTATTTTGAAAGAATATATTCTCTTTTTTAAGGTCTTCGGTAAAATGTATTGCGCTTTAAATACATCTGGAGACGCAATGAATATTTGGTGAACTGAATTGAACTATGAAGCTCTATATGAAAAAAGTCTGAATACGTATAAGCTCTTATTGGCAGGTTGTATGTTCTATTTTTAATATACAGCTTTATAGAGACAAATTTTCCTTTAGTAGCTCTATTTTCTCACAGTTGCTCCATTTCTTCTACGCTCAGAAGGAAAACATGCAGGAGATGAACTTTCACAATTAAAACCTCATAAATCTTTCCAAGTTAAACCTGAAATCCCTCATCTGAGGACCAAACTCCTAGGAAGATGGATGTCCCCGCCCCTGGGAGGAGTAGTGACTTTGTACTTGGAACCTGTCTCGTTTCTTTCAAGTCATTCAGGGGAGGATGTCAACTCTTTACCACAAATGTATTTCTAGATTTGAATATATAAATGATAGAGTTCCTTACCTTTTATAAGTTTCTTTCTGACAGGTAGGCTCAGAAAACATCTCTCCCTAAAATTGAGATGTTGATATAAATATCTGAAGAAAAATTCTAATCACAGTATACATTGAACAGGCTCACTGATCTTGTATACCTGGAAAAAGATTTTCAAACAGATTTTGTCAGCTCAGCCTTGGCATTCCTTGTCAAACAAAAGCATGCCTAAAGACACATTTCAAAAGCAGACGATGCAGCGCTTGCTAACTTGCAGAAAATCGAAAAGGAACGCAGAGGCCAAGAACAAACAGAATAGGGAACCAATGAGGAATGGTGCACAGTTCTGAGAAACCATTTCAGAGAACCAAATATGTTTTTAAAAGACCACATCAATAATTAAGCATCAGCAGGTCAAATTCCATTTTTCATTTGCTGCAATTGTCTTCAGATTTGTAATGAAGAAATGAGATTATTGATTCAGTCTCAGCAAAAAGGAGCTAATATTCTTAATCTGGAGAATAAGATGGGAAAAAAGAGGGTAGAAGAGGGGAAGAAATTTATTTTTGCAGGGGATGCTTGCACACATCGAGTTACTATCAGTTATGTCAGAATTTAAACATTTCAATCAGCTGTAGCTGAAGTAAAAGGTTGTCTCATTTTTTGAAAGGCAAGACCTATTTTCCTACCCAAATTTACATTTCTCATGTGACTTAACTTTGGTTGAATCTTCAGTGAGTGGACAGTGTGCTATTCAGCATGAGACAACACTTTTACTACTATCCAGATTAAAACAGGGTTTTCTAAGGTTTTAAAATTTTTTTCTTGTTTATTTACAAAATCGACAGAAAAATTATTACTTATAGTACAGCTGGGCTTAACCATGCCAACAGATTTTTTTTAACCCTCATACAATATTTACTACTTATATGAAACATAAACCTGGGCATCCATGGATACTTTGGGTACCATCATACACAACCTATGATAAGGCATGGACAAGGGGCATGTTTGAGAGCAAAATGACAGTACAGAGAACTCTGGAGAGACGGCTGCTAATGCAGCTACAGGTATGTGAAGCTGGTCATTGTGGAAGGGAAGTGGGAGTTTTACTTTGGCCAATTTTGAGGCATTGTATCTTCTAAATCCTTCTATCTTCAAAAAGACTTGTATCCACAAATTGGAGGGAATGAGTCTTAACAGGCTTGCATTTATTAGTATATAACATGCTTACATAGAATCTTACCTTTTCCATGTAGTGAGTTAACAGGAATGCCATGGTGGAAATTACTAGAAAGAATAATTAAATGATATTTGTGAGCCTAAATCATTTCAGATTAAATGTTTTATTCTTAATTTGTTTCTAAAGGGAAAAAATAAATTGCCCAACCATTGTCTTTTTTTCCTCCAGAAGTATATGAATAAAATGAGACATCTTTTTAATCTAGTAATTACAGTTATTTGAAAATTTCACTCCTTCCCAGTATCTGCAGAGCTACCATTTTGCAGCAATGTGGTACCAGATAAATCACTTGACCTCTATGTGCTTCAATTTTATGTGCAAAATAGGAAAATAGGAACACCTACCTAATAGCATTATTGTGAGGGTTACATGTATATATGTGTAAGGTGCTTGGATCATTGCCTGGCACATGGTGGGTGCATAAACACATGTTGTCATTATGATGGTATTTGCCACATCTGTACAGATATAAAGCTATTTTTATTTTAAAAACTGCATTCAGATATAATTTGCATATTATCAATTTTCCCCTGTAAAGTGTACAATTCAATGATGTCTTGCAGATTTACAGGTTGTGCAACCATCATCACAATCCAATATTGTTGTCCGCAATCCATTCACCAGTTGCTGCTCACTTGGATTGATTATCCAGACATTTTAGGTATGGGTAATGCTGCTGTGAATATTATTAGACAACTCTTGGGACACACATTTTAACCCCTTCTGAGTAGATTGTTTTTATTTTCCTTGAATAGATACTTAGGACTACAATTACTGGGTCATATGGTAAATTTAGGTTTAACTTTTAGGAAATTGCTGAACTGTGTTCCAAAGTAGCTGCAACATTTGACATTCCCACCAGCAATATTTTGAGGAATCCAGTTTCCCCATATCCATGCCAATGCTTTTTATTTATTTATTTATTTATTTATTAAAACAGATTTTCTAGTGAGAGTGACGTGGTATTTCATTGAGGTTCTTATTTTCATTTCTCTTTTAACTAGTTATGTTGAGTATATTTTCATGTGCTTACTGGCAATTTGTGCATCTTCTTTGATTCAATATCTATTTAAATCTTTTGCCAATTTCAAAATTGTCCTTTTATTATTGAGCTGTAGGAACTTTAAAAATATATCTTGTATAAAGTTTCTATCAGAAACACAATTTGCAAATATTGTCACCTTTCTCTGTGTCTTATCTTTTCATTTTATCGATGGTGTCTTTTTAAAGTCCAAAAGCATTTAATAGTTATAAAATTTATCAATTTCTTCTTTTATGGATCATACTTTTGTTACCATATTTAAGAACTCTTTACCAAATCTGATGTTCTGAAGATTTTTCTATGTGTTTTCCGAAAAGTTGTATAGCATTGTTGAGCTCTTTTCGGGTCTACAATCATTTGTTCTTTCATTGAACAAATATTTGGGTGTTGTGACTGCACAGATAAAAGAGTTGGTACATGTCTTAAGAAGTTTATGGTCTAGTGAAAAGGTAAGTGCGTAGACAAATTCTTACAGCACACAATTGCTGTGGCAGAGATAGGCAAACTATGCAGAAGGAGAAGAGGAGAGAAAGCCAAGTTTGTGGGAGTCGAGACTCATTTTCTAATAGGTGTTAGTGCCCTAACTGAGGACTTTCAGGAGGAAGAATAATATGGTGAAGATGAATGGGAGAAGATGAGATTGGCACTAAAGGATCTTGCATTTGAGAGGCCTGGGGAATAGCAAGCCAGAAATACCTAGTGGCAATTATTTATATAGCTCTCTAGTTTGGGAAGTAGTTAGACTGGAGATGGAAAATTGAGACCTCCTCACATTATCCTTGTAGCAGTGGGTTTGGATATGTTAGGACATACAATAAAATCATTTTCTTAGAACTGGTGGAACATGCTTGAATTCCTCATTAAATGTACAGAGACTCACTCTGGAAGCCAGTTAGCCTTTAGCTTGATAATTCATCATGTATGAATTAATGTATGAGAGTTTAATTGCTTCTCATTTTGAACTGCTCTTCCTCTCAATGGCAATTTTACTTTTTCAGAGACAGGTAAGTGATCACCTCAGATTTTTGGTAGCTCACCACAGTAACACATATATGTAAAGTGCAAGACAGGGGATATGACTGGCAGGAAGACTCCTCTACAGGGTAATTCAGGTGACCAATTCCTTCTAGCTTTTGGCTCTACCATCCTCTGAAGCTCAAGAGATCTGCATCCTGGTGGTATCTTGCCAGTAGGGAGAAGAAAGGTGGAGAAGCTACACTGTTTTTCAGCTGCCTTTGCTCAGAAGCAACCTTGGCTCACATTCCATTGGTTGCTTCACTCATTTGTAAGAAAACTGCTACTCAGGGACAAATCTGTATAATGTAAGAGGGAGCACACAATTCTGGAGGATGGTTAGTCTTCTCTCGTACACTAGCCACAATGATAGAGAATATTCCAATCTAACATCTGGGGTACATTAAAAACTTCCATTTGAGGGGCCCGGGTATGGTGGCACACACTTGTCCTAGCATCTGGAGGCTGAGGCAGGAGGATTATAAGTTTGAGGCCAACCTCAGCAACTCTAATCATGTTTCAAAAAAAATTTTTTTTAAAGAGAGAGTGAGGGGGGGGGGAGAGAGAGAGAGAGAGAGAGAGAGAGAATTTTTAATATTTATTTTTTAGTTCTCGGCGGACACAACATCTTTGTTGGTATGTGGTGCTGAGGATGGAACCCGGGTCGCACGCACGCCAGGCAAGTGCGCTACCGCTTGAGCCACATCCCCAGCCCCCATGTTTCAAAATTAAAAAAAAAATAATTAAAAGAGCTTGTGATGTAACTCCATGATAGAGTACTTGCCTAGCATGTGAGATCCTGGGTTCAATTCCCAGCACTGCAAACAAAGCAAAGCAAAATAAAAACAAACAAACAAACAAACAAAAAACTGTGTAACAGTGTGTCTGATTATTGATTAACAAGGCTTTTGGAGCCCTTGCTGTATGCTCAGCACCATTTTAGGCACGATAGGAATAGAATTAAAGTATGACTTGATGGACCAGTCAAAAGGTATTTATATGTGAGCCCAGGTTGCTTCTCATGATCATAGCACTGTGTGAAAATGTGAAGTTTAAATTATGACCCTCTCCTTGAGGAAGCAAAAGAAATGATCTGCTATTAGTACTGGAGAGAATATGAACTTCAGTAATGAGTAGTACTGTATATACTGTATGGAGAATAAAGTCCTGGACCTGAGGCTGTTTAGGGCAGGCATACCTGAGGGGGTGGGGCAAGAACTTGCCTTTCACAGTGGAATTTGGAAGGATGGAGTAGAGAGGAGGGAGCATGCCAAGAAGAGGAGCAATTCAGATGCAACAGGAGGTGGGGGGGAGGGAATGCAGGTGTTCCTGGAACACCAGAACAGTCTGATAGTGAAGGACATGTGTGGGGCAATCAACTCTCTAAATGAAATTGATTTTATTTGTTACTGCAGCATCAACAATAGTTTCATGGATTTGCACCAATTTTGGATTTATGAGGAGGGAGGCTTTTCTGTGGGGCTGAGGTGGGCGGGCCGTAGACCAAGAAAACAAATAGCATTTTTTAACCTGAGCTCTAAATTGTAATTCACAAGGGCAGATGCTTTAAATTGCAGGCTTTACTTCTGGATTTTATTGTTTCTCACATTGGTAGCTCAGTGTAACTTACTCACTCTTTGTAGTGGGCTCCAGGGTGAGCAGTAGCAGGGATTTATTTATTCAGTGATGGTTAATGATTCTCCTGAGCCAAGCAGGATAAGACAGCTTGTGGAAAATAAGCCTATCTTGGTTGAATGGGGTCATCTTATAAAGGGCCTTGACAGTCAGATGGCTGAGCTCAGACTTGATGTGGCAGGTACCAGGGAGCCATTGAAAGTTTCCAAGTAGGAGGGTAACTTTTTGAGAGTGTTAGTTAATGAAGATTCATCTTGCCCCAATATGCAGGATGGCTGGTGGTGAGGGAGGCTAGTAAGAGGGAGTTCTGACACACAATTTAAAAAATCCAGGAGTACGGGACTGAAGGCTAGTGAAAGATGCAGGAAAATGGTCAATGAAAGGCAGGAGTCAATATTCCCCTTATGATCCTGGGCCAGTGTCGGTGCCAGGAGGGGGCATTACTAGATGGCAGTGTGCGTGTGGAGGAGTGAGGTGATGCCAGCCACCGCAGAGGAGCTTCAGTTGACAGCATGCTGACAGAGAACACTCACTCTGCAGTCAATCAGGGGAGTGCCTTTGGTCTCAGTCTTCCACTCACTCCCCCAGCTAGCAGGCTTTGCTCAGAGTCTCCTCAGGTGCCCAGCAGTTCGCTAATCTGAGGATAAAGGATCGCAAGCCAAGACGGAAGGCCTTTGAGTAGTCTCTAATTTTTATTGACAGCCCCGAAAAGTTCTAGATGCACTTAGCACCTCCAAAGAAGCGCTAAATGATTTAACATTTTGGGGACAAATTGGTTCTATTAGTCTCTAGTGCCAAATTCACCAAAAATAGCTCATTAGCTGTGCATTGTGATTTCACTAGGGTGCCCTGCTTTTGGCTGAATTCCAAAGAACACATTTGTATAAAAATGTTCCCATTATGGAGTGTGATACCTATTAATGGAACACCATATGCAGCAGAGCATCTCCCCTCGCCTCTGCACCGTCTTTCAACCTGAAGTTCGTATTTTCCTTTCATTTTTGCCAAGTGACCTGCTTTGCAGGGGTTAAACTTTACCTAATGGGCTAAGGCCTGAGATGCTGCAGCAATCAATCTTTCATCTGAATTTAAGCATCTTGGTTTTCCCTTTCTCTGTGCCCACTGCCAATCCTGACCCTTTCATTCTGTCCTAGCCTGGGGGGAAAAAGGGAGGGGGCAAGGTTGAGTGTGGGCTCCAAGCCCAGACCTACAGCTGTGTCTGATTGACCGACATTTCTGTTGTTAGCCACAAAAAAAAAGGCTACTTTTAATGGCTGAGGCAAGGATGACCAGCTGGTGTGACAGGCCTTGGGTTTTTGCCTACTTGTATTAAAATTCATCAGTTCCGGTCCTTTTTCGTCATGTGCTTGATTGCAAGGGTGATGTTTCCAGACACATCTTTTGTTGACATTCCTGGCTATCAAATAAAATGGGCAGTGTTTTTAAAATTTTTTTAAACAATATCCTCCATCTTGTAGGTGGCTGATGGCTTTAAAATTTCATTAAAAATGACATAGAATGGGTTGGGGATATAGTTCAGTTGGTAGAGTGTTTGCCTCACATGCATAAGGCCCTGGGTTCAATCCCCAGGACCACAAAAGAAAGAAAGAAAAAAGACATAGAATAAAAAAAAGTGGGGGATGTTTATTATTCATCAGAAGGACTTGCAGGGAGGTTCAATAACAGTAGAAAATCAAAATGTCATACAAAATAATGGAAGTCCCACTAACTAGATCTAAACATTTGCCTGCAAATGAACATTCTCAGAAATTCTGGATCTTAAATGCATGGCACCTTTAATGTTAAATTGAGCCTGAAATTGTTGGATCTGGGATCTAGATTTTAATTTTTTTGTCTGGTCCTAGAATTGAGAATGGGTGGGGTAGAATGATGGGGAAAAGTATAAGTCAATAAAAAACATCATCCATATAGGCACATTTTAAAAAACTCAGCTCCATTTGAGAGAAGTAATTTTTTAAAAAAGTTAGGTCTTGATTCAACATTGAATAAATAGATAAGCGTAATGGGTAATGATGCAAAAATAAACAAGACAATTCTTAAGCTCAAAATGTTCATATATGACATGCACACAGGTGTTGGAAAAATCCAGAAGGTAAAAACTTAAATTAATAAGCAAGCAAATATTCATAGAAAAACAAAGTAGGAGGTGTGAACAGAATACTTTGCTCATCCAGTGGACAGCAGAATGGCTTCTTAGTGGAGAAACTGAGGAACAAAGATTTATGCCTTCTGCATGCCTCACGTTGGTCATTTTCTGGAGGGATTTGAGCTGCACTTGGAAGGCTACAGAAGTAAGTTTTAGATCACTCATTTTAATTTTTCAGAAATGCCACAGCCCTAGCCTTTAGCCACAAACTTATTTTAATTCTGTGAAAAGCCTCAATTTGAAGTAAATCCATTTCTTTTTAAGAGCATGAAATTATGTGAAAGTTAATTTCTATTTCCCTTGGGTACATACCTCCAACTAATAAATTATCTTGAGACTAACATGGGAGATCTTTTTAAAAACATGACACAGAATGATGTTAAACTTTATTGATAGATCAAAGAGGCTTGGATAAAAATCTCTATGTACAGCTTCCTAATCATATGTCCATAATTTTAAATTAATGATTCTCAATTGAGACTCTCTGGGGCAGGTCACAGGCTTCTATACTGGATACAAGTTCTGAAGTTGATGCTGACAAGTAGCTGGGGTTGAGACCACTGCTTTACATCTAGAAATTGGAACACAGAAAATCACCCACTTAAAAAAAAGAAGCATGATCTACAGATACCACATTAATTGATGTTTTTTCCAACTATTATTAATTGGAAAAGAGAGAAAAATTTCTCCTTAATATATTCTGTAACCATGAGAGTGATGTAGCATGAATCTTGGGAGCATCCTGAGAGAATCACATTCACAAATAAGGTTATGCTACTTTACATTTTTAGAAATTAAAATGACCTCTCTTTTCCAGAAACACTAATAAAGATGAGTTGGAATGCAACAGATAGGAAATTCCTTAGACTTCTCTGGGAGGTTGTGTGGATGAATTGCTGAATGCCTCAGGATGGGTTGCAATTTCATTTCTGGGTTTGGAGGCATGTCCTTTCATATGTACACATTGTGCTAGTTCTTCCCCACCTCCCCTCTGAGGTTCATTCTCTGCCCTTTCTTTCCCTTCAGTGGGCTCCAGGCTGCTGACCCTTGTCTGCAATACCCACTTCCTTCCCACCTGGTAGAGGCTGCATCCTCTCCGACTATAGTTCCTGCTGGCCAGATGGCTCCAGTTCTCACCAAGCTCCAGCAACATCATTTTCTTGGGCCCCTGGTGGCAATGGTTCTTCATTGTTGCTAGTCCGGGACACCTCGATGGCTCTTGATGGATCCTGTGACCTGGCTCTCTAACCAGTCCTTCTAAACACAAGGATGCTTCTTTTTTTTTTTTTTTTTTTTTTTTTTTTAAGAGAGAGTGGGGGGGGAGAGAGAGAGAGAGAGAGAGAGAGAGAGAGAGAGAGAGAGAGAGAGAATTTTTTAAAAAAATATTTATTTTTTAGTTCTCGGCGGACACAACATCTTTGTTGGTATGTGGTGCTGAGGATCGAACCCGGGCCACACGCATGCCAGGCGAGCGCGCTACCGCTTGAGCCACATCCCCAGCCCAAGGATGCTTCTTTATCACCTCATTTCTTCGGAGTCCCATGTGAGGACTTCTCTGGGACACTCACTAATCACAATCCAAATTTCCCTTTGGATGTTTATCTAGAGAAACCCAGAAGATTGATTTCTTTAGAGACCATTAAGGGCAGCTTAAAATGAACAAGTACCATTTGTACAAGTGCAGGACCATCAGAAAGAAGAGACTGACTAAAGGGATTCTTAGTGGAAACATTTTAAAAGATAAAAGCAGAAAGAGAGGTGGGAGAGGTTTTTGCTGACTGCAGAGAAAGTCTAGGAGCATTAAAAAACTGTTAGAATTACCTTGCATTCACAAGAGGACATTTTGAAAATGGATATTGCAAGCCAAATGATGAGGACTTGCAATCATATCTCACAATATAGCCATGGATCTGAAAGGAATGATGCTGACAGCAGGTCAGGGTGAGAATAAATATAGTAACTGCTAACTACAGGCAGGGCACTGTCCTTGCTCTGGTCGTCGATGTTTCTGGCATCCACTGCAGCATTTCTGTGTTGCTGGGAAGGTGGAGAAGTGCCGATGACAGCTCTGCATGTTGGGAAAAGTTTCTGTGTGCTGTCAGACTTTTTTAGTCTTGGCAGATTACTGGAAAGCAAAATTTGACTTCGTGTTATGTCTTGTTTCTCTTTTGTGTGTGGAGGCTTTCAAAGATACATACTTTAC
Organism: Spermophilus citellus; assembly: GCF_964194105.1. Classification (NCBI taxonomy): domain Eukaryota; kingdom Metazoa; phylum Chordata; class Mammalia; order Rodentia; family Sciuridae; genus Spermophilus; species Spermophilus citellus. Next base: position 61,096,870 of record NC_138191.1, on the reverse strand, counting down.
ATACTGATAGAGAGATACAGTTTGATATAGACACTTGGATTTTTCTCTTAGTATAAAATTGTCAACAACAACAAAAAATCAACAAGTGTATTCTCAGAGCTTAGCATATATGAGGTACTAGGTAAACCTTGTGTGGCTCATTTCCCTATTTCCATGTGTGTATATGATTCAGTCACAAAGAGAAGAGACATTGTTTTGCTCCCAAGCATCCTGTTCTAATGTGGAGAGCTTCAGCTTAGCCTGAACTCATCTGAACCTCTCCTGGCTAGAAGAGATGAATCAATTCTCTAAACCTGGAGGAAAAGTGAGAAGAGGTAGAAGTGCAAGATCACATACAAATAAGAAAGTAAGGCAAGAGCTTTTTGAGAAATGAAACTCTATATTAGAGTTATAGTTAATAGCCAATAATTGCATTTAGCTTCAGTTAAGTGTTTACATATATCTGTGCTTTTCATAGGTTGATTTTTTTTTTTTAATTCTCATGCCCTTTGAGGTAGATTGTGCAATTCTCTTTACAGAAGGTAAATTGGTTCACATGGAGTTTAAATTGGCTTTTCCAGGGTCCTGCAGCCAAGAGTATACAGGGCCAGGATTCAATCTGAGGAAGAATCCAGGAGAAGTCTTGCTTGCTGGGGCAAGCTAGAAAGACTCTGCATCAGCAATTTGAAATGTACCTGGGAGTTAGGGAAGGGCCAAGATTCTAGGTGAAAGAAAATGTCAATCTCTAAAAGTAGAAGTTTTTGGCTCTCATCATGTTCATTAATAGGTACTTCTTTTCTATTTTCCCTGTTGCCACCACATAACAGACAAATAACACCACCCCAAAGTGACCATGAGTCTCTGGAAAACTGAAGGGTGAACTGAGAGTGTCACTGAACACAACCCTCCATTGGTGACAATGTAGAGCTGGCAATGCACATTGGAAACCATGAAATGTGAAAGCCAAACTCCTAGGTCTTCAGGGAGGTCTCTCAAGTTCCTCAGCTAGGAGGGCTTTTGGTCAGTCTGGGCTAAGTTGAAGTTCTCTTTTCACATCAATGATTCATCTTAAAAAAAATAAAAAAGTGAAGTTACTGAATAAAAGTGAAATTGGGCTTTCAAGTGCCTCCAGACATTTTGGAGTCCTGCCTTCTGTGGGCGCCTTGCTGTGTGGGTGTTTCTTCTTCGCTGCGTGATTTCACCTCCAAGCAGGGGTTCTGCAGCAGGGTATTCTCCGGCGGGCAGCAATAAAGCCTTTAAGGAGAACCACAGGGAGCCCTTCTGGACATGGACTGAAGGAGGAGACTTGATCAATTAATTAACCAACAATATTTGTTGAGCACTTACTCTGTGAGTCTAGGCCTCTGCTGAGTACCTTTATAAGCAAGTAGATTTTTTAGAAGTCTAAAGGCGATAATGTGGTTAAGTTTGTCTTCTTCTTATACTGACCTATCTCAGAAACAAAGGTAGTTGCACTTTTCAACCCAGTCAGAAACGAGTGTCCTTCTGTGTCACACAGGTGAAGAGTTCTGCCCTGACTCTGAACATGGAGGCTGCCATTGCCACTGTGCTGAGGGGAAGGCTGGTTTGAAGGGTGACAGGTTTATTCCGAGCACTTCACTGGGAAGAGATAAAGCATGGAAATGAGGGAGAAGTCATGATAGAAAAGCAGAACATGACTGCCTTCAGTTTGGACACTCAGGTTAACACTGCAGAAAGCCGTTCCAAAAGCCATCATGATTCTAGATAGAGCCAGAAAGAGTTTTTTTTTTTTTTTTTTTTTTGTCTTCCTGAGTTACTTTCTTTTACCTATAAACACAGGAGTCTACAAACAAATGCACAATATTTCCATCTGAACACAAGTCAAGTACAGGGCACCCTGCCTTGCATGGCAAACAATTCCAATGAGTCTGGGGAATCCAAAAACTCAGCTCACACAGTTATGGGCCTGGATCTTCCATGTTGGTTGCAGCCTCATGTCTCTTTGAAGAATGAAACTCCTTAATGACTTTTGGATTCAGAACCAGTAACTCTCTTAAACCGTATCTCAGAGAGACAGCCGACTTCTCTCCAGTTTTAAAGAGAGCTGAAGGGTGCCAAGTCTTGATCAAGCTGGCAGCTCCTGGTGTCTTTGGACTCCTCCACCTCCATAATTACTGTCAAAAGCTGAGAGTTTAGGCCCTGGTCTGGTATGAGGGGAGGAAGGAGTCTTTGTGACACAGAAGGAAAAGGGGACAGGTGGTCAGATGGAACGAGAAGGCCCCCAGCCAGTTCTTTGAGAGAAGGGAATGCATTTGATGTACTCTAATGGTACCCCTGACTGAGGGGCCATATGGAGTCCTGGATCCTGCATGTATCCATCTTCCTAGTTTGGACTACCTTTTCCTGCAAAATCATAGTGTCAATTGGGTCAAGCAGTTGCCTCTGATAGTTCCTGCTGCTCTACTCAGAAGGGAAAAGTTAAAAATATAAGGGGTACCTTGGCATCTGATCCTAGTTCCTCTTTCATAGTTAAGAGATTCATCAAATTTTAAGCATCAAATTTTAAAGTCTTTTAGGAATGTATTATTTTAAATACCTGCATCTTAGAAATAGTCAAGCTTAACCTTTTAAAGCCATGGGCAGAAATTGATAGGAAAAAAAACCCATATCTGATTGCAGATGTACCTGAGAATTTCTACAAATCCCCGTCACTCCGCATGACGGTGCCCCCTCCTGATTTACACAGCTGATTCAACTGGGCTTCAAAGGCATCTGAATTTATAACCCCAACCTAGGTACTGGCACTTTTAAGTGGCTTTTTAGTGGAAACATTTCTAAAAGGTATTGTGCTTCTCTGATTCCTTGAAGCAATATGCAATGAACATAATTTTCTTTTCTGCCCTTCTCATATGCTTTAGTCATAACCATCAATTCACTGTTAGGTAGTATGATCAAAGAGCTGATTGAAACTGACCTGATAAGGCCTAGGAACTTGTTCTGAAAATGTTCCTAAAGCCATGCTGCCCTTTTCCTTGATTGCCTGATGCTTACAAGGGGCAAGTGATGCTAGAGCATGACTTCCTGGATAGAGTAGTGTGGTTGCTCCTCATAACTGATGAGTGAATCAAGAGCTGAAGCTTTCTCTACCCTGGGATGTCACCATCTGTGTCACTCCCATAATCCTGGTCTTGGGTGCCCATTAGGAGTGTTGGGGAAACTTCTGCCTGGTGAACCCAGAGGACCAAGGCTATGCAGAGCCTCATAAAACTCAATATCTCTTCCCCCATTATGTGGCTTTCTGGGCCTTTGTGATTTAGTGACTTGTAGTCTCTAAACCCTATTATGGAATTTTCCAGGGTTCAAGTGACTGGAACATTTAGATGGTGTGAGTGCCTTCCCCAATTGCTTCTGGCAGAATTTTTTTGCCTTTCTGTGGAAACCCTTGAAACTCCTTGCCCCTATGCTAATACTTTTATTTTTACAATGCCACATAGATTTGTAGTTTGTGCATGTCATATTCTCAACTAGATTGTTAATTTCTTAAAAACCACACTATCTTGATTTATATTTGCAGTTCTACCATGGTGCTGGGCACAAGGAGGATTGGGAGAATTTGTATTGAAAGAGGTGTATGTTCCTGGAAATGGAGATATAGGTATTGTTATTTGTGTACCTCATGTGATAGTGTGTAAAAGAGAACCTTCTACATAGTAGCATATAATCAGGGGGTTCTCTAGAGAAATAGACTCAATAGGATGTACACTGGCTATATAAGATAATCAGGGCAGGCTGCTGACAGGCTGGAAACTTAGGAGTTGATGTTGCAGTCTTGAATCTGAATTCCACAAGGCAAGAGGCTGGGGACTCAGGCAGGGTTTCTTACAGTCAGAGAAGTTTCACTTAGAGTCTTAAGTGAGACTTCCTACTTTTCTAGGAGACCTCAATTCTTTCTCTTTAGGCCTTCAACCATTTGAACAAAGCCTACCCATACTGTGGAGAATAATCCACTTTACTCAAAGACTATTGATGTAAATACTAATTACATCTAAAAAATACCTCTGTAGCAACATCTAAACTACATTTGACCACATGACTGGTGCTATAACCTATCTACGTTGATGTGACATTAGCAATCAAGGGTTGAATATCTATTTAATATGTGTTTAATAAAGAAATTTATGTTCCATATTAACGTGTGCAATTCTTTTTAAGAGAGAGAGAATTTTTTAATATTTATTCTTTTCTTTTATTTTTTTGGCGGATACAACATCTTTGTTTATATGTGGTGCTGAGGATCAAACCCAGGCCACATGCATGCCAGGCGAGCACGCTACCCCGCTTGAGCCACATCCCTAGCCCCGTGTAATATTTTTATACTTAATTGCTTTATAAGTTGCCCTTCTTAACTCTTTAAAAGTCTTGACATGATTAGAAACTATTCTAAAGCAGGAGCATGAGAAACCTTTAGAAAATAGTAGAAGTAGATTATATTGGCTGCAAAAAAAAATCTCTATTAATATTATAATGGGAGTCATGGCCACTACATCTCTCTCTCCCCAGGGTTCTTCTCACCTACCTCTTTTATCCTTAAAACTTTAAAGAAATTTTGGGCTATTTCTAAGCTGGTATTCTATATCTGTTGTGTTTGCCATTTTTGCTATTTTATTCCTGTTTCCTATAGGAAGCAAACAGTAATTTGGAGAAGTCAGTTGAGAAAATTCCCCAGAATACAGAGAAAAGGATAGTGGAAAAATTTTCAATTTCTGCCTCTTATGTAGACTCTATTTTTAACTATCACATTTTGGGTCTTGCATATTTTAGAAGTACATTCTTTCTATCTCCCCTTTCAGCTATGATTTTGACTCATAGTATGCTATCCTATGAACTATAGTATTCTATGCTTTATTTCATAAAAGACAAGCAAATATTTTCTTGTAGAAAAATTCTGGAGGTATGATCTGTGTCTTTTGAAACTTATCTCTTTAAGTCTAAGGATTTCTTACAGCCACCAGAATTTTCTCTTTTATCCTTTTCTAGGTATAGGGGGGTCTGTGTAGGTGAGACATTTGCTACTTGATTGAAGAGGGTGTCAGAAAGTGATTTGGGTGCAGGTGACCTCTGACTAGGATGGAGAGACAAGGGAGTCTGATGTGCTCATTCCTGAGACTCTGTATGGAGCCCTGGCATCTCTGACTGAGCTGGAGAATGAGGAGGAGGACAAAGTGTGACCTGGTGGATTCTCACAGCCAATGCCCTTTTGCGTACATTGCCTCCAAACTCTCTGAATCCTCCCTTGTTTAAAATATCTTTCTGCAGAAGACTCTATATCCCCAAGTACTGTCACTTATCTCCACAGACCTCTTATTGTAAAAGTGGTGCCCAGGCAGGGGCTGCTGGGTTGGCAGTGTTCTGGAAGCTCTGCAGGCAGCTCCAGTGCAGTGAGGGGGTTGTACCTGGTGAGGGTACTTTTCTTAGTCAATGCATTCTGGGGTTGGATTGGGAGCAGACTTAATCAAAGTTCTTCTCTATCATTTTCAAGATCCCCCATATAGTTTGAATTCTGAGGATGGTGTGTGTGTATCTAAAAGTGGGTTTTCAACTTATTCCCACTTACATTTGCAGTTAGTGGAAACTTCTAGATAATGGCTTAAGATTACCTGTCATATTTGGGTTCCAGGGTTGTTGTCAATTTTTGTTCTTTTTGTGAGTCTACTTGATGACGTTTATCAAAAGTTGGGGGTGGACTGTCACGAGCAGTGCTCCATGCCATGTCTTGGTACTGAAGTTCTCTGTCTTCTGCTTTGGAAAGGGAGCTAGTGAGAGCAGAGCAAAACTCTGGTTTATTTCTTTTATTTTCCTCTCTAAAGGCTTTTGTTAAAATTGTGTCATTTACCAGAAAAAACAGTCATTTCCCTCTGACCTCCTCTCATTTGCTGTTTTGAATGTGAATTTGTGTCCTCATTTTCAGTTCTGAGCAGCAATCTCATGGTAATTCTGAGTTTGTGTTAACATGTGGCCACTGTACTGCTCAGCAGCTGATGTGGAATCAAAAGGTTAAGGGTGGCATCCTCTCACAATTGCCATTAGTTCTCTTTTTGTCAGTAGATTGGAGCAGCGACCATTTCACATTTTTTTTTTCTGGCTCCATTCTAGCACATATTGGCAATAAAGCTCTGGGTCAATAATGTAGAATAGAAGCTCCTTATAGTTACTCTCTTCACTGGTAGTTTTCCCCACCTCTGGAGATTTCTCCCATACTACTTTGTATTCCTGGGGTCTCTGTGGTCCCGATTACTCTTCTCAAAACTGTCCAGAAACTGATTTCTATAGCATCACTCCCCCTCTAGGGGAAGAGGAGAAAACGAAGATAATGGAGAAGAGACAAAAGGAAAATAAAGAAATAAATTAGAAAGATGTACTTACTTTTTTTTTCCTTTTCTTTTTTGTGGTACTGTGGATTAAAACCCAGGGGAGCTTTACCACTGAGCTATATCCCAACCCTTTTCACTTTTTAGTTAGAGACAGGGTCTCACTAAGTTGCCAAGGCTGGCCTCAAACTTGTGATCCTCCTGCCTCAGCCTTCCAAGTCACTGGGATTACAGCTTATACATTTCCCAGTTTATATATCACTTTTTTTTTTAGTTACTAGAGATTGAACTCAGGGGCACTTGACCACTGAGCCATATATCCCCAGCCCTATTTTTGTATTTTATTTAGAGACAGGGTTTCACTGAGTTGCTTAATGCCTCACTAAATTGCCGAGGCTGGCTTTGAACTTATGATCCTCTTGCCTCCGCCTCCTGAGCTGCTGTGATTACATGCATGCACTATAGTGCCTGTTCTCTATACTTTTATTCAGAATCTTTCCTTAGTGACAGCATAAGCTGGTGCCTTAAAAAAAAATCATCCCTGTTTATAACCATAGATAAGTGAAGGCTGTAAACTACACTGTAACTAGAGCACCAATAAGGCTTGAGGAATAAGACTGAAAACCATTTTGACAGAAAGTCAACTGCATCATTTTAAAGTGAGCACAGCTCCAAGCAACCACAGATATTTAACAATTAATAGTGGGTGGATAAAACACCCTCACTGCTCTGCCCCAGTATGACCTGGATACTTACAAACAGAGATGGAAATCATTCGGGGGACTTAGAAATTTTGGTCTTTGACCTACAGGTCTATAATGCATCAACCAAACTTTTATATGGTGATGCATTTGTTTGTATAATAAATACAGAGAGAGGTCAGCAGGGGGTGGGGGGGGAACCATCCCTTCCAGCTACTTAAAATGTCAAAGGTCAAATTCTGTACTATGATGAGCAGTTATCAGAACTCCTAGCCATCCTGTCAATAGATTCTAGCCTCCTTCCATTTCCTTAAAGCAACCTATAGTTCTTTTCTGGCCACACACTGTTATTCAATTTCAACCTTCTTGCTTTTGCATCTATAGGTTTGGTCAATTATTGCGATAGCTTTTTGGTCTAAGAAAAGCCGTTTAAATTTTTTCAAGATTTCCTCAGACAGGTAGTGATTAGAATATATTGTCAACTCCCTTAGTTTTTTCTTTCTTTTTTTTTTTTGTCACATAGCTCACCTGCCAACTTGTTCTTGTTAATTCAGCTCTTCTGGCTCATGCTTGTTTCTACACTTAGTTGTGGGAAGATGAGGTGACTGAGACGGGATAGGAGATAGCAGCGGTAGCTGCAGCAAGATGAAAATGAACGATATTTTCAAATCCTAAGCAGGGCGGCAGAGGCTAATAATTACATTAAAAAGGCCCTCTGTAGGTAGGTGCAAATAGGCTAGTCTAAACAAGTGCCGCTGTTTTAATATGGGCTGTTGGAGAGATGTCATTACCTGACGAGACTGCCACCTTTCACCTCTAGCCATTGTGATCCGTTAGGTCTCACTAACAGAGAGAGCGAGGAACTTGTTTGCAGGGGATTTGTTGTCTCACGCTCAGAGGCAGCTGAGAGACTTGCCAAATGACAGGAAGACGCTTACATTCACAAGGTGTGATTGCCTAAGTGTTTGTCTGTGTCTAATTAGTTTGCCTTTGCTGGTTGGTAGCTCCGCAGCCAGGAGGCAGATTGACTCTGCAGGCTGTAAGCAAAGAGGGTTGATTGGTGTTGTTATCATTTGTTTATTTAACCCTCCCTCAAACCAGGCACTCTTCTCTAAAGGACAGTCTTTTCTGCTGCCTCTTAAAAAGGTATTAAAAAGAAATGAAAAGAAAAAAAGAGGAAAGAAAGAAAACTGCTCCTAGGGAGCCTGTTACTCTGTCCCCATGTCATGTGCCTGTAACATGTTATTTGGCTGGGCACGGGTGCTCTTTGTTCAAGAGGACGTGCAGAAGGTTTTGCTTGGCATTGATGGAGCCGATGCTCAAATCTTTCAGATAAAGGAGAAGATTAATTTGAGACAGATGCTGGTTTCTCCCCCTTCAGTTTTATAAACAAACGCAGAAGGAAATGCAGCATCCTGGGTCCCTGCCAGAGCTGCCACCTGGAGCCTCACACACCCGCAGGAAGATGTGGTAATTTAAAGGGAGGATTGGTTTGGGTCTGGTTGGTCACCTTCCTGATGTGTGCTGGTGGGTCTGCCATAGCAACTATAGAGCCATTCTCTGGCCCTGGATCTTTGAGGCTTGGGGCCCCTTTTTGACAAGGCCCCAGGGAAGCCATGTTCCCTTTCTCTTCCCTCCTACCCTTGTCCTTGGAGCTACCTCAGATGCAGGCTAGTGCTCAGGGGCCATTACTTTAGGTAGATTTTTACAAGTAATCATGTTACTTGTACACATAACATCAGTATATACCCTCAGATCTTTGTTTAGCTAGCAAGAAATGATACAAGAATCATTATTTTTTATTTTATGTGTTTACTTTTTCCAACATGTGTCAGCTCTTCATTGGGGTATTCTGCCTTATTAACTTAATGTGGTCAGCAGCACTAAGCGGGACCTGAATATACAGGGGTGTAATATAATATAAGCAAGTCCTGAATGAATGAACAGCCTTATGTGAACCAACTATAATGTTCATTCATATTTGATTTTTAAACTCGATTTCTTCAAATGTTGCTTGTTACCCATTTAAGGATGTGGTCTGGATCCTGTCCACAAGGCCAGATTATAATAATAGTTAAGTTTTATTTAGTGTCTGCTATGTAGGTACTTTAGTTACCAGATATGCCATCTAATTTAGTCCTCACAATAACCTCTGGGCCAAGTGCTATCATTTCTGTGTTATAGATGCGTAAACTAGGTCTCTGTAAATCTAAGTAACCTGTCCAAAGTCATGTACCTGCTCAAGACTTGAACATTGTCCTGACTGCCTTGGAAATCTATGTCTGTAACTAGGAAGTGTGCCCCTGAGGACCTGTGCATGCACTGAGAGCCCAACAACTCAGACACAAAGGAAGTTAAAACCAAAGCTCAAATAGAATATATCATGTATCCCAACAAAGGGAAGAGCCAAGGTTGTTAGAGCTGTAAAAGGTCAAGCTCAGGAATGAAGCTCATGATTCAGAGCATGAGGACAGTTTTGCAAAATGTATTTATACCTCTGTGGGCTCTGAGCTTCTCTATGGAGTCTTAGATATCAAATCATAGCAGTCTTTTTTTTTTGTTGTTGTTGTCCTGGAGATTGAACCTAGGAGAGCTTTACCACTGAGCTACCTCCCCAGGCCTTTTTTAAAAAAAAAAATTTTTTTTTGAGACAGGGTCTCACTAAGTTGCTTAGGGTCTTGCTAAGTTGCTGAGGTTGGCACACTTCTTATGTGAAAATCCTAACTCCAATGTGAGGTGTAGGGAGGTGGGGGCCTTGGGGAGGTAATCAGTTCACAAGCTAGAGCCCTCATGAACGGGATTAGTGCCCTTATTGCAAGATACTCCCCCAAATTCTTTTGTCTTCATCCTGCTATATGAGGATACAATGAGAGGTCAGTAGTCAACCTGGAAGAACTCAAAAGAACTCAACCATGGTGGCACCCTGATCTCAGATTTCCAGGCCTGAGAACAGTTGTTTATAAACTACTTCGTCTATAGGACTTTGTCATAGCAGTCTGCACAGGCTAAAACATCTGCTTAGGTTCTGAGTTTGCAAATACCAGGCTCATGCTGGCTTCTTCTCTTGTGAATTCTGTAGGTTAAAATTTTGTAATTTGTGTGTGTTGGGGAGGGGGGAAGCCTCAGCATAGTAGAATTCATTGCTTCATGTTTTATGTTACTGCTCTATGTAAGCATATTTTGTGCCCTGCCTGTTTCCTTCCAGAACAGAAATCATGGCAGCTAAGAATGAGCTGGCTTTTGTGGGAGCTGGCATCTTAGGAACCACACCCTGCTTTCCCACCTTCCCACTGGGTATGGGTACCACATGCCACTAACAGCTGGTAATCAACCTTGTATTTTGTGAAAGACTTATGCATGTGGCTTAAATATTGCTTTTAGTTTCTTACCACTGGAGACTTTGTGGATCCCTGGAGTGTATCTTTCAAGGTTCAATTTCCATTCACCTTTTCTCAAGAAAAAAAAAAGAAAACACGAAAAACAGATTGAATTGGCTCCTTCTGGCTTGTCCCCAGGTCTTTCCCACCCAGAAGTCTGCAGAGGCTTTGAAAAGCACTGCCTTTCCCAAACGAATGGATTCTACAATCCAGGATGGAGGAGATGTTGCTAGCACTGACTCAGCACTGCCTGCCTCTTATCTTTCAGGGTTTTAAATTCCTCTCCAGCTAAGCCAGGATGATCATGCCGACCTCCCCTCCTGGAGGTGCCGTAGGGATGGTAAATAATTGCAGAACACCTGGAAAACACCAAGTGCTGCCCAAGAGTGCAATAATGACCTTACATCATGCCCCTGCAGCTGCCCCTGCATCGGCCTCCACACACTAAAGGAAAGCACAGTAAATCACACCCATCAGGGACACAGCAAGAGTTCATGTTCCTCCAGCATTCTTTCTGGTGCGTTGGGGTGAAGTCTTTCCAGACAGGAAGGAGGTATTGCCTTCTAAAAATAATCATAGAGCACACAAACAATGCATAGAAGAATAACTGCCATTTAATGTATAAAGAACCTAACTCAAGTTCAAGAATACTTCTTGTCTGGCCAACAGATTTCATTAAAGAAATATATCTAGGAGAAAAAGCACATCTCGTTTCTGTTTGATAAAGGAAGGGGGGTGGATAAAAGCAGGAACTCAAAGACAGTCTTCAATGGTGTGCTATCCATCCCCCCCATCAACAATTTGTTACTTGGTTAATTTCTTCTTATTTATTTATTTTTTTACATTTATTTTATTTTAGTTTGTCATCAAGCCTTTTAACTTTTTCTATATTTTGTTGGTGAATTATAGTTGTATACAATGGTGGGATTTGTTGTTACATATACTATATGCACACAACCCTAACAATATAATTTGATGAATATCATTCCTCAATATTTCCCTTTTCCCTCTCCATGTTCCCTTTCCTCTACTCTACTTATATCCCTTCAATTTTTATAAGATTTACCCCTCCCTACATTTCTTTTCCTTTTTCCTTTGTAGTTTCCACATATGACCCTTGACCTTCTGAGTTTGGCTTATTTCACTCAACATATGGTCTCAAGTTTTATCCACTTTCCTGTAAATAACATAGTTTTCATTTTTCTTTATAGCAGAATAAAACTCCATCGTGTATATATACCACATTTTCTTTATCCATTCATCTGTTGATGGACACCAAGGTTCATTCCACAGTATGGCTATTGTGACTTGTGCTGCTATAAACATGCATATATTCCACATGCTATATATACTACATAGTATATATATCCTATATATACTATAGGGATACATGCATGCTTGTATGTTGACTTTAATTCTTTAGGGTAGATACCAAAAATGGTATAGCTGGGTTATATGGCAGTTCCATTCCTGGTCTTTTGAGGAAACTCCACACTAATTTCCATAGTGGTTGTACTAATTTACAATCTCACCAACAGTGTGAAAGTGCTCTTTTTTCTCCACATCCTCTCCCAAACTTATTGTTTGTATACTTGATAGCTGCCATTCAAAAAAAAAAATCTCAGGGTAGTTTTGATTTGCATTTCCATGATTGTTAAGGATGTTGAACATTTTTTCATATATTTGTTGGTTATTTATATTTCTTTTTTTTGAGATGTGTCTGCTTAGTTCATTTGCCCATTTATTAATTGGGTTTTTTTTTTCGTTGTTTTTTGAATTTATATATTCTTTATATTAGTTCTCTGTTGGAAGCATAGCTAGCAAATATTTTCTACCATTCTGTAGTTCTCTCTTCAGATTCTTACTTGTTTCCATTTCTGGGTAGAAGCTTTTTAATTCAATGCCATCCCATTTATTAATTTTTGGCATCATTTCCTGAGATTTATAGAGAAAGCCGTTGCTTGTGCCTATATGCGGGAGCATTGACCCTATGTTTTGTTCTAGGAGTTGTACAGTTTCTGGTCTAAATCTTAGATCTTTAATCCATTTTGAGTTGATTTTGTGGTTAATTTCTTTGATGTGATTTTCACTTTAAAACATTTATTGAGCATCTGTGATGTGCCTAATCTTGGACTAGGTCCAGGGACTCCAGTATAAATACAGCACAGTTCTGCTCTTGAAGAACTCTTGATTAAATGGGGCAGACAGATATGGAGAGAAAAAGCAGAAACCAATAGCCATTTTGGTGTTGTGGGGAGATTTCCTTCTGACTACGGTAAAAGTTGGAACTGAGTATGTGGATTTTGAGGTACAAATTTTCCTTCCTGGATCCCGAACTAGCATGCTGGGCTTGTGGTGAATTCCTAATGTGACCCTGGTACACAGAGAGGTGAAATTTCCTAACTTCACACTATTATGGCTTTTAAGAAACTGGCTGAACTGCTGGGCACATGAGCACTGTCGATGGACTCCAACATGGTTCTGAGTATTCAGAATATGTTTATTATTGGCAAGGCCGTTTTTAATGTGTGGGGTCCCACTGAGGGCTCTGAAGGCCTGAAGATTGGAAAAGAAGATTAGGAAAATAAGAAAAGGATTGAGTGGGAGTTGGGAATCAAATTGGAGAAGCAGAGGTGGGATATGTAATTTGAGGATAAAGGTAGCCATTCCCCCACCCTTTACTGTGTAAGGTTTCCAGTGGTCATATCTTTACAGGGTGGGAGAAGACCCTTCCCTCCTCACATACAGTACAGGATACTAGTTAGGTCCTTTCCTGATCCTTCTGAGGTATACCAGGGTATGATACTGAGATCTCTCCCTATTCCCATCTGAATTACCAGATACCTGATATAAATACAGATTCCTAGGTCCCCTCATTCTGAATCCAAAGGTTAAGTTTTTGGGAGACAGAGACCTGTGAATCTGTATTTTAATGCATGAAAACTGATTCTAATACTTATTAGTAAGTTTGTGAACTACTAATATAACTTCTTTTGGGATATCCAGTTGGTTCCACGTCATGATTTGTACCTAACCGTCTTGTATGCATCAGATGAGACAATGCGTAAAGAAGCATTTTTTTTTTTAGACAGAAAATACAATACAAATATTAGGTAATCACCATTAGCTATTTTATAAAGTTTTGTAATTAAATTATGAGATGTTAGCTATCCAAGGCAAAAATCCTTATAAATACCAAAGTGTCATGGTGATAAAATTGTTATGATTTTGGTTGTGTTTAAAGGTGATTTTGGTGGACTTGTTAGGGACTTCTTTCCATCATAGCCATTGTTCTTTTCTACCAGTAAACAATCCTAGGATTTTATGCAGAGAATATCCATCCCTTTTCTAATTTCCTGTAGGGTCTGCTGCATTGTGGAAAGGACTCAGCTTGTAGGGTCAGATCCCTCCCGGGATTATGTCCTAGCTCTTCTACTTACGAACTATGGGATTTAGACACGGAATTTCCCTCTCTGTCTTTCAGTTTTCTCATCTGTGAAATGAAGACTCTCATGCCTACTTCCTAAGGCTGTTGGGTGAGGGTGTGTGTGTCAAATTCAGCTGACAGTCTGGCTCAATTGCTTAACAAATGGTCATTATTACCAATTCTTTAAATTATATCATTTCCTTAAGTTTGATAACATGGTGGCAGGCTACTGTTTCATAATCATGTCAGAGCTCCACTATGCAAAGCTCCCTAATCTCAGCTTCACTAATTTGCCACGTGAAATAACTGTGATGAGACAAATTGTATTTACATCGTAAGATCACTTAGAGCGTTGGAGATGCTGTGGTTGCCTGTTTCTGTGCTGTTTTCCCTGCATACTAATTGGTGAGGCCTCCTTAGGTGACCAAGTCAAAAGCCTGGGACCATGGTTGCTGTTCCTGCAATTTTTTAAAAATAGTTGTAGATGGACAGCATGCCTTTATATGTTTAGTTTTTTTTTTTTTTTAATGCGGTGCTAAGGATCGAACCCAGTGCCTCACACATGCTAGGTAAGAACTCTGACACTGAGCTACACCCCCAGACCCATGTTCCTGTAATCTTAACATAAGCAAGAGACAGAGGAACAGCATGGCTGTGGAATTCAAAGGAAGTTATTACTTTGCCATCTTTCCCACTCTTTTAATGTTGTGATTGATTTTTGGTTCAGTGGGAAATGTAAATAGTAACCATGTAACACACACACACACACACACACACACACACACACACACACACATACACACCTTGACCAAGAGCAGACAATTTATATTTTTCATTTTTTTATGATGGGAGTTTATAAAATTTCATCTCTTTATGAGAATTGTTATAAAATCTAGGGAATTAACAAGAAAACTGGAGAAGACTTCTACTGATTATTGGAAAAATACCAGTTAAAGTGTACTTCTGGGTAAAATGAGTAATAAAAGTTGTCAAATCTAAAATTGGTTGACTGAAATTTATTCTTAGTTTTACAATAGAGCTTAATCAAAAGGTTATAGCTGTGAGGGCTTTCATGACAAAATATGTATATATTTAAGTTTCATTGGTTGCAGAATTACATCAGATCTAACTGATGTAAATGTAAATTTATTCAGTGGAAAAAAAGCCCCACTACCATAATGCATTCATTTGCATGTGCAATGCCAGTTCAATCTTTCTCAGTTTTTTTTTTTAATCTTTAACTCTCTCCTTCCAAATGCTGTCATTCAGGATAAAAATTGATAGTAACACAAACAGTCTAATTGAGATTTTAAGCTACATAAAATGATATAATTCAAGACTTCGACATGATATTCTTACAAAAGTGACATTTGCCATGTTATAAACCTGATGGGACCACACTTTTGATTATGGCAACACTTAAATTCTTTTCTTTGCCTAATGGAAGGATGGATTTTTCCTCATAGCACATCTCCAGTTATATTCGAATTGTAGTAGTTGCTTTGAGGTTTGTCATTCCGTTCCATTTTTAGGAAAACTAAAATGATTCTGCAAAGGATTTGGGCCATTTGATATTTAGGAGAACAATGAATCAGAAGCCGGTGCCCCAAATCGCTCCAGGGCTGTGATTTCTAGGGCAGTGTAGGGCTGAGACTCTCTGGAATCCACATGCAGAGGGTACTCTGTGCATCTGCATGGGCTGCTTCACTTTCCAGGGTGAGGGCATTTCTGTGGAATCTTGTGACTGCTTTCCCTTTGTCAGACAGAGAGAGCATGTGGGTGGCATGGCAGGGGCTGAAGTTAGCCTGGGGAATTCTGTGGGCATCTTGGTAATGAGAAATCTCACACTCCCTAGGGAACAGCCACCCATGTCTGTGATGTTTCTTGATCTATCCTTGCTACAAAGTCTACTTTGGAGAGAGCTACAGAATAGGGTGTGGTGTAGGACAGAGTCTCCTGCTTTCAGGTCACGTTGGTCTTGAGTCAGGTAAAGTAACACATTCAGATATTTCTTCTCCCATTCTTTTTTTCCAGATCCCAGTTTTAAGTGCCTGATGTCTTCCTGGCTTCCACCTGGGACTCTCCAGACTATTCCCTACTTAACTGATGCACTTTCTTAAATTTAACATGAATGTTTCACCCTTTAGACACCTTCAGACTAAGACTGTGGGTCAGATAGAGTTGACCCAATTTACCCTCTTCATTGATTGGGCTCCCTGGAGAATCACTGTATTAGTAGTCAAAGATTTAAGGACATTTATAAAAGAAGGAAATAAACTAATGAATAAAAGTCCTGGGTTTGATTCAACACTTCCTCCCCCACCAAAAGAATTGGTCTGTTCTAGCTTGGCTTTTAGAAGTTAAACCTGCCTAATTTAAGCACACTTGGAATGTTTTATAACAATGTTTGATCCTGGTTTTTGTTGTTCCTCTTTCAATATGTCTCAAGAGTTTTACTCAATGAAAGATGGCAACACGGTCTCAAAGCTTGGGTTAATGTCTATTTTCGCTCCCTCATTTTACCCAGGCCTATTCTATCATAACATTTCACTCTCTATCTGGAGAGCTCCTTTTCTCCTCCAGTAGATTGCACATTTCCCAAAGTAAAGGTGCAGTGCATTTTCCTGGGAGTGTTTCTAGCCTTAGTCAGTAGCTGGAATTAGGAAGGCATGTCAATACTGATGGATGGATGAATGAATGAATGAATAAGAGGCTGTAATAATGACTAGGCTTTTAACTACTATGCACTGAGAGTGGGATGTGGTTCCTCATAGCTTTTTCATCTGAGGCATGCTCAGGAAGTTACAGACACAAGATAAGGAGTTCAGTGGCTTTTATTGGAATCTAGGAAAGCCCTAGATACAACTTGCACTATCAGTGTTTGTTTGTTTATTTATTTATTTATGTATGTTTGTATGTATGTATGTATGTATGTATGTACGAGGGGTTGAGCCCAGAGACTCTTAACTACTCAGCTATATCCTCAGCCCCTTTTATTTTTTGAGACAAGGTCTTGCTAAGTTGTTCAGGGCCTAGCTAAATTAATGAGGCTGGCTTTGAATTTGCAATTCTCCTGCCTCAGCCTCCAGAGCTGCTGAGATTAAATGTGTATGAGACCAGCCCAGCATAATTAACCTTTAAATGCAGGGCATCTGCTGATGCAGTGGCACATGCCTGTAATTCCGGCAAGTCAGGAGGCTGAGGAAGAAGGATTGCAAATTTGAGGCCAGCCTCAGCAACTTAGTGAGACCCTGTCTTAAATAAAAAAAATAAAAAGGGCTGGGGATGTGGCTCAGTGGTAAAGCACTGCTAGGTTTAATCCCAAGAAAGAAAGAAAGAAAGAAAGAGAGAAAGAGAGAAAGAAGGAAGGAAGGAAGGAAGGAAGGGAGGAAGGAAGGAAGGGGAAGAAAGAAAGAAAGAAAGAAAGAAAGAAAGAAAGAAAGAAGGAAGGAAGGAAGGAAGGAAGGAAGGAAGGAAGGAAGGGGAAGAAAGAAAGAAAGAAAGAAAGAAAGAAAGAAAGAAAGAAAGAAAGAAAGAAAGAAAGAAAGAAAGAAAGAAAATGCAGAGCATCCATGGTTTAGGAGCCAGGACTCTCCAATCAGTCAAGATTCCTACTGCATTCTCTTACCCACCCCAGCCGCCTTACAAAGTCAACTCCAATTCCACATTGCCGGGGATCTACGACAGATAGCCAGGGGGAAGGCTGGACCTGCAGAGGAACCTACCTTGAGAGTAAAGCGGGGCAAGGGATAGATTTCTGGTTGTGAGCAGCAGGGAGCTGCTAGGTGGTAGGGTGAAAGAGGCTGGCCTTGGTCTGGCTCATGAAGGGTCCCCTTATCCTCCAGATGTAAATCACCTTTCTGTGTCATGACATTGCCCATGAATGAAATGTGGTCCTGTAGGTATCAGGTTAGCAACTCTGCTGGTGGGGAGGAGTTCAGAGGGGGTTGATACAGAAGTTGGGGAGAGGGAATTTCCCTTCTTTTGTGGACTGAGGAAGGCTAATGGAAGGCACAGGCGAGGCATTTTCTTCTTTTCACAGACAAAACCAGTCTGCCCAGCTTTTTGGATTTCTGTGGCCTTTAGCGGTGACTCCCTGACTGAGAGGTTTGACACTCCTACAATGAATGCCGTATTTTCTCATTCCTAAAACAGCTTAAATTATAAAGCCATTGAACAATAGCTTCAAAGGAAAAAATGCTTCTGTGGAAAACGTTCACATTAGTACTTGCTTGCTGACTTAAGGATCTTGCTGCCCGCTTCTCTTTCCCCAGGGGGACTGGCAGATTTGGCAAAGTAAGCTGTGTCCTGGGAAATTTGGTAATGAACCAGGAAGATGAATGCACTGGGGAGTCTCTGCAGAGGCAAGCCTAGTCCTACTTTATGCAGCAGCAAAATTGACAAGGTGCTCAGGCATCAGAAAAGGAGCACATTACAGCACTTGTCCTTCAGTGTATCCTCTCTCCTTATTTACATATTTCCCATAAAAGGTACATCTTCAAGTTCAGCTCCTAAAAGCGTACATGCTAATTTTTCTACAGATCTATTATGTATGAATGAGAAGAGTCTATTCTCTTCTCAGTGTGTGGAGGATTTGTGCGTGTAACCCCCCATTAGTGTTAATGGCAGATCTATGCATAATTTCCCTAACTCCCAGAATCCAGGGCGCCTAACTAAGCCACATGCAATTACTTACACACACAGTGACAGGGAGCACATACCAGGGCTAAGAAAACCAGATTCTGGGGTTTTCACATGATAGTGGTCTCTGTTTACAAAAAGGATATGAAAGATGTGAGTAGAAGAGATTTGCTTTTCTTAAAATCCCTATAAAACATTCTGTGACTTTTATTTGTTAGGATGTCTCCTTACTGAACAAAACTCTGAACTGGTAGGTCAGGGATTAGGAAGCTCTGTGGGGTATCGGGCCCAGAGAAACGGCTTCATCTGTCAATTTTGTCATTGGTTTTTGAGTGATTGCATGAATAAATTAATGAACAAAATAAGTCTTGCTAATATGTTTGGTGATCCTTGAGGTTTTGGTCTTAGATTGGCCCTTGGTATCCTCAACCTTTGGAATGAAGAGTCCTTAGCTGCTACTATGTCACACGTGTACTTTAGATGCCAAGAGTCACAGCTACCATTCCCAACAACATTATCTCAATTTAGAGATGAGTGAACTAAAGTTTGCAGAGCTTACATTGCTTGTTTGAGGTCTCACACCCAGTAAGAAATAGAACTAGAATTTGAACTTGGATCTTTTAACTATAAGGTTTTAATTCTTTCTTTTACAACAGCTCTCTGCTTTTGTTAAAGAGCCCATCCCCTCCTTCTTGACACACCCTCTAAAACAAATCCTTCCCCTAACCACACTCATTCATGCCCACAGCTATAGAGGTCTAAATATAAAAGTTTACTTTTATGGTTGGGTCAAGATGTTGCTGTATCTCCCCACCCCCCAATCTTATTTTAACAGAAAAACATTTTCTAGAGAGGTGATGCATACCAGCACACTAAAGGCCACAGAACAGGTTGCACGGGATGTCATTGCATCACATTCCATAAATCTGGGTCCCCCAGTGAAACGGTGGCTGCTCCCTAGCAAGCTGTCCTTTGTAATGTTGCATCCCCTCTCTTTGCCCTTCACAAGGTTACTTCCCTTTAGTCTGCCCTTTGCAGAGTTATGTCCCCTCCCTTTGCCCAGCATTCTAAATTCTGAAAGCATCCCACCTAAATGATTAAGATGTTAAATGCTAAATAATCTATCTTTAGATCCACAGAACCCAGAACATCTGGTGACCTTCACATAACATTAGAGTGTGTAACACTCCTCCTTAGTCTTTACTCCTGTGCATCAATGAACACAAAGCATGTAAATTGCTGTGAGATTTAATTTATGGAAAAGAAATATGTCCATCTAATAACTCTAAGAACTAGCTACAGGAGGTCAAGGTCCATTGCAATAGGGAGAAACAGGCGCTGCATGACGAAGAGCACAGCACACAGCTTTCCTGCCTGCTCCTCCTTTCCCTTCCTATAAAAGCCCTCTGTGCCTGAGTAACCCAAGGTGGAACTTTAGGAACAATCATCCCCTCCATCTTCCAGGGTGTTGGCTCTTGAATAAAATGGTTTTCCTTCCCACCAATGTTTGTCTCCCGAGTACTGGCTTTTCAGTAGCAAGTGGCTAGACCTCAGTCCAGTAACACCAACTCATTCCTAATTTCTCTAAAGGACACAAAACTGTGAGTTCTTTTCAAAGAAACAGAAAAATTATTTTAAATTGGATAAAGTGCTGTTGTTTCTTTTTCTTGTGTGTTATTGCTATTCCTCGCATACCAAAAGGACACTTCCCCCATTCCACCAAATGCAGCTTTGGTCCCACAGACAAGGATAAATCTGCTTCTTCTGTGATGTAATTGTCACCTTAACTTTTTTGCTTGACCAAAGTTGATGTTTACATGATTTCAAGAGCCAAGGACTTTTTGATGCAACTTGTAAAGTTATCCATGCATTAGTTTTGCTTAATAGTTTGGTATTTCCACAGTCCACAAGATAAATTCTATAAGTAACTTTACATACTAATAATTCTATAATAAGTAACCTTACATACATAATAATTAGAATATCTAATAGATATTAAATTTTGACTTGTCTTCATTGACATATTACAACTGGACAGACTCATGCCCTCTGAGCTGTGGCTCAGAGTTGTGAGAAAAATGACCCACACAGAACAAGTTCTGCTGTGCTATGGGAATTCGCTGTGGTTGTATTTACAGGAGTTCAGATCTCTCAAGCTTTTCCCATTTTGCCACCAGAGCCTACCCCATATGCTTCAGACACTCAAACCTGAGTCTCTTAGCACAGACTCGGATGAAGTATTTGAGAACAGTTGGCAAATTATGAAATATCCAAAGGAAGCATACTTACTCGAATCTCCTTTTACTAGGATGATGCATTTTAGATGGGAATACAATACAATATTTAGAGACTGGCTGAGTAATAAGAAGGGGATATTTTATTTATAGATATGGAAGACAAGAATAAATGTCTCTGGAAACAATTTCTTTTTCCTCAAGAAAATTTTCCTTAATGCACAATTGTGATGAAAAAAATATCATGTAATGCCAGAGACTTAAAAAATATACAAACCCTAATTTTTTTTTTTTTTTTTTGGCTAGCCATCTCCACTTCCTGTCTTTCATTTCAATTTCGGCCCATGTAAAATTGTTCTAGATTCCCTGGTTGGGGGAAGACTGTACACTGTAGAATAAGCTGTGCCAGGGAGACTGCCAGAAACCTCTAGAGGTTTGCCCAAGTCAGCAACTGGCAAGCACCTGAGCTGTGGCCTGTCAAAGTCAGTCCACTAGGTGGGGGGATCACTGACCGTCTTAACCTTCATGGTTACATGATTGAATAATGAATGAGTAGAAACGTTCTATGAAAAGCAATTCAAAACTTCAAGGTAATCACTTAGGTAAGATTAGGATTTTATTTGACAGTACAGGAAGAGTAAGAGAGAGCCAGAGATCCACAGTGAGACCGAGAGCAAGGGGGAACGAGGGGTAAGGGGAGAGTCGGGGTAGAGGCCAGTGGTCAGTTTACACTCATTGAGAGCAGTATCAGCATACAAGGGGTGGAGGGAGCTATTACTTGATGTTGGCTTGTTTATCATAGTGTGTGGGGAGAAATGGAAGTGTTGTGGCTTGAAATGAAGGAGCATGTGTACAGGAAGGTGGGATCTGTGGGCCAGATTTTCTGACAGTAAATGATAATCCTCTCAGTGTCTGGCCGCAGTGACGCAGTGCACCTGTGCAACCGCGTGCTTGCTGATGCAGGTCTGCTCAGGGGTGGTTGGCTCAATCAGTGCACATTGGGCGTGAGGCTTTCAGATTCCCCAAGTTAATCAACTGGTGAATAGAAAGAGCCCTTCTCCACACTTCTCTTGCTACCTGTGTGCTTCTACAGCCAAATGTTTGGACGTTTCTCACTGAATCATAGAAGGAATAAGGTGATAGGCTAGCTACAGTGCAACGCAGGCTGAACAGGCTGGGAAAGAAGTTGATGCAGAATCACATGTAGTGTGTGTGTGTGTGTGGAGGGGAGTAATCCATCAAAGCATAGCCAAGAAAAATGAAGATTGTCTTTTAACTGCAAAATCTGTAACCTTAATGAATTTGTTCACTTTTTCTGTCACTGTTATAGAAGTGTTCAATACTCCAACTGTAATTATAGATCTGTTTCTGTTTTTAGTCCTCTCAGTTGTCACCACATACATTTTGAAGTTCCGTTATGAGGTATATATATATTTAAGATTATTTTGTTCTCTTGATGAATCGATCCCTTTATTATGAAATGTCCCATGTTATTTCTTTACTATGTCTGTTACTAAAATATTTACTCCAGCTTCCTTCATTCTTTCCCTCCCTGGATTCTTTTTTTTCCCCTAATGTTCACATGGTATACCATTTCCTATCATTTTTATTTTTAACCTATTTGTGTCTTTATATGGAAAGAAGTTTTCTTATTAACAGTATGCAGTTGAGTCTTTTTATTGGTTCTTTTTAGTTATACATGACAGCAGAATCCATTTTGATATAATTATACAAGTATGGAGTATATCTTGTTCTAATTCAGATTCTAGTACCTCACCTTCCCTTTCCCTCTCCTCATCCCATGCTCCCTTCCCTCTATTGATCTTCCTGCTATTTACCCATAGTCATTTTTTAAAAAGTTAATTTCTTGTGGATGTACATGATGGGGAAATTCACTATGGTATATTCATATATGTACAGAGGAAAGTTATGTTAGATTCATTTCACTGTCTTTCCTTTTCCCATTCCCCATTCTTGCCTTCATTCCCTTTCAATTCTACTCCACTGAACTTCTATTCTACTCCCACCAACCTTTATTGTGGGTTAGTGTCCTCATATCAGAGAAAACATTCAACCTTTGGCTTTTTGAGATTGGCTTATTTCACTTAGCATGACAGTCTCCAGATCCATCCATTTATTGGCAAATGACATAAGTCATTTTTCTTCATAGTTGAGTAATACTACACTGTGTTTATACATACCAAATTTTATAAATCCATTAATCTGTTGAAGGGTACATAAGTTGGTTCCATAGCTTAGCTATTGTGAATTGAGCTGCTGTAAACATTGAAGTGGCTGCGTCACTGCACTATTCTGATTTAAAATTGTTTAGGTATATACCAAAGAGGGGTGTGATAACTGGGTCAATGGTGGTTCCACTCCAAGTTTTTTGAGGAATCTCCATACAGATTTCCAGAGTGGTTGCACAGATTTGCAGTTCCAACAACAACCTATGTGTATACCCTTTCCCCACATCCTCACCAATATTTATTGTTACTTGTATTCTTGATAATTGCCAGTGAGTCTTATTTTTAAATCCAATCTAATACTTTGGACTTGAATTGCAGTTTTAGAAATTTCTTTTTTTGTGGCGGGGCGGGGTTACTGGGTATTGACCTAGGAGTGCTCTTCCACTGAGCTACATCTCCAGAACTTTTTGAGATAGGGTCTCACTAACTTGTCCAGACTGATCTTGCACTTGGGATCCTCCTGCCTCAGCCTCCCAAGTTTCTGGGATTGAATTATTGATATTGCCAGATGTAAGCCTACCAACTTGCTGTTGTGTATTTGTCTTGTCTTCTTTGTTCTTTTTCTCTTTCTTTTCCTATCTTCTTTTGAATTATGCATTTTTAAAAAACAAGTTCCACTTTATCCCCATTATTGCCATACACACTATACATCTTTACTTTTTTAGTTATTGTTCTGATATTTGTAACATACATTTTTTGGAGAGGAGTACTAGGGATTGAATCCAGGGTGCTTAACCACTGAGCCACGTCCTTAGCCCATTTTATTTATTTATTTATGAGACTGGGTCTCGCTAAGTTGGTCAGGGCCTTGCTAAATTGTTGATCTTCCTGCCTTGGCCTCCTAAACCACTGGGATTACAGGTATGCACTAACATGCCCCTTCTGTAACATACATTTTTAATTTAAAATAATGTGCTTTAAATAACATGTCATTTCACATATAATTGATGAAATATAACAGTCTACCCATATTTTGTTCTATCTATACATTTTGATTTCTTGTCTGTTATGATAAACACAATATATTGTTATTATCTTCCCTTTAGAACGGTTTTTATCTTTTAAAGATTTAAAAGTGGAAAAAATGTCTTTTAAAATTACCCACATGTTCACATTTACCCTAGTTAGCTCTCTTCTTTCTTTCATGTATGTTCAAATTTTCATTTGGTATCATTTATCTTATTCCTGAAGACAATATTTCTTATAGTGCTGGTCTTCTGACAATGAATTTTCCAAGACATTATGTGTCTGAAAAAGTCTTTACTTTTACCTTAATTTTCTAAAAGTTATTTGCACTGGATGTAAAATTATAGGTTGACAATCTTTCTTTCGGTACTTGAAATGTCAGTCTGTTGTCTTCTGCCTTAGTGCATTTCTGACAAGTAGTCAAATATTATCTTCTTTTGATGTTTATAATGTGTCTGTTTTTTCTCTGAATATTTGTAAGATTTTTTTTTCTTTATCACTGTTTTTGGACAGTATGATTATGTAGTGGCTTCATATGCTTTTCTTTATGATTATTAATTTGGATGTTGGTTGAGCTTCTTGGATCTGTAAGTTTAGAGTTATTGACTTTGGAGGAATTTTAGCCATTATATTTTCACTTTTTTTTTCTTTTTTTGGTCCATCACCTGCTTTCTGATATTTCAATTACTGTCTGTTACTTGATATACTCTATTTTTGGTATTCTCCCATAGATCATTGGTGCTTTGTTCATTTTCAAAGTCTTTGTGTCTATGCTTTATTTTGGCTAGTTCATATCGCTATATCTTTAAGTTTATTGATTTCTTTTTCTTCCAGTGTCAAATCTGCTATTAGTAATATCTAGTGAATTTCATTGGAGACATTTTAGTATTTATTGCTCAAAGAGTCCTTTTTAAAAATGTATCTTCCATGTGTTTCTCATCACATCCTTGTGTTCCTTCATATTCCTGAACCTGTGGAACATATTTATATTACCCATTTTAATGTCACTGTTAGTTTTATCACTTATCATATTTGTGTATGCTCCTAGTGATTGTTTTTTCCCCCTCCAAATTGGTAACACCTTCCTGTTTATTTGCACATCTGGTAAATTTAGGTTAGGTGCTGAAAATTGTGAATTTTATTGCTGTTAGGTGTTGGCTTTGATTGTATTCCTTTAAATAGTTTTGGACTTGTTCTGGTGTACACTTAAGTGACTTGGGATTGATTGGATACTTTTGGGACTTGTTAGGACAGTATTTATTTTATGCAAAATTTAATTCAGCTATTATGGTTTTTTTTTTTTTGATGCCTTATTGGTTCACTTTTGTGGTAACTTAAAATGAGCTTTGAGAATTTTTTGGTCCTTCACTTTCCAGAAGAATTCTCCTGGGGCTTTGGGGAATTTACTCATGAATGTGTAGATCAGTCTTCAGCCAAAGACTTGAGGAGCTCTCTCTGCATATCATAGAGCTTTTTCTCTGGCGCTCTCTCTGCATCCCTCCCTGACCTTCTATTTCACAACTTCTAGGTGTTTTACCTTTCTGATCATCTGTATCTGTTTCCTCACCTAAGTGAGGCTGTGGTTTGGCGCCTGCCTACAGATGGTATGCTGCACAGACCTAAGGCTTAACTTGTTTGTTTCCATTTCCTTTGGGGAACATATCATATGCTGCCAACTTTCCCACCATAAAGAGCCCATAGTTTCATATGTTCTGTTTATTTTTCTAGTTTTTGAATGCAGGAATCTTTGGTACTACGTCTGGTCTGAAGTGACTGCTCTTGTGAGGTTTAAATGAAGTAATCAAACATATACTTGAGGCTTAAAAAAATGGAAGCTATTATATAATTTTCTTTTTTTTTTTTTTCAGAAAGTAGGACTTAGACCAAAGAATGGAGGGGAATGGAGACCACAGTGTGGGTTGGATTTCAGATCTAACCTGATCCTTTGACTGGGTACCTTGTACAGGACAAGATACCCAGTTAGAAAGATCTTTATATCATCCCTTTCCAGCATTGGAAAGAGGCAGGAAATAGTAAGGTAATATTTGTTTTTAATCACAGAACATATTTACATAGGCTATAGAAAAAAAAAGCTTTCCTCTAAAGAAATGAGAGGAGGGTTAACCTCTGTATTTCCTCCAAAACTGCAGAATCCATGATACGTTTGAATAATGTCTCAGCCAAGTAGTGCTAGTTAGAGCTGAAGGAGAGGTCAGCTCTTGTGAATGCTAGGTTAGTGACATGTCTATGTCCAATCTTTAGAATTGCCTCTAAAACATTAACTAAACTTCCCATGAAAATGGCTGTGAAAGAGATCAAAACTTAAAACATTGAATGGGTGAATGTTTGCTAAGTATAGAACTTACAAAGATTTTCTTCTGAGTATCTACTAAGACAATTTTTTGTCTCTTTGTGTCAATATCTTACCCATGATGAGATCAGTGGTAGAAAATGACTCTATGGCCTAAAGATTTTTTTCCCCAAAAGTGCTTTGACAATACTCCAATGAGATAAAGTGAGTTTGTGGAGAACAAATCAGACCCTGAAGGTGCATTTTCTTCTAAAAGTTATATAGGGTTGAAAGAAACAGGTAAAAAATCAGAGTAGAAGCGTGGGATATGTTTCCAAATATTGGCTGAATTTATTGACTCTCTAGCTTGCTTGAGCTGTCAGAGAAAACTCCCCAGGGCACATGATTGGCCTCCAGAATCATCCACTTAAGGACTGACTCAGAAGCAACTTCTGAAAGTCAATGGGTTCTAGAAACTTGCTCTTAACCATTAGTCTCTAATTTGCTTACGGCACATTTTGGAAAACTGGGATAAGAGGATGGGAATTTTAAAAGCCCCCACTCTGGATCTCAGAATCCAATTGTTTCAGCCTCTTGGCATTAAAAATGAGGAGTCTGAGATTCTACAGTGTGACCCTGATCACAAGCCAGTTAGTTATGGGGAGAGCTAGAATATTGTCCCATTGAATAAATATTTAATAAATACTTGGTGTGTGCATTACATCTAGGACAGGACTCTATACCTCATCACAACCTCCCTTCCTGAATTAAAATAACATGAAAGAACTTAACAGGATTTATAACTTTTTAAAGTTATAACTTGAAAAAAGTAGCCTCTCAGAACCCATCACTGAGATATATTCAAGGAAAGTCAGCCGCTGCTGTGACAGGGAAGAGTTCAGAATCTGCAGAGAGTGGCCGTGTGCCAGCGCGTGATGTATTTCTACTGAGAGGGAGATTTCCATGCAAAAGTGGGACCAGAGGTCAGGGACCAAATGCAATGGTCAAATGTGAATTAAGAACAATTAATGAGTCTGGACACAAATTAATTGAGTTCTTACCCGATAAACAGTCAGGTCATACTGACACTTGAATTCAACATTGCAACAGCAGGAAAATCGAGGGCGTTGAATCAGTTATATTATTATTCAGAAGAGAAAGGATGCAGGTGTTGTCAAGTACAAACTCTTGTCAGATGCCTTTACCTGCTCAGATCTCCAGTTATTGTTCAAAGTTCAACTTTCACTGGATATGAATTGCACAATTATGTCAGCTTCTCAGGTTCAATCGAGACAACATCAGAGAAAAAGGAACCATGTTCAGTAGAAATAAGCGAGAGCTGTTTGCATTTCTGGAGTAGAGGAGAAATAACAACATGTGGATGTGGGACAAGACAAGGGATGCTACTAGAAGAATGGCCTTCTGATCTGCTGATATCAATGACATTTGGTCTCTTCTTTTATTCAAATTTTACAGAAATTCTAAGCAAGATGGACAGCAAGCTAAGGTACTCTATTAAGGTTCTCACTGTAGTTTCCAAGAAAAAGAAGTGCAACCTTTGTGAATCCCAGTCATACGTGGCTGAACTTGAAGCAGGGATTTCTTCTGTGTATGCATATAGTGATGTCAGGCAAATTAGGAGAATGTGCCTTGCATAAAAAAACACCTTCTTTGAGTGAAAAAATTAGGCAATAGTACTGCTTTATTTGGGTTGTAGGCTAGTAGTGGGGCTCAGGTCTTGGAGACCAGAGTGTGGGTTGGATTTCAGATCTAATCTGATCCTTTGACTGGGTACCTTGTGCAGGGCAGTTTTATTTAATGGTTTGTTTTCAAATCTTATGATTACTAAATTTTCTTTTTCTTTTTCTTTTTTAGTTGTAGGTGGACACAATACCTTTATTTTATTTATTTATTTTTATGTGGTGCTGGGGATCTAACCTAGTACCTCATATGCTTGAGGCAGGCGCTCTGCCACTGAGCCACAGTCCCAGCCCCTGAATTTTCTTCTGGTTAAATTGAGCTGTGATGGGCCTCTTCCCAGGACTGGGGTTTGTTGCAGAGGTGCAAGTCAGCAGTAACCTAGGACATTAGGGAATGCTAGGGAGGGGTTTCTAAGACAATGTCCACAGGCAAAGGTGGGGCCAAGGCCCAGATAGTCCAAACAAATGCCAAATCCAAAGAGATTGGGCAGAAGAGCAAAACTGGAGTTTGATCAGAGACAGTAAGGTTGGGAAGGCACTTTCAGGATGGGGAGTGGGCCCTGGGCAATTCCCAGCAGGGCAGGTCCTTGCCATGCTAAGCTGCATGGGCAGGGATCAGCAATAACCACGGGTGGCATTCTGGGGGAGGAAGGAAGCAACTACTTGCTGGCTCTGGACTGATGCTGTGGGGGATCAGATCCTAACAGAGCCCAACTAAAATCTCCAAGTCATCCTTAACTTCTTTATTTCTATCACTCCTCACATCCAACCCACCAGTAAATCCTACTAGCTCTTCTGTCCAAATTATATCCATACCATGACCACTTCTCCCACTGCTACTATTCTCTTCTGAGCCACTGAAATCACCTCCTAACTTATCTTTCTGCTTTTGCCCTTGATTCTCTCAAACGTTTCAACATCCCCCTCCCTGAGTTTATTCTCCTGGGAGCATCCTTTGTAAAGGATCTTGTAGTTTCTTTGTTAAGAACCTTCCTGCAGCTTTCCATCTCACAAACCCACAGTCTTTACAATGACTTTCAATACATATTGATCTGAATTCCTGAACCTCTTAGACCTCATCTCCCAACTCTCCCTTAAGGAAAATAGCAAACCAACAAACCACTTATTTCTTATATTCACACACTTTCAACATAGAACGCTTATATTTCTGGTCACCAAAATGTCTGTGGGGATCTGTCCCCACCAACAACCAATCAGTTCTCGAATGACACCAACTGGTTATCTTATAATCTAACTCAATTCTGACATTATCTACCTGGCATTAGTGTCAGGTCCCACAGGTCTAGGGCTCAGTCCCACAAGACTGCCCCCACTTCAGATGCCAATCACAAGTCTCAGGTTGGGTTCTGTGCTTCTAAGAGACTTGCTAATCATGGTTCTCCTTCCTTGGGTTCAGTTAATTTGCTGGAGTGGCTCACAGGATTTAAGGAAACATTTTACTTACATTTACCCATTCATTATGCAAGAAATTACAAAGAATACTAATGGAAGAAGTACATTGGGCAAGGTGTTTGAGAAAGACACAAAGCTCTAGTGCCCTCTCTGGGTACTATAACCTTTAGCCACCCCTATGTTTTCAGGTATTTGGAAACTCTCCAAAACCAGTTCTTTTGGGGGCTTTTTATAGAACCCTCATTATGAAGACATAATTAACCATTGGTGATCAACCCCACCCCTCTCATCATGTGACCAGCAAACCCTGTCCCCAGCACCTATCCTGAGGCTATCCAGAGAGACCCCAGTCACCAGGTATCTTATTAACATACAAAAAGGCGGTTATCATTTAAGAGCTTCCAATGCTGTGCCTGGAAACTGGATGAGATCATATGTACATTTCACAATAGCCTTACCATGCTGCTTTTGTCACTATAGCTCTGTAGTATAGTTTGAAGTCCAATATTGTGATGGCTTCTGCTTTGCTCTTTTTGCTCAGAATTGCTTTGGCTATTCTGGGTCTCTTATTTTTCCAAATGAATTTTAGAATTGATTTATCTAGCTCTGTGAAGGATGTCATTGGTATTTTGTTGGGGATTGTATTGGATCTGTATAACACTTTTGGTTGTATGGCCATTTTGACAATATTAATTCTGCCTATCTTAGAGTGTGGGAGGTCCCTCTATCTCCTAAGGTCTTCTTCAGTTTATTTCTTCAGTGTCCTATAGTTTTCATTACCTCTTTCATTAGATTAATTCCCAAGTATTTTACTTTTTAGGTTATTGTGAATGGAATAGTTTTTCTAATTTTTTTTTCAGTGGACTTGTTATTGGAAAGTGATTGATTTATGTATGTTGCTCTTGTATCCTGCCACTTTACTAAATAGGTTTATCAGTTCTGGAAGTCTTCTGGTGGAGTTTTTTTTGGGTCTTCTACATATAGGATAATGTCATCAGTAAACAGAGATTGATTTGAGCTCTTCTTTTCCTATTTCTATCCCTTTAATTTCTTTCTCTTGCCTGATTGTCCTGGCTAGAGTTTCAAAGACTATGTTGAATAGGAGTGATGAAAGTGGGCATCCTGGTCTTGTTCCTAATTTTAGAGAAAATGCTTTCAGTTTTTCTCTATTCAGAATAATGTTGGCTTTGGATTTGTCATATATAGCCTTTACTATGTTGAGATAAATTCCTTCTATCCCTAGTTTCTCTAGTGTTTTAAACATGAATGGCTCTGTACTTCATCAAATGCTTTTTCTGCATCTATGGAGATAATCATGTTATTCTTGTCTTTAACTCTATTTATGTGGTGAATTACATATATTGATTTCTGTAAGTTGAACCAAACTTGCATCCCTGGGATGAATCCCACTAGATCATGGTGCACTCTTTGTAATGCGTTTTTGTATGTGGTCTGCCAATATTTTGTTAAGAATTTTTGCATATATGTTAAACACATCTTTCAAGCCACACTGACTTCCTTGCTCATTCTTGAGTGAGCCAAACATACTTTTGCTGCAGAGTATTCGCATTTTCTGATCTCTCTGTCGGGAATACCCCTCTCATCTCAATTAATTCCTTCTTCTAATTTCTATGGCCCCCTTCTCTCCCCTCTCCTGACCCCCCTTTATATTCTTGTTAAAGATTGTTTTGGTTATTCACATGAGTCACTCATTAATTATCTTGCTATATAAATATTAGAATCAGCTTATCAATCTCTATAAAAATGCCTGCTTGGGTTTTGGTTACAATAGTGTTGCATTTGTAGATCAACTTGGGGAGAATTAAAATCTGTATTAGTTTACTAGGGCTCTTATAACAAAATATCACAGACTGGGTGCCTTCAACAATGGAAGTTCATTTTCTCACTGTTCTAGAGCCTGAAGTCCAAGATCAAGGTGCCAGCAGGATTGCTTTCTTCTGAGGCCTCTTGCCTTGGGTTGCAGTGGCCTTCATCTAGCTGTGCCTCACAGGGTTGCCCCACAGTCTGCATGTGGTCTATGCATTAGTATATTCTGCTTTTAAGGACACCAGTCATGTTTGACTACGGCCTACCTATATGACTTGATTTTACCTTATTTACCTCTAAAAGACCTATTTCCAAATACAGTCCCATTATGAAGTACTGGAGATGAAAACTTCAACATATGAATTTGAGAGGCACAATTCACAATGCAGACCTCTTAACAATATTAAAGCTTTAAATCCTTTGGTAGGGCACTTGTCTAACATGCACTAAGTCCTGTGTTCAATTTTCGCACCACAGAACAAAACAAAATAAATTTTCAATACTTGAACAAGCTGTTATCTTTCTGTTTGCTTAAGTTACCTTTGATTTCTCTCATTATTGTTTCAGTGTAATTCAGATGTAAATCCTTGAATTTAATGTTTTTGGTAGTATTTTATTAATGCTATTCTTAATAGTATTTTTCTCAAATTCAATTCTTAGCTACTGTATAGAAATTCAATTCATTATTTGATTCTGTACTTGTAAAATGATAACACCTAAACTCATTCTCATAGTTCTTTTTTTTTTTTTTTTTTTGGTATGTGGCTTCCTTAATGATTTTCTACATACATGCTAATATTATCTTTGAATAAATATCATATTATATCTTTGTTTACAATAAGTTCTTCTGTTTTAATTTCATTATTTCTTGCCTTTCTGCACTTGCTAGGCCTCCTGAGCAGTGTTGGATAGTTTTGGTCAGAGCAGACATTCTTGCCTTGTGATTGATTTTAGGGGGAATGTATTCAGTTTGATGCCCTCTAGTAGTTTGATGAAGTTCTGTTTTATTATTTATTTGCTGAGTTTTGATTATGAATGATGTTGAATTATGTCAAATTATTTTTTGTATCTATCAAGATGATCGTTTGAGTTTGCTTCTGTATTCTTTTAATGTGATAAATTTAATTTTTTTTCCCTGTGGTGCTGGAGATTGAACCCAGGGCCTTGTGCATGTGAAGCAAGCACTCTACAAACTGAGCTATGTCCCCAGTCCCTAATTGATTCATTTTTGAATGTTAAACCAACTCTCATGTTAAACTACTTGATCATGTGTATTCATCTTTTCAAATATTGCTGGATTCCATTAACTAATCTTTTGCTAGAATTATGGTCTGTAATTTTCTTTTCTGGTAATGTCTTCATCAGCTTGTAACATCAGGATTATAATGACCTTATAAGATGAGCTAAGAAATGTTCTATCATTCTCAGCTTTCTGAAATATTTTGTGTAGGATTGGTAGTCTTTATTTTACAGATATTTGATAGAACACAAATAGTACTACCTAGAAATGTTTTGAATTATAGCTCTAGGTTATTTAATAGATACAGGGGTATTTCTATTTTTTTCTTGTTTTGTTTTCAATATGTATCTTTTGCACAATGTGCTGGTTTTATGTATGCCATCAAGTTTCATAATGTAAAATTTGTATAATTTTCTTTTATTATATTTTAAGTATTTTAAGACCTATAATGATGTCTCTTTTATTTCTGATATTATTTTATCTTTTTTTCTTTTTTGAGAATATGACTTTACTAAACATATTAATTGAACACATTAATGGGATTCATTGATATATTTTTTAATGCTTATAACACATATTGATCATATCCATTCACGTTTCTTCTATTCCCCCACCCCTCAGCTATCAGCACACTTCCCAGTACCTAGAAATCACTCTTCTTTTAGGTCTCTTCTTCTTCTTCTTCTTCTTCTTCTTCTTCTTCTTCTTCTTCTTCTTCTTCTTCTTCTTCTTCTTTTTTTTAGTTTAGCTTTTTTAGTTTCTACATATGTCTTTCTGTGTCTGGATTATTTTTCTGAACATAATGTTCTTCAGTTCCATCCATTTTGCTGCAGATAACAGGATTTTGATCTTCTTTGTGACTGAGTTGTGTTACTCAGTTGTGTGTGTATGTGTGTGTGTGTGTGTGTGTGTGCGCATACTGTATTATCTATTTCCATTTATCTGTTATTGGGCACCTAGGCTGATTCCATTACTTAGCTATGTTGAAGAGTTCTGCAGTAAGTGTGTGCACATATGCCTTTGGTATGCTGATTTCATTTCCTTTGAATAGATGCAACTAGTATGTATGGGATTGCTAGATCATACGATGATTTTATTTATTTATTTATTTATTTAGGTACTAGGGATTGAACCCAGGAGCACTCAACCACTGAGCTATATCCCCAGCCCTTTTTTGTATTTTATTTAGAGACAGGGTCTCACTGATTTGCTTAGGGCCTTGCTAAATTGCTGAGGCTGGCTTTGAACGCAATTCTCCTTCCTCAGCCTGCTAAACCACAAGGATTGCAGGCATACACCACCTTGCCTAGCTTCTTAGTTTTAGTTTTTTGAGGAAATTCCATATGGTTTTTCATAGTAGCTACATATATTTATTTACATTCCCACAAGCCATGTATAAGCGTTCTTTTTTCTTCACATCCTTGCTAGCATTTATTATTATTATTACTATTTTTTGTAATAGCCATTCTAACTGGGGTGAGATAATATCTCACTGTAGTTTTCATTCATATTTCCCTGATGATATCGAACATTTTTTCATATATATATATACTGGCAATTTGTGTTTCTTCTTTTTAGAAGTGTCTATTCAGATCATTTGCCCATTTTAAAAACTGGATTGTTGTGTTATTGTTAAGTTTTTGAGTTCTTTGAGTTCTTTCTATATTATGGATATTAACCTTTGCCAGATGAATGGTGGGTGAATATTTTCTCTTCTCAAATGGATGTTTAGTTTAGCTTTTTAAAGTTTCCACATGTCTCTCTGTGTCTGGCCTATTTTAACACACACACACACACACACACACACACACACACACACACACCCCAGAAAAGAAAACCAAAAAAAAGGGCAGAGAATAGTCACCATATATACCCTTACTTCCTCTTCCAAAGTTTCCCCTGCTATTATTAACAACTGCCATTAATATCATCCATTTGTTACAATGCTAAGCCAATGTTAATATATTCTTATTGACTAAAGTTCACAGTTTACATGAAGGTTCACTTTCTGCATTACATATTCTATGGGGTTTGACAAATGTATAATGATATATACTGATCATGAGCATCATACAGAATAGTTTCACTGCCCTAAAAATTTTTTATTCTTCATCTATTCATTTCCCTCTCTTCCCAAACCCCTGGCAGCTGCTGCCTTTCTACTCTCTGCTTAGTTTTGTCTTTTCCAGAATGTCTTGTGGTTGGGATCATATAGTATGTAACCTTTTTAGATTGGCTTCTTTCATCTAGTAATCTAGCATTTGAAATTTTTCTCTTTCTTCTTGCAGCTTCTTATGTAGCTCATTTCTTTCTTTTCTTTAAAAACATTGTCCTTTCTAGAGAAACCAATTTTTATTTATTTATTTATTTATTTATTTATTTATTGGTAGTAGATATTGAGACCAGAGATATTTAATCCCTGAGTCACATTCCCACCCCTTTTTACTTTTTATTTTGAGACCAGAGTCTTGCTAAATTGCTTAGGTCCTTGCTAAGTTGCTGAGGCTGGCCTTGAACTCGTGATCCTTCTGCCTCAGCCTCCCCAGTTCCTGGGATTACAGGCATTTGCTACCAACCCAGGCTAGAGACATCAATTTTATTAATCTTTTCAAAGAATATCTTTCGGGTTATTTCTCTACATTTCACTGTTATCAAAGAGTGTGTTGTATATAATTTTGCTTCTTTGAAGCTTATAGAGGCTTGGTTTTCATGGCCAAGAATATGGTGTTTTGTTTTGTTTTGTTTGGCAAATGTTCTATGTATACTTGAAAAGAGTGTATGCTCTGCTCTGGGCGATACATTCTATTAAAGGTCACAGAGGGCAAGTTGTTTGGTAGGGTTGAGTTTTCCACATATTTCCTGCGTTTCTGTTTGTTTCTGTGACTGAGAGAGGAGTGCTGAAATCTCCAACTATAATTGTATATTCATCTATTTCTCCTTTTTAGTCCGGTCAGGTTTTACTCCATTTTGAACCTCCATTCCTAGATACATACACACTGGATATTCTTGTATCTTTTTAATGAATTCACTCATTTGTCACTATCAAATGTCTTCCTTTATTTCCAGTAACATCTCTTGTTTTGAATTCCATTTCATATGATAATGTAGCCATACCACTTAACATTTGCCGGATGTTTTCTTCCATTCTTTTGCCATCTGTGATCTTTGTCTTTATATTTCTACTGTATTTCTTGCAGTTGAATTTTTTTCTCTTTATCCACTCAACCGTCTCTGACTTTCAATGGTTGTATGTATCCATTTACAGGTAATATAGTTATTTTATTTTCCTGAGTCTAAAGCTACCATTGTGCTACTTGCTCTCCTCCCATCCTCTTTGTTCTTTGTTACTGCTTTTCTATCTTCTCTTGGATTAACCAAGTATTTTTATTATTTCATTTTGTGTACTCTATTAACTTTAAGCTATATATTTTGTTTAATTAATTATTTAATTTTTTAGTGATTGCTCTCAGCATTACAATGTGTTCCTAATTTTATTATGGTCTATCTTAAATTAGTATTGTACCACTTCATGTTTAATGCATGCAACTGACATCAGTATATGTCCATTGATCCCTGTCCCTTCTTTTATGCTATTGTTAAATAAATGTTATTAATATATTATTAGCCCCATGCCTTGTTATTATCATTTAAAGAAATTAAGGAAAAAATAATCTATTATATTTCCCCCCAATTTAACCATTTCATATGTTCTTCTGTTTTTTTCCATTTGATAATATACTTTTTAGTCTAAAGAACCTTTTCTTACATTTCTTGAAGTTCAGGTTTGTGAACTATGAATTCTCTCCACTTTTGCTTAACTGAAAATATCTTTGTTCCATTTTCAATTTTGATATATAATTCCTCTGAATATAAAATTCAAAGTGGAAAATTTTAATTTTTTTCTGAGAAATTTGATAATGTTATGTATTTCTTCTGGCCTGGATTCTTTCTTTCTTTCTTTCTCTCTTTCTTTTGTTTGTTCTCTCTCTCTCTCTCTTCCCCCCTCCCCCCCCCCTCTCTTGTGATTAAACCCAGGGGTGCTTTATTACTGAGCTACATTCCCAGCCCTTTGTATTTTTTATTCAAAGGGTATCACTTGGTTGCTAAGGGTCTCATTAAGTTTCTGAGGCTAACCTCAAACTTGCGGTCCTCCTGTCTCAGCCTCCCCAGTCACTGGGACTATAGGCATGCACCACTGCACTCCTCCTGGCTTGTGTTATTTTTTATTTTTTATCAGAAGTCAGAAAGCAGTCTTACTGTTGTTTCCTGCAATGTGTCTTTTTTTCTGGATGGTTTCACGATTTTCTTTTTACCTTTTTAAAAAAACTGAAATTATAATGTGTATTGTTATAGTTTGTAATTGCTTAAAGTTCATTGAAGTTCTTACATTTGTGAGTTTATTATTTTCATACAATTTTCAAAAAGTGTATCCATCAGTTTTAAAATAGTTTTTCTGCCTCTTTTCTCTCTTCTTAGTTTCAAACTCTAATTACACAAATGCCTTTCCTGACACATTTAATTATTATTGTAGAGAGTAATTATTTGTCTACGTATTTGTTTCTTCAGCTAGAATAGGAGTTTCCTGAGCCATCAGAATCTTATTTTTCTATATCCCCATAACTTTTCATAGCAAGGTACACATGTGAAAAGTTTAAAATATGTTTGTGGAAATAACGTAGAAATGGATATTAGTGATGATCATTTGTAGACTGCTTACCATGTGCCCCAACATGAATTATTCATTCCTAGGCCACTTCAGAAATAAATAATATGTAAACTGATTTTAATTTTTCTTTCTTTCTTTTTTTTTTTTGGGTGCCAGGGATTGATCTCAGGAGCACTCAGCCACTAAACCACATCCCCAGCCCTATTTTGTATTTTATTTAGAGACAGGGTCTCATTGAGTTGCTTAGCACTTTGCTTTTGCTGAGGCTGGCATTGAACTTGTGATCCTCCTGCCTCAGCCTTCATTGCTGCTGGGATCACAGGACTGCAACACTCTGCCTGGCATGTACACTGATTTTAAAGAGCAGTAAACTGAGCCTCAGAGCTCAACAAACTTACTCAAGTTTGTGTAGTTCACACATAGAGAGCTGAAATGGAAGCCAGCACATCTCTGCCTAGCTTTTTGTGATTAATGGGGAAGGAGAAAGTGCACAGCATTGTCCTGTACTCCTGGCTTGATTCTGCCTCTCATCATACATCATCATTCATTAATGAGAGCAAAATAAATTGTGGGCAACACCAGGAATTGCGGAAGCAGATGGCAAGATGGCCTCAGGCTGAACGGGACTGGGCATGCCTAGCAGGGGTGTGTTCCAACTGAGATGGGCAGAGAGAGGGCAAGGCTGGGGGCAGGTGCCCCATTTGCACCTACTCATGCAGTTTAAGAAGATGGCAACAAACAGCCTTCCCAGTGACTCCAGGAAGCTTGTTAGCTGCTGTTTCTTACCTATTTTGGTCTCTGCAAAATTGATCAATTTTGGCCTCCACTGGGAGTGACTTGTAAGGGCTTAGGAAGAAAGAATATTGCATATGAATTTTCAGGGAAAGCACTTCCAGGCACATCATCAAGGTAAATGTAGCAGCAGCAGCATTTCCAGTTTATTTTCTATTGTGTGCTACGTGTGGTCCCAACAAATTTTGGTAAGGATAGGTAGGGGTTGTCTCGTGCTTAGGAAGAAAAAAATGATTAGCTAATTATTTTTGTTATGGCTATTTCATGCTATTATTGATTTGTCTAAAATTCAACTTTATCTCTCCATATCTTCTATTTACTCATTGATCTATTTATCTATTGAGCATCTCTCTCTCTCTCTTTGCTACTTTTAGAATTTATTCTGCTTTGCTGAAATCTCCAGTATCCCCATTCCAATTTATGGCATTTTTAATGTAGCTTGTTAGTGTACATTTTGGACAATGTTAACATAATTTCAGGTATTGTGGACAAGTGAGGAATCTGCTTAAGTCCTTAGGAGAAGCTAAAAAGACTATTAACAACCCAAGTCCATAAAAAAACATCTGTTCCAGTCATGCTGGTGATTTTTTATTAGTCCTTCAAATCCGTAACAAAGATCTCTAGAGCAAGACAAATGTTCTAGTGGAGTGTGATTTCCAATTTCTTAGCTAACCTGATTTTGTTGATTCATACATATGCATGATTCAATGCTGTTTCTGAATACAAATTTTTTTTAAAAAAAAGGAAGAGGAGGAAAGAAAAATTCTTTTGGGTTCTACTTCTTTCTTATTTATATTCCTTGAAATGCCCTTGAAATTTCATTTGCTAAGGGAAGCTAAACAAATAATTGCATACTAAAAGGTAAATAAGGCTAGCGAGCTAGATAATTCATAACATCATATATGCTTTTTCCATGGTTAACATTTTCTCTGTGAGGGAACATGAAGAGCAAACAGACCAATGTATCTTAAATGCAATAACTAATAACAATGCCAAATGCACCAAGTGAAGCTACCTCAAGATCCCCGTTCTGCTCCATGCAGCTGAAAGCAATTTGCTATAACGGTAATGGAGTCACGCCTGCCATATTTCCCTAATCTGTACAGAAGGTGGCCAATGCAATAGTAAAGCACCTTGCTTCTCTTTCTGGCTATCAACATTTGCTTTTGTTATTGAAGCCTGTTGCATACTTTAAGTTTCCTCTGAAAGCAAACTTAACAGCACTCTGAGGCCAATGTTAATGAGATAGATATCAACACTTTTGTTTGAAATCAATCACGACCACAAACAGGAGAGGGGAAGCATGTCAGAGGATTCATAGCATTGTTCCCTGGGGGAAATCGTAAAGTCAGGGTGGGGACAAAACTGAATTCTTTGGATGACATTCATTGCCTTCCAAATCCATCATCAGTAGAGTCAGCTTAGTAAGACCAATTTTACATTGACCACAAACTGAGAAATTTATTGAAAATGAAGTACATGGTAATTTATTGTGCAGGTTTGAGTTAGAAAATGGCTTGATGTCCAATTTCAGCTTAGTGTAAGCTTAATGAATTCTGCCTGAAAAGCAACTATATTTCAACATTCAAACTTCATGGTAAAATTGGGGTTCTGAGAATTAAAAAGAATCCACTGCTGGTACTGAAAGCCGGATTCTAAATCTTCCCTGATTGCCAACACAGGAATAGTTTAGCAGTGGAAGGGATGAAAGAAGAAATGGGGCAGAGAAAAGAGAGGTGAGAAAGTGATTAGGTTGTCAGGCTCCTTCTTGGACCCAAATTCTCTTTCCAATAATATTGGAACTCAGCTACTTCACTTTCTTTCATTACTTCTCTTACCCACCGTGTACACAGTGCACACTTACTTTTCCAAATAACATCACTAGTTGGTTATTTGCACTCAGCTCCTCATACTCAGTGGCCAATTATTCTCAGTTGCCTCTTCCTCTTGTGCCAATGCAAACGAGCCCCCACCTTCGATACAGTTTTAGGGCTCAATTGCTGCTCCTTGCTGGAAATCATAGGCATAAGATGATGATAACCGAGGAGCAGGCCGTACAGGGATTTATAGGACCAAGGGAGCAATGGAAGTAGAGGAACAGCATTTTATAGAAAAAAGCAACAGACTCTAAAGGAACAAAGTTGTTTATCTTTCAGCACTCCTGCAGAATCAGAGAAGTTCCTTACCATGAAATGAAGGGTTAAAGGAAAGCCAGATAGCAGGTTTGGTTGCTGGCTCCAAGGTTCAGAGGAAGGCAACAACAGGTACATACTGTGGTGTGATCTCCATTACCGTTATAGCATATTATAAATGGCACTATTTTGTGAAAAGCTCTGAAATGGATGAGCAGTTGGAGGTGTGCTTCTCCAAGTTTGTCATACATTTGGGTGAAGGAGTTCTGTAGGTTGAAGTCTCCCAGGAATTCTCACTTTCCATGAATACCTGTGCATCTGAAATGGAATGCATGTGTCACGTGTTATGTTTTAGTCATTGAAATCTGTTGTACATACCTGTGACTGGAGTGTGTAATCAGGCTGTAAGAGATAGTAATGGATAATGGGACTCTAGGGTTAAACTGCCTTCATTTGAACCCGGGCCCTGCCACAAAGTATCTGTGATCTTAGTAGATGTTTTCTTATCTAAAAATAAGCTAATACTCCCCATATATATGTGTGTATAATATACATATATATATAATATACACACCAATTATTTTACATATGTGCAAATTATACATGCACAGGGCATGAAGTAGGCATCGTATGTGTTTTTGCTGTTGTTACTTCCATTCTCCCTCCTTGTTCACTCTTTTGCTATCTATAGTTTCACGATATGCAGTTTTATTTTCTGTGCTTTCCGTTACCTCACAATCAACCATGGTCTGCAAATATGAAATGGAAAGTACCAGAAATAAAAGATTGTTAGGTTTTAAATTGCACACCATTCTATGTAATGTGATGAAACTTGCACTGTCTTGATTTCAGCTCTACTGTAGTGGGACTGCAGGGCTTGTATTCAAGCACCTCTTAATATGGTTCCAAGCTCAAGAGTTTGATGCTGGAAATTTAGATATAACAAAGAGAAGCTGTGTAGTGCTTCCTTTAAATGCAAAGGTGAAAGTTCTTGACTTAGTAGGAAAAAATGTAGTATATATAGGGGTTAGTACTGTCTGTGGTTTCATGCATCCACAGGGAATCACAAAGTAGTCACCACAGATAAAGGGAGACTACACTGTGCTCTTTTAAAAGATGTATATGGATTTATACATAGGGGCAGTTTGTGTCCACCTGGTCGTTGTGTTCGTTTCCTTACACATCATAGATTAAGCCGGTTGTGTGACTGACTTTTGCCATGATCCTGATGTGAGTTTTAAATTCCTCATGGCCATTCCAACCTATGTTCAATTTTATTTCCTATGTGACTTATTTTGATTTTTTAGCTGGTTCTGGCAGAGCCTTATTTCATGAACCTAATTTACGTAAGCAGGGCTCTAATCAAAGGTAAGCAAGGTTGCGAATCCCTTATAAGTTCTCAGAATAGTGAACCTTGGTTTGTGGTTCCTGCCTCCCTCCTAGGATTGCCTGGAATCTCCCACTGAACTGATAGGTTCTACTTTTATTTGGAGGGCAAGTGTGCATCAACTCTATTCCTATCTAATGCAGGCCATGGGAAAGGCCAGTTGGATGTTGTATTCCTTATGTCCCCTCTTTGCACCACCAGTTTTATAGAAGCCATTGACACAGAGCAGTCTTGAGGGGTTAATTCCATTAGTACTCTGTCTCCTGCAAGAGAAATTTTTTTGAGAATATGCTGCATAAATGCTGGGACAATTGGTTAACTATTTGATGGAAGTCCATAGTACAGTGTCTAACAAAAAAATACAGCATCTAATAAGTGGGAGTTCTTTACCTATCATCTTACACAAAAAAAGATCAATCACTTCAATCACTTCTCAAAGGATAATAACACTATGACACAATTACCAAACAATGTATGAGACCTGGAAGACAATCAATATTTACCAAATTCACTGTACCTCTCTTTTGCCCATAGTCAAGTGACTATGCCAGACCAGTTCTGAGTCTAGGCACCCAATTTAATTGTCTTTATGCATGTTATTTCCTTTCTAGAAACTTCAATTTTAGGATTTCAAAATTACTTATGAAACAGAAGTACTTTTAAGCTGGAAAAAAATTTAAAGAAAGTAGATTTTTTTTTTCAAGTGCATTATAAATTAAAGAAGCACTGAATGGATTTAACTATATTTATTCAACAATAAAATGCTGTCGATTACATGTAATTATTTGTGGAAGACCAAAACTTCATTTTAGTCTCTGCTTTCAAAGAATCTACAAAATATTTGGGGAATTAATGTCTACCCTAAAAAAGTCTGTGAGATTATTATTAGGATAAAGCAAATATATAGTAAAAGAGTTTTATAAATTGAAGAAGAAAGCAAATTATGTAATCACAAAATATTAAATCATAATATAAAAACATAGAGATATTACTAGATGTTCACAATTCACCAGTTCACTAATTTCTTCTTTATATATAATATAGCCTTTTAATTTAAGCTTTAATAAATGATTACTTAACAAAAACACTATTGACCACATTGATTATTCATATGCATTTCTTTATAGGACTTGCTACAAATGGTGATGTATATGATAATTTTTATTTGTTTCTTTTTCTTATTTACCTGTCTCATTCTTTTTCATAGTTTCTTTGTCTTAGTCATGCTGTTATTAATTTCTTTTATTTGTTTAAAAATGTATTAGTAATTGTTCATGGTGGCATAATTTCTAGAGTGTGTGTGTGTGTGTGTGTGTGTGTGTGTGTGTGTGAGAGAGAGAGAGAGAGAGAGAGAGAGAGAGAGAGAGAGAGACAGAGACAGAGAGATAGAGAGAGAAGGAGCTCACATTTCTTGGAATTTTTCTTGGTATGATTTCCTAGAGAGATTTGTGTATGATTTTGGCAGATATCTGGGATTACTTTATACCAAATTCATGGCTTGGGTATTGGAAGTCATACTATCATATGAATTCCAGTCCCAAACACATGAGGACTGCCATGTCGTTACATGGGGATTTTTTTTTTTTCAGTTCCTTTATGAGCTAAGGCTAGGAACAAAACTTTTCCTTACTGTATCTTGTGGGCGGGGCAGAAAATTCTCATGGTTGTCTATTGAAAAAGTTGCTTTTTTAGTGGTCCCAGCTTTTTTTTTTTTTTTTTTAGTTGGAGTGAAAGGGAGAGGGGAAGTTATGGATACAACTCTTACTTTGTGTGGGGCTTAAGTTTTTTCCTTCTTTTAACCACATATAGCCCATTAAAGCTGAAACCATCAGCTTCATGAGGTATTATTAACATTTTTCTGTAAAAATAAATACAATTCTCAAACAAAATAGATATTATTTAAATTTAAATTTTTCAACTTAAATTTCTTTTAGTACTAAAAGTACTAAATGTTGTATTATTTTCTTAATTATAGGACATTTTTGTTGTTTGTTTATATCCTCTACACACTTTTTATTGGTGTATTGGTGTTTTCCTTTTTGACTGGCTATGTGAACTTCCTGTTATGACAGCATATTTCCATATTTACTACAAGTATATTTGCTCTTGGCCTTTCAGTTGCCTTTATAGTGGTGTGGTAGATATTGCTATTTTCCATGTAAATTTGTTCTCCCTTTTTAATAGTTGATTCTAGCCAGATATAAACCCCCTAATTTAGGATGACGTGCTATGATCTTCCCTGTAGCTAAATGGAGCTACATGGCTAAATTCTTGCCAAAGCAATATGAAAAAAGTGATAGTCATTATTGTCCAACTAGACCCATAAGACGGTGAGAATGTGTCTTTCATACTCTGCTTTCCATACTTTTCCCCCTGGGAGTCCAGAGGGGGT
The DNA here is from genome assembly GCF_964194105.1 of Spermophilus citellus. Taxonomy (NCBI): domain Eukaryota; kingdom Metazoa; phylum Chordata; class Mammalia; order Rodentia; family Sciuridae; genus Spermophilus; species Spermophilus citellus. Next base: position 61,053,107 of record NC_138191.1, on the reverse strand, counting down.
ACTGGGCCAGAATTACCCATATAGGTAATGAGTGCACTAGGAGATGGCAGAACAAGGAATAGTAATAGTAAATAACTGGTTGAACCTGAATGGCATACCTTGGATTCAAGTGAGAGCACATGAACTGCTTGTATTTTAAGCCATCTGCTCTAGACTGAATGTTTGTGTCCCCTCAAAATTCATATATGGAAATTCTAACTTCCAATGTGATAGTATTAGGAGATAAGGCTTTGGTGAGATGGGTAGGTCATGAGAGCAGGGCCCTTATTGATGGAATTAGTGCCCTTATTAAAGAGGACCCAGAGAGTAGCCTTGTCCCTTTCACCATGTGATGGTACTATAAAAAGACAACTGTCTATGAACCAGGCTCCAAAAAATCAAGAGAAAAACTTTTGCTCCATGTCTATGGTATTCTTTTCTATCAGCAAGAACTAAGACACTATCATTTGGTTTACTCTGTTTTAGTAATTTTCCCTTATTCTAAGTTCTTCTGTCATGAAGAAGTGAATCTTTTTAAAACTAATAAACTATTTCTTTATAGCATTCTGCTTTGCTTTTATGTAGAAAATTCTTTCTCAATCCAAGATCTTATAGGGATTTATCAATAGTTTCATATTTTTATGATATAATTTGAAGGTATAGTCTTTTATTCCATTTGGAATTTGTTTTAATGTAATATGAGTTAAAGCTGACTGTGTTTTAAAAAAATTTGTCCTTGTGTCAGTACCAATTTTGAATAATCTTTCTTTCATTGACTTAAGATATCATCTCCTTAAACATTTATAGAAATGATTATTTTAAAAATATCCATTTTCTTTCATTTATTACTCATTTCCATGATTAAGGAAATAATAAAATATTTTAATTATTATAACTTTATAATATGGCTTCTTTTTCCAAAATCTCTTTGCTATTTTGCACATTTTCTAATATGAATTCAGAATCATTTGGTCGGGTCCTTACTCTCTCCACTCCAGACCAAACAAAAGTGCTACTAAGATTTTGATTATGATGGCTTGCAAACGTCTAGATTAACTTGTGAATAACTGATATTTTCATAATAGTGAATCTTCCCACCCAATAACTCGTCACTCCATTTATTTGTTACAACTAAATAAAGCTCTCTAGTTTTCCTCATATAATTCCATAAGTTAATTTGTTGTTAATATAAGCAAATTTGTTAAGTGACACAAAAAATTTTTGTTTCTAGAACGAGTGAAATCTTTCCCTGTTATATTTTCTAAATAATTATCCTGATATATCAAACAGGGTCGCTTAATGAATATTCACCTTGTACATAGTCTGTCAGTAAATTCAACTGGATCTCATCTAATTTTCAGGGATTCTCTTTAGACATTTCCTCGATGTTGACAGGCCCCTCAAGTGAGTTCACAACCACCAACTTGATTTTATTCAGTGGCAATTCTGCTCTTTACTGCTTCTAATGCAGATCTTGTTTCTTTCTGATCTTTACTATCCTTGCCAGATCCTTTTCTGTTAGGATCATAATTATATTCTTCAAACTCTTTCACTGGATACAGTATTTTGAGATTAAAAAATAAATTTAAGGAGAAAATAATTGTACAAGATTTTTTTTAACAGATTTTCTTGTAATATGCTGATAGAAATCACAGACTTGTTAAGTACAGGAAACTCATATTATTGATATGGTTTGTTTGTTACAATTTAATGAGTTCTTGTATATCTTTTTATTTTTTATTTTTTTCCTCCACATTTGTGTTCTTATATATTTTCATTCTAACAAGGTTTTTCCCCTTCAGGCTATGTTTATTTTATTACTGCTAAGTAAATAGCACCCTTATTTTATTTTCACCCTTTGGGTAGGCAAGGTTTTTTGCTTTGGTAAATTTCATTTTGCCAACTATGCCAGTCAGGGTCCCAGCAGGAAACAGATGGTATACCCTAATTGGGTAATTTGAAGAGAGTCTAATAAAGAGACTATTTAGTGGGTGGAGATCAGGGAAAATCCACAAGGGATAGTGATAAACTCTAGGGCCAGTGAACCTCAGGCCTGGATGAGCAAGAGAAGAGGTGGGTACCAAAGCCCTGGAAAGGAATAGCTGTGTGGAAAGGGCCTCCAGGTAGCTTTGGTTGAAGGATACTTTTGGATAGCAGGAAATGAGTTTGGGCAATAAATACCCAGGTGCACTCCTATTTGAAGAGCACTTTTTTTGTGTGTATGCTCCCCATTGACTAAATTGTGCTGATGGTCAGAGAGCAAGGGTCTTATTAATCAGACCATGCAGGTCAGTCCCCAGAAGCCAGACAGGGTAGAAAAGGGTAATCTAGAAGGGAACACCAGTTAAAGAACACCAGTTAAAGTTTCTACTCACAGGCCACCTCTCAATTTGGTGAGCACTCTATATGGAAACCATTCAAGGTCAAGGGTGCATTTCCTGGGGAAGAAAAGAAAAAGAGTCTAGAAAACTGATTCTGAGGAATTAGTTGAATGGGACAAAATATCATTGGGATTTCTGAAGAAATAGATAGCTCGAACATGAATGAACCTACTCTCTTGGTGACTTAGTGAGCTTCTGCAATGTAGTCCCATGCCAGAGAATTGTCCTAATTAGAGTCCCAGTTTTAAAAAAAATGCAAATCTTCTATTGTGTATCTTATTACTGAAGAAGGTTCAAATACATAAAAAAAGTATGATAATATCACCCATTATCTTCCATTATTTTGCTCAAGGAATTTTTCATTGACTTCATCCAGAAAAGTACTGTCCTGTTAGCCTAGTATTTATACACCTCTCTTTCCAGGATCTTCCACTTATAAACAACTCCTAATATACCAATATTAGGTATATTAATAAATGACTTCCAATATACCACAATCACCTTACTTCACATAGCCCCTCGAGGCATGCAATTAATTTTATTCTAATTTATTTTATCTGTAGAATCTTCTACATTTTTTAAATGCTTCTTTTCTCAGAACACTTAGGGAATGGAGATCAGGTAAGCGGACAAGACCTCAAACCTCTGAATCGGGCAGAGGAAGGAGGAAAGCTGTGGATAAATGATTAGCTTTCTCACATCTTCTCCACAACATCTTCTTTCCCATCACTAGGAAGGCAGGGGAAGGATTTATGGAAAGGCTGCTACAGTCTGCCTACCAATATGAATTATGGTACGAGATTTGCCCCATGGTGTGTTCAGCACTTTGGAATTCCACAGAGGGAAGAACATTTGTAGAAAAGCTGCTGTAACCATTATATTTGCATGGTAGAGTTTGATCTCTCCAGAGAATAAGCCCATGAAGGTGTGTGAGTTTTTCCCACAGAAGACTTTTTTTTTGAGACTAATGATTCCTTTGGAGTCATCTGGAGATTTTCTTTGTCAAGAAGATTGAGCAGACAGTGCAAGGGCCAATGTCTTGATTGTAAGTAGGTAGTTGTACCTGCTGCTCAAGATGCCTGATGAGCCCCCCAGGATCTCCATCTCAGACTGCTCCCATGTGTCACTGTGAGGACTCTGACTATGCTCTTTCCTGTGGTTTTTCAAGGGATATGTGTAGCTGCAGCATTATGTCGTTCTTGGCCTGCCAACCTGATTTCACGGAGTTTTGGAAAAACAGTCCCCTCAGGGAAGTCTGTAGTTGTTTTGACATTTGGGATAGAAAATATTTGCCACGTAACCTTTACATTAAAGGACTTATAGCCAGAGACAAACAAAGAGCATATTTATGTACCACCCTGTGAGCATTTGGGATGTTGCTCAAAGTGAATCCTTTAAATGGAGAAAGCACAAGCAAAGAATGTAAGGGAAGGGAGAGAGGGAAAAAAGAAGAGGAGATAAAAATTGGAATGTGTACATCATGACTCCCCTCTGCTGCTATGTATTTTCTGCCTTGAATGTTTGTGAACTGGGAAATACTTAAGAAGTAGGAGAATCTGAATTTCCATTAGCCAAAGCTTCCATTCTTCAAGATCTCTGCTGAGGATAAGCAGTTGAGGGAGTAGGAACTGGAGCATGTTTACATGATAGGGATGATACTGACCTGTTCACTACATAGAGTGCCCTTATTGAGCATCCTGGGACAGAACCTACATGAGACCAGTGTCTTTAGATAGGGAAGAGAGGAGGTTGGGGAGTAGCAGGAAGCCCACTGATCTCCAAAAGACTCATAAATGAAGCAGACCTTGAAAGGGCATGCAGCTTCCCTGCTAGATTCTGGGATTCTTGAATAGACTGGTTTGTTGTTTTTTGTATCACCCATATAGTCTTGAGCATCTTTAGGTAGAAGGTTTTCAGGAACCTTTATCGAATGACAGAATCTGTAAAAGAAATACACCAAATCAGTAGGAATCAAGAAGGACCAAGAGGGCAGGAATTGGAGACCACAAGTCTTCATCTCAGTCTAATACATATTTACACCATATCTCGCTTGCTTCCTTCTACATCCCCAGTCCTTTTTTTTATTTTTCACTTTCAGATGGGGCCTCACTAAGTTGCCAAGACTGGCTTTGAACTTGTGATACTCCTGTCTCAGTCTCCCAAGTCACTGGGATTACAGGCATGGGCCACTGCACTTGGCTCACGATGGCTTTCTTATATCTGTGTTCTCATAGTGGGTTTGGGTTTAAAGGAAAAAGGATACAATGGGAAGGGGATTGATCTCTGACATTTTCACCCCTTATTTACATGGGGTGACTCCAATTTTATCTGCTTTTTCTTAGTTCTCTATATTTGTAAAAACAAAAACCACCTATGTCCCCCAAACCCTTGAAATTTCTATTTAAACATGGCAGCTTGACCATGTATTTATCTCCTCTTCTACCTGAGTTTTCAAAAAATAGTAATAATAATATTCAAAGAACAAAAGCAAAGTTGCACCAAACCACAGGGACAAAGAAGCAAAAGAGGAGACAGCAGCAGCCAAGAAGAGGCTAAGACATTTTTGGAAGATGGAAGTAGATGGAGAGTGGTAAATAATTCAGCCAAGCAAAGCAAGTTAAAACATAAATACTTAGAACAATACCAGTAGGAAGTGGTTGAGTTCACCTGACAAAACCCCAGAAAAGAATCAGTGTTGGAGACTACATACCATATAATGGGGGTGAGGTAATCAGGAGATGGAGCAAAAATCAGGAGAATTCATAGAAGAGTTAGTACACAGAGTGTCTGAACTCCCAGGCTTACTTCCCAGGAGTAATCAGCTACAAGTCTGCTCTTTCCCTTCACCGACCCCCCCAACCATCCTGCTACCCATGCATTCATCCACCACTAAGAGCAGAGATTTAGTTTCGGGAAAAACTGAGCCAGGAAGGTTCTGGTCTGGGAAATATGGCCACGTAGAAGGGCAAAGGATAAGGATAAGGTGCATAATCAAAAAACAGAGGCATTAAGTGATAGTTTTCATATTGACGGGTGGGGACCTTGCCATCCTTTTCTGCCATGCTCACAGAGTAGTTATATCCAGACATGGATGGTACCCAGGCAAGAATCTAGAGTTCCCTCTCTTGAGAACTGAAGAATGCCAGAGAAAAGAGCTCTGACAGTTGTGGGACAGCTCACCACTTACCTTTGCTAAAGCCAAGAACTGGGAAAGAATTATCCATAATCCATGGAAAGCCCCTGCATGGGAATGTTCTATAAGCTTTTAAGTATCTGATTCTTAAATATGAACTTAATCATGGATTCTCATACTATGAGGAAAGCCTCCAATATGTGTGTGTGTGTGTGTGTGTGTGTGTGTGTGTGAGAGAGAGAGAGAGAGAGAGAGAGAGAGAGAGAGAGAGAGAGAGATAAGTGGAAAACAGAGGGGGAAAGTTATGGATTTAGAATAGAAGCCTAAAGGGAGGGGGAGGGGCAGAGGAATCACTCTTCTTGTAGTCATATGGATGTAATGCAGTGGTTCTCAACCTTGGGTACACCATCTTCCATTTCCACACAACTTGGTCATCCTTTCTTTGTCTTTGTTTGCAGTACTCACCCTAATCTTAAGTAACCTCATATTTACTTACTTTTTGCCCATTGATTTTCAAATGGTCCTTGAATGTCCAACTCTAATCTGATCCTGCCATGATCACCTAGCATAAATCAAGATCTTCCTTCACTGATCCTGATCATTTCTTACTCCTTGTCTCATTTGCTTCATAATGAATGTCTCCATTGTTCTTGAAATCTGAACATTATCCAGTAAGTTGTATAACTACTCAGGTTTGTCTAGCTCTCCAAACCTGAGATGGTCTGGACATACCTTGTTTTGAGTAGTTCACTGTTGATCATATGTATTATTAACATTATATTCTTTACTATTCATGGTGACCATGTGACATAGGTACAGTATCCCTATTTTGCATATAATGAAATTGAGTCTCAGTGATTTGGTGGAAATCATGGTGTTGTCTAGGCAGCAAGTGGAAGAGCTGGGGCTTGAACCCAGATCTTACAGGCTTTCTCTAATTCCAGAACAATGCCACTGCTCGCTCTCGCTCTCTCTCTCTCTCTCTCTCTCTCTCTCTCTCTTTCATATTTTTTAAATTTATTTGTTCTAAATAGGTATACATGACAGCAAAATGCATTTCAACTAATTGTACAGAAATGGAACACAACTTTTCATTTCTCTGGTTGTACATGATGTAGAGTTGCACCATTTGTGCAGTCATACATGTACCTAGGGTAATGATGTCCATCTCATTCCACCATCTTTCCTGCCCCCAGGACCCCACCCCTCCCCTTCCCATTTTCCCAGAGTTTCTCAATTTTTCCTATGCCCCCCTGCTTCTGCTCTTGTAAGTGGGCAAATGTTCTTATTTTCCCAAAATATTATTAATACCTTGATAATGGATATATAAAGACAATTTCAGCATCAATAGACAAAGATTAATTAATATTATCCTTCAAAAACCCACTTATAAGTGCAAATTCAGTGCCTTGCACACTCTTGAGGTATTTGCTCATTTGATGTGGTGAAAACAATGGGGAATATTTATTGTACTGGTCTTTATATGGATTATCTCATTTAATTACTATGAGGACTATGTGTTTTGGAACAATTTTCATCCTCATTTTAAAACCAATAACTGGAGCTCAAAGGTGTGAAGGGGCCTGCATGAGATTGTATAGCCTGCCAAGGTGGAGGTGAAAATGAAAGTTGAAACAGTTGAAGGCCAAAGCTCAGAAGTGCCTCATCTCCCTTCTCCACACGAAGTCCCTAGGAGCAGCTCTCATTGTAATTGTAAACAATTGCCATTCCTTAAAATTTCCCAGGATGCAGTGGGGGTGGGAAGGCAGGATCAACGGTCACTAAACTAGTGGATGGCCTTCACCATGGTCAGCCTGGAGGACAAATCAACAGACCTGTGTGCCAACTTTGAAAATGCATTCCTGCTTCCTAAAATTAGTTCAAGTTCAAGAAAAGCTAATATATTTGTTAGTTGGAACTTTAAGTCTCATAAAAAGGAAAAAAAATAATAACTCGAAAACATTTGAACCTTGGCCTCAAAATTTTAGAAAATGAACACATGCAGTTTTTTTTTTTTTAAACCACGTGGCAGTGGTTGTGAAGTAAATATATCCCACTGCACTGATCTTACATCCTGTCACATTAATGTTTCAGAGCACTCAATATAAATATTAAAACTAATAGCTTCACTCTTCAGCTATTACTCCTCCATCCCTTGAAATCATCATAAAACTTTCAAAGCCTTTTAGAACATTTACACACTTGAATCTGATGGTGGGGAAAGGAGATTCACACAACGCAGCCCATAAGCTTAAATAATAGTGAAGAGCTGTTTATGGAATATGCTTTATTTATTCATCATTTCCATTTTGATGGAGGGGGAAAAATCAAAGTATAGCTGTCAAGGGATAAGGCTGAAGTATTGCTTTTCTATACTGAGGACTTGCAAAAAAAGAAGTCCATGAGAATCTCAGTCCAAGGTCAATCAATGCTAAGACTGTGGGTACGTAAACAGCTAATGGATTGTAAAGACACATACCAGTGTTATGAATTTTTAAAGAGCAACTCTTCAGCACAGAAACCCATAAATCAATGATGACTTATTGGCTGGATCAATTATGCAAACTTTTAAAACATTTAATGACAGGTAATGAACAGGTCTCTGGAGGACATCAGTCAACCGTGTTTTTGTGGTTGTAGTTACATCTGCTTAAGTGAATTGGGTAGAGGCAGTCATTCCTAGGAAGTAACTAAAAGTTAAACTAAAAGAAATAGAATGAAAGTGAAAGAATAACTATTTGAGTCTTCATAGATGTCTTATCTTAAATAGCTAGAGAAATGGGTTGCTTCCTAATGTGTTCATAGGTAGACCAAGTTAGTTTTAGACTGAGTGTGCCATTCTCAGGAATCTCTAAATCCTAAGCATTTGGTTGCAGGTTTTCTGCAAAATGATCTGAGTAGCAGGGAGAAAAATCATTTTTTTTGAAAAAAGAAAAAGTATAGTGTAGGTAATAACACAGACAGGTTCTTGTCATTATTTATTTTGAAATTCACTTTAAATAACAATTGGAGGAATAGACAGATATTGATGGAGAGATAGTACAGCATTCTGCTCAACTGAGAAGCAGGACGGAGACTGAGTGTGTGATGATTAATCCCAGAGAAAGTCTCCTATCGTCACTTGTGGCATTATGGTGCTTTAGTCGCATATTAAAATGGTGACCTGAGGAAAGTTGAAGGACTTTGGGGAGCAGATTTCTGAACTTAAAAGTCTTTCAGAGTTTCAACATGGATCTCTTTTATTGTATAACTTCAGATAAGTCTTTAGATTAGGAAAAGGATGGAAGTTAAACATACCATTCAATCCTAAGCATGGTTCCTCGAGTCTAAGCTGCTGACACGGTTGCTGTATTTCTGTGTTAACATAGTTAAAGCAATACTCAGATCACATTAGACCTTCAGACTGGATCTAAAAACACTAAAATTACAGTATTCCTGTGTAGCGCTTGCTCATTTTACTGCTCCAGTAGAAGGATGGTAAAAATGAACAATATAAAATAAGTTGGCTGTTCATTGCCTAAGTTCAAGTGTGTCTGGCCTGGGTGCCTTTTCTACATCAGAGAAGCTTTCTTTTATTAGGATTTCAAAATACTTTCAGTTAAATGGGAAAAAATGTCTTACAAATATTATTAATTTGGGGGTATAATTTCCTTAAGAGGCTCTTAATTAACTACCAAACTCTTCTGAGAGGGTTATACACTTTGTGTGTAGTAATAAAAATCACAAGAGGATTTGGTATGATCTCTTTACCTCACTCCATCCCCCACCATAATAAAAGAAGAGCTCAGAGTTGCAGATAAATAGATATGAGTTCAAATCCTGACTCTGCCATTTACTGGCAGTATGACCACAGGTAAGTTTGCTCACCTTTCTTGTCCTATATCCTCCTTAGTAGAATGACTAGTATAATTGCTGCTTAATAAAAAGACACCTAAAATGTAGGTAGCAAAATATTGATAGTGATTATTATCTCCCAAATCTGAAATAGTTCTGAGAATAGTAATTGGAACAACATCCAGTCAAGGGTCATTCCTTAATTCTGGAAAGTAAACATCTTCCACCAAAAGATGTTACCTTTTACAGTAAGAATAGTTGGTAACACCAAGGTCTTCATTATGAATCAATATTTTCCTACATGCTGAACCATGTCTGTTGATTCTTTGATGCAAAAACTATTATTACCATTTGACAGGTGGGCTCATAGAATCTCAGAGGAATAAAGAATTCTACCCAAGGCAACCCAACTATTGAATGGTAGAATTGGTATTTAAAAGTCTATGAAATAATACTTTACAAGTTCACTATTCTATAATGCTTAGCTTGAAATTAACTAAACAAAAGCAAGGTGCTAAAAATCTAACCCCAAAATTTTCTCTATTGAAACACATGGCTTTAATAGAAATAAAAAGGGTTCTAGGATGATGGATTTCCCCAGCTGTTCAGAAAGAAAATGAGAATTCCAATACTGGCCATTTTATCCTAAGTATGAAGAAACAAGAGGTGATGGTATGCAGCTTAGTGTACAATCTTGTGCATATGACTTACAGGGTAATTCTGTGAGACAGGAGTCTTGCTGTGAGGAATAAATGGGCTGTTTCTCTGACCCAGGGGTCTTGTGTCTTCTGTCAGTACGTGTATATAAAATTATGGCAAATGAACTTATTAGCTTCCAACTAGGGTAAAAGTCTCAGACCCTTCATAGTTCTGACTTAATACTGAGGTAGTGTCCCATATTACACACGTTCTTAGGATGTCCCAACAGAATGGGGGTGAAAAGTGAGATGGTGGAGAGAGTTTTCAGAATATCTTCTGTGCTTAGACTTAAATTCCTTAAAGATAAAGAGTCAGAAAGATGCAAATTAAAACCCATTAAAATAATTTCACATGATGAAAATGGCAAACATGAAAATATCAGGCATATCAAGTGATTCAAGAGAGTGGGTCTGTGGGGACCACATGCTGCTGGTGAGAGTGTAAATCAAGGTGATTTATACGTTAGAGAGTAATTTGGGAATACTACTAAAGCTGAAGATACCAACTTAGAGTTCTAGAAATTCCAATACTAAGTATGTACTACAGAGAAACTCTGGCACAAGTCAAACATAAATAAAAATATTCATTGCAACATCATAAGAAAGAAAAACTTGGTTCTTTGTACTAGGAGGTCAGTGTCAATTTTTCTCTTCCAAGTTCGATTTGAAGACTAACCATAATTGCTTGTTAATGGTATTATTAGAGTGATGATTATGGAAGTGATTTTCATAGCACAAAAAAGAATAGAAGAGACAGTGAACATGCAAAGAGCTAAAAAGAGTACAATATGGTTAGACCATTGAGGCAGAATATGTATGATCTGAGTTTCAAAGAGTAAAAGAATTACTTTGTGTGGGGAAGGAAATAGAGAGGAGAAAAAGAATGAGTTTTTATAAGGTTCCACTTGCTTGCCTTTTCCACCCAGGGAGAAATTTAGCAGGAAATTTATTTATCTGAATAAATGAATAAATATTAAATTTATTTATCAAAATAAATAAATACTATTTGTTTATAATAATAGTAATAAATGAACATTATTTGAACATAAAGAAGATTTTTTTGGGATGGTATTGTAAACATTGGAAGAGATTACTGACAAATATCTTGGTCATATACTTTCTGAAATTAAAATGGCAAAAAGTCTTCAGCTATATGCACCAATTAGGTTCATTGATTGACTTTGCTCCTTCAATTCAGGAGTTCAAGGCTTAACATCATTTTCATCTTACAAAGGGTAAAGATATGTCAGAGAAGCTAAGAGACTTTGTGTATTAGTCCATTTTCAGTTGTAATAACAAAATACCCAAAGTTGAGTACTTTAAAAAATTAAAGAAGTTTATGATTTTGGTTCATGATTTTGGTGGCTGGAGTATTTGAACTGTATGGCGCTACTGTCCTAGAGAATGTCCCCTTATGGTCCCCTCAAGGTTTCACAACATGGTAGAGAAATGGAAAGGGAATCAGCCATATGCAGAAGGGACAGAGCAAGTGGGGTGGTCTTGCTTTATTTCCTAACAAGCTGCTCTTGCAAGAACTAATTCACTCTAGAAATCAGAATTAATGCTTTCTAAAGGCAACTCAGTTACCTTGCAGTAGTCCTCACCTCTCAAATGTTCTATCACCTCACTACCACAATACTGGAGATTGGGTTTCTTGCACATGAACTTTTTTGGGGGGGGGACACACTCAAACCTCAGCACTTGGTAGAGAGAAAGAGTTCATACTGAGTTCCCATTAGTGTGTAAGGGGAATCGGGTCCCTTCGCTCTTGGTTCTATCCTGGCTACCATGTTCCTTTGCTCACTGTATGAGGAAGGGGCTTGTGGCCCCATTCAGCTAGAGGCCTCCTTAACTAACAGGAACCCAGATGTCTGTGTGGGATGGTCTCTGAGTGGTACAAAATTTGTAAATCACTTTATATTTTATAAAGTAAATTCAATTCCAATTTAATATAGTAAATTTAATAAAAATTCAGTGAAGACCCACTGTCTGCCAAATGCAGAACCAAATGCTAATGAGGCAAACACAGTCCTTCCCGTCATGGTGCTTCAGTCTAGTGGGACAGACAAATGCGATGAATATCATCAAAGGTAAACTAGATAAGAAGCAAAACTTGGCAACAGCAATGTAGGTTTTACTTTAGGCTGGAAAGTCTATTTCTCTTTCATGCGATAAAGTAATATTTTAAATCCTTTGCTTCTTAGGTGGTAGCTGTAAAAGGCGAATACTTAGGAAGATGTGTTTCATTGGTCTGAATTCTCACATAATTTGAAAAGAGGAATATAAATTATTAAAAAAAACCAGTTAAGGTTGTTTTTTGGAATGGTTAATTTTACATACTTAATTATAAAATCCTTTATACACTCCCTTTATGAGAATGTAGACTAAGGCATTACATTTTATTTGTCATCCTGACCAAATATGAGCCTAGTCAAAATACTCACTTAAACAAGCAATATGACTGGCTTAGTCACTCTGTGGAGTGGACTCTGACTACACTGTCCCGAAGAGCAGACCATGTGACAAAGGCTTGCAAGGAGGTGGTTTCCTTAGTTCCAGAGACAAAGCTAGGGCAACTAAGTGTGAAACGGGATGAAAACCCAAGCCAGGGTGTGTAATTAAGCTCATTACCACTGAGGCGCCCTACTCTCAAGGACAGCCTGGGAAGCCTTGTAAATGTGCCTTAGAGTTGTCAGAGAGCCTTGCACATCTACTGGTCCTTACACCCCGCTGTTTAAGGGTGACCTCAGGGCGTATTAACTTCTCCCATATGACTTGGGATGACTAATGGGCCTAGAAGTTGTCCTAATCAGCAGAGAAGTCCAGGACAGAATGCAAAATCATGAATGCAACTGAAGCAAGGTGTTGTTAGGTTCCACCTGGTTGCTAAAGCAACCACTAGACCAGGGAGAGAGAGGGGACTCTTGGTTATCTCTCACAGAGCACTATTCAAAATATTTTCTTCCTTTCCAAACCTGAAGGCTGAAGGCCAGAGTACCTATAATACAACATGGTTCCATCGGAAGTGCACAATTTCTTTTCAGAGAGGTATCTGAAGATATCCTTGGGTTCTGTGAATTCAAGGTATAAAATGGATCTTGGTGCTACTTGGGAACTCCATGAGTATTTGTTAGCCAGAGCTTCAGAGAATGAAAGTGGCATCCCTTCCAAAGCTTGACAAAGACTCTCCTATGCTAACTTTAGTTGGGTTCCTCTAAGACCTCTTCTCATCTAGGCCTAAACTTGGGTTTCCCTGTCTACCCTTGTAGAATCTAGTTTAAGCAAGAATCCTTCTAGGCCAGAAAATCTAACTTTTGCTCTCTGTCCACCCACGATTCTTTTTACTCTGGCTTGCTTTCAGCAAGAATTCTGTTGAGTTGGTCTGGCAGGAATCCCACTTACCCTGGTGTTTCTTCTTAGTTATTTTCTATCCACTGACCCTCACACTGCTTCTTGGTTATAAATCCTCACTAGTCTTTGCTGGAGTCGGAGTTGAGCTCAGTCTCTCTCCCTACCACATAAGTCCCCATTGCAGTGGTCCCTGCACCCATTGTAGTAGTTCCCCCTTGAGAAACTGTCTTACTGTTTTTTTTAATAAGTATCATTGGGTAATTTGGCTTTAATGAGGCTGATGTCTGTGGACTGAACTAATATCAAGATTTATTTATATATTTGTTAGGCCAATGTTATATTTGTTAGCCTCTTCCATATGCCATTCTTATGCTGGATCCTGGGAATCATAGTAGGTTGAATAGGTTGGGGCTCCTTTGCTCAAAGAAAGGAAAGTCAGTGGCAGGGAAAAAAATAAACAGATAAATAACACCACAAGAAAAGACACAGATTTGAAGAGTGATGAGAACACAATCCATTCCTTCTGGGTGTTGGGAAGATTCCCAGAAGAGTCTTGAAGCTAGGACTAATGCCCACCTTTTAATGCAAGCATAAGATTCAGTTTCTCCCATGCATAGTTATAACTTCTCGGATGCATACAGAAACACAAGAATTAAAGTCCTAATGATTTGTTTTATGACGTGGTGCTAATGTATGTGAAGTCAGTCCTGTCTTCAGACCATTCACATTTCCATTTTCTGTACAGAATGGAGAGATTCCATCAAGATTCTTCTTAGTTGCTAAGGACTTCATAAATTCCTCTTTGTAATTGCCTTGCTTCCAGACAATAATTGTTAACTGATAAATAGGAGAATTGTCAGGTGTGGAATCAGTGGTGAGAGAAAGATAGTTTCTCTGTTGCACTTACGAGGAATCGCCGATAAGACCTCTGATCCCATTAAGGATATAAACTCTTCAGATGAAGTTGATGACAGCCCCATGGGCTGCCTGCGCCCTCACCAGCTTGGCTGTTCTCAGTGCATGTTCAGCCAAAGGGGATGAAATCAATGCAGGAATTTCATGGCCTCCAAGAAAATTACTGTTGAGAGATGACCCAGTTCTTTGATTGGTGTCACTAGAAGACAGGCCTCCTTGAGAAGTGAATATAATGACATGCACCAGCTGCTTAAATTCTTTCTATTATATGCATTTGGTTTCAAATGGTTTTAGCATTTTAGCATAAACTACCACTTTCTTTCCTCCCAGGTTTGGGCTCTGGGCATTTTTAAAGCAGCAGGCAGAGGCAGTCCTGGCACGAGCAGCAATACTGCTCTGCATCTCACAGAGTGGATGAAAGTGATTTTGCTTGGATCCCTTGATGATTAAGGGCTTGGAAAGTAGCATGAGTGGATTAATGATTCTAAATAGAATTCTTCCCTCTCCTTTGTGGTATTCTCATTCACAAGGATTGCAGTTGGTGGTGTGAACACTCTATTTCCACCTTCCTTTCCATGACTCTTCTTGATTCTTACATTGGTACGATCTGGCCTCATTCATTTCATGCCTTGCACTTACTTCTGCAAAGTCTTGAAAGGATCTTATCTTGTTCCTATGAAAGATCTAGAGGTATAAGAGAGTAAGTGAGCTGTAGGAGATAGGAAGACAAAACAAAAACTAGAGTGAGGCTACGGTGACCTTTGCAGATGAAAGAAGCTCCATGGGACCTTTCCTGGATCTGCCACCACTGCCGTACCCTGCAGCTTCCTCCCACTCCCTTCCCTATTCAGTGGAAGGAAATATGATGAAGAAGGTATTGCTAATATATATAAAAATGACAAGAGTATTTTTAAAAAACTGAACTTGACTGAATACTGACTATGTACCAGGCACTCTTCTAAGCATTTTTTTACATATTCACTTGATCATGACAACAATTCTATGGGTAAATGCAATTATTTCTTCCTATCAGGTGAGAGAGTGAGGCAGAGAGCTAAAGTGCCTTGCATCAGGTTACACAACCGTGTCCCTCAGTCACCACTCTCCTGCTGTCAGAGCCTATATAAAAAGTTAATGTTAATGCCTTTTATTTCTTTGCCAAATAAAAAAGGTAAATATTGGAAAGTGTTCAAAGGATAATATCCTACCTACAAGGGGAAGGAATTATAACCTTTAGCCTCTATTTGGAAAATGTGAGTCATCCAAAGGAAGCCCCATGACCAGAATAGGTCAAACTAAATTCTTTGTTATCCCAACCTGATTGCATGGATATACATAAGGAGTATAAATAGTATCTTCAGTAGGCTGTGAATGGTAAGCCCCCAGCATACACATTCTTCCCTGGGAAGCTCTTATGGCCACGGGATCCCACATGTGCCAGTATGTTTCTGGTTGCTATGGACAGGAAGTTCAGAGAACCAGCATTTGGTTTTCATTCTAATGCCAGGGATCTGGGACAGAGCAAAATTGTGGAACAGGTGATTTCCAGGAGTCTTTGGCTTTGGGAATTTAGCTGTGCTGGGACTTTGCCTTCCCACATTCTTATCCAGCGATGCGCTCTCCATGGGACCCTGTGAAAGCTAGAAGAGCTTCCTTGAAGGAGATCCAAGTCTTTATATCATTCTTGACATTCAAAGGCCCAATGTGGGTGGAGATGGAAGATTTCCCATCCTTAGTCTGACTGTGTGCTTGGGAAGGGTTTGCCAAATGGAGTACTTGTTTTATAGCAACCAACAGTTGAGTGTAACGTGGCAGACCTGTGGTGACTTCCCTAAGAGGGAAATAGCTGCCCCTCAGGTTCCCCTGGGAGACTCCCCGCAGGGCACACCTGTTCTTAGCTGGCTTGTACCCGATGCTTGGCAGTGAGAGTCAGGCCTCGGTGCCTGCCTACCAACCAGCAACGTGAAGAGAAAATGGTGTGAGTCCATGCTCTGGGCCTGTAGGCCTCATGTGTGTGCTTCATGCATTTGGGAAGAGGCAGCCCCACACCATAAAACCTCCCTGAAAACCACTGAGGTACCTCTCTAAAAATCATAATCGACTATACTGAAAGCCTAGCTTTGACAGATGGGAGGTTTGGGACTCTACCCAGGTAAGAATCCAGGCAGCAAGGAGACCTGAGAAGGCAGATGACCCAGAGTAGGGCCAAACTGTTTACCAGCAGGTGTGTTTTTGAAAATCTTCCTTAACTGGTCATGGCAGCGGAAAATACCCTGCTGTTAAACGCATCTGCAATCCGCTGCTCTCCCAGTCCACCTACAAAAATTTTGACCTTTAAAGAAATGATGGAGAAGCTGGTGATTTTTTCTATGGCATTGAAGCTCGGTCTATTTTAGGCTCCAAGGCAATTGCAGCCCTCTTTGCTCCCTATTTCACATCACTTTTAAGTCTTGTTCTGGCCACTATGAACCCTTCAGCACTTTTCCCTCTGCAATCACTCGGGTCAAGATCTGTGATCTATGATTTGCAGATGACATGTACATTTCTTGGCTGATGGTTGCTGAAGCAGTTTGCAAACCTGAGGCAGCGGTGGGGGCAGGGTGGGGGTAGTGCAGTTTGAAGGAAGAGCAGATTACAATTGAAATACTGTAATATGCCACCCTAAATTTCTATTTTCATGCAAATGTATAACTGCTTTCTCATTATTTTGATTGAAGGGAAGTTACCTCAGTATTCCTGTTGGTGTGAATTACCATATTCATGTTGTGATGACCAAACAATTGGCTGATTTCTATTGTTTGTTACTCCTATAAGAGTGCAGCCATTAGAAACCCAGGTGGGGGGAAGGTGTTGTTAAAAACACTCTCCATCCTCCCCCCCCCCACCTCCCCACATAAATGTTTAAGCACAAAGAAGAAATCTTGGGATCCTCTTATTATAACAATCTGTTCCAGGGAATGCATCAAGCAATACTCAGCATCCTGAGCTTTAGAGCAATGATGGCTGCATTTTGGACCATCTTTCATTTGAATATCTACAAAATATGTAAATTACCAATCTTTGTGAAAAGTTATTTCAGTCAATTATTGAAATGTTCACTCATTTTGAAAAGACCATCTTAATGAAAAGCTAGCCTTATTTGACTTTTTAAGCAGCCACGATACGTGTATAAATGTAATGTGATCTGAAAGACACATTAATGAGATTGCCGTCAGAAGGATTACTGAGATTCTGTGCTCAGACACCGAGAAAAGCCAAATGGGTGTATCAAGCACCCATTCCTAATCTTCAAAAGCAAATTTATTGAAGTGTCTCAATTTTGCCACACACCCTAACATCTGCATATGGGTCCAGATTCCTAATCCTGTCACACTGTGAGGCTGTAGATTAAGAGAATGTATAATCAATGCCTCTGTCGCTACACATAAATATAGACTGCTAAATCAAGTGCGGGCTTTATACAGAGGCTCCTTCTTAAGCAGATTTTGCTCTAAACATTGCTTAAATCCTGAAAAATTAAAACAAAACAATAGCAATCGCCTCTGGTATTTTCTGTCTTTATCTAAATAAAAGACATTTATCTGAAAGTGGAAGGTACTTTCCAAATGTTTCAGTAGAAAACATGTAAGCAAAGAGGATTGGAACTAAGACACAAAGAACACTCCACCATGTGTTAGACATTGTGTTAAATACTTAACATACATTATTCCACTTCATAATGAATCAATATGAACAAGTATTCATTGAGTGTTCTCACCATATCAATGTTCTATGTTGACGTTATAGTGCTTTAAAATTTTTTTCTGAATTTGTACCCTCTTTCCCTTTACTAGTGTTTCTAACACTATATTAGATATGAAAACTTTTGTGCAAGAGTCTCTGAGAACTTTTCAAGTCCCCAAATTTATAAAACTTCTCCAAAGAAACCAAAAAGAGTAAAGTTCTCGTATCTAAATGACTCTCTCTTGCCTCCCAGTGCAGGCCATTCAGATTCATGCCTCAGCAAAATTACAAATTACTACATGTTATGGGGCTTTCAGGGTCATTTAAGAACATTCAGAATGATGCATGTTAAATCCACGATTGCCAAGGACCTATTGTACTGTGTGTCAGCAAGGCACTCAATTGTTATTTCCAGTGACAAAATCATTTCCATTTAAATTATTCACCATAAGCCTTTATAGGATTTCATATTTCTGACTAATCTATTTTGTATTTTGCCATTTGAGTTCCATTTGCTGAAATCAATATAAGGTAAAGCCTAGATGTTAGCGTAGCTCTTTAGAGAAATTGGATAAAAATCTTCAGAGAAGACAACATTCACAAAACACTAGGGAAACGTTGGAGTATATCCTCTTGCAACTTCCAAAACAAGGAAAAAAGTAGACCTGTAAGAAGTAATCTTGAATTTTCAAAAGTGTATACAAGAATTTACTTGAATGTGAAATATAAGTCATGGTTCTACTGATATTGCTACTAGATGGAAAATCTCAAAATTTTCCATCAATGAGGAGAATAACAACAAACCATGATCACTTTGGGCTACCTCTACCATTGATATCATGTCTACCTGGCTTTCATGTTGTCTGTTTGTATCAATATTTGTTGAATTTGGAATCGCCAGCAACAGATTTTTAAAATTTGAATTCAATTTAACTTTGAATTCTTAGTCTGATTGATTGACTTCTATTTTTGGTATCAGCAATAATTTAAAAATACTTCAATCTAAAAGGCTTTCTTTTTGTATTCTTGGAAGTTGCTCTCTGAGTCTCTCTTCAACAGCTCTGTCTATGTTCTTCTCTCTGTTTTTTTTTTTCCCTTTATGTGCTTCTGAATTCCTGGGAAAGACATCTAAAAGTAGTCCTCTGTGTTTTAGGGCTAGGAAAACCAAATAAGTACCATGCTTCAGGACCAGCGGCAATGACTCACAAGCTCTGACCAAAATCCAACATTACTTGAATGTGAAACATAAGTCATGTTTGCTATACCTATGCTCAATATCTTTTATCCCAACTCAACAGCATACTCAGAGAAGATCACAGAGAACATACTTCCTGGTTATAAGACCTAAACTAGGGAGGTTCTCATTTACATGCCCCAATCACTTCATCAGCTACCATACTGAGACAGGGCTGCTCTGCCCTTCGTGTTTGGTTGGATAGTTCATTAAAATGATCTGGGGGCTGGGGATGTGGCTCAAGTGGTAGCGCGCTCGCCTGGCATGCATGCGGCCTGGGTTCGATCCTCAGCACCACATACAAACAGAGATGTTGTGTCCGCCGAAAACTGAAATATAAATATTAAAAAATTCTCTCTCTCCTCTCTCTCTCTCTCCCTCTCTCACTCTCTCTTAAAAAAAAAAAAAAGATGATCTGGTATTGTAGGATTAGCAGTTTGATTAAATTAACAAAAATGGCTCTAGGATAGAAACACCAACACTAGCCTCCAAGTCAGACCTGATCCTAGTAAGATTCTCTTGGGTGGAAGTTACACTAATGTGACAATTTACTTATTGTCCATAAGAGTTAACATAGGCTGTTTCCAGTGATGTTCAAAACACTCAATGGAGTGTCCTGGGCTTTTGGGAATTGGAGAGCTCTCCTCTTCCTATGTTCTTATTATATATCATTTGCTATAAAAATCAGGATCAAGCAGGTCACTTTTATATGAATAATTTCATGGCAAAATCTCACACATTCTTCAATTTTTTTTTCCCCAAGAGGATAAACAGAAGTTCAGAAAAGTAAAGTCTAACCCTGAATGCAAGTGAGTTGAAAGATTTCAAGTTCCATGTTGCCTGGTTTCCTAGGCCAGAGAATAAGCCCTGAATCTTGCAGGCAGAATATCTTCAGCCTTTAGAAAAATGTTTGTAGCAGGCAACCAAGTGATTGTCCTCCTGTTTATAAATCAGTATCTACCTCATGTTTCAGTCATACACACTTTGATCTGATGGTATCATAACTGTATGTTAAAGGAATGTTTTTCATAGAAATATTCCGTCAAATCTACAAAATAAGATGTACAGGCAAGGATGACTAAAAATCACTGCCTGACTGTATCTTTGGTTATCTTTCTGAGATCCTTTGAAGATCAAGCTTGTGGGCATGAACTCATTTGCATGATTGACTTTACTAATTTACCTGATTTTTTAAAGGTCTATCTCTACAGAAAATGAGATCACAAATGTTCCTGATTTCAAGTTTCATTTTCTCCTGGAAATAACAAATTACAGAAGAATTTACACAAGTTAAATAAATGTAACCAAATGCACTTGTACTTCCTGAAGCTGTGAATGATCTGGTGATACTGAGGAAGCAATTATGATCCTAATTGGCATCAAAGGATAGGAAATTAGTTTCATGGTAAATATTCATTCTGTCTGTTATCAAATCTATTATTTGCATTAGCGATGCGACATTTAGCCTGCTAGAAGCAATGCAATTTCATTTGTTTCTATAAAGCATTTTAATTGAGGATTAAGCACCAATCCTTTGTGAAAACTGCAGAAGAATTTTGCTGTTTTGTTCAGACAACACCAAAACAAATGCCAAGCATCACCTATATTTTAACAGTAGAGTCCACTGAATAAAAATTAGTCTGTTGTTCAAGCATCAAAAAGCAAACAAAAAACTCAGTAAAAAAAAAAAATGTTTTGCTATCTATTAAAGCACAATTCCCCCAAACTTAGCCACTTGAAATAACTATTTATTAGTATCTTTCATGGTTCTATGGGTTGACTAGGCTCAGCTGGGTGGTTTTAACTTGGAATTTCTCACAAGCTTGCGTCTGGATCTGGAGTCATGTGAAGAACTGACAGAATAGGATGTCCAAGAGATTCTTCAGTCCCATGTCTGATACCTCCTTTGGTATCAATGGCTGGAACAACAAGAGGCTGGCTTGGCATCTCTCTCTTCACATGGCTATCTTAGGTTTTCTCATAGCATGGAGGTTTCAAGACAGTCTGATTGTTACCGAGGGATTGTTTTTTCCTTAGAGCAATATTCCAAGAAAGCATGGCTGAAGTTATAAGACATTTTACACTAGCTTTGGAGTCCATGAGCATCACTTCTGCTTTATCCTGTTCATCAAAGCAGTTGCAGCTGGCCCAGATTCAGCAGGGTGAAAGAACAAACTTCATCTCTAGATGAAGGAAACATACACACAAACAGGGAAGGAAAGGCTTGATGGTAGTCTTCCTGAAGACAAGCTATCAGAAGGAGAGTAAACAATCTTCCTTCTTACAACATGTCTATTAGCTTACTTTGGAGGATATGCCCAATTGCTAAATAGAACATAATAGAAACATGCAAATGTATCGGTCAAGACCAAGAATTAGGAAAAGCTTTGCCCATGGGGATGACATTTTCTGTCCTTCTCATGAGGGAAAAATGGGAAAAAGAAGCTTCCAGCCTCTCACCATAAACTCGATCAAGCCACCCTGTGGGAAGAGAAGTGACTTATCTGAGGAGTGTGTTTGGAAGAAGCAGTTGAGCTGATGACACTGTCTCTGTTCATTTCTTTTTTTTTTTTTTTCATAGGCTCTTTTTAGTAGAAGCTGCCTGATTCAATATTGGGGTGTTGGGAAACCATCAGGACCCCCGCATGAATGATATGTTCTAGAGTGGCTCTGATTCCTGATTTCCCAATTGGGTCACATCTTAGGGGTTATGTGTAGCTCCTAATTCCCAAACACTCATTCCTTCTTTACCAATTTTTGAAGATACAGTTTTGGTTGAAGAGCACTCTTTTCTCTATAAAGGAAAGAGCTTTCCCATGAGTGACAGCTTTCAGGTTAGAGATCTGAGGCTTGATATCACAAGGTAGCCAGGTGGTGACAGCGGGTGTTGAGTAGTGGATTTTCAGAACCTGTGTTCATAACCACTGTGCTACACTGTATGGCAAGGTAACCCCAAACATGCTTTCATTCACATACCTTCTTTAGCTGACCATGCTCTCATGTGACTTGGTCTCAGAAAGGCTTTTGCATCAATTAATGATAATGATCACAGTTAAGTAACACATATGGAGCTTTGTTATGTGCCAGGCACCGATCTAGAGCTTTCCACAAATGATCCCATTTAGTCTTCCAGAATTCTCCTGAAGCAGGTACAATTATTGTTACGGTTTGGTGTGAAGTGTCCCCCAAAAGCTCACGTGTAAGAAAATGCAAGAAGGTTTGGAGGAGAAATTGATTGGGTTATAGCCTTCACCTAATGAGTGGTGGTAACTGAAGTGGTAGGGTGTGGCTGGAGGAGGTGGGAATTAGGGCCTAGCTTTGGGGTATATATTTTTATCTGGCAAGCAGAGTCTCTGTTTCATGAACATGATGTGATCAGCTTCCCTCTGCCACACTCTTCTGCCATGATGTTCAGCCTTACCTTGAGCCCCAGGGATTGGAGCTGGCTTTCTATAAACTAAGACCTTTGAAACTGTGAGCCCTTAAATAAACTTCTCCTCCTTTACAGTTGTTCTCATCGGGTCTTTCAGTTGCAGCAGCGAAATAGCTGACAAAAACAATCATTATTGTTTTCACTAAGCACAGCAGATCCAGGGTCATGCTGTAAGATGCTGTGTAGAATGGTTTCTGGGACATTGAGAAAGTTCTTTTGTGTTTCAGAGCCTTTTCTACTTGTTCATTGATGCCTGATATTCCTGTATTAGAAAACACAGCCTAGACAGAAAGCTTCATATCATGTATACACTGAGGGGTAGGGATTGACAACATCTCATTATAGGTATTGGGACTGAAGTCTCAGAGCAGGCTCTGATGGGGTGATGGGGTAAGGTATTCTGGGGGAGGGGACAAAACCCCATAAAAGAATGCATCACAAAGGGAGAGGAGAAAGAAAAATATGAATAAGGAGACAATGAGTTCTTTTCATTGCAAATCTTGCCGGGACTGGGCCCTTTTCGCTTAGACTCTTACCCAGTAACTCATACTTTCTCTTGAGTTCTTGAAATCGGGAACTATTGAGAAAGTAGCCCATCTGAAAGTATATTTCCTGCTGTTTCTCTTCTTCCAGAACTGGCTGAAGTTTACTTTTTGGTACTCCAGAGACCTAGCTTCTTCTTGCCTTCTTCCAATGTGGTCTATTTAATCTCCTGTCGTGTGGGAAATTATGTTCAAAATCTCCGTGATCCTCTGTCCATAGTAAGTTATGCATGTAGTGACAAGTACATGCCACAAGGTCTTGAGATTATATCTGCAATGTGTTGCTGCTGGCTGTTGATCAAGATAGGCTGGAAGAAAAACATTATTTTCAGGTGTGAAAAACTGTCACCTTTATCAAATAATTTTTCTTGCATTTTTCCCAAGACGTTGTAGCCTATTTAAACTTGGGAGGTTAAGTTTGTAGCATTCATTATGACTGAAAATTTAGTTCACACAATCATGATGCTCTCTTTATTAGGTGTTACCGTTAAACAATATTAAAATAAACACAATGTGGCTGGCCTTTTGTAGGCTACATGGCATGTTTACTTCTTTGCCTGGTTTCTTAATTGCATTTATTCATCTTTCAGAATACCGGTGTCGCTGCCACCCACAGTATTTGTTATTTAAAGTATGTCGTTTACATTTTATTTTGTCCAATGATGGCATTCGTTGCCAGGGGTGGGGGGGGCGTCTTATTTGAGTGCTTTGTAGTATGTCGTGTTTGAATGCTTGGCTAGTGGTGATACAGTTCCATTCTACCTTTGTAAATGGAGGATGGTGGCTCTAAAAAAAAAGGAAGAAAGAAAGAAAAAAAGCATATAAGAATGCCACGATGGTGGAGGTGAATGGTGGAGCTCTGCTGATTGAGACACAGCTCTCAGCTTTTGTAAATCATGCAAGCATCATGCAAATAATGGAAAGCAATGTAACCAAAACAAAGAAGCCAACTGGGTGATTAAAGACTTATGCCTGACCATTAAACAACAAAAAAGATAACCTTCTTTTTGTCTAGTTAAAAAAATAATAATAATAATTGGAGCAGACTGAGCCATGAGAGGCAGTTTCAGAAGAAATGTCAAACACTGATGGAAGCATATTCCGTAACTTTAGAAGTTTTTTGTGGGGGAGGGGAGGAGGAATATAAAAGCAATATTGATGACAAATTTGAATGCAGGAAAAATACTCATACTCCATGACTTCTAACACTCTTGTATTTATCATCTGTGTCTCTACATACATATAATGTTTTCTTCCATAGATGCAATCAAAGAACATATTTTATTCTCTATGCTTTTATCCTTTAACATTATTGGGGAACATTGTTTCATGTTTCTACAGTCATTTGTATCTAAATATTTCTAATAAGTTCCATGTTTTCACAGGAATAAACATGCAAATGTACATCACTTTTTTCCTGTTGATTAATACCCTTAGAATGGATTTTCATAAATAAGATTATTGGTTCCAGAAATTCTGAACATTTTAGTGGTCTTTAATCATTTGCTATATTGCTTTTCAAAGAAGTGATAGAAATTATACTTGCAACTCCAACATTTCAAGGATAGTAATTTAATTTCAATCTAACAGAGGGGGCCACACTTGTTATTATATTTTCTCATGTAATGGCAACTTTTAAAGATTTAAACCAAACTTGATGGTCTTTTAAGAGCTGCTGCTGAATCCATACCTTGATATCTTTATTCTTGGAGAGAAACGAGTTAAGGAGAAAGACCAGGTAAGACAGCCACCAGGCCATTTGTGCTCACAAGAGTGGTCTGCCCTGGGTGAGAGGTTTTTTGCTTTTTTTTTTTTTTTTTTTTTTTGAGTGGCTCATGGCATTTTCTGGCAAGGAGCGAACTGTACAATGCTACTTCAGGCCTCAGGCCAGGAAGACAGGCACAGCCTTGTCGGTGTCAAGGAAGAACATGGGTAGCAAGAGACCTAAGAGTGAATGAAAATTGAATTATCTTTACTTCTAGGACTTGTCTATTGAGAAACAGCAGCGCTGGCAACCATTTACTACCAACAAGAGGCAGTTCCAAGAGAAGAATATAAAATATGCTCTGCTCAACCCCACGAAACTCAGAGTGTCTCACAATGGCCAATTTATTATTTTTACCCTGTCCAGTGACATGGAAGGATGCATCTGGGAGCTGCTAGCCTCTGCGATGAATAACTTAAGTCAGGCTGCAACATGTGAAATAATTCAGCTGACCAGGATTTATAACACTAGCTGGATTTTTGCTTTCTTTGGGGTTCATGAAGCATGGTGTTGTGAGATACCACAGGAGTCCCGTGATGAAGTCACATATCTATTTCTCTTCCTCATTTTTATTTTTTGGTATTTTCATATTATTTTATTGCCTAGTCCAAATATCTTTCTAAGCAGGGTCCAGTCTCCTAGGGGATATCTCTTTTCTGACTTTGAAAATTAGAATCAGACAGATCAGACTTCTAAATACTCTGTTTTCAGACTCCCTTCTTCACATACCTTGTCCCAGATGGTTTTAACTGCCCGATGCTGTGTGGACTGTGTTGGGCTATAACTTACTTAGCTCATTATTGATGTACGCTTGCTCAAATTAAAGGAGTGGCAATGTGGTGACATGCTTACAATTCAGCCCATCATGTTCTCTAGTTCAGAGGTCAGTTTGCAGGATAGCTGACTAGATTTATAAAGGCGTGTTTGGGGGTGGTGGTCGATTTTTCCATCTGTTATCATTGGAAACCCACCTCAGGAGTTACCTGTAGCAGGTCTCTTCCCTTCCAGGTAAAGATTTCAAGGCACTGGGTAGACTCTCAATCTGTTCTCCATGTGACTCAGAGGACTAGGACATGGTGCCATCAAACATCCTCATCTTTGGACATTACATAGTACTTAGAGCTGGAAGGGCACTCACAAGACCGTCTAGCCAAATTCCCCCCCCCCCTTCTTGAGATCTTCATTTTTCAGAGGGCCAATAATTTTCAGCATCCCTTTTTTGTGTTGTCATTTCGGAACATGTTAGAAGAAAACCATCCTTTCCCAATTCACTCTGTGGTTCTTTCAATTTCTACTTTATCTGCAAAATTTAATGAGATTCCTCAAGCAATTAAGAAATGAGAAAAAAAAAAACACAGAAGCAGGATTTGGAGTGTAACTATAGTTTTTCTCTGTTGACAAACCCCCTTTTGACTTCTTGACATCACTGAATCAAGTCCTAGTGTCTTGAGAGGTTACTGCCTGACTCCAGGTTAAATATTTTAATATTCACTGATTGGGGGAAAGTACCATGAGCAAATCTAATGCAAGGTCCTAGAATGCTGAGGGCATTAGTGGCTCCATAAAATGTAAATGCATTCTTAATTATCTCAAGTCACTGCACGCCCAAGTAGCTCTTTTACAAGAAAAACACAGCTTACTGATAATGAGCACAAAAATTACTAAGAGATTGGTGGGGTAAATCTCTTAAACCTCTTTTCTTTTTTATTTGTTTTTTTTCTTCTCCAAATTTTGATATGACTTTGCTAATTCGAGTGTGTGTCCCCTTCTAGATTTTACAGATAAGCTTGGAAGGGGGTATTTGGAATAACCTTGGGGGCTAGCTCTAAAAATTATTATCATCATGACTTATTTTATTGGGTTCATGAAGCTTATGGGTTAGACTCAATAGTTGCAGAGTGATTTTTTAAAAAAATGTTTTCTCTGTGATCTTATGCTACGATGTCGCCATGAGGCAGGTATTTTATTGCCATTTTTCAATGGGAAAATGGAAACCCAGCAGGACAAATGACTTATCTTTGGCCATTCAGCCTGTAGGTAGGAATTGAGGGCTGGACCTCAAGTCCTCAAACCTCCAGTCTGATGCTCTCTCTTTCACTAAGCCTCCCCAATTTTGTAAAAGCCCAGTAATGGGAGTGATTTGAAAGCTGTATTCTCAGGCTATCGGAAAGTGGTTCACCTGAGGTGTTTCTTCACCACTCTCATTCTTTAATGTCACCTGACACCAAAGACCTCATTATGGGAAACGCTGAATGTGGATTTGACTGGTCTGCTGACAACAACCTGCCAGGCATCAGACAATTACCCTCTGATAGGAAGAACCTGGGTAGTGACAGGCAGGGCCTTAGTGGAGGTCCCTTCAAACCCCACGCACCGAGGCATGGCTGGCTAATGGTCTTCACTGACATTTAGTAACTGTATAGAATTAAGAGCATTCACTCTGAGTGCTGAGACTTGATATGCTGCACCAAAACTTATAGAAGTGTGGTGCTTTGGGGCCATAGGCAATGCAGTTTATTTCACATGTTTGAGGCTTGGGCCACCACTGCCATCATGCTGACCTTGAGTGGCTGTGTGTTTAGCAGGAGAGGGATAGCACCACCTACCTGCATACTGACCATTTTTGGAAGGGTTGCCTGCTGGACTTCCTAATACAAGCTCTTTATTCTGAAAGACAGAGAATGTAACAATGTGCAATCTGTCACTTCCAGACTTGGCCCAGGTTTCAAAGCAGAGTTAAGATCTTATTTGAAGGCTCTGGAAGCTGGGGCAGTCCTATCCACAACTGCGACCTGGACAGGTTTGTTTTTCTGTGCCAAGCCCCTTCCTTCTCCCCACCAGTGCTTTGTGCTCCGCCTAGATCTTTGTGATGTCTCCAGTTGTGGTTGGCCCAGTATGTGCTCCCCTTGCAACTTTAGCCTGGGAGACTCAACTTTTAAATCCCCAAGTGACTGACCAACTTCCTGATGAGAAGTTGGAAGTTGGGCTGACTTCAAGGTCAGAGCCATGCAGGCATAGGGGGTGCTGAACTCAAAGAGTTTTGCATTCGGTTCAATGTTCCACTGTCAACACCTTGCAAGTCTTAATTATTGAACAAAGAACCCTCCATTTTCATTTTCACTGGGCCCTAAAATTAGATGGTTTGTCCTGCCAGCACATTTGGCAACCCTGAATATGAGCGCAAGGAGGAAACTGAGATGCCTTTGTCTAGGTTCATCTTTATAGTTTAAAAAGAAGGATGTGGAGAGCAGTTACCGGTAAGTGGCTGAGGTTGCTCAGGAATTAGAGGCAGAGCTGCCGTCAGGGTAACCTCTTTTCACTGCTAGCTGTGTGCTTTATTTCATCTTGATCCAACCACAGGAACAAGTCTACCTTACAGCATAGCCTGGTAGCTGTGCTGTCTCTTTCAGATACCTTTGTACCTCCTTTGTTTTGGCCATTGGGACTGAAACTTTCTTCTCTCTGTTGTTTGCTTTGGGCAAACCATGTTGATTTATCTTCAGGTTCCCTTTCACTGGGCTTCCTGGGCAACCTCTGCACGGTGGCCATGAAGAAGGTCGTCACTTTTGGGTTTCTGGTCTGCTATCTACCCATAAACTCCTCTGAACCTGTGGACAAATATCCACCCCTGCTCCCACCTGACCTGAGGGTTTCTTACTCTTTCTTTGTGTGAGTTTCAGTTTACAAAATTGAGTGTCCCTAGAACCCAAAGACAGATAAGAGCAAGTCCACATGGGTGCACTTGGCTTTTATGTAAGTAGCAACTCTGAGGCAGTTTATCATCTCCAGTCCCCAAAGCCCATATGCTCACACTCTGTGACCTTTAGCAGCAGCCAGGAGGGCATTTTGTGCACGGAGACTGTGGGGCACATGGTGAAGCACCCAGCCACTATTACAGGCAGGCCTGCTCTTACCCACTGGCTCACCTCTCACTTTTCTGCCCATAGGATTATGGAGGTGATGCCACAGAACACTCTGGAGTTTCTAATGCCTTTCTAGACATGTCTTCTCCAACAGATGCCACCCACCCTCTCTACATACCTCAAGGAGGGCCTGAAGTCTGGGAAAGGGATTCTTTCTGGTCCAAGCAATTGGATCAAATGCAACCCAGTCTACAGTGGTTCAAGGGGAGAACCTCCTTCTACACTAGGTCAAGGGGAATGAGTTCCCATCTACACTGGCTCAAGGCATGAGAGTCTCTATACACTGAACAGGAGAGGGAGGCACAGTGGTCCGGGCCTTGGATGGGATGGCTCTTGGGCTGCTGCCCTTGCCCTGAGGTCTCCCCCACTTTTTTTTCCTCTTCTATTTTTGAACCTGCCTTAAAAAAGAAATCCATGGCACATCAATTTTATTATTCAATTTGTGAGTAACATAAGTATAAGAACCATCTCTGCTGTCCCAGAAGCATGGGAGGAAGGCCAGAGAAGAGCACAGCAGGGCGATGTATCCCAGGGAAAAGAGTCTCTGATGTCTGTGGCAGGTGGGGCCAGAGGAGGGTCCCAGTGGATCCTGATGTGATCATCCACGTGGGGAAGGCTGAACCGGTTGGCACACCTCATTGCTGAAGATGTTTGATGCCTGCTCATGATGTCAGGATGCTCAGAGCTCGGGGTCCTCTGGCAGTTCCTTGGGTTTTCCATCTCACCTGGGCATGTTCACTGGAGCCACTCTGTTCTGGAACCTAGAGCGTCTGTGGCCTCCTTGCATGGGTGCCACTCTTCTTGCAAAGGTAGGCCGGCAGAAGCAGGTGGTGATCCTCCTAGGGACCCCCTTCCAGCCCCTGGTGCTGTCAAGGGATTGCTCTAAGGAGGTACCTTGTGAGGATGAGATGTGGCCTTCTGCAACCCACCTGCTGAGGATCATCCAGGGGCTGGGGCTGGGGTACTCTAACCTGAGGGGCACAGGGTCAAGGTGGGAGCCTAGGCTGGGGCGGGGGCACATGGAAGAAGCAAAGAGGAATGGCAGGCATGCTGGCACTTGCTCCACCCTTCTGTCCTGACTGCTTGACCTCCTCAGGCTGCTGCTGCTCACATGCCAAGGAAAGGGCTGGCTGGCTGGCCCACCTCATGGGGCAGAAACTGGGAGAATCCTTGGGACCTGGGCGGGGCCTAACCCTCTGAAGGCACATAGGCTTTGCCTGGAGTATGCAACTTGCTCCCTGGGTTCTCTGGTGCCTGAGGATGAGGTAGGTGGCCATGGCTTCATTGAATTTGTGATTTTGCAGGGACACCCAGGCATTATAGGGTTCGTAATCCATGTCAAACATAATGGTCGTGATGGCTGGGTCAGGGTGTTTGGGGCATGGCTTGCTGGAAGGACTGGGTTAAGATTCCTGGCCCTGGCTCAGCTGTGGGTGTCCCATCACCTGCTCCAGGGTGGGCCTCTGCGTGGGGTCCACCATCAGCATTTGCTGGATGAAACATGTGTGGGAATATCATAGCTTGCCTGTACCATCAGCTTCTGCAGCTTCCTAGAGGTGCTTGCCTTAAATGGGTGTCTCCCTGTGAGCATAAAAAAGAGAGTGACACCCAGGCTCCATTTATCTACTGGGGGACCCTCATATTCTTTCCCCTGGATGATTTCAGGGACACTGTATGGGAGAGTGCCCCAGAACCCATTCAGCTTCTGCCCAGGTGCAAAGATGGGGCTCAGACCAAAGTCAATGAGTTTGATGCTGTTGCTTCTGGCATCCACCATGACATTGTCTGGCTTCAGGTTCAGGTGAATGATACCCTTCTTGTGGCAGTGGCTCTTACCTGAAAACACTAAGGTTTTCTCCTCCTTCAGGCCACCGGCTGCAGGGATATAACACCATAGCTCTTCCCTACCTGCATGCTCCATGACCAGGTAGATGTTATAGGTGGTCTTGATGACCTGGAAGAGCTGGATCACTTTTCAGTGTTCCAGGGCCATCAACCTATTTGGTTTGGATAGGAGGGGCATGTTCCCTTCTGACTTCTGCTTGACTTTCACTGCCACCTCTGCCCCAGTGAGGAGATGGTGGGCTAGTACCACCTGGCAGAAGCCCCCTTGCCCAACATCCCTCAGGACATGAAAGTGGTTTGTGAGTGATGTCTTGTAGCAGGATCTGGGCCCCTGTGGAATTACACTATGCTTATTACTCTGGCTGCGTATCCTAAAGCCAGAATACCAACTAAGGATACTAGCTAAATAAAATAAAATAAAATAAACAAACTCAAACAAAAGACCAACCCCACCACCATCATCACCAACAACAATAAAAATAAAAGGAAAAAACAAACCAATAAACATCCAAATAAAGAAACCAATAGTAAAACACCAAAATCACCAACTACCAAATGCATTAACTATCTGGGAGTCCGACAGGTCACCACCAAGAGCTTCCTGTGTATATGGACAAAAACCCAGCTTCAGCCACTCTGTTATATAGCAGGTGTTTGAAATTCCATTACAGTGGTTCCTTGGGAAGTCAGAACTGGAAATGACCCAGTCACACCTGGGCATAACCCCCAGTGGTTATTTCACTTTGGGGCCTCCAGGACCTTTTCAACTTTCATAATAAGAGTAAGAAAGAACCCCCAAAGCTTTTTGTTTCAGTGGATTATAAAGATTGATATTTGCATGTTTAGAGATTAAAACCTGTAGGAGACTTCCATGTTCTTTTTATTCTGAGTCTGATTAAAATCTAAAACTTTGGGCTTTTTGTCACAATGACTGGAGAGGACACTGCCATTTACTGGGTGAGCTCTGGTGATGTAAAACAGCTTTATTATATGGGACAGTCCCATACAATGAAGATTGTTTCCAATTAAGTGACAGTAGCACCCTTATTGAGACTGGCTTAGACAAATGATAATTCATCCCCTGGAGAGAGCCATGGAGCAGAAATCTGATTCTTCTACAGTGTATGACCTCAGAGAGCAGGCCTACCTCCTTTAAAACGGTTGGATCTATTATGAAGAACAGGAATTGGATATGGAGTAGGCAACCAACTCTGTCCCATGAGACTCAACCTCTGCACCCTCCATGTAAGTAAGAGGACAGCATGAGAATCACTCCCAGAATATGTATCTGACTTCCCTGTATCCTGCTCCTTAAACCAGAGAGGAATAGAAACTGTCCAAACTCAGGCACATCCTGGAAAGACTACTTTACAGTTTCCCAGAGTCAGGCAACCACATCTTAAAAGGCTTTGAGTAGACAGCCTCTTTTTCTCCGTGTTGTGGAAGCAGTACAGTGGTTGTGGCCTATGGCACACGGCCCTGTGTGGGTAAGGGAAATCACCCATGGGCAGAGGTAGTTGTTTATGGAAGAGAGAATACTGAGCCTGGAGCTCCCCGCCCCCCAACGGTTAGATTTGAGCTCAGCTCTGCTATAGCTGACCATGTGACTTTCACTTCTTTGGGCTTGCTTTTTTTTTTTTTTTTTTTTTCTGTCCTGTTCTTTCCCAGCATTTTGGCACATGGTCAAGAATGTAGAGGAAGTCCTTTAGTATGGTTGATGTCCAGATCCACGTGCCAAAGGTCTTACACTTTTGACATTAAATATTTCATCATTAAAATATTCAGGTTCCACAAATGCATTGATTCTCTAATACATATCCTGAGTCTGCCTTGAGTTCATCAATTCCTCCCATGCTCCCCGCCCATCCCCATTATGAATCAGCATACTTATATCAGAGAAGACATTCAGCATTTGATTTTGGGGGATTGGCTTACTTCACTTAGCATTACATTCTCCAACTCTGTCTGTTTACCTGCAAATGCCATGATTTTATTCTCTTTTAATGTTGAGTAATATTTCATCTTGTATATATACCACATTTTCTTTATCCATTCATCTACTGAAGGGCATCTGGGTTGGATCCACAATTTAGGATCCAATTGTGAATTGTGCTGCTATAAACATTGATATGGCTGTGTCCTTGTAGCATGCTGTTTTTAAATCCTTTGGGTATAAATTGAGGAGTGGGATAGCTGGGTCAAATTGTGGTTCCATTCCCTGTTTTCCACGGAATCTCCATACTGCTTTCCTTATTGACTGCACCATTGTGCAGTCCCACCAGCAATGTATGAGTGCCCTTTCCCCCACATCCTTGTAAACATTTATTGTTGTTTGCATTTTAATAGCTGCCATTCTAACTGGAGTGAGATGAAATCTAGAGTAGTTTTGATTTGCATTTCTCTAATTGCTAGTGATGATGAACATTTTTTCATATATTTGTTGATGGATTGTGCATCATCTTCTGAGAAGTGTCTGTTCAGTTCCTTGGCCCATTTATTCATTGTATTTTTTTTTTGGTGTTAAGTTTTTTGAGTTCTTTATATATCCTAGAGATTAGTGCTCTATTTGATTTGCTTCTATTCTGTGGGCTCTCTATTCACTTCACTGATTGTTTCTTTTGCTGAGAAGCAGCTTTTGTTACTCATCCTTTTTAAAGAATAAAACCTTCATGTGTGTAGGGGTCAGCCCATTTATTAGGCTGTGAGTAGTTGTCTCTGTGAAAATTAATTCACATATTCAACAATATTTATTGAGCACCTTCATTTAGTGCCAAGGAAGTGGCCCGTGTTCTCCCTACACAACAGGCAAAGGATGGTGGCACGGAGAGGGCAGAGCAACCAAAGGAAGAACTGATTTTGGAAAAAGGATGAACAGTATTGCTTTGGATTCATTAACTCTGATGTGACATCCTGATAAGGTGCCATTTCTAAATCATGTCACATCTTGTCAAAGGAAGGTACCACAGTTGAATAAAAATTGAGAGCCGCAAGAAAGGAAGAGTACAGAAGACCCCAGGCTGGAGTTTGGAGTCCAACGGGGTAAAGTGAACCAGGGAGAGTAAGAGTGCAGAGCAACACTTGAGATGGCATTGGATTGACACTGCAGGATGGGTTTGATGTGAATTTACGAGGGTCAATCACCAGATCAGAGTCCTCTAGGCCAGGGAGGTAGACCTGGTGAGGCTTCAAAGGGAAGACTGGAAAGACAGAATTAGTAGCAATTTATATATGAATCTTGGTTTGTGGAAAGAAGGTGGGGAGCAGAGATCTATGTCTGTGTCTATGGGAAAGAGTGCTTAACTTTTATAATTTGGTGAATAGAGTCCCACGAATTTCCTAATTTAAGAGAAAGACAAAGAGCTGGAAATGAGGTTTGGACAACTGGCTAGAGTAACGTTAGAAGTCAGCTCTGTGACTCCAACATCTGACTGTGCTTGCGTCCAAGAGCTGCAGCTCTGAGAGTCAGATGTTCACTGCACTAACATTGAGTTTATCAGTACTGCCATCTCCACGTTTCCTCGAACCTTCAAAACCATAATAGGAAGACCAAGTCAGCAAGACGATCAATACTTTATAGCTTTGATCAGTAAGAAGAGTAATACTTTACAGCTGTTTGCAATTACTGCCTCTGCTGTGTCAGGAATTATAACTATTACACAAACTGAAACACCAAGTGAAGATGGAATGAGAGAAGTCGATGGTAAGCCTCACCAGGTCTACCCTCATAAATGCCCGTCAAACCCATTCTTCAGTGTTGGTTCAATGCCATCCCAAGGGTAGCTTTTTACTCTTTTGCTGCCTGGTTCTCTTCACCCCATTTGACTCCATGCTCTGGGCTCAGGTCTTTCTGTATTATTCCCTATTTGAGGCTCTCTATTTTTTTCAACTTTGGTCACTTCCTTGGACAATTTGTGATATAATTCTGATGATATGGCACTTATCAGGATGTTACACTAGAGTTAATAAATCCAAAGTGATGCCATTCATAGATGTCTAGCTAATGTTCTGGAGAGGCTATATCTCAGAAGAGTAAAAGACAGTGATGTTCAAAGTAAATTTGCATAAAGCCACATTGCAAATTGTTTTTATCCAGTTGAAAAGTCTAAGGGAAGAAGTGAGGGAGTTGTCCCCAAAGCTTCCCAACTTCAAATACTTCCCAGGATTCCTACTGCCACATCAATGCTATTTTACCCAAGTTCTTTTTCCTGAATATAGCTGAGTTTCTAAACCAGTTATGAAAGTGGATGTGACTATATAAAACCATAGTTATAGGAAAATGCAATCTGTTGCTCTCTTCGTGGTGGAGTCTATATATCATTTACACTTCACTTCTCTGTGGGTGGAAAAGCTTTTTTCATGGTTTATTTAGCGGGAAGTCATTTTGATCAGTAGGATGAGTAATACTTTACAGCTGTTTGCAATTACTGCCTGTGCTCTGCCAGGAGTTTTAACTATTATACAAACTGAAATACCAAATGAGTTGATGCAAGATGGGGAAAAGTAAAATACATATTTCATAGGTCTATTCATGTCATGAGGAATTATCCATCACTCTTTTATTCAGTTTTGTGTTTCTAAATTCAGAATCACATCTCAAGGTAATTTCTAATTATTTCACTGGTCTCAAAGATTTTTTTAATCAATGAAGAATTGGAATTCATAATACAAGTTCTCCTATGACCATTGGAAGGTCACTACAGTTTAAATTCCATGTGGGAGTGAAACCAGGTTATCTAGGAAAGGTAGATAATCTGCATATTTCTCTTCAAAATGCACATTGTGAAAGTACAATGATCAAAATAATTTCAATTGACAGGAGAATAAAATAAATAGTTTCCCCCTCTCATTTAACATGAACCTGGTTTAACAAACCCCACATCACAGGGAATTCAGGAGCCCTTTGGTAAGATTTCAATAAGACTGATGAGTAACAGTCTATTCAGAGTAAGATCTGGGAGCTAGGAAAGGACAGGTCTAGTTTCAATCTCATTTTCTAGCTGTGTGACTTTGGGCAGGTTGTTATAATGTAAATTGTGGATAATAATAGTACAATTTACCTCATACAGTTATTGTGAGAATTAAATGAGATGATTTATATAAAGTACTTAGCATGACTGCCTAGCACAAATCAAAGTTCCCTGTAAACGGTAGCAATGATCTTTCTAGAAATAATTCTTCATAGTTTTCAGGTAGGGATCATGCTACTTATTCACCTCCTTCTCAACCTTGCTAACATGAGCCACATAAACTATGTCCCCTCAACCTATCCATCACCGCACGCCATGCACACACACATGCACACTAAGATGAAGGAACAGACTCAAGGGGAAATGTCTTAGGATTTGTTCTGATTGCTTGAGATTATGCCACATGCCCATCTCTGAACCAGAGGGATGCTACATACTGATTGGCTAGGTCCAGACCATACAGTTACCTCTGGGGACAGAGGAAGAATCACCTTAATGAGTTGATCCACATGGGCTAAACTCAGATGAACCATTCAGAAAAATATGCATTTTTTCCCAGAGAAAAAGATGGAATAGAATTGGAACAAACAAAGCCATCAAATCTCCACTGCAGAATCTCTTCCTTGGGCAATTGACAAGAGGGTATCTAGGGTAAACTGATCCAGATTGCAATGATTTATTGAAAAATGGCATGCCTATTCAAATTGCCCTATTCAAATTGACAACAATTTATAAAACTTGACTGTATCCAAAAGCCAGCACTTCAGTGAAAGGGTAATGCAATGTATTATTAATACATATTAATAATTAATAGCTACTCTTAGGGATACCTTGCTCTTTGCTTAGCAGAAGATGTTAGATGATAGACAAGCCGTTGATCAAAAGGTCAGAGGATCACAAGCAATCTTGTGATATAGCAAGCATGGGAGAACAGCTGTGGATATCCGAGGAATTTTCTGTAGGTATCAATAAAGCGAGATTTTGGTTCCTAAACATTGACCCATGTTCAAGTTTGGTGAACTTCATATTTTCCATTCGCATTTAGCTTCCAGTATTTTTAAACAGAGGTTAATGCAAGGAGAAGACCCAAAAGATAAAATGGGGAAGACAATTCTTTTTAACCACACACTTTTTGATTATATATGTTATACAGACACAGGAATAAAAAGAATACTGTTAAATTTGTAGTTCTATTCACTTATAGGGCTAAAGGAAGAAAATGTAAAGTGATTAGAATCTGATTTCATATTTACCTTGTTAAATTGATCTCCAAGGGAATTCAGAAAAATTCAAACTCAGATACAACCAATATGACCATCGGTGGGCAGTGTGTCAGGCACCGTGCCCAAGCATGATCTTGCTTAATCCTTATGAGGATTCTGGGGGCAGGGTAATAGTTTCCCTTTCTAAAGATGATGAAATTTAGGTCTGAAAGATAAAGATCACAACATTTCTCAGTGGTGGTGCTGGGAAATGGACCCATCTTCCAGCTCTGACTCTCTAATATGTTCTTCTTTTTTCTAGGAAAAGGTGCACTTTTGACCCAGTTGGAGTTTTTTCAGATGTTAGAGTAGACCTCCAGACAAACAAGATGAGGAAGTTGTTCCAAGCAGAAGCAAGAGCAGCTGAAAGGCATGGCGTAGGGCAGTAGATTGGACACTGGCTCACTAGACAGCAGGAGGAACTCAGCAAGGCAGCAGGGATTGGGCTCCAGGGATGACCACATTTACCTGCTAAGAAATTCAAATTTTTCTTGCAATTAAAAAAAAAATTCACCCCCTCTCATACACCATGATCAATTGGTTTGCAAAATAAGAACTTTGTGTTATCCAACTGAATTTTCCTGGTGGAGAGATTTTCCAGATTTCTGAAGAATGGGAGTTTGGGGCATAAAATAATTGGTATTGTCTATATTGTCAGCATCCCTGACACAAAAATCACAAGGGATAGCAACATCTAGAGTTTTCCTTGTAGGCTATTTATAGAACAAAGCCAGATAGATTGTAGGTGTCCTATTGTTCACCCAGGATGACACTCCAACTCATTCATTCACTCATCCTGCCAGGCGGCTTAGCCCTGCTTGGGCCTGCAGGGTGGGGCTGACATACCCCTCCCCCAGATGTCGGGCTGTCTCGTAATCACCAAGCAGTGGCACCTCACACTGTCCCATTAGAGAGGCGTGTGCGGCCCG
This sequence comes from Spermophilus citellus, assembly GCF_964194105.1. NCBI lineage: Eukaryota > Metazoa > Chordata > Mammalia > Rodentia > Sciuridae > Spermophilus > Spermophilus citellus. The sequence goes on along the minus strand of NC_138191.1, from coordinate 61,015,193 downwards.
CTTGTTGGGCATGTTGATGCAAGCTTGGGAAGGAAAACATAATTCACTTTTGCCAGTGACAGAAATGTTAACACTTACTTGAAATAGCTGATAATCTGACACAGGAGAGTTAAAGGATTACTATATTTCATTTGGCTAATAAGAAAAGCTGTTTAAAAGCTATATTAAAAAGACTTAATGTATGGTGACTGAACATTGCTTTAATGCATTCTGTGTCATCAACTATTAGAATGCTTTCCCTCTCTTATTATGTTACAGGAGATTTTTTGACTCTTTTCTCTGGAAAGAGATAATAGAAAGCAACTCCATTTACAGAGATTTTCCGAGGAAACATTCACACATTAAGTATTTCTTGAGCACCTACTGTACACCAGGCACATACTATATACATTTGGTATTCAAGGACAAAAGACATGTGGTCCTGGACTTTGAAACAGTGGTGTGTTTTTGGAAAAAGTTGATGGAAGGAGATAGTAGACAAAGATATAAAAAATCATGCCTGAAATTTAGTTGATATAAGAAATAATCTTGTTTAACTCTTATTTAACAGATCAGAAAACTGAGGCCTAGAAAGCTAAATGATTTACTGAGGGCACATAGGCTAATTAGTGGAGAGCTGTGATCTGGATCTTTTATCTTTTGCTTCTCATTTTGGTGCTGGAGTACACTTCCCTGCAGTCCCCCTTTTTACTGTGTAAGGACAAATGCTCAGCATTTAAAAGCCTTCTTCATGATGGCACATTTCTTCTTCCCTGAGACCTAGACCCACCCCAATAGGAAAGCCTGGCAGTAGTTTCTAAGGCTCACAACCAGAGATCAACCCCACCATGGTTAATCATATTAGGACTGAGCTTTGTAACTCGTAGCACAGTTAGATCCAAGAGGTGGCTCCTGGTCCTATAGATTGCATCAGTCATGCCCTCTCAGAGGAGGCCTTGGGCCAGAATAATGGCAAGAGCTTGGTTCCAGAGAGCCATCATCAAGTAGTGATGGATAACCTGCTTCTCCAGAGTCTGTCTATCTTCCTGTACCACAGGCCCCACATCACAGGTCTGTGAACCTCACTATGCCTTCTTTGGAAGTTGGCTCTTGGTATCTTTGTGAGATATAACATATTCAGACACTTGAAAAGTGTATACAGACTCTTACAGGCAGGAAGGCTTCTAAAGTTGTGCAGCTCTTTAATGACATATAGGAGTGAGACCAGTGTTCTGTTTTTCACATGGGGACATTGGAACAGGTGCAAATGAGGCACTGATTTAGCCAGAGGTGAGGACTCCGATGAGTGAACTTTCTCAGTGGCTTCTCAGCTCAGATCCCATATTCTATGTAGTTGCTGATTAACCACGAGTGATAAAATTGCTTCTGTAGATGAAGTTGAGATGTGTTCATAAGAAGGCTCCTCAATGCAATTAACAGGGAACTAAGCTTCAGCAAGAGGAGAGATCTCATCTGCATTAGAGAATACGAAAATATGAAGCACAGCTCTATTTTAAGTTAGAAAGCTAGACTGTGGCTAATGGGGTGGAGACTAGGTTTATTTTGTTCATCACCTATTCCTAGCCCCTCACATATTCCTGACACACAGTGAATGCTGAGTACTTGCTAATGAAAGAAGCAATGGATAAGTGGATAGCAGTAAGATGTTTGTTTTTACTCTCAAATGAAGGCATTCAGAGCTGGCTACATAAACTGTGGGGCTCAGTACAAAATTAAAATACAGGATCCTTGTTTAAAAAGTGGAAAAGAAATTCTGTTAAAGGTACCAAAATATAAGGCCTTTTGCTTTCTTCTGAGGTCTTTCTTTGTCATGTGCTTTTTAATGGCATTCTGAGAAGATAAAAATAAAAATTGTATATTATTAGCATGTTATCATTCATCATTATACTACCCAATTTCTGAGTTGTTTTTTTTTTTTTTTTTTTTTTGTACTGGGGGTTGAACCCAGGAATGCTGAGCCACATATTCAGCCCTTTTTTTCTTTTACGTTTGAGACAGAATCTCATTAAGTTTCTTAGGGCCTCAAGAATTTGCTGAGGCTGGCCTTGAACTTTCAATCCTCTTGCCTCAGCATCCTGAGTTGCTGGGATTACAGGCATGTGCCACAGTGATTGGCGCTGTGTGTGTTTTAAATGCAAATATAAGAACATTAAATGATACAATTCCTGTTTTATACTTTATCCGTGGGTATATGTTTTGTTCTTATCAGAACAGTGGCAACTCATCCCTAAATTAACTCGACCCTTTTGCTTTGTTTTCACTTCTTGGTATGGGCACATTCTATCAATACTTTCTACCTCAGGCTTACTGATGAGTAGGGGATAACTAAGAGGAAAGGGGGTTCCTGGTTGGCCTGTTTTCTCCTTCTGTGTAGTCATTTTCAGCAGAAGTGGTTGTTTGATACAGGGAAGTAAGAAAGGAGACACCAGAGTTTCTTGGTTGTGTGTTTCTGAAATCATCATTACTTAATTTCTGTATTCAAAGTGAATATTATGATTCAAATATAAGTGTGACCTCTAGGGGTGACCAGTGCCCGGTTCTCTTCATAAGTGAGAACCATGCACCTTGTATTTGATTTGAGTCTCACTAAATCCCACACATGGTGGGCCCACTGGAATTCTGTCCTCATGGGGCACTATGCATGTCATGAGCAATAGAGAGGCCTGGAAATTAGAGCCTGTGTAAGGATCCTAGCTCCTCTGCTTGTGCCCAGGGACCACTGTCCCATCAGAGTCAACTTACAAAACCAAGATCAAAGTTAAAATTATGAAGGATTTCAATACGTGACAGCAGGTGTGGGCAGGTGTGGGCTGCCTGGCCTGGTGAAGGCTGTGGAGAGCCTCAACTTTGCTCAGCTGAGGAGGTTCAGTGCACTGAACAGCTTTGGGATTAGATTGCTTAGGTCTGCACATGCTCACCTCTTCCTAGGTTCCCCCTGCTGCTGGTGCCTCCTAAACCCATTGCTGCTCCCGTCTCCAAGGTTTAGCCATGCCCTTCATCTTTTCCAAGGCTGCAGTGCAAAATCTTCTCCTTTTTCTTTGCCATCTGTTTTACCTCTCCTTTCTATTCCCTAACCCTGTTCTCTCTTTTAAAAAATTACTTCCAACAGGATTGTCTTGCCATTCAAATGAACTAAAAACAAGTTGCTAAAAAGGTGTGTAAATCTGGGCATGATGGAACATGCCTGGAATCCCAGTGGCTCCGGAGGCTGAGGTAGGAGGATTGAGAGTTCAAAGCCAGCCTCAGCAATTTGGCAAGGCCCTAAGTAACTTGTTGAGACCCTGTCTCTAAATAAAATACAAAAAAGGGCTGGGGATGTAGTTCAGTGGTTAAGCACCCTTGGATTCAATTCCTGGTACCAAAAAAAAAAAGTACATAGAAGTAAATTTTGTGTACGATCAAATTTTTCTTAAGGGAAGTTTGTGATTACTAGAGATTGCCATATGTTTCTTTGTGTGGAAAGAGCTTTATTTTGCATTAGACTAAGATTTAAAATTTGACCCTGCTCTTTTTGTAGCAAAGCAACTGATCCTGAGAAAATGCATAAAACCTCTTTGAGCCTTGGATTTCTCAACTGCTCTCCAATGGAAACAGTAATATCCGCCTTGCAGACATGAGGGCATGTCCTTGAATTCAAGAAGCAGGTTACAAAATGTCTAAACAGTATTTGAATGTGTGTGTGTGTGTGTGTGTGTGTGTGTGTGTGTGTGTAGAAAAAGAAGGGGATTGAATAATTTTCATCAAAATGTTGATGGTGGCTGATTTTGGGAGAGAGTTGCTTTTTCCTTTTTATGTATCTAATGTCTGAATTTTTGCTAATTACTACATTAGCAAAGAAAAGGGTAAAAATATTTCAATGTTAAATAGCCAGATTGTTGTGGCCTTTAAACTCTCTACATACATATACACATATAAATCCTATAAATTGTGAGGTTTACCTGTTTATAGGTACAATTTATTAAATTTCTGCAAAATTCCAGGTAATGTGCTGTGTTCTTTATGCCCATTGCTTAATTCAGTTCTCACAACATCTTAGGAGGTTGGGATAATTCTCATTCTTGCATGATGCCTCATTAATGGTGGGGATGTGGGAAATACTGTTTTCCCTTCTTTCTCCTGTTCTGTATGATTGCTTGAGTTTTTCCTTATAATATTCATAACCCAGAAACAGAAGAAAAAAATACCAATGTTTTCAGTGCTTTGGGGACTGATTATTCCATTAGAGATTTTGGGTGATAAAGAGGTCCAGGCAAATATTTCATATATAATTTGGGCAAAAAGAGCTTCTGTATCTCAATAAACATCTCAATTCTCTTTTCTCTTTAAACATTTAGTTAGCTTCTTTTCTATCTAGTGACTGCTGTAGCTGGCTCTGCTACAAGAACAAAAAATGAGATTTGCTTATAACTGACATGCATTATCAATTGTTATTTTTTGCTACATAAATATTAACCAGATGTTTTTCCCTTTATAAGAAATATAGGGTAGCAAGTACTTCAAAATATGACTACATAGAATGGAGACAGATATAATCTACTTTGTTCTAAAGTGTGTCTTTTGCACCCTCCCAAGCATTAATTACTTAACTTTCAGACCCTGCAGATCAATAATTATGACTGGGACCCATCAGCAGCTAGTAAGTGCTTTGTGCAATTTTCAGGTCACTTTTATAGTTGGAGATTTTCCTTTCTGTCACACGAAAATCCTTTTCTGCAGAGCATAAGTGAACCCCTCTCAGCTGTGCTCCGCAGGGGAGAGGCAATTCCAGGAAGGGCAGAGAGAGATGGAAAAGGGGACTTTCAACCTTTACCGATGAGAATGTGTGTTTATTCTTTCAAAAAAGTAAACCTTTGAAAAAAATATTTACAAAGAAGAAAAGTGTGTACAGTGGCTCCCAACAGCTGAGGGTGGCTGAAGGCTTTTCGGTGACCCGGGCAGCTGTAATGGGAGGTAAGATTTCCATTGCTGCTTCTGAAGGGCAGAGCGGACCTAAAATGCCAGCCCAACTTTTGCATTTCCCTGACATGTCTATTTCCAACAATCCAAGCACTGAATCGCTCTAGACTTAATGTGGCTTGCGTTGGAAGACAAGGCGGAGAGCCCAAGGGGAGATGTAGCAATTCTTATAGCTGTTGAATTGTTCTGTATTGATTACACATAAAAGCTATTTGGCGGCTCTTCTCTTTTCTCGGCCCATACCCACCCTTCAGCTTCTCACATCCCCAGATGACCCAGTAGCAAGCAACACAGAAACTCTCTAGGTGTCTTAATTAAACTTCATTGTAATATCACGGCCCTCAGTCAGGGATGCCACAGAAAGGATTTCTGACAGGGTGGGAAGATGAGCTGATGACCTCTACCACTGAGGTCCCTTCCAACGCTACAGTCTCTGATTTTTTGTTACTTAAATGTTAAAGATGCAAACCCATCCTTTCATATTTATGGTTTACTTGATAAATGTTGACAATGTGCACATTTAGGAAAAGCTCTTTTAAAGTACAAAAGAAGACCAGTTTGTGAGTCTGCAGGCACAAAAAGCAGTGGGCACACACACACACACACACACACACACACAACATTCTGAAATTGGGGTTTGATGAGGAATGTTCACTTCTGCTTTGCAAATATAAAATCTCATCTACAGACAAATTCTGGACATCATGTTATCACTGTTTTAGAAGACAATAGACTGGATGAACATCTTCTGTGGCAGGGCCCATAGACAGTTTTGTATTTCAAATGGAGTAGTTCCCATCGGCCTCTTTGGCTGTTGTTCCAGGGAGAGCCCAGCTCAGGCTCCAGAGTGTGGTGATGTGGGAAGTGTGAGAGGCCACTTCGTTGTCTGATAATCACAAAATCTGACTTTAAAAAAAATTAAGTTTAATTCAGGAATAGCATAACTATAATGAAGTGGCTAATCTCTAAGTGTCCATCTCAGTACATTTTTACGTGTGTACATGTTCCTGATCCCCACCCAATTCAAGGTATGGAATATTCCAAGCACTCCAGAAGGCTCCCCCCTTACCCTTCTCACTCTATACCGCTTTCCCAGGGGTACCACTGTTCTGATGTCTATTGCCATAAATTTATTTGGCCTGTTGTTGAACTTCATATAAAAGAATCATACAGCATATATTATTTTTCCAGCTTCTCTCACTCAACATCATGTCTGTGAGAGTCACTAGTTTATTGTACTTGAGTTGTGATTTTAAAAAAGAAGACTCCTAGAAATTACCAACCTTCACATGCTTTTGAAACGGTCACTTGGCAAGCTGTCCTAGTGCCAGAAATGTGGCACCAATCCCACATGTCTGTAAGCTCATTCTGCAACCTTCTTCATAGTCAGTGGGCAAAGCCATCGTGCACACCCGCAGGAGTGTTTTAGAGCCACAGTTAGTTTTTGACTTCACCCTAAACTCCTTGCTGTGGTTTGAATGCTTTTGTCTCCTCCAAAATTCATGTCAAAACTTAATCCCAGCATAAAAGTGTTGTGAGGTGTGGCACTTAGAAGATGCTTGAATTAGGGGTTCACCCTCTAAGGGATCAGGTATCTTTATAAAAGAGTTTGATGGAGGGAGTTAGACATTTTCATCTCACCCATTCTGTCATGTGAGAACACACGATTCTTCTTCCAGAAACCACTGTGTTCAAGGCACCATTTTGGAAGCTGAGACCAGGCCCTCATCAGAATGTACCTGCTGCTAATCTTGATGTCCTGACTCCAGAACTGTGAGAAATAAATTTCTATTGCTTATAAATTACCCACTCTATGGTATTTTGATATAGCAGCACAAACTTAGACACTCTTCTTTTCTTTCTAAGATTTGTTTCTAAGTCATTTTTGCAGAATAATTTTTTTCTCTCAAAAGGTAATTAATACATGCCACAATGTGCTCTACATGGTTAATCTCATTTAATCTTCACGACATGCCTATTACCCCTACAACTAAAACATGCTAATAGAGGCTCACAGAGAATAAATAACTTGCCCAAGATTATACAATCAGGAAATAAATAGCAGAGCCTTCTGGAGTGCTTGGAATATTTCATACCTTGAATTGGGCGGGGATCAGGAACATGTACACACGTTAAGAAAAAGTACAAACTCATTCAGATTTCAGAGCTGTTGGCTCTGTGGACTCTGAAGACTAATTTCCACAAATGTTCTGGATGATGACAATTCACCAAGAAGGAAGTAAGTGAATTGTGTCTCAAAGGATTACTTGTTTTACATTATGGCTGACTCTTGAAGAGAAAGAACTCTACTACTGTCCTCTGTGTAATGGCTGAGGCTGAGCAGCAGGACCCATCACAGTCAAGAAAGGGCAGGCCGGATAAAACTGGTATGTAAAACTGGTGTGCTGAATCTGGGGAAGATACTTGAACACAGAGAAAGTACTGGCTCTGACTCTTAGGAGCTATTGTGATTTGGGGACAAATAGTTAACTTTTTAAAAGCCTTTGTCCCTGAGTCTGTAAAATGGAAATTAATAACGAATCCTACCTTGTGGGGTTTTGTCAGTGTTCACTGATTCATGTGAGGCACTAACACAGTGTCTAGATACAGTTAGTTATTAATAATTAGTAACTCAGAAATAGTCTTCCATTTAATAAGAAAAGGCCTCCTGTTGAGTAGAAGATTCAGAACAGAACTTTATCAAGGTAACGTAACACCAAGGGAGAGTGTTAAGCGGGTTGGTGGGAATGTTTTTGAAAGTAGGAGAGGAATTACATTGGCAGGCCCATATTGGCTACTCATTTAATCAATTCATTTACTTCTCACAGCCCAAACACAGCCATTAAAAGGGTTTACTTGGATGCTTCCCTCTTTCCATATTGATTCCTTTTCAGTGAAAATATTGATAAGTTTTTATGGATCGGGACCTTAGAGTTACTTAATTATTGATTGAAAACAGTTGCTCAGGCTGAGCAGGTGGGTTTTTACTTTGTTTAACAACTAGAAGAAACAAGCTGGGTTTCTGTAGGATAATACGGGCGCCAAAGCCCCGCCTGAGCGGGCTGACCCGCAGCAGCGCTAAGCTTCAGCTTTGGGGGCTGCAGCCTCTCCATCCCAGGATGCTTATCTACTTGCTTTCTGTTTACCAGCCACTGGGAGGAAACCAGACAAAGCAGCACCACTGAAAGTGATTAGGCCCAATTCTGGGCTAAGTGGAAAAATGAATGTGGATTTGAAGTCATTTTTCGAGTCCACTTTATGAGCTATTTGGTTCACCTTTATTTGTGTAAGCCAGCTAATGTCTACCAGCACCAGTAGTGCCCTAGAGGACACAAAGATCAATATGACCTGTCCTCTGACCCTGAGGAGTTGGAATAGTTGTCAGGACTATAAGGTGAGCTTTTAAGTCATCATAGTTCAGGACACAAAGAGGTCAAAATACAACTAAAATATAGTGCTGTCAATGTTCACATGAGAATTTGTTTTTATTAAGTCAAGGAGAATCAAAGAAAAGTCTTCCTGAAAAAGTTATACTAGTTCATTGAACATGTGTGCAACAGTGCAACATCCTGCTAGCTATTAAGTGTGGTTTGTACAGCTCCCCTTTTGTGATGAGACTCCCTGTTCCATGGTCCCTCCCAAGTTCAACCCATTTATTCACTGAAATTACCTGCCTGATTGTTATTGGCTTTTGAGGTTTTGAACATCTGCTGGAATTCACGTCTTTGAGGAGGTTATCACTCAGTGTGTGGAGTAGGATGGGATGGGGAGGGAAGGAGGAAGAGTGTAACTATTTTAATTTGGCTGAGAGAGACAAAAATACGAAATAAAGGCTTAAGAACGAGGCACATTTATTTTCTCGTAGGTTTAACAAAATCAGGATGCAAGCATCCCAGGCCTGGACATCCAGAGACTCATATAACAAGTTACTCCACCATCTTCAACTGTGGCTTTCTGTCAGGGTCTATTCCATCTGCTTCAACTTCCACCACCATAACTACATTGTGGGCACAGGGAAGGATAAAGAGAAAAAAAGGAGCTGAGGCCCCCTTTGGATATTTCTTAGAGGTTATACACAGAGTGTTCATATCCACTGATCAGAACTTGGTCTCCCCAGCTAAAAGGGAGGCTGGGAAATATTGTCTTTATTTTAGCACTGATGTACTCAGCTAAACACCATGGATCTTACCACCAAAGAGGAAGTCAAGAAGAGATATGGGAAGATGCATAGAAGTCTGTGTCTTAGAGGATGTTGAAAACATGCATATATCTTCTTCTTGTCCTGGGTAGAAGGAGAAGGCAGGAAAACATGTAGTATAGGAACAGTCAAGGGTAGTGAGAGGACAGACGGAGCATTGAGGTTCAGGGAAGTCTTTATACCAGAGGAAACTGGGAGCAGACAGTTCTAAGTAGAGGAAACTATCCCAAATAAATAAAGTCATAAAGATATGAAAGTTTATTGGAGGCCTAAGGAAAGCAAATGGTCAATTGTCGCTGATCAGAAAAATAGATGGAAGCCTAGACAAGCAGTAGAAGGGAAGTCTGGACATATATATTAAAGCCAAATTATGTCTTCTTGATTTTCAGCTAAGATATTTAAGCCTTACTTTGTAGGTAATAGGGAGTCATATATTATACACCTGATACCTTTGTCTCTTTCAATGTACTGGGTCTTCATCCTGAAGAAGACTGGATCGTGGCAGACACCAGCATGCAGGTATCATTGCCCCATCCCATGCCCTTAGCCAACCCCCAGGATCTCTCCTTGTGTTCTTAGACCCTTGAGTCTGAGTCGTCTTACTCGTTCTTATTCCTGGCAGTTAGTACCAACTACCTGAATTTAGAGTAAATAAAACCTGTTTTCCACCGGAATTACATGATCTTCTTGGTTCTTTCCTGCTATGAAGTGTCAATCATCTATAATCCTCTAACAGAATGTTAAAATGAGGGCTTCTGATTCTGTTTCAGCTGAAATTCAGGTACAAAGCAGCAAGTGCCAGGAATGGTCTGTGTCCAAGCAAGGGCTGACCACACACACTACTGGCTACATAGAGCCTGGTTTCATACACCCTAACACATCACACATCTGAACTGTATAAGAGAAAAGGAAGACTGGGAAAAAATCAAGGAAGCATTGGAATGCTGGAATGCTAGAGAACATTAGAGCTTCTGAGTCTTGGGATTGGGGAACACAGTGGACCATTCTCTGGCAAATCAAACTCCCGAATGTGCTTAAAGTAATCATAGGATTCAAATAGTTTTCTGAGGTGATCTTGTGGAGTCCTGTCCATTAAAACAATGCTTCCAATTCTGTAAATACTTTCCTTTACATTTATTTATTTTTAGTCTCTCTTCCTCCCAACATCCATGAAGATAGAGATTTTATTTCTTTCAGCAGGTGAAAGCAAAGTATGGGCACAATGAATATTTTTTTGGGTGAATTAAAGGATTCCATCAGAAATTGTCATTAAAATATGACTTAGGTTTGATAGTCAAAGCCTCTGGATAGTGGATGGGGACAGTCCAGCCATTGTATGTTGGCTTTAGTGGGAAGTTAACAGAGAACCCTGAAGGATACAGAGAGCCCAGGGAGTCTCAGCCGTGTTAGGAAAACCTTCTTGTCCCACATAGAACATGTGCATGAGAACAGGTGGTCAGAAATCAAGAGCAATCTGAAAAGGCAGTGCCAAGTGTACAACTGATTGTTTTAATAGTCCATGGCAACCTTGAATATTTTCATAGCTTGGCCAGATATCAGGACTCTGAGGACTTTGAGCTTCTAGGTAAAGATAGTTTCACATTCCTTTATAACAGGTGTGTGGCTGGAAGAACCCCCACCCCAGACAGAGAAGGAAAAGGTGGGAAGCCTCTAAATTATTCCATTAGCACAACAAAAGTAAAGAATCTTTAAATATTTAGAGTGTTACAAATGTTACATGTGCACTTTTTGGATAGCTGTGACGTCAGAGGACACATGTAATTAAGCCTCAGTTTTTCATTATGATTTTTTTTAAATGTTCAGAACTGTTTGGCATGAGCAACAAAAAACTTTCCCTCCTAATCTTTGGTTTTAATTTTCAGGGGTTCTTAATAATAATCAGTGTGATGTACCGCTGTTCTCTGTTCATCACTTAGTTTTGAGCAGCTTTATTGACTTATGATTGATATGTAATAAATTGCACATATTTAAAGTATATAGTTTGGTACAGGCCTGTGAAACCATCACTGAAACAAAGATAATGGCATATTCCCTCCAATGTTTCCTTGTGTACTTTCGTACTCCACCTCACGTTCCTCCTTACCCACCTCTGGTCCCCAGGCAACCACTGACCTGCTTTCTGTCACTATAGATTAGTTTGTATTTCTACAATTTTATGTACATGGGCTCATACAGGATGAACCCTTTTTCATCCGGCTTCCTTCACTCAGTATAATTAGAGAATCATACATGCTCTGTATATTAAGAGCTCAATCCTTTTTATTGATGGGCAATATTCCATTAAGTGCATGAAATGTCATGTTTATTCATTCACCTGGTGATAAGCATTTGAGTTGGGTCCGGTTTTTTGGCTATTTTAAACAAAGCTGCTATGTACACTTGTGTGAACATATGATTTTATTTCTCTAGGACTGGAGTGGCTGCATCATTGTATTTTTGTATGTTTATTATGTAAGAAACTGCTAAGCTATTTTCCAAAGGTGTTATACTATTTTACATTCTCATTAGCAATATACGAAGGTGGCAGTTCTTCACATCTCTTGCTAACACTTGGCATGGTCAGTTTTATTATTTTTATCTTTCTAACAGGTGTGTTTTTTATTTATTTTTCTCTAGTGATGAATGATACCAATCATATTTTCATGTGCTCATTTGTCAACCATAAATCTTGTAGAGAAATCTGTTCAAATCTTTTGCACATTTGTTACCTTATTATTGCATTTTTAAAGACTTATTTATATATTATGGATATGCCTTTTATCAAACATATGATTTGAAGATATTTTCTCCAAGTCTGTGGTTTATGTTTTCATTCTTTTACCAGAATCTTTTGAAGAAGAGAAGCTTGTAATAGCAATTTCCTATTTATCAATTGGTTCTTTCACATAACATGATTTTGTGTTGTATTTTTTCCCTTGGGAATTCCAATCACATATTAGCTTGCTTGAAGCTGTCCTAGTGTTTGTTGTTATTTTTGTTGTTTAGCTCTTTATTCCTTGTGTGTTTCATTTTGGATAGTTATTGCCATTTTAAGTTCACTATTCTTCTTTAAAAATGTTTAATTTGTCATTAAGTCCACCTAGTATATTTTTCATTTCAGACATGGTAATTTTCATTTCCTGAAGTTTCTGAGTTTCCTCATAATGTGTGTGTACACACACACACACACACACACACACACACACTATATCTATCTATCTATCTATATATATATATATATATATATATCTATATCTATCTATCTATCTATATATATCTTTCATTAATCTACTTAAGCTGTCCAGACTTTCTTCTATCTTGGTGAATATATGAAGTATGGGTTTTTCTGATGAATGACCCAGTGGAGAATCACTCACTCTGGTGTAACTCAAAACTCACTGGTAATTTCAGAAGTGTAGTGACAAAGATGTCACCTTTGAACTATTAAAAAAAAGAATAAAAGGGAAAAGAAGGACAGGTGTGGAGTAAAGTGAGTATCATTCTACTTCACAGCCTAAGGTCTTCCTTTTGTTGATTGGTATATCTCCTCAGCTGCACTTATCCATCCTTTGGGTGTAAGTTGACTTGGGGAAATAAGACTATTCAAAGTAATGAGGTGATGCAGAAAACAGAAGACAGAAAAGTTGAAGCAGAAATGATCCAAAGGGGTGGCCTTAAGAACATACACAATTTAAACTGATCAATTTCAAGCAAGGAAATAGAAGACACCATCAAAAACCTACCAACCAAGAAAAGTCTGGGACCAAAGGGATTCACAACTGAGTTCTACAAGACTTTCAAAGAAGAATTAATACCAATACTCCTCAAATTATTCTAACAAATAGAAAAGGAAAAAACCTTCCAAACTCATCCTATGAAGCTAGTATTATCCTGATACAAAAGTAAGTCAGAGACACATCAAGGAAAGAAACTTTCAGACCAACAACCCTGATGAACATCGATGCAAAATTCTCAGTAAATTCTGGAAAATCATATACAAAAACATATTTAAAAATAGTGCATCATGATCAAGTGGGGTTCATTCCAGGAATGTAAGGTTGGCTCAACATATGGAAATCAATAAATATAATTCATCACATGAATAGACTTAAAGATAATAATCATATGATTATATCAATTGATGCAGAGAAAGCATTTGACAAAATACAGCACTCTTTCATGTTCAAAACACTAGAAAAACTAGGGATAGTAGCAATATAACTCAACATTGTAAAAGCTATCTATGTTAAACCCAAGGCCAACATCATTCTAAATGAAGAAAATTTGGAATTATTCTTTCTAAAAACTGGAACAAGACAGGGATGCCCTCTTTCACCACTTATATTCAACATAGTCCTTGAAACTGTAGCCAGAGCAATTAGACATTGAAGAGATATAAATAGGAAATATAAATATAAATAAGAAATTGAAGAGATACAAATAGGAAAAGAAGAACTCAAACTATCATTGTTTGCTGATGACATGATTCTATATTTAGAGGATCCAAAAAAATCCCCATCAGAAAACTTCTAAAATTAATTAATGAATTCAGCAAAGTAGCAAGATATAAGATCAATATCCATAAATCGAATGCATTTCTATACATCAGTGATGAATCCTCTGAAAGAGAAATTAGAAAAACTACCACATTCACAATAGTCTAAAAAACAAAACAAAAACCTTGGGAATCAACTTAACAAAAGAGGTGAAAGACCTCTATAATAAAAACTACAGAACACTAAAGAAATAAATTGAAGAAGACTTTAGAAGATGGAAAGATCTCCCATGCTTGTGGATAGGCAAAATTAATATTGTCAAAATGGCCATACTACCTAAAGTGCTATACAGATTTAATGTGATTCCAATTAAAATCCCAACATCATTCTTTATAGATATAGAAAAAGCAATCATGAAATTCATTTGGAAAAATAATATGCAGAATAGCCAAAACAATCCTTAGCAAGAAGAATGAAGCAGGAGGCATCACACTACCAGGCTTTAAACTATACTACCAAGCCATAGTAACAAAACCAGCATTGTATTGGCACCAAAATAGACATGTAGACCCATGGTACAGAATAGAAGATACAGAGACAAACCCATATAAACAACAGTTACCTCATACTAGACAAAGGCACCAAAAGCACACATTGGGGAAAAGATAGCCTCTTCAACAAATGGTGCTGGGAAAATTGGTAATTCATATGCATTTCATATGCAAAATGAAACTAAACCCCTATCTCTCATTATGCACAAAACTCAGCTCAAAGTAGATCAAGGACCTAGGAATTAGACTAGACACCCTGCGCCTAATAGAGAAAAAAATAGGCCCAAATCTTCATCATGTCGGATTAGGCCCCAACTTCAGTAAAAAGACCCCTAAAGTGCAAGAAATAAAATCAAGAATTAATAAATGGGATGGACTCAAACTAAAAAGCTTCTTCTCAGCAAAAGAAACAATCAATGTGGTGAAGAGGTAGCCTACATTTTGGGAGTACTAATTTTATTTTATTTTGTTTTTTTTCCTTTTTTTATTGATTATTTAAAGCATTACATAGCTCATAATATATCATCTTTCATACATTTGACTCAAATTGTGTTTTGAACTCCCATTTTCACCCCAAATACAGATTGCAGAATCACATCTGTTACATATTCACATTTTTACATAATGCCATATTAGTGACTGTTGTATTCTGCTACCTTTCCTATCCCCTACTATCCCCCCTCCCCTCCCCTCCCATCTTCCCTCTCTACCTCCCCTGCTGTTGTTCAATTCTCTCCCTTTTTTTCCCTCCCCCTTGCCCCTCATAACCTCTTATAATTTTATGTATCATTGAAGGTCTCCTACTACTTCCATGTGCTTTCCCTTCTCTCTCCGTTTCTCTCCCCCCATTCGTCTTTGTTTACTGTAGTCTTTTCCTCATGCTTTTCCTTCCTGTTCTGTTCTTAGTTGTTCTCTTTATATCAAAGCAGACATTTGGCATTTGTTTTTTAGGGCTTGGCTAGCTTCGCTTAGCATAATCTGCTCTAATGCCATCCATTTCCCTGCAAATTCTATGATTTTGTCATTTCTTAGTGCTGCATAATACTCCATTGTGTATAGATGCCACATTTTTTTTATCCATTCATCTATTGAGGGGCATCTAGATTGGTTCCACAGTCTAGCTATTGTGAATTGTGCCGCTATAATCATTGATGCAGCCGTATCCCTATAGAGCGCTTTTTTAAGGTCCTCAGGGAATAGTCCGAGAAGTGCGATAGCTGGGTCAAATGGTGGATCCATTCCCAGCTTTCCCAGGAATCTCCATACTGCTTTCCAAATTGGCCTCACCATTTTGCAGCCCCACCAGCAGTGTACAAGTGTACCCTTTTCCCCACATCCCCGCCAACACTTATTGTTGTTTGACTTCATAATGGCTGCCAATCTTACTGGAGTGAGATGGTATCTTAGGGTGGTTTTGATTTGCATTTCTCTGATTGCTAGAGATGGTGAGCATTTTTTCATGTACTTGTTGATTGATTGTATGTCCTCCTCTGAGAAGTGTCTGTTCAGGTCCTTGGCCCATTTGTTAATTGGGTTATTTGTTATCTTATTGTTTAATTTTTTGAGTTCTTTGTACATTCTGGATATTAGGGCTCTATCTGAGGTGTGGGGGGTAAAAATTTGTTCCCAGGATGTAGGCTCTCTATTTACCTCTTCTATTGTTTCTCTTGCTGAGAAAAAACTTTTTAGTTTAAGTAAGTCCCATTCGTTTATTCTTGTTGTTAACTCTTGGGCTATGGGTGTCCTATTAAGGAATTTGGAGCCCGACCCCACAATATGTAGATCGTAGCCAACTTTTTCTTCTATCAGACGCAGTGTCTCTGATTTGATATCTAGCTCCCTGATCCATTTGGAGTTAATTTTTGTGGATGGCGAGAGAAAGGGATTCAATTTCATTTTGTTGCATATGGATTTCCAATTTTCCCAGCACCATTTGTTGAAGATGCTATCCTTCCTCCATTGCATGCTTTTAGCCCCTTTATCAAATATAAGATAGTTGTAACTTTGTGGATTAGTCTCTGTGTCTTCTATTCTGTGGGTATGATTCTCGCTTTGGGAGTACTAATTTTAGAGCACTAATCTCCAGGATATATAAAGAACTCAAAAAAGTTAACACCAAAAAAACGAACAACCCAATCAATAAATGAGCTTAGCTGAACAGACATTTCTCGGAAGAAGATATACATTCGATCAACCAATATATGAAAAAATGTTTAATCTCTCTATTAAGTAGAGAAATGCAAATCAAAACTATTGTAAGATTCCATTTCACACCAGTCAGAATGGCAGTTATCAAGAATATAGACAACAATAAATGTTGGCGAGGATGTGGGAGAAAAGGCACACTCATACATTGCTGGTGGGACTGCAAAATTTTGTAATCAATCTGGAAAGCAGTATGGAGATTCCTTAGAAAACTTGGAATGAAACCACCATTTGATCCAGCTATCCCACTCCTTGGTCTAGACCCAAAGAACTTAAAATCAGCATACTATAGTAACGCAGCCACATCAATGTTTATAGCAGCTCAATTCACAATAGCTAAACTATGGAAGCAACCTAGATGCCCTTCAATAGATGAATAGATAAAGACACTGTGGTATATACACACAATGAAATATTACTCAGCATTAAAAGTGAATAAAATTATGGCATCTGTAGGTAAATGAATGGAGTTGGAGAATGTCATTGTTGAGGGCCACAGCCAAGTTGGGATGATGCATGGCATTTTTGCCAGAACGGAGTGGTTGAGAGGTGATGCCAGCAAGCCACTGAGATGATAATGGTTATGTTAAGCTGTGTATTCCATTGTAATATTAGACCTCTGCTGCCTGCTACTTTGGAGTTCTTGCGGGGATTCCCAGAGAGTTCCCATTGGTTGGGGAAGTGCCGGAGGAGGGATTTCCGGTTGGTGTGTAGTGTGTCCCGGGAGAAGGCCGGCTGAGTGGCATTCGAAGGAGTTCGGAGAATAAAGGAGTTCCTGTTTTGAACCTACAAGGCTGTGTGGCGGCTTGGTTATTTTGTGCCCAGCCAGACTGCGGCATGTCATGCTAAGCAAAGTAATCCAATCCCCAAAAACCAAAGGCTGATTGTTCTCTCTGATAAGTGGATGCTGATACATAATTGGGGAAACATGAGAAAAATGGAGGAACTTTGATGGGGCAAAGGGGAGGGAAAGGTTGGGAGGTGTTGTGGGTAGGAAAGATGGTAGAATGAGATAGACATCATTACCCTAGGTACATGTATGACTGCACATAAGGTGTGATGTTACGTCATGTACAACCATAGAAATTTAAAGTGTTGCTGCAATTGTGTACAATGAATCAAAATGCATTCTGCTGTCATATATACCTAATTAAAATTAAAAAAAGGAATCATCTGGAGAAACTGCTGAGCATTACTATATAACACGGATCTGTCTTAATAGAGATAAAAATGCCTAGGAATCAGCATTTTAATAGGGATCCCAACATTGTGAGAGGTCCAGAATCCATAGTGAAAACACTGACACAACATTTAGTCAGATACTGTGAAAATCCTTGTGTAAGTCTAAAAACGTGTGAGTCTAAACTAGTAATGACAATTTGGCATAATTGTCAGTTTGTACCCAGACCTATGATCCCGACTGGTTTCTGTTGAATAAATGAATAAAAAATAAATACCTGGATAAATGAATTACTTTAGTAAATCCCCTTTCTGCATTCACAAATTGTTGGGGCTCATTTATAATAACCTTACTAATTATTGATACAAATATGATTAATGTTATAATAATTTATATTTGCTCTAAAAATATTTACTTAGGCCCAGAATTTATATTGTACTCTAAAACAATTTATGATCTTTTTCAAAATAGTGTAAAAGCAAATTTTAATCCAACATTTGTAACATATTCATGGATTTGGGGTTAGGAATGTAGGAGATATTGAAGCTTCCTCAGGTTTATGAATGTTTTAACAAGAAAAAATCAGCAGTTAAAGAAAAACTTAACACCTATGGTCAGTTGTAAACAGTTACTTCTTATGATATGTCTTATTTCCTCAAGCATTTCCTTTTGATGTGCAAGAAATAATACACAAGTGACAGAATATAAATATGCTAAACATGTTCAGTTTATATTGATCATTTGATGTTTCACTACAAATAAAATTGAAATAGAGAAGTATTTCTTGGTTACTGATAGGTTTTCCTTTTTTGCACAGCTTGGACTAGTCAATAAATTAATAATTAATTTAGTACTATAAGAATTCTTTTCTTATCAAATTTATTTTACCATGAAATCATTCTGTCTTTTCACAAGTCATTTAGGCCTGTCAGTGAATGAAAGCATGGGTTTCAATTGCATATATGGGTCTCATTAGAGTTGTAAGTTAAGTCAATACTATAAACAAGGGCAAAAGATTTTAAATTAACAAATGCTTATTTGTATTGTTGTATTTTTTACTATAAGGATGTCTGAACTCTTGCTTGGAAATGTAATGACTATTCTCTCAGCTGGTGACATTAGGAACTTTTTAATTCTATAGTCATTTCTCTCACACATAAGACATAGGCACACATGCCAATGGCCCCTGGATGCACGGGCTAGTACGTTACTGTGGTCCATGTCCTAGCCAAACATGATCTAAGTCAAAGAAGGCTACCCATCTATTTGGAGCATTTTCCATGATTCTATGGGGAAGCCTCTCCATTGACTATGAAGAGTCCTCTCGGCTGGCTCTGACTCCTGACCTAATGACTCACTTCCAAGACCTGATATACTGAATGGATGGAATAAATCGACTAGACTAGAACAGAATGGGAGAGAGGAGAGACACTTCTGAAATTTCAAGGAATATCTTACCACTTTTTTTAAGAGAGAGAGAGAGAGAGAGAGAGAGAGAGAGAGAGAGAGAGAGAGAGAGAAGTTTTTTAATATTTATTTTTTAGTTTTTGTTGGATACAAGATCTCTATTTTATTTTTATATGGTGCTGAGTATCAAACCCAGAGCCCCGCGCATACCAGGTGAGCGCAATACCCCTTGAGCCACATCCCAAGCCCTTACCACTTTTTTAAAGCAAGATTCTTTCCTTGAGAATCATCTTTTTAGTGAAATTACTGAATAACATGCCTATAAATATGTGCTTGACATGTAAAGCTCCTTCACTTTTTATTCCTCCCTACTGCATTCTTCATTTGAAAAACTTCTTTTATCCTTAATGAATCATCTCCTCTTTGAAGGCCATCTTCTCTATCATTCCCAGGCAGATTATGGCTCAACTTCTATTATTATTCCTGTCACTGTTTGTAAACTCCTTCCTCCACCCCTGGGTGCTCCTTACTGAAAGAATGCCTCAGCTTTCATTTCTGGATTCCTGGCACTTAGCAGAGGGCCAAGCTTCACGAGTGTGTCTGCACATGTGTGCATATACACACTTTAATAAGTGGTACCAATACAAAGATTTATCTTTATTTACCCCCCAAAGAATACATAATTATCTTTGTATCATTTATTGAATGGTACATTAACAAATAAATGTCCACTGATGGCAATTCCAACTCTTTCAGGTATCAGTTTTCTGTATATACATGAATCTGTTGATGTCTCTTTATTTTGTTCCATTTATCTCTTTGTCTAGCCCCATAGCAGCACCACAATAATTATAATCTTATATAAATCTTCATAAATAGTAAACTCCCTTTTTCATGTATGTTAGGACTTTATTGAAAATACATGAAATCTATAAATTAATTTGGGGAAAGTAAGTCTCTTTCCATTATTGAATCTTCCTAGTTTCAAACATGGTACATTTCTTCATTCATTTTCTTCTTTAATGCCTTTCAATAGAGATTTATATATTTTTCCATAAAGATCTTATATATGTCAATTTGTAGACTTATAGATTTCTTTCTATGAATCTTATATTTTTATTTTTGTTATAAATTACATATTGTTGAGCAGATTCATTGATGTCAACGATCCAATAAATGGTTCTTGGCAAGTTAATTATTCTTCTGTCAGGAGCCTTGGCTGTCTTCAGGAGCCCCTTGTTGTTTCCACAGCAGCAACAAAGTCCAGTGTTCTTACAAAGTTGATCATCACCCTCTAAAACAAGGGTTCTCACTTTTAGCTCCAATGACATTTTAACATATTGAATAAATTGATTCTTTTTATGTTGGACTGTCCTGTGTGTTGTAGGATATTTCACAGCATCTTTTGTCTCTGCCCACAAGATGCCTGCCACCCATGTATGATAACCAAACAGGTCCTCCAGACATTGGCAACTGTATGGGGAGAAAATTGTTCATGTTGAAAATGCCTTCTTTAGGGTTACATTAGGTAAGAAAATTCAGGTGACACTCTTTACTGCTTCCTTTCAAGTGTGCCCTAAGTGAGTTGTAAGTCTACACATTTACTCATTTATAACAAAGAGCCAACACCATCTGCAGCTAAGAAGTTAAACTCAGATTACATGCACACGAATACATATGCACAAGACACACACACACACATACACATAGACACAAAGGTATTGTCAAAGGTTTGCTAAGGTAAGGTGAATGGGAAGCCAGGGGTCCATATGCAGGGTCATGCACACACTCATTGAGTGAATGTTAAGAACTGTGTTGAATCAATAGCTCTCAGGAGAGTGTGTGATGTTCTGCTTCAACTTATGATTGCTGTGCGGAAATTTGAATTTAGTATTATTAAATATTCTTTTGACTTTTCAGGATAAGCCACAATATCCATTAAGTGTGTATGAATATGTGTATATGTGTCTGTGTATGATATACATGAAATTTATACTTTTAAGTCTAGATATGTGGTTTATTAAAACTCAATGAAAGCACCACTAAGAAACCCCACATTTGTGGTCCATGTGTGAACCATGGGCCACCACATCGTAAATGCTAATGTCTACTGGGCACATAGTTGCTAGTTCTCCACTCCATCTCTTGGAGTTTGAAGACATAAGATCGTCCTCTCAGTTTGGATTCCAGTAGCTTCCCAAGTTATTTCTGACTTTCTTAAGGTGCCTGGGCAAACTAAACCCAGTGACCTCTTTTTTGTGTGAAGAAACAGTATCTTTCCTGAAGCTCAGTCAGTGTTTAATTGATCTTCAGATCACTCGATACTCATACCCTTTAGGTACTGCCTAAGGAAAGATTAATTTTCAGCCCCAGGTAAGATTTTAAATGGGAAATTCCGGGCCATGCTAATGTGACTAAGGCTTTACCTTAGAAGTAGCAAATCTAGAGAATTAAAAATGAACCCCATTTTGGCAAAAGAAGTACAATAGCACAGTTTCTAAACAGTAGAAAATTTTAAACAGAAAGGAAGACAAGCAATGCAAATAGTAAGCTAGAGGAGAAAGCTGTGGTGTGGCGATGAAGAGGGATGCGGACGACACAAGAAGCGAACTGTAGCCAGGTGCTGTGGCACACGCCTGTAATCCCAGCAGCTCAGGGGGCTGAGACAGGAGGATCATGAGTTCAAAGCCAGCCTCAGCAAAAGCAGGGCACTAAGCAACTCAGTGAGACCCTATTAAATGAAATACAAAATAGGGTTGGGGATGTGGCTTCGTGGTTGAGTGCCCTGAGTTCAATCCCCAGTACCCCCCCCCCCAAAAAAAAAAGAAGAAGAAGAAGCAGCAGCAAATACAAAATGAATGCATAGAGCTATGCAGATTTGACAGGGATTTAAAAACTGAGGAAGGGAAAGAAAGCAGAGCAGTTAGGAGGCCTCTGGCTACATGTCAGGAGTGTGCCAGGTGATTCATTTCTATTAGCTCCTAATGCCGGTGCTCCCAACCAGTTGCTAGTAGATTTATCATCTTTGTGTGTATAAAGGGGTCAGAAAGCTTAGGCAATTTGTTCATGGTCACATACTGGCAGGTGGTTGAGCCAAGAGAGTTAAAGGACAAAAGTGTTCACACCAGAGTAAAATCTGGCCCTTGGAAGGGCCCCCTGTGTTCTCTCCAACTTTCCACAAAATTGTAAGCAGAATGTTGTGTGTGTGTTTTCAGAGAGGATTCACAGTTTCAATCATATTTTCAAAAAGTTATAAAAGAAAAAAATTGAGAAAGTCTACTCTGAAAATATGTGAAGTTCTAGTTCAAAAGGCTGCCTCTACAATTCTTTGTAAGTACAGAAGAGTAGACCACAGATTTCTTCATAATTCCACGGGGTAATTATTGCTCATTCACATGGGCTTCCCAAAGCTGAAGTCATTGACAAATTGGTAGTAAGTCATTGTCTTTCTTTTATCTAGATTCCTGAAGTGGGAAGCCACAGAGTTTATATCCCAACTCAAGGTAAAAGCAGCATGGTAGAATTCCAGTGTGATAAATACCTTTCCTGAACATCTGGCCCAACTACTTCATCTAACAGAAGAGGAACCAGGCCCAGAGGTGTGCCTCATTTCTTAGGGCCACTGAGACTAAAGCTCAGGCTCCCTAACCTGTGTTTAATGCTGTCTCTGAGAGAGAAGGCTGCATTTTGTGTCAATATTGAAAGGGTACTTAGGTGAAGCTGGTTTGGGCTCTTCACTCTTCACATCACCAACCATTAAGCCTTCATTGTTTAAGGAGACCTAAGCTTCTTAGTCCAGGATACCTGAAAGGAAAATGCACATCTAACTTGGGCCAACATTGTTTTAATTGAAATTTAGAGCTCAGCTTCATGGAAAAGAGATTGTTCAAAGTGGGTTACTACCTTCCAACTACCTTACAAGATGTTTTCCGTTATGATTTATCAACTACCTACTGAATGAAAAACAAAGGGGTGGGAGAAAGATTTCAAAACAAAACAAAACATGCAAATCATGTTCCTTGTCCTTTTGGAATATAAAATTAACTATAGAAGGAACTATGTTTGGGAAGACATATTGTATTTCTGTATATCCATGACTTAACAAAAAAAGGGGACTAGTCAAATACCCTATTAGGACTTCTCTCCAAATCTATTCCAAGAACAAAGTTCCACGGGACTTTGGATATATCATGAAGTCAATTGCAAGTGCCTTTTGCATGTCCCAGATGGGATTTAAAAATCCCCTTTTTCTCGCATGCCAAGAATCTGGTAGGCAGCTTTGACTCTGTTACTACCACAGGATTTGAAAACAAAACCCTGCATCACAGTGAACCAGGAGCCAGCTGAGTTCCAAATTTGTCTGCACTCAGCCTTATCCTCCTCAGACACCACCATGCCCTTGTTTGGATCCAGGCCTAGACCCTGAAGTCCCTTGGAGGCAGGGACCCTGTCTTATGCATCTTGGTGTTCCTAGACTCCTGAAAGGTACCTGAGAGTTGGAAAGTTCTCAGACCTTTTAAGCAAGCTGAGCGAAACTGTATATACTGAGCAGAATAAGGAAGGATGGAAACATCCAAAGAGATTGGATGATTTTTCAAGAAGATAAACTGAGGTTTAGAGAGATTAAAATACTAGTACAAAGTTTCCAGGAGTGAGAACATTAAAATACTTAAGTCTATTACGAAACTATGTCAGTACGCTTAGACTGTAATGTTTCTGATATACTTAGAAGAACCACCCATCTGTTTTTAGGGTAGAAAGTCTGCTTTTGAGTTCTTGAATAGAAAGTAGCTATAAATATATGATTTTGATGAGAAAGAGAATGAGACAAAATAATTGATGCAAACACCACAGTAGAATAATAATCAACTACGTGTCAATTTCAGCTCTCCCAATGACAGCCCAATCAATGAATCTGTCTTGGCAGATAATTACTTGCTGTATCTTTAGTCCATAAAGTGATCAATAAAGTCAAATGTCCAGTTTAATATTTTACATTTAATGATTATACAATAACAGGCAGAAGAATATATGTTGAGAGAGATTAATGGAAGGATTAGATATGGTGCCAATACTTTTTTCTTTTAATTAGTGAAATCCTAATGCAAAATTCAAAAAATGCTAAATTGAAGTCTTTCTTTCTTAGCACTCTGCTAAGCAACTGAAATCATGTTCAGAGATTTGATTATTGAGCTTCTAATTATCTAGCAATACAAATGCTCCCTGAAATGCTTTAGGAGTCTCACTCCTCCTCCTCCTGGCTGAGGAACTAGCTTGGTGGACCCAAATGGTTAAGCTGTTTCAGTGGAGACAATGTTAATTTCTCCCAAACTCTGGGAGGAAAAGGAGCCTTGCAGGACATCTGGCCTGGTTGCAATGATGACCAGGTGGAGATATTCCCAGGGGGTTAGGAATTGTCTCCTCTTGTGGGCAAGTTCCTCTGGCCTTAGTCAGTCTTTGCTCACTTGCCACAAACTTGGCTTCACTAAAAATCCACCACAAATCAATTTTGTCAGTTTCCATTATTTCTTTGTTCACTAAGGAGTTGCTCAGGAAGGTGTTGAATGGTTAATGATGGTGGTGGTGTTGATCCTATTTTCAGAGTAAGAAAATGGTCAAATCCCAGAAGGCCCCAGTCTGTGAAGCAGTCCCCCAGGCATTCGAGAGTGCACCCAGCACATGCTGCCAGGCAAGGTCGGATTAAATGTCTACGACAGTAGGATACCCACTTTCCTCACTGATCCTGTGTGAGCTACTCACAGATGAGTAGATGTCATGGAGAGTTGTCAGGTTTGAACTCAATGAAACATACAGACCTTGAAAGAATAAGAATTACATGATAAGAGTCTTAATTGGCAAGGTCGGAGTGGAAGCAGACTCAGTCTTCTATGTGTCAGGACATAGATGGAGACAGGAAATGATTCTGAAATAAGTAAATACGTTGGTATATATGGCATATCCATGTTTATATATTAGACATAAATTTGGCTGCCAGGCAACCCAGAATAGGAGTTATCATTATGGCAAAGAATTCACATATCATGAATAAGCAAGTCATGGATTTACTATCTCAAAGGCTGATTTCTTTGTTTTTCAGGATAAAATATGTAAGTCGCTGTGTTCCTCCAGAGCCAGCCTTCTGAGGTATTGTCTCAGCCAAAGCCAAAAAAAAAAAAAAAAAACAGGACAAAATGGCATGGAGTGGGCTGGGGTTGTGGCTCAGTGGTAGAGCACTTGCCTGGCACATGTGAGGCATTGGGTTCGATACTCAGCACCACATAAAAATAAACAAAATAAAGATATTGTGTTTATGTATAATTATTTTTTTAAAACGGCATGGAGCAAGGTGGGCTGACTGCTCAGGGTGCATGTGAGGATGGCAATACACATGGGTATTATAGTCTAAGCCCTGGCCACTCACTGGCAGTTCTGAACCCTATCTGTTAGGGCACTCAGGAAGCAGTGGACACAATGGGGATTCAAGTCTACTCACAAGAGGCTGCTACCTAAACTAGTGTGTCAGCGTGTGCACTTACCAAAAACTCATATCTGTCAATGGGCCAGGACCACTAAGATCTGTTGGCAGATTCTCTGCCCTTTAGAAAACTCATCTAAGAGGTTGATAAAAATCAGAAAGCTGCAGGATAAGCATGGATTGAGAGTGAAAAGAGTGACATGATTTTGAGGGGCATTCACCAAGGCACTGGCAAGGTCTGATAACATGTCCTAGTTTTACTCAGATACATTCAAGTTGATATTTTTCCTTCTTGTCTGTAGAGTTCTAAATAAACACAAATAAAGTCTGTGTACCCCTCTTCTTTTAAAAAAAATTTTCGTTATTGTAGTAAAATACACATAAGACATACCATCTGTCTTAGTAATTTGGGATATTATAACAAAGTACCATAGACTGGATGCTTGTAAACAGTAGAAATACTTGGCAAGATTGGGTTTTGTCACTATTTTTTTCTTGTAAGCACTTGGATATACTGAACGGTTTCAATTTGCATTTCCCAAATGGCTAATGATGTCTAATATCCATTCCTGTGTTTATTTACCATCTGTCATCTTCAGTGAAATGCCTGTGCATGACTTTTGTCTATTTTCCATTTGGATTTATTTATTGGCTTAGTTTTGACACTACTTTGTATATATTAGATGCTGGTCCTTTGTTGGATATGTGGTTTGCAAAGATTTCTCCCAGTGTGTAGCTTCTTATCCTCTTGTCAGGGTCTTACACAATGCAAAATTTTTGATACTGGTGAAGTTAAATTTATTGTTCCTTTTATGGGACATAGTTTTTGTGTTAAGTCTGGGAACTCTTCGCCTAGCCTTAGATCCTAAAGCTATTTTCCTGTTTCTTTCTAAAAGTTTTACAGTTTTAGGTTTTTATTGAAGTCTATAATTAATTTTGAATTAATTTTTAAATAAAATATGATACCTAGTATGAGGTTTATTTTTGTTTTGTTTTATCCATGAATTCTAGTTGATGCAGTACTATTTTTTAAAAAAGGCCATTCTTCCTCCATTTAATTGTTTTTGTATCTTTGTCAAATATCAGTGGGCATATTTTTTTTTGTGAGTGAATCTATTATAGTTTCTCTATTTTATCCCATTAGTTTGTGTCTGTCTTTCTGCCCAAACCAGGGGGGTAGGTTGCCGTAACTATGTAAATCTTGGAATTGAGTAAACTGATTGCTCTTGTTTTATTCTTTTAAAAATAGTTTAAATATGCAAGTTTTCCCCTTTTCATATAGATTTTGAAATAATCTTGTCTATAACTAGAAAAACTTTGTTTTGAAATTTTGATAGGAATTAAACTTGTACATAATTATTGAAAGAATCAATATTTTTATAATGGTGACTTTAAGTTCATAAAAATAATATATTTTCATTTATTTAGCTCTCTTTTGATTTATTTCAACTTCATTTTATGGTTTTTAATATGCAAATCTTATACAATTAGATTTGTTTGTTTATTTATTTATTTATTTATTTATTTATTTATTTATTTATTTATTTTGTGTGTGTATCTGTGGTTTACTAGGGATTGAACCCAGTGACATTCTACCACTGTTCTGGTTTAGATGTGAATTGTCTCCCAAAAGCTAACGTGTGAAACAATGCAAGAAGGTTTAGAGAGGAAATGATTGGGTTATAAAATGTTTAACCTAATCAATGTGTTAATCCCCTAATGGGGATTAACTTGGTGATAAATAGGGTGGGTAGGGTGTGACTGGAGGAGGTGGGTCCCTGGGGACCTGCCTTTGGTATATATATTTTGTCCTTGTTGAGTGGAGCTCTCTTTCTGCTTCCTGGTGTGAAGTCTTGAGCCACTTCTCTCCAAGGCTCTCTTCTACCTTGATGTTCAGCCTCACCTTAAGCCTCAAGGAATGAAGCTGGCTGTCTAGGGAGTGAGACCTCTAAAACCATGAGTCTCCAAATAAACTTTTCCTCCTCTATTTTGTTCTTGTGCAGTCTTTTAGTCAGAGAAGCAAAAAAGCTGACTAAAACAACAACTGGGCTACATTCACAGCCCCTTTTAAGTTGCTGAGACAGGTCTTGAACTTGTGATCTTCTTGCCTCAGCATCCCAAGTAGCTGGGAATACAGGTAAGTGCCATTGTGCCCAGCTGATTCAAAATTTTTAAATGAACATAAATAGTAATGTATTTTGAATTTTGTTTTATACGTGTTTATTGCTATTATTTAGAATTACATTTGATTTTTTATGCTTATTGTATATCCCACAACTTTGACATTAGCTTTATTAGCTAATGTATTAGCTCCAGGAGTTTCTTGTTTGTTTTTTGTTTTGTTTCATGGGGGTAGATGGTGACAATCATAAAATCTACAAATAGGGGCGATTTTCTCTCATCCATTCAGATATATATGCCTCATTTCTTTTTCTTGATTTATTGCATTAGTTAGAACTTCTAGCAGTATATTTAATAAGAGCAGCAAAATAGAAATCCATTCTGTGTTTTTGATCTCATGGAGAAAGAGTATAGTCTTTATCCAATAAGTATAATGTTAGCTGTAAATTTTTTATAGATGTTCTTTGAAAGTTGAGAAAGTTCCCTCTATATTCCTATTTTTCTTTCTGAGATTTTTTAAATCATGAGATAATGTGGAATTTTGCCAAATGCCTATTCTGCATCAGTTGATATCATTATATGATCCCCCAGATTGTTAGTATAATTAATTACATTGCTTTTCAAATATGGAACTAGGCTAGCATCCTTGGTAGAAACTCCATTGGGCATGGCTTATAATTTTTTCTTATATATTGTTTGTCGAAGTCCAGCTCCAACAGGGGGTCTCAGGAGACGAATGAATGGCGAGGAGTCGGAGAAAGGGGGTTGGAGAAACAACACAGACACCAAAGTGAAGGTGCTGAATCCCAATCTTTACTTGTGAAGTTAATCATATATACTCTCATTTTGGCAGGCTCACAGTACTTTGTGGTTACAAAACAGAAATCATTATTCAAAGAAACAAAGTATTATGTAGCTACAATTAGAATAGAAGAATGTATCTTGGCTTATGAATAAGCAAGCATTTTTCCTTTCAGTTCACATTTTGCCTTGAGCTGTTTCTACTTAGTTAACTTTTAATAATAGTTAGAAATGTCCCAGACTATTGGCCTATACCTCGACTATTCTTTCTTGACTTACTGACTAGACCCAGTGCCATGGTTACGGGAAGTGGTTAACTTGAAAAAAGAGGCTATTAATTTTAATCAAACAAGAGTAAGAGCACAAACTATTGTGCACAGGAACAAGAACAAGTTGCCCAGTACTAAGCACTAATCTGTCTTCTTAACATTAATTCTTCTTCTCTAGATTTTAATTTAATTTCTCAAAAACTTCCTTGACAGGAATACAGGGAGTTTTTCATTAAACATTAACAATTTACGCTCCACAGCTGAATCATTGCATTTAGAGCAAACAGATCTATTCTTTAGAAGTAGTTGCATTAATTGGGAAAGTCATGTTTTTTCCTTCATACTTAATGGTCATATGAGAAGTCGCAACTATATTTATTAAAGGAATACAAAAACAAATCAGCCCATTCCCAGAATCATACTGCGCTTCTCCAGAGGATGGACACCTTGCGCCATCCACCTCAGTAGGGCTTTGCCATTGCCTGAATCAGGGGAGGGGCGCAGTAGTTGTTAAATTTTATTTACTAATATTTTTGTTAAGATTTTTTTAGTCCATATTTATGAAGGCTATTGGTCTTTAATTTCTTCCTTCTGTCCTTCCGTTCTTCCTACCTTCCAACATTCCTTGTGTCCATTTTTCTCTGGTCTTAGTATGAGGGTAACAATAACTTTGTAAAATTATTTGAGGTGTGTTCTGTTTTCTTATATTTTCTGGAAGAAATTTTGTGGAATTTGTGTTATTCCTCCTTTAAAATTTTGGTTGAGTTATCCAATGAATCTCTCTGGGGTTAGAGATTCCTTCAGTAGATGAGTTTTTAAAAATATAAATTCAACTTCCTTAATAGCAACAGGGCTATTCAAAGATTTATTTCCAAATTTTTTGTGTTTGTTTCTGGAGTAATTGGTCCATTTCATCTAAGTTGCCCAATTCTTGTGTTTAGAATTGCTCATGGTATCTTTTTATAAAACTTTTGATATCTGTAGGGTCTGTGGTGATATCCCCTTGCTTCAGCTCCGGTATTGGTAATTTTACTAATCTTTTCAAAGAACTAGTTCTTTGTTTCATTGATTTTCTTTGTGACTTCTCTGTTTTCAGTTTCATTGATTTTTTTCTCTTATTTTTACTATTTCCTTCCTTCTGCTGGTTGA
This sequence comes from Spermophilus citellus, assembly GCF_964194105.1. Taxonomy (NCBI): domain Eukaryota; kingdom Metazoa; phylum Chordata; class Mammalia; order Rodentia; family Sciuridae; genus Spermophilus; species Spermophilus citellus. The sequence goes on along the minus strand of NC_138191.1, from coordinate 60,985,385 downwards.
ATTTATTTTGTTCTTTTTCTAGATACAAGAGGTGAGAACATGAATTACTGATTTGAGACTTTTTGTCTTTCCCTAGTGTATACATTTTATTACCACAAATTTCCCTTTTATTGCTGCTTTAGTTATATCCCATAAATATTAATATCTTATATTTTTATTTCATTCAGTTCAGTGTATTTTTATTGTCCTTGAAAACTTTATCCTTGACCAAAGAATGTCTTAGAAATGTTATTATTTAAAAGCATTTGTATATTTTACTATTATATCCTTGCAATTAATTTATAGTTTATTTCATTGTGTTGGAGAATGTGTTCTGAATGATTTTAATTCTCTTAAACTTGAGTGTTTTTTTTTCCTTAAGGCCTAGTATGTTGTCTTTCTTGGCACACATTCCATGGGTGCTTAAAAAGGACAAGTGTTCTCCTGTTGATGGATGGAGTGTTCTATGAATGTATATTAGATCCTTTTGGTTGATGAAGGTGCTGATTTCTTTAAAATCCTTGATTTTTTTTTTTGTCTAACTATTCTATCAATTTTGGGGAGAGGGACATTGAAATTTCCAAAGAAAAATATTAATTTGCCTGAATATCTTTTTAATTCTATCAGTTTTTGGTTTATTTATTTTATAGCTCTATAAATAAATATTAGAATGGCTGTGTCCTCTTGGTAGATTGACCTTTCTTCACTACACAATGCCTCTCTTTGTATCTGGTAATTTGTTTTTGCTCTAGCATCTACTTTCTCTGATATTATCATAGCATCTCCAGCTTTCCTTCGATTAAAATTTTCCCAATTTATCTTCACCCAATCTTTGACTTTCAATTTACCTATTCTATTATATTGAAGTGTGTTTTCTTGTTAACAACATATAGTTTTTAATCCACTCTGTCAATCATTATCTTTTAATTGGCATATATAGACAAGGACATTTAACTTAATTATTTATATGATAGGGCTTAAATATAGCATTTTATTGTTTTTTTCCAGTTTGGTCCATATTTTCATTTCTGTTTTCTTTTTCCTACCTTGTGTTGGGTTTCTTGAACATTTTGGGGAAGGATTCTGTTTGATATACATGTAGTGGTTTTTAGTATAGTGCCTCTTTGTATAGCTTTTTAAATAGTTTCTCTAAGTATTACATTATGTATACACATCTTATTACAGTCTCTTGATGTCATACTTATACTTACTTTAAGTAAAATGTATGAAACTTATCTCCTTGTGTCCCTTTTAACTCTCTCCACATTGATTATACAATTGTCTCGATTATTTCTTCTACATTTATCTCAAACCAAATCAGACAGTGTTATAATCTTCATTTCAATCATCAGTATAATTTAGAAAATGGAATAGGGTAAGAAAAGACTACTGTATTCCTTATTTTTGCTTATTGGGTCTTCTTTCTGACACCTGCCCTACCCCTCTAATTTATTCTTCTGTCATTTCCTTTCTGTTTATAGAACTTCCTTTTGCCATTCTTCTTGGGAAGACCAGCTACAGACAAATTCTTTTAGTTTTCCTTCACATGAGAATGTTTTGTTTTTCTTCTAATAATGAGGATATTTTGCTGGATATAAGATTCTGATTTCTTTTCTTTCTGCACTTCACAAATGCCATGCCATTTCCTTCTGGCCTCTGTGATTTCAATTGAGATTCCATTTGCTAGTCTAATTGCTTTTCCCTTACTGGTAAGGCATCATTTATTCCTCAATACATTTCAAGAGTTTTTTGTTTGTTTGTTTCTTTTTTGTTTGATATCTTTAGTTTCCACGGAATTAACTATAATGCATCTTGTTGTATATTTCTTTGATTTTTGTCTTTATTGGGACCCTGCTTGAGTCTACAGATCTGTCTTTTCAAATTTAGGAAGTTTTCAGTTGTAATTTTTATAAGGCTCTTGTCTTCCTCCTCTGATTCTGGGATTCTGATGAACAAATGTAGAACTTCTGTAATTTCCCACACACCCCTGAGACTTCATTTGATTTTGTTCTATTTTTATTCTGTTGTGGAGGTTTCGTGATTTCTGTTGTTCTGTCTTCCAGCTCGCTGGTTCTTTCCACTGTCCCTTCCATTCTGCTATCGAGCCTGTTCTTTGAATCTTACATTTTATTTGTCGTATTTGTTGTTCTCTGTATCTTCTACTTCTTTGCTGATCCTTTGTTTTTTCACTTGTTTTAAGTGCATTCATAATTCTTCATTGCAGAGTCTTATTATATCTGTTTTCAAACATTTGTCGGGTAACTCAAACATCTCTTTCATCTCAGTGCTGGCACCTATTGATTGTCTTTTTCGTTTAGTTTGATGTCTTCTGGTTCTTGATATGACAAGCAATTTTTAAATGAAATGTATTTTTTTATTATTATGAGATTCTAGGTCTTATTTAAACCTTTGCTTTAGCCTTCTTCTTCTGACACCACTTTGACAAATTGAAAGAAGCCTAGTGCATACCCCTATAAATTGAAAGTAATTAAAATTTAAAACTTGGCTTCAAGAAACCTTGGAAGATCATTATTGCCAGTGAGGGGTAGAAGTCCGGGTGCCTCACTTGGCCTCTGGTGACACCTGTGGCAGGGAATGGGCTCACTATTACTGCTACATGGGTGGAGAGTTCTGGCTCCTCACCAGAGCATCACTGATCACTGGTTATTCTTTTGTAGTTCTCTTTTTCTTGTCTCAATGCAGATGATTTTCCTCTCATGTCCATATTTTACCTTTGACTAGATAAAGCTTTCTTTCATACTTAGAAATGTCTTGGCTAGAGTTTGGGGACCCTATGCTACCTACTTTAACCCCTAAATATTCTGCTTTTTGCATGTAGCAATTCCCGACTATAACATTTAGATGTTTGGATTTTTCTAATTTCTAACTCTAATAGTGTCACCATCTGTGGAAATTATGAAATTGCTTACTTGGCCCCTCTATGTGCCAAGTAGAATCTTCTTTTTTTTTAGATTATTTTATTGACCGCCTTTTAAAAATAATTTATTTTCAAGTTATTAAGTGAAAATTAGAGTCAATTATCCAGTTCTAGTGAAATATCACAGCCATTCCATTCTTGAACTCTCAGAGTATACATAAGATGTTACTATGAAAAGGTAAGGGTGAAAATAAAATATTTAGGGATACAGATCAATGTGGAATCATTACTACAGGGTCTTTGTCTGCTAGGAACGTGGTGCCTGGCTTGTTGCATGTGAGGCTGTCTTCTTCCTGCTGACAGTCAAGGGGGGACTGAGTTATCTCTGACTCCCTAGCTCTTAGCGCATCACCTAGCTCACAGATGCTCAGTCAATATTTGTCTATATCAGTTACCAAGGATTATAACCCTAGGAAGATACAAGGGAAGAGCAATGAGAGTAAACTGTTGGGATCTATAATTGCTATTATTTATTAATTTCCCAGGTACCCAGTATGAATAGACTGCCTACTATGCACTTCTCACTGTGGTGGGGCCTGTAGTGTTTTAACTTGGTTTTGAGAAACAGACTTTCAGATGAAAATCTGTGCGCAGAATTGTTGGGGAGGGCTTTCAGGAAAGTTATTTGAGAGGGAGTGCAAGAAGCAGGGCTAGAAAGAGAAGTTAAGCTGTGATATAGCTGCAAATAAGGACTCAGCTGACAGAACAGAAATCAGGAGCTGAACGACCCTACAGTTCTCCTGAACTGATGCACCGAGAGCTGGCCTTGGTACCTTCATTGGATGGGAGCCAAGTTTGGGCCCAGCAGTTCTATTTAGCTGTGTGAAATTTCCAGAAAAGAGAGTCAGCTATGAGCTGACAGCAGGCAGCAATCCCAGCACCTGGAAGAATGGAAACCTTGTCTGGAGAAGGCTCTGTCTGGGTGGTACACCAGAGTACCTGCAACATGGAGTTACAAAGAGATGGCTAGGACAGAATTTCTGCTCTCTTGGAGATGGCGGGTAGAACAGGAGAGAGAGACATGTAAACAAATAGCTCCAATCAGTGAGGATAAGTTTGAAGAGAGCAAGAAGGCAAGAATGCCACAGGGACTCACACCAAGGAGCAGCCAGCTCCTCTGGGTGGGTCAGGGAAGACCTCTCCAGCATTTGCTTTGCTCTTTTGAGTTTTGAAGAGAGAAAATTCCATGCCATCACGTCTTGCAGAGTAGGTAATGAATTACAAAAGCTTGAATTTGCTTTGAAATATGGGCTCTGTACTTTGCCAAGTAAAGAGAAGTAAATCATGCATTAATGGAGCCGATATTTTCAGTGAGTTAGCGCCACAGGCACCCTGAGCGCAGATCCAGCAAAGAGATAGGAAAGGTGAGTATGTGGGTTACATGTAATGTGGAAAATAACCTTTTAAACTTTTATGCCCTTCTCTAGGGCAAGAATGCTATTCTTTAAAAGGTTAGTCTACTACCAAAAAGGAAGAAAGAAAAAAAAAAAAGAGGCTACTTCATGTTTCATTCCAGAATCAATTTTTCTATTAAAAATAAATTGCACTTTAAGTAACCTGTGATATGTTCAGCTAGAGCTAGTGGCTAGATGAAACTTTTATGTGTGCAGTCCTGGTGATTTGGAAGGACTGGTGAACTACTAAGAACAGAATGTGAATGTCTCTGATCTTCTGAAACTAGGATGGCCCCATCTACCCTTAATCCTAGTGGAATTTCAGCACTGTTTGATGGGTCTCAGGCCCCCAGTGGTTGCTTTGTGCCTGGTGTTGTGTGATCATTAGGAAAATCCAGAGCTGTTCTCCTTTTCATCTCCATTGACAGAGGTTCACTGCCCTTTAGGAGTTTAGAGTTCAGTTGGAGAGTCACAGAAACATGAAACAACTGGAGAATGATTTGCAGGCAGTGTGTCAGCAAGAGTGGGTATACTACAGAGAGTCCTTGAGGATCTTAGAAGAATCTGAGAGACAGGAAGTCTTCTTAGAAGAGGCCAGCATGGAGCCAGATTTTTGAAGAAGGCGGTGGTTTGGTAGAGAGAGGAAGAGGGGGATTCCAAAGGGCAAGGTAGCCCAACACAGCCCAGAGGAGGAAATGACTCAGATGTATGTGGGGTCTAGAGAAGTCAGATCAAACCTCCTTTGGAAAGCAATTTTATTTGAGTAAGAATCAAACTCTGGGTAATGAGTATAATCGGATCCAGGGAAGCTTGGCATTCAAAATGACAAAGAAACCTACATCTGAACTTTTATCTGTATCTTCACTTATTTTTTGGAAATTATGAAAGGATTACATTTGGATTCCAACAAGAAGATTTGCGATCCTGTGAGGTGGCACAAACCATCAGAAAGTGTGTTCTGTTTGAAAGGGACCTCAGTGATATCTGGTCTAAACAGCCATCTGATACTTGAGTCTCCTTAGCAAAGAAGTTCCTGACTATGTCCTCATTCAGCTGACGTTTGCACAATCCCACTGTAATGGCATATGTCATGTCCTTTCCTTTTTGAAAGAAGGATGAAAGAATAAAATCTGTCACTTTGTCCAGTTATTGTGGTCTGCTCAAACAAGCAACACCAAATGGGCAGTCTACATTTTAGAGACCTTAGATCTTCATGTTCGGCAAATGTATATCCATTGTTTTGCTAGAAATAGTATGAACTATGAATTTAGTTTCAAATAAAAGTCTGTGTGGTAATTGGATTGCTTTTGTCCCCCCCCCTCCTACCCCTCAGATTCTGACCTCATGCATCTGGTATTTGGATTCAAATGAAGGACTTTGTCCCTGTTACATTCAAACATGTAAGATTCTATTCATTTTGAAAACCTGTGGAGATTTTTTTGGTCCAAATTCTGTTTGCCATCACTTTGGGCTTGGGATAATTTGCAGTGTTGGTGAACAGCTCTCATGATTTAATTGTTACAATTAATAATCAAGGTAAGTTCAAGGAAAGGACCTTTAAGGCAGTAGGAAGAGAGAGAATGCTACCTTCTTACCAACTTACAAACCTACAGATGGGCCAATGGATAATCCAGGAGATGTATCACAAAGTGGGAAGTGGTCAAAAGAACTGGGAAAATTATGAAGATGTATGTTCTGCAATGGCTCCAACATTTTTCAGCAAGGATGTTAGCAGAATGCCACTAACTGGGCATTTATTACATGCCAGGAAAGAACCAAGTGTGTTGCTTTCATTATCATCACCATTTTACACATGAGGAAATTATGGCTTAGAGACATTAAATCAACTGTCTGGAGTTGCAAGGTGGAAGAAGTCGGGGCAGCCTTCAAACTCTAAAGCATATGTTCATAACTAATGAATTACTGGAAGTCACAGACAGTCGTAGGAGCCATAAGCAGAGAATTCCTGGTGGGTTCCTGGGAGTATAAGGACCTTGGTCTGTCCATGGTGAGCACTTTGGGGTATGTGAATAGAGAAGGATCTCCATCAATTGTTTCTGCCTCTGTTTGGCTTGTGCACTTATTAATTAGCTTTTGTTAGTAAAGGATTTCTCTGCTCTTTGCTGGAAGTGCTAACTGTATGATTAGAAATAACTCCTATTCAACTAATTGTGATGGTACAAAGGATCAGTCATATCACAGAAACTGTTCTAATGGTTACCTAATTGATTGAAACTATCCCATGAAATTACAAAGAAACAAAAAGAAGTTGCATCCCTGGCTGGGTTTCTACCCAAGTGAAAAGTGTAAAAAGAGCAGAGTGCATCAGGGACTTCTCAATGTCTGTGTCTCCATCGTTGGTCGGGTCATGCTAGAGCACTGTGGTCAAGAACTCACCATACCAAGTTGCTTTCCTAAAAACTGCCCCAGAGGCAGGGTCAACTCCTTGCCATCTTCCCCTTTTGAGTCTTACGGCTCAGTACCCCACACTATAATTTCTTACCAGAAACAGAGATAGTGAAAAGATGAGAACACTTAGGTGTGAGTACTACTTCCATTACTTGCTGATTATACGATCTGGGGGAGATTATTAATCCCTCTGAGCCTGTTTCTTTATCTGTTAAAAGTAAACAAGAACATCTATCTCTGTGGGCTACTTGGAACAAAATGACCATTTAAATGCTAGCACATCATATAAGCCAAAAGGGTGAAGTGAGCTGTGAAATCAGCTCACTGTCCAGAACAGGTGTCTTGGGAGTGGAGAGGGGGAAATGCCGCCACTGTTCCTAGTGATGGTAGTGATGGTGACAATGACTAACGTTTACTGGGTGTGTCCCCCAGTGCCCTGAATCGGGCTAGTGCTTCTCCTGAACTGTCTTAATCTTCACAATAGTCATCTGAGACAAATATTAATTTTATATTCATTTTATAGATGGGGAAATGGGAGTTTTAAAGACACTCAGTAACTTCAATTAAGGCCAGTCAGCTATTAAATCATAAAGCTGGAAACCAATCAGATTCTTGGCTTTGCTTATTCTGAGAAAATTCTTGGTCTCCTTCTCAGTTGAAATATCATTGAGCATTAGGAACTTGGTCCCCTTAGCCTGGCTAACCTCTGAGCCCTCTGACCTAGAGAAGGGCATCTGTGTAATTTACCATAACTCCTTTGTTTCTCAATTCTTGGGACCATTATTTACATTCCCGAAAATCTCAACACATAGAAAATGCCTAATTTTCATTTAGGAGACTTGAGTCCTGTCCCCAGATTCTCAGTTAGCTAGCTGTGTGGTCTTAGGCCGGTCAACCTCTTTGAGCCTTTGTTTCCAATTTACAAAATGACAACCACATAGCCTCCAGGGCCCCTTTACACTCAAATTCTTTGATTTTACTCCTGCAGTCATGAACACTTAGTCTTATCATGTGAAATGACATAGAAGTTTCTGAATGAAGGCATGCTATCCAAGGAACAAACTTTGCTATTTCCATTTTTATTTACAAATAGAAATGACTGTTGCCTTGCTGGGTGCAGTGACACACTCCCGTAATCCCAGTGGCTTGAGAGTCTGAGGCAGGAGGATAGCAAGTTCAAAGACAGCTTCAGCAAAAGCGAGGTGCTAAGCAACTCAGTGAGACTCTCTCTCTAAATAAAATACAAAATAGGGCTGGGGATGTGGCTCAGTGGTCAAGTGCCCCTGAGTTCAATTCCTAATATCAAAAAAAAAAAAAAAAAAAGAATGAAAGAAAGAAATGACTATTGTCTTGTAACTATACTTTTAAATGCCCCATATCCTGTTTAGGTGACCAATTAATTTATTATTTAAATCACACCACTTTGGGGAGTGAAAGCAGATGCTTCTAACACTCGCATAGGAACAGCAGGACAACCAGAACATCACCTTTGCCATTGCTCCATTTGTGGCTTCTTCCTCCTCTTCTCTTTCCTTGGGCTTCAACAAGAGTGAAAGGCATCACAGACAGAGGTGTGAGCTCCCTCAGCTGCTTAATGGAGTGTTAAGTTCAAAGCCAAGGTGTGACCATTTAAATGCTAACACTTTTAAGCAAGTTTGTCTACAACAGAAACACCCTGTTTAAGGGCTTATTTCCCTCTAGTTTTAAAGCCATTTTGCATTGTTAATTTCCACTCCCTCCAATCAGTAACTAATCATTTTCTTTCTGCACTGCTTTATTTTAAACAATCTTTGATATTATAACCTGCTTGGACACACCAGAAGGACCCAAAGGAGAGCCAAAACCTCCAGTAATTTCCTAGGATCAGTTTCCCTGTATTCTGCCTTGATTTTCCTGATGCTCTAGGAAATGCTGAGGGTTGGTAAATGAGTTTTGTGGAAGTCAGTGAGTAAAATTCAAAGTAATTCCATTTTCAAACACTGTTTTTGTGGATTTTTCTTTTCTTTTTTTAAAGAAATGTTACTGAGCTCAGTACCACATACCCACACTCTACTTAGCAAACAATCAAATACCACCCGTTTTGGGGTGTAAGGGTCCGGCGAACGTCGGAGGAAGAGACCACCAAGAGACTGGCTCATGCAATCAGCAAAAGGGGATTTATTGAGAATCCAGCATGCTGGGGCTCCGTGCTCACTCAAGAAGGGAGAGCATCCCAGAGCCCAGAGCAGAGGTTAAGCAGTGCTTAAGTACACTTTTTGGGGAGGGCGGGAGCTTTGCATACATCAGAACAAATCATCATGAGGCGCGGGAAAAGGGAAAATTGAACAACAACTCTCATATATGATTAGCACATTCATTGGCGGGAACAGGTCGGGCGGGGGTGATTGGTCACTCCTAAGCGGGGTACACATTCAAACTGATTGGTTCAGGCCCTGAATGCCTACGTGCCAAACTGCACAGGGTCCTAGGTTATTAAACAACTAAGTGGTCAGTACCGGGCATTGTCTTAACTGCCTCAGGAATTTCAGGTTCTGTGTGCAGTTCAGAAACTTTACAATACCTAGTCCTTTACATTTTAACTCAGGCTTTGCAGCTTAGAAACTTTACCCTTTCAGGGGGACAGCAGAATCCACAGTCTTAATTCCTAGTATAAAATAATAATAACAACAACAAGTACAACAACAATATTGAGCCAGTTAAATTTTTGAATTTTTGGATATGCTATTATTATCAAATATTGCAATATTGCATCTTGGTTATTTATATTAACTAGAACACATTTTGGCTGAACTGAATAACAAATTCTATATAGAACTTGGCCATTTTATTGTAGGTGATAAAAGACAAAAATTTTAACAAAGAAGAAAAGATATGACATTTCCTTAAAATAATCTAGAAAATACAGGACTTAGTGATTCATATAAAAAAGTTAAAGAGGGCTGGGGATGTGGCTCAAGCGGTAGCGCGCTCACCTAGTGTGCATGCGGCCCGGGTTCGATCCTCAGCACCACATACAAACAAAGATGTTGTGTCCGCCGAGAATTAAGAAAAAGTAAATAAATATTAAAAAAAAAAAGTTAAAGAATAACTTACGTTACCAAATAAGATCTTCTTATTAATGAAATTTCCTGTTACTAAAATCCTCTCTACATAATCACCATTCTTAAAAAGTATAATGATTTATCATGAATTCTTGAGTGAATTATGCACCTGCCTTTGGAATAATTGATATTTTCATGTTTGTGAAGAGGATATTATTTTCTCTAATGTAAATAAACTTTTTTTCTTTCATTCTGTGGGACATGTCTACTTTTTAAAATGCAGTTTTAGTGGACTAACAAAAGGCCAGATGGAACATGAGTTCATACAGTGCAAAGCTAATAATAGCATTTAAAAGGCTTCACACTCCAATCTGATATTCTGTTATGTGGTTTATCTCCACAGTCCTCCTGTAGAAACTTGTGAGTATGGTGGGTCCAGGAAAGGTGGGGCCTCCTCTGGAGATCTGCTGTCCTCAGGCCCTTCTCTATGCCCTGACCCCTTGTCTCAATGCCCGGTTGCCTGTCTCACAGTACTTGGATTTCCCTCCATTCTTCACCTGCTTGACATATGAAACTATTTCAATATCAAAAGGAAGAGACATTGAAAGAAATTAATATTTGGAAAGTTACATTTTTAAAACCATTGTCTATATTCCCTCATTATTATATTTTTAACTGTGAGAATGATTTAAGAAGGAAAATTGAATGAACTTTTTCCACAAGAGCCAGCATTCACTGATCACTAAGGGCGAGAGGTGTGAGGGTGTATTAACAATGTAGAACAACCATACAAATAATATCACACCAGGAAGCTGATATGCCACTGGGAACCTGGGGGCTGGGTCATGAAGTTTGATCTTCAGCTTTGAACAGAAATTCTTGAGTTCCTCCCTGCCTTTGGAGGTGGTTGGTTTCTTGGAGCTGCTCCCACTGGCCAGACAACCCGGAGGCTGTCGTCCACATCAGAATGCAAAAGGAGTAGTAAGGATTGTGGGTGAGACAGCAAAGGGAAGTAGGGCTTCACATTCCAAGTCTGCCTATGCCTCAGCAGTGTGACCTTGAGAAGTGATTTGACTGCCCTGAGCGTAATTCTATCTATAAAATGAGTAAGCTCACAGGGATAGAGAGACAACTAAATGTTAGTTTTGTAAAAGTATCTAGACAATGGCTTTGATATGGTAGGTACTTAATAAACTATGGATTGAAAGATTTGATTTCATAGGAATCATTTTGGAATTTTATTCAGAACAGTGACTTCAAAGGAAAAGAGACCAATTCAACCACTTTCATCTGATGCAACTGATTTTGGCCAATGCCAGTACCATCTGTGGCTACCTCAAGAACACAAGGCACTCGCAGTGTTAATTTATGAAAGTTGAATTCTGGCTCTGGCTGCCTCTCTCAGCGACGACACTTTAATGGTTGCAGAGCTAATGGTGCTGAGAGCACATGGGGAATTGCCTGATTCTGATGTCTCCTTCCAACTTTTTCTAGTTTCTTAGCAGTTATCTTCACAAATTAAACCCACGTAAGAAAGTCTTGGTTTCTTTTTCATGCTTGATTTCACACATGCTCACAAATCTGCCCCAAGAGTTAGGCTTTTTATTCATTGGCTACAAGATCTCAGAGCTGGGCTCATTACCACAGCATGCAAAACCTGATATTATCCAGTTAAGACCAGGAGAGCTTGGGAATAAAAAAAAGGTCAATGGAATGGGTGTTCCTTGTCTGGGACCACCAGGCAGTCACTTTCCTTAATTCAACGAATATTTATTGGCACTTGCTATGCATTGGGCTTTGTTCCAGGAACTGCCAATCTAATAATTAACAAGGGGATCTTGCATTCTGGGGGCGGAGAGAGAGACAAGAAAGCAAGCAAGAGAGGAAACAAGAAAGACATGAGGTAGAAATCAGCATAGGAGAGCTAACAAGACAATTAAAATAAGGTGATGGGTTATAGAGTGTGTAACCATGGCAGATGAGGCATCAGAGAGGCCTCTCTGAGATTGCTAAGCTGAGCTTGGAATCAAAAGAAAGAGATGGATGTGCAGAAATGAATGTTTTCCAGGCAGAGGTACCACTAGTGCAGAGACATCCAGCTGGGCACCACCATGGTATCCATGAGGACCAGACCACAGGCCATGCTCTGGGAAAGTGTAGGAGAAGCTGTAAAAGAAGTAGTCAGGGTCAGGTCAGTGAAAGCTCCAGAGCCAAAATAATGAGTCTGGAATGTTTTCTAAGTGTGATGGGAGGCACTGGAGGGATTTAAGCAGTGACAGGATTGAATAATTTATGTTTAATAGAGAAGTCACTCTGGGTGCTATATACAGAAGGATTACAGGGAACACGAGCAGAAGCGGGTGACAGTTGGAGTATCACAGGCAGGAGTGCTAGTTCCCTGGTAAGAACAATGAATGGGTTGCATTGGGGATGTGTTAGGAAGCAGAGCCCTCAGGACTTCTGATGGGGAGTGAGGGACAGAATGAGTCAGAATGAGTCAAATGATGCCCATTTTTTTTTTTGAGATAAATTAAGACAAGAGAAACAGGTTTATGGAGAAGATATGAGTAATGACTCTGGGTACTCTCTGGTCGACCACCCATGTGTCCTGTGTGTCACATCTCCATGCACTCTGCCTTGTTTTACCTTAAGTCATCATGAAGCAGAAGACCCTTCCCAAACCAGAGAACTCTGGACTACATTTAGCCTTTAAGTGAAAGAAGAAATTGGAAAAAAATTATAAAACCAAGTTTATTTTTTAAAAGCCAATTTCCATCCTTAAGGATGGCTCCAAAGGTACCCCTTGAGTAAGTCAACTCTAAAAATATATATGTGGCATAAAAATGTATACAGTTATGAGAGATTATTACATATGTACATATTCATCAATCAGTATCATGATACTTGCTCCTTTTAAATATTAACTCTGATTAATATTATCAATTGATTTCCTTTCCTTTTAATGAGCTTAGCCAAACTGCTAGCAAAGTACTAGGGAATTACAGGGACTGAGACCTTTTTTTTAAGGTTTCTTTCCTTGATTAAGTGGTGAGATTATGGGTGATTTTTACTTTGTGTTTTTAATATTTTTAAATGTTTTCTTAAGCACAGAAACACAGACATTACTATCTGCACAAATTATAATTTACTAATCAAAGAAGTGTAGAATTTAGAATTGAAAATTTCCAAAAAAGGAAGAATCTCTTCCCCAGTATCCCTGCTGAAATCTCTAATAGAGGGGTGCTTGCAAAAATCCCAAGGAGCCGAGCAGTGCCAGTCGTTAGGAAGCTCTTTCTCAGCGTGGAACAGAAGCAGCCATGGGACCTCCTTCACTACTCCTTCCTATTGTGCCTTTGGCAGAAACAAAAACAAGTCAACCTCCTTGTTAAAGTGACAATTCTTCAAATATTTGAAGACACCTCTCTTGTTCTTTCTTCCTTTTTTTAAAAACCAAAGCAGATCCAGCTCTTCCAAAATTTCCTCCTGTGATATGGTTTCTTGATCTTTCACCAGCTTAAAGTATGGTCCTTCTCAATGTTTTGTGTTTAAACAGCTGTTTTAACCTTAAGTGAAAAAAGCCTTGGTCCCACGCAAGTGGAGCCAAGGGTGAGAGTTGCAGTAGGACTTTGTAATGTCTCTGCAACTACTCATGTAACTACAAATCCTTGTTCCCAGCCTCAAAGGGGCCCGTGAAGGGATTAGAGCATCAAAAATCTGTGTTAGAGGGAAGATGGGCTTGGCTCACCTTCCACTCACTGAAGAATTCTTTCAACAGGAGACAGAAGAGAAAGTGATTAAGTACACAGGCTCTGGAGTGGGACCACCAGGGTCTGATTTCAGAACTTATTTGGGCTACAAAATGTTGATGGTAGCAGTGCCTCCTTCACAAAATGTTGTTCAGTGCCCAGAATATAGCAGGAATCCTGTAAACATTGGCCTCCATTATTATTGTTATTTTTAGTACATATCCCCTGACTCGTGGTCATCTAGCCTCTTAGTGCTGGGACCCTCCTTATTTCCCAAGGTGATTGTATTCAACAATGCTAACACCAAATGTCCTTATTTAAACGGAGTTAAAATCTGTATCCTGATAACTGCTACTCAAAGAGCCCAATTCAGTCTTCTAATATCAATTTAGCTTCTTTTTTATGAGATAATCCTTTATGTATTTGAAGATAACTATCATAGCTGATTATATCAATTACCAACATTTACTAACTACCTATTGGATAAACTCTCACCCTTGGATCAGACCCAATGTCCTGTGGGTTTGCTTATGTAAGCTCATGCAGCAAAACCAGGATGTAGCACACCATCAGAGTATTCAAACTTAATAACTGAATTTAAAAAATGACTTTTTTGCCACCCACAGTTAGAACATTAGTAAAAACATTCCCAAATAAAGATCATGCTTTGATATTGAAGGAGGTCTGTGACAAATTAGGACAAGAGCAATAATTCAACTCAACCCAAACACTTACTAAGAGCCTGCTACCTGCCAGATGCTATGCTAGTTATTGAAGGTGCAAAGAAGAATCAGATGTGATTCTTCCATCAGGGATCCATTAGTTCAGCTCACAGACAGATCTGCTCCAGGGATGTTTGTCTGAGGAGACATAAACCTGAAAGGAGAAAGCTGAGTCAAAGTCTGGAAAGTAAACAGGAGGCAAGAGCTCAGAAGTTTTCAGACCATGGAGCAGAGCAGGAAAAAAGCAAGGAGACACACAAGGGGTTCTAAAGCTGAGAAACAGAGACAGAATAAGAGGCATACACCTAAAAACGGGCTCAGCAATGACATCACGACATCGATGACCCCAGGGTATCTACTAGGTTATTTCCTGCATATACTGTCCCTTGGCAGTCTGATGGGACAAAAGCTGGGTCATTTAAGTTACCTTAGCCTCACCAGAGTATGTCCTGAGATCTAGAATTATATAGTGGAAAATCATCAGTCTGAAAATTCAAATGAGGATGCGTAACATTAATGAGCTTCTTTGTGTCTAATGCACAATAGCAGGATTTTGGCATTACAGGTATTTGTTCTCCCTAGGACAGTCCCATGTATGATCAGGGATGTTTGCTCACGGTCTCCTACCTCTGTCTTCTTCGTAGGCCTGGTGAAGAAGTGTTTCTCCCCCAGAGGTCTCTGGGATGACCTGGCTTCCCTGACCCCTGCTGGACATCACAGACACGAATGCTGGGTGTTACTGCTCCACAGTCTCCTCCTAAAGAGGATAAAATTCTCTCTGAGCAACCCCTTAATATGGGATCAGAATGACAGTTTGTGTTCTAAGTCTCACAGTGTTCTTCCACTTTGGCCGACTCACTCTCTCTTCCTAAGAAGTAAAATCTAATGCTTTGATCTGTGTGACAATAAACATTCTAATCCTCTTTTGGAACCCAGCAAAACACTCCCACACATAAAGTTTTTTAAATTTTTTATTCTAATTTGTTACATATGACAGCAGAATGCAAATCAATTCATATTACACAAATAGAGCACAATTTTTCATGTCTCTGGTTGTGCACAAAGTAGAGTCACACAGTTCGTGTCTTCATACATGTACTTAGGGTAAAGATGTCCACTTCATTCCACCATCTTTCCTCCCCCCATGCTCCATCCCTTCCCCTCCCACCTCTTTGCCCTATCTAGAGTTCGTCTACTCCTCCCATGCTCCCCCTCCGAACCCCACTATGAATCAGACTCCTTATATCAGAGAAAACATTGGGCATTTGTTTTTTTGGAATTGGCTTATTTCACCTAGTATTATACTATCCAACTCTATCCATTTGCCTGCAAATGCCATGATTTTATTTTCTTTTATTGCTGAGTAATATTCCATTGTGTATATTTTCTTTATCCATTCATCTACTGAAGAGTATCTAGGTTGGATCCACAATTTAGCTATTGTGAATTGTGCTTCTATAAACATTGATATTGCTGTGTCCTTTGTAGTATGCTGTTTTTAAGTCCTTAGGGTATAGATGGTATATAGTGGGATAGCTGGGTCAAAAGGTGATTCCATTTCCCAGTTTTCCAGGAGATCGCCATAGTGCTTTCCAGAATGGCTGTACCATTTTGCAGTTCCACCAGCAATGTATGAGTGTGCCTTTTTCCCCACATCCTCAAAAACACTTATCAATGTTTGTATTCTTTTTTTAAAATTATCAAAATATCTGAACAAATTTAATAAAACATTTTAGTTACCAATCAAAATCTCATTCTTTCCTTTTCCAAAGCTATAAGCATTAGTCCCACAATCACTAGAATTATTACTAACAATACAGAAGAGCATATGATAATATAATATACATAAAGTTTTAATGAATCAAATTCTTTCCTACTGTTATTCTAGGTATTTCATTATGTGGTTTAAGTTTATAAGGTTCTTGATTACCATATTTCCTTCTTCCAGTTTCTCCTAAATACAAGATAATCCTTTGTAGTACCATTTGGAGTTTTTCCTTTGAATACGGAAAACAATAAACTATATAGTGAGACTCTGTAGTGTAAGATTAAACATGTTTCTAGAACCATGAATAATCTGAAACATGAATTTTTTTTCATTGTATTAGAATTTTTTAAATAACTTATTTATTTATTTATTATTTTTTTAAAATTTTTATTGTTGCTTGTTCAAAACATTACATAGTTCTTGATATATCATATTTCACACTTTGATTCAAGTGGGTTATGAACTCCCATTTTTACCCCATATACAGATTGCAGAATCACATTGGTTACACATCCATTGATTTACATATTGCCATACTAGTGTCTGTTGTATTCTGCTGCCCTTCCTATCCTCTACTATCCCCCCTCCCCTCCTCTCCCCTCCCCTCCCCTCTTCTCTCTCTACCCCCTCTACTGTAATTCATTTATCCCCCTTGTATTTTTTCCCTTTCCCCTCACTTTCTCTTGTATGTAATTTTGTATAACCCTGAGGGTCTCCTTCCATTTCCATGCCATTTCCCTTCTCTCTCCTTTTCCCTCCCACCTCTCATCCCTGTTTAATGTTAATCTTCTTCTCATGCTCTTCGTCCCTACTCTGTTCTTAGTTACTCTCCTTATATCAAAGAAGACATTTGGCATTTGTTTTTTAGGGATTGGCTAGCTTCACTTAGCATAATCTGCTCTAATGCCATCCATTTCCCTGCAAATTCTATGATTTTGTCATTTTTTAATGCATAGTAATACTCCATTGTGTATAAATGCCACATTTTTTTATCCATTCGTCTATTGAAGGGCATCTAGGTTGGTTCCACAGTCTTGATATTGTGAATTGTGCTGCTATGAACATCCATGTAGCAGTGTCCCTGTAGTATGCTCTTTTTAGGTCTTTAGGGAATAGACTGAGAAGGGGGATAGCTGGGTCAAATGGTGGTTCCATTCCCAGCTTTCCAAGAAATCTCCATACTGCTTTCCAAATTGGCTGCACCAATTTGCAGTCCCACCAGAAATGTACAAGTGTACCCTTTTCCCCACATCCTCGCCAGCACTTGTTGTTGTTTGACTTCCTAATAGCTGCCAATCTTACTGGAGTGAGATGGTATCTTAGGGTGGTTTTGATTTGCATTTCTCTGACTGCTAGAGATGGTGAGCATTTTTTCATGTACTTGTTGATTGATTGTATGTCCTCCTCTGAGAAGTGTCTGTTCAGGTCCTTGGCCCATTTGTTGATTGGGTTATTTGTTATCTTATTGTCTAATTTTTTGAGTTCTTTGTATACTCTGGATATTAGGGCTCTATCTGAAGTGTGAGGAGTAAAGATTTGTTCCCAGGATGTAGGCTCCCTATTTACCTCTCTTATTGTTTCTTTTGCTGAGAAAAAACTTTTTAGTTTGAGTAAGTCCCATTTGTTGATTCTAGTTATGGGTGTCCTATTGAGGAATTTGGAGCCCGACCCCACAGTATGTAGATCCTAGCCAACTTTTTCTTCTATCAGACACCGTGTCTCTGATTTGATATCAAGCTCTTTGATCCATTTTGAGTTAACTTTTGTGCATGGTGAGAGAAAGGGATTCAGTTTCATTTTGTTGCATATGGATTTCCAGTTTTCCCAGCACCATTTGTTGAAGATGCTATCCTTCCTCCATTGCATGCTTTTAGCCCCTTTATCAAATAAAAGATAGTTGTAGTTTTGTAGGTTGGTTTCTGTGTCCTCTATTCTGTACCATTGGTCCACCCGCCTGTTTTGGTACCAGTACCATGCTGTTTTGGTTACTATTGCTCTGTAGTATAGTTTGAAGTCTGGTATCAATATACCGCCTGATTCACACTTCCTGCTTAGCATTGTTTTTGCTATTCTGGGTCTTTTATTTTCCATATGAATTTCATGATTGCTTTATCTATTTCTATAAGAAATGCCTTTGGGATTTTGATTGGTATTGCATTAAACCTATAGAGAACTTTTGGTAATATCGCCATTTTGATGATGTTAGTTCTGCCTATCCATGAACAGGGTATATTTTTCCATATTCTAAGATCTTCTTCTATTTCTCTCTTTAGGGTTCTGTAATTTTCATTGTATAAGTCTTTCACCTCTTTTGTTAGGTTGATTCCCAAGTATTTTATTTTATTTTTTGAGGATATTGTGAATGGAGTGGTTGACCTCATTTCCATTTCAGAGGATTTGTTGCTGATATACAGGAATGCCTTTGATTTATGCGTGTTGATTTTATATCCTGCCACTATGCTGAATTCATTTATTAGCTCTAATAGTTTCTTTGTAGACCCTTTTGGGTCTGCTAGGTATAGAATCATGTCATCTGCAAATAGTGATAATTTGAGTTCTTCTTTTCCTATTTTTATGCCTTTAATTTCTTTCATCTGTCTAATTGCTCTGGCTAGTGTTTCGAGAACTATGTTGAACAGAAGTGGTGAGACAGGGCATCCCTGTCTTGTTCCAGATTTTAGAGGGAATGCCTTCAATTTTTCTCCATTCAGAATGATGCTAGCCTGAAGCTTAGCATAGATTGCTTTTACAATATTGAGGTATGTTCCTGTTATCCCTAGTTTTTCTAGAGTTTTGAACATAAAGGGATGCTGTACTTTGTCGAATGCTTTTTCTGCATCTATCGAGATGATCATATGGTTCTTATTTTTAAGTCTATTGATGTGATGAATAACATTTATTGATTTCCGTATATTGAACCAGCCTTGCATCCCAGGGATGAATCCTACTTGATCATGGTGCACAATTTTTTTGATATGTTTTTGTATTTGATTCACCAGAATTTTATTGAGGATTTTTGCATCTAGGTTCATTAGAGATATTGGCCTGTAGTTTTTTTTCTTTGAAGTGTCTTTGTCTGGTTTCGGAATCAGGGTGATGTTGGCCTCGTAGAATGAATTTGGAAGTTCTCCCTCTTTTTCTATTTCCTGGAATAGCTTGAAAAGTATTGGTATTAGTTCCTCTTTAAAGGTTTTGTAAAACTCTGCTGTATACCCATCCGGTCCTGGGCTTTTCTTAGTTGGTAGTCTTTTGATGGTTTCTTCTATTTCCTCAATTGATATTGGTCTGTTTAGGTTGTCTATATCCTCCTGACTCAATCTGGGCAGATCATATGACTTAAGAAATTTATTGATGCCTTCACTATCTTCTATTTTATTGGAGTATAAGGATTCAGAATAATTTCTGATTATCTTCTGTATTTCTGAAGTGTCTGTTGTGATATTGCCTTTTTCATCCCGTATGCTAGTAATTTGAGTTCTCTCTCTTCTCTTCGTTAGCATGGCTAAGGGTCTGTCGATTTTATTTATTTTTTTCAAAGAACCAACTTTTAGTTTTGTCAATTTTTTCAATTGTTTCTTTTGTTTCAATTTCATTAATTTCAGCTCTGATTTTAATTATTTCTTGCCTTCTACTTCTTTTGCTGTTGTTTTGCTCTTCTTTTTCTAGGATTTTGAGATGAAGTATGAGATCATTTATTTGTTGTTTTTTTCTTTTTTTAAGGAATGAACTCCAAGCAATGAATTTTCCTCTTAGAACTGCTTTCAACGTGTCCCATAGATTCCGATATGTTGTGTCTGTGTTTTCATTCATCTCTAAGAATTTCTTTTTTTAAAGAGAGAGTGAGAGAGTAGAGAGAGAGAGAGAGAATTTTTAATATTTATTTTTTAGTTCTCGGCAGACACAACATCTTTGTTGGTATGTGGTGCTGAGGATCGAACCCGGGCCGTACGCATGCCAGGCGAGCGCGCTACCGCTTGAGCCACATCCCCAGCCCCTCTAAGAATTTTTTAATTTCCTCCTTGATGTCTTCTATAACCCATTGATCATTCAGTAACCTATTGTTCATTCTCCAAGTGATGCATGATTTTTCCTTACTTCTTTTATCGTTGATATTCTGTTTCATTCCATTATGATCAGATAAGATGCATGGTATTATCTCTACTCCTTTATATTGTCTAAGAGTTGCCCTGTGACATAATATATGATCTATTTTTGAGAAGGATCCATATGCTGCTGAGAAAAAAGTGTAACTGCTTGATGTTGGGTGGTATATTCTATATATGTCAATTAAGTCTAGGTTATTAATTGTGTTATTGAGTTCTATAGTTTCCTTTTTCAACTTTTGTTTGGGAGATCTGTCCAGTGGTGAGAGAGGTGTGATGAAGTCTCCCATGATTATTGTATGGTGGTCTATTAGACTCTTGAACTTGAGAAGAGTTTGTTTGATGAACATAGCTGCACCATTGTTTGGGGCATATATATTAATGATTGTTATGTCTTGTTGGTGTATGGTTCCCTTGAGCTGTATGTAGTGTCCCTCTTTATCCCTTTTGATTAACTTTGGCTTGAAATCTATTTTATTTGATATGAGTATGGACACTCCTGCTTGTTTCCGAAGTCCATATGAGTGATATGATTTTTCCCAACCTTTCACCTTCAGTCTATGTATGTCTTTTCCTATCAAATGCGTCTCCTGTAGGCAGCATATTGTTGGGTCTTGTTTTGTGATCCATTCTACTAGCCTGTGTCTCTTAATTGGTGAGATTAAGCCATTAACATTTAGGGTTATTATTGAGATATGGGTTGTTCTTCCAGCCATATTTGTTTATTTATGTTACTAAACATGGTTTGTTTTCCTCTTTGATTATCCCCCCTCCCTTTACTGTACTACCTCCCACTGTTGGTTTTCAATGTTATTTTCAATTTCCTCTTCCTGTAATATTTTGCTGAGGATGTTTTGAAGAGATGGTTTTCTAGCTGCAAATTCTTTTAACTTTTGTTTATCATGGAAGGTTTTAATTTCATCTTCCATCCTGAAGCTTAATTTCGCTGGATACACAATTCTTGGTTGGAACCCATTTTCTTTCAGTGTTTGAAATATGTTATTCCAGGATCTTCTAGCTTTCAGAGTCTGTGTTGAAAGATTAGCTGTTATCCTGATTGGTTTACCCCTAAATGTAATCTGCTTCCTTTCTCTTGTAGCTTTTAAAATTCTCTCCTTATTCTGTATATTGGGCATCTTCATTATAATGTGTCTAGGTGTGGATCTCTTATGATTTTGCACATTTGGCATCCTGTAGGCTTCTAGGATTTGGGATTCTGTCTCATTCTTCAAGTCTGGGAAGTTTCCTCATATTATTTCATTGAATAGATTGCTCATTCCTTTGGTTTGGACCTCTATACCTTCCTGTATCCCAATGACTCTTAAGTTTTGTCTCTTTATGTTATCCCATATTTCTTGGATGTTCTGCTCATGGTTTCTTAACAGTCTTGCTGAGCTGTCTATGTTTTTTTCAAGTTGAAATACTTTGTCTTCATTGTCTGATGTTCTATCTTCTAAGTGTTCTACTCTGCTGGTAGTATTCTCAATTGAGTTTTTAAGTTGTTTTATTGCTTCCTGCATTTCTAGGATTTCTGTTTATTTGTTTTTTATAACCTCTATCTCCCTGTATAGTTGATCTTTTGCTTCTTGGATTTGTTTATGTAATTCATTGTTGAAGTGATCTTTCATTGTCTGATTTTGCTGTCTAATGTCTTCCTTGAGACTGAAGCATGTATATCCTGAATTCTTTATCTGACATTCCATCTGCTGCAGCTATTACCTCTTCTAAAGTTGAGTTGAACTGCATTGCTTGTGGTCCTTTCTTTCCTTGTCTTTTCATACTGCTCGAGTTTCTTTCTGCTTGGTGAAACTGTTGTGTTATTGAATTTTCCCCCTATATATTTATATTGCTCTTGTATAGTTGAAAAGTCTCCCTTGCAGGGGCAGGCAGCGGCTGTGCTCCTCCTCCTATTGGGGTGATATGTCTACCACGCTGACGGGCCGCTGGGCCTGTTCTGCCGGTCGGTCGCAGGTCTGCTTACTTTGCAGGCGTGGGCGGTGGCTCTGCTCTACCCTTACTCCAATTGGGGTGGCCAGCTGGTCGCTGGGCCTGTTCTGGGTGCGGGAGGCGGCTCTGCTCTGCCACTACTCCAATTGGGGTGACGTGACTACCACGCCGGCGGGCCGCTGTGCCTGTTCTGGGCGTGGGTGGCAGCTCTGCTCTGCCCCTACTCCAATTGGGGTGACGTGTCTACCATGCCGGCAGGCCGCTGGGCCTGTTCCACCGGTCGGTTGCAGGTCTGCCTACCTTGTGGGCACGGGCGGTGGCTCTGCTCTGCCCCTACTCCAATTTGGGTTTCGTGACTACCACACCGGCGGACCGCTGGGCCTGCTCCGGGCGCAGGCGGCGGCTCTGCTCTGCCCCTACTCCAATTGGGGTGACATGTCTACCATACCGGCAGGCCGCTGGGCCTGTTCTGCCAGTCGGTCACAGGTCTGCCCACCTTCGATATTTGTATTCTTAATAGCTGCCATTCTGATTGGAGTGAGATGAAATCTTAAGAGTAGTTTTGATTTACATTTCTCTAATTGCTAGAAATGTTGAACATTTTTTCATATATTTGTTGATTTATTATATATCACCTTCTGAGAAGTGTCTGTTCAGTTCCTTGGCCCATTTATTGATTGGGTTGTTTTTTGGTGTTTAGCTTTTTGAGTTCTTTATATACCCTAGAGATTAGTGCTCTATCTGATGTGCAAGTAGTAAAAATTTGTTCCCAAGATGTACACTCTCTATTCACCTCACTGATTGTTTCTTTTGCTGAGAAGCAGCTTTTTAGTTTGAGTCCATCCCATTTATTAATTCTTGATTTTAATTCTTGTGCTATAGGAGTCTTATTAAGAAAATCAGGGCCTAATCCCATGTGATAGATATTAGGGCTTACTTTTTCTTCTATTAAACTCAGTGTCTCTGGTTTAATTCCTAGGTCCTTCATCCACTTTGAGTTGAGTTTTGTCCATGGTGAGAGATAGGGATTTAATTTCATTTTGTTGCATATTGATTTCCAGTTTTCCCAGCACCATTTGTTGAAAGGCTATCTTTCCTTCAATGTATGTTTTTGGCACCTTTGTCTAATATAACTGTAATTATGTTGGTTAGTTTCTGTGTCCTCTATTCTGTACCATTGGTCTACCAGTCTATTTTGGTGCCAATACCATGCTGTTTTTGTTACTGTTGCTTTGTAGTATAGTTTGAGGTCTGGCATAGTGATGCTACCTGCTTTACTTTTCTTGATAAGGATTACTTTAGCTATTCTGGGTCTCTTGTTTTTCTGGATGAATTTCATGACTGCTTTTTCAATTTCTATGAGGAATGTCATTGGGATTTTGATTGGAATTGCATTAAATCTGTATACTGCTTTTGGTAGTATGGTCATTTTGACAATATTCTGCCTATGCAAGAACAAGGGAGAGATCTTTCCATCTTCTAAGGTCTTCTTTAATTTCTTTTTTTAGTGTTCTGTAATTTTCATTGTAGAGGTCTTTCATCTTTTTGTTAGGTTGATTCCCAAGTATTTTATTTATTTATTTTTTGAGGCTCTTGTAAATGGGATGGTTTTCCTCATTTCCCTTTCAGAGGATTTTTCACTGATATACAGAAATGCCTTTGTTTTATGGGTGTTGATTTTGTATCCTGGTACTTTGCTGAATTTATTTACTAGTTCTACAAGTTTTCTGGTGGAGTTTTTTGGGTCTTCTAGGAATAGAATCATCTCATTGGCAAGAAGAGCTAATTTGAGCTCCTTTTGTCCTATCTGTATCACTTTAATTTCTTTCATCAGTCTAATTGCTCTGGCCAATGTTTCAAGAACTTTGTTAAATAGAAGTGGTAAAAGAGGGCACCCCTGTCTTGTTCCAGTTTTTAGAGGGAATTCTTTCAATTTTTCTCCATTTAGAATGATGTTGGCCTGGGACTTAGCATAGATAGTTTTTATGATTTTGAGATATGTTCTTGTTATCCCTCGTTTTTCTAGTGTTTTGAACCTGAATCGATGCTGTGTTTTGTCGAAAGCTTTTTCTGCATCTATTGAGGTGCTCATATAATTATTATCTTTAAGTCTATTGATGCAATGAATTACATTTATTGATTTTCTATGTTGAACCAATATTGCATTCCTGGGATGAGCCCCACTGGATCATGGTGCACTATCTTTTTGATATGCTTTTGGATTCGATTTGCCAGAATTTCAGTACAATTTTTTCATCTATATTCTTTAGAGATATTGGTCTGAAGTATTCTTTCTTTGATGTGTCTTTGCCTGGTTTTGGAATCAGGGTAATATTGGCCTCATAGAATGAGTTTGGAAGTGCTCCCTCTTTTTCTATTTCATGAAATAATTTAAAGAGTATAGTAATATGTCTTCTTTATAGGTCTTGTGGAACTCATCTGTATATCCATCTGGTCCTGGTTGGTAGGATTCTGATGGTGTCTTCTATTTCATTGCTTGCACTTGATCTGTTTAAATTGTGTATATCATCCTGATTTGATTTGGGCAAATCACATGACTCTAAAAAATTTGTCAATGCCTTTAATATTTTCTATTTTATTGCAGTATAAGTTTTCAAAACAATTTCTAATTATCTTCTGTATTACTGTAGCATCTGCTGTGATATTTCCTTTTTCATCACGTATGTTAGTAATTTGAGTTTTCTGTCTCCTTCTCTTTGTTAGCATGGCTAAGAGTTTGTCAATTTTATTTATTTTTTCAAAGATCCAACTTTTTATTATTTATTTATTCTAATTTGTTATACACAATGGTAGAATGCAATTCGTTTCATATTACACATATAGAGCACAATTTTTCAAGTCATTGATTGTACACAAAGTATTTTCACACCATTCATGTCTTCATACATGTACTTAAGGTAATGATGTCTAACTCATTTCACCATCATTAATACCCTCTTGCCCCATCCCTTTCCCTCTCTCCCCTTTACCCTATCTAAAGTTTCTCCTTTCCTCCCTTGCACCCCCTCCATTGCCATTATGAGTCAACATCCTCATATCAAAGAAAACATTCGGCCTTTGGTTTTTTGGGATTGGCTTACTTCACTTAGCATTATATTATCCAACTCTATCCATTAACCTGCAAATGCCATGATTTTATTCTCTTTTAATGCTAAGTAATGTTCCATTGTGTATATATACCAAAGTTTCCCTATCCATTCATCCACTGAAGGGCATCTAGGTTGGTTCCACAATTTAGCTATTGTGAATTGTGCTGCTAAAAACATAGGTATGGCTGTGTCCTTGTAGTATGCTGTTTTTAAGTCCTTTAGGTATAAGCTGAGTAGTGGGATAGCTAGGTCAAATGGTAAAGAACCAACTTTTTGTTTTGTCAATTTTTTCAATTATTTCTTTTGTTTCAATTTCATTGATTTCAGCTCTGATTTTAATTATTTCCTGTCTTCTACTGCTTGTGGTGTTGATTTGTTCTTCTTTTTCTAGGGCTTTGTGATGTAATGTTAAGTCATTTATTTGTTGACATTTTCATCTTTTAAGAAATGAACTCCATGCAATAAACTTTCTTCTTAGTCTTGCCTTCATAGTGTCCCAGTATCTTTCCTGCTCCCCTTCTCATCCAATAGGTGGGATCTCTGTTGTTAGCTGGTATCTCTGCCCTCAGGATGGTGAAGGTTACCAGGGTGGGAGGGTTGGTCCTGGTTGGAGGGCACCTGGAAGTAGGGTGCGGGACCCATCAATCCCTGAAGCGAGACTGCACCTCAAGGATCTCTTTTGAGGTCCACTTGTATGATGTGAGTGTCTGGTCTTATCTCCTTATCTCACCTGAAGACCTCCCAGTTCCTGGTCTCTGTGTTAGTCTCTAAACTATCACACTCACCCTCTCCCTTACTACTTCCTAATAGGAGACCTTTCTCCCAGGGGTTCTTGAGTGTGGTGCTTTGGTCACGCAGCACACCTGCCACATTGAGAGCTGTTTTGTGGTGAGCTGTTACTGTGCTGGTTTAGCGGCTGCTGGGGAGAGGAGGGGAGTAAGAAACTGGGTACCTGGCCAGCTAGGGTTCCAAACTGGGAGTTACCCCAACTAAAAGATGGTGATGGAAGTGATCCAAGATGGAGGTAGCTGTTTTCAGTGATAGGGTATCAGGTAGGGTTGGGGGAGAAGGGTGATGTGTTGGATGATGAGTTCAGAGATGAGCTCTGTGCAGTGTGTGGCTTGTCAGCTGACTTCAGAGCCTGTGTGAAGTTCCCTGGTGCTGGCAGGGTACTTTGCATAAGGGACTATCTCTGTTGCTACAGAGTTCCAAGATGGAGGGCACCAGGAGAGCCCTATGTTGGTAGGTGGGGGTCCATATGGCAGTGGCAGCTGGAGTTCCTGCATGTGGTAAGCTGTCAGGTGTCCTGTGTGGGACGGCATCTGGGATTTCTGCTTGCGAGGGTACTGATGCCTACCTATGGTCCTGCTCAGGCACCCAGTAGTCCTGTGTGGGTGAGTAGTTGGGAGACCTACTCTGTCGCTGAGGCCTAGTGGCTGTGATTTCTGCAGAGATGCAGTATTCTCACTACTTAAGTCCCAGGTGACATAGAATGCTGCTTCCTTCTGGCCCACCATCTTGAATCCCCACATATACACATCTTTATATCATATAACAACCAGCGCTCCAACACTGTTCCTCTTAGTTAATGCCAAAATAACCAAAGACCTGATGCATATTTAGTAGTATAATTGTAGCCAACCTGAGGTGGCCTCCAATGAGTCCTGCCTCCTGGTGCCCACATTCTTGTGTATCCATGTCCCACATTGTACCAAGGTGGGTCTATATGACTAAGAGCGGACAGCAGAAGAGAGTATGTTCAACCAATATTAGATTATAAAAGACACTACTGTCTATGTATTGGGCTCTGTCCTACTCTCCTGAAGATCATTTGCTCCAGGAAAAATGAGCTTCCATGTCTTGAGCTTTATGGAGAAGACTATGTGATGAGGAACTAAGATTTCCAGCTAGCAGCCAGTGAAAACTGAAGACTCTGGTCAACATTCACATGAGTAAGCCTTCTTGGAAGTGATCTTCCATCCCCAATCAAACTTTCAGGTGATTTAGCCATAGAAGAGACCCTGAACCAGAACCACTTTGGTAAGCTAGTCTCAGACTCATAACACTAAGAAGCTGCAGGACAATAATTTTTTTTTGTCTTTAGCTGCAAAGTTTTGGGAGAAATTTGATATATAGCAATTGATAACTGATACAAAACTAGAGGAAAGGCAGTGGGGGCCAATTGTAGACACCATACACCTATTTTTCCATGGGCTCAACCAGAGCCAGCCTACTGCAAATGCTATAAAGCACTTGTAGTTGCTTATTTCTTGGGCAATTAGTAATGTCTTGGGAGAAAGATAGATGAAATTTCTGAAAAATATGGCTTTCAGTAGGAATGGTCTGGATATATAACAGTGACCATGGCAATAATGGATCACCCATCAGAATTCCAGAACGCCCTGTTGTCGCCTGGGGTAACTGATGTGCACGTCCCCCATTTCTCAAGATTAACACAAAAACTCAGTATAACATGAATGTATGCTTCAAAGAGTGCTGTATAAATCGAGTGTGCTATTATTTTCCATTTTTAATGTGAATTGACAAGAGCCACTTTAGTCTGTTAGCACTTCTTTTCTGAAGAAGAACCCCGACATCTTTTAGTGCCCTCAGCAGCAAATGACTTATGCCAGAGTCTATTCTTCTTCTTGAGACAGAAACCCAAATGACACCTGTTATGTTGTCTATTTGATGAACACAATTTCACAGAATGTGGGTGAAGTGGGAACTTTGCCGACCAGGAAGAATCCCAGCTGTGGCCCTACCACTTGGCAGCTGAAGGAAAATTCCTGGTGGTCGGGAGAACAGTTGGAATGCCTGTTTTCTTGTACAGAAAGGTGCCTGTGCCAACTGAAGTGCCAGCTCACTTCTTCCTTCTTTTCAGCCCTGCGGATACGACTTCATTAGTACCGAGGCCATTTTATGAAGCCTTTTTATACCTGCAGGTTGTCATTCTGACTTACTCTCTAATCCTGGTCACACATTAAGGGCTTTGATTAAGCAATTTGCTTTTTTCCTCCTTCTCTTCCATCTCATTGAAAGATTACAGAGTTTGAGCATGAGGTTAAAGGATTACTTCTGAATCCTGAGAGGACCAACACAGCTCCAGCTGTCTGTCATTTCCTGGAGTGGTTACTTATCTGTCAATATTTCTTCCCTTTTTTCCCAAGTCCCAGGCCTACTTGATCTTGTCCGTTTGGCTCGGCTGGTGGAGGAATAACAAGGGTCTTCCCATCATGCAACATTCTGGGATACATCATGACAGAGAAATCTCAAAGCCCAGGTCAATTATAACAGAAGATGTGCACCACCTCTTGCCCCTGAGTGTCTTCTGGGGCTGCAGTTGTTTAAAACTAAGTCACCTGAAAAATGCAAGGAAATGTGTGTCTGGCTGCTGCCTGCCTTCCTAGTTGTTTAGCAGGATACAAATAGAAGAAGACTAATGCTCTATGTGTGTGGTTTGTGGTCGGGAAGAGGGAATAAAGTTGGCAGCTACCTCATTGTGCAGTAATTACTTTTTAATTAGAATTCATTGAATACAGATGGATTCTTCCTGTTCTTTTGCCCACTGATGTTGTTAATATTCCCACATCAGATATTATGAGGCAGTAGCCAGCAGTGAATTACATAAAACAACCCTGTAGCTGGTAGTGACTTACAGAAAGTAACCAACTTAACCATTTGTCTTAGATGAAAAATGATCTTACACCTTTTTGTGGATTCTATTGCTGGTTTGTTGATATAGTGTTTGTTTACTCTCGTTGCTGCAGGAAAAGATATCATAGTTCTTGTATCAAATTACTGTAACTGACTGGAACATTTTTATTTTAAATAATATACCATCATTATTTTTTTTGTGGTGACACTGACAAATTTGCAGGATTTCTCATTTTTTTCCCCTCTTACCAATGAATAACTTGAACCAAAACGTGAATGGAATGTATAATTTCATGCTGTTCTAAAAAATCATTGCTCATCACATTCTAATTGTAACTAAGTTTGAACCTGAATAGCTATTTGCAGTATTTTGATAGAAATAAGAAGTAATTTCCATTTTTTTTGCTCCAGGGTCTCTCTACATGAACTGACATATGATGCATTTTTGAAGTCACACTTAATAATTCTCTTTTTATTATAAACAACCGCACCCTTGTTGAACAGCAGATCTAAAATTAGGCTTACACAGGCCTATGTAATATACCTAAGAAACGTGATTTATTCTAATGTAATAATGGCATAGATTTATAAAGCTTGACTACTCCAATGCTCCTCGTTATGGCTGTAAAATATTTGTGGCCACCGTGGGATTTTCTAGATCATTATTTTAAAAAAGGAAAAACCCATTTTGACAGATGAACTGGGGCCATTCTGAGCAAATCACAGATACTTCATATAACAAGGCCTCCAAAGAGGGGAGCTTACACTTATTACTATGGCAACCCAGATCAAAACACTATTTTAGTGGAGAGTTTCCAGTTTTACAATGCAATGATGATTGTTTATAGTACCACTGAAACCAGATTCAGCAAAGGTTTAAGAAATGAGCTGACAAGAGGAAAATCATTATAGATAAACTGGGGATACCTGAATGGGATAGCATGGAATCTGCCATTATTTGATCAAATACTGAAATTTATTGCCCAGGACAATAGAAATAATGGAAAAGGATCCAAACAACGAGAAACATCCTGAAGTTTCTTTTGTTACAATGTTTTAGGACTAAGATCAGACCTATCTTGAGTTAAAACTTGGAAAGCAAAGAATTATTTGTTTGTTTTTTTTAAGTACATGCCTCTCAAATCCCTTATTTTTCTATCTGCAAAATACCCACTTGTAACTTTAAAGTTGTGGGCTAAGGCTTCCTTTCCTAACATATTCCATTTGACAGACTGCAACAAGGCACAACTCAAGAACTCTGCCCATCACAAGGAGCTTTGTGCTTGCACATGTCTACACGAAGTGACAGCTTGCTGCAGCCCTGCTCAGTGATTTTTATATAGATGGAATTTTTACACAGAAAGAGAAAAATGGTTGGGATCATGAGTTGTCCATTTTGTTGAATCTGTCTTGAAGTATCCAAAGCTCCTGTGTGGTGGACAAAATGCATTGAAGTGAAGGGTTTAATAATCATTTATTCATTTAGCAGCTATGTACTGAGAATATACCCTGTGCCAATTGATATGTACAATAGGTGTGCATGCTGCTGTGGTGAACAAATTCACAGTACTGGCCTCTGGATGTTGTAGTCTAGTGGGATTGTGATGAGGAGGGACATAGAGAACTATTAAAGCATGCAGAAATGGAGAATAATAGACAGGGATGGAGTTTAGATCAATTCCAATGCATCATCATGAAGAGTTTTCTAGTCCAAAGAGGAAAGTAGAACCAGATTTGAATGTCTGCTTTGTGCAAAACTGTATTAGGAGTCTTGCAATACAATTAGGTCATTTAAATCTCAGAATAATCTTGAGAATTTGTTTTGTGTTTACTTTGTATTGTATTTACTTTGTGTCTAAGGAAACTGAGACACAGAAGTTTTGAGAAGAATTCTCAAGCTTGTTGAACAAAAACATATACAGCAGTTATTATATGTCAGACAATGGTATAGGCACTTTAGGGTCTGAACTCATTTAATTCTCATAATAACCATTTAAAGCAGTATTACTATATATTGTTATTCTCATTTTATAGATAAGGAAATGAAAGCACAGGGAGATTAAATTCCTGCTGTAAGTCACAGAGCCAGTAAATGGCAGAGACAAGATGTGAACCCTGCAGTCTCCACAGCTACTACTATGCAATGGAGACAGGTACTGCCAGGAATCAACAGCTGTTACTTCCTGTCTGTAACCAACAATCCATAATCTGGAATAAATCAGCATCTGTGAATAATCAAGAACCTACCTGTGCTGTAAGCCAGGTCTGCTGACTTACCATGTGCTACCTTTGTTCTTCACTTCTTTGCCTTCATGAGCAGATTCACTATACAAATACCAGATATTTTAAGGATCAAACATACATTGCATTTGTTTTGTTTGCATAACTTAATTATTCCATGTCAAGATTAAAGTGATGATTTGAAATCATCTCAAATATTTCACTTACTTCTGGAGTAACTAAAGATAGTAGCAGTCATTGCTCTTGAGAACAACTCAAGGAGGGCAGATTCCTGCTTAGTCTGAGTTGTGTGCTGTACTGCTTGTCCACACCCAGGGGTACTGTTGTGTTGTGCTGAAAGAAACAGGCACAGTGCATTCTTCATTTGCTTGGGGAATATCTATGAAATATTCTCATATAAATATGGGAGTGTTCAGAGAGAAAATATATAGTCCTTGCTTTTAAGTGGCTCAAAGTTTGGTAGAGAACATTAACAAATAAGAACACAATTCAAATTGTTGCTAGTGTGGAGCGTTGTGAGTGCAGTGAAGGAGTGCAGAGGGGCAGTGATGGCTTCTCCTCAGGTGTAACCGATAACAGTCTGGGCCGCTTAAGCAACAGAAATTTATTTTCTCACAATTCTGGAAGCTGCCAAGTCCAAGATCATGTTGTGGGCTGATCTGGTTCCTAGTGAGGATTTTCTTCCTTGCTTATAAATGGCTGCCTTCCACTGTGTCCTTATAAGAAGAGATCCGAACTCTTTCAAGGGCACTAATCCCATTATGAGGACTTTGACCTAAACCTCAGGTGAACCCAGTAACATCTCAAACCAAAAGGTTCTATTTCCAGATATCATCACATCGGGGGTGTATTAGTCAGGAATCCCTAGGGGAACAGAAACAATGGGAGATATATTAATATATGATATATCTGTAACTAACTATATAATTATATATATATAAATGATATATGAGTGCCCTTCAGAACTGATCTCAAGTGTTACCTTTATCTGGAGTAGTTTATTATTATTCCCCCCAAGAAATGATTTTGTGATACACACACATACACACACACATTTATTTAGATAGATATAAAGATATCTGCACTCCTTCACTGCACTCACAATGCTCCACACTAGCAACAATTTGGATTGTATTCTTATTTGTCAATGTTCTCTACCAAACTTTGAGCCACTTAAGGGTAATGACTACACATTTTCTCTCTGAACACTCCCATATTTATATAAGTATGAGAATATTCCATAGATAATCCCCCAAACAAATGAAGAATGCACTGTGCCTTTTTCTTTTAGCATAACACAACAGTACCCCTGGGTGTGGACAAGCAGTACAGCACACAACCCAGACTAAGCAGCTATAACTGTGATATATAAACATCACAGTTATACAGTGTATCACAGTTATATAGTTATAGTCATAAAAGGTGAATTTCTTTGATTGGCTTACAGGATCAGAAGCTGGAGAGTCCCACAGTGGCCATCTGCAGGTTGGAGAGCTGGAGGAACCAGTAGTTGCTCAGTCTAAGAAGTTGGAGCTTCAGAAGGAGGACCAAGAAGACTGTAGTCCCCAGGTTGGGACTAAAGGCCTGAAAACTCCCTGGAGGGTTGATCTGCTTTGAAGACTAAAGAAGGGAGAGTCCAACGTCCTCAGGCTATCATGGCAGCAATTAAAGCACCTGCTCAGGGAGAATCTAGTTTGTGTCTGTATCAGCTTCCTCATTCTTCCACCTTTTGTCCCATCCAAGCTCCCAACTTATTGAAATGTACTGCATTCAGTTTCCTGTCCTACATGCCAGTCATTCCTAGAAACAACCTCATCCATACACTCAGAAGCCTCTTAATCCAATTAAATTGACAATTCAGATTAATCATCCCAGGGTTATGGCTTTAATATATAAATTTGGGGCAAGGGGTTTGGGTGGGTTTGGTGCATTAGCTTTCTGCCATTGTGACCCAAATGCCTGACAAGAACAACTTAGAGGAGGAAAACTTTATTTTGGGCTCACAGTTTCAGAGGTTCAGTCAATGGTCAGCTGACTCAATTGCTCTAGGCTCAAGGTAAGACAGAACATTATGGTTGAAGGGGGGCGAGGAGGAGGAAAGTGACTGAGGTCATGGCAGCTGGGGATCCAGTGTGTGAGGAGCTATGGACAAGATATATTCTCCAAGGGAATGCCACCAGTGACCTACTCCCCCCAGCCACGTCCAAACTACCTGTAGTCACAACCCATAGTTTATTCAAATTATTAATCCATCAGATGGATTAATCCACTGATGAGGTTACAACTCCTAAATCTAAACATTTTACCTCTGAACATTCTTGTGGTACTTAACATGAGCTTTTTGGGGAACATCTCAAATCCATACCATGACAGTTGGATACACATAGTCCAAAACAGACAGCAGTTTCAGCTAAACACTTCTACAGGAGGAGATAGTTCAGGATAACATCTTATTAGCATAGCATGATAGAATTATAGGTGAAAAGGAGAATAATAATGATGGCTGAATGCTTATCGATGACTTACTATGTGACAAACCTTGTTAGAAGCCCTTACTAGAATCCTATGAGGTAGATTATATTAGAAGTTGAGGTTGAATATTTCAAAAGCTAACAAAACAAAATCATGTCTCATTTAAAACATCTACTGTGGGTCTAAGTGACTTGCAATCTAGGCCTGCATGGACATCAACGTCTTAGAGTAATACCAGCTTGAATAAAAGGCATCCTTGCTTGATGCATAGGGGAAAGGGAGGAAGTGAAGGGTCTCAAATGAACAATTAAATGTTTGAGCCCAGAATAGACATGTTACTTCTGCTTTGAGACCAACGTCTAGAACTGGTCACATGGCCCTGCCCAAACACAAAGGGTCATTCTCTATGGAAAGCATAATTCTCCATGTGCCCAGGACAGCAGCTCTCAGTGTGCACTAATAATGCCTACCTCAACCAAGAGTACTCCCTCCCAGTATTCAATGTGGCAGTTTTCCTCTAGGAAACCAAGGTCCCATTTACAGATCCAATCCCCTCATTTACAGATAAGGACATTTGACTGGTATGCCAGAGGTCAGAAAGCCAGAGCTGGTCCTTCCCAAGTTCTGCTAGCATTACCGCTGCTCCTCTTAATAAATAGTATAAAGCCATTTTCCAGAGAGTGACACTGAGCTGATCCCAGTATCCCAGCCACTTCCCACCGCCAATCCGAGATTGCTATAACAGAAGGCCTCAGTCAGCCTCAGCTCAGTTCCTACTCCCTGCCCCTTTTTAGATCTTGAACTCTTAAGGAATGAGAAGCAACCAAGCAGGAGACTCCTTTGGTTGGTACTGAAGGGAGAATGACCCTGGTGCTGTTAGATTCTGCTCATCCCAGAAGGTCTCCCACTGTGAAGTGGGTGATGCTTCTTTTCCATGCACCTACCTACCCTGCCCACATCAGTCTGCAGGCTGTCCTTTGGGGACCAGGTTGCCCATGATCTTCATTGTAATCTCATTTAATGAATTTAACAATATTGGGGTCGAGGATTGAGGAAGCAGTGGAAAAACAAAGCATGGACTGATTTGCCTTAATCTGGTTTTCTGTCCCTCACCCCCCAAAAAACAGTCCATTTATCATAGCAGATATCCTGGGACCACGAATTTTACCCAATAGTCTTCCTTGCTGCAGAGACTGCCTAACAGAATAGCCTCTGCATTAACTGCACAAATGAACTCCCAATTAATTGCTCAAATTAATGGAGGGAATGGGAATGGAACATAATGGGCTTACTTTTTATGAGAATCCCCAGTGTTTCATTGAGGTGCTTACAAACAAGTAAAATCTACAAATCAACATAAAACTATGTCTTTCCAGATCTTCATTGTCTGAGGCATTGAAGTGAGCAGGAAATGAATAGATACAACCAAAAAAAAAAATCCATTCCAGGCCACAGCTTCCAGGTCTGTGGACTGTGTACCTGTGCATTCTCTAACTCTACAGGGTGACATTAAGATTGATCATCATCATAGACTTGCATATTTATCATCCGTTTCTTGGTACTGGAAACCAAGTATTTTGAGCAATGAGTACATTTTTCAAATTTGCACATTTGTTTGATGGCAAGATGAACAAGTATGTATTCAGGGCTGTTAATAATCCCACTAATAATCATTGCCAACATTTTTTGTGTGTTACTGTGTGTCAGGAAGAACATAAGGTATCTTACATACTTTGTTGTGTCTGTGCCACACATTGTGAGATAGGCCTATCCCCATTTTATAGCTAAAAAAACTGAGGCTAAAAGGATCCAGGAAAACGGCTAGTGAGTGCTGGCTGAGCTGGAGTAAGCATGAAATGAATTCTCAGCCACTCTGCTCTATTGTTTGTGCCTCCCTCATGGGTTGACAAACCTCTCACCTGTCCTTGAACTGGGTCTCAATCAGAAACATAACTGGGCCCCATTCCCTGTTGTTAGCACAAAATTTCTACTCCAGATGGCAAATCTTTGGTCAGACCCTGGGACCAGGTAATGCACTATTATAAACTGCTCTGTTGCTGGTCCCTTGGAGCTGTGAGCACATCATGATTTAGCAGTGGTGGGAGAAAGAAAGGGGAAAAGGTACAGTAAATGTATGTTGCCAGTTATTTAAAATAGGCCAATTACCTCAAACTGCAAAAAAAAAAAAATACTCAAGTTTAGATACCTATGAATTGCTTTGACAAATTTGGTAGTAGACAATTCTCACCACTGCCTCCATTTGTGCTGTATTAAATGCAGCTTGTTTGGGAAGCATGTGGTCAACTAACTGTGGGTTATATTATTAGCAACCCTCTCTTACCCATTTATTCATAAATTTTGGAAACAGACAAAAGTAGTTAAGTTTGTGCAATCCAAATATGGCTATCTTGTGAAGATTGAAAATAAACTGCAATTTCCTGGCCTCTTTTTCTGCATATTTTGGGGGTGGTATTTTTTGAGGGGCGGGGGTGGATTTTTATTCATAGTATAGTTTGTCCCAGGGTGGACTAGGGGAGGCCTATAGGCACAGAGGGGAGATTATCACCATATCCAAGAGAGCTGCAATGTCATAGGTCAAGGGAGAGGCCCGACAGCAGGTCACAGTGACACTTGGGCAACTAGGAGTTAGTTGTGAAGAATGGAGCACCACATGGCAAAGTCACAGAGAGGTCAGGAAAAATCTGCTAGCCTACAGCAGACGGTTCCTCTCCTATTGTAAACAAAGCAGAGTCAATAAGAAGGAAGGATGAGCTTTAAAATAATTATTCTAGAGCAATTATTCCACTTGGGGGTTAATTGCTATGGTGTGAACCAGGACACTGTCTAATTAGGAATAAACTTGTGTTCAGTAACAATTACCCAGCTAATTGGTCTAGTGCACATAGAACTTAAAGACCAGGCAATAACAGCAATGGTGAAAGACAAAGTCCTCCCAAGTCTGGGGTGTTTCAGAGAAAGGGCACAGAATGTCAGCATTAGAAAAGACCTCAGAGATCATCTGGGCCATGAGCTCATTTTGCAAACGAGGCCAAGGACAGTGAAGAGATTTACCCCAGGCTCATGGAAGGATGGTACAGAGCCAGTACTGGAGTGGGGTTCTCTCCTGACTCTCAGCCCACTACTGATGGATAGCCCCATTGCTTACCCAACATCATGCAAATACTGGGAAAGAGTGGCACCAGGTAGAATTTGGAATCCAGGCCCTGACTGTGGGGAGAGTTCTGAGGAGAAATGGTGGGTTGCGTGTAGTTACCATCCATCCACTCCATTTGTTATCATTTTCTCTGGAAGATGCAAATGAGAAGGTGCCCCAAATTTTCCTTAGGCTTCCAGTCTCTCCTTTACTTCAACAAAACCATTGAAGAAATTGATTTAGGGGCTGGGGATGTGGCTCAAGCGGTAGCGCGCTCGCCTGGCGTGCGTGCGGCCCGGGTTCGATCCTCAGCACCACATACCAACAAAGATGTTGTGTCCGCCGAGAACTAAAAAAAAAAAAAAAATTAAAAAAAATTCTCTCTCTCTCTCTCTCCTCTCTCACTCTCTCTCTTTAAAAAAAAAAAAAAAGAAATTGATTTAGTAAGCCTGTGACTAGCCCAAGTGCTAGACACACAAGTATAAACAGGACAGTTCTTACTCTTGTCTACAGAGACAATGGTTCATCGAAGCTTCAAGCTCATCTCGTTTCTATCATCCACAGCAAGAAGGGACAGAGGACATGGTCGTTTCCAGGGGACATGTTGTTCTTCTGTCCATATGTCCTCCATGATTCATAATCCTTAGCAAAATCTTTTGTAGGGTAAAATTACCCATGTATCCACCTTTAGAAGTTAGAAATAATTTAAATATAGAAAGAACACATCTGCCTCTGTGAAAGGCAGTGCATTTCCTTATATTTTCAAAATGTATTCAGAAATATCTTTCTCCAGTATGTGTATTTGATTTCAGTTTGCCTGAACAGAGAGCAAAGAGCCTCAAAGGCATGATAGATTTTTTTTTTTTAGTCCCTTGGCCATTTGGGGACAAGCTACTCATTATTGAAAAGAAGATATTTAAGAGAATTCTTTGGTTTTTTTTTTTCCTATGGAAACTAAATAGTTGTAAAGGAATTTTTCTCCTAGGAATCAAACCTTACATAGCAACTGCATACATATTAACAGCAGTGTCAAAATTATGTGTCTGCTGGGAGATGGAGTAAGAGAAGAGGTGTGGAGGGTGTCTGGGGTAGTATATCACAGAGTGGAAGGTGAGAGTTGATCAGCTTTACAAAAAGCTAATCACTCAGCATGATAAACAGCACACACCAAAAGGCAGTTCTCAAGTACTGGTTTGTGTACACATTCATTCAACAAATATTTGTTGAGTAGTTGAATGTGCCAGGTCCTTTGCTATATGGTGAGTAAAGAACAGAAAATAAAATAGATAAACTCCTGACTTCATGAAATATACAGTCTTTTGGGGAGATCAATGTTAATGCCTATGAATAGTCAACCTCAGTTAAGTAATGCTGCAGTAACAAATAACTTCCAAATCCTAGAGAGCTACTACAATGAAGGTTTATTTCTTGATCATGTTCTATTTCAGCCCTGCATCCTGCTCTTTCAATGTTGGATGAATAGGAAAGAGCAGCCTCTATGCTCAGAGAAGAAATGATGGCAGAACCACAGCATGGCTCTAGAATTTTCCTCTCAGAGCATATTTTCTTGCCCAAAGCAAGTCATATAACCAAACCAGATACCAATGGGTTGGGGAAGTTTAATAAACCCCCAAAGAGAAGCTGGATAGGAAAGAACTGCAAATATTTTCAAAAGTTACATAACTATACCAAAACTTATAAGTAATTGTTTATGTTAATAAGTTATGAGGAAAGGGCAGAGGGCTATGAGGGAGAATAACAAGGGAATGTGATTTACATGGCTGCTGGTGGTGTTGACAGCTCTGGAAAGGTTTCTCTGAGGAAACAGCTTAAACCTAAAAGATGAAGAAATGTTATCTTTGGAGGGGGTTGGGAAAAGAATAGACAGTGGAACAGCACGTGAAAGAGTCCTGAGGCAGGGAAGAGCTTTGCATGCTGGGAATGTAGGAAAGGGGCTGCCCCTCTTAGTTGTAAGAGGGAAGTGCCTGGAGCTGGCCAGCCTGGATTTCAATCCAGATCCGCTCCCTACTAGCAGTTTGTTACCTACTACTCTGGACCTCAGTTTCCTCTTGTGGATCACCACTCTGAGTTCCAGGGGCTGTTGTGAGGGTTCAGTGTGCCTGGCTCAGGGCAGATGCTCCATAGTAGATATCAATGGAAAGAAGCCCCCAGACAAAGAGGGGAAAAGAGATGATGCTGGAGGGCGGTTTTATCAGCTCTGGCCTTGAAAGTCTGAGTAAAGATTTTGGACTTTAATTTGGAATCTGATAGGTGGATAGGTTTTCAACGAGGCTGTGACAATCCAATTTACATTTTGTAAAAGTCTTTTGTCAGATTCTGGGGAATAAAACTCTCTGCATTTAGATAACTATACACTGTGGAAACAAAGTGAAAACCTAGAGGGATCCTGAGAAAGGGAAGGAATGCAGAAGGAAAGAGAATTTTAGAGGAGGAAAGATAAGGTGTGTGTGTTTGTGTGTGTGTGTGTGTGTGTGTGTGTGTGTGTGTGACTTGAGAAGAGTGCTGTTCCCTCCCCAGTGTCTGCACAAGTTCAGAAAGAAGACCCTTGCTTTAATAAGCAGGGGGAGAAGACAGAAAGGAGGTGAGGGTGGTTCTCCTTGGGGTCTCACAGCCCAGCAGTGCACACAACAGCAGGCAGGCGACTCTGTGGGTTGAGCTACATCCTGGCTCTGAGAAGGGTCCCCTGCCCTCCACAGTGGAGGAGGAAGAAGGGGGCTCTCCATGGCTCTGATGACACCAATATGGAAATGGCTTTTACACGTTCGGGGATTCTTATGGAAAGTGGCTCCAGTCCTGTGGCTTCCACTAAACTAGCGCCTTCTCATAGAGTCCACCTGGGGTCCCGCTTTGCCTCCCCCCACCTGAGAGATGCTGAGACACAGGGGTGAAGCGTTGGACAGGGCTCCAGGTAGTCTTGTGGTGTGATGCTTTTGGGGAGATGGCATCGCTTCATCAGCTGGATGACAAAACACTGTTAATGGCACCAATAAAGAAGTGTGAATGTAATTTTCTCCTCCTCGTTATTTCCTCAGTATTTGGCATATTATTTAACAGATCAACTGGCCAGTCATGATCCCTTCTGAAGCCAAGTCTTTCTTTTTTGTGCTGCAAATTTCCTAAAATGCAATGTAGCTCAGATTTAAACTCATTAGTCAAAAAATAGGCCATAGACTTCTGAGCACATGAGTGATGCCAAATGCATTCACCTCCAGGTTTCCAAAGCTTTTGGAAAGGGTGTTTATGAGCTTCTGAGGGCTGGTACTTTGAGGAAAGAGCAGATGAAGAGAAAATGTATAACCTTACTTCTTATTAAAACATATACGCATGCTAAATGGGAGGAGATATGAAGCTGAGAACAGAGGTGATCAGAATTAAGGCAGCATCTTGAAGCTTCAGAACAACCAGATCTAGGATAATACCTACCATTTATTGAGGGGTTCCTCTTAACCAGGCACTGTTTGGACACTTTGCCATAGTAACCCAATCCTCACAACAAGCCTGTCAGGTGACAATAGTGCCATTCTACTGTGCAGGTGATGAAGTGGAGCAGAGGTCAGGTAACCTACCTAGAGTGGAACAGCTAGCTTATAAGCTTTGAGCAAGCTGGCTTCAACATCTGATCATGTAACCATTGCACACGGAGCATGCTTGTTCTACAAAGAGACAGAGAGAGGCAGTTTGGGTCTTGATGCCCACATTTGTACCCCTACATGAAAAGGAGATGAGGTGTACACAATCTTATATTAGTGTGGACATTCTCAGGAAGGAAGAACAAAACACTCTACCTTTGCCAAGGAGTACGGGATGGTGTTGGTGAAGGTGAGTTTTTCACTCTACATTTTTCTGTCTAGTGAAAAATTTGGAAGCTGGGCACAGTGGCACACGCCTGTAATCCCAGTGGCACACACCTGTAATCCCAGTGGCATAGGAGGCTGAGACAGGAGGACCAAGAGTTCAAAGCCAGCCTCAGCAAAAGTGAGGCGCTAAGCAACTCAGTGAGACTCTGTCTCTAAATAAAATACAAAATAGGGCTGGGGATGTGGCTCAGTGGTCGAGTGTCCCAAGTTCAATCCTTTCTACCCCCCACCACAAATTTTTTTTTTTTTTGGAGTGTAGCCATGTCTCACTACTGTGATGAAAAATATTTTTGTTTTGTTTTGGACAGATTTAACTTATTCATTTACTAAGCCATAAATAACTGGAGGGTTGTTGATTAATTTTCAACAGGAAAAAAAAACTTGAAAAGAGAAGCTGAGGCTACATTTTCATGTGTGCTCATTTTTAAACAACCAAGATGGAGGTTGCAATTCCCAGGGCAGAGTGTTACTGCTTTGAAGTTTCAGGGTTGTCTGTGCATTAATTTCTCAGGGAGCAGGAGAAAGAACATATTCAAAATCAGTTCTCAAGGCTTTATTTAGAATATTTTGCCCTTTG
This sequence comes from Spermophilus citellus, assembly GCF_964194105.1. Taxonomy (NCBI): domain Eukaryota; kingdom Metazoa; phylum Chordata; class Mammalia; order Rodentia; family Sciuridae; genus Spermophilus; species Spermophilus citellus. The sequence goes on along the minus strand of NC_138191.1, from coordinate 60,944,249 downwards.
CTGTTCTCTTGTTCTGTGTCCAACACTTAAGTTCCAGCTTCACCTCGTACAATGTTTTCATTTTTTTTAAAATCAAGATACACAGAACTAATTTAGGGATAAATTTAATGGAAAGAATTATGTTTGACAACTTTATGAGTAATATTAAAAATAATGATGCATGTATAATTGAATGCCCTGAGAAAAAAAATCTAACCAGAACAGCTTTCCAAAAAAAAAAAAAAAAAATGCCAGGAAAGTAATATAAAAACGGACTTTGTAAAAACATACCATTATCCATGTTGCCAAGTATAATTTCATTCAGGGCACTGTTGGGTTTCTTTTGTTTATATCTTCCTTTTACCTCTGAGATCGGTCCCCTCCTCCCCACCTGTGATCGACTAGCTGGAGACCAGAACAATTAGCCAGCTTAATTTGACAGTTATTTAAAAAATTGGCTCTTAAATTATGAGACAGTTCTGACTAGGCATGTGGTTGCTTCACAAGGGAATATTCCCCAAGTGTTTACTTGTCTATGTGAATTCCTGCTGTGAAACTGGTTGTTGCAGTGTTGAGTTGGGCCAGATGATAAGTCAGATTTGTTTTGTGTGAAGAAAATTGCTGCTAGATTTGGATCATCCTAAAGCCAATCTATGAGTTAAATGCACAAATTATCACTTAATTGTTCCAATATGAATAAAACTGGCAAATTCACTTCCATGTTCCCAATTAGGAAGCTGGGTCTCTGGATGGCATCAAACATTACAATTAGTGCTTCAAACTAAACAAATTATTTAAAAATTTCCACCCCTTATCTATACAGTTATTCATAGCCACAAACACTATGAACTCCCTTAACATCGCAGACACAGTTACAGATGCTGGATATTCAAAAACCAGGAAGACATGAAACTCCCTTCAAGGGTCTTGGAGTCTGTGTGCTGTAAGCCAGAGTCATGGGGTGCCAAGGAGAAAGGAATTAACGCCTGATAGTCACTCCCCTCGTGCCAGCAGCTCTGTAGGAGGCTATAAGAGAATCTCACTTAATTTTATACAGACTCAGAGGTCATATAACATGCCCCAGGATTTGAATCATGATTTGAACCCAGCATTGCCCGACTCCTAGCCCACTAGCTTTTCACTACCATGATCTCTCTGGACAGACAGAAACTCACCTTTTCTTCGAATAATTTCAAAACTTTTCAATCTTACAATCTCATTTGTTTTTCATAAAATGTCATGAGGTTGGCAGGTAGAGAATTCTCATTTGCATTCCACTCATGAAGCTGAGCCTCAGAGATGGTAAGCAATGACCCCAAGTTCCCATGGCTGGTCAGGATGGAGCTGGAAGAAGCATGAACCTCCTGCCTGTTTATAGGAGGCTTTCCTCAGCACTCAGATCTGGATATTATGCTGAGCAGAGCATGGATTTGTGTCCCCAGAAAGCAAAAATAAAAACACACAATCCTGAATACAGAAATACCCATGGGGAGTAAGAGCTAACAGCACTCTTGTTAGCTAAAAGCCACGGTTTGTAAGTGATATCTTGAATTGCAGTGGCATTTCTAGTGTGCATTACACATTTTATTCAGCTGAAAAGGAGGTGAGGTGGTGGGTGATGAGAGGTCAGGAAGAAGGACTAAGAGCCCCAAAGCACCGGGCTGAATGCTTTATGCCCTTGTGTAAATGACTTGACTTTCTTGTCCCTCTGTGTGACCTTGAACAAGTCCCTTAACTTCTTTATTTGTCTCAGCTAGGAAATGTGATTGTGGATGTGTGTGTGTGCGTGTGTGTGTGCGTGCGTGCACATGTGTGCGGCATGCATCACAGTGTGGGGGAGATGTCACCATACATCAAACGCTGTGGCTGCAGTGAGCTCCTTGGGGAAAATGCATCGCCGTCTCCTTGCCCCCACTGGAAAGATTTTCTCGCAGTGTGGCAAAAGGTGCCACTTTTTAATAACATCATTGGAATATCAGCTTCTTGCGAGATACAGTGGGACAGACTGTGGTGTGCCATCCTGTGACATGATAAAAGAAGAGACTCCTGTGTGAGCTCCCAGGCGAAACCCCTTCAGGAAAGCGGGCCTGGTCCTTCCAGGGTCATGTGAGCAAGGAGCAGGCAAACTGGGGACAGGAGCGCAGGTGGGAAGCTTGTTGCATGTTCGGCCCTCTTCATGATGAAACGCCTTCCCTCTCTATACCTTGGGGTGCGTTTTTACTCTTTCTCTTTGAATTATCCCAGTGGTCATCAGACAGGTGGGGGAGCACGCCTATGAGCCGCTGGAGCCGGCCGGCTCCTTTCCTAGCTCAGAGCGCTGCCACGGCAATTCAAACAGAGAGCAGCCCAAAATGGAGGAGGGCAGGGCCTTTGTTTACTCTTCCCCCCTTCCCTTTGGGCAATGGCAGTATCTGACATCTGGGTTGCTAGGTATGCACTGTTACCCGGGCTATCATGCCCAGTTATCGGCCCATGTGCCAGCGGCCCAGACAGCAGGGACGTGAGCTGGGAGGGAGCAGGAAGGGGCAGCAGGGTCTCAGGGTAATCTGCCCCTGATGGCCCCCAAGGAAAAAATCTCATATTCTTGTAGGCAGCATGGCATGGAAGGTAAAGATAATGGAACTGGATCCAGAAGGCCTGCTTTTAAGTTCTGGCCTGAATAGGGAGGGCCAAGGGATGGTGCTGTTGTCTCTTCATACTGTACCTTCAGGGTTGGTGATGAGAGGAGAGAGGCTCTTCCTTATGCTCATCAGTGACTGGCCTCCCCAAGGAGGCAGACTGGATGCGAGAAGAGGACTTTCTCAAGGGAGAAGCGCCCCTTTGACAACCAGAAGCACTCTGCCTGCTGGAATCCTGGAGCTGCTTCCCGGTTCTTAGGCTCCATTTAAAGCATTTCTGGGACTGCCACGATGGGAACTTAGATGATTCTTTTAAATTTCTGAGTCTCGGTGTCCTCATTGCACTTGTCCTGTCTGGTTGAAGTGAAAGGATCATTTGAGATGATGATGCAACAATGCCTGACACACTAAACCCGTGTGCACCATAGGGATTCTTAGCATGTTTTTAATATGTGAGGAATTGAAAGGGAATGGAGAATCCTGTAAGCCAGTTACTGTTCTTGGCTGCAGCCCTGGAGGGCATTTCCTGACCCATGATGGGGTTACTGGGGCCCTCTACAGACTCAGCACTTCCCAGAGCTTCCAGTTTGCTGTCTCTTTGGTGGGGAGTGCTTTAGAATCCCAGGCAATCCAACTTGCAGGGGACTTCAAAGGTCATCTGGAACAAGTTTGCTTTGAAGCTTTAATCCTCTCCATGACAAGCCAAGAAACATGTGTATCCTTTGCTCTCCACGGACTCTGGCATGGTGCTTGACAACGTGCCAGCCATTCAGGGACAATTTCTTAAATGAATGAATGAACAAATGATTCTGTGAATGAATGGAAAAAATAAGGTAAAGATAATGTTGGCCAGAATTTTTTTACACATTTCATAGACCATGCAGTCTACAGAAAAATAGCTGGGCCAATGAATGATATTGTAAACGATAATAATGGTAATAATTATTTTAAACATCTAGTGCATTCCAAATCATAGGAACCATGCTAAAAGCTTTATCCAGAGATCTCATTTAATTCATAGCACATCCCATTGAGGTAAGCACTATTATTATCCTCTGCATTGGAGGAAACTGAGGCATGGGGAATTAGGTATAGCTCAAAATCACTCTGCCAATCAGTAGAGAAACCGAGATTGAAATCCAAGGCTGGTTACTGTGCTCTTCCTTGAGGACTTCTTTCATTAAATATCTCCTTGAGGACTTTAAAATTCCTTTTGTTTCTGGTTCATTTGGGTAAACTCTAGCCTGTGATTTGTGACTTAGGGAGCAAAGCAGAGTAAGAGGAAAGGACCCCACTTGACTAACCTCCAATTCAGTCTTGAGAATCAGATGAACTGATCCTTGGCCATGTAGTCAGTAATGAACTTGACAGAAATGTCCAGATCAACACAGCTTTGATTGAACTGACAAGGAAAAGTGTGATAATTAAGGGGGGGAAAAAAGCTATAATGGTCAGGGAAGAATAGGAATTGGAACTTGAAGGGACAGATTCTTTTCAGTGTCCACTTTCAGAAGTTTCCCTAAACCTCTGTATAAAATAGCACATTGCCCCTGACTCATCCTGCTTTATTTTTCTTCATAGCACTTATCACCACCCGAGAGGAAATACATCCTTAGGCTTAACACTGTCTGTTGTTCCCCCTCGAGAAGATGGGCTCCATGAGAGCAGGGCCTGTTTGTTCACTGTTATGCATGTAAAGTCTGGCACAGGTTCTGCCACACAGGAACTGTTCAATAAATGCATCTCAAAGGAAGACTTAATTGTTTTGAAGAAATATATAAACGCCTACAATAGTGGCTGTGCTCTTTATGAACCTGATTGTGAAATGATTGAAACCATGGTTCTCTTGGCTCTGCATTTCCTTGTACCCGATGACTAGGGTTTCTTTGTGCACAGCCTTCAAAACCCTCTTCACTCTAAGCTTCCTCACACTCTGGTTTGTCTCAACATGCGCAGTGCCCCATGATGCCCACAACTTGACATTTAGATTATTTCTTGCAAATAGTTTGGAGCAGCATCACACATCATGGGGTGACATGACTTCTCCCAGAGTAGCTAGAATATGGAAGATGCACACAGCAAATTCTCTTTTGCACAGTTACACTCCTTGAGATGTGGCACCATGTGTCCTGGACTGGACTGGACAAAGGTTAACTTCCCACATGCAGGCCAAGGGCCAAAGACAGGACCAGTGTTCCCTCATGCTTCCAATGGAAGACACTGCCTGAAAATCTGGAAACAAAGGTTTTACTGTCCATGAGGACATCCCCCTCTCCCCCCGCAAAATGAATTGATGATGTTGACCTGAAGGCTCATTAATAAGATGCAAATATAAAGTAACTGCAGATTTTCTTCTAGTAACTGTCCTATATACTCAGACCTAATTATAAAGTCTTATTAAGACAACTTGAAAAACTTACAAAGCTAAATAGTCAGATAGTCAATTAAATAGATTAAGGTACCATAGAAAATGTATTTTTCTCCAAACTTGAATTAATCCTGTATTTTTTGCTCTGGTCACTGACAAGACCTCTTCTAAAAACCGGTTTTTGTCTCTTCCCATTCTTTTGATCCAGAGGCAGACAGGAAAGAATAGTTTTCTCTGACTTAGAACACAGAAGTCAAACCTGAAAAGTAATAGTTTCTTTATTTCTCCTATTATCTTCCCTTTCCCCCAAACATTGGACAGAGTGTTGTCTTTTTAAATAAAAATAATAGGTTCCAGTATTTTTTGAAACAGAAAGAATCTTTTGGATTATTTTTTTTCCTTCACCCCCATATTTTACCTTCTCAACATTTTTTTTTTTTAAGCAGGCAAAGCATTTTTTTTTAAAAGGCTCAGTCTTTGGCCTGGATTAAAAAACATAAACAACAACAACAAAAACCCTCCATCCTGAGAAGAGAGGTTATCTTGGCCTAAATCAATTGCTCAGTCAGCAGGTTCTTGCAGAGTGCCTAGCACCAAGCCAGAGGCTGCTGAGCTGGAGTGGGGTCTGAAGCATGGCCCCCACAGCCTTCAGCCTCCTCGAGTGACTGTTAGTCACCCTTCCAGGGCTAAGCTGTGTGGGACTAACAATGCCATTATTTAAAAGCTCCTGGAACTGTGGAACTGTGACCCAGAACAGGCTTAAAATAATAAGGACACTTAAAAAAAATAAAGAAGTTCTTGCAAATTGTAGTTCGCAGTGGCCCGACGCTTACTTAAAAACACCCATAAGCAAAAATCCTTAAAGCCTCAGTGAGGTTGTGTGGTTTTCAGATTCCCCATCAGCTCAGGTATCCGGGGATCCCACAGAGAGTTGCGGGAGGAGCAGCCACAGAAATAAACAGAAGCCTTTGCGATCACATGGCAAGTAAGTGTCGCATCTCTTGAGCATCCCAGGTATCTGGGGCAGCCCCCTGACAACGGATGAAACGATATCACATCCAGCTAGAAAACAACCCAGCAGAAACGGTGAGATAACACATAAACCCACAAGCTTGGCTTATAATGTGGAGCAACGATACATGAGCACACTGTACTTCTGCAGCCGCTCCAGAGAAAGAAAGAGAGTAAAATGTGTGAGAAAGCCAGTTAAATTACTCACTATTAGCCCCTACAGTGTGCTTCCAACTTATGTGGCGATATATATATTCACACACACAAACACACACATGCTCACACACATATACATGCAGGGATAGAGAATGTCACAGTTAAATTTTTTTACTGGTATAATGAGGAAGGAGACCAACAGAAGAAGCTCCCTGGGCTAATTTTCCAGCCAGCAGCCACTGCAACATTCCCACTAGGAGAGTGAGAAGGAGTGAGAGCAAAGTATAATAAATAATGACTGGCTCTGCTGGTCAGGAAAAGTTATCACCAGTCATGAGGGATCTCAGCATATATTCACCCAGGAACATGCCATCAGTAGAGACTGAGGAGAGGGAGAAATCAAAGTCCCGGATGGTTTGGACATACCTCTTGGGACTATTCATTTAAATTAAAATTTCAAAAAACAAATAGCATCACCAAAAGTTACATGGTGCTGAAATCTAAAAGTGGCTGAACCTTGCTCCCCCAAATTTAAATTGCTTCTCAACTTGCGATATTCTGTGGCTTTGTAGGAGGAAGCCAAGCTATTTACATTTCTTATAGACATCTGCTCCAATGGAATGTATTTCTTTTGTGTCTTACTATAGCAAAAGGCATAGAATGCTTACTTTATGCTCACCTACAGAAATCAGCTCCATGTAGGAGGAAAATAGGACCTAGAAAATTCAGGGATATGCAGAAGCAAAACTACCCAGCTCAGGAAAGTCAGTTTTGCCCATGCTTCAGGGCTAAAATTTACTTTGATATGTCACAAGCAAATAAGCCAGCATTGAACCAGGGTGGGCTTGAATACTTACAGGATAAAGGGAAAGGCTAAGCATTATTCATCTTTTATGGCTTTCCTAGAAAATGAAGGAAACAAAATCTGTAGGTTTGAAGGTTTTTTACCTAATTGATAGTCTGCACCCAGTGTGTGACCACGTGTCTGGCATATAAAGAGATTCAGACAGACTGGCAATATATTCCTCAGGAACCAGAGGAGTAACAGATTTACCTGCCAGCCTGAAACAACCAGAAACCAGAACCAAAACAAAACAAAAACGAGAAACAAACAACAAAAAAAGAAAGAAATAAGACAACAAGACATTGGTCATCAACAGTGGAGGAAGAATGATCCCTGAGAGATGGGAAACAAGTGAGTTGAGCCCGATGGTTCCCGGATCATAGAATGGAGAGGGTTTTCTGGCTATTGTGCAGGGAGAGGGGGTGAATCCCAGATGGCACCTCATAGTTTCCCTCAGTTGGAAATATAAGGCTGACCATCCAGGGAGGTCAAGGCAGCTGTTGTTTGCAGAGCAGAGCACCAGGTGGAAAAGCAGGCCCAGGAGATCTTTACAGGATCTCTCTTAAGTATTGGGCTGAGGAACAATCAATGTGTGCATGTCAGAAAACTACCCACGTCTGGAGAAAGAGCCACCAACAAAGCTTATAAGAAATAATACCTGTAATCCAAACAAGGGCAGAAATAGTGCCTGTTCCTAACCATCAAAACAGAAAAACCTCATAATTTGGGGCACTGGATAGAACAACCAGAAACATTCTGCTACAATAATAGGAGAAAAAAATTAATCCTAATCTTCTCCCACATAATGAAGTTTAAAAGCAAGCAAGATATGTCTCCCAGTAACCATATCTGAAAAATGTTCAAGATTATAGGAATTAAAAAAAAATGTCCAGTATCCAACAAGGCGAAATTCACAAAGTCTGACATGCAGTGGAATATCACTAGGAGGAATGCAAAAAGCAGGAAAATAAGACCCGTAATGAGAAGTAAAAGCAATGAATCCAAACTGACTGAGAAAGGACATAGATGAAAACAATCAATGGTCAGGACATTAAAGTATTTACTATATCTGTGTTCCTCGAACCAGAAGAATGATCGAATGTAACAAGTACAGCGGTAGAATATGTGAAAAATTCTCACATCAAACGTCTAGAGATTAAGACCCCATGTCTGAGACGAAGAATATACTGGATGGGATAGGAATGAACCAGACACTGCAGACAATTAAGGAACTTCAACCTATAGCACTGAAATTTTCCAAAATGAAGCACAGAGAGAAATGAGACTAAAAAATATGAAGTAAGCAGAGCATCAGGGAACATTGGTACAATTTCAATCATAATATCAATTCTACTAGAGCCTCTAAAACAGTAGAGAATAGAGGAACAGAAGAAGTAATTGAAAAAAAATGAACAAAAATCTTCCAAGTTTCCCACATTTTCAGAAGTTCAATAAATCCCAAGCAAAAGAAACATGAAAAAATAAAAGGGCATATTATAATCCAATTTCTTAAAACTAATGATAAAGAGAAAAGTTAATGGCAATCAGAGAAAAGGTGTGTGTAAAGGAATAAAGGTAGCAAGGACAGAAGTTCCTCATCTGAAACAACTCACAAGAGAAGGCTGTGGAAAACATCTTTAAAGTGATGAAAGAAAACCCCTCCATCTAGAAGTCTTTATTCACTCAAATATCTTGGAAAAATGAATGTGGAAAGAAAACTTATTAAAAGCAACAGAAAGTTATTATCTCACAGTTATGGAGGCTTTGAGTCCTAACTTAAGGTGTTGGCAGGGCCTGTTCCCTCTGAGGACTCTAGGGAAGAGAGCTGGGGATGTGGTTCAGTGGTAGAGTACTTGCCAAGTACATGCAAGGTCTTGGGTTCAATCTCCAGTACTGTAAGTCACTACCACTGCCAATAACAACATATAAAACCTTCTAGGGTAGAATTCTTTGTGGCTTTGTCTGGTGTCTGGTAGTTTTCAGGTGTTCTTTGGCTTTGTCTCGTAGCTACACAGTTCCAATTTCTGCCTTCATCTTCACATGGACTTTGTCTCTCTGTTTGTCTCTCTTCTTTCTCTCTGTGTGTTTTATAAGGATTCAAGTATTGGATGGACTTATCCTAATCCAATATTACCTCACTTTAATTAACAAATCACATCCACAAAGACCCTCTTTCCAAATAATGTAACATTCTGGGCTTCTAGGTGAACATAAATTTGAAGGGCATTATTCAACTTATTGTACCCTGATTCCACAGTCACTAATCATATTCTAATTTTGTAAGAAAAACTTTTTGAGTCATATTCAAGCCAAAACAATTTCAGTTTTAGTAGACCCACACTACAAGAAATGCTAAAGGAAGTTCTTCAAATAAAAAAAGTGACAGCATATTAAATTTTTATCTAAACAAAGGAATGATGAGTATCAGAAAAGACAACTATGTAGGTAAATATAAAGAGTTTTAATACTTAAATCTTCAAATAGAATCAACTCTTTAGAGCAAAAATAATGACGATCTATTGTGTGGCATATGACATATTGCTGTGATTTGAATACTTGTCCCTCTGAATAGACAACAGATTTTTTCCTACAATAGAGGTTTTAGTGCTATAAATCTCCCCTGGTTACAGCTTTGGTTGCATTTCACAAATACTGATATTCTGTGATTTCATTTTCATTTAATTCAAGATGCTTTCTCATTTGATTTCTTCTTCAATCTATGGGTTATTTAGAAGTTCATTGCTTAGTTTCCAAATATTTGAGGACTTGCCATATTTGATTGTCATTGTAATGGTATTAAGAAGTGGCACATCAAGAAGTGAAAAGGCCAATAGGCCTCAGCCATCTTGAGTGGATTAATGCCATTATCATGGGAGTGAATTCATAATTAAAGGTCATGTTTGGCCTCCTTCTTGCTCTCTCGCTCTCTCTCTTGTGTTCTCTCTCTCTTTCTCTCCCTATCCCTCTTCCTCTCCTTCTCCCTCTTACCTTCTGTCATGTGATGACACTGCAAGAAGGTCCTCATCAGATGCCAACACCTTGATCTTGGACTTAGCAGTTTCCAAACCCATTAGCTGATAAATTTCTGTACACTATAAATTGCCCAGTCGTAGGTATCCTATTGTAGAGCAAAAAATGGACTATGATAAACATATAAAAGTAAAATATGTAACAACTATAGCCCAAAGGGATGGAGAGGATAAATGGAAGTACACTATTACATGGTTCTTAACTATATATGGAAGTGGCATAATATCACATGAAAATCAACTGTGAAAAGTTAAAAGATACATTCTATAGACACAAAGGATCCACTTAAGTAATCCAACAGAAAGTTATATCTGATTTCCCAAAAAAGGAAGTAAAGTGGAATCATAATTTTTATAGAAATCAAATGGAAAGGAGAAAAAATATGGGGAGAAAGCACTGATGAACAAATAGAAAACAAAGAGCAAAATGGTAGTTTTGACTCAATTGCATCAATCATCATATTAAATGTATATAGTTAAACAACTCTCTAAGGGCACAGAGCTCATCAGAGGGATAAAAGGAGCAAGATCCAACCACATGCAGTAAACAAACAACCCACTTTAAATATTAAAGCACAAGTAAATTAAAAGTAAAATGAAAGAAAAAGAAACATAATAATATTAACCAAAGGAAAATGTTTACATTAATATTAGACAAAGCAGATTTCAGAGCAAAAGAATATATACCACTAAGCATAAAGAGGGTCTTATTATAATAAAAAGAGAGTCAATTCATCTAAAGTTCATAATAATCCCAAATATTTGTGCAGCTAAAAAGGTGAGACAAAAACTCATAAAACAAAAGAAGAAACAGACAAATCCACAATTAGTGTTGGATAATTCAATTACTTCTTTCATAATTGTTAGAACACATAGAAAATCACCAACAGTACAGAAAACATAAATAATGATATCAACCAATTTAAACTGGCATTTATAGAACATTCCACAGAATAAAGCAAACACATGTTCAAATACACACATAACAAATACACACATGCCAAAATAGCTACATTCTGAGCTATAAATGAAGTCTTGATAAACTTAAAAACATTCAAATAGTACAGAGCATATTCACTGACTAAAATCAATTAGTAAGTGATCTGAAAAATGTTTGGAAAGTTCCCAAATATTTGGAAACTAAACAATACACTTTGAAGTAGCCCATAAATTAAAAAAAAAAGAAATCAAATGAGACAAAACTTTGAATTAAATGAAAATTAAAACACAAAATATCAGTATTCGTGAGATACAGCCGAAGTACTAACTACAGGAAATTAATAGCACTAAAATTTCTATTGTAGAAATTAGGAAAGGTATCTAATCAATGAACTTAAATTTTTGCCTTCAGAAAAAAGTCAGTAAATTAACCCAAAAGTAACCAGAAGAAAGAAAATAATAAATGTCAGAACAGGAATCGGTAAGTGACAATAAAATCAAAAGTGTGTTCTTTGAGAAGATTAACAAAATTAAAAAGTCACTACACAGATTGATCAGGGAAAAAAAAGGCAAAAGACAAATTATCAACATCCAGAACAATAGTGGTGGCACCCTTCAGATTGTACAGATACGAAAATGATAGTGTTGTGAATAACAGTTTGCCAATAGATCCAACAACTTCAAAGATGTGGACATATTTCTTGGATGATGCAAACTATCAAAGAGATGAAAGCTACCAAGAAGAAACAGATAACCTGGAAATTCCTCTATCTGTTAATAGTTTAAAACAATCCCACAAAGAAAACACCAAGCTCAGTACTTCACTGTTGAACACTTCCCAACAACTAAGCTAGAAATAATATCAGTTCTATGGAAGCTCTTAAGAAAATTAAAGAGGAAGAACTATAACCCAATTCTAACTCCTTCTGAGAGGACAGCATTACTCCAAAATGAGATAAACACAGTATCCTCATGAATAGAGATGCAAAACATTCTCAACAAGATTTCCACAAATTGAATCCAATTGCACACACACACACTGAACATCCTAATCAAAAAATTCAAAATCTTAATGCTCCAAAATCTGGACTATTTTGAGCACTAATATTATACCACAAGCAAAAAATTCCACAACTGATTTCATGTGACAAGGCAGTCAAAATGCAAGTGCACTAGAAATATTGTATAAGATTACCTCAGGCTATGTATATAAGGTGTATATTAAACATAAATAAATCTCATGTTTAGACTTGGGCCCCAGCCCCAAGATATATAATTATTTATATAAAAACATTCCAAAATCTTTTAAAAAATCCAAAATTCAAAACGCTCCCAAGCATTTCAGATAAGAGATATTCAATCTGTGTGTGTGTGTGTGTGTGTGTGTGTGCGCGTGAGTATATACAATTATATCACTTATCATTCTATTTAATCATAAATAGAAGTTCATCTCAGGAATTCAAGTTTGATTGGAATTTACCATATTAATAGCTAATTCAATAGATACAGAAAAAATACATTTGATAAAATATAATATTTGTTCTGACAAAAACTTTGTACAAGTAGGAACAGAAAAAAACTTTTCAGCCTGATAAAGACATAGAAAAAAAGCAGCAACTAACATCACACTTGATGATGAGAGATTGAGTTTAACACTTTCCTCCTAAGCCAGGAACAAAACAATGTTGTCCACTCTGAAAATTTGTAGTCAACATTTTCTGGAAGGGAGGGATTGCAAAGGAGCTTAAAAAAAGCTTTAGGAGTGATAGATATCATTATTATCTTGATTCTGGTGAGGATTTCATGAGTGAGTATACATATATCAAAACTTACCAAATTAACACTTTAAATCTGTGCTGATTATTGTATGCTAATTCAAGGAAGCCACCACAAAAAATTGTCAGATAATCTGTTCACCATAAAGTAAAATGCTTTGCTTCTATAAATCAATTAAACAAAGTAAGTTCACCCATACTTAAATAAAATAGCATGAAATTGTGCTTTGGACAAACAATTTTGAAATACTGGATTGCACACAGTTAAACATGTTTCTCTAATATGAGACTTCTTAGAGCTCTGCTATAGTTTGGATCTGGAGTGTCCCCCCAGAAGCTCATGTGCTGAAATCATGGTCCCCAATGCAGCAGAGGTGGAGTGTTTAGGAAATGACTGGGTCATTAAAGCTTTAACCTCATCAATGGATTAGTCCATTTAGGATTTACTAGGTAGTAATTGTAGGGTGTGGGGTGTAGCATTGGATTATATCCCTTCTGTCTCTCCTAGGATGGGATGAGCAGCTTTCCTATACAATACCCTTCCACCATATGCTTCTGCCTTGGAGACTGCCGGCCTTGGACTGAATCTGTGAAACTTCGAGCCAAAACAAACCTTTTCTCCTTTAAGTTGTTCTTGTTAGGATTTTGGTTACAGTAATTAACAGCTTACTAACACAAGTCCTTAATATATTTTACACAGTGAAGCTCAATAAGAGAAGAAAGCAGTTCACAGCATTTCTTAAGTGTCTTTGATCATGTAATTCCCTTTTGGAGGAATGTTTTAAATAACTAGTGATCAGCAGGTCACACCTTAGCAAATATTCAAATAGACTGGTCAGTTATCATTAAGTATAAAAGATTCAATTCTGGATAAGTTACATTTGAACTGTTTCTTATCTCAAGATAATTTTATTTTTAACACCCCAGCACCAAGTTCAACATTTTCATATAATTTGCTGGCTTGAAAACAGTCTCCTAACTTTTATAATATTTATAAATAACACTCAGCTTATCCTCATTATTCCTCATGGAAAATATTATTAGATAGAGTTGGATAAAAATCAGTTGAGCAATAACACAATCCACTTCCTTTATATTTTCCAACACAGTGAAAAACCTAAATGTCCCATTAACCAAGGATATGAGGAATATTAGAAGAGGGATGTCACAAATAGTCTGATTATCTTATATTTAAAAATGGATATTGAAAATAAACTTTTCAAGTTATTCACAACCTATTCTCCACAATAGAATGGTGGGAAAATATCATTGCTGTCGTCGTTATCATCATCATCATCAACATCATCACCACCACTGCTGTAGCACACACTGTGTTTAAGAATCCTTTTCTAACATAATAAGACTTGTTTAATTTTTTACGAAAAGAAAACTTTATCTATGTTTACATGTACAGAAAACTCCTAAACATTACTTTCTTTAGTTGCACAATATGTGTGTATAGCAAATAAGAACTTAGAATACAACACCAGAATGGAATTGACATGGTCATAATCGATAGCAAGCTAATGGAGGATTTAAGTACTATCACTCCCTGTAATAAGAAAGAAACCCTGGTATGAAATAAAAAGACTTTGAAGAGCTATTTTGCATGGCATAAAGAGTCCCTTCCAACAACGTTATCTGAATGTATTAGTTCATTTCAGACTTCTAATGTTGATTTCTACTGGCTAGATTAAATTTGCATGAATTTATAATGAAAATACCTCCAGGCCTAAGACTTCATGTTCATAAATGCATGGCCTGGACCTATAAGTGCCGGTTTCCTGGGTCACATGCATGGCATTCTCAGGATCAAGATTTGTCTCTCTTTTAAGTCATTCAGTAACTAGTACACTCTACTCTCCCTGCTGTGCCATCAAGACAAGGAAAGACAGGGCATTTTTTCAGAACATAGACATTAGAAGCAAAATGTGATAGAAGCCAGAACTAGCAGAGTCAAGATTTACCATCATTTAGGGAAAAGTTTCATACAATAAAAACAACTGCATAGAATTTCACCAATATGAAATGCCTTATTTAAATTATTGACTATATGGCATATGTTTGAAATTCATTGTACCAAACTTAGGTACAATGGAAGACAAGGACCTCCCAACCTGAATGCTTATGACATACAAATTAAGATGCCATGATTAGACAGCAATCATAGAATCCAAATCAAAAGTCAAGAGGAAGATACTTGAAGTAGAAAGGTTAATTGTGAATGCATTAGTTTTTTATGTGGCAAATCTATATGGCTATGTTTTGTGGTAATTACTACCAAGGATTTTTTATAAGCAAATGCTAATGACTTTCCAGATCAATGCAGAGAGGAACAGATCGTATCATAACAGATTGTCATAATATTATCTACCTGTGTATAGTATTTCAGAAATTTTTTTTACAAATATTTATTCAATATCCATCATATGGCATAAACTAGAGATGGAGAGGAACAATAGCAATGTTAGAACATTTCCTTGGACTCATGGAGTTTTGATGTAGGGAGAGAGGCAGAACAGTGGACAATTTCATTCTAGTGTGGACAATGTGTAGAGTCAACATGAAATAAATGCAAATGCATGAGAAGGCAATTAACATAGTCTGGCCCAAGTCCCAGACCAACTGAGACAAGAACTACTTTAATAGTTCTCAAATATTTCTCCCCATTAGTCTGACATGAGTCTGATGTTGACCTTCCTCATCTCTACCCTCTACCTCCCCTTTGCTGACTATTGCACTTGACCTGTTCACTTCTGACTTCCCTTATTTCTATTCCACCAGTGTGCCCAGTGCCCAGTGCCCAGTGTGAGCTCCCACACTGTTCCCAGGCAGCCCTGCTGCTGAACAGATATAAGCCACAGCCCAGGTCAGCCATCAGAGTGCTAGGATACCTCTGAGGTAGGGGTACTTGCACATACCTTGTTCATGGACATAGGACTCTATTTTGGCTCTCTCCTGATGGCCTGTGTAGCTACTGCTTCAGCTGAAGTGTACTAATATAACAGTAAACCCTGGCTGCTAACTTCAGTCAGGGTTTACTGTTATATTTTTCCTATTGATGCTGTAACAAATTGCCACAAACACAATGGCTTAAAATCATCCAAGTTTATTTTCTAACTGTTCTAGAGGTCCAAAATGAGCCTTCAGGGTCTTACATGAAGGAGCCAGAGAGCTGATTCCATATGTGCCAAGGAATAAGGCAGCCACAGAAGTAAAAAAAAAAAAGGGAAAGGAATCTATTCTCTCCTAAAGCCTCTAGAGGAACCAAAGCCTTGTTGATATGGATTTTGACCCAATGGTACTGATTTTGGACTTCTGGCCTTCAGAACTATAATAAATGTCTGTTGGTTTAAGCCATGAGGTCTGTGATTATGTGTTACAACATAGGAAACTAACACAATTTCCAGTTGGGAGGAATTCTGATGTGCTATTATGATGTATAGACCTTCATATTTAAAGCACAATCTCTAAAACAGCACCATCAACATCACTGGAGAGCTCGTTAGGAATGTAGAAGCTCAGGTCCTATCCCCAGACCTCCTGAATCTGAATCTGCATTTCAGCAAGAATCCCAGGTGAGTCACATTCACAATAAAGGTTGAGAGACATGCCCTAGGAAATGTCAAGGCAACCAGACAGGAGGAACCTGGATATCTGGAGGCCCCTGAAGAGCCACCTGACTCTGGGTGCATGTTCCAGTATAGACTCTTACATGGAACTAAGAGATAAGTGCTGTATTCTGTTTAGGTCATTTTAAATTTAGACTACTAAAATATCTGAACCAATATTGTAATACATCATCTGTGTGTAAAAGAGCTAGGCAATGCACACATGCCTAGAATAGAGCCCTCCACATTCAAACATGTACATAAAAGGCAGGCAAGACTCTAATTCCACATGCACATGGAAACAACATATTAGTCACTACAAAACACTGCTGCTGTTTAACTGTTACTATGAGTTCATGGCTCAGAAGTGTAGGTACACTGATTCTTCCCCCAGGAGGGTACAGCTGACCATTTTCAGGCTTTTCTCCTCACTGTAGACTAACCACAGAAACCACATGCTGAATCACACAGTGGCTTTGGGATTTTTATTCCTCATACTATTAGACAGGAGAAAACCTTTCAAAATATTTCACTTATCTGAGTTGTATTAAGGAAAGAAGGCTGTCTATGGGCTCCAGAATGGTGTCTGCTTGTGAGAAGGTTTGTTTGTGGACTTTTTATTCCATTGGCGTATTTCCCATCAATACCACACTGTCTCCATATTGTAATTTCACACATTTGGACATCCAATGAAAGCCCTTCAACATTGTTCCTCTTTTTTAAGATTGTCTTGACCAGGAGTCAACAAACTATTGGCCAGTATGTGGCCAATCACACAACTGAATTTTTAAATAAAACTTTTTTGGAACAGAGCCATCATTTTCATTTGTACTTTGGCTGCTCTCCAGCTAGAATGGCAGAATTAGGTAATTGTGACAGGGAAATCTGGTCCCCAAAGCCTAAGATGATTGTCATTTGGCCCTTTACAGATAAAGTTTACTAATTCCTGGTCTCTATGATGCTTAGTCTTTTACATTTTCACATGAATGTCAGAATTAGTTCTTCAAAGTATAGAAGGAGATCCACAGATATTGTGAGTATACACTGAATTTCTAGATTAATTTGGAGACACTTGTCATGTTGTATCATTGAGTGTTCCAGCTCATTAAACATCCTTCAATTTTTATTTTAGATCTTTAATTTTCTTTAGCAATATGACACATTTTAAAATAAACCTTCTGAAAATTTGTTAGTTTTTTTCCCTTGGTATTTGATCTGCAATATGACTTTGAATGCAATCAATTTTATTGCTTATACATAATTGATTCACTTATAGATAAGTTCACTTATTCATCTTAATAGTTTCTCTTTTGATCATTTTTATCAAAATGGTTGTTCACTTTACCAAATGCTTTTTCTTTATTGAGGCAATCATGTTTTTCTCCTTTATTCAGTTAATGTAGCAAATTGACCTCAATTGCATTTCCAAATGTTGATCTTACATTCTTGGAATAAATACCACTTAGTCATCAGAACCTCTTTCTCCTTCTCATATGTGACTGGCTTTTATTTTCTAATACTGACTTTGGAATTTTGGCTACTATGTTCATAAGACGATGTTATCCTTCAATTTTGCTTTTCTAACATCTTCTGCAGATTGTTTTAAGGATCATGCTAGCTCATAGCATGATTTGGGAAGTCTTCTTTCATTTTCTGTTCTTTAGAATCATTTGTATGACATTGATATATGTTTATTCCTTAAATATTTGGAAAAAAAAACTAATGAAGTTATTTTTTTATTGGTTGTTCAAAACATTACAAAGCTCTTGACATATCATGTTTCATACATTAGATTCAAGTTGGTTATGAACTCCCAATTTTACCCCATATACAGATTGCAGAATCACATCGGTTACACATCCACATTTTTACATAATGCCCTATTAGTAACTGTTGTATTCTGCTACCTTTCCTATACCCTACTATCCCCCCTCCCCTCCCCTCCCATCTTCTCTCTCTACCCCATCTACTGTAATTCATTTCTCTCCTTGTTTATTTTCCGTTTCCCTCACAACCTCTTATGTGAAATTTTGTATAACAATGAGGGTCTCCCTCCATTACCATGCAATTTCCCTTTTCTCTCCCTTTCCCTCCCACCTAATGTATCTGTTTAATGTTGATCTTTTCTTCCTGCTCTTCCTCCCTGCTCTGTTCTTAGTTGTTCTCATTATATCAAAGAAGATGTAATCCTAAAATTTTCTTCATGAGATGGTTTTTAATTGTAACTTAAACTTCTCTAACATACTGGACTGTTCAGATTTTCTGTTTCTTCTTGTGGGTGTTTTGGTAGATTGTACTTTTAATTTACATTTTTAAATGTATTGCCCTAAAGTTGTCCATAAGATCTTTTAATTATCTTTCTAATATCTATAGAATCTGATCTGTAGTCATGTACTTTTTAAACACCTGATATTGGTGATCTATGCATTCCTTCTTATTTTATTGAGCAACCTTTCTAAATGCTTATAATTTCAGTAGATTTTACCAACTTTTAGCTTCATGAATTGTTTGGTTGAATATTTTTTATAGAACTGTATCTGCTTTTATTTTTTCACTTCATACTTCCTATTTTGAGTTTAATTTTCTGTTCTTTTTCTAATGTCTCAAGATAGATAATTGAATTATTACAGTTATATGTACACATGGTTTTACCTGTATCACACTTGGTTTGATATGTTATATTTGTATCAATCATTTAATATTATTTTCTAGTTGTGATTTCTTTCTTGATTCTTTTTTTCCTTAGTTTCTAAACTTTGGAGGATTTATCAGTTACCTTTATGTTGTTGATATGTTTTCTCTGTGAAAGATAACATATTCTGAATGAGATTAATCCTTCAAAGTTCATGAGACCTGCTGTACGGCTTAGAAAATGGTAAATTTTGAAAAATGTCACAAGACTGTTTGAAAAGAATACATATTCATCAATTCTATGTACAATGTTCTATTTATGTTAATGAGAAGTTGTTGAGTTCAAATCTTGATTGTCTTTACTGATATTTTGTCCTCCTGTCCTAACAGATATGGGAGTAGATGCCAAACTCTCCAACTTTGATTCAATCAAATTACTATATGTATTTTGATATTGTATTATTAGGTCATAAGATTCTATAATAATTACATATTTGTGGCACAAAAACCCAGTATGGTACCTATCAGACATCCCACCTAATCTCCAAAGTTGTGTCTTAGAGTATACATTGCTAATATTGCTATGACCACAGCAGCTTTCATTGATTTTATGTATTCATGATATATCTTTTTAAATTCTTTTGTTTTTATTTTTTCTTTATTCTCATATTTAATGAGTGTTTCTTGTAAATTGCATGCCAGTTATTTATCTAGATAATTGTTAATTAATTCTAGATTTCATTTTTTTTACCTTTAAGTAGAGATACATTTATGTTTAAATCTTTTTATTCTTTGTGGTATGTTTGACCCACACTACCCCATGTCTTATTTCTCTTTTCTTACATTTTTTATCAATTAAATAAATATTTTTATCATTTATTTGCACTCTTATTATTGTCTTGTTAGCTATGTATTCTTTTATTATTACTTTAGTGGTTACCCTAGAAGTGACAACAGACATTTTTCATTTAACTTTGTTTACTTCCTTCTAAATTTTGATTTTTACTGACATATATTTCAATACATTAAAGAGTAAACATTTTAAACTGCACAATGTATTAGTCAACATTTTTGTGCAGTCTGCTCACATAGTTATACTTTCCATTGCTTTTGATTCCTTTCTGCTTTCATAAGTTCTATGTAATATTATTGATTTTCTTTTACCAAAAGAATTCTATTAGCATTTCTTTTAAAAATAGGAGTCCTGGTTACTAGTTACCTCTGCTTTTGTCTGTCTAAATGGGTACTAATTTTTCATTCATTTTGGAAATATATTTTTTGCTGGTACAGAATTCTAGTTATATCATTGTTTTCTTTCAATATATCAAAGATATCCTATTGTATCCTGGCTTCCATTTTTTTAATCACAATATTCACAACCCTTTTGTCATTTCCATTCTTGTATGTGTGTATATTTTGTGGTTGTTTTTAGTGGTTTTACTATGTGTGTTTAGGTGTAGTTTTCAGAGTTTATCTTTTTGGGAGTTTATAGAACTTTTTAAATTGGTGGCTTGATGTTGTCATCAATTTTGTAAAACTCTGGCAAGATCCTGTATTATATCTCTTCTCTTGCGGGGACTCCAACTGCATGTCTAATAGGTCTTTTTATGATTTCTACAAACATTCTGTCTCTTTTCCTGCAACGTTCACCTTGATTTTCTACATTTTATTCTTTATTTTTTTCCTGACATTTCTTCCGGTTCACCTAGCCTGTCTTTAACACTGTTTAATCTCCCATATATTGCTACCTCAATTTCAGCTTTTATATTTTTCAGCTATAAAATGTTAATCTCTTTGTAAAAAAGATTTCATTTCTCTGCTGAGTCTTTTATTTTTTTCTTTTGTAAAATATGCCATAGTTATTTGAATCTCTAATAACTCCAGAATCTGGATTCCTTGGAATATTGTAATCACCCCCTGCCATTTTTTTTTCAGACTTCTTTTTGTCTCCTGATATACCTGTTTCTGTTTGTTTCCTTAAATCCTAAATACTATATATGAAAATTTAAAGAGAAAATTTCAGATTCTTAGTAATGTCATTTTCCTTTAGTATTAGTGTGTGTACATTGGCTTCTGGCATGTTTTTTGGCTTTAATCCATTTTGGAATTCAAGGCTAGGTTGCAGACTTTGTGAGATTGGTGCATTTTGAGTTCATCCTTACTCCTCTAAGCTCTGAGACAGGAAGCCCTCCCTATATCTTGTCAGTCTTCAAATGTTCATTTTTGTCTCTGTAGGTCCACTTAAGACTGCAGCCTCTTGGATGCCTCTTGTAAAATGAAGAGAAAAGCAGTGCTGCATGTGTCTTACCACGTTGCACTTTCCTTCTATCAGAGATTCCAGACCCCTAAATCATCATGGTATTGGTGGCTCCATTGTATCTTCAAGCAGATATTCTGAAATATTTCACTCTGTTCTTTTCTTCTGGCTGCTCTCAGTGAGACAAGGTGATCAGCCAGAGCCCGAAGAGGAACTCTCACCTCTAAACTTTTTAGACCTGTACACCTCCCCTTCACTCTTTGCTGCTTTTTTCTCCCTCCAAACTCAGAGTTTCTTTGGTACAATTTATCCAGAAATATCCCTTTGATCTTCTACATGAAAGGAAGCTGTCTGGCACTAGGTAGGGCGAGAACTTATGGATCCAATAATGCTCTACAAGGAATTTTAACTAGTTGCCCTGAAGAAGCACCACTTATCAAAGCCCCTGCCCTCACTTCCCACATTCCATAAACACACACACACACACACACACACACACACACACACACAAACACTCTTGTGACAGCAGATGTCTCCAAGTCAGAGTATTTCCAGGATCTGCAGAGTGAACCACCTTGCTTCTCATAGTTTTCTCACTCTGTATAGGCTTTAGGGGTAGCTTCCTCTACTCTGCTAAACATTTTTGTGATTATAACAATACATTTTCTCATTTCCTTTTTTTTTTTTTTTGGTACTGAGGATAGAACCTAGGGTGCTTAACCACTGAGCCACATCCCATCCCATTTTGTATATTTATTTAGACACAGGGTCTCACTGAGTTGCTTAGTGCCTTGCTAAGTTGCTGAGGCTGGCATTGAACTCACGATCCTCCTGCCTCAGCCTCCTGAGCCACTGGGATTACAAACGTGGGGCACCAAGCCCGGCTTCTCATTTCCTTTTTTATTCTCTTTGTCTTATATTTTGTATCTACTTTTATTGTGATTTAATTGAATTTCAGGAGGCAGAGAAAAGTAGTTGTGGTTGATTTGTCATGCTATCTGGAAGTCCTCTACATGATATTTTACAAAACAAAATAACTAGGTAGATATTATCCATGGTAGCAATGTGAGAGCTTAGCAAGCCAGTGTTCTCTTATATCTGGGCCATTTTATGCATCTAATTTTAAAAGTAATTTCCCAGCAAATATTTAAGTTTACAATATCTGCTGCGGTATAACTGGAAGTACTGTATTTTCAAGTCCCTTCTTGTCTCCCCAAAAGATATTCCCCCCCTTTTTAAAAATTTTAAAAGTAGAGAGGCAGAAGCACAGAAAAGATAAAATAAGGGAGAAGACTAGATGTCAGACTTGAGAATCAAAACAAATTACATTATACTTGGAAGGTATAAGAGATTGATGTTGGAAAGGGTCTCTCTGAGGAAAGTATTTCTAACCCACTGCAGTGTTCATCCAAGATCTTTCAAAGTCTGCTTAGTAAGAAGACATTATAGTTAATATGCAATGTGTGAATCATAAAGTATTGGAGATGGAAGAAATCTAGAGGTTATCTAATTTGAATTCCTTGTTTTAAACATGAATAAACTGGACCCTAGAAATAGTGATTTGTTCAAAGTCACTTGGTTCACATTAGATGAAAGTCCTGGCTCAAGAGTTAGACAGAACGGGATTTTAATCATGGCTTTGCCACTTATTAGTTCTGAGACACTGGGCAATTAACATTAGTCCTTAGAGCCTCAACATTCTCATTTGTATAATTGCAGTAATAATGGTACATAGGATAGCTGTAAAATTGAAATGAAGTAGTACATTTTTAAATAGTTAATATATTATTTGGCAAATTGTCATGACTAACACTCAATAACATCAATTATTGAAAATTGCAGCTGACCAGTGGCAGAACTAAGAGTCAGACTAAGATGACTCCTAACTCTTGACTGAAAGATTTTGTGATAGATTTATATTTTTCCCAAGAGGTTGGTTAACCCTGGAGCACCTGTTCTATTTAAACTGGGTCCTTCCTGTCACTTATATGTATTTACCTACTTCTGTTTAACCATGATATAAGAATGGGCTCAATATCTGGCCCACAGTAGGCACTCATTAGGAGTCTTTAAAAAAAATTCTTCTGAGAATCAACTGACAGCATTTCTTATATGTAAAAATATATGGTTTCTTACAAACTGTGTCTCTCTTTCTAGTGTTGTGTGTCCAGGACTTAGCTCATAACATTGCATATTAACCATAGCTTAAAAGGAAATTAAATTTATGTGTTGAATTAATAAATGAATAAGTGAATGAGGGAGTTAGTCCTTGCCTACTGCTATAGTGATGGCCTAGCTCTTTTAGTAGTAGCTTCTAAGGTGCGGGTGCAGCAAAAGGAAGAGCAGATTTATGTTCCAGTGCTAAGCTCAGTCATCGTCATCAGATGCCACCTGAATTAGTATACAGATGCTTGAAGAGGTCTCAGTGGTTCGTCAGGATGAACTATGCTGCTCAGCCAATATTTCATTTATCCTGGACCAATTTTTTTGGTCAAAATTTACTTGATATATCAATAGGCTATTGCTGCAAAACGAACCACTTAACTTAATGACCAATTGTTGCATTATTTTCTAGGTTGCTCTAGAGGCTTCCTTGACATTTTTCCAGCCTCTTCCATTGCTCAATTCCAAATTAGTTATTCCCTTTTGTTACAGAAATGTCCTGCTTCTTGAAACCTGCATCCATTAGTTTTGGGTATGTAACAAACATTCAAAACTTGGTCCATAAATATTTAGTTAGTTCATGATTATTAGGGAGAGATGGGTGTTTTTTTCTGGCCTGGGCTGGCTACTCTCTGCTAGGCTTTCTCAAGCATCTGAATGTGGTTAGAGGAACAATTGGAAGCTGTCCTTTATATGGCATCACTGATATCTCTGGAAAATGGCAGGTTTCTCAGTGGATGGTTTACACTGCTCATCTCTTACTAACCAGCAGGCTGCCTCAGGTTCTTCATGTGAGAGCAGAGATTTAATAGCAAGAGAGGACAAACCCCCATAAGAAAGCAGTTTTCAAGTCTCCATTATGTCACATTGGCTATTGTTCATCAACCAAAGCAAGTCACCATCATATAGCCAAGCTCAGAACCAGCATGAGAGAAGAGTTATCAGGAGAGTGTGAGTAGAATGAGGTCATTGCTACAAGGATCTATGACCCTTAGTCTTCTGATGCTATGAATCTTCATTGCACAGTGTTCACACGTTGTTTCCAAAGAATGACTACTAGCTAGGTAGCTGGATCAAATGACATTTCTCACTTCAGTCATACATTATGCAGAAAACAATCCTTTCCTTTTCCCTCCTGCCCTGTCCCAGTCTAGAAGGTGTGGCTTTGAACAAAAATCATTAATGGAGACTTCCTTCATGGTGAAGGTATTCTCTGGAGATGTTGGGTAGATTCTTTTTCCTATGCACAGTTTTAGCCTGCATAATCTTAGCTATCAGATTAGTTCTAATAATGGTGAACTTTGAAAAGAGAAATTTATGGATTTTAATTTCTTTCTTTTCAAACAGATAAAATGTGCTCCTTACACAAATTTGCCCATCCCTGTATCTTTATTCTGATTTTTTTTCTGCTGCAAAAAGAATTTCAAGTTCTTCTTCATGAAGCATCTTTGAAGTGAAAACACACACACACACACAAACAAACACATAATCTTATCCTGACACCAAGATCACTAGAACTCAAAGAATCCATTTTGAATTTTCTGAGCAATCACACTCAGTCACAAAACGATAGTAATAATTGCGACTATGCAGTTAGACCGCAGGAATTGAGACCTGGCTCCACACTTGACAGGCTCCAAGACCTTAGTAAATTACGTAACTGCTCTGTGCC
The DNA here is from genome assembly GCF_964194105.1 of Spermophilus citellus. NCBI lineage: Eukaryota > Metazoa > Chordata > Mammalia > Rodentia > Sciuridae > Spermophilus > Spermophilus citellus. The sequence goes on along the minus strand of NC_138191.1, from coordinate 60,919,196 downwards.
TTGGTTTCCTCACTTGTAAAAGGGTGATAATGATGGTGCTTTCCTCATGGGGTTGTTGTGAAAAACAACAAGATAGTGTTTGTAGAGTGCTTGGAACAGTAGGTTTGCAATAGCAAGAGTTAATATAGTGAGTCAGCTAATGGGGGCTGGGAAAGGCCACAGGGCCTCCGCAGAGCACTGGAAGTGACACCACCTTCTTCTGCTGGGGCAGTTGGCTGAGAAATTATTTTTTCTTAACATAGAGAGGAGTTTCCTAACAGCTCTTTTGGTTTCTATAATTTGGAGAACCCTATCCTGAGCCCCAGAGACTCAGCCAAAACTCAACTTGCAGTTCTTTCTATATAGTAGTCCTCCCAATATCAGTGATTTTTTTTCCCTTTCTGCTGTTCAGTATAGTACATAGGATATTTTGAGAGATACCACATTCTTATAACTTTCATTGCAGTCTGATGTTCCAGTTATTCTATTTTACTATTGGTTGCTATAAATTTCTCACTGAGCCTTATTTATAAATTAAACTTTGTCATAGGTAAGGATCGATAGAAAACAACCAGAATATACAGGATTTTATACTATCTGTGGGTTTCAACAATCTGCTGAGGGTCTTGGAACATGTCCCCTGTGGATAGGGGGGACTGTAGTGATCATCTGATTTCTAAGAGGTTTCAGAGGTAATAACACAGCTTCTCCTAGGGCCCTTCTGAAGCCCAGTCCATTTTCCTCACAGAGTTGCAGCCATTACAAGATCCACTTTCAAAGAAGTCTCCCATGGCAGGAAGAGAGTTGATTTTTAGTTTGTTTCATTTCATTCCACAGAATTTATTTGCTTACTATGTACCATGCCCAGTTCCAACCATCTTATCAATAGTAACTCATTCAATCCTGATAATAAACCTATGGAGTAGGTTCTATTATTTCCTCCGTTTTATAGATGGGGAAACAGAGACATGAGTAGGTCAAATCACATGTCCAGGGTCAGCTAAGAGAGTGGCAGAGCCAGGACTCAAACTCAGGCAGTGTGGGCCTGAATCTCTGTTCTAACTCCCAACATGTGCTATCTTTCTTAGTTAAAGGTTATCATATTAAATAATTCCTATCAGTCTGCACCAAGTGAAAGACTTGTCATTCATTGTCTCACTTAATTCTGACAAAAGGGAATTATTGGCCCCATTTAGTAGATGTGGAAGCTAAATTGATTGAGGTTCAGTGATTTGCCCTACTCTCCTATGTGACTGGTAGCAAAGCAGTGCCCAGTCTTAAAGGTCTACACCACCTCACCTATCACAAAGTATTTGATAGCTAAAAACAAAGCAATCTATGTTTTTTTTTTTTTCAGAGTGTAAAACACACCTCTTTTCTCCCTCCATGTTATGGGTTGGCTCAATCACACTACATGTAGTTACTAGAAGACTTCATTTAATGAGAATATTAAAGAATTAGGATAGGTGTATCACTTTATGTTTACTATTCATTGATTAATCTCTTCATTTCTCAAATGCTTACTTAGGACTCACTCTGTGCCAGGCCCTGCATGTGTTTGTTCATCTTGGTTGTGCCCAAAATATACATATTTCAGGCTGTGTTGTTGAATGGGGACTGCAAATGTGGCAACTAGGACAGATGACTCTGGGTGTCACGGGTCTGGGTGTCTTTTTCAACATATTTGTTTGCAGTTGCGCAGACTTATCCAGGATAGTCACTAGCTTTGGGCTCCTCCAGGACACAAACCAGATAGGGTGAGTGAAGTTCTCACTAGATTTAGAAGAGTTTTGGTTGTTCCCTTTGCCCTCTCAGGCCACTCTGCTGAAAATTCCTCTTCTGTAGCCAATTGCAAATATCATAGGCATTTAAATGTGCTGTCCACTCCTGGAGAATAATTACAGCTATTTAATTGTATTCATAATTTAGCATACACCTGAAAAATATGCTGTGAAATATCGGGGGGATCCTTTAATACTGGTGTTCCATTTACAAACTGTCACATTTATAATGCGTCTTTAATCTTCTAGGGTCTGCTAGAATTTTTTATTACAGTCTGCTTTGTGCTTTAAATATTAAAGATTCGGCAATACTTCAAAAGGTGATAATGCTTGATGCTCTGATGGCGCTTAAACCTCAACAGCTAAATATATTGAGGAATGTTCAGTGGCCCTGACTTAATTAAACATGCATGTGTATTTTCAAATGCAATATTTTTCTGCTTGTTAGGTTTTTGACAAACCTCCAAACAGGTCCAGGTGGAACAAAGCATGTAAACAGGCTTGTGAATGGAGCTTAAAGCACTCAAATTAGCACCTTCCTGCAATTAATATGCAAACCTAGGAATCTCTGCAATTGATAATGCCATCGAATACTATTGAATACTATTTACAGCTTAACAGTATATCTTTGTCATTTCATTTTTCTAAAACATGTCCAGTTTAATTATGCAAAAAGACATTGGTGACGGCTTCTTAAGTCAATAAGATGGTATTTGTTCTCAGCAACTTCCTCTTCTCTCTGGAACATGCATACATGACAAGGCAGTGGCAGGCTTTATTTAAATGTATCATCTGTTTTCATTATATAGCACTTAAAAGGTAGCCTTCTAATTTAGCATGCCATCCATGCTAAAGCAGCTAGTGTTCTCATAAACCCTGAAACCAAATTACCTGTAGCTGTGGATGCTTGAAAATGACTTAAGCGGCTTTCACAATTAAAAAAAAAAAAAAGCTAAAAATTGCATAAATGCAAAATCCATCTATATTATTTTGAAAAGCCAAAATCTCCATCTGGCACTTGCTACACTTAAATTTCTCTGAAAATTACGTTTCAGAGAAATTATATTTTGTTTTTGAGCATGTACATTTGATTATTTGTCACAAGAAATTGAAATACCAAGCTCAGACTTCAAACCCAAGACATTCAGGCATCTTTTCATAGAACCATATAATATTACTTCATATTAAAATCCCCCAAATAAATAAAACTTTGAATAGCTGCTCATCTATCTCATAATATTACTTACTGAAGCTCCCCAAATGGAGAATGGCAGTAGTTTGAAAAAGGGAACAAGATGTTTTACAGATGAGCAAAAAAAAAAAAAAAAAAAAAAAAAAGGCTGGCTTTGAAGGATTCAGTCTGCTGTAGAATCAACATATAATGATTGCTAGACCAGCTATAAAATATAAAAAAAATATATGTGGAGGCCTACAATGAAAGTTCAATTATTGTGCTATAATAGGTAAGCTTGTGCAAAAAAAAAATAAAAAAAATAAAAGAGGTCCGTGAGATCCGAGGCAGCATTAGAGCAATTTTCTAGGTGAGGCAGTGCTAGTGGGATATGACAGGTGAGGTATTGTTATTATAATACCTAAGGCAAAGCAGCAACCACACAAAATGATAGACAAATCTGAATTAATATGATACGATCGGCAAGGTGGCATTTGAATATAATCTTCCTGTATTGTGGAGAAGGCTGGCGTGCATATTATACAACGAATGAATTGTGCGGAAGGGTGTAGACAGAGGACTCAGTAGGAGGAAAGACAAATTACAGGCAAGATTTCAGAGGAAATTGTGCTTTCTGGGTAAGGAGGACCCTTGGAAATTGGATTTGTAAACAAATTAAAAGCTGAATTTCTTTTCCTGAAGCAGCCTTCAGTGGGTGTTGACAATAAGCACTTAACCTTGGCAATTGGAGGACTTTGAAACAAACAATTAGGAGAACATGGAGGTAGGGAGCATATTTTAATTTTGCTTCCTGTTCTGATAATCCAGTTAGTCCTTCTACCCTGGATCTGTAAGCCAAGTAGCCATTTTAGATCCCCCAGACAAGAAACGTTGACTTCCCTAAGAATTGCAGCCATCTTTTGCTTTCTTGATCTATGATCATCACCTCTAATTAAAAGTCTTAGTCTCCAAGCCCTAAAAGCACAAAGGAGACCACAGCCCCCACTGAAAGGGTGCATTTTATTAAGCGACAGAAACTCTCAGAAATTTGAGCCTGCAGATATCGCCTGCATGATCTTTAATGGATTTTTAAAGATGACAAGAAAGGAAATGGGAAAGTAAAGCAAGGGGAGGCAGAAATTCCCTGAAGGAGCATTCTGAAGTAAATCAGTGCAACTGAAAAAGTGAACTCCTAGGGCCTGGGGATATCTCCCAGGTTTTTCAGCTGGACACTTATGGCCTGTTGGGTCCCTGAACACCTCTGCTCTGGGCAGACTTTGACAGAGCAAGTCACAGAAAGATGAACGACAGCACCTGAAGTGCTGTTTGCGGGGCAGAAAATTGCTCCCTTTGCACGCTGGGCTGCCTTTGCTCTCTGTCACATGACTTATTACAGCCTCCCCATATAACAGTGCCATTTATGTATGTTAACTTGGCGAGCCGTAATGGTATTCCTCGCCTCCTTTTTCATTGCTGCTTGGGCAATTAAAAACAAAGGAAGCAAATGAGGTCAGCACTCGTAAAATCTGAGTCTATAGGTGACAGACACTGGAGACCAAATAGCCTCGGATGCTGCCACAGTGTAAAACTGTGAGCAGGAAAACAGTCCTGCTTCCAAAGGCTTTTACACATACACACACACACACATATATATTTTTAATCAACCTAAATAAGGTACCTCCTTTAAGGAGTTTGTTAAATGCTGCTAATACAATTATGTGCCCATAAGGAAACGGGACATAAATGGGAGATTGTGCTCTTTAATCTTCTAGCACAAAGGCCAACATTTTAACCACACAGTAGAATTTTATCTCTAGCAGCTCTTGAAATAACAGTTCTATTGAAGTCTCACAATTACAGTTAAGTGTTTTGAAACGCTCCATACACAGGTAGACAAGGATACCTCATCCTATTTTTCTGATCCCAGCCTTGTGATCACAGTGATTTTGAAAAGCTAATTAGAAGAAGCTTCTATCTTCCCCTAGTCTGATTTAAATAGCATACCAGTTGTTATTCCCACCCCTTGGCTTCTTCCGGATGTATACTATACATCTTGGTATGTAATCCCTGAAGGAAAGAAATAACTTTCAAAGTCAGAGGTGACTTACATGATGTTCTGGCTTTCCATCTATAGCTTGGCTCCTGTCCTTGAAGCTGGCAATAGACCCCACACCCTTCCCATATCTGCAGCCTCCAGGATGTAAGAGGCGGTGGGAAGGGGCTGGCCTGGAGGAAGGTGACCAGTGTGAGCTATTCTCCATCAGGCCCACAGGGAATTCAACAAGGAAGACTTCAAGTTGACCTAATTACATACTTATATTTTTTTTCTGTCTTAAAATATTACTTCATAGATCTTAGAGGTAAAAGCTCAGATAGCAACTACCTTAAACATGATTTCAATTGAGCAAATATTTCTAAAATCCCTGAAATACATGGTCATCTTGTCTCTCTGGAATAGAATTCACACAGGACCATGACAGGGCTCAGAAATGGTCCAAAGGAGTCAGAATTCTAACATTTGGGTGTACCTTTCTGCCTCAAGAAATAAACTGTGCTGGCTCTTGAAACACTTGCACTTGAGAAGTATAAGAAGAAACCTTGTTTTTCACACATCGAGAGAGAGAAGAGAGAGAGAGAGAGAGAGAGAGAGAGAGAGAGAGAGAGAGAGAGAGAGAGATCTACCTTTATTATTAAGATTCTGGTCATACCTCATATAATGTATTTATCAACTCAATGATAAGATTGCCTTCAGTTTTCTGATTATTTTGGTCTACAATGATTCAACCCCTGCCCCAGTAGCTAATTCATGTGTTTTCAAGGAACAGAATCCTGGAAGAACTCTCACACTTTATGCTATAGGATTCAAGAACTACCTTAGTCTGTTGAAATGCTGGGCTGACCTAATGGCATAGCCAAAAACTCTGGGTCAGAATTACTTATATATCTGAGTCACCTCAAATTTAACATTTTTTTTCTTTTAGCAAACATTTCCTGAGCACCTACTATATTCTGGGGACTTTTTCATGGACACATCATGGACCAAGACATGTTACATCATGGACCAAGACAGATAAGAGTCCTGCTTTCCTAGAGCTTCCATTATCTGATCCAAACATTTTCATTACACCTGCAGTCCATGAAAGTCCCCAGGATATGTTGTGATTCTCAGTAAATATTTCCCCCAGTATCTTTCTTCTGGGTAAACCTCATGAGGTTCCTAAAGTCCCCTCAACATCCAGAACCACTCTGAAAACTAAACTTTAAATACTAACATTTGCCTTTTTTCTGAGCTCAGATGAAGGGACTGGGATTTCTAGCATTTGAATATAGGCACATTGAATATAGGCACAATATAGCATCTTGAATATAGGCACAAAGTTCATGGAAGTTCATGGGTGCTGAAAGAGGAGGACATGACCTGGGACTCCTACAGCAATCATTCTAGTCCTGACTGTGCACCGATTCACCTGGTGATCTTTAAAAAACTATAACCACAACTGGGTCCTAGCCTCACATTCTCAATCAGCCCAGTCTTGGGTAGTTGCTGAGAGCTCCACTCCCAGGGTGTCTAATATGTAACCCACCTGAGAACAACTACTTCAGACTGGAGGATGGTCACCTGGAAAGGACCTCTCAGGGTTAAATTGTTAAGGCCTTGAATAACATGCTAATGAGCTTGGGCTTAATTGTATAAAAAACAAGAGGTCATAACAATTTTTAGTGAAAGATAATCAAGTCTGAACAGAGACTGTGGCAACCCAGCTCAGGGACCAGGACTGTTTTGAGAAACATTGCCCCATCTGCTGATATGCATGCAGCACATGGTTCTCCAAGTACATGGATTCAAGAGATGACAAATCAAAATTGATTCTAGGTTTATAACTTATGGTTATTGGCTAAGAGAATACCACTGTTGTCCGAGGTAGGGATTCTCAGGAAGCAGGTGCAATCTAGGGTAGTTATACATTCAGTGGAAGTGTCGTGTACAGAACTAAGATCTGAAGAGAAGAATTAGACTAAATAATCTTTAAGAACCTTTTCAAATTTGAAATTCTATGGCTCTATTGCATAGCTTATTGATGCACACAGTTACATTTTCATCTTTATATTCTCCAGAATGCACTTGTAGGGGTTCAAAAATGTCTGAGAGGGGAAGAAAAATATGATTAAAAGGACATTGCCAACATGCTCCCCAACATGCAGGATTTTTAAGTTTCCATTCTAGTGTCCTACCTACATTGATTTCACATGAATCTGAACAATGTCCATAATTTCCACACAACACTATTGCTCTTATTATCCATTGCACCACTCCTTTTCTTTATCTATAAAGCTGAGCTGCTAATAATAACAATGTTGCTAATAATAATTCCTTTTTTAAGAGTAACATGAGTACGTGTAATTGTCAATTCCCAAAGGGTATAAAGGTAAGGAGACACCTGACAGCCACATTTTACCCAAACTACTGTGGATGATGTGGCCGTGGCCACACAGAGATTGCACTCAGTTCTGTGCAGTGAGGTAAGCTCAGATGTTTGGTACTTGCTGCTCTGAATATGCCACCAGTAACCTAGTGGGCCAAGTTAATATTAGCTCGCATGGGGTTTATGTGGGTATTTTGTTGCTGTTTGGAGAAATGACCAGTTTACTTGGTTATATTGACAGCTCTACTGTAAAATTTGCTGGCATTAAAGGTCAAAAAGATCCAGCTTTCCTCTGGTTGCTTCTACCCAAAAGAGAATAAATCTGGGAGCTGAATCACTTCTCTGACAATAATTTATGAATCATGCATTGACTGTGTTTGAATTGAGAAAGGCTTTCATATCCTTTCCATTAGCTCAGATTAAGTTTTCATATAGATGCTGAGAAGCATGCTAGCAATATCCTTAGCTCATTTTTATGAAAATTTTATCAGTGCTTTTTTCTGTACTACACTCCAATTGGGATGTCTCAGAATCTAAAGCTCAGCTTTGGACATGAACTTCTCTCAACCTGGCTGGCTGCTGCTCTAAAGGTTTCAATATTTTATGGGCTCTGGCTAACTCAGCCGTGAGATTCAAGCTGCAGAGATTTAACTCTAATGTAAAATCATGAACGGATGAAAACTGGGATGTCATAAGTAATACATCTACAAGAGCAGGATGCAGTTACCATTTTTAAAAGGGCTTTAAAAAGAAAACAACATTCTCTGTTCTGTCTTTATGCCCCAAAATGAAAAGCCCCTGAGCTATTGTACTAACACAGGGCCATCTTTTCTTGCTTGCTTTTCTTCAATTGCTGCTTAATTGTTGTGGTGGGCTGGGGTTTTTCTTCCCTTACGATCCCCCATCCACATGAAAGCCCCTAATGTCTGCGTTCCAGAGAAATGGGCACTGCATAGTCAAGTGTGTATAGGCCAAATCCATTTCTTAGCATCTTCTTTTTGTCTCAAAACTGATTTAAAACATTTGGAAAATCTGTCTATTCAGCTGAAGTGTTCTAGTGCATTCTTTCCTAGAAACAGTGGGGTCACATGTGATCTGTCTGATGGACTTTTCTGCTGCAATCTATAGCCATTTCCTTCGAGCCCCGCAGAGCCTGGCAGAGCAGAGGAGCTCTGTAATGGCTCCAATAACAATGTGTTCTTTGTGTGAAAGAATCCAGGGGGAAGAGCTGGGGTACACTAGTCAGTAACAAAAAAAAAAAAAACATCATTTTTGCACTCACTTATTTCTTCATTATATGCTCCACCCTTAAACATATTTTAAACAATAAATACACATTTTCATAAAACACTGCCTAAGCATGAAAAGAACAAACACAAAAAGTCTTATTTTTAACCACCGTGGTCATCATTGCTGTTATTAACCTGCTTCAAATGAGACAGCTGATGGCAGGAGCCACATCGCCTGTGTCTGTACTTGTAAGGAGAGTGATGGTTTCTAGATAGAGCTTAATTCATCTGTTCAAAAATGTCAACTGATATATGCACTGGAATAAAACATCTCTGCTGGTTCCAAAAATATCATAAAATCAAACCCCACACTAAAATGTACACAGAGTTACGGGACTTGCAAGAGACCAGACAGATGAAGTGAAGTGCCCCTTTCCTTTAGGGGGCAAATCTCTAACCACCCATGGCAAAAAGGTGACAATGTTGGTCTTAAGAGCTCCAGGGACCCCATGATCTCCCTCAGGGGGCTTTCTGGAATTTCAAGTTGAAAGTTGCTATCCACCCTTGTATTCCAATCAAAGCCCTGCTTCTCTTGCCTAAACTACATACAACATAGAAAACAATTCTTTTATGTAAACTTATACCTCTGAAGATAATCATGAAGTTTCCTCCTTTTATCTTCTGGGGATAACACCAGCTTCTTTAGCACACAATAAAAGGGGCATTTCTCATCCACATTTCACCAATATTAATAGTAAATGTCTGAGGGAGATGTGTCTTCAAATGAATTAACATTAATTAGTATATTAAATAATGTATTAAATATTAATATTTAATAACATCAATTAATAGTATTTTATATTATAAAATTTGATATAATTATAATCTGTCCTTTTTAATCAGAAGAGTTTTTTTTAACCTTCAGAATTTTTGTCTCCCCATTCTCTCTGGGGTATGTGCTCCTCTAAAGAAGGTCTGAAAGGTCCCACTAAGTGTGGCTATTGCTCTTGTCTTTGAAGGCCATGCTAATTTTTTCCCTCTCAAAAGCCAATTAGAGACCTTTACTCCAAAAGTGATGCCATAGTCCTTGGTCTGGATTCACTACAAACAAATCACTCTTACATATTCGTTCCTGTTTTGAGCCCTATTTATAATTGCTCAGACTATGATTGCAGACTTCTCTCTGAAAACAGTAGTTCTACACTCTCATCCGTCACAGGTAAGTGTTCAATGATAGGATGCTCACTATAGTTCTGGGCATGAAGAGGATGAGGATGCTGATACTCAAGGCGTGCAAAGCCATACTTCATTCTGTTCAGTCATGTTGCCTATAGCAAAATGCAGCATGGACTGTTTTAACGTGAAAGGAAGTAGATGTACATGGCAGGAATTCATATCCCTACTCTTTCAGCAAAACACTTATTGAGCAAATACTATGTGTCATGTACCATGCCAGACATTGAATCTACTGAGACAAATTGGGCTTGGTTTTTGCCCTAGCAGAGTTAATAACCCAGTTAAGGAGAAAGACTGAGAAGATAATTTGAGGACTGACTCCTTGCTAAGGAGTTTCAACTTTATTATTTGGGGTGGGAAGAGTCCCCAGATGTTTCTAAGTTAAGTCATGACATAATGTGACTTGCTTTAGAAGAACTATTGTCACAGGAAAAAGAAAAAAAAAAGAAAAATCAGAGACCCTTCTGAAACCATGAAATTGTCCAGGGAGGAAATTAGGCTAGTCTGACATAGGCAACGGATATACTGGTCTGTTCTGGCTATTGATTGACAAGTTGGATTGAGAGGAGGCATGACCATGTGCTCACCCACAACCATATTACTAGAATGCAAAACAGATTGTGTTATCCCTTGTGCAAAACTTGCAATGGCTCCTGTTTTAATTAAAGTAAAAACCAAGCTCCTTTGACTTGTGATGGGGCCTGTTGTCCAAAACCCTTCTGTTTAACCCTCCAGCCTCACCTCTCTTACCACTCTGCCTTCTCCCCTTCTGCATACTCACACTCTCTAGCTACACTGAACCACATATGATCCAGAGGCCTTT